>NC_138778.1:93377920-94672920 GCF_965119305.1 Pelophylax lessonae | reverse complement strand
GTGTGTTTGGTGTGTTTTACATTCGAATTTGCCGCCGGTTCCACCCCCCGGCGGACGCCACGTCGCCGGAGACGGAAGCCGGGGCTCGCAGACGATCGGGAGGAAGCTCCGCCGCCGCACACCGCACGCATTCTTCGCTGGATCCCGGAGAAAAGGTAAGTAAAACCTCTTCCAGCATCCAGCGATCTTCCTAGCGCTACCCCGAGTGTGACTCGGGGTTACCGCTTTTGGCTCTAAAATCTTACCCCGAGTCACACTCGGGAATACCGCTAGGAAGGTTAAAAGTGGTTTGGACTGCAGAGATAGGGAGACATCATTAGTAAGACCTCATCTAGAATACAAAGTTCAGTTTTGGGTGCCAGTTCCCAAAAAAGGAAATTAAGGAACTGGAAAACTTGCAGTGAAGGGCAACCAAACTAATAAGAGGCATGGAGGAGCTCAGCTATAAGGAAAGATTAGAGGAACTAAATGTATTCTCTCTCAATAAGAGGAGATAAGGGGAAATATGATCAACATGTATAAATACATAAGTGGTCTCTATAGTGAACTGTGTAGAGTTAACCACTTTGAGGTTATCACAGAGGACAAGGGGGCACGCTTTACATCTGGATGAAAAGTGATTTAACTTCAAAATATGAAAATACTTTTTCACAGTAAGAGCTGTGAAAATGTGAAATAGATTTCTTCAAGAGCTGGTTCTGTCCAGCTCAGTAGATTTTGTTAAAAAATGCCTGGATTCTTTCTTAAATGCGCAAAATATAGCTGGATACTAATATTTATAGGTAAAGTTGATCCAGGGAATATCCAAATGCCTCTTTGAGAATCAGGAAGAATTTTTTCCCCTGCTGGAGCAAATTGGATCTTGCTATTTTTTGCCTTCCTCTGGAACAACTGTGGATATAGGATTGTTTTTTTTTTTCCTGTGGTTTGAACTGGATGTTTTTTTTTTCCAACTAGATTAACGTATTTATACAATTATGTAAATATGTCATGTTTGATTAAATATTGTTCACTTCAGTCAACTAAAATTGTGCTAGCACAAATCCTGTTACCTGACACAAGGATGACAGCATACACGTATGGGTAGGCCTTGCCCAATCAGGATTGGTTATACTAGATAAAGGAGTCGCCTCCCCCAAGGTGGCATTCAATTTTTGTTCCTCAAATGTTCAACCAGTTATAACTGTGGAAAGAAGATTTTTTATTTTTGCCCTCACCTTGTCTGATTCATCTGTCCAGCCACACAAGTTCAGCCTCTCTCCTGTGACGAAGCTCCCTCCATTTGGGTGTAAACCCCCTAATACGAGAGAGGCCTCCCCCAGCTTCAGGTACTGGGGTGCAGGATACTGGTCTCTGGATGCAGGTAAAACAGTTCTGCCTTATTGTTTATTGGAACTGATCCAGTCTCTCCTCCTGGTAAGTTTTGGCCCTAAACATTATTGGCTAGTCTGGCGCTCTGTGTATATTTTGTTTGCAAAATGTCTCCTTGCCTGCTTCCGGTGGCTGTACTGCAGGCTGCGCTTAATAGATGGATGTGTGGATGGGGATGGCGCCCAGCAGAATTGCAGTCGACAGGGAGCAGCAAAATGGTGTTGGGATAACTTCCGTCTCCCGGTAGTAGTGACAGGGAGCCCTGGACGGCCGCCCGGGGGGTGTATTGGTGGCCACCTTTTCAGGAATCGAGCCTCTCCTATAACTTTATAGCCAGTCAGGGATGTGTGCTGCACAGGTAGGTAACATAGGCTGTTATGGTTTGTCATGATTATTATGTGGTTATTATGTCAGGCTGCCAAAGTAGGGTAACTTGCTGTTATAGTTCTGTTTGTTTCATTAATGCCTCACAGGTTTTGTCTTGTCTGCAGTACTGCTAATGCATGGCCTGATATACAGGTGTTGCTGTGTAAAGTTGAGTCTTTCCTATTAACTCATAACTATTTAATGCTCTAATACCTGGGTTTGCTGTTTTTAACCTTTGCAGACCAGTGGCCTAGTGTAGGTTATCCTGCCAGAGCTATTGGTCTGAGGTATATTAACCCTTCCTTGTGCTGCTTATGATAGAGTAATGCTTCAGTATTAATGACTGCTATGCGTTGTATGGCTGCTATGCGTTTAATGCCTGCTTTTGGCTGCTAAACGTTGGTGGCTGCTATACATTCAGGGCTGCTATGTTTTTAATGATTGGTATGCATTAACCTGTTATGTCTAAATGCTGGAGTGAAATTCAGTGCTCTGCTTAAGTTTACAGTGCCGTAAGTAATTTGTCTATTGCACATATATTGATAATTACTTTTTCTGAGGGAGTAATCTTAGCTCACAATAGCATATAGGTCCATTTGCTGCTTCAATGTCTGCAGATGGGTGTGTGGGCGGCCACTGAGAGTGTATTAATGCTAATGACCTAGCCAGTACTTTCAGGCATTTATTATGACCACAAACCTGCAGTTCATATACTTGAGGTATGAGCTTACCCACAGACCAGGCATGATCATTAAGGTGAGGGTCAGGTAGGTATAGTATCCTCAAAAAAATAAAAGAGTGCTAGGGCAGTATGGATGGTAAAACTTTCAAGCCCTTAATACCTTCACCACTCCCCAAAGGAAAGCAAAGCTTTAAGCAAATGTTACTAAATCGTGTTCCAACAGTGAGCCATTGATCCAGCGTTCTTAGTGGAAAAGCAGATTTAGCCAGGAAATGCAACGAAGAATCAAAATCCAAAACTTCATATAGAGTTAAGGCCCGTACACACGTACCGATCGTCGGCCGAAAAGCTTCGGCCGATGACCGATCTGCCGATTGTAGGCTTGTTAGTATGATGCTTCAGACAGCCGACAGTGCACTTTCGGCCGAACAGAATCGGTCTTGCAAGCATGAAAATTTTTGTAGGCCGACACCAGAACGGCCGATTGTTCGCCAGTCAGTACAGAATTCGGCCGACACACAGCTACAAATCTCAACACGCATGATCAGAACCAAATAAGGTCCTGGAAGAATTTTCTCAAGTAAACTCAACATTTTATCCAGAAAGAACTTTCGGCTCGCGGCAGGCCAAAAAATATGTGAAATGCAGAGCACATGCTCATCTTCATAAATGTGAGAAGAAGGAAGATGCTGCTCATAATGCCATACTTTTCAAATAAAAAGGCATGTGTTCTGTTATGATGAAGATAATGTTTGTCTATTTTATCTGTTCTATCAAAATTTTGAATTAAATAATTTTAACTCTTCACCATTATCTTTGTATTTTGACAGCAAAGATCTAACTATTGATATGTCCCTTTATTCTTTTATGAATTAATGTATCAAACATATTTTGCTGGTTATGCACAATATTAAACATGTTAACAAATTAAGATAGGCCATTTTTTATTTCCAATTTTCTTTATTTTTGGAACTCAGAAAAAACAAAAAGAAAATATTAATACTTCCCGTATTTAAAACCTAAACATAAAAAAGGTCCATTTAGACTAAATTAAATTAGAAAATGACAAACAGGGGTAAACTAAATAATAGGGGGTTACAAAAATCATAATTGATGATAACTGTAATCAGGCTGCCATGAGGGCAGGTTTGGATCATGCTGGCCATATTGCCACTGGCCATGTGGCATTTGGCGAGGTGGTGGTTGTTGTGGAGGTGGAGGTGGAGGTGGAGGGCACGGGTGCTCCTCGCATGCGTGGCTGTGCTCGGTAAGTAAGCCCCTTTCCGCCTTTTGCAGCACATCTAAAATGATTTTTCTGGCATAGTGCCGCTGCAGGAGGTCCACCTGCCCTAAAATTTTGCCTGTCATGTTCCCGAAGGACTCATTTGCCTTCGGTTTGCGACGTAGGGCTATGGTGGCCTCAGTTATAAACTGGTCTGTGATGTCATCTGTGTTTTTTCTTTTTTTTGTCTCCGTTTTGCAGGAGGTGGTGCTGGAAAGAGTTCCAAGGGCTCCCCAGGCTCCTGGCTGCAACCTGGCTCCTCCCCAGTGATACTTCCCTGTTGATGAAATGAACAATTGATTAGAATGTTATAGTGTATATAAAAATGCATGTTTGTTATATTATTGTGAACAAATAGCAGACTTTACATACAGTGGCATATTTAGGGTATCCAGTGCCCTTGTTGAGGAGCTGTATTTGGCAACAACCACCCCCCCCCCCCAAGATCAATGTAAAAATGTAACCCCTCCCCCCCCCCAAAATCTAAAAGGGCATTAAATGTTTCTCATTTGTCCCTTGTTTGCCCAGTGTAGAGCTCTCTAGTGGGCAATCATTGTCTCAGGTGTGAAAAACAAGAAAGAGAGGGGTGAGAGATAGAGACAGGGAGAGAAAGAGGGGGTGTGAGAGAGAGAGGAGGGGGTTGCAGAGAGAGAGGGGCCTGAACTTGCAGAGGGCTTGATGTAGGGCATTGAGGGTGAAGCGGTGCAGGGAAACAGGAATAAGGAAGCCACCTGCCTTGCTGACCCGGAGTGAGAGACCAGAGACATGGAAGCAAGGATGGATGTATCATTTGCAGGAGCTGTTAGTTAGTTTTGTTAAAAAAAGGTTGAGCCTGAGGAATGCTGAGGCTACAGCAGTGTTTGTTAGGACTGGAGGTGTGCTGGGGATGCAGCAGTGTTTGTAAGACCGGAGGTGTGCTGGGGATGCAGTGAGAGGCAGTCTCAGTCTCCTGGTCTGTTGGCTCAGCTGCTCTCAATGTTTTACACCTGCATGAAGCAGCTCTCAATGTTTTACACCTGCATGAAGCAGCTCTCAATGTTTTACACCTGCATGAAGCAGCTCTCAATGTTTTACACCTGCATGAATCTGCCTGCAAACTGGGGGTTCTGGGGTGTGCAGGCTGAGTGGATTGTTAAAAAATCACTAAAACAATGCCAATGTTTTTGCGACCCCCCCCCCTTGGCCTGCGGCCCTGGCGGTTGCCTGTCATGCCAACCCCTTGCTATGCCCGTTTACATAAAGGGTCAATTATGGTTTAGCTTATAATTTTGTTACATGATTACATTTTTAGCAGACAATATATTGTGAAATGCCATACCTGAGTCAAATTGCCCTCTAGGATATCTTCATCCTGGCTGGGATCGACAGAGACTGAGCCCTCTGCCGAAGTAGAAGGCAGTGTTGAAATTGATGGCCTGGATTCCAACGTGTCTGCCAGGAACCGCAGGTTGTCAAAGTACCACAGCCGTGGTACATGTATATTCTGTGCAGCTGCTCCAGACTGGGTGGACTCTTCAATTTTTTTAACCTCTCGCCTGTATGCAGTACGAATGCTGTTAATTTTTTTTCTAATATAATCTAGATTTGCCGCTGCATAGACGGGCTTGTAGAAGGCCACTAAATGATCATAGGCCTGTTTTCTAAGATGTTTATTCTTGTACTCTGCAGATTTTACTTGCCACAAACAGGGCAGTTGCCTGAATTCATCAATGAAGCTGATGAGGAAGTCATGGCTGGTGAAACAGTCCACCATTTTGCAGGACAGTATATGCCTGCAAGACACAACACAACACAAAACATATTAAAATAGCATGAATTTGGGACATAATAAAGATATTCCTAATAAAAGCTGTATAGGGCCCAAAACACACACTTTCTAATCAAATAGTCGTACCTTTGTTTGTGGGGAAGAGTTGTGATTCGCCGATCGATCGTGCTCCAACCAACGATATGTCCGCTAGCGAATCGTCGGCCGAAAGATCTGGCGTCCTTTAAATACAGCGCATGCGTCAACTCCTCCTCCAGTGGCGGGCTTGTGCAGGGGTGTGTACGTGCCGAAGATCAGGCCTACATGCGACACACACACACCTGAGGCAGTGGAATAATCGTTGGCAAGAACCATGTCTCAACGATCTGAGAGCTCTACTAGTGTGGGCAGAAGTGGTTGGGCCACCAGAAAAACCAGGGCTACACCCAAGGGGGAAATGGTGGAGAGGGTCGGAATTTTAGAAAGGATGGATTATGATGGGAAGTTGGCAAATTATGATCGGCCCAATGCCAGGAAAGATCGCATCATGGATAAGGTGGTGGCCTGTTTGACCAAAAAATACGGTGTGGAGCGATCGAAAGATCAGATTAGAAAACGATGGTCCGACCTCAAACACCGTGAGCAGGATCAGCTTGCCCAAATCCATCGCATTCTGAAAAAAAGTAAGTTATTTTTTTTTTTTTAACATGCAATATGTTTATTTAAATTTTGTGTATGTTGTATTAACATGTCTAGATTCTAATGTCTATCTAAAAAGTACTATTACTCATTTTATTGGTAATGTCGTGTTAGATCGATCTATTGGTGTTTTTTTAGTATATTACATTAAAAGTCAGGAAGCCATAGTTAAAAATATATGTATTGTGTTGCAACGAACGTTCTTTCCTGCACAAATTTTCTATGCAAACATTCATATTAATCACAGATTATTATTCTATTATTCAAACTTTGAAATAGGAGAAAAAAGAAAACTACGAGCCAAACAATGGGAAAGGAGGAGGAGAGGTTTGGCAGCTCCATCTGCAGTGGAGGAAGAAGATGAGGACATGGGCACAGATTCTCCAAAAGGTAATTGGTTCCTATGCACAGTCAAACATTGATGTACCATATTTTTAGTAGATAACCATGTACATGTCTTCATATTTGTTCATAAAATAGCTATCAAGCAGGGCACCATGTGCTAACAAATGTACCTCTTGTGACTTTTATGATATGGCAACTTTTTTGTATTATGTAGATGAAGACATTATTCCGGAAATAATCCTGGTGGAGCCAACAAGTGACCAGACACCAGAGCAACATGAAGGTTGGTAGGCACAGATTTTTGTGTAGTGGGATCATAGAAATATGTATATTTGCAATGATTGTTTAACCTTATATTCTTGTATTCCCTTACAAATTTACATTGCAGATGTTCCGTCATGCGAGGATGTGGCATCCCCAGCCAGGTCAGAACCAAGATCTCCTGGCAACTTGCCAAGCAGCGTTGCGGGCACATCTGAAAATGTGGAGGATCCTGGACCAAGTGTCGGAGAGACAATTGTGTGCCCACGTAGGTATTTTCATAATGATTTTTATCAGTGTTATTTTTAGCCTCCAATTGTCAACACTAGTTCCCTATGGGAGCCTCTTTATTTCAATGGAAGTCGCACCGTAAGTCGGATCAGGATGCTCTGACTTGCGGGGCCACTTGCGCTGTGAAGATTATTGAGGGGGAACTACACAGAAAAATTGAATAACCCACCGTGGGTGTCCCCCCCAAGTTCACAACCAGGCCTTTTGTGCTGGTATTGAGTTTGAGGGTAGGCCCACAACAAAAAGACAGCATGGGTTACCCCCAAAACCCATACCAGACCCTTATCCAAGCATGCAGCTTGTCAGGCCCGGAAAGGGGATGAGCAAGCGGACCAAACACCCCCTGGACCACAGCAGGACACATACCCTCAACATGGGGGGGTTTTGTTGCTTTGGGCCAGGGGGGCTCTGCACCCCACACCCAAAAGCACCTTGCTCTCATGTTGAGGAGGACAAGGGCCTCATCCCCACAACCCTGTCTGGTGGTTTTGGGGGGTCATGCGGCCAGGGGGTTCCTAGGACTTTGGAAGCAACCTTTAACAAAGGGTGGCCCCCAGATCCCAGACCCCAATCCCTATGTGAATGGGTATGGGGTACATAGTACCCCTACACATTAACCACATAAATGGAAGTGTATGTGAATAACGACAGGAGACGTTTATGAAATGTTCTTAAATATCTTCATCCGGTCTTCTCCACTCTGCTCTTTGGATCTTCTCCTCTCCACTCTTCTGCTGTCCAATCTTCTGCTCTTATGTTGTCTGCTCTTTTCCCCTAGGCTCTTCTTCTCCTCCTGTCCTGTCCTCCTCTGATGCTGTTGCCATGCATTCTGCCCGTCTCTGGTCTCTGCAGCTTAATATATATACATTATGACCATGCCCTCACAATGATGTCATCATGCGTTCACACCCCTAATGAAAATATAGTAAGCTCAGGAGACCGGCAGAATCATCAGCAACAGCATCGGAGGAGGACGGGAGGAAGAAGAATAGCCTAGGGCAAAAGAGCATAAGAACAGGGTAGGTATTAACTCGAGAGTAATTTAAGATAAACTGGACACCAAATGTTTCTCTATTATGACCTCATGTAGGTGATTCACATTGACTCAGTTGTATTTTTTTTTACAGATCATGTTTTACATAGTTGCACTTTGGCCAAATTAACCCGTGAGGCTCTACAATGTTGCTCAGACCTAGAGCAAATAAAGGAAACTGCAACGGCATTGCAATCCAAAATGCGTGATTTTGTGGACATGCTTTCCAAATTTTAAAAAAAAATTCTACGTTTTTAATGTTTGTATTGGTTCCTGATGTTATAAAAATTGCATAAAAGATTACAAAAAATTTGTGACACTCAGATGTTAAGAGTGTACCCAAGTACCCTAACCCTGTGAATGTTTCTTACTAAAACATTTTTACATTCAACAATGTGTGTTCAATTCTTTATTTGACTTTCGTTGGGGGGTCCAGGTCTAAAGCTGTGTAAAGAAGCACTAAATGTATGATGGCTGTCCTATTCACATATTTACATGTTAATGAAAGCATTTTGGACACTGCCATATGCGAGTTGCTGGAGGTGTCAATGAAATGTTAAAGATCCCCCCAGTTTTAATGCATATCACAGTGCGATCTGACATTTCACACAGGATCGGATCACACAAGTGTGAACGACTGTGCGATCCTATCCTGATGCGGCTGAATAAATGCATCATGTGCGACTTTTGTGCGAGTGCAGTGCGAATTGAGCCATACAAACTGTATAGCTGATTTTGGCCTGAACATCTGATCACATGTAATAAAGGAGCAGTGCGCTACGATATTACATGCCATCAGATGTGCAGTGTGAATTGAGACATACACTTTGTATGGCTACATTCGCACTGAACACGCACACAAGTCGCACATGACCCTTTATTTCTGATGTATATGGATTGGATCGCACAGTGCTTCACACTTGTGGAATACAATCGTGTGCAAAAAGTATGTGGCGGGTCACCCTTATGCGATGCAGGAAGGCTGCAAAGTCGCAGACTTCCCGCATCGCATAAGTGTGACTCAACACTCAAGGTACTAGCAGTCCTAGGATTCAATATGGCATTGATATTGCCAGTAGCAATCAGTGTAGGGAGATCAGTGTAATCTATAGTGTATTGCTTGTTCATTGCTCTAGTTCACTTTCCATTACCTATATATAACACTTTGAGATGAACAATGATCAAGTTTCACATAACACTGACATATCCTAACATTGGTGGGCAGTGAGAAGGATGTCATAAATGAACACAACATAACAGGTGTAGGTATGTTGTTAATACCCTAATGTATTATATGAAATATATAGTATGGGCACCTTCTGGACAATGACCACCAATGTAAGGTGACATTAGATGAACCTTGGGTGTGACCTAGTTCTCAATGTGAGAGGGTTTGTGGAAATTTTATGGGGTGCAGAAGGCCCTTGTATTTACACCACTGGCTAACTGACTTTGGATCAGCTGGTGAGAGACTACAGTAAAGAAACACACTGATGAATGTATTAACCCTTCCAAAGTCACACATATATAACACATGATTAACCCAATAAATTATGTTTGGCATATGTGCCCAAATGATTAGAATCCACAATGCAGAATCATTGCAATTTTGGTTTAATGTGTAGAAAAATCTTATATCTCTGACATTTATCTTGTGTGTAAAATAGTTTAGAACATTAATGGGTGTGTGACAGTGATTGCTGCCAGGACACAGCTCCTCTCCCCACGAAATAGTCCAGATATTCCTGGCGGATCTGACGGGCCCTCTGTGATGCCAATCCTGAACGTCCAACTTGCATGGACTCCACTTGGTCACGAGTTTGGGCCTCTCCACTTGTACCTGGCATAGCAGGGTCAGTATCCAGTTGCTGCAATACATAATTTTGTGCATTCCTGCGTAGGAAGTTGTGCAAAATGCAGCAACACAAGACCACGTTATCCACTTTGTACAGTGCCAGGTGTATGGACGTCAGGAATATCCGGAACCGGTTGGCCATTATCCCGAAGGCATTCTCCACAACTCTGCGAGCTCTGGACAACCGGTAGTTGTAAATCCTTTGGTCGGGGGTGAGGTTCCTCTGAGGGTAGGGCTTCATGAGATGCTCCCCAAGCGCAAAAGCATCATCTGCGATAAAAACAAAGCTCATACCCTCAACGGTTTTCTCCCTGGATGGCAGGTTCAGAGTGCCATTATGAAGACGACGAGCGAACTCCGTCTGCTCAATAACTCCCCCATCCGAATTGCGGCCATTTTTGCCAATATCCAAATAAATAAACTCATAGTTTGCATTAACTATGGCTAGCATGACTATACTAAAAAATCCTTTATAATTGTAATAAAATGTGCCAGAATTCGGAGGGGGGACAATGCGGACGTGCTTCCCATCAATAGCACCCCCACAATTGGGAAAATTCCACTTCTCCAGAAATTGAGCAGCAATCTCCAGCCATTGCTCTGTGTTTGAAGGAAACTGTGGGGCAAAAAAAAAAAAGATTTAGTGCTTGAGCACATCACATTATTAATTACACACACAGTTGTCTGTTAAATGCTTATGCAACTTTTTAAATATATAAACAACAGGAAGGCAATCGTTTGGATTTGGGGATGTAACATCTACATACATTTATTTTACACCTCCTATTGTTCTTATATTGTAAAGGGCAATACACACTATTAGATTCTCTGAAGACTTTTTCCTGCAGATTTACCTTTTCTATGTAGTGCAAGGGCCTGCCAGATTGCATAGGATTTGAAAGTGTTTGTTTGACCTCATATTATCTGGTTTTGGTAAATCGTAAGGAAAAATTGTTCTGACAATCTTATAGTGTGTATGGCCCATTATACTCACCAGCTAGAGCTGAAATTTACAAACTACGGCCCTCCAGCTGTTGCAGAACTACACATCCCATGAGGCCTTGTAATTCTCTGACATTCACAGACATGACTAGGCATTATGGAAATTGTAGTTCCTGAACAACTGGAGGGCCATAGTTTGAAGACCTCTGAGCTAGAGCTTTGATATATGCTGACTTTTAGATTTAGCATGTGGGTGGGGGGATGGGTAAGTAAAACTGGGCATTTATACATCAATAAGTGCTTGTGGTCAGTGAAGGTTTTAACATCATTACATAAACATACACAATCATAGGTGGGAATGGATGGACTGATGGATTTTAGATAAATCATAAACTATGTACTAAAACATTGGCCAAGGAATAATTGTTTGAGGGAAAGTAATAAAATGACCCAAATTCAAAATACTGTTAACACACAATGCGTTTAGGGACACATAGGAGAGAATGGTGGGGTGGTTAGTGGGAAATTTTACAAATGGTTAAGATAATCTACATCTTTACTACTATGTGCATGCGGACAGAGGGTAGTTAAAAAATAATAGCCTGTGTCAATTGCTGTACATCCAAAAACATCATAATTCGGGTGAAACGACTAATACATGTAATGTAATGTAAAAAATAAAACATACCTTGATATAGTCCTTCTGCAAGACCTTGATGATAGCAGAGCAGGTCTCAGGGATGATGACTCCAAGTGCTTGGGGGGAGATGCCTGTGGTGAACTTCAGATCCTGCAGGCTTCTCCCTGTTGCAAGATACCTCAAAGTCGCAATTAACCTTTGCTCAGGAGTAATTGCAAGCCGCATACAAGTATCCTGCTTCAATATATAGGGGGACACCAGGGCAAGAAGACGGTAAAAGATGGGATCCGTCATCCTCAAATAATTCCTGAAGTCATCAGGATTATTTTCCTGGAGCTCCCTCAGCAAGGACATATGAGAAAATTGATCACGGTTAAGCAACCAATTTTTCGTCCAGGAGGTCTGCTTCTTCTTCCTATTGCTCGTACGTCGTCTCAGAGCCAAAACTTCAACACTAACGACAGCAACGGTCGAATTCACGGTCGCCATAATGAATTCTCGAACGATGTCTCGGAAAATAGCGAAATGTCGTCAACCAAACAAATGCTATCGAAATCAGTGCGAGATACCCAGAAGGGTCACGGCCAAACACTCACTTCCTCTTTTGTAGCGGCGGACGTGCGTCTAACGTTCTAACGTCATTTTCTGTCGGCAGACAAAAGTCCTGGGCAAGTTTTGAGCACTTTTCAACAGACAAACAACAAACACGACAGCCGTGGACATTTGACGGCCGATCGATCGATCGGCCGACGATCGGTACGTGTGAGGCTTTATTGACAACAATCACTCAAACCATCAGATAAAACAGCTGTAGATTTATCTAGATCTAGCTGATGTGTACATACACTTTTCAGCACATCCATGCTTCTGAGAGTTTTACTTCAGATCCATTCAACAACCTTTGGCCTTTCCACATACTCAAGACATTTTTCCAGAACATTGCTTCCAGTAGTGGCTATCTTGTGGAAGCTCAACACCCTCCAGGTCTTGGCAAATTCTGATTCCGATTCAGTCAAATTTGGATGGATCATCAGCTGGGGAAGGCAAACTCATCTCATTATAATAATGACATTATGGACACTCAGGAGAATACTGTAGAGCTGCCCTCACAGAAAGTGACAGTATTAGGTTCTCACTTGGGGAATGTCCTAGCTCCATCCCATCTGTTCATATCCTATGGTCTTAAAAGATCAAGAAGTAGTCTGCAGTAATCCATGCAGTTAGTTGAACTCACTGGAAGATTGAGAACATTATAATTTGACCTTCTAAGATAATGGAAGATTCACTTTCTACTCCAGAGAAGATGACCCCACATATGAGACAAGTCCCGTTGGTGGTGGCTAAAGATAGTTAGTCAATCTTTTCAGCTTTCATCAGCTTCCTGTCAATCCAATCATCACAATTTTACTTTCTTGGTATTCACCTCAGTGACCTCCTAGCTCAAGGTCAATGACATATGCAAATGGAGGATGAAGTTTCTAACAATCGGGGGGGGGGGGGGGGGTCAATGATTCCCAAGCTTTGAAGTAAATTTGGGCAGCACAGCCTGGGAGGCCTCAGTTATGCTCCGAACAGATGGTAATGGTAATCTCCCATCTTCATGGCAAGAAGGAATACGATATTAAATCTTTGTCAAAGGTATCTCCCATTCAGGTTTGCCAACAGTAGAACCTGTCTCATATCATCGTTCTTTGTGTTCTGGCTTCCCAGAACTTCCTGTCAGACACTGCAGGATACAAAGTTTTGGATGTCAAGAGTGTGTCCCTGGACCAACAATCAGTTTAATGAATCTCAACCTGAAAGTGACCTCCTGAAAGTGGTTATGAATGGAAGTTATTCCTGCAAGAAGGAGCTTCCCAGAAGTTGAAGCAGTGGATCTACGAACATCCAGTCGGGTGGGCAGGTTAGCCTTTATAGGCACCAGACCCAGTGATCTCCAAGCTCCCTATCAGGATCTGTAGTTGTCCAGCTGTTATGAGGGCAATAATGTCCTGGTTGCCTTGCAGGCCACGGTGTCCTCAACTACAGTCTTTTACCCAAGAACCTCCTATTCTCCTTCTGAGGTTTCAGACCTTACATGGTGGGGCCAAGTGTATTCAAATTCATTCAAGTTAGATCTAACAGCTGGAAGACCAAGGATGGAAGGCTTTTTAGGGGGCCTCCTTTCAGGATTTGAAACCCTGTGGAAACCAGGGCACCTGCTACAAACTTCAGGTATACTAGAACATGGAAAAGCTTGCAGAGTTTAAAGATGGAATTCTCTTCTCCTGACTCTAAAGATTAAGATGTCTGCAAGTAAGCCGAGATAAAGGATTAAGTGGTAGTCAAGTCTTGGTCAGATCCTCACTTCCTGAGATCCAAGGACCACCACACATCTTGGTAAACCAATTCCGAAAGGCCTGTACAGAATGCTCTTTCCCCTTAGAACTTGCAGTGCAACTAGTGTTGGGAAGGTTGTCCCACTCCTCCATTCTTATGAGCAAGACTTCCTCAATATTTTCTATGACACTAAAGCAGTATTTCCTAAGGCTATCATGTCTGGGAGAAGTATTTCAGATATCCAAGCGTCAAGCGGTAAACTACCTTATTGCTACAATTATCAAACAAAATAGCTCTAGTTTCTTCTTCTCCAGCACCATACAAAGGTCTGCATCCTTGCATCTAGAACAGGACATTGCCCTTCCAGCATGTCCAAACTGAAATACCTAAATCACTAACAAGCATGGGTAGTGGACTCGATTTGGAAGAAATACATGGCAGTGGTCCTTCTCTACAAGGTCAGACAGTGGCCTCTTCAGGCCTAGTGGTATCAGAAGAAGACTATTTCACTGTCCACTAGGACGATGACATCATCTCGGGTCAAAGTAGAATAGGGGGCTTATAGGGCAAAGATGAATCCATCAATCTAGTGCACGTTATCAGATGGGTGGCATGCTCATGGACAGAATTTATAGGTCCAGAATTATTTTTACAGGATACCAACTACTTTAATATACTAAAACCATTTTTAGCCTATTACAAAGTTAATCAAGCAACATTGGAAACAGGGGAGTTGACTTCAGCTCTAAACGAGTCTAAGGATCATATTGATTAAATCACTTCAGCATAGCCCTCACTTTTGGGTTTTGCTGGCGTGCTACATCCCATACATGTATGCTGTCATACTTGTGTCAGGAAAATGGAAAATGTTATACTTACCTGATAGTAATTTTTCTTTCCTGATACATAAGCATGACAGCCTAAAGGTCCATCCCTGGGGCGCTTCGCATTTTAGTTACGAGAATGCCGCCTTGGGGGAGGCGACTCATTTATATAGTATAACTACTCCTGATTGGTCGAGGGGCGGAGCCAACCTATACGTGTATGCTGTCATGCTTATGCATCAGGAAAATAAAATTACCGTCAGGTAAGTATAACAATTTCTGTTTTTTCTTTTTTTTATATTTTCCTTCACACGTTTGGGTTTTGCAAACGAATAGTTCACTTTGCTAGGAGAATAGCTTCTACTTATTGAATGCTCTTATGAGTTTTGTATTAAAATTTGATTCAGTTGTAAACCATAATAACTTTTTTGGGGAGATTGTTTATTTAAGAATTGCTTAAATGTTCAACAAAGAAAATAAAATACCTAGCATAAAAATCTATGGTAATATTTAATGGATACTGGCAGATTCATTGTGTTAAAAAAAGCAAAATAAGCCTATAAGTGCTGTCATCAGGAATAAAGAATACAAAACAGTTAGGGGCTTTTTGAGATACAAAATGCAGCACTTAGATTAAAAAATGTACAAAAATAAACCATTCCTATAAAAGACCTGGCAGCAAATAAATGCATGTAAAATAAATAGTAAACAGCACATTTGTAATTGTATTGTATTAGCCAAGAGCAGGTAGTAATTAAAGTGTGAAAATAAAATGTCCAATATATAAAAAGCAAATATAATTAAATAAAAAGGAGATAGAAAAACGCACAAATAAAATTACCTTAAATGAATTCATTGCTCTTCAAATTAGATTTTTTTTAGAGTGAAGTTAGAACCTTTATCAGGTTTAAATTGTTGTTGGTATTCCCACTTGGATAATTTTCTCTAATTTCCCAAAGAGAAGGAAAGCATTGGAACCAGGGCTAGAGTAGGTTTGTGCCTATAGGCAGGAGTGAGAAATAAGTAGCTTCTAGAGTTGAGCGGACACCTGGATGACCGTGTTCGGCGGGTTCGGCCGAACTTGAAAAAAAAAGTCCGGGTCCGTGTCCCGGACTTTTTCCGAACTTTACCCGGACACTGAACCCCATTGAAGTCAATGGGGACCCGAACTTTCAGGCACTAAAATGGCTCTAAAACACCAATGGAAAGGGCTAGAGTGCTGCAAATGGCAGAAAAACGTAGTTAAGAGCATGGCAAGTGCTCTGCAAACAAATGTGGATAGGGAAATAACTTAAAACAACAAAAAACAAAATAAAAATAAAAAATTTTCTTCATCTGTGAAGGACGAGGCCCATATGGAGTAGGAGGGAGGTTGAGGTGGTGGTGGATGTGGCGGTGTAGTTGGAAACGGCGGTGGAGGAGGACGAGGTAGCCAACACTACTTTTTTTCAGTCATTTTAAATGAGGGTACACCCCAAAAGAGTGAGAAAGATCAAAAATAGAACAATGGCTGGGTAAGGTCGGTATCCATCTCTATTCTGCACAAGGTACGGAAAAGTCCTGTGGGATCCATGCCTGGTTCATTTTAATGAACGTGAGCTTGTCCACATTGTCTCTGGACAGGCGGCTGCGCTTGTCTGTGATAACGCCCCCAGCCGTGCTAAATACACGTTCAGATAATACACTGGCTGCAGGGCACGCCAGCACCTCCAAGGCGTAAAGGGCAAGCTCAGGCCATGTGCCCAATTTGGAGACCCAGAAGTTGAAGGGGGCAGACCCGTCATTCACTACATGTAGGCGTGTGCACACATACTGCTCCACCATGTTGGTGAAATGCTGCCTCCTGCTAAGACGTTCCATATGAGCTGCTGGTGCTGCTGTTTGTTGTGGCGTGCTGACAAAGCTTTTCCACATTTCGGCCATGCTAACCCTGCCTTCTGAGGTGCTGGCGGTGCCCTGGTTGCGTTGGCGACCTCTTCCTCCTCCTCCTCCTCTGCCTTGGCCTTGTGCTTCCACTGTGGCCCCGCTGTCAGGTGGGAATGCCAGCAGCATCGCGTCTACCAGCATGCGCTTGTACTCGCGCATCTTGCGATCGCGCTCCAGTGAGTGAATTAAGGACGGTACGTTGTCCTTGTAATGGGGATCCAGCAGCGTGGCCACCCAGTAATCAGCACAAGTTAGAATGTGGGCAACTCGGCGTTCGTTGTGGAGACACTGCAGCATGTAATAGCTCATGTGTGCCAGGCTGCCCAGAGGCAACGAAAGGCTGTCCTCTGTGGGAGGTGTATCGTCTGTGTCCTCTGTATCCCCCCAGCCACGCACCAGTGATGGCCATGAGCTGGCCTGGGTGCCACCCTGCTGTGAACATGGTTCCATCTCCTCCTCCATCTCCTCATCCTCCTCATCCTCCAGAACTGTGCCCCTGCTGGACAATTGTGTCCCTGGCGTTTATGGGTGCAGGAACCCACCCTCGGAGCCACTTGCGAATGACTGCCCTGAAAGCCTTGGAAATGTTACCTCTTCATCCTCCTCCTCCTCCTCCTCATCCTGTGCCACATCCTCTTCCATCATCGCCCGAATCATTTTTTGAAGGAGGCATAGAAGTGGGATAGTTAAGCTGAGAACGGCGTCATCGGCACTGGCCATGTTGGTGGAGTACTCAAAACAGCGCAACAAGGCACACAGGTCTCGCATGGAGGCCCAGTTATTGGTGGTGAAGTGGTGCTGTTCCGCAGAGCGACTCACGCATGCGTGCTGCAGCTGAAACTCCACTATGGCCTGCTGCTGCTCGCACAGTCTTTGCGGCATGTGCAAGGTGGAGTTCCACCTTGTGGGCACGTCACATATGAGGCGGTGAGCGGGAAGGCCGAAGTTACGCTGCAGCACTGACAGGCGAGCAGCAGCAGGGTGAGAACGCCAAAAGTGCGCACAGACGGCCCGCACTTTCTGCAGCAGCTCTGACATATCGGGGAATTTTTAAGGAACCTCTGCACCACCAAATTCAGCACATGCGCCAAGCAAGGGATGTGCGTCAAACCGGCTAGGCCCAGAGCTGCTATGAGATTTCGCCCGTTATCGCACACCACCAGGCCGGGCTTGAAGCTCGCTGGCAGCAACCACTCATTTGTCTGCTGTTCCATGCTCCTCCACAACTCCTGCGCGGTGTGTGGCCTTTTCCCCCAAACAGGCAAGTTTTAAAACTGCCTGCTGTCGTTTACCCCTGGCTGTGCTGAAGTTGGTGGTGAAGGTGTTACGCTGACCAGATGAGGAGGCGGTAGAGGATGGGGAAGCGGAGTAGGAAGAGTTAGGAACAGGAGGCAAACTGAAGCGCCCTGCAATCCTCGGTGGTGGAAGGACATGCGCCAAATTGCTATCTGCCTCAGGCCCATCCGCCACTGCATTTACTCAGTGTGCTGTTAGGGAGATATAACGCCCCTGACCGTGCTTACTGGTCCACATATCGGTAGTTAGGTGGACCTTGGCACAGATGGCGTTGCGCAGTGCACACCTGATTTTTTCCCCCACTTGGTTGTGCAGGGAAGGGATGGCTTGCCTGGAAAAGTAGTGGCGGCTGGGCACGACGTACTGTGGGACAGCCACCGACATAAGGCTTTTAAAACTGTGCGTCTCCACCAGACGGAATGACAGCATTTCAAAGGCCAAGAATTTTGAAATGCTGGCATTCAGGGCCAGGGATCGCGGGTGGGTAGGGGGGTACTTCCTCTTCCTCTCAAGTGTTTGGGAGATGGAAAGCTGAACGCTTCCACGGGACATTGTGGAGATGGTTGGTGACCCAGGTGGTGGTGTTGCTGACAGATCGTCTGTTTGCGGGGTGGCAGGTGCCGGTATCACTACAGAGGTGGATGAAGAGGCCGAGACTGCAGCAGAAGAGGAAGCAGGAGGAGCCAGAGACCTTTATTGGTTTTGAAGGTGTCTACTCCACTGCAGCTCGTGCTTTGCACTTAGATGCCTGATCATGCAGGTTGTGCTCAGATTGAGAAGGTTTATGCCTCGCTTCAGGCTCTGACTGCACAGGGTGCAAACCACTCGTGGCCTGTCATCAGCACATTTTCTGAAGAACTTCCACGCTAGAGAACTCCTTTGAGCTGGCTTTGGTGCGCTCGGTCCCTTGCTGCATTGGGCAGTGTCTAGGGCATGGCCGCTCCACTTCTGCACCCTTCTCCCTCTTCTGCTGTGCTAGTGGCTCTGTGCGACCACCGCCTCTTCCTCCAAACTACTCAGGTCACCTGCATGACCTTCATTCCATGTGGGGTCGAGGACCTCATCGTCCTCCACATCATCTTCCACCCAGTCTTCACCCCTGCCCTCCTTGTCGGTCTCCACAATTCTGAGTGCCGCAGCAGTTGGCACCTGTGTTTCGTCATCATCGGAGACGTGCTGCGATGGTCCTTCCATATACTCATCTTGAGAAATAAGTGGTTGGGCATCGCTGCACTCAATCTCTTCCACTTCTGGGGCAGGGCTAGGTGGATGGCCCTGTGAAACCCTGCTGACAGAGTCATCAAAAAGAAGAAGAGACTGCTGCATGACTTGGGGCTCAGACTGCTTGCCTGATTTGCAAGGGGGTGAGGTGAAAGACGGTTGGACATCGGCTGCAGGTGCCAACTCTGACCTTTCTGCAGTAGACTGGGTGGGAGACAATGTGAAGGAACTGGAGGCACTGTCAGCAGCAAACCAATCTACTATTGCCTCTACTTGTTCTGGCCTCATCACTTCTAGAGGCACATGATGCCAAAATACTGCTGCAGGTTCTGTCGCCTACTCACACTTGAGGAAGGTGTTTCACTTGTGCGTGTAGCTGGCACAGATCGACCACGTCCTCTCCTTGCAACAGGAGCTCTACCAGCAGCACCACGACCCAGGCCACGGCCCCTATTTGACGGTCTCCTCATATTTCTGTAATTTATGATCTTGCCCTAGAAAGGTGTTTATTGAATAGCGGAACAAAACAACAACAGTATCGCACGGGTGTATCTCACAGTCAAATATGCAAACTATGCCGCTATTACATTTTTTTTACCCCAAAAGGGTGTTTATTAAATAGCGGAATAGAAAAACAGTATACAAATACAACGGGTGTACCTCACAGTAAAATATGCAAAGTATGCCGCAAATTTAATTTTTTTCACCCCAAAAGGGTGTATATTGAATAGCGGAATAGAAAAAAGGATATAAAATGGTTTATCTCACACGTACAAACACAGACTAGGCCCCGATTACAATTTTTTGTACCCTAAAGGGAGGATGAGGAAGAGGAGTAGGAGGAGTTCGGAACAGGAGGCAAACTGAAGCGCCCTGCAATCCTCGGCGGCGGAAGGAGATGCGCCAAACAAATTTAAAAAGGTGTATCTCACACGTACCGATACAGACTATGCCGTAATTTAATTTTTTACACTCTAAAAGGGTATATATTGAATAGCGGAATAGAAAAAAAATTATAAAACGGTGTATCTCACACGTACAAACCCAGACTAGGCCCCGATTACTATTTTTTGTACCCTAAAGGCAGGATGAGGAGTAGGAGGAGTTCGGAACAGGCAGGAGGCAAACTGAAGCACCCTGCAATCCTCGGCGGTGGAAGATGCGCCCCAAAAATTTGGAAGGTGTATCTCACACGTACCGAAACAGACTATGCCGCAATTTAATTCTTTTTACCCCAAAGGGTGTAGATTGAATAGCGGAATAGAAAATATGATATCAAAAGGTGTATCTATCTCACACGTACAGACCCAGACTAGGCCCCGATTACTATTTTTTGTACCCTAAAGGCAGGATGAGGAGTAGGAGGAGTTCGGAACAGGCAGGAGGCAAACTGAAACACCCTGCAATCCTCGGCGGTGTAAGATGCGCCCAAAATATTGGAAAGGTGTATCTCACACGTACCGAAACAGACTATGCCGTAATTTAATCTTTTTACCCCAAAGGGTGTAGATTGAATAGCGGAATAGAAAATATGATATCAAAAGGTGTATCTATCTCACACGTACAGACCCAGGCTAGGCCCTGATTACTATTTTTTGTACCCTAAAGGCAGGATGAGGAGTAGGAGGAGTTCGGAACAGGCAGGAGGCAAACTGAAGCACCCTGCAATCCTCGGCGGTAGAAGATGCGCCCCAAAAATTTGGAAGGAGTATCTCACACGTACCGAAACAGACTATGCCGCAATTTAATCTTTTTACCCCAAAGGGTGTAGATTGAATAGCGGAATTGAAAATATGATATCAAAAGGTGTATCTATCTCACACGTACAGACCCAGGCTAGGCCCCGATTACTATTTTTTGTACCCTAAAGGCAGGATGAGGAGTAGGAGGAGTTCGGAACAGGCAGGAGGCAAACTGAAACACCCTGCAATCCTCGGCGGTGTAAGATGCGCCCAAAATATTGGAAAGGTGTATCTCACACGTACCGATACAGACTATGCCGCAATTTAATTCTTTTTACCCCAAAGGGTGTAGATTGAATAGCGGAATAGAAAATATGATATAAAAAGGTGTATCTATCTCACACGTACAGACCCAGACTAGGCCCCGATTACTATTTTTTGTACCCTAAAGGCAGGATGAGGAGTAGGAGGAGTTCGGAACAGGCAGGAGGCAAACTGAAGCACCCTGCAATCCTCGGCGGTGGAAGATGCGCCCCAAAAATTTGGAAGGTGTATCTCACACGTACCGAAACAGACTATGCCGCAATTTAATTCTTTTTACCCCAAAGGGTGTAGATTGAATAGCGGAATAGAAAATATGATATCAAAAGGTGTATCTATCTCACATGTACAGACCCAGACTAGGCCCCGATTACTATTTTTTGTACCCTAAAGGCAGGATGAGGAGTAGGAGGAGTTCGGAACAGGCAGGAGGCAAACTGAAACACCCTGCAATCCTCGGCGGTGTAAGATGCGCCCAAAATATTGGAAAGGTGTATCTCACATGTACCGATACAGACTATGCCCCAAATTTAATTATTTTCACCCCAAAGGGTGTAGATTGAATAACGTAATAGAAAATATGATATAAAATTGGTGATTTTTCAATAGCACATGTGAACACAGCAGTGTCTTATGTCACAGTCAGCTCTGCAGCAGGCTATGAAGGGAAAAAAAAAGAAAATTCCCCTTTAAGTTTGTAATTTTAAAATAGATTAGTACAGACTATGCCACAATTTAATTTTTTTTAACCCAAAAGGGTGTATATTGAATAGTGGAATAGACAAAAGTGTATAAAATTGAAAATCACTCAATAGCACATGTGAACACAGCAGTGACTTATGTCACAGTCAGCACTGGATCAAAAAGGCTATGAAGGGGGAAAAAAAAAAAATCCCTTTTAACTTGTAGTAAAATAGATCTAAGATGAACGCTGCACACAACTGACTGATAAAAATAGATTTTTTTTTCTCCCTCCTCCTCCTGAGTGGGCTCAAGTGAGGGCAAAAAGATTGTTCACTGCACCACCCCCCACACAGCAAAATCGATGTATACTGTCCCTGCCTAATCTCCAGCCTGTCCCTAATATGCTCATTAAGATCGTTTACTGCACCACCCCCCACACAGCAAAATCGATGTAGAAGACTGACCCTGCCTAATCTCCAGCCTGGCCCTAAAATGCTCTAATAACTTTCCCTGCCTGCAGTCCGACCTGTCCCTGCATTCTTTTCTGACACAATTTTTCACAGAATCACTGTCTGTCCCTAATCAGCAGCCAGCACGTATGATGTGTGCTCTGTCCCTAAACTACAGCAGAATGATGCGGCGCGCTGGGGGCTCTCGAACTTATAAAGACATGGTCACATGCTTCAGATGGCCAATCACAGCTACTAATACATTAGTAGGCATGGCTGGGATGGCTTAAGGCACACCAGTTAAACGCTTGTTGATTGGCTGTTGAAAGCCCGCCATTAAAAGCGCGCCATTACATACAAAACGGGAAATAAAATGACCAAACACGGATTTTAAACCCGAACATACAGTTAAGTTTTTGGGTCCGTGTTCGGGTAACAAAAATCCAATTATTCGGTACGAACACGAATAATACAGTCCGTGTTCGCTCAACACTAGTAGCTTCTACTTGTTGTTTTCAGCCACACATTTTTTTCCCATTAGTAAGGATACAGTCCTACAATAAAAGATTATTTATGTTTTGCCATAATATATGTATAACAATTGTGATACTTGTGGATGGTAGTTAGTAGTGATGGGCTGAACACCTCCCTGTTCGGTTCGCACCAGAACATCTCGAACTCTATTAAAGTCTATGTAACACAAACATGAAAAATCAAAAGTCCTCATTTTAAAGGTTTATCTGCAAGTTATTGCCAAAAAAGGGTATGGGGACCCGGGTACTGCCCTGGAGGACATGCATCAATGCAAAAAAATGTTTTTTAAACAACCATTTGTACAGGAGAAGTGATTTTAACAATGCTTACGGTGAAACAATAAAATTCAAAAATTCCTTTAAATATCATGCCTGGGAGGTCCCCTGTAAGGTCTTCCTGTATAGTGATGCATTTGTACGATTATGGATCTTGCTGCAGCAATACTGACATTTGTCATTTAAACTTGCTTGCAGCTGCAATGTATTGTCATACCTGGCATAAACTGCGCTCAAATTTAAAAAAAAAAGGGGCCCCCAAGCTGTTTTTACCCCAATTTTTTTTAATTTATATTTTCTTTTTACAAATATTTTTTTTAAATTCAGCTCTCAGCAGGGAAGCCTTAACAACCTATTGACTGCACGCTTGGCAGGTGAACACCCCCCGACTAAGTGCAGAGAAAGTTCAGGTGTTAGGCAAGTACCTAAATGGGCGATGCTCAGGCCAAACTTATGCTCGGCCCAAACCGTTCACCCATCCCTAGTGGTGCCTGAACACTGTAACCCCTCACAGTTACTCATGCTGGGTGCAGGAATGGGCCCTGCTGTTAAAAATTAGAAACAAAAATTGAAATTACATGCACCTGTTATACAGGTGCAGAAAAGTTGGGCCTTGGGTGTTGGTGGTGCCATAAACCAAAAACATTGTTGGAAGCTAGCACAATCAAGATTCAGGAATAGGATAGGCAGTCTTCAAGGGATCCCAGATCCATAGCAAATTCAACCAGTTACATCAGCATCAAGGGCTTGATTGCTGATGATCCAGGACTGATTCATTTCGATAACTGTCACTGTTTAATATAATTTAGATTATTGCACTTATTTAAAGGAAGTGATCAGTGCTGGCAGCTTCATCAATTAAGTCGCATTCCTAGTAGCTCACAGGATCTTATATATATTGCACTAAATGTCCGTTCGGAAAGCACGCTGGAAGCAGGACAGGCCAGGAGCTCCATTGCATACTGTATTTAGCAAGTTCTGGCCAGTGGTCCATTTTCAAGATCCAGTAACCAGTGGATGCTCAGTTGGAAAGGTCTCCAAGTCTGCTCTTGCTCCTAGATAATCCTGCACCATATGCTGCAGATGCTGCCGATGGTTGCTAAAACCTAACAGCCCTGGGCTGAATTGTTTTAAAGGCATTGGTCAGCCGGCTGCCTCTTCACCGCTCCTCCTTTGACCAAACAAAGCCTCAGAAATGCATTGTCCAGAAAATGGTAACTTCCCAGTGTCTGGAAAGGTGTTACACAATTTTTTCTTCAAGGCATTCTCAAGATGTTTCATCCCCTGCTCCCTCTGTGAAGGCAGGATGAGCTCTGCATCTTTACCCTTGTAAAGTGGATCAAGAAGGGTTGCCAACCAGTAATGATCCCTCTCCTTAATACCACAAATCCTCAGGTCCTTTCACAGTCTTTGCAGCATCAGGGAGCCCATGCAGCATAAGTTTGAGGAGGCATGAGATTCTGAGCCCTCTGTGTTACTGAGGATGACATTGTCAGAAGCAACCTCTCCCCAGCCACGTACAACTCCTGGGGTTTCTGAAGAATGAAAACAATCCCTTGAAGACTTCTGTATGTTATCCTCTACATCCATGTTGCCACAATCCTCCTCCTCCTGATGTGGCTGATGGGGCGTCAACCACCTCTGAGCCTGCCCCTGCAGAGTTGACAGAATCTCTGCCCCAGTGTGGCTCCTGTCTCCCAGACAGAACATCTGAAGCACTGCATGACATCTTTTAGCCTAAGTGCTTGCCTAGCCCTTGAACGCTTAGGGAGCACTGCTGGTTCAGAGGACAATTCAGCAGAAGAGGCCATAGAGGAAGAAGAAGAAGGAGGGGGTGGAGCAGACAGATGTGGCAGAATCACCACCAATGTTTTGGAGGCATGGTGGCGGAACAAGCTCCAGCACTGCAACCTTCCTAGCTGCCAGCAGAGTTACCCAGTGCACCGTGAAGGAAATGTAACCTCCCTGACCATGCCTGCTGGAAAATGAGTCAGCAGTAATGTGAACCTTCTTGCTGACCACTCTGTCCAACGAGGCAACAACATTGCCTTCCACATGATGGTACAGAGCTGGAATGGCCTTACATGAAAATACATTTATTTTTGGAAACAGGGTACAGCACATTCTGCAAATTTACGAAAGGGGGCAGAGTCTACCAGATGAAAAGGCAGCAGTTGTAGTGCTAGCAATTTGGCCAAGCTAGCATTTAGATGCTGACCATGTGGATGGTTGGGACAGTATTTCTTTTTTACGGTTCAGCAACTGGGGTAGTGAAATTTGCCTGCTGGTCAAATTAACAGGTGGTGTACTGCTAGCAGATTGGGTGCAAGTACCTGTGGCACCCATTGCTATACCATTATCCCTCTCAGTGCAGGTTTTTGAGAGGACTTGAGGTATAGTAGGGGGAGAGATCCCAGATGAGGAGCAAAGAGAAGTCTGAATTTTTTTATGATGTATGATGTGGGTCTTTAAGGTGCTGTTGCCAACGGACTGTATGGCAGGTCCTCATAGTCTTGTCAAGGATGTGGTGCCCAAGTGCCTCCTCCTCCTCTTCCTCACTTTCCTCCTCTATTCTCTCAGGCACCCAAGTATGGTCAGTGACCTCATCATCCCCTCCCTCCTTGTCACTGGAGCAAACTTGGCAGTATGCTGCAGCTGGGGGAACATGACTGCTAGTTTCTTGTCCGTTATTGTCATCCTAGGCTCACGTTATTCCCTTCCTCAACCTGGGAACCAACATGGGAGCATTCAAATTGCTGTGCATCCTCCAGAAACATGTAACGGACACTATAATCAAATAATTCAGGTGACTTCTCTGTGCATGATGGTGAGGCTACGGAAGGAGTAGCTGTGGTCAAGGAGCCTGTGGAATAGGTTGCTTTGGCAGCTGCTGTGGAAGGCAAGCTAGTATGAGCCTGGGTGACAGAAGATGAGGAGGATGAGGACGGCTTAATTATCCACTACACCAACTCTTCTGCATGTTGTGGCTCAACAACATGGCCAGCACCGGAATAAAAGGACAAGCATGCCCCGTCTGCAGAGGATGCACCATGTCCTCATACACCACTTTTTCACTGTGGACACAGAGGCTGCTTGGCCTCCTTAAGTTGCCTGTGACCGTCTGCCTCTACTTGTTGGCCTTTCAGACATGATGGGGATTTTTTTGGGGGTTTTTTATGACTTTTTACTATAGAATGTGGGATGGAAATATGATGCTTGGGTGCAATACTTTTGTGCTTGGTGCACTATAAACCCTTTTATTATTCTTTTTTTTTTTTTTTGGGGGGGGGGGGATTTTTATAACTTTTTACTATAGAGTTCCCACTTGCCGCGGAACTCCACACAGTCTCCCGCCTTTCACAATTTTTTTTTTCTTCTTGTGGCAAGGGGCACAGTCGCAGCGGCCAGCCACTAAATAGCTGACGGCGCTGATGCATTCTGGGAGTTGTAGTCCACGGCCGTGCTCAATCTCCCGGTGGGTGGAGACTTGAGAGCAGCGCAGTCAGACAGGAAACTACAACTCCCAGATCTTGGAGACAGGCAGAGGCAGGGCGCGCTAGGGAGTCAGGACACATGTGACTTGCTTGAGGTTGTGGGGCTGAGCACTGGCAATTTTACTTAACCCCAGGACAGGAGCATCCACCCCCCCCCCCCCAGGACTGGAGGGGGCCATGCAGGGACTTGCTGAGTTGGCAGCTGCCATTTCTGAGGTGAGACCCTGACACCCCCAGATGACCCCCACATCCCATCTATATAACCCCCGTTTATCCTGCCCCAGTGCCCACCCATCAACCTCAAAATAGCCCTCAACACTGTGAGTCCTGCTGCCACGGCCTTTGGATTCTGCTGGCCATGGCCTGTGGATCCTGCTGGCTATGGCCTGTGGGTCCTGCTGGCCACGGCCTGTGGGTCCTGCTGGCCATGCCCTTTGGGTCCTGCTGGCCATGGCCTGTGGGTCCTGCTGGCCACGGCCTGCGGGTCCTGCTGGCCATGGCCTGCGGGTCCTCCCGGCCACGGCCTGCGAGTCCTGCTGGCCATGGCCTGTGGCCCACGGGTTATTGCCAACTCCCAGCAGAACCTAAAGGCCAGCAGCCAGCAGGACCCAAAAGCCATGGCTAGCACCCAGCAGAACCTACAGGCCAGTGGCCAGCAGGACCCACAAGCCATGGCCACCTCCCAGCAGAACCTACAGGCCAGCGGCCAGCAGGACCCACATTGATGGGCACTGGTGCGGCTGCATTGATGGGCACTGGTGCAGCTGCATTGATGGGCACTGGTGAGGCTGCATTGATGGGCACCAATGAGGCTACATTGATGGGCACTGGCTCTCTACTGCAGCCGCTGCTTCCTCCAGCAGTACCCAACGTCATTACCAGCAGTACCCGCATGACTAGTTTTACCCACCAGCATTACCCACCAGCAGTAACTGCCAGCAGTACCCGCCAGAATTACCCACCAGCATTACCCACAGCATTTCCCGCCAGCTTTACCCGCCAGCAGTAATCGCCAGCATTACCCACCAGTAGTAGCCACCAGCAGTACCCGCCAGCAGTAACCACCAGCAGTACCTGCCAGCAGTAACCGCCAGCAGTAATATCCCAGCATGTGCAGTGTTTCTGACTCCTCCCACCATGACCACTTCAAATCACTGAAGTGGTCATGGTGGTTAGAGTGTTCCTTTAATATTTCTCAGAAGAAGTAAACCTCTGTATACTGGTTGCATTTAATTTGATCATCCTCTAGTTGTGTTAAATTAGTGTGAGGGGGGGGGGGTGCGGCGGCGCGGGAAGGGCGCAGTGGCGTTTTATTACTTATATACCTTAACTATAGTATATATTTTATATGCGGCCCGAGAAAATTTCTCTACACTCAATGTGGCCTAGAGAAGCCAAAAGGTTGGACACCCATGCCCTAAATATTATTTGTGCTGCTGTGCCATGAAAAAAAATAAAAAAAAAACACTGTTGAGGCAGAAGGAATAGCACCTACGACACAAAAGGGGGGAAAGCAATAATGCCCTTATAAGATTTGTGCTGCTGCGCTAAAAAAAAAAAAACTGCTGACGCAAACGTAACAACACCTGCGATGCAGAAGGGGGGACAGCAATTATGCCCTAAACATTACTAGTCCTGCTGTGCCACAAAAAAAACCCCACTGCTCACGCAAAAGGAATAGCACCTACGACACAAAAGGCGGGACATCAATTATGCCCTAAATAAAATTAGTACTGCTATGCCACAAAAAAAATCACTGCTGAGGCAGAAGTAATAGCACTTGAGACACAGTGTGGGACACAGTGTGGGAGTACTATTATTGCAGTAATAGAACCTGGTGCTACAAAAAAAAAAAGATCAATGAAAAAAAAAATGGTATCAGTGGAGTGACACAGACGTGTTGTATACACCAACACTTCAGTGACACCACTACACTGTGTTACACAAGAATCACACCACAGCACTACACTGATTGCACTACACTATGTTACACAAGAATCAGCACAGTACTACACACTAAACTGACTACAGTACACTGTGTTACACATAAATCAGCACAGCACTACACTCAGTAGTGTATTTAGGTTTTGTGCTGCCCTAGACCTGACTAAACTTGTGCACCCCCTAATTTAAATATGACCCACCCCTTCCTGTAAAGACCACACCCCATCCTGTTAATGACCCGCCCTGTCATCTGTAAACCATAGACCACAACCACAGTCTATCAGTGCCCATCAGTGGAGCATATCAGTGCTACTTATCAGTGCAGTCTCATTAGTGCCCACCAGTGCAGTTTATCAGTACCCGCCATTGCCGCCTCATCAGTGGCCATCAGAGCAGCATATTAGTGCCTATCAGTGCAGCATATCAGTTCCCATCAGTGCAGCACATGCGCCCATCAGTGCAGCATATCAGTGCCCATCAGATGAGCATATTAGTGATGCCCATCAGTGCAGCATATCAGTGCAGCATATCAGTGATGCTTTATCAGTGCAGCATATCAGTGCAGCTTATCAGTGCCACCTCATCAGTGGCCATCAGTGCACATTAGTATATCCTTTAGTCACTGGATTAGTGAGATTACTCCTTTCATTTAAGATATTTGGACTTGTGTTTGCTGCCACTGATTGTAATCCTAGGATTATTTCACTTATTTGTATAATGACTAGAAAGTCCATAGTCATTATACAAAAACGTGAAATAATCAGTGGCAGCAAACACAAGGCCAAATATCTTATAAGATGGGAGTAATCTTACAAACCCAGTGACATATTGCAATAGGACATATGAGGTGAGCAGGTCCAAAATATTATTGAAATCATATACAATTAACAGTCTTAATTGTATATGATGCAATTCAATATGCCCACTCAAGGACAAGGATGTTTAGAGAAATTAAATTATATTATTGACATGATGCCTGCCATACCAGGGGGTGGAGGAGGAAAGGCGGAGCATTAGGCTGCAGTGCCACACTTTTTAGCATTGGCGTCTGTCGGGCCAGTTGTATTAAGTGTGGTCGGTGGCCTGCAGTCTGTCCGTATGTCCTGACCGGCTGGTATTATCATACCGGCAGGTAGCAGTGTGACCGCTTTATGGGGATGCCAGACTGATTTGCCTCCTGGACCCTGCCCTCTGGCCCAATTCGCCCCATAAGCCTGACACTATACTAAAAGTGTAGCGCAAGCCAGCGGGGACCCTTTTCGCATGGGAGCCGGGAGGAGGCTGTTTTTTTTTTTCCTTCGTGTGGGGTGCAGATTGTTTGCTTTCCCCCTGCAAAGTGCCACCCTAGGCCTGGGCCTTGTCAGCCTAGGCCAAGATACAGCACTGACTACACTACACTGACTACACTACACTGTGATGCACAAGATGAATCAGCCCGACACTACACTGACTGCATTAAACATCAAAGCATAATCTACTAAATACCCTGCCTAATCTCCAACTCTGATGATTGGCCAAAGCATACAGGTCAGGTGCATGCTTTGGCAAATCACAAGCACTTAATGCTCTGCAATCGCAGTGAACTTCCCTCTGAGTGCCCAAATTTGTTCATGTGTTCGGCGAACACACGAACACCCGATGTTCGACTCGAACGTTAAGCCCATCACTAGTAGTTAGTAAAGAAATTCCAACTCTAATCAGCACCTCAGCCAAATATTATTTTGCTGTCTATGCCCCAGCTGAAGCTGGAATATGCTGTGCTAGAAGATAGGTTTATTTGTTTAGTCTGTGGCTATGGCCAAAAAAATAGAACCAAAAAACCCCAAAAATACAAAAAAAATTTATAAATTATGGAAATAATAACAATTACAAATCTATTACAAGAATGGGAGGTATGAATTGTGTACCTTAACTCATTGTGGTGTGGCACCATTGTGCAGAATGAACAGTAAACTGGCATAAACAGGGACTGCATGAACCCTTAATAAAGCCTTTATAAAAGAATTGTAGCGTAATGCTGAAAGGTGATTTTTTAGAAAAATACACTTCAATCAAGTATGGTGCAAAAAGGGGAAGTGTGGAAATAATATATTGACCCTTAATTGTATGGCACCACTGTAATGGGTCTAACATAATCCTACATTTGTGGGCTCCATATGTAAATGAGAACTTTCTACATACATGGATAATTACATAGTTACATAGTAGGTGAGGTTGAATAAAGACAATAGTCCATCCAGTTCAACCTGTGTAGGTGTGTGTGACTGTAATCATCTAACATAGCCCTCAATCTCCTGATCCTTGAGATGTAAGTCTAAGAGTCTTTTGAAAGTCACCATACTACCCGCAGAAACCACCTCTTGTGGTAGACAATTCCACAATCTTGTAGCCCTAACAGTAAAGAACCCCCCACGTTGCCTGAGGTTAAAACGCTTCTCCTCTAATCGCATTGTATGTCCTCGAGTCCTCATGCAATTCCTTCGAATGAACAGCTTTTCTTCTAAGCTGAGATCCCCATTAAGATATTTATAAATTGCTATCATGTCCCCTCTCAGACGTCTTTTCTCCAGGGAAAATAAATCGAGCGATTGCAGCCGCTCTTCATAGGTAAGGTCCTCCAACCCCCTAATCAGTTTAGTTGCCCTTCTCTGGACTTTCTCCAGCTCCAACACATCCCTCCTGAGGACTGGCGACCAGAACTGGACAGAATACTCCAGATGCGGTCGGACCAGAGTTTTATAAAGTGGAAGGATTATAGTCTTATCTCTGGAATACATCCCTTTCTTTATGCATGCTAATATTCTGTTGGCTTTGGAAGCTGCCGCTTGGCATTGCATGCTGTTGCCTAATCTATCATCAACTAAGACTCCCAGATCTTTCTCCATTTTTGATTCCCTCAAGGGTTCCCCTCCTAACGTGTATTGTGTTTTTATGTTTTTGGTCACCAAGTGCAAAACCTTACACTTCTCCACATTAAACCTCATTTGCCATGTCGTTGCCCACTCCGTAATTTTGTCCAGGTCATTCTGTAGGATATCTGCTTCATGCTGTGCAGTTATTGCCCTGGCCAATTTTGTGTCATCTGCAAAAACTGATAACGAACTACTGATCCCTTCCTCAATGCTGTTTATGAATAAATTGAACAAGGTTGGTCCCAGGACTGAGCCCTGGGGCACCCCGCTTACTACCTCAGACCAGTCTGAGTATGCGCTGTTTATTACTACCCTTTGGACACGGCCTTTTAGCCAATTCCGTATCCAAGAGCAAACCCTGCTGTCGATACCTGCAGACCTTATTTTATAAATTAAGCGCTTGTGGGGAACTGTATCAAACGCCTTAGCGAAATCCAAGTACACCACATCCACTGGTCTCCCCCTATCTAGCTCACAGCTCACTTCCTCGTAGAATGCTAAGAGATTGGTTTGACAAGATCGCCCATTTGTAAACCCGTGCTGGTTACTACTGATGATGTTGTTGTCTTTAGCATACTCTACGATATAGTCCCTTATCATCCCCTCCAAAAGTTTACATATTATTGATGTCATACTGACAGGCCTATAATTTCCCGGGATATGTCTCTGGCCCTTTTTGAATATCGGAATCACGTTAGCCTTCCTCCAATCCCCTGGTACATCTCCTGTCCTAATACTGTCAGCAAAGATCAGGAACAGTGGTCTAGATATAACCATACTGAGTTCCTTGAGCACTCTCGGATGTACGCCATCCGGGCCTGGTGATTTGTTTGTGTTAAGTTTATCCAGTCTTTCCCTGATTTCCCCCTCTGTTAGCCATAGTGGCAAGTCCTGTGTATTACTACTAACCATACAGTCATGGTCAGTGTACCCTTCCTTTTCCTGCGTAAAGACTGACGAGAAAAAAGAATTCAGCACGGTTGCTTTTTCAGTGTCCTCTGTAACCATCCTCCCATCATCGCTAATTATGTGTGCAATATGCTCTGCCCTAGTTTTTTTGCTGTTGATATATTTAAAGAATTTCTTTGGGTTTTTTTTACTATCCTCCGCTATTTGTCTCTCAAAGTTGATTTTAGCCATCTTGATTTCGTGTTTACACTTCTTATTTTCCTCCTTGTATTGCTGGAAGGCCGATACGGTGCCCTCTGATTTATATTTCTTGAAGGCCAATTTTTTTCCCCTAATAAGTTTTTTAACGCTACGGTTTAGCCAGCCAGGTTTGGCTTTGTCTCTTCTAAATTTATTCCCCATAGGAATGCACTGCAAGATGCCTTTGCTTAATATTGTTCTAAAGCATTCCCATTTTTCCTCTGTGGTCAGTGATCCCAGGGTTTGGTCCCAGTTTACCCTTTCCATCAATGAGTACAATTTTGGAAAGTCTGCCCTTCTGAAGTTTAGTTGTTTATATGTTAGTAAGGTGATTATTTCCATCAATGAGTACAATTTTGGAAAGTCTGCCCTTCTGAAGTTTAGAAGTTTATATGTTAGTAAGGTGATTATTTCTGTGCTGTTATCCACTGTATTCCGCAGTCATATTCCCATTAGTTTGTTACAGATTCAGTTAGTAATCATGTGTATGGAGAAGATCATGGCTTGCACACATTATGGAGATGTTTTTAATTTTTTTTTTATTTGATTTATTAACACTCAAGTAAGATTCTCTATGCTCCACGCCTATTTCTTATTGTGTTGTAAAGTAGTTCTCACATATCAAACCCTTGATTGTGAGGAGAGGGATTTTCTAATTAGTGTAATTGGGCTCATGATGGTAAAGAGCTTATAAGGGTGGTTTATTGTATTTTTGCATATGTGGTTATGAGTAAGCTCTAGTCACAGCGTGAAACACAGACTTTTCCTGTATCCCGCACTGTCTATGATGTCTTTTGCATGAAGGAATGGTGAAGCGTTGCAGCGAATTCCAGATTTCTTCTGATGGTGTATCTGCAGACAAGCTGTGCTAGCACCTTCACCTAAACACTAGCTAAGCTGTGGATGGCTGGCAAAATGTTCACCTGGAGTGGCTTTCTCTTCAGTGGTGGTTGTCCGGACCTCATTTAGGCCAGCTCGGTGAGTGTGAATTTTGAGTAACTATGCAATTGTGTATGCCCACGGCTTCTACAAAAGACTATGACAACTGTACATCACAAGGCAATAGCGTGGGGGACAAATACATTAGAACTTTGCAGACTCCTAAAGATAATCCACTTACATTGGAAGCTGGTCTACAATTGCAGACTCACTGCTCTGATAGTTCTGATTCTTTAAAATTGCTTTTCCGGAAGCTGGAGTGGCTGATGGTGGAGGAAATGAGAGCCTACTGGAACAAATGCACACTGACTGAATATTTAACTGCTTAAATTATCCCAAGAGGTCTCAGAATTAAGAAGTTCCCATTGTTTGATATCACAGATAAAGCCCTTAAAAATAAATAGCTTTGCACGCTGAATACCTGCTCGTTTGAGCTTATGAGGATTATTGTTACAAGCTCAAGAACTAGAAAAATTACAGGAAGAAATAGGGGATATACTGTACAAAAGGAGACCAGAAGGAGGCCTTGTCACCAGATGACAAAGCCAGCTGTCCCCGCCCTTGCCTATATAAGAAATGTCAAAGCAGGGAGCGGGCATACGGCAGGCCTCCCAGGAGACTAAGCGTTTTTCCTTTTTTCTATTGTTCGTGTTCGCGGGCAGCGTGATTGACGGTGGATTTACATTGAGGGACACAATTTTTTTATTTTTTAATAAAGGATTTGTCAAAAACTGTCTCGTGTGGTTATTACTTTTGTACACTTTTTGGTAAATGGGTAGGGGGTACGATGTACCCAATACCCATTCACATAGGGGGGGACTGGATCTGGGGGCCCCCTTGTTAAAGGGGTCTTCCAGATCCTGGTAAGCCCCCCCGCCCTCAGACCCTGACAACCACAGCCCAGGGGTGTTGGGAAGAGGCCATTGTCCCAATTAAAAAAATAGATAGTAGGCGCGCTACAAGTGAACTTGAAATCAAACAAAATTATACAGTATGTAAATTATAGTGAAACACTGTGCTCAAAAAAATTCCCCCAAAATGAGTTGTTAACACAATCTGGGTGAGTGTTCAAACTCCTCCAAGACCATCCATTCATATAAGATCACCAGTGAATGTGAATCCCCTCTCCACCGACTATCGCATGCACAGGCCACTCACCAGAAATATTTGACCCCCCATAACAGGTAATCAAAATCAGCATAGACAATACTCCATGGACCTCTGAAAACCTTTCCTAATACTGGTATAGAATCTCAGGATACAGAGTTGGTAGAAAGAAAGATAGGTTTCTCATAGTATAGTTTATCCAAACAGTTTATTTATAAAACATTAAAAGTAAACTTACAAAAGACGAACAGTCCCAAGCATGTAAAAAACAGGGGACGCCATTCCGCGCTCCACCTGCGTTCCAGAAAGGGGAAGTGGCGTGTCATGTCTTAGTCCCATCCTGCGCGTTTCGTCAGTGTGCATCTGACGTCATCAGGAGTCATGTGATCGTGCACGTCACTTTTCTTATTTATATACACAACCTCTTAATTGGTGATACAATCCAATTCAATCCTGCTTGGCTGATGGACATGATCGCTTAACAACTAGCTGTATAGATTCAACATACATAGTACTAATTAATATGCCACATATTACATTAAAATAAAATTAGATCAATAGAACCACGTAAGTTTGAGGGTCTCTATTGGTGGATGAAAGTCATTACACCCAAAGGTCTATTAGTATAATTACATAGTCCTCAGTGCGTATCATTCCCCTCTAGTGGTCGGATTTTATATAACAATATTACCACAATTTGCCCCAAAGGAGTGGATCTAATTGGACCATTTGACACTTAAAGTTTTACAATGGATTAATAATTTGATATAAAACCATTTAGATCAATATCAATATTCATACCCATAGGGTGCATTGTATTCATCTCAAAAATCCATTCTGTTTCGTTTTTGGAAATCTTCTGGGCCATACGTTCCCCCCCTCCAATGTTGTTCAATCCCATCTATGCCACAGAATACCGAAAGGCTGGAGTCCATATTGTGATAGATTTTAAAGTGATTAGATAGACTATGCTTAGGAAAACCTTTAATTATGTTATTTATATGTTCATTGACCCTAATCCCTAATTTTCTGGTAGTCAGACCAATATACTGTAATCCAGATGGACAAGTGATCAAAGATGTCACAAGATTCGCCTCCATTATTAATCTTTTTGGGCTTATTGGCTAACACGTCCTTTAAATGCTTTTTTTTAACTTTATTCTGAATTTAATCAAAAGTTTTGTGATCATAACTAGTGTTGAGCGAACACGGACTGTATTATTCGTGTTCGTACCGAATAATTGGATTTTTTTTACCCGAACACGGACACGGACACTTTACTGTATGTTCGGGTAAAAATCCGTGTTCGGTCGTTTTATTTCCGGGTTTTGCATGCTTTGGCGCTCTTTTCATGGCGGGCTTTCAACAGCCAATCAACAATCGTTTAACTGGTGTGCCTTAAGCCATCCCAGCCATGCCTGCAAATGTCTTAGTAGCTGTGATTGGCCGTCTGAAGCATGTGACCAAGTCTTTATAAGTTCGAGGCAGCCGCCGCAGCAGCGTCATTCTGCTGCTTAGCTAAGGGACAGAGCACACATCAATGTGCTGGCTGCTGATTAGGGAAAGATAGGCAGGAAAAAACCATTTGTGTCCGGATAGAATTGAGGGACAGGTCGGAGTGTTTAGGCAGGGCGAGTTGTAGGCATTTTAGGGATAGAGTCTGCTGAATTATAGGGTCAGTGTCTTCTACAAACTACAATCGATATTGCTGTGTGGGGGGTGGGGTGAATCTGCACTCAATCCTGATCTACGATCTCTTCTCAATCCTGTTAGGGACAGAGTCTGCTGAATTTTAGGGAAACTGTGTTCTACAAACTACAATCGATATTGCTGTGTGGTGTGGGATTGGAGATAGGCAGGTGTCAGTGATCCACATCCATTTTTCTGTGTGTGAGCTGCAGTGAACACAATCTTTTTGGGCTGCAGTGAACACAATCTTTTTGGGCTGCAGTGAACACAATCTTTTTGGGCTGCAGTGAACACAATCTTTTTGGGCTGCAGTGAACACAATCTTTTTGGGGTGCAGTGAACAAAATCTTTTTGGGGTGCAGTGAACACAATCCTTTTTGGTGTGCAGTGAACACAATCTTTGTGGGGTGCAGTGAACAAAATCCTTTGTGGGGTGCAGTGAACACAATCTTTTTGGGGTGCAGTGAACAAAATCCTTTTTGGGGTGCAGTGAACAACATCCTTTTTGGGGTGCAGTGAACACAATCTTTTTGGGGTGCAGTGAACAAAATCCTTTGTGGGGTGCAGTGAACACAATCTTTTTGGGGTGCAGTGAACACAATCTTTTTGGGGTGGAGTGAACAACATCCTTTTTGGGGTGCAGTGAACAAAATCCTTTTTGGGGTGCAGTGAACAAAATCATTTTTGGGGTGCAGTGAACACAATCTTTGTGGGGTGCAGTGAACACAATCTTTTTGGGGTGGAGTGAACAACATCCTTTTTGGGGTGCAGTGAACAACATCCTTTTTGGGGTGCAGTGAACACAATCTTTTTGGGGTGCAGTGAACACAATCTTTGTGGGGTACAGTGAACAGAATCTTTGTGGGGTGCAGTGAACACAATCTTTGGGGGGTACAGTGAACACAATCTTTTTGGGGTGCAGTGAACACAATCTTTGTGGGGTGCAGTGAACACAATCTTTTTGGGGTGGAGTGAACAAAATCATTTTTGGGGTGCAGTGAACAACATCCTTTTTGGGGTGCAGTGATCAAAATCCTTTTTGGGGTGCAGTGAACACAATCTTTTTGGGGTGCAGTGAACAAAATCCTTTGTGGGGTGCAGTGAACAGAATCTTTGTGGGGTGCAGTGAACACAATCTTTGGGGGGGTACAGTGAACACAATCTTTTTGGGGTGCAGTGAACACAATCTTTGTGGGGTACAGTGAACAGAATCTTTGTGGGGTGCAGTGAACACAATCTTTGGGGGGTACAGTGAACACAATCTTTTTGGGGTGCAGTGAACACAATCTTTGGGGGGTACAGTGAACACAATCTTTTTGGGGTGCAGTGAACACAATCTTTGTGGGGTGCAGTGAACACAATCTTTGGGGGGGTACAGTGAACACAATCTTTTTGGGGTGCAGTGAACAACATCCTTTTAGGGTGCAGTGAACACAATCTTTGTGGGGTGCAGTGAACAACATCCTTTTAGGGTGCAGTGAACACAATCTTTGTGGGGTACAGTGAACAGAATCTTTGTGGGGTGCAGTGAACACAATCTTTGGGGGGTACAGTGAACACAATCTTTGTGAGGTGCAGTGAACACAATCTTTGTGGGGTGCAGTGAACACAATCATTGTGGGGTGCAGTGAACTCAATCTTTGTGGGGTACAGTGAACACAATCTCATACTTCTGAAGATTTGAGGGTGCTGCCTGTTCCATACTCCCCCTACTCCTCATCTAGCCTTTTAGGGGTACAAACAATAGTAATTGGGGCCTAGTGTGGTTGTGTACGTGTGATATACATACACTTTTTTTGGATCATATTTTCTATTCCGCTATTTAATCAAAAACCTTTGGGGATCAGTTAAATTGGGGGATAGTCTGTGTTGGTACGTGTGAGAGAGATCCACCTTTCCAAGTTGTTGGGGTTCATCTCATACTTCTGAAGGTTTGAGGGTGCTGCCTGTTCCATACTCCCCCTACTCCTAGCCTTTTAGGGGTACAAACAATAGTAATTGGGGCCTAGTGTGGTTGTGTACGTGTGATATACATACACTTTTTTTGGATCATATTTTCTATTCCGCTATTTAATCAAAAACCTTTGGGGATCAGTTAAATTGGGGGATAGTCTGTGTTGGTACGTGTGAGAGAGATCCACCTTTCCAAGTTGTTGGGGTTCATCTCATACTTCTGAAGGTTTGAGGGTGCTGCCTGTTCCATACTCCCCCTACTCCTAGCCTTTTAGGGGTACAAACAATAGTAATTGGGGCCTAGTGTGGTTGTGTACGTGTGATATACATACACTTTTTTTGGATCATATTTTCTATTCCGCTATTTAATCAAAAACCTTTGGGGATCAGTTAAATTGGGGGATAGTCTGTGTTGGTACGTGTGAGAGAGATCCACCTTTCCAAGTTGTTGGGGTTCATCTCATACTTCTGAAGGTTTGAGGGTGCTGCCTGTTCCATACCCCCCCTACTCCTCATCTAGCCTTTTAGGGGTACAAACAATAGTAATTGGGGCCTAGTGTGGTTGTGTACGTGTGATATACATACACTTTTTTTGGATCATATTTTCTATTCCGCTATTTAATCAAAAACCTTTGGGGATCAGTTAAATTGGGGGATAGTCTGTGTTGGTACGTGTGAGAGAGATCCACCTTTCCAAGTTGTTGGGGTTCATCTCATACTTCTGAAGGTTTGAGGGTGCTGCCTGTTCCATACCCCCCCCTACTCCTCATCTAGCCTTTTAGGGGTACAAACAATAGTAATTGGGGCCTAGTGTGGTTGTGTACGTGTGATATACATACACTTTTTTTGGATCATATTTTCTATTCCGCTATTTAATCAAAAACCTTTGGGGATCAGTTAAATTGGGGGATAGTCTGTGTTGGTACGTGTGAGAGAGATCCACCTTTCCAAGTTGTTGGGGTTCATCTCATACTTCTGAAGGTTTGAGGGTGCTGCCTGTTCCATACTCCCCCTACTCCTAGCCTTTTAGGGGTACAAACAATAGTAATTGGGGCCTAGTGTGGTTGTGTACGTGTGATATACATACACTTTTTTTGGATCATATTTTCTATTCCGCTATTTAATCAAAAACCTTTGGGGATCAGTTAAATTGGGGGATAGTCTGTGTTGGTACGTGTGAGAGAGATCCACCTTTCCAAGTTGTTGGGGTTCATCTCATACTTCTGAAGGTTTGAGGGTGCTGCCTGTTCCATACTCCCCCTACTCCTCATCTAGCCTTTTAGGGGTACAAACAATAGTAATTGGGGCCCAGTGTGGTTGTGTACGTGTGATATACATACACTTTTTTTGGATCATATTTTCTATTCCGCTATTTAATCAAAAACCTTTGGGGATCAGTTAAATTGGGGGATAGTCTGTGTTGGTACGTGTGAGAGAGATCCACCTTTCCAAGTTGTTGGGGTTCATCTCATACTTCTGAAGGTTTGAGGGTGCTGCCTGTTCCATACTCCCCCTACTCCTAGCCTTTTAGGTGGAACGTCTTAGCAGGAGGCAGCATTTTACCAACATGGTGGAGCAGTATGTGTGCACACGCCTACATGTAGTGAATGACGGGTCTGCCCCCTTCAACTTCTGGGTCTCCAAATTGGGCACATGGCCTGAGCTTGCCCTTTACGCCTTGGAGGTGCTGGCGTGCCCTGCAGCCAGTGTATTATCTGAACGGGTATTTAGCACGGCTGGGGGCGTTATAACAGACAAGCGCAGCCGCCTGTCCAGAGACAATGTGGACAAGCTCACGTTCATTAAAATGAACCAGGCATGGATCCCACGGGACTTTTCCGTACCTTATGCAGAATAGCAATGGATACCGACCTTACCCACCCATTGTTCCATTTTTGCTCTTTCTCACTCTTTTGGGGTGTACCCTCATTTAAAATTTTTGAAAAGAAGCAGTGTTGGCTACCTCGTCCTCCTCCTCAGGGCCAGATTAATGTAGGGGCTATTGGAGCTGCAGCTCCAGGCCCCTACCTTTTATATAGGCCCCGGGTTGGCCATATTCACTGTTACCGCTCTTCTGTCACTTGTAAACACAGAAGTCTGGCTTCTATGCTCGCTTCCCCAGGCAGCACCCTCAGAACCTCCCCACACAGCGTGAAGGCCGGACAAGGAGGGACAGTTGGCGATGCATGGATGTGTTTATGGGCTTCAGAGACAGCATCCCATGTTGAATTAGGCATGCATGGCTGCACCCTTCCTCCTCTGGGTGCATGGCAAGGCACGGCCCTTAAGGCCCTTCAAAATCCTCAGCACCAAGCCCATGATGCTGTTAATCCGGCCCTGGTCCTCCTCCACCGCCGCTTCCACCTACACCGCCCATAGGTGTGCGCAGCCTATTGCATTAAGGTGTGCACCCCAAAGTTGAAATACACATGCATGTGTTTGCCAGCAGGGAGAGTAATGTATCGGGGCCATGTACCTGTAGGCAAGGAGAAATAGAGCAGAGCAGGTCCCAGGGAGATCTTTCCCATCTCCTCACTGGCAATGCTATGTGCCCTAGGTGATTAGGGTGTGCCCAGGCACACCCAGCACACCCTGTGCGCACGCCTATGTCACCGCCACATCCACCACCACCTCAACCTCCCTCCTACTCCATATGGGCCTCGTCCTTCAGAGATGAAGAAGAACATTGTTTTATTTTTCTGTTTTTTTTTGTTGTTTTAAGTTATTTCCCTATCCACATTTGTTTGCAGAGCACTTGCCATGCTCTTAATTACGTTTTGCTGCCATTTGCAGCACTCTAGCCCTTTCCTTTGGTGTTTTAGAGCCATTTTAGTGCCTTAAAGTTCGGGTCCCCATTGACTTCAATGGGGTTCGGTGTCCGGGAAAAGTTCGGTAAAAGTCCGGGACACGGACCCGGACTTTTTTTTAAAGTTCGGCCGAACCCGTCGAACACGGACATCTAGGTGTCCGCTCAACCCTAATCATAACCCTTTTCTTTAAACCTGTTCACCCATATGTTAGACTGTTCAACATAATCCTCTGTACATTTACAGTTTCGTCTGATACGCATTAGCTGTCCTTTCGGTATATCCTCCAACCATTTGGGGTGTGGGCAACTTGCAGTGGGAATAAACTATTCCTATCAGTATCCTTAATGAAAGTTTTTGTTTCAATAAACCCATCCTGCTTAGTCAAAACCTAATCTAGGAAATGAACTGTATATGATTCCAATGGGCTGTACACTTAAGGCCATAGATGTTGGTATTAATCCTCTCTATGAAATTGATCAGACTCTCTTCTGACTCATTCCATAGGACTATGAGGTCATCTATGTACGTTTTGTACAAAATTACCTGTGGTCTACCAAAAATCTGTTGTTCCTCCCACTGACTCAACTATATACCGTATTTGCGACACTGGGGGCTACACTTTTGATTTGTTTGTAATACAGGCCATTGTGCCAGAAATAATTGATGGCCATGGCCAGCTCCAAAGCCTGAATCAAGAAATTGTTTTGCTTGGTCCTAAGTCCCGATTTCATATCTAAGGCTCTTTTAGTAGTGACCAATACATCCTTCTGCACTAAACTGGTATGACTCTACGTCAATACTGACCAGTACATTGTTCTCACTTACAGGTGAATCCTCTAGAATGTTAACGAGGTGCTTACAATCCCGGAGGTATGAAGGATTCCTGTACCAGTGGCTGCAAAAAGAAATCCACATATTCTCCCACCCTTGAAAAAATTGAATTACCTTGCTAATAATAGGCCTGCCAGGGGGATTGGTATTATCCTCATGGGTTTCAGGCAATTGATATGACAGGTAGTCTGGGAGCATCAGGGACAAGGTATTTAGTCTTTTGGATAATACTTCTTCCTCTTGGGCTGCCTTCCCCATACTTTTAAATTAATCCAAATTTAATCCAAACTAATAAACCTGATTGTATCTAGAAGGAGAAAAACAATGATTAAATTGGAAGAAAAAAATTGGTGAAGAAAAAATAGCTTTTGAATCCATTTCAGGATTCCTCTCAGTATAAGAAAAGAACCATTCAGATCCAAAAATTCTTGGAGAAATTAGATAAGGGTGTTAAGAACAGAACAATTAAGAAATATCAAAGAGACCTCAAGGATTGAACATACAGTGTATAGGTGGCAGGATGCCCCAGAGAATGTAGTGGTTGAGTCCACACAGTCCTCGGCAGTTAGGGAAGGAGGAAAATCCCCTAGGGATACCTTTTTCACTCTGGTTAGAGCTGGTAGTTCTCCTATTCCGGCCCAATCTAAGGGAACTGGAAATCCAGCCAATAAGGGAAATATGGGCTCCAAAAATTTGAGAATTATGCCCCCTGATAATCCTGAGATGTCCAACTATGGGGTCCCTATGGGCAAATTGTGGTTATATTGTTATATACAGGATGATCTGACCACTAGAGGGCAATGATACCACTGAGGTTTATGTAATTATACTAATAGACCTTTGGGTGTAGTGACTTAAATCCACCAATAGAGGTCCTCAAACTTACATGGTTCTATTATTGAAATTTTCTTTTAATTTAACTACTTCCCGCCCGCCATATAGCAGAATGACGGCCGTAAAGTGATTACGTTATCCTGCCTGGGCGCCATGTCCAGCAGGATAAGCAGCTAGCGCGCACCCGCTCTGGCACACCGCATCTCCGATCCTGGTAAAGACGGTCTAAAATCGCATTTATTTATCAGTTACGTTATTGCTTTATGACATGCTGCTTTTCCTATGTTTACTTAAATTATGTAATTATCAGCACTAATCAGTGCGCAAGGTGTATTTTACTTCACATTAAATTTGTACTAGTTTTATTTTGTGCGCAAGTGCAGGTGTAATCAGTTGCCTTATTAATCTTATTACATTGTCCCCATTGACATGGGGACAAGGTGATTTGGGGCATAAGGGCATATGGCCTGGTATGGCTTAAGAGGAGGGGTGTTCGCTCGCCCCCCCCTTTCCTGACCTGCCAGGCTGCATGCCCAGGTAAGGGTAGGGGGGACCCCACGCTGTTTTTTTTTCTTTAATTTAGTAGCGGGGTGTCGGCAGTTGTAACCATGAGTCTTTTTTTTTTTTCCTTTAAAAATTTCATTTTTGCTGGAGCATGTATTATGAATGCTACACTTTACAGGCACATTAAGGGAACCCCTCAGGCAGATATTTAAATTGGTTTTTCATTTTTATTGTTGCACTTTAAGCATAATTAAAATCATTGCTCCTGAAAAAACCCTGTCCTCTAGGGCAGTACCCACATCCCCATACCCCTTTTATGGCAAACTACTTGTATATACAGCAAGCCTTCAAAATGGGCACTTTTGATTTTTCCTGTTTGGCTCCTATAGACTTCAATGGGGTTCCCTGTTTGCATTAGAACATTTCCCCTGTTCAGGAGTTCTGCTGCGAACCGAGCAGGTGGGTGTTCAGCACATTCCTAGCTACAACCTCTGCTGAAAGATTTTTCAGTTTTCTGAGATACCGAACAGCTTTTGAGTAGAGTTGAGCGGACACCTGGATGTCCATGTTCGGCAGGTTCGGCCGAACTTGAAAAAAACAGTCCGGGTCCGTGTCCCGGACTTTTTCCGAACTTTACCCGGACACCGAACCCCATTGAAGTCAATGGGGACCCGAACTTTCAGGCACTAAAATGGCTCTAAAACACCAATGAAAAGGGCTAGAGTGCTGCAAATGGCAGCAAAACGTAGTTAAGAGCATGGCAAGTGCTCTGCAAACAAATGTGGATAGGGAAATAATTTAAAACAACAAAAAAAAAAAAAAACTGAAAAATAAAACAATGTTCTTCATCTGTGAAGGATGAGGCCCATATGGAGTAGGAGGGAGGTTGAGGTGGGGGTGGATGTGGCGGTGTCATAGGCATGCGCACAGGGTGTGCCGGGTGTGCCTGGGCACACCCTAATCACCTAGGGCACATTAGCATTATCGCTCTGTTTGCCAGTGAGGAGATGGGAAAGATCTCCCTCGGACCTGCTCTGCCATAAGAGAAGTGCAACACACTTCTATTTCACTTTGCCAGCAGGGAGAGTAATGTACCGGGGCCATATACATGTAGGCAAACACATGCATGTGTATTTAAACTTTGGGGTGCACACCCTAATGCAATAGGCTGCGCACACCTATGGGCGGTGTAGGTGGAAGCGGGGGTGGAGGAGGACGAGGTAGCCAACACTGCTTTTTTTTCAGTCATTTTAAATGAGGGTACACCCCAAAAGAGTGAGAAAGATCAAAAATAGAACAATGGCTGGGTAAGGTCGGTATCCATCTATATTCTGCACAAGATACGGAAAAGTCCTGTGGGATCCATGCCTGGTTCATTTTAATGAACGTGAGCTTGTCCACATTGTCTCTGGACAGGCGGCTGTGCTTGTCTGTGATAACGCCCCCAGCCGTGCTAAATACACGTTCAGATAATACACTGTCTACAGGGCACGCCAGCTCCTCCAAGGCGTAAAGGGCAAGCTCAGGCCATGTGCCCAATTTGGAGACCCAGAAGTTGAATGGGGCAGACGCGTCATTCACTACATGTAGGCGTGTACACACATACTGCTCCACCATGTTGGTGAAATGCTGCCTCCTGCTAAGACGTTCCATATGAGCTGCTGGTGCTGCTGTTTGTTGTGGCGTGCTGACAAAGCTTTTCCACATTTCGGCCATGCTAACCCTGCCTTCTGAGGTGCTGGCGGTGCCCTGGTTGCGTTGGCGACCTCTTCCTCGGCCTTGTGCTTCCACTGTGGCCCCGCTGTCAGGTGGGAATGCCAGCAGCATCGCGTCTACCAGCGTGCGCTTGTACTTGCGCATCTTGCGATCACGCTCCAGTGAGTGAATTAAGGACGGTACGTTGTCCTTGTAACGGGGATCCAGCAGCGTGGCCACCCAGTAATCAGCACAAGTTAGAATGTGGGCAACTCGTCGGTCGTTGTGGAGATACTGCAGCATGTAATCGCTCATGTGTGCCAGGCTGCCCAGAGGCAACGAAAGGCTGTCCTCTGTGGGAGGTGTATCGTCTGTGTCCTCTGTATCCCCCCAGCCACGCACCAGTGATGGCCATGAGCTGGCCTGGGTGCCACCCTGCTGTGAACATGGTTCCATCTTCTCCTCCTCCTCATCCTCCAGAACTGTGTCAGCAGCGCTGACAGGTGAGCAGCAGCAGGGTGAGAACGCCGAAAGTGCGCACAGACGGCCTGCACTTTCTGCAGCAGCTCTGACATATCGGGGTAATTTTTAAGGAACCTCTGCACCACCAAATTCAGCACATGCGCCAGGCAAGGGATGTGCGTCAAACCGGCTAGGCCCAGAGCTGCTATGAGATTTCGCCCATTATCGCACACCACCAGGCCGGGCTTGAGGTTCGCTGGCAGCAACCACTCATTTGTCTGCTGTTCCATGCTCCTCCACAACTCCTGCGTGGTGTGTGGTTTTTTCCCCCAAACAGGCAAGTTTTAAAACTGCCTGCTGTCGTTTACCCCTGGCTGTGCTGAAGTTGGTGGTGAAGGTGTTACGCTGACCGGATGAGGAGGCGGTAGAGGATGAGGAAGCGGAGTAGGAGGAGTTAGGAACAGGAGGCAAACTGAAGCGCCCTGCAATCCTCGGTGGTGGAAGGACATGCGCCAAATTGCTATCCGCCTCAGGCCCATCCGCCACTGCATTTACCCAGTATATAACGCCCCTGACCGTGCTTACTGGTCCACGTATCGGTAGTTAAGTGGACCTTGGCACAGATGGCGTTGCGCAGTGCACACCTGATTTTTTCCCCCACTTGGTTGTGCAGGGAAGGGATGGCTTGCCTGGAAAAGTAGTGGCGGTTGGGCACGACGTACTGTGGGACAGCCACCGACATAAGGCTTTTAAAACTGTGCGTCTCCACCAGACGGAATGACAGCATTTCAATGGCCAAGAATTTTGAAATGCTGGCATTCAGGGCCAGGGATCGCGGGTGGGTAGGGGGTTACTTCCTCTTCCTCTGAAGTGTTTGGGAGATGGAAAGCTGAACACTTCCACGGGACATTGTGTAGATGGTTGGTGACCCAGGTGGTGGTGTTGCTGACAGATCGTCTGTTTGCGGGGTGGCAGGTGCCGGTATCACTACAGAGGTGGATGGAGAGGCCGAGACTGCAGCAGAAGAGGAAGCAGGAGGAGCCAGAGACCTTTCTTGGTTTTGAAGGTGTCTACTCCACTGCAGCTCGTGCTTTGCACTTAGATGCCTGATCATGCAGGTTGTGCTCAGGTTGAGAAGGTTTATGCATCGCTTCAGGCTCTGATTGCACAGGGTGCAAACCACTCGTGTCCTGTCATCAGCACATTTTCTGAAGAACTTCAACGCTAGAGAACTCCTTTGCGCTGGCTTTGGTGTGCTTGGTCCCTTGCTGCGTTGCTCCGCTTCTGCACCCTGCTCCCTCTTCTGCTGTGCTGGTGGCTCTGTGCGACCACCGCCTCTTCTTCCAAACTACTCAGGTCACCTTCATTCCATGTGGGGTTGAGGACCTCATCGTCCTCCACATCATCTTCCACCCAGTCTTCACCCCTGCCCTCCTTGTCGATCTCCACAATTCTGAGTGCCGCAGCAGTTGGCACCTGCGTTTCGTCATCATCGGAGACGTGCTGCGATGGTTCTTCCATGTACTCATCTTGAGAAATAAGTGGTTGGGCATCGCTGCACTCAATCTCTTTCACTTCTGGGGCAGGGCTAGATGGATGGCCCTGGGAAACCCTGCTGACAGAGTCATCAAAAAGAAGAAGAGACTGCTGCATGACTTGGGGCTCAGACTGCTTGCCTGATTTGCAAGGGGGTGAGGTGAAAGACGGTTGGACATTGGCTGCAGGTGCCAACTCTGACCTTTCTGCAGTAGACTGGGTGGGAGACAATGTGAAGGAACTGGAGGCACTGTCAGCAACCCAATCTACTATCGCCTGTACTTCTTCTGGCCTCATCACTTCTAGAGGCGCATGATGCCCTACCAAATACTGCTGCAGGTTCTGTCGCCTACTCACACTTGAGGAAGGTGTTTTACTTGTGCGTGTAGCTGGCACAGATTGACCATGTCCTCTCCTTGCAACAGGAGCTCTACCAGCAGCACCACGACCCAGGCCACGGTCTCCTCATATTTCTGTAATTTATGATCTTGCCCTAGAAAGGTGTTTATTGAATAGCGGAACAAAACAACAACAGTATCGCACGGGTGTATCTCACAGTCAAATATGCAAACTATGCCACAATTTAATTTTTTTTACCCCAAAAGGGTGTTTATTAAATAGCGGAATAGAAAAACAGTATACAAATACAACGGGTGTATCTCAGAGTCAAATATGCAAAGTATGCCGCAAATTTAATTTTTTTCACCCCAAAAGGGTGTATATTGAATAGCGGAATAGAAAAAAGGATATAAAACGGTGTATCTCACACGTACAAACACAGACTAGGCCCCGATTACAATTTTTTGTACCCTAAAGGCAGGATGAGGATGAGGAGTAGGAGGAGGTCGGAACAGGAGGCAAACTGAAGCACCCTGCAATCCTCCGCGGTGGAAAATGCGCCCCAAAAGATTGGAACGTGCATCTCACATGTACCGATACAGACTATGCCGAAATTTAATTCTTTTTACCCCAAGGGTGTAGATTGAATAGCGGAATAGAAAATATGATATCAAAAGGTGTATCTATCTCACACGTATAGACCCAGACTAGGCCCTGATTACTATTTTTTGTACCCTAAAGGCAGGATGAGGAGTAGGAGGAGTTCGGAACAGGCAGGAGGCAAACTGAAACACCCTGCAATCCTCGGCGGTGTAAGATGAGCCCCAAAAATTGGAAAGGTGTATCTCACACGTACCGATACAGACTATCCCGCAATTTAATTCTTTTTACCCCAAGGGTGTAGATTGAATAGCGGAATAGAAAATATGATATCAAAAGTGTATCTATCTCACACGTACAGACCCAGACTAGGCCCCGATTACTATTTTTTGTACCCCAAAGGCAGGATGAGGAGTAGGAGGAGTTCGGAACAGGCAGGAGGCAAACTGAAGCACCCTGCAATCCTCGGCGGTATAAGATGCGCCCCAAAAATTGGAAAGGTGTATCTCACACATACCGATACAGACTATCCCGGAATTTAATTCTTTTTACCCCAAGGGTGTAGATTGAATAGTGGAATAGAAAATATGATATCAAAAGGTGTATCTATCTCACACGTACAGACTCAGACTAGGCCCTGATTACGATTTTTTGTACCCTAAAGGCAGGATGAGGAGTAGGAGGAGTTTGGAACAGGCAGGATGCAAACTGAAGCACCCTGCAATCCTCGGCGGTGTAAGATGAGCCCCAAAAATTGGAACGGTGTATCTCACACGTACCGATACGGACTGTCCCGCAATTTAATTCTTTTTACCACAAAGGGTGTAGATTGAATAGCGGAATAGAAAATATGATATAAAATTGGTGATTTTTCAATAGCACATGTGAACACAGCAGTGTCTTATGTCAGTCAGCTCTGCTGCAGGCTATGAAGGGAAAAAAAAAGAAAATTCCCCTTTAAGTATTGTAATTTTTAAATAGCTTAGTACAGACTATGCCACGATTTAATTTTTTTTAACCCAAAAGGGTGTATATTGAATAGTGGAATAGAAAAAAGTGTATAAAATTGAAAATCACTAGCACATGTGAACACAGCAGTGTCTTATGTCAGTCAGCTCTGCTGCAGGCTATGAAGGGAAAAAAAAAGAAAATTCCCCTTTAAGTTTGTAATTTTTAAATAGATTAGTACAGACTATGTCACAATTTAATTTTTTTTAACCCAAAAGGGTGTATATTGAATAGTGGAATAGAAAAAAGTTTATAAAATTGAAAAACACTAGCACATGTGAACACAGCAGTGTCTTATGTCAGTCAGCTCTGCTGCAGGCTATGAAGGAAAAAAAAAAGAAAATTCCCCTTTAAGTTTGTAATTTTTAAATAGCTTAGTACAGACTATGCCACAATTTAATCTTTTTAACCCAAAAGGGTGTATATTGAATAGCGGAATAGAAAAAAGGATATAAAACGGTGTATCTCACACGTACAAACACAGACTAGGCCCCGATTACAATTTTTTGTACCCTAAAGGCAGGATGAGGATGAGGAGTAGGAGGAGGTCGGAACAGGAGGCAAACTGAAGCACCCTGCAATCCTCCGCGGTGGAAAATGCGCCCCAAAAGATTGGAAGGTGCATCTCACATGTACCGATACAGACTATGCCGAAATTTAATTCTTTTTACCCCAAGGGTGTAGATTGAATAGCGGAATAGAAAATATGATATCAAAAGGTGTATCTATCTCACATGTATAGACCCAGACTAGGCCCTGATTACTATTTTTTGTACCCTAAAGGCAGGATGAGGAGTAGGAGGAGTTTGGAAAAGGCAGGAGGCAAACTGAAGCACCCTGCAATCCTCAGCGGTATAAGATGCGCCCCAAAAATTGGAAAGGTGTATCTCACATGTACCGATACAGACTATCCCGCAATTTAATTCTTTTTTACCCCAAGGGTGTAGATTGAATAGCGGAATAGAAAATATGATATCAAATGGTGTATCTATCTCACACGTACAGACCCAGACTAGGCCCTGATTACTATTTTTTCTACCCCAAAGGCAGGATGAGGAGTAGGAGGAGTTCGGAACAGGCAGGAGGCAAACTGAAACACCCTGCAATCCTCGGCGGTGTAAGATGAGCCCCAAAAATTGGAAAGGTGTATCTCACACGTACCGATACAGACTATCCCGCAATTTAATTCTTTTTACCCCAAGGGTGTAGATTGAATAGCGGAATAGAAAATATGATATCAAAAGTGTATCTATCTCACACGTACAGACCCAGACTAGGCCCCGATTACTATTTTTTGTACCCCAAAGGCAGGATGAGGAGTAGGAGGAGTTCGGAACAGGCAGGAGGCAAACTGAAGCACCCTGCAATCCTCGGCGGTATAAGATGCGCCCCAAAAATTGGAAAGGTGTATCTCACACATACCGATACAGACTATCCCGGAATTTAATTCTTTTTACCCCAAGGGTGTAGATTGAATAGCGGAATAGAAAATATGATATCAAAAGGTGTATCTATCTCACACGTACAGACTCAGACTAGGCCCTGATTACGATTTTTTGTACCCTAAAGGCAGGATGAGGAGTAGGAGGAGTTTGGAACAGGCAGGAGGCAAACTGAAGCACCCTGCAATCCTCGGCGGTATAAGATGCGCCCCAAAAATTGGAAAGGTGTATTTCACACGTACTGATACAGACTATCCCGCAATTTAATTCTTTTTACCCCAAGGGTGTAGATTGAATAGCGGAATAGAAAATATGATATCAAAAGGTGTATCTATCTCACACGTACAGACCCAGACTAGGCCCCGATTACTGTTTTTTGTACCCCAAAGGCAGGATGAGGAGTAGGAGGAGTTCGGAACAGGCAGGAGGCAAACTGAAACACCCTGCAATCCTCGGCGGTGTAAGATGAGCCCCAAAAATTGGAAAGGTGTATCTCACACGTACCGATACGGACTGTCCCGCAATTTAATTCTTTTTACCACAAAGGGTGTAGATTGAATAGCGGAATAGAAAATATAATATAAAATTGGTGATTTTTCAATAGCACATGTGAACACAGCAGTGTCTTATGTCAGTCAGCTCTGCTGCAGGCTATGAAGGGGAAAAAAAAGAAAATTCCCCTTTAAGTATTGTAATTTTTAAATAGCTTAGTACAGACTATGCCACGATTTAATTTTTTTTAACCCAAAAGGGTGTATATTGAATAGTGGAATAGAAAAAAGTGTATAAAATTGAAAATCACTAGCACATGTGAACACAGCAGTGTCTTATGTCAGTCAGCTCTGCTGCAGGCTATGAAGGAAAAAAAAAAGAAAATTCCCCTTTAAGTTTGTAATTTTTAAATAGCTTAGTACAGACTATGCCACAATTTAATCTTTTTAACCCAAAAGGGTGTATATTGAATAGTGGAATAGAAAAAAGTGTATAAAATTGAAAATCACTAGCACATGTGAACACAGCAGTGTCTTATCACAGTCAGCACTGAAGCAAAAACGCTGCACACAACTGACTGATAAAAATAGATTTTTTTCTCCCTCCTCCTCAGCGGGCAAAAAGATTGTGTTCACTGCACCACCCCACACACAGCAAAATCGATGTAGAACACTGACCCTGCCTACTCTCCAGCCTCGCCCTAAAATGATCGATAAGATCGTTCACTGGCACTGCACAACCAACCCCCCACACAGCAAAATTGATGTAGAACACTGACCCTGCCTATTCTCCAGCCTCGCCCTAAAATGCCCTAATAACTCGCCCTGCCTGCACTCCGATCTGTCCCTGCATTATTTTCGGACAAAATACAATTTTTCACTGTCTGTCCCTAATCAGCAGCCAGCACGTATGATGTGTGCTCTCTCCCTAATACTACTGCAGAATGACGCGGCGCGCTGGGGCTCTCGAACTTATAAAAACATGGTCACATGCTTCAGATGGCCAATCAAAGCTACTAATACATTAGTAGGCATGGCTGGGATGGCTTAAGGCACACCAGTTAAAATCTTGTCAATTGGCTGTTGAAAGCCCGCCATTAAAAGCGCGCCATTACATACAAACCCGAAAATAAAATGACCGAACACGGATTTTAAACCCTAACATACAGTAAAGTTTTCGGTTCCGTGTTCGGGTAACAAAAATCCAATTATTCGGTACGAACACGAATAATACAGTCCGTGTTCGCTCAACACTACTTTTGAGCATTTTAGATTCCTTCCAATGGAAATAAAACTATATTTGGGTAACATGTGAGGTAACTAACTTGCTTATGTTCATGCATCCCACACAGATTAGGACTAGAAGCAATCAGTTTTTATCTGGATAGATATATTGGCCTTACCTGTGTCCAAAAGGAGTTCATCCTAGATAGTTTGGGTTTCCTTCTTATGCATAATTTTTTTTCCAATTTGATGGGGGGTTCTTCCGCCAGCAGTGTAGAGCACCCATGGGCACTAAATTTTCCTGCTCTCTCGCCAACCTGTAAATGGGTTGGTGGGAGAGGACACATATTTATGGGAAGGAGAACCCTTTCACCATCAGATAAAGTTTTTTGGACGCTACATAGATGTTTTAATTTTTGCTATAGAATGTTCCGAATTCTCATGAGAAAGTTTTGTTGACTATCTTTTATATTTTCCATTAGGGGATATACATTAGCCCCCAGCGAATCCTTTGGCTGGAGGGTAATGTAGATCCCCAAATATTTAAATTTATCAACTATTTTGAATGGGTAGTTCCTACTCTCCTTTGCCTGTATTTCCTGTCAAAGTGGCATCAATACTGATTTCTGCCAGTTTATCTTTAAACCGGAGAAATCACCAAAATAATTTTTGCCTCATCCAGTGTACTCTGAGAATCATTCATATACAATATAATATCATCCGCATATAACCCAATATGTTTCGTCCTCCCTTCTATCGTTATGCCTTTATATCTTTTAGATTGTGTAAATCCCAGGGCCATTATGTCTATTGCTATAGTAAACAAGTGGGGGGACAGTGGGCACCCCTGTCTTGTCCCCCTATACAATCTTACAAGGGATGAGAATTTACCATTTACCAATATAGTCGACCATGGTTGTGTATATATTATCTCTATCCACCTTATAACGTTTTCCCCAAATCCAAATGTATTCATCGCCACGCTTAGAAACAGACACTCAATGGAGTCAAATGCTCTTGCTGTATCCAAAGATGCCAACGCACTTGTTTCCGGGACATATTCCTTTAATTGTGCCACTACTTGCGTTCTTCTTATATTTATTGATGTATTTAGTGACTATGATGGTCTAATTCATATAGGTACCAGCTTCCAGATAATAATCAAATATCACAAAAGATAGGGTAAAGGGATAAGAGAGACCTCAAACTCCCCAGTGTAGAGGTACTCAATGGCAAAGGGATGGGGAAACAAGGGGAAGTTTTCTGGATTTTAGGGTACCAGTAGCTACTAATAATAAGATAGGATGTAATTTATTTAAAAAGACATATCTTTATTACATATAAAAATTGGGACAAAGCCAACACATGTGCAAATAACAGTCAATGGTTACAGGCATTCAAGTAGCTAATCATACTTGGAAAATAATACAAAGACTATGGAGAATAGTCGGAATGTCTCCACAGTAAATTGTAGTCTGATCTCAGTCTGATCTCTACATGTTTCGCGGACTAAGCCGCTTCTTCAGGAGAAGACACAATTTATTACAAAGCAGCATGATTCTAAGAAATAGAACAGAGTTTGTTAGATGAAACCAACAGAACATCTTTACATATTGTATGATGAACAAGGTTTAATCATATAAATGGGGAGAATTATCCATATTACCTGGAGTCACCATAAAGCGAGACATGCCATAGGGGAAGGGCAGAATCATCAAATTGTCTCACCGGCGGATGTGGGAGACCTTGATAGTAATATAAAAAATATATAGTACAAGTGCTTGAGCAATTAATGCATTAATTTGGTGTATCAGTATGCATATCCAAGGGAGGGGAGAAGAAAGAGGACAGGGGGAGTAGAAAGAGGAAAGGGAAGGGAGGAGCCTGCTAGTGGCGCCAACTCCGACGGCTTGCTGGGTTCCCGGACCGCCTCCCAGAGAGATGAGTGAGGAAACGCTTGCTCCTCCGGCCTGAATGTTTGCCTAGCCGGATCCCGCCGCCTCCCCTCGCTCACCCGACCCCCCCGACCCTAGCCGTGGATCCAGCCTGAAGCTTTGGAGGGAGGAGGAAGGCCACCTTGTAACCGGCCGAGGTCAGCTGTCCCCGGAAAAAGCGGCTGCCGAGTGTTGCAGTTCCAGCCGACTCAGAGAAAGCCGACGTTCGGGAGAGAACACCGCTGAAAGGCTAGTGCTGGAGGAATCTAGTAGCGGTGGAGACCTTAACCATCCCCTCCATGGCACAGCTAAAGGATACAGTGGGTATGGAAAGTATTCAGACCCCCTTAAATTTTTCACTCTTTGTTATATTGCAGCCATTTGCTAAAATCATTTTAGGTTCATTCTTCTTCCTCATGAATGTACACATAGCACCCCATACTGACAGAAAAACACAGAATTGTTGACATTGTTGCAGATTTATTAAAAAAGAAAAACTGAAATATCACATGGTCCTAAGTATTCAGACCCTTTGCTGTGACACTCATATATTTAACTCAGGTGCTTTCCATTTCTTCTGATCATCCTTGAGATGGTTCTATACCTTCATTTGAGTCCAGCTGTGTTTGATTATACTGATTGGACTTGATTAGGAAAGCCACACACCTGTCTATATAAGACCTTCCAGATCACAATGCATGTCAGAGCAAATGAGAATCATGAGGTCAAAGGAACTGCCTGAAGAGCTCAGAGACAGAATTGTGGCAAGGCACAGATCTGGCCAAGGTTACAAAAAGATTTCTGCTGCACTTTAGGTTCCTAAGAGCACAGTGGCCTCCATAATCCTCAAATGGAAGACGTTTGGGACGACCAGAACCCTTCCTAGAGCTGGCCGTCCAGCCAAACTGAGTTATCGGGGGAGAAGAGCCTTGGTGAGAGAGGTAAAGAAGAACCCAAAGATCACTGTGGCTGAGCTCCAGAGATGCAGTCAGGAGATGGGAGAAAGTTGTAGAAAGTCAACCATCACTGCAGCCCTCCACCAGTCGGGGCTTTATGGCAGAGTGGCCCGACGGAAGCCTCTCCTCAGTGTAAGACACATGAAAGCCCGCATGGAGTTTGCTAAAAAACACCTGAAGGACTCCAAGATGGTGAGAAATAAGATTCTCTGGTCTGATGAGACCAAAATAGAACTTTTTGGCCTTAATTCTAAGCGGTATGTGTGGAGAAAACCAGGCACTGCTCATCACCTGTCCAATACAGTACCAACAGTGAAGCATGGTGGTGGCAGCATCATGCTGTGGGGGTGTTTTTCAGCTGCAGGGACAGGACGACTGGTTGCAATCGAGAGAAAGATGAATGCGGCCAAGTACAGGGATATCCTGGACAAAAACCTTCTCCAGAGTGCTCTGGACCTCAGACTGGGCCGAAGGTTTACCTTCCAACAAGACAATGACCCTAAGCACACAGCTAAAATAACGAAGGAGTGGCTTCACAACAACTCCGTGACTGTTCTTGAATGGCCCAGCCAGAGCCCTGACTTAAACCCAATTGAGCATCTCTGGAGAGACCTAAAAATGGCTTCCCACCAACGTTTACCATCCAACCTAACAGAACTGGAGAGGATCTGCAAGGAGGAATGGCAGAGGATCCCCAAATCCAGGTGTGAAAGACTTGTTGCATCTTTCCCAAAAAGACTCCTGGCTGTATTAGATCAAAAGGGGGCTTCTACTAAATACTGAGCAAAGGGTCTGAATACTTAGGACCATGTGATATTTCAGTTTTTCTTTTTTAATAAATCTGCAACAATGTCAACAATTCTGTGTTTTTCTGTCAGTATGGGGTACTATGTGTACATTCATGAGGAAGACGAATGAACTTAAATGATTTTAGCAAATGGCTGCAATATAACAAAGAGTGAAAAATTTAAGGGGGTCTGAATACTTTCCGTACCCACTGTATATACATAACAGCCGAAAGGGACTGGTGAGAGGGGAAACCCCCCAGAAAATTTTCTTTTTTTTTTTTCTTTTTTGCTTGACCCCGATACCAGCAGCTCTTGAAAGCTTTGTTACACTTTCATCTATAAGTGTATCGTTTAAGAGATAGCGGGTCTGTTCTGAAAATGTACAGGACCCTATCTATCTAAGTGGGAGGGGAAAACCCCTCAGAACTGTCCTATGGTCGATTTCAAATCGAGTCTTCCCCGAAAACACTGTCATATTGTCATCTATGAGTGCACAGCTCAAGAGGCAGCGGGACTGTTGTGAAAAATGTACGGGACTCTGCTTTCGTGAATAAGAGGGAAAGCCCCCAGAGTTTCCATATGTTTGATCGCAATACCAGTCTTCTCTGAAAGCATTTGTCATATTATCATCCATGAGTATATAGCTTAAGAGCTAACGGGACTGTTTTTTTTTTTTTTTTTGAAAAAGTGCGGGACTCTGCTCATTTAGCGAGAGGGGAAACCTCCTAGAATTTTCTTGTGTTTGATCCCAACACCAGCCCTCCCTGAAAACACGGTCATATTAACATCCATGAGTATACAGCTTAAGAGCAAGCAGTACTGTTTTTCGAAAAAAAGTGTGGGACTCTGCTTATTTAGTGAGAGGGGAAACCCCTCAGAATTATCTTAAGTCTAATTCCAATACCAGCCTTTCCTGAAAGCACGGTTACAACTACCATTCATGAATGTACAGCTTAAAGAGCTAGCAGTACTGTTTTTTGAAAAAGGTGGGACTCTGCTTATTTTGTGAGAGGGGAAACCCCTCAGAATTATCTTAAGTCTGATTCCAATACCAGCCTTTCCCGAAAGCACGGTTATATTATCATCCATGAGTGTACAGCTTAAGAGCTAGCGGTACTGTTTCTTGAAAAAGTGAGGGACTATGTCTACTTAGTGAGAGGGGAAATCCCCCAGAATTTTCATATGCTTAATTATAATAGCAGCCTTTCCTGAAAGCATGGTTATATTATCATCCATCAGGGCACAGCTAATGAGCTAGTGGGTCTGTTTTGAAAAAAAAAAAAAAAAGTGCGGGACTCTGCTTACTGGGTGAGAGGGGAAACCCCCCAGAACTTTCTTAGGCTTGATTCTAACACCTCCCCTTCCTGAAAGTATCGTCATACTATTATCTATGAGTGTATAGCGCAAGAGATAGCGGGACTGTTCTGAAAAAGGTGCGGGTCTCTGATTATCTAAGTGAGAGGGGAAACCCTCCAGAATTTTCGTATGATCGATCTCAACACTGGCTTTTCTTGAAAACACTACCATATTATTATTCATATGTGTATAGCCTAAGTGTACAGCTTAAGAGATAGCGGGACTGTTGTTAAAAAAAAAAAAATGTGCGGGACTCTGCTTACTTAAGTTGCTGAATAATACACATGATACCTAGTTCATACTGACAGTCTGGTGGCAGAGAGAGGAGGACGAGGTGCCGAAAGGGGTAGGGAGGGTCCCCCTATTTTTCTTGGATTTGTTTTAGTCCCTCCCCCGTGATCAGTTAAACAGGAACAGCATCAAAAAAAAAAATGTTTTACTACAAAGGATGGTGATAAAAGGAGGAGACCCCGAAATATTACCGGATCCCCTGGTTTATATACAAGTGGTTATAGTCACATAAAGTTGGAACTATCTTTATTGCCAGACAAGCCTTGATGGACTGATGGGGCATTGATTGGGCACCTCGGAGGAGAGCAGTTGTTCATAGTTAAAAACCGTCGGGCCCTGTATGAGAGTGGAAGACTCGGCTTGGGTAGTCATATATCCCACTCTGGAGAGGTGGTGGAAGAGACATAAGAGGAGGATATACTGCGGTATTATTCTCAAGAGCGGAATCCGAAATGAAAAATAAACCGGCAAAAGAAGTAGCAGGGAAACCTGCAAAAACTACAGCAAGCCCTGGAACAATTAAACAGTACATGACACCTGAGGGAAAGGGGCAAAATACACAGCCAGAGAAACAACTGGTCGTTAGACCTAAACAAAATACGGAGGGTACTAAGAAAATCAAGAATCAAAAACATATAGAAGTAAGTGGAGAAGAAAGTCTAGAAGTGTCAAGAGAAAGTGCTCTAATAATAGGAGATGGAGACATGAATAGAGAAGAGGAATTAAATGAAAGAGATTACCCGCCATCGAAATCAGAAATGAGGGAAATGTTCGCTGGCCTTGAAAGATCCATCAAAGCTGAGATGGCTACCCTACATGCTGACTTTGGGCATATCCTGGGTAGAGTAGAAGAAACAGAAGAGAAGATAGAGTCCCAAGGAGAAGAGTTAAAAAATCTAAAAGATCAAATGAGGAAAATGAAAATGGAGCAGAGAAATATGACATACAAAATCAAAGATCAGGAAAACAGAAATCGAAGAAAAAATCTGAGAATAAGAGGACTACCAGAGAAAGGGCCGACAGAAAATTTAGGAGAAACCCTGGAAAAGTTATTCAACCCCTTATTGGGAAAGGCGATCACAGACAAAATTGAATTTGAAAGAATACATAGGTTACGCAAACCAACTAATTTACCAAAAGAGAAAACAAGAGATGTGATTGCAAGATTCCATAAGTACGAGACAAGGGCCAAGATCTGGGAGAAAATGAGAGACAGACCTGAATTAAAATATGATGGGGAGGATATTCAGATTTTCCCAGACCTGGCAAAAGAAACGATTAACAGAAAACGCACCCTTAGACCAATGGTAGATGCACTAAAGAAAAATAATATACAGTACTTCTGGAATTTTCCAGCAGGTTTAGGAGTGAGAAGAGATGGGAGGACAGTACTCCTAAGATACCCAGAGGAAACTAAAGATTTTTGTGAAGCAGTAAATATACCACTTATAGACATTCCAGGTTGGACAAATCAGGAGTTTCTAGAAGAAGAAATGGATGAAAGAGAGTCGGCCCAGTGGAAACAGAAGAAAAAGCTGAAAACAAGAGGATGAGAAAGGACTGGGGGGATCGGGAGGGATTGGGGGAGAGGGAGGGTGGCTGGCGGGAGTGGGGAAGAAGGGGAGGAGCAAGCAAGTAAGAATATAAAATGAGAGGCCTTACGGAGATCAGCAGGCCGTCACCATCAGACCCAATACCAGGGAAGATGGGAAGGAATGGCGACCACTGGCAGAGCTCGACCTCGGCCATAAGTCGATTGGAAAGGGAGGAAGGAGAATCGACGACCCTGATGGAGGGACTGGGATTAGCTATGCCCCCACAAGGGAAAAAGAGGGAGGGGAGGAAAAGAGGGGCGGGGGAATGAGGGGGGGAGGGTAGGGGTGGGAGGAGGAAAGGGAAAGAAAGAGGGAAAAAGATGTCAATAGATCCAATTGTCTCCTATAAGAAAGTACAAGAATTAAGAGAATATATAAGGAAAGAGAAGTTAGAAGGTTCAATGCCATCCCTTAGGGATCCTCTGGATTGGTCTAATAGCTTATCTGGTCACCTTAGAATTAGATGGATGACAGAGGAAAAAAAGAAAACAATGACGATTAAGAAATAATGGTTATAGTCAATATATTATCCTATAATGTCCGAGGTTTAAACTCTCCAGAAAAAAGGAAAAAAATTTTAAAAGAAATCAGCTATTTGAAGGCAGATTTGACATTTTTACAAGAGACTCATTTATCCCACGCATGCAATATTAGGCTATACTCTAAGAGCCACCCTACCTGGTATTACGCGGACTCACCCGGGAGGAAGTCCAAGGGAGTGGCCATTGGCATTTCTAGGGGCCTGGGATTTGCTCTAGAGTCGAGACTGGTAGACCCAGAAGGAAGATACCTCTTTTTAAGAGGAAAAATGGGGGATGAGGATCTGACCCTAGTAAATATATATAGCCCTAATGAGAGACAAGTAGACTTCCTAGGTAAAGTACTGGGAAAATTAATGGAGTTTAAAAAGGGAGGAGTCATACTGGCAGGGGACCTCAATATCTGCCTCGACCCTAAAGTAGATACCACATCAAAAACCCTACGGAATAATAGAGTACAGGCAAAGAAAATAAAGGAAAAATTATTTACAAATCAATTAGCAGATATTTGGAGAATCCTTCATCCTAAAGATAGAGATTTTACATGTTACTCAAGTGTACATGGAACATACTCAAGATTGGATTACATCCTAATCGAACACAGGTGGATTGAAAGGGTAAGCGAGGCAGAGATTGGGGTCAAGACTTGGTCGGACCATACCCCCATTACGGTAAAAATAAAAATGACGAAAGAGCGGCCTAGGATGGATGCGTGGAAAATAAATGAAGAGATTCTTGGAGATAAAAAATGGGAAAAAGAAATAGTGAAAGAGTTGGAATTTTATTTTCAAATAAACGATACAAAAGATGCACCAAAAGACATAGTATGGGAAGCTCATAAAGCTTATATGAGGGGCATATTTATCTCAAAAGGGGCTCAAAGGAAAAAAGAAAGAATAAAAGATAAGATTAGGTTAATGACAGAAGTACATCAATTAGAGCAAAAACATAAAAATACACAAGATATATCAATAAATAATTTACTTGAGGTAAAAAGAGAAGAATTTAAAGATCTGTTAGAACAGGAAATTAAGCAGGAAATTAAAAGATGTATAAAAGAAAAATACATTGAAAGTAATAAGGTGGGGAAAAATCTTGCAAAAATCTTGAAAAAGAAGAAAGGAAAAAATTTTGTAGATAAAATTAAAAATAAAAATGGGGAAATAATTCAAACAACGACAGGAATAGCCAAAGAATTCCAAAATTATTATGCAAATCTCTATGCAGTAAAGAAAGGTGAGATACAGGGGAATGAAATAGAAAGGAGGGAGAAAATCAAAAAATACCTTGTAGACGCAGGATTGACAAAGATAGATGAGGAAAAATTAGCATTCCTAGAAAGACCAATCTCAGAACAAGAAATAGAGAGAGCCATTAAAGAAACGAGTTTAGGTAAAAGCCCAGGACCAGATGGGTTTACCATAAGTTACTATAAAAAATTTAAGGATATCCTAATCCCAAGATTTAAAGAATATATAAACGGAATAGGGACTCAGTACGAGATGAGTAAAGAGGCCCTGTTAGCATCAATTACAGTTATACGGAAAGAGGGAAAAGACCCGTTATTATGCTCTAGTTTTAGACCCATCTCCCTACTTAATGTTGATACCAAATTATTCACAAAAATATTGGCCACTAGAATGAAGAACCTAATGAAGGAGTGGATACACAATGATCAAGTAGGATTCATCCCGGGGAGACAGGTCAGGGACGGGATAATGGGATAAAAACCATATTGTTGATTAACCAAATGGCAAAAAGTAAAGCTCCCAGTCTACTCCTGTCAATAGATGCGGAGAAAGCATTTGACAGGGTAGACTGGGAGTTCATGATAAATACCCTAGTGGAGCTGGGAATAAGACCTAGAATGTTGGCCTGGATCAAAACCTTGTATAATCAACCAACGGCAAAAGTAAAGGTCAATGGAGCTTTGTCAGATTCTTTCAAAATGCTCAACGGAACAAGACAAGGATGTCCCTTGTCTCCGATTTATGTGTTCTATCCCTAGAACCCCTATTGGCAACCATTAGGAACAGCGTGGACATTGGGGGCATAAGGGTGGGACAAGAGGAGCATAAGGTATCTGCCTTTGCAGATGATATCCTGCTTTATATAAGTAATCCTAGGATCAACCTGCCTAACATAATTAAAATAATGAAACAATATGGAGAATTATCCAACTTAAAAATGAATAAAAAGAAAATCAGAAATATTAAATATCAATATCCCCAAACAAGAAGAGGAGATGTTAAAAAAAGAATTTCAGTTTAACTGGAGAAAAGATGAGATTAAGTATTTAGGGATTAAATTAACCCCAACCCCAGAAAAACTCTACAAAATGAATTTTTTACAACTTCTGAATGAAATAAGAGTAGAATTAAATAGATTATCTCCAAGAATTTTTTCCTGGATAGGGAGAATAAATACGATAAAAATGATAATCCTGCCTAAAATTATATACAAATTCCAGATGATCCCAATCCCAATACCCCAAGTATTTTTTAAAACACTTAAAAGTCTAATATCTCGTTTTATTTGGAAACATAAAAAGCCAAGGGTAAAGTTTGCTACACTTAGTAAAGGAAAGGGACAAGGGGGATTAGCCCTACCCGATTTTAAAAATTATTATTTTGCATCAATACTCACAAGGGTGATAGAATGGACAAAAAAAAAAAAAGCGATAGAAATTAGGTAACAATAGAAAGCACGATGAGTGGTACACACCTAGCAAAAGTTATATGGATACCTTCGAGGTTTAGAAATTTGGACACTAATACTCACATAATCACACGACATGCTATTAAAGTTTGGGATGATATACATAAAAAAAGAAAATTGGAAGCACAATTCACCATTGATCCCTTTACAGGGCACAAAATTTTTCGCACCAGGGGAAGATTAGGAATTAGGTAAATGGATAGAAGAAGGAGAAGCACGATTGGGGGACATAGTAGAGAAGGGGAAAATCATAACCTTGGCAGAGTTAAAACAAAGGAAAGAAAACTGGAAGATAAATGAGTGGAGATATCTTCAGTTGAGGCACTTCACATTGAAATTACCTCAGCCACTGAGAGATATGAATGACCTCCGCCCTTTTGAGCAACTATGTCTTCAGGATAAGATAGCAAACAGTATTTCGAATGTGTATAAAATACTGTTAACAATAACAAAAGAGAGAGGACTATCATTAAAAGAAAAATGGGAAAGGGACCTGGGCCCTTGTAGTAACAACAAACAGTGGGATAAGAGTCTTCAATTAATACATAGATCAGCGATAGACACCAACACTGAGGAGATGAACTATAAATTGCTTACAAGGTGGTATAACACTCCCGATAAGGTAGGCAGAATCCAGGCAGAGAGCTCAAGACTTTGCTGGAGGGGTTGCCAGATGGTAGGGACTATAACCCATATATGGTGGGAGTGTCCAAAAATTAAAATATTTTGGAGAGAAATTATAGACTTGATAATTAAAATTACCAAAATAGATATACCTTTGGATCCTTGGAAATGTCTATTCCATGGAACTCATATGTCAGTGAAACAATATAAAAAAACACTACTCCCTCATTTATTAAATTCGGGCAAGAGTCTAATTCCCCTAAACTGGCAAAAAGAAGAACCTCCCTCCAGTAAAGATTGGTTGATTAAAGTAGAGAAAACTAGAAGATTAGAACAATTGAGAACCTGGGAAGAGGAGGAACAAGGGAATGGAGAGGAAATTTGGGATGAATGGCAAGATTTTAAGGGAACAAGGGAATACAGAGAATTAATAGGAGTCGGATTGACAGAAGAGATAGGGGGGGGGGGAGGGAGGAGGGAAAAAGGGGGTAAAAGGTAATATGTAAATAATGTGTATGGAAAAATTCTCCAGTGATTGGAGTGTTGTAAATATTTTTTTTTTTACCTGAAAAATTTAATAAAGAAATATGAAGAAAAAAGAAAGAGGAAAGGGAGAGGGGGGGGGAGAGAAAAGGGGGAGAAGGGGAAGAGGGGGGGGAGGGGGGGAAAGAATGGGAGTGAGGAAAAGAGGGAAGCAAAAGAGGGGGGAGGGAAAAAGGAGGGAAGGGGGGGAGAAGGGAAGGAGGAAAACTAGAACATATGTGGATATGCGGATATGCATTGGCTGGTAATATTTCAAATAAAATAATTCAATTACCTTTCAGTAAGTTTAACTCTGTTTAAAACCATGCAGAGAGGGGGACCAAGGAAGTGGCGAAATTGGGGACACCACTGGGGTCATAAAGACCAATATCATATAGTATATCCCTGGGGGGACTCGAAATGAGGCTGTGTAGATCAGAAAACGATCTCACTAGGGTAGCTCCATCATTAGCTTCAATTATGGTTATATATGGTATATAGTTATGCCATCCTATCCGGGAATATGCTGATGGTTATATCACAGAGAACCCTTATTCGTTAAGGGGAAGGAGATCATCTCCTGAAAAAAAAACATAAGCAAAATAAGAACAAGGGGGGAACTACTGTAACGCTCCTGCGTTTTTATATGGTGTGGATTTTCAGCTGCAGAAATAGTTCCACGTCAGTAGCCATGTAAGAGATATGCTGAGATACCATTCCCAACCTCAATGACTCATCATGTGTGGAAGGTCTTATTTCAGCCAGTAAATACACACAATTAGCAAGCTGGTTCTTAGAGTGACTTTATGCATGTGGTAACACAATGATGAAGGTTGAGGGATAGGTTGAGTGGAGGTGGTAGGTGATAGACACTTGAAGGTGAGACAGTAGCAGATGGATGCAGGAAGGTTTAGCAATGTTGTATGATAGCAGATGATAGAATAGCAGGTGGACATACAAAAGAGATCAACCCAGTGCAGAAAAGTAGCAGTAGTCTCAAGAGCTAGCAATCTAGTTTATGCAGATGTGATAAACAGTCTCTACTATGCAGAGCTAGATAGTGTAAGCTTAGTATAAGTTTATAGAGAATTCCCCTGCGGGGTACTTAGCACTATTAGCGATAAAGCCGAAGGGTGGTTCAGGAGAGGCGGATGATCCAGTAGCGGGATACAGGGATCAGCGCAGCGAGGTTCCGTCAGCGAAGTAAGCTTGCAAGCATGGAAGCTTCAAGCAAGGTTAGCATCCAGATAAGGGTGTTTGAACGAACACATGTGAGTGAGAACCGACGCCTTAAATAGCCATCTAGTCCGACGCTGAGTGATGACAGCTCCAGTCTTAAAGGTGTATGCGCACCTTTCCAAAAGTAAATGGTAGGGCGCATACACTTGTGGAAAGTGTAATTTAGGGTACCAAAGGTACCGGAACATTACAACTACCCATAAAGAGTCCGCCGGCAGAGTGAACAGTGGCAGACTCAAAAAAAGCCCAAATATTTTGTAATTACCTTGTGGTTCTCTGCGTGGAGCATAAGAAGCCGACGCCACCATGGAGGCAGCGCCGGCTTCTTATGTGTCTCCAGGCGCATCCGACGTCTTGGCGCCGCAATGAGCAGCGTCTGACGTCATACGCCCAGTCCCACCGAAGTGCGCATGCGCGTAGTCAGCACCGTCGCACTCTACCGGATATCCAGCAGAACCAGCGGGTAACCGCTGGCTCGGGGGACACACACCCGCCGGGGAGAACTGACTCCGCCCAGCAGGTGACAACAGGACAAAAATAGAGAATTAAGAAAGGGGTTTGCTCGTGATAGGTGATCCAGAAAGGATGTGCCACATCCCTAAATACAAGTACAAAGGAAAATTCCCCTGGGTTTTGGATTTTTTAGGCACACAATTATAAATGATTCAGAGATCTATGCAAGAAATTATAACATTTATTAAAGTGATAAACATATAAATGTAAACGATAAAACCATAACAGGCAATGTATGATCATCAAGAATACAACCATAACCATGAGATGACAAGAACCAGTGCCCAATATATTTCGGAAAGTCAATTCCCTTCTTCAGGGGTGGTTCAAACTGGGAAGTGTTCTGACAACAAAAACAACAATATGATTATGCCGTTGAACATTATGAAGACATTCATTATAGCATATATTGTTCATATAAACATAACATCAAGTGGATCCATATATTTTTCTATGTTTGTTATAAGGTAACCTGTATAGCTGTTTATGTTGTTAAGAAGAAAAGAACACTTACATGGTTAGTCTTGTGATAAATGTAAAGCCTGTAGGGTGGTTAAAAACAAGCTGGTCTGCCGCAAATGTGAGTCCACCGTCCTAGATATCTGTATGTCCCAAAGGTCAGGAACGACCAGTGTGTTGGGTTATATCGTGGGAATGATCTTACTGTGGGCCCCCTGTTTCCAAGTAAGTGTGGCCACCTGAAGTCCCAAAAGGAGGCTAAGGCACCAGAGGGCTGACAATATGGACCAACTATGAAGGGAGATATAACAAGTAAGAGATATATTAATTAGTTTTAGAGTCATTATAGATCTCCAAAGAATCGCCAGACACCTGGGTCATCAGAGATGAAGTCCAGTGTGTCCCATAGCAAAGTATAGGGGATAAACAATTACCTGTATGGCCGTGGACAGCGAGCAACACATATGTGGATCAACCAGCGTGGTCCAGAGAGTATGAGAATTGAGGGAGAATGTGTGGGTTTAAATGTTACCTTGATTAGGTCCAATCGTCCGCAGCTGGTGTCCTGCCTGACGGGGCTTCCTGGACCGTGGACGCCAGGACAGCCCCGCCATCGGAAATGCGCGTGACATACGTCATGGCGCTGGCGGAACCGGAAATGGCGTCCGCGCTCCACCGGCACGGGTCACGTAACCGGTAGCAGAAATCTGCATCCGGTTTACGATTGGCCGGGCCCGCCCGTGTCTGCAGAGGACTGCAGTGGGCAGGGCCAGCCAGAGACAGCGAGCGCCAATGGGCGGTCTGTCTCACCCGTGCCGGGGTGGTCACTTACTATTGTGGCATTTTAATGAACCCAATAAGTTCCAATGTGGATTACCTCACCAGATATGTCCTAAAGAGTATTAAAGGGAGATCTTACTAGAATGTGGGAATTATTGTAGACTTGAAATAAAGTCTACGCAGGAATTAGTTGCGGTGGACATTCGCATGTCGGGAAACACAGCCTGGAATCAACCACTCCTTTACAATTCTGTGTATATAAGATGGTACATATAGTAGACATGATAGATGTTGAATATTGAAAAGATGGTATACATACCTAATAGAATATTGTAGAGGATATAAAATACAAAACAGACTACAATACATCTATTTCTCCATCCCTCCCGAGGTAAATCCCTCCAAAAATGGTTTGAACGACATAGTTCCATTTAGACCCGGAGGCTCAGTGGCTCTTAAGCAATGTATCCACCTCAGCTCCAGTTGGAGGAGACTTTTGTTCCAGTCTCCTCCCCTGGAGCTGGGGTGGATACGGTCCAAAATCAGGAATTTAATCTTGGGGAATTTTCCCCCATGAACCAAACTCACGTGGCGCCCAAGAGGGAGCTCAGGGTCCGGCTTGCGCATACTGAGGATGTGACGGTAAGCGCGTCGCCAGAACTCCTGTTTGGTTTTTCCTATGTAAAAGCATCCGCAAGTACATAGGAGTAAATAGATGACACCGATCGTGCGACAATTCGCAAAGTGTCGTGCCTTGAAAGTTTGGCCATTAGGTAGACTGGGAGATTTTTGTGTCAACATATAGCCACAATAGTGGCACGAACCGCATATATAGGTACCCTTATATTCGCAACACATCATGTCACTGCTGTTAAATTCGCTCCGGACAATCTTGTCACGGAGTGCCGGAGCTCTTTTATAGGTGAAACCTGGTGTGTTGGGGAGATATTGTCCTAAAATAGGATCGGAAGTTAATAAGTGCCAGTGTTTGGTCACTATTTTTTTGATCTTACTATGTTGATACATATAAGGGGTAATTATCCTGATATTGTTGCTGTCATTAGTGTTGTTACATTTAGAGGGATTGAGAAGTTCCCGTCTATCACTAGAGAGGGCCCTCTTGTATGCCTTTTTAAGAGACATCTTTGAGTATCCTCTTCGTGTCAATCTTTCGCGCAGATCATTTGCAGCGAGTTGAAAAGATTGCAAGTCGCTGCAATTGCGCCTTAAGCGAAGGTACTGGCTTATTGGTATCGATCGGATTAATGGCTCAGGATGGAAACTAGAGCCATGGAGGATGGTATTCCCTGCCGTGGGCTTGCGATATAGTCCACTATGCAGGGTACCATCATCCCCTCTAAAAATCTCAACGTCTAAGAACGTAACGCGGTTAGGGTCCAAATTCATTGTGAAGAGTAGGTTGAACTCGTTCCTATTCATTCTTTCCAGACAAGTATATAGTAGTTCAAGGGGACCCTCCCAGATGAGGAACACGTCGTCTATATAACGGGTCCACAAGGAAATGTGGTCCGTATATAGCGACATGGTCTCATCATCTAGGAAGGATGTCTCCCACTCCCCCAGGTACAGATTGGCGTAGGATGGGGCACAACATGTGCCCATCGCTACGCCCTGCACCTGGAGGTAGTGGGAGCCATTGAACATAAATATATTATGTGTAAGAATGAAACGTAAGAGGCTAAGTATAAATTCACTGTATGCATTATTTGGTGCTTTTTGTGAAATAATATGTTGAATAGCAGCTATACCTTTCTCGTGGGGTATAGAGCTGTATAAAGCTTCTATGTCAATGGTGACAAGCACTGCCGTGGGGGAGATGGGAACGCCCTCAACTTTACTCAAAAAATGAATCGTATCTTTCGTAAAGGATGGTAGTTCCTGTACGAAAGGTTGTAAATAGCTGTCAACCAAGCGACTGGCATTTTCAGATATAGACCCTCTCCCTGATATGATGGGTCTACCAGGGGGGTTAGTAGGGTTCTTGTGGACTTTAGGAAGTCCATAGAATGTTGGTATTTTGGGGAATTTTGTTCGAATAAAATCCCAAGTTTGCTTGGTGATAACATTATTTAGATAGGCTTGGTCTGTTAAGAGATACAATTCCTGATAGAATTTGGCCACAATGGTGGGGGTGATGCGTCTATACCAGTTGATATTGTTGAGGATCTGGGTGCACATCTGAACATACTGTGTATCATCCATTATGACAATATTGCCCCCTTATCGGCTTGCTTTATAACTATCTTTTTGTTGTCAGAGAGTTTGTTTATAGCTTCCCGATGTAGGGGGGAGATATTGGCATGGGGGGTGGAGTAGATTTTCATCTTTTCAATTTCACTAGTGACAATCCTTAGAAATGTGTTGATGTTTTGGTTTTGAATGGGGGGATATATGTCAGGGATATACTATATGATATTGGTGTTTATGACCCCAGTGGTGTCCCCAATTTCGCCACTTCCTCGGTCCCCCTCTCTGCGTGGTTTTAAACAGAGGTAAACTTACTGAAAGGTAATTGAATTATTTTATTTGGAATATTACCAGCCAATGCATATCTACATATGTTCTAGTTTTCCCGCTTCTCCTCCTTCCCTTCTCCCCCCCTTCCCTCCTTTCCCCCCCTCTTTTTCTTCCCTCTTTTCCTCACTCCTATTCCCCCCCTCTCCCCCCCTCTTCCCCTCCCCCCTTTTCTCCCCCCCCTCCCCTCTCCCTTCCCTCTTTCTACTCCCCCTGTCCTCTTTCTTCTCCCCTCCTTTGGATATGCATACTGATACACCAAATGAATGCATTAATTGCTCAAGCACTTGCAGGGCCGCTGATAGAAATTATGGGGCCCCGTACAGCCTAGCTGACGGGGCCCCCTTAAGCCCCACCCATGGTCTCACCCCAACTCCGCCCCTGGTTACACCCCAGCCCCACCCCTGGTCCCACCCTGACCCCTTCCTAGGCCCCGCCTTTAAACAAAGTGCAGTTTTGTCTTCAAGTGATATTTACCTTCCTCCAGCCAGTTTTAAGTTTCATTATATAAAAGGAATACTGATTTCAGATGAGAACATACCTCTTTAATATCTATATGTAATGAAAACCATTCATGAATAAATTAAACAGTATTTTGAAAAAATTAGGGAGATTAAACAAATGAAAAAGGTGGGAAAAAAAGTATGTGCTGCAGAGACAGTGCCCCCCCCCCCCCAGCCCCCATGACAATGTCATATATGTGCTGCAGTCAGAGAAAGTGCCCCGCCAATGTGTGTGCTGCAGTCAGGGACAGTGCCCCCCCCCCCATGCCATGTATGTGCTGCAGAGACAGTGCCCTCCCCCCATGCCATGTATGTGCTGCAGTCAGAGACAGTGCCCCCCATGCCATGCATCATAAATGGCATGGGGGGCACTGTCTCTGACTGCAGTGCAGAACAAACATGGCATGGGGGGAGGGCACTGTCTCTGACTGCAGCACATACATGATGTATGTGCTGCAGTCAGAGACACAGTCAGAGACAGTGCCCCCCCATGTATGTGCTGCAGTCAGAGACAGTGCCCCCGTGCCATGCATCATACATGGCATGGGGGGCACTGTCTCTGACTGCAGTGCAGAACATACATGGCATGGGGGGAGGGCACTGTCTCTGACTGCAGCACATATGATGTATGTGCTGCAGTCAGAGACAGTGCCCCCCCCAATGCCATGTATGTTCTGCAGCCAGAGACAGTGCCCCCCCCCCTCCCATGCCAAAGCCACCCCCCAAGCACACACCTCTTGTCAGGGCTGGTTCAAGGATTTTTGACACCCTAGGCGAAACCTCGTTTTGCCGCCCAACTGACTCCGCCCCAGACTCCACCCCCTTTGCCCTGCCGGTGTATACGGCAAAAATGTAGACATAAGGCCCCACTCACGCCCATCAGCCTAAGGTGACCACGTTTCTAAACTGCCATTCAGGAACCCACCCCTGCCCCCCCCACCTTCCCAAAAAAAGATGATTTCAAAACCCTCGCTGACCATGTCATCTGTCACTCTTTTGTCTCCTGCGTGGCTATTTATAGCATAGAGCACTAGTAGGGAGTGATGTCACCTTAGGGCAGTGGTCCCCAACCCCTTCTTTGACATAGAGGACCGGCTTCATGGAGGTTGGGGTTGACAGGGAATTCGGAGGTGATTGATTTTTCAGGCGAACGGCTGGTATTAGCACTTAAACCATCCCGATACCATGCTTGATATGGTGTCAGGATGATTGAAACACATTATTTATATTATTACATTGTAATATATATTAAAATATTTAAACTTACCATAATGCACAATCAGTGGGAGCCCTGAGCTTGTCACTTGCCACCAGATGCAGCGTGCCACCGTTGCCTGCCAGCAGATGCAGTGTGCCACCGTCACCTGCAAGCAGATACAGCATGCCACGGTTGCCTGCCTGCAGATGCATCATGCCACCGTCGCCTGCCAGCGGATGCAGCTTGTTATTTGCCACCGTCGCCTGCCACCAGATGCAGCGTGTCACTTGCCACCAGTGCTGGGACAAGGGGTGGGCAGGAGGAGCGGTTGCTCTGGGCGCAATGGTTTATTGCAGGGATGGGGGGGCGTCTTAACCCTAACCCTAAGGGAAAGGGGGCGCAGTTTGGCATCCTTGCCCTGGGCACTGGATGACCTTGTCCTGCTTGCCACCGTCGCCTGCCACCAGATGCAGCTTGTCACTTGCCACCATTGCCTGCCACCAGATGCAGCTCGTCACTTGCCACAGTCACCTGCCACCAGATGCAACGTGCCACTTTCGCCTGCGACCAGATGCAGCTTGCCAGTTGCTCCTATCGTCTGCTACCAGATGCAGCGTGTCACCATTGCCTGCCAACAGATGCAGTTTGTCACTGTCACGGAACCATGAACCAGACGTACAACAACAGATAAGTGAAAATAAGAAGGCTTTATTGAAAATCAAGCTGTAAAGCAAAAGTCCAAACGGATGGCGAAACCGAGGCAGAGTCCTTGCTAAGCCAGAGGTCAGGAACCAGGAGGGTAGTCAGACGAAGCCGGGATCAGGAACCAGCAGGGTAGTCAGACGAAGCCAGGATCAGGAACCAGCAGGGTAGTCAGACGAAGCCAGGATCAGGAACCAGCAGGGTAGTCAGACGAAGCCAGGATCAGGGACCAGAAGCAGCTGCAGTCTTAGAAGCATGTGAACACAGGCGGACCAAGCAAGGAACTGAAGCCACAGACCTCCTATATATATGAGCTAGGCACTCAGCTCCTCCCAGTGGGAAGGAGGAGCCGCAGGGTGGGAGGCTACAAGAAACCCAGAAACCAAGATGACCGCCAGCACATGTCAAACGAAGGAGAACAGCAAGAAGGTAAGACCATGACAGTACCTCCCCCTCAAGGGCCCCTCCTCCGCGGAGTAAAGAACGGTTTCTGAGGGAAGCGTGCGTGGAAGGCTCGGAGCAAGGCAGGAGCATGGACATCTGCGGAGGGAACCCAGGAACGCTCCTCTGGACCATAACCACGCCAATGAACCAAAAACGGCACCCGACCACGGACCAGGCGTGAGTCCAGGATATTGCTCACCTCATACTCCTCACGATTGCCCACTTGGACCGGACGAGGCCGAGGAACCGAGGAAGTGAAACGATTACACACCAGTGGCTTCAACAGGGAGACATGAAACACGTTGGAGATCCGCATGCCAGGAGGAAGCGCAAGGGCATAGGCTACCGGGTTTACCCTGCGAAGCACTCGGAAGGGACCAACAAAGCGAGGCGCCAGCTTGGGAGTGGGCACTCGAAGGTTGAGGTTGCGGGTGGACAACCATACACGGTCTCCGGCCTGGTAGGAAGGAGCAGGCGCTCGTCTGCGATCAGCCTGGAGTCTCTGGCGCTGCGCAGAGACCTCAAGGGACTTCTGGATCTGTACCCAAGAAGCACGTAGGACAGAAAGGTGATCCTCCACAGCCGGAATATCCTGGGGAGAGAATACCTCCGGTAACACGGCAGGTTGGAACCCATAATTGGCCATGAAGGGAGACGTCCCAGAGGAAGAGTTCACCGCCGTGTTCCTGGCAAACTCAGCCCAAGGCAGGAGGTCAACCCAATTGTCTTGGTGATCGGAGACATAGCAACGAAGGAATTGCTCCAAGGCCTGATTGGATCGTTCTGCGGCCCCATTGGACTGAGGGTGGTAGGCCGAGGAGAAGGAGAGATGAATCCCCAACTGGGAGCAAAAGGCGCGCCAGAACCTGGACACAAACTGACTCCCCTGATCAGACACAATCTCCTTGGGCAAACCGTGCAACCGGAAGACCTCCCTGGCAAAAATCGTGGCCAACTCCTGTGCAGAGGGTAACTTCTTGAGAGGAACACAGTGGCACATTTTGGAAAATCGATCCACAATCATGAGAATGACCGTATGGCCTCGGGATGCAGGGAGGTCCACAATGAAATCCATCCCCAGGTGTGACCATGGGCGCTCCCCGGTGGCTATGGGTTGCAGAAGGCCCAACGGAAGGTGCAGAGGGGACTTACTCTGGGCACAAACGGAGCATGCCGCTACATATGCGGCGATGTCGGAACGTAGGGAAGGCCACCAGAACAGACGTGAAACAGCCCAGGACAGCTGATTCTTTCCAGGATGCCCCGCGGTCTTGGAGTTATGGTAGGTTCGCAACAACCGAGTGCGCAACTCCTCAGGCACAAAACATCTGCCGTTGGGTCTCCCAGAGGGAGCACCAGATTGAGCTGCCAAAATCTTCTCACCCAGGGGAGAGGTCAGGCTGGTGCGAATGGCGGCCAGGATCTGATTCGGAGGTATGACCGAAGTCGGAATCGACTCCTCCCTGGACAGGTCGGAGTACTGCCGTGATAAGGCATCCGCCCTGATGTTCTTGGAACTGGGTAGGTAGGAGACCACGTAATTAAAACGTGACAAGAACAGAGCCCATCTGGCCTGACGTGGTGTCAATCTCTTGGCCTCAGAAAGGTAGGCCAGATTCTTGTGGTCCGTCAGGATGAGGACCGGAACCACCGAACCCTCGAGCAAGTGCCTCCATTCTTTAAGGGCCTGCACGATGGCCAATAACTCCCTGTCACCAATCTGATAGTTGCACTCCGCGGAAGACAGTTTCCGGGAGTAAAACCCACAAGGAAGCAGAGAACCCTCTGGTGTTCTACGCTGAGACAGAAGGGCGCCTACTCCCGTCAGACGCGTCCATCTCGAGGACAAAGGGCAACCCAGGGTTGGGATGCGACAGAATCGGAGCCGACACAAAGGCGGACTTTAGAGCCTCAAAAGCTCGGATGGCCTCGAGCGGCCAGACCTGGGAATTACTGCCCTTCCTGGTCAGATCCGTGAGAGGCTTGGCTAGCATGGAAAAGTCCCTGATGAACTTCCGATAATAATTGGCGAAGCCCAAAAAGCGCTGCAGGGAGCGAAGACCACTGGGCTGGGGCCACTGTAAGACAGCCGAAACCTTCTCAGGATCCATGGAGAACCCCTCAGCGGAAATGATGTAACCTAAGAAGGTTACCTGGGATCGGTGAAATTCGCATTTCTCAAGCTTACCGAACAGCTTGTTCTCTCGTAACCGTTGCAACACTCGTCTGACATCCAGAATGTGGGTCTCCATGGATTCAGAATATACCAAGATGTCATCCAAATAGACCACCACACACTGCTGCAACAGGTCACGGAAAACATCGTTAATGAATTCCTGAAAGACTGCGGGCGCATTGCACAACCCAAAGGGCATAACCAAGGATTCATAATGACCGGTCCTGGTGTTAAACGCGGTCTTCCACTCATCGCCCGCCTTGATCCTTACGAGGTTATATGCCGTCCTCAGGTCGAGTTTGGTAAAGACCGTGGCCCCTTTAAGGCGATCGAACAGCTCGGAAATCAAGGGTATCGGGTAAGCGTTCTTGATCGTGATGCGATTGAGACCCCTGTAATCGATGCAAGGCCTCAACTCACCGCCCTTCTTTTTCACAAAGAAAAATCCAGCCCCTGCCGGGGACGAGGATTTGCGAATGTGTCCGCGTGAAAGCGCCTCCTTCACGTACTCCTCCATGGCCTCATTCTCCGCTACCGACAGTGGGTAGACCTTGCCACGAGGAGGAACGGCACCAGGTTGTAACTCGATGGCACAATCGTATGGGCGGTGCGGAGGTAGGGCAACCGCGCGCACCTTATCGAATACATCCCGGTACTCCTCGTATTCAGGAGGCAACAGAGAGTCCGAGGAAGTACACAGCAACTTGACAGGCCCATGGATGCAACTAGCCCCACACTGCGGTGACCACGAGAGGATCTCGGCCGATCTCCAATCGAAAGTCGGATTATGCTTCTGGAGCCAGGGGTACCCCAAGACCACCGAGTAGTGTGGAGACGAAATAACCTGGAAGCAGACCGACTCTCTGTGAACGGCACCAATGGCTATCCCCACTGGAAGGGTCTCATGAGTCACGTGTGGCGGCAGAAGGGGTCTGCCGTCTATCGCCTCAAGAGCCAGTGGAGAACCTCGGGCCTGCAGAGGAATGGAATTGGCGGCAGCGAACACACTATCAATGAACAAACCACCAGCACCAGAGTCCACCAACGCCTGGGTCGTCACTGAGCCCCCGACCCAGGAGAGGACAACAGTGATCAGTGGTTTGTCAACACGGGAAACCGGGGACGAGGAGACTCCACCCAAGATCTGCCCCAGACAGGATCTCAGGTGCGAGCGTTTCCCGGACGGTTCGGACATGCCAACCGAAAATGCCCACCGAGACCACAGTACATGCATCGACCCTCGCGTCTTCGGAGTACCCTCTCCCCCTTGGACAGGCGAGCAAAGCCCAGCTGCATGGGTTCACCCCCAGCCAAGTCATCCCCAGGAGGCGTGGGAGGAGAGGGAGGCACGGGTGGGACAGCAAAGGTAGGCGCCAATCTGTTAGGAGGCCTCCGCAGACTCTCCTTAAAGGAAGGTCTCTCCCTGAGTCTGGTGTCAATCAAAATCAAGAAAGAAATAAGAGACTCGAGCTCCACTGGTAGGTCCTTAGCTGCAACCTCATCCTTCAAGGCATCCGAGAGACCATGAGAGAAAGCAGCGACCAGAGCCTCATTATTCCAGCCCACCTCTGCTGCCAGGGTACGAAACTCAATGGCGTATTCAGCTACGGATCGTGAACCCTGTCTGATGGACATAAGGAGCTTCGCAGCAGAGGCAGCACGAGCCGGCACATCGAATACCCTCCGAAGAGAAGCAACAAAACCGGAAAACTCGGCAACCACCGGATTGTTGTTCACCCATAAAGGGCTGGCCCAGGCCAAGGCCTTGTCCGAGAGCAGCGAAATTAAGAAGCCCACCTTTGATCTCTCAGTAGGAAAGGCATGTGGCAGCAACTCGAAATAAATGCCCACCTGGTTAAGGAAACCTCGGCACTGAGTTGGCTCTCCCCCAAAGCGCTGTGGAAGGGGGGCAGAGCCGGTCATACCCCGAAACACCGCAGGCGCAACAACAGGTGTCGGGGTAGACTCTGGCGCAACAACCGGAGTGACAGTAGGAGCGGGCCCAGGAGCGACAACCGACCCATCGGCAACGGGAGCGAAATGAGCCGTGCGTTCAAGCAGGGTTTGCAACGCCACGGCGAACCGACCCAACAGGTGATCCTGCTGATCAAGTCTGGCAACCAGCGTGGGTAGCGAGGATGGCCCTGTACCGTCAGAATTCATGGCTTGGTCCTAATGTCACGGAACCATGAACCAGACGTACAACAACAGATAAGTGAAAATAAGAAGGCTTTATTGAAAATCAAGCTGTAAAGCAAAAGTCCAAACGGATGGCGAAACCGAGGCAGAGTCCTTGCGAAGCCAGAGGTCAGGAACCAGGAGGGTAGTCAGACGAAGCCGGGATCAGGAACCAGCAGGGTAGTCAGACGAAGCCAGGATCAGGAACCAGCAGGGTAGTCAGACGAAGCCAGGATCAGGAACCAGCAGGGTAGTCAGACGAAGCCAGGATCAGGGACCAGAAGCAGCTGCAGTCTTAGAAGCATGTGAACACAGGCGGACCAAGCAAGGAACTGAAGCCACAGACCTCCTATATATATGAGCTAGGCATCCAGCTCCTCCCAGTGGGAAGGAGGAGCCGCAGGGTGGGAGGCTACAAGAAACCCAGAAACCAAGATGGCCGCCAGCACATGTCAAACGAAGGAGAACAGCAAGAAGGTAAGACCATGACAGTCACCATTACCTGTCACCAGATGCAGCGTGTCACCATTGCCTGTCACCAGATACCGCTTGTCACCATTGCCTGTCACCAGATACAGCGTGTCATCATTACCTGTCACCAGATGCAACGTGTCACCGTTGCCTGTCACCAGATGCAACGTGTAACCATTGCCTGTCACCAAATGCAACATGTCACCATTTCCTGTCACCAGATGCAACGTGTCACCATTACCTGTCACCAGATGCAGCGTGTCACCATTGCCTGTCACCAGATACAGCGTGTCACCATTGCCTGTCATCAGAAACAGCGTGTCACCATTACCTGTCACCAGAAGCAGCGTGTCACCATTGCCTGTCACCAGATACAGCGTGTCACCATTACCTGTCACCAGAAGCAGCGTGTCACCATTACCTGTCACCAGAAGCAGCGTGTCACCATTGCCTGTCACCAGAAGCAGCGTGTCACCATTGCCTGTCACCAGGAGCAGCGTGTCACCATTACCTGTCACCAGAAGCAGCGTGTCACCATTGAAGTGGGGGGTGTCATGGCGCTCTTCTAATATCCCAAGGTGGTACAAGGAATGTGGGTGGATGGGAGGGGAGGGGGGTTATAGGGCTGCGTGGGGGGTAACAAAGTTTGGTACTGTAGGGAAGCTATAGTCCGCGGCAGCCAGCTGAAGCGTGGAGAAGCCCTGAGAGATGCAAGAAAGGAGAGAGCGGCGCCAGCTTAGTATAGTACAAGTTTATTTAACACTGTTAAAATTGGTGACTCACTGTCCGAGGTTGGGTGAGACCGGTACACAAAGACTGTTAGGGTCATCCATCTTCCTCTTCCAGGATAGTGGTCATAGGAGAAGGTGGTGAGGTTCCAGAGGTATAGCCGAGCCGCTGTGGGGCTGCTAGTTGTCACTGGCCGCGGCGGAGCATGCACAACAGGGCTCCGGCTGCCGACTTCTGATCCCTGATGACATCACTTCCTGGCAGGAGAAAAATAGGGGTTGCACGCGTTCAGAGCATCCGTGCTCCTTCGTCAGGCGATGGGAGTGTCTCAGGTGGGGCAGGGAATTTATACCCTGTTGCCGGACTAATTGCAAAGACATCTGTCTGTGGGGGGGGCGGAGCCAAAAGACTCTAAGAAAGTCATCTCAGTAAAAACACAATTGGGGATACATGTCTCTAGGAAATCCATAAAAGTACATAAAAATACATAAAAATACATGATGGTATTACATAAAAGAGGACTTATAAGAATAAATCCCATAAAAACAATACTGACATGGCCATGGGGAAAATAGATCGGTAATGTGTGTATACATCTACATGAAAAAACGGTATTGGAGGGAAAAAATAAAAATAGAAATAAATATAAAGATAAAAAAAAAAAAAAAAAAAAAAAAATAAAATAAAATAAAATAAACATAAAAATAAAAATATATAAATGAAAATAAAAATAAAAATAAACATAAAAATAAAATAAAAATAAAAATAAATATAAAACTAAAAATAAAAATAAATATAAAAATAAAAATAAAAATGAAAATGAGAATAGAATATACACATACATATATATATACACATACACACATAAAAAAAAAAATATATATATATATACATATATATATATATATATAAAAAAATATATTGATGGAAAAAAAAAAAAATATATATATATATGTCACTGATAGGGAATGATGTGTGAATGTATGAGGTGTCACAAGTATATGTGCAATATTTTAGAGTGTGATATTGATTTCTAATCCCTCGTTTAGGCCTCCTGGCGCTAAAGTGTCCAGGGTATAAATCCAGTAGTTTTCTCTGGTACACAGTCGCTTGAACCGTTCAGCAGGGGGAAAGTGTGCAGGGATGGCTTCCAATACCCACACTTTGAGTCCATTGGAGCACTTGGGATGATACTCAGTAAAGTGTCGGGGGACGCTATGTTTATCGGAACCTGTTTCAACAAGGTTCCGATGCTCTCCAAAGCGTTTGCGTAAGGTCCGTATTGTACGGCCTACATAAAGTAGGTTGCAGGGGCACACGAGGCAATAGATGACATATTCCGTCGAACAAGTGTAGAAGTCAGTGAGGTGATGGGTTTTTCCATTGTTTTTGAATTCCTTTAGACCGTGTCTCACATGTTTGCATGTTAAGCACCTGGTCTTACAACATTTGTACATTCCCTTGATTTGGAGAAAGGAGGTGAGTGATGAGTTAGTTTTTGGTCTAATGGAGCGGACCTGGCTTGGTGCTATTAGAGTTTTGAGGTTTTTTGCGCGCCTGTATGAAAAACGGGGGCGCTCGGTGAGGTCTGCACGTAGGTAAGTGTCTTCCTTTAGGATTGCCCAATGTTTATGGAAAATGCGTTCCATGTGCTTGAATTTACTGTGAAACTGGGTAGTGAATCGTGCAGAGGTGGGATGATTGTTTATTTTCCTTGTATACTCCGCTCTACTTTTCTTTAAATCTTCATGCAGGTAGTGGTCAGAGGCTTTTGTTATGAGTTCTTCAGGATAACCCTTTTCAAGAAATTTCTGTTTGAGTAGTGTTCCATGGTGGAGATATGTTTGGGATTGAGTGCAATTGTGTTTAAGGCGGCAATATTGGCTCTTTGGTATGTTCTGAATCCATCTGGGGTGGTGACAGCTATTGTAGTGCAGGTATGAATTTCCAGCGGTGGGTTTGACGTAATTCTGAGCACTGATTGTATTATCATGATGGTATAACTCGAGGTCCAAGAAAGTGAGTTTTTCGGCATCTGAGACTGATGTGAAGGATAGCCCCATCTGGTTGTTATTGCAGTGTTCGAGAAATGGTGGTATGAGGGAGGCAGGGCCATCCCAGATGATAACTATATCGTCGATATATCGACCAAAGAAGATGAGATGAGAAGCAAAGGGATTGTTGTGCCAAATGTATTGCTGCTCCCAGTAGCCCATAGTTAAGTTGGCGTAACTGGGGGCAAAATTGGCCCCCATGGCCGTGCCTTTGATTTGGGTGTAGAACTCGCCATTAAACTCAAAGTAATTGTGGGTGAGACAATATTCTATGAGATCCAGGAGAAAGTGTGTTTGCCGGGGATTGAGTGCAGATTCATCATTCAAGAAGAAACGTACGGCCTGAAGTCCAATGTGATGTGGTATAGATGTATAGAGAGAGACTACGTCCAAAGATAGCCAGAGATATGATGGTTGCCATGGGTAAGAGGATAATAGGTCCAGTAGATTGATGCCATCCTTGACATATGACGGAAGTTGTTGGACTATCGGTTGAAGGAAATGGTCGATATAGATGGAAAAATAACTGGAGACACTCTCCATGGCTGCAATGATTGGTCTGCCCGGGGGATGAAGGGGATCTTTATGGATCTTGGGGAGATGATAAAAATATGGCCTATGGTAAAAGTCATGTTTGAGAAATGACACTTCTGTGGAGGTGATGACATTGTCCTTTGCCGCTTTTTCAATAAGGGAATGAGCTTCCACTTTGAATTCGGGCAAGGGGTCACTGGTGAGTTTTAAGTAGGTGGAGCTATCGGACAGAAGCCTGATGGATTCTTTAATGTAGTCAGCTTTATTTTGAACGACCAGGCTACCACCTTTATCCGCTGATTTTATGATGATATTTGGGTTTTTCATGAGTTCCTTTAAAGCCGATTTTTCCATAGGTGTTAGATTGGAGGCAGGGTGTGTTTGGTCATGGGATGATTGGCACATGCGGCGTATATCAGCGTGGACCACTTGGTAGAAGCTTTGGATGTATGGACCTTTAGCAAATGTGGGGTAAAAAACTGATTTGGGCCGAAACGTAGTATGCTGTATGGCTGGGGAACCAGGTAGGTTTTGGGAAAGAATGGAGACGTAATCATCAGTATCGCAAGTGTATCGCAGAGGTAGAAGAGGGGGAAAACGTAGACACGGACAGACCAGAAAAGTCACGCAGACTATGAAAATCTTCAACCTCTCCAACCACCCCCTCTCCACATCTGAAGAATCCCTCTTAGCCCGAGGACTCACTTTTGCGCCTACAGCTGCTCCCAATCCATTCACCCTTTTCCTAGATCTGAACAGATTCATACGGAACCTTACGGTGCAACGCTTCTTCCATATTCAAGCTAACAAAAACAAAAACAGTATAAAGGAATCACCAATACCCAATATAGATGATATTGACAGTTCTCCCACCACTGAACAGAACTATCATTTCAATACACAAGAACTACAGGCTCTAGAGAATTTAGAAGATCTATACACTTGCGATACTGATGATTACGTCTCCATTCTTTCCCAAAACCTACCTGGTTCCCCAGCCATACAGCATACTACGTTTCGGCCCAAATCAGTTTTTTACCCCACATTTGCTAAAGGTCCGTACATCCAAAGCTTCTACCAAGTGGTCCACGCTGATATACGCCGCATGTGCCAATCATCCCATGACCAAACACACCCTGCCTCCAATCTAACACCTATGGAAAAATCGGCTTTAAAGGAACTCATGAAAAACCCAAATATCATCATAAAATCAGCGGATAAAGGTGGTAGCCTGGTCGTTCAAAATAAAGCTGACTACATTAAAGAATCCATCAGGCTTCTGTCCGATAGCTCCACCTACTTAAAACTCACCAGTGACCCCTTGCCCGAATTCAAAGTGGAAGCTCATTCCCTTATTGAAAAAGCGGCAAAGGACAATGTCATCACCTCCACAGAAGTGTCATTTCTCAAACATGACTTTTACCATAGGCCATATTTTTATCATCTCCCCAAGATCCATAAAGATCCCCTTCATCCCCCGGGCAGACCAATCATTGCAGCCATGGAGAGTGTCTCCAGTTATTTTTCCATCTATATCGACCATTTCCTTCAACCGATAGTCCAACAACTTCCGTCATATGTCAAGGATGGCATCAATCTACTGGACCTATTATCCTCTTACCCATGGCAACCATCATATCTCTGGCTATCTTTGGACGTAGTCTCTCTCTATACATCTATACCACATCACATTGGACTTCAGGCCGTACGTTTCTTCTTGAATGATGAATCTGCACTCAATCCCCGGCAAACACACTTTCTCCTGGATCTCATAGAATATTGTCTCACCCACAATTACTTCGAGTTTAATGGCGAGTTCTACACCCAAATCAAAGGCACGGCCATGGGGGCCAATTTTGCCCCCAGTTACGCCAACTTAACTATGGGCTACTGGGAGCAGCAATACATTTGGCACAACAATCCCTTTGCTTCTCATCTCATCTTCTTTGGTCGATATATCGACGATATAGTTATCATCTGGGATGGCCCTGCCTCCCTCATACCACCATTTCTCGAACACTGCAATAACAACCAGATGGGGCTATCCTTCACATCAGTCTCAGATGCCGAAAAACTCACTTTCTTGGACCTCGAGTTATACCATCATGATAATACAATCAGTGCTCAGAATTACGTCAAACCCACCGCTGGAAATTCATACCTGCACTACAATAGCTGTCACCACCCCAGATGGATTCAGAACATACCAAAGAGCCAATATTGCCGCCTTAAACACAATTGCACTCAATCCCAAACATATCTCCACCATGGAACACTACTCAAACAGAAATTTCTTGAAAAGGGTTATCCTGAAGAACTCATAACAAAAGCCTCTGACCACTACCTGCATGAAGATTTAAAGAAAAGTAGAGCGGAGTATACAAGGAAAATAAACAATCATCCCACCTCTGCACGATTCACTACCCAGTTTCACAGTAAATTCAAGCACATGGAACGCATTTTCCATAAACATTGGGCAATCCTAAAGGAAGACACTTACCTACGTGCAGACCTCACCGAGCGCCCCCGTTTTTCATACAGGCGCGCAAAAAACCTCAAAACTCTAATAGCACCAAGCCAGGTCCGCTCCATTAGACCAAAAACTAACTCATCACTCACCTCCTTTCTCCAAATCAAGGGAATGTACAAATGTTGTAAGACCAGGTGCTTAACATGCAAACATGTGAGACACGGTCTAAAGGAATTCAAAAACAATGGAAAAACCCATCACCTCACTGACTTCTACACTTGTTCGACGGAATATGTCATCTATTGCCTCGTGTGCCCCTGCAACCTACTTTATGTAGGCCGTACAATACGGACCTTACGCAAACGCTTTGGAGAGCATCGGAACCTTGTTGAAACAGGTTCCGATAAACATAGCGTCCCCCGACACTTTACTGAGTATCATCCCAAGTGCTCCAATGGACTCAAAGTGTGGGTATTGGAAGCCATCCCTGCACACTTTCCCCCTGCTGAACGGTTCAAGCGACTGTGTACCAGAGAAAACTACTGGATTTATACCCTGGACACTCTAGCGCCAGGAGGCCTAAACGAGGGATTAGAAATCAATATCACACTCTAAAATATTGCACATATACTTGTGACCCCTCATACATTCACACATCATTCCCTATCAGTGACATATATATATATATTTTTTTTTTTTCCATCAATATATTTTTTTATATATATATATATATATATGTATATTGTAAGGGATTAGCTCGGTGGCGGGTGTGGATGACCCCTTGGGGGGTGCGTTTTCCCAGAGAGGTAGCCGACAAGTGCTTGCAAACAAACAGTGTGGTTTATTAACTGGTGTTTTCTTCACCAGGCTGTATGCAGCAAAACATCCAAAATAAAATAAAACAGAAAATAAATCCTTGCCTCTGTGGGCGGCTACCTTCTCACAACTGGAACCTGCCTAAGTGTCTGTCTCCAACCTACCGTCGGGCAGACTTCCTTGTCCTACAGCGGACACTCAATAGTCCTTTTATAATAGCTTCACAGGGCAACACAGTCCTTTTGTTTCTTTCACATCAACAGTTCGTCTTCTCACCTTTGAGACGTATTCACCCTTGGTTACCGTCCCGGGCACACATCACTCCGGGGGGTCTTCTCCCAGGCCCACACATCCTGTCGGGAGGCACACGCTGACTGTCCTCCTGCTCCCAGCCCACATGGCTTCAGGATGCAGCTTCTGGAGGCAGCAAACAATAGGACTTTCTCTGAACAAATTATAGAGCCTTAACTCCCTCATTCTGAACAGGTGAAGGCCTTTCAACTTCCTGCTGGCTAGCTCTGTAGCCAACACCCTAAATTAATTAATGGACTTCTCAATCAGGTGGAAATGTATCTCCTTCCTGTGACTACATTCCCAGATTTAGCTGACTTCCTGTCACATACCCCCCCCTCTTGTTTCAACCCTAGGGTTGGGACACATATTTCCAGGCACGCATGTGTCAGGCACTGCTGACTCACTGATAAGCCTCCTATTATCCTCAAGCTTCCGGATGAAACTGTTTTGTCATCTTCATTGACGGATTTCTCATAAATGCCACACAGTTTGTCTCTCATCTCATATACACATTCTTCAACTGCATTTTTGGCATCATTTTGCTCCTTCTCGTTTCTGTCATCTTCATTGACAGCTTTCTCATAAATGTCAGACAGCTTGTCCCTCATAACCGTCTGTCCAATCCACCATGGAGGACCGTGATCCATAGGCAACTCAATTGGGCTAGTCTTAATGTCTTCAACATTCTTAAGACGCCTCTCTCTGCAATCCATAAATGTTTTCCACAAAACTTTGAGAACCTTTGCTTCACTAAGCTTTGTTCCAAGTAGGGACTCTTGACATCCCTCTGTGACTTGAGTTGCCTCTCCATACAGCTGTACACAATCATTGACTTTTTGTTGTAAAAGGGAATGATCTTCCTTCTTGAGCTTTGCTTGCTCTAAGATGCTGTGCAGAGGATTTTCCAATTGAGACAACAGGCTGTCACACATTTCTTCAAAGTGACCCCTGTTCCTTTTCCCAGAGATATCAATATCATTCAAACATTTCATATTCATAGGCAGATCTGAAGCATTTGCACTCATCAACTTCTTAAACTTTTCGCCCTCCTGAGCGAGTCGCAGTAAAGGCCTACTATTTGATTTGATATTGAGTTTATATTTCTTGCCAAACTCTTCACAGAAGAAGCCAACCAGAACATCATCAACTTTCCTTCCACCAACATAGGGGTCAAAGGCAACAACACAGTTGAACCCAGCGATCTGGGTGGTATCCATTATAGACCTCCTCTCTGCATCAGTGAAGAAGCATGGAACTGCAACACATTCTTTTACAGGTTTCTTCAATGCACTTTCTGCTGAACTATTTGACCGCTCAAGGTCACCTAGTTCTTTTTCTCTATCTGAATTCCACATGGAATGCATCTCAAGATCACGATCAAACTTCTGCCACCCGTCTTTCACCAGTTCCATTTTGGAAACACTCCCTGAAAGGCACTTATTCATTTGCTTCACGTTTTCACCAACAGCCTTAGTTTTCTCCACTAGGTGGCGTTTGCTTTTTTCTCCCAGATTTATATCACTTGCTTTAGTTTTCTCCGCTTTAGTTTTCTCCACTAGGTTTTCAGCCTGAACTGAGAAATCATCACATTTCTTACACAGCTCCTTTGTTTGCTGAAGTTCTAATGATACATTTTCCAATGCTTGAAGTTTTTGAAGGAACGGTTTATTCCAAAGGGGTGATTCAAGCCACATGTCATCACATTTCTGAGGCTCACTCAGGACAGACCCCAAAACACTGATCCTTTTAAAAACTGCATCAGGCACACTATCCCCTCTTTGGGACAGATCCTCTGTTGCCTGGAATTCCTCTTCCAGTTCCTGCAACGGAATCTTCATCTCTTCTACTTGCTGTTCTAAGGCTCGCTTAGACTTTTCTAGCTCCTGAACTCTTTTCACAACATCATCCTTGGAGCTGACCAATTCTTCCATTTCTGTACGCAGCTGTTTGTTAACACTTTCTAGTTCAGCCTTACACTCTAGAGCTTCCTCCAAAGAGCGAGCCAAGAACAGGGCTTTGCTCTCGTTATCACGCACCTCCGTTTCTGCACGTGCGCGTTCTTCTGCATATTTTGCAGACACAGTCTTCTCTTCACCAAGCATCTGATCAAACTTCTTTTTCACATCTTCAACACACTGTAATGAACCAACGCTTTCTTCCATGCGTTTTTTCATATCCGCTATCTGAGCTTGCAATGTTGCGACTTGCTCTGATAGGTTTTTCTTTGCTTCCGCCTCCTCTTTTAATTGTTCCAGGAAGCCATTTTTCTCATCTTCCATTTGTTTGAGCTTTGTGCTAAAACTCAGCCTTTGACACCTCTCTTCCTGTAAGAGTTCCTGCGTGTCTTGCAGCTGCGATTCCAAGATAGAAAAATCTTCCGCAATTTCTCTAGATTTGCTGTCTGCTTGAGAAAGCTGATTTGTAACATTGTCCAACTCAACCTGCAGTCGGTTTGCCTTCTCTGACAGCTTAGCACACAATCGGTCACCTTCTGACACCTTGACTTGCGATTCCAGAAGCTGTGCCTCTACTTTTTCCCTCTTATGTTCACAATCTCCTTTTCCCTGCATAAGAGCCTTCACCTCATTGGCTAGCATCTGGGAATAAGAATGTAATTCTGCCACACAGGCTTCTTTCTCCTTTAACTGCTGCTGGACACGTTGGGCTTCCCCTTTCCAACTTTCACAGTCCGCACGCCATTCATCTACCACATTGCTCAAAGTAGTGAGCTCATACACAGTACTCAGTAATTTAGCCTCTCTTTCACTTTTCTCTTTATCGCTGAGAGACAATGTCGCTTTCAGAGCAACATTCTGTTCCTGCGACTCCTGCAGGTCTATTTTTGTAGCTCCCAAAGACTGAAGACTTTTTTCCAGCTGATTACGCAACTCCAACATATCAGCCATACTTTGCTTCTGCAAAGTCTGAATTTCACTTTCCTTTTCCATGAGGATGGTATCTTTCTCCATTATAGTCTCTCTGCGTTTTTGCAACTCGACCAAAAGAAGAGCAGTGGATTCTTCCCACTGTGACACATGAGACTTGAGTAGTTCATTCATTTCCTGCAAGTTTCTATGCTCCATTTTAAGCAATTCCAAGGCTTGTTCCTTTTCTTCCATTTTCCGTTGCAAGGCATCCAACTCAGCCCTGCACACATACTCGGTTTCCTCCAAACCGATGGCCTCCATTGGCTGCTGGCGTCTCTGTTTCCAGCCTGCCATGCTCTCTTGATGAGCCTTTTGTTGAGCTGCAAAGCTCCGCTGAAAATCCGCATTTGCCTGCTGTTGAGCTGCATTTGCCTGCTGTTGAGCTGTATTTGATATAATCAGTTGTTTCAACATCTCCTCCATTTTGAGCTTACTTTTCATCTGAGCACACTGCGTCTCCATAGCAGTTTCATCAGTGTTGCTAGGGACAACAACCTTCCTCTTTAGTAGACTCTCTTTAGGCATGGATGGGGCTGGTTCAGACGGCAACATCCCCTCCATCCATAGAATCCGGTCTCTCATTTCATCTATCTTTGCATTCTTCAGGCGTTTTGAACGCCCCATCTTCAATAACTCCACAAACAAATTTTTCACAGTCCAGCAAAAATTTTTCAGACCACTGTCTCTTTAACACATGTAGTTTTTCTCTCTCTCTTGCAAGATCTCTTTTCCTGCACACACAGTTTGTGCAGTCACTTGCACCAGACACAACAAAGTTCATCAAAAAATTTTGAGACCCCTGTCTCTTTAAAACACTTTTTTTTTTTTTTTTTTCTGTCAGGATCTTCTCTCCTGCACACATAGATTGTGCAATCTCATGCACCAGACAAAGTTCATCAAACATTTGCACTTCCTTGCAGGGATCTCTGCTTATGCCCACTGCATACCTCCACCATATGTAAGGGATTAGCTCGGTGGCGGGTGTGGATGACCCCTTGGGGGGTGCGTTTTCCCAGAGAGGTAGCCGACAAGTGCTTGCAAACAAACAGTGTGGTTTATTAACTGGTGTTTTCTTCACCAGGCTGTATGCAGCAAAACATCCAAAATAAAATAAAACAGAAAATAAATCCTTGCCTCTGTGGGCGGCTACCTTCTCACAACTGGAACCTGCCTAAGTGTCTGTCTCCAACCTACCGTCGGGCAGACTTCCTTGTCCTACAGCGGACACTCAATAGTCCTTTTATAATAGCTTCACAGGGCAACACAGTCCTTTTGTTTCTTTCACATCAACAGTTCGTCTTCTCACCTTTGAGACGTATTCACCCTTGGTTACCGTCCCGGGCACACATCACTCCGGGGGGTCTTCTCCCAGGCCCACACATCCTGTCGGGAGGCACACGCTGACTGTCCTCCTGCTCCCAGCCCACATGGCTTCAGGATGCAGCTTCTGGAGGCAGCAAACAATAGGACTTTCTCTGAACAAATTATAGAGCCTTAACTCCCTCATTCTGAACAGGTGAAGGCCTTTCAACTTCCTGCTGGCTAGCTCTGTAGCCAACACCCTAAATTAATTAATGGACTTCTCAATCAGGTGGAAATGTATCTCCTTCCTGTGACTACATTCCCAGATTTAGCTGACTTCCTGTCACAATATATATATATATTTTTTTTTTTATGTGTGTATGTGTATATATATATGTATGTGTGTATTCTATTCTCATTTTCATTTTTATTTTTATTTTTATATTTATTTTTATTTTTAGTTTTATATTTATTTTTATTTTTATTTTATTTTTACTTTTATTTTCATGTTTATTTTTATTTTTATTTTCATTTATATATTTTTATTTTTATGTTTATTTTATTTTATTTTATTTTTTTTTTTTTTTTTTTTTTTATCTTTATATTTATTTCTATTTTTATTTTTTCCCTCCAATACCGTTTTTTCATGTAGATGTATACACACATTACCGATCTATTTTCCCCATGGCCATGTCAGTATTGTTTTTATGGGATTTATTCTTATAAGTCCTCTTTTATGTAATACCATCATGTATTTTTATGTATTTTTATGTACTTTTATGGATTTCCTAGAGACATGTATCCCCAATTGTGTTTTTACTGAGATGACTTTCTTAGAGTCTTTTGGCTCCGCCCCCCCCACAGACAGATGTCTTTGCAATTAGTCCGGCAACAGGGTATAAATTCCCTGCCCCACCTGAGACACTCCCATCGCCTGACGAAGGAGCACGGATGCTCTGAACGCGTGCAACCCCTATTTTTCTCCTGCCAGGAAGTGATGTCATCAGGGATCAGAAGTCGGCAGCCGGAGCCCTGTTGTGCATGCTCCGCCGCGGCCAGTGACAACTAGCAGCCCCACAGCGGCTCGGCTATACCTCTGGAACCTCACCACCTTCTCCTATGACCACTATCCTGGAAGAGGAAGATGGATGACCCTAACAGTCTTTGTGTACCGGTCTCACCCAACCTCGGACAGTGAGTCACCAATTTTAACAGTGTTAAATAAACTTGTACTATACTAAGCTGGCGCCGCTCTCTCCTTTCTAGCGTGTCACCATTACCTGTCACCAGAAGCAGCGTGTCACCATTGCCTGTCACCTGAAGCAGCGTGTCACCATTACCTGTCACCAGATGCAGTTTGTCACCATTACCTGTCACTGATGCAGTTTGTCACTTGCCACCCGCAGCCTGCAGTGTTCCACTTCACCTATAGCCTGGCTCTCTCTCTCTCTCCCCTTCAGCTTGGCATGCTGGGGGCTGCAGACAGTTTTCACAGTCTTAGGGACTACATTTCCCATGATCCTCTCCTTTTCCATTTTTCTTTCCTGGCCTGGGGAGAAACATCGGCAGCTGTTGGCCTCTCCCTAGTATAGCAGCAGGAAGAGGAGAAGGAGGGGGAAAGTAGAGTCCACAGCTGCTCTTTCTCCACACAGCGCGCTGATCTCCTGCTGTTCTGGCTGTTGTAAAGCACTGGCTTGTCCTCTTTCTGTCTGGACTGCTGAACTGTCTGGACACTTCAAAAAGCAGCTGCCTCCTCTCCTCTGACTGCTACACCGCTGTAGCTTCTAAGCTGAGCCTGTCACACTCACAAGCAGCTTCCCTTGCAGTCTCTGTCTCTCACAGGCTGAGTGGAGTGCCTGCCGTGGGCGGAGGATAATAGATCCCTCCGCCAGAGAAGGCAGAGTGCAGGCAGGCGGCCGGGACTTGAGACGGACGGCGCCCTCAGTCAGCCTAGAAGAACGGAGCAGGTGCGGAATGACATGCGCCCGAAATAGGAAAAATAGTCCCAGACTCCCCACACACTCCCACCAGCACAACATCGCAGAGGGGCCATAAAAAATAAAAAAAAAAACACCCAGCCTAAGATGCAGTAAGGCTTTTATTTTATTTTTTTTGCACTGTAAGGCTTTCTTTTTTGCACTGTTTTGAGATTTCGCCGGGCCCCCCTACTGAGCTGAGGACTCCGGGCTCGGTACAACAGGGCCAGTTGTACTTGCCTATCAGCGGCCCTGAGCACTTGTACTATATATTTTTTATAGTACTATCAAGGTCTCCCACATCCGCCGGTGAGACAATTTGATGATTCTGCCCTTCCCCTATGGCATGTCTCGCTTTATGGTGACTCCAGGTAATATGGATAATTCTCCCCATTTATATGATTAAACCTTGTTCATCATGCAATATGTAAAGATGTTCTGTTGGTTTCATCTAACAAACTCTGTTCTATTTCTTAGAATCATGCTGCTTTGTAATAAATTGTGTCTTCTCCTGAAGAAGCGGCTTAGTCCGCGAAACATGTAGAGATCAGACTGAGATCAGACTACAATTTACTGTGGAGACATTCCGACTATTCTCCATAGTCTTTGTATTATTTTCCAAGTATGATTAGCTACTTGAATGCCTGTAACCATTGACTGTTATTTGCACATGTGTTGGCTTTGTCCCAATTTTTATATGTAATAAAGATATGTCTTTTTAAATAAATTACATCCTATTTTATTATTAGTAGCTACTGGTACCCTAAAATCCAGAAAACTTCCCCTTGTTTCCCCATCCCTTTGCCATTGAGTACCTCTACACTGGGGAGTTTGAGGTCTCTCTTATCCATTTACCCTATCTTTTGTTATATTTATTGATGTTGATTTCCCCAGGCATAAATCCTGTCTGATCATTATGGATTATAGTTGGAATAACTGTATTTAATCTTTTCGCTAACATTTTTGCTAGTAGTTTGTAATCTATATTCAACAATGAAATCGGTCTATAAGAAGAGCATTCTCTCATATCTTTATCAGGTTTAAGTATAAGTATAACTGTAGCCTCATACATAGATTCAGACAGTAACCCTTGCCTAAACATATTTATATATAGCTTAGTGAGGGCTGGTACCATATCTATATATTGTACATAAACTTCTAGCGGTATCCCATCAGGGCCCGGAGCTTTACCCTTTGTCATTGCTAAAATGGCCATCCTCACCTCTTCCTCCGTGATCTGCTCCTCCATTCTCAATCTATTCTCCATAACAAGCAGTGCTTTAAGTGGGCCGGTATGCACTGGTACTCAGTACCGCCACTTCCAAATATGGCTCTTGAGCATACCGCCACCTCTCTGTGCGCCTTAGCGTACCAGTACGCTCATTTTGTACATCTGCACCCTCAATTGCCCCCCCCCCAAAATATTTCCCACTCCAGAGCCAGACCAGTCACCACCAGTGAGTCCCCCTGCTCTGGAGTCCCAGCCCAGGCCAGGGGGGGTGCTATGTGGGGACCCTGATGTGGGGTGGGGTGGGGCGACAAAATTTATAGGCTATAATAGAGTACCGGCACCTCTTTTGGGCCACTTAAAGCACTGATAACAAGTTCAAGGATAACGAAGTAACTTAAGTATCTTTCTATTTCTTCCTCACTATATGGCATTGTGGATTTGTACATTGAAACATAATAATCATAAAAAGTTTTACTTATTTCTTCCTTTAAATATACCTCTTCTCCATTTTTATCTCTAATTGTTGGGATTACTAATGCAGTTGTTTTCTGATTTTTCAGAAAAGCTGACAGTTTACCTATTTGATCTCCATGTTCATATTTCTTTTGTCTTTGGAAGAATAATCTTCGCTTAGAATTGGCTATAATATGATTCTTATGTCTGCGGCAAAGATTTTCCCATTTTTGTTGATTATGATCTATACTATTTTTAAAAAAAATCTACTTCTGCCTGCATACATGCTTGTGCCAACTCCTCCTCTTCTCTTCTGTTTGTCTTTTTTATATATGCTATTGTAGATGTTCAGGTTCCTCGTTAATATGCCTTAAATGTATCCCATATAACTCCATCCATTTGGGAGTCCTCATGAGCCTCTCAAAACATTTTTAACTGATCTATTACTCTATCATTTGTGCCTATCTGAGACAACCAATATGGATGTACTCTCCATCCAGGGCCTCTTCCCTTAGGGCCTATTGTTAAATAGCAGACCAATGGTGAATGATCGGACACACTTCGTGGTAGATACTTGACTTCACTTGACTTGAGTCCACCAAAGGTATTGTTTTCGCATTAATGAGTATCAAGTCTATCCTAGACATGCTCTTGTTACCGGGTACCGAACAAGAATATGCTCTAGTATGGGGATACTTTGACCTCCAAATATCGACCCAACCTACCTCCCGTGCAAACTTTTTTAATATACCTATTCCCCCCACTCGGTCCCGTATGCTTTTCCCGTTTTTATCTAATGTGGGGTCCATAAACATGTCCCATACATAAAACATATGCATCCGGGTATAGCGTCATAAATAGAACAGCTTCCTTTAATATTTTCATATTAGCTGGGGGGGGTTATAAAGCCCTATTATTACGAAAGGTAATGAGAACACCCTAGCACAGTGGTTCTTAACCTGGGTTCGATCGAACCCCAGGGGTTCGGTGAGTCAGTCTCAGGGGTTCGGCGGGGGGACAACAGGGCAATTGCTCCCCCCGAGAAAATATTACTGATTGTGAGGTCAACCCCCCCCCCGGGAAATCAGAGCTGCGGTCGGGAGACTCACAGCCATTACAAATAGACACTTGACGCTCTGCCCCCTGTACCTCCCCCAGCAGGTTTCCAGCCTATCTCCTGCAGGCTGCTTGCTGCTTGAGTGGGCGGGATGGGGATGTACCTGACCACGGAGATCGCGCCCGCCTGGAAGAGGGAAGTGTGAGCAGCTGAGCAGAGGGAGCCGAGTGAATGTTCCTGGAGGTAGGCTAAGCTAGCTGTACATGGTGGATTAGTTTGCAAGCACCTCTATGCTAAGTCTGCTGAGTTACTGCAGCTTAGCATAGAGGTGCTGTTAGCAGACAAATGGAAATGCATGTCCTTTTCATTTAGCTCAATAAGCATTGTGAATGCCCCCTGGTGTGTGCCCTCCTGATACCCCACGGTATGCCCACCCAGCACCTCCCCCCCAGTGTTTGTCCCCCTGACACCCCATGGTATGTCCTCCCAACCCCCCCCCCCCAAGTATGTGCCCCACTGACACCCCATGGTATGCCCTCCCAACACCTCCCCCCAGTGTGTTCCCTCTTGACACTCCATGGTATGTCCTCCCAACCCCCCCAGTGTGTGCCCTCCTGATACCCCATGGTATGCCCTCCTGATACCCAATGGTATGCCCTCCCAACCCCCCACCCCAGTGTGTGCCCTCCTGACACCCCATGGTATGCCCTCCCAACCCCCCCAAGTGTGTGCCCCCCTAACAACCCATGGTATGCCCTCCCAACCCCACCCCAGTGTGCCCTCCTGACACCCCATGGTATTCCCTCCCCTCCCCCCCAGTGTGTGCCCTCCTGGCTCCCCCAGTGTGTGCCCTCCCAACCACTGATGTGTGCCCTCCTGACACCCAGTGTGTGGCCTCCTGACTCTCCACTGGTGTGTGCCCTCACTACCCTCCCCCACAGTGTGTGTCCTCCTGACCCTCCCCCCAGTGTATGCCCTTCCAACCCCCTGGTGTGTGCCCTCATAACCCCCCGGTGTGTGCCCTCCTGACCCCCCCAGTGTGTGCCCTCCTGACCCTCCCCTGGTGTGTGCCCTCCCAGCCCCCTGGTGTGTGGCTTTACTGATCCCTGTACACTGTCCTATCCTCTGTCCTGTCAACTCCTGTCCTCTGCCCTATTCTCTGTACACCGTCCTACAGCCTACTGACCACTCTATCCTTCCCTACAATCAACTGACCCGTATACACTGCCCTACATGCTACTGGCCTCTGTACACTGCCCTACTTCCTACTGACCTTTCTACACCGCCCTAAAAACGACTGACCCCTATACACTGCCCTACATGCTACTGACCTCGCTACACTGCCCTACAAACTACTGAGCACTGTACACTAACCTACAAACTACTGACCACTGCCCTACAAACTACTGACCTCTGTATGCTGCCCTACAGCCTACTGACCTCTGTACGCTGCCCTACAGCCTACTGACCTCTGTACGCTGCCCTACAGCCTAGAGACCTCTGTACGCTGCCCTACAGCCTACTGACCTCTGTACGCTGCCCTACAACCTACTGACCTCTGTACGCTGCCCTACAGCCTACTGACCTCTGTACGCTGCCCTACATACTACTGACCTCTGTACGCTGCCCTACAACCTACTGACCTCTGTACGCTGCCCTACAGCCTACTGACCTCTGTACGCTGCCCTACATACTACTGACCTCTGTACGCTGCCCTACATACTACTGACCTCTGTACGCTGCCCTACAACCTACTGACCTCTGTACGCTGCCCTACAGCCTACTGACCTCTGTACGCTGCCCTACATACTACTGACCTCTGTACCCTGCCCTACAGCCTACTGACCTCTGTACATTTTACTTTGTATGATACGTTTAATTCAGTTCTGTAAACAACACCTTATTTTCTGGCAGTGCCCCTCCCGAGACTAGACTCATAAAATCATATTTTATATTTTTTCAATTAAGAAGGGTTCGGTGAATGCGCATATGAAGCTGGTGGGGTTCAGTACCTCCAACAAGGTTAAGAACCACTGCCCTAACATATACAAATATATATCTTCCTTCTGAGTCTTTTTTAACTTGAATACATTCCCAAGATACAGACCGATGTACCATCAGTGTAACACCTCTTGAATATGTTGTGTGACACGTATGGCACACCCACTGAGCCCATACTTTCTTTAAACATTCTAAACGTTCTTTTGTCATATGTGTTTCTTGCAAGCAGATAATTTTGGCCCTAGTTTTATGAATAATTGAAAAAACTTGATTTTGTTTCTCTGCTGTTCCAAGGCCCCTTACATTCCATGTTAGAAAGCCACGTTGCTCAACCATTCTGATCCATTCCAATATGTACTTTTTAATATAATTCCATCCACATATGTTCCCCATTTCTCATCATCCCTTATTTTTAAGTAGCTCCCAGCACCCGTCCTTGTATACACCAATCTCTTTTCCTCTATCTGCATAAAACCCATTCTTAATCATCCACGCTACTACATTCATACCCCATCCAAGAAATACATATTGCCAAATAATAGTAATAAAAAGAAAAAAAAAATAATAGGGCATTGCCACTATAAAACATATTCTTATATGTAGGCAATATAGATTAAGCTCAGCCCATCCAGCTCTGGTGACCCATTAGTATTCCTTTCTTCCTTTCAGCTTATTTTATAATTCTATAAGGACAAAAAAAAATTAATTTGACACCCTCACTCCAAAAAGAAAAAAAAAGGGAGGGGGCAGAAGGAGCAATTGTATGCTCCTCAGCCACAAAAATACAAAGTGTTATAATACAGTGTCATAAAATAAAAAAGGAAGAAAAAAAGGAGGAGAGGAGACATTTCATATGCTCCTCAACCACAAAATACAAAGTATAATTAGTGCAGTACTATTAAGAAAAAAAAAAAAAAGGGAATAGAAGAGGAGAGGAGACATTTTATATGCTCCTCAACCACAAAAATACAAAGAGTTATAGTGCAGTGCAATTAAAAAAAAAAAAAAAAAGGGGGAGAGGAGACATTGTAAATGCTCCTTAGCCACAATAATGTTATAGTGAAAAAAACTTTTTTTTTTTCCTTTTTTTTTTATCCCAAAATTATCATCCTATTACTATGATGTTTATATCATTATTTCTTCCTTCCTTCTATATAACCAAACCCAAACATGTGCAATACATCTCTTATTCATCCATTTAAAGGGACAGTACATTCAAATAATTTCTATTTTTCAGTGCAAAAAACAAAAAAAAAACAACAATACAACTCATTCGCAAAACACAAAAACAAAGGGGAAAAATAAGTGCAATAGTGCAACCTTTTATCCAGCATTAAAAAAAAAAAAGAAAACGTATCCTTATTTTTACCACTCCTCCCCCCACAAAATCCATCATCATAGTCCATTATAGAACCAATCAGTTAATTATCCCATAGTATTAATTTTCTTCTTATTTAACTATTTCTTTATAAGTTCATTCAGCTTCACTATTTAATCATTTTGTAGCTATGTTTTTACTCAGTCAAAGGAACTTTATAGGTTCTCAACCATTCTTGTGCTTGATCTGGAGTGCTAAAAACACTGCTTTTCCATTATCCTCTACTCTCAGTCTAGCAGGATATGCCATTGAGTATACAATTTCTTTTTCTCTAAGTTTCCTCTTAATTTCATTAAATGTAGCACGCTGTTTCTGTAATTCCAATGAAAAATCTGGGAATATGGACACTTGTGACTTTCAAACTGTATGATGCCTTTCTGTCTTGCCTTCCACAACACTTGATCTCGATCCTTGCAGTTTAGTAGGCATGCTATTATTGGTCTTGCAGGTGCACCTGGTTATGGGGATCTTGCTGGAATTCTGAGCTCTCTCTACTGCAAATGCAGTGGAAAACTCTGCCTCAGAAAAAAACTGTTTTTAACCATTTTTTACAAATACACCCTTGTTCTGCCCTTCAGCTCTTTCAGGCATCCCCACAATCCTAATATTATTCCGCCGTATGCGGTTCTCCAAATCATCCATTTTCTGTTGCCACCAAACAGTTTGCTTTCCCATGTCTGCTACTTTTTTTTTAGATATCAGAGGAATTGCATCCTCTATAGCTGACACTCTGTTTTCTACTTCAGCCATCCTTTCCCAAATGTTCTTAATGTCATGTCTAAGCAGACCTATATCTTCCTTTAGCTCCTCCATTTTACCTGTTAAGGTGCTGCTGCTTACTTGTATTGCTCCCAGAAGCTGTGTATTCATTTGCTCCACAGTAAGCCTCGGTTGCTGGTCAGTTTGCTCAGACTGAGTGGTGCTTACTTTTTGTGTCTCCACATTTGGCGGGCCGCCACTCCACGTCAGAGGCAGGCTCCGTCCGCCCTCCTGCTTTTCTGTCCTGGCATATTCTCGGAGCCGCTCCACCGCCGCATGTCAGTCCTTGTTCATTCTGTCGCTGTATTCACCGGATGAAAAACCCCCCTTATGGGTCCTCAGAGCCACGGATACATTACAGGATTCTGGCGGAGACTAGAGGCTGAGCACAGAGCTCGCGCTAACCACGCTCCTCTAACCACTTCCGTGCATGGTAAAGGAAGTCACGCCCTCCTTTGTTGACTATCTTAACGACAACACACTCAATTTGGGGTTCACAGGAAATAAGGATGAGCATACAATATCTCTTTTGGACGTTTACCTAACAGAAAGTATTAAACAACTGGCCACTGCCCCCACCTATAACTGGCCTTCACAGCAAGGAGCACATGGAAGTGCAACGCATGCAAAACAAAACCAAAGAAAATTCTCAGCTCAACCCACCAGTCAATCTGCTAACAACCAAAATATCCTGTCTAACAGTTTGCATTAAAAACAGTGGCTTTTTTAGCATACATCTACAAACTGAGAACGTGCATGCGCACGGAACTCATTGGGAGGGGGCCTACACACTGACACCATCCCCGATGTATCCTTATGTTGGGAGCAGAGGCTATCTTTTGTAAGTTATTTGTTTTGGCCATTTTTTACTTGTTTGCTGCAGCTTTATGAATTATGCTTTTATTAAATACTACATTATGTGAGCATTACTTTGGCTCCCGTGTGTGAGCTTTATTTTGCACAGTGGCAGTCTCCCATGAGGTTTACCCTGCTGTCTAAAACCCTGGATAGGATGTCACCAAGCTCCAAGATATTGGTACAAGGCTCACTAGGGGGTGCATAGAATGGTGAAGGGATAATACATATAAAGAGCACTGTGTAACACTTTGGAGCCTCAAGTTCATGATTATATGCTGGTTTATATTCATTTTCTGGTTAGTGTTCTGTCATAGTTGGTCTTTAGAACCTATTAAGGACTGTTTGACTATTAGGACTGATTACACTTGGGACAATAGCGATTTACTCAGCACGTGGACATTCACCAAGTGTTTCTCATGATTCAGAAGGAACAGTGTCCTTAACCACTTTAATACAGGGCACTTGCATTTTGAATGACAATTACGCGGTCATGCAACACTGTACCTAAACCAAATTTATGTATTTTTTCCCACAAACAGAGCTTTTTTTTGGTGGTATTTGATCACCGCAAGTTTTTTTCTTTTTTGCTAAACAAATAAAAAAGACCGAAAAATTAAAAATAAAAAAACGTTTTTTGTTTATGCTATAAAATCTTGTAAATAAATACGTTTTTTCCTGTACGGACGAGCACTGATGAGGCTGCACTGACAGGCACCGATGAGGAGGCACTGATGGGGTGGCACTGATGAGATGGCACTGATGATGAGGCACTAATATGCAGCACTATTGGGCACTGATAGGCGAAACTGATATGCAGCACCGATGGCCACTGATATGTGGCAATGATAGGTAGCACTGATATTCAGCATTGATGGGCACGGATAGGTGGCAATGGTGGACACTGATAGGTGGCACTGATGGGCAACACTGATGGACACTGATAGGCAGCACTGATGGGCACTGATCGGCACTGGTGGGTGGCACTGATAGATGGCAATGATGGGGAAGGCACTGACAGGCTCCCTGAGCACTGATTGGCATCCCTGGTGGCATGGGTGGGTATCCCTGGTGGCCATGGGTGGGAAATCCCTGGTGGCTCTAATGGCATCCCCCAAGGGTCTGCACTGGTAATTAATGCTCTGATTACTAGCACAGACCCCCCACCCCCTTTGTCAGGAGAGTGGCCTATCCTGCTGGACATCATATGACGCCCAGTCAGGATAGGGCAACCACTTTGCGGCCATCATTTTGCTATATGACGGGCGGGAAGTGGTTAAAATGAACATTCTTCCAGTACTGCTCTATCTGTTGCAAAGCCTCCCTGTTGGAATTCCTAAATTATTTCTTAAATTTGTACGAGGGGATTTCTCCACATTGTTCTGAGCCCAAAATTCCCACAGACAATCTCACACCCTGCTGTCTCTCTCCAAATACCGGGGACTTGGGTTTTCCAAATCCAGTTAAAATACCACAGACCAGTCTACCTTGCATGAGCAAGTGCTGGCTACAACTAGAACAAGTGGCCATGGATGTTCTGCTTGGCAGGGTCCCCTGGTTAAAAACATATCTTCCTTCCTCCCTCAAACTGACCTCTGATGCTACACTGTACAGGGCAAAGTATACTCCTCTCTATGACTCTACAGAACATGACCTGAAGACCTGGCAACCCCATACTCTTTCCTGGATGGCCAGAATAGCAGCCGTCAAGATGACGGTCCTTCCTTGTATATTATACAATCTTAGGTCCACTCATATTTTTAAGAAAGTTGTAATCTCTGGTCTTTAAATTTATCTGGAACAAGGGAGGCTGTCAAGTGGCTCGCTCCACTTTGTATTTGTCTAAATGGCGAGGCGGGCTGGGAGTTTGGCACAATTGGCACAATTGGTCCAGCTATACAAACCTGATTGGGGTTCGATTATAGGCACAGGCTAGCCCGATTCTACCTCTGGACCTTCTCATGTGGCTTCCTGCGAAGGAGTCAAGCGGTGTTGAGCCCCTTCTTATCCCACAAACGTAAGGAGTGGGATAAGGAGGGGCTCAACACGGCATGTAAGTTATACCCTTTAAAATCTCCCCACTCACCAGTGGCCCCTCTTTTCAATAATCCACATTTCCTACCTGGACAACAGATACAACAATTTACAACAATTACAGAATAATGCATTTCATAGACCATAAGTGGATAAGACAACCTAGCTGTTTTAGGGAAACATTACAGATGCCCACTACGGAGGCTTATCATCTGTGCCAAATTATCCATTTTATATGAACCCTAAAAAAGGACCAGTTTGACATAACTAGAGATGGGCTGGATATTTGAGTCGAACGTAAGTGTTTGTGTGTTCGCCAAACACACGAACACCCGGGGCGCTCAGCGGGAAGTTGATTGCAGTGCAGGGTGCCTTTAGCCAATCGAGGCTTAGGGGCTAAGTCCACACCCCACACTACATAGGGCTGCTTCTGACACGGCAGCCGTGTATTATTTGTGATAATAGAGATTAGGCAGGTTGTTAGTGGATAGTGTTAATAAAGTGCAGTCAGTGTAGTGTACAGGCATACCCCACTATTAAAATGTATAGATATGTTGTAGTCCTGGGTCCCCTCTCGGTGCTCCCCAAGTTTTGTGTCCCTGTCACTCATAATTCATGAGCAGTGCCATACCAAGCTGACCAAGATTTCCCATAGATGTCAATGGTAAAGACAGGGAGCAGTGCCATACCAAGCTGACCAATTTATCCCATAGATGCCAATGAGCACTGGAAGTTTTAAAATTAGTCTAGGCAGGACGGGGGGGGGGGGGGGGGGAGTGACCTGTATTTAAGTGGTTAAGGGGAACCCTATGACAGAATTTTAAAAAGAAAAATGCCATGGGGTCCCCCCAAAATCTATACCAGGCCCTTTGGGTGGTCTGATCAGTGCATAAGTGTAAAAGGGACCTTATAGTGCAAGTCCTTATATCAGGGTCTGCAATGTTCCCCTTTACATCAGAGTTCTCACTGTTCTTCCTTAAATCAAAGTGCCCAGAGTTCTCCCTTATATCAGAGTCTGCACAGCCCCCCCTTACAGCATAAGGGAACTCTACAAGTTCAGATGTAAAAGGGAAACTTTGCATATTCAGATGTAAAGCAGAACTCTGTGGACTCTGATGTAGGCAGGGACTATATATATATATATATATATATATATATATATATATATATATATATATATAATTAGAATTGCTATTTACTCACAAAATATATGTATAGTGTATACTACAAATTTGCTGCACAATTTGCTGTGTGCTGCTAAAGTCTTCGGGTTTGGCTTGAAGAAAAGGTGGTAACTGGTAACCCTACTCAAGACATCTGCTGCAAGACCATAATCAAGGGCCCCTGCGATGGGAGAAAAGGATCCCAGGATCATTGGAAAGGGCCCGGGACCAGAGGTCAGGGGTGCCCTTAATAATTCTTTGCCCCAGGGCCCTGAAGGTTCTAATTACGCCTCTGACAAGGCTTTTACCTTAAAGGCTCATACATTACTGGATCCTGAAGAAGCTCACTTTGTGGGTGAAACGCGTTGATCCACCAATTGTTTGATGACATGCAGAATGTGCAATATATTTTTTACATGTAATGATTGCCATTTTAACCTTCCTGTGTTATTGAATAAAGTGTGTATATTTTTATAGCTATTTTTCTGTTACTTTGTGGCACACTCAAACCCCCAATTTTCCAGTGTCATTCTGGCTGTTCCCCCACTCCCCCCCCCCCTCCCTTTCATCCCCTACTTTTACTCTCTAATTTTCAGGGGACGGTGCCAGAATTTTTTATGTAGGCACTCACTCTCCACCCAATTTTTATCCTGTACACTCACTACTTTACATCCTAGCAAAGTGTAATTTCTTCAGTGTTGTCACATGAAAAAGATATAATACAATATTTACAAAAATGTGAGGGATGTACTCACTTTTGTGAGATGCTGTATAGATATATAAATATATATACTGTGTATATACAGTATATATATATATATATATATATATATATATATATACACAGTCAGGTCCATAAATATTTGGACATCAACACAATTCTAATCTTTTTGGCTCTGTACACCACCACAATGGATTTGAAATTAAACAAACAATAGAGCCTAAAAGATTAGAATTGTGTCGATGTACCAATATTTATGGACCTAACTGTAAATATATATATATATATATATATGTGTAGAGAGAGAGAGAAAATAATATCTGTTCCAAAACATGAAAATATTACACATTACTAGCTTTGGTTAAAATAAAAGGAATAAGAAGCAAAATAAAAAGCCAGCAATGACAATGTATTTTAGGAATTCAACAATTCATCCCATTAATAAAATGTATGTTTTTGTGTAAATACCAGTTGTACAGATTGAATCAATGAATGACACTTGCTATTATATATCTTACACATTTTTTCGGCTGCGTACGCATTTTTCACATTCGCGAATTTCCAAATTCACTATAACGCCTGGTTAAAATTGACAAGGAGTAGGATCAGTGGCGGAGCCAGAGGGTTCGCTGGGGTGGCAATTGCCGCCCCAGAAAAAGTCCCTGCCACCCCTGTTGCCACCCCGATCCTGGACAGGTGCATGGCTGGCAGCGGAGGAATCACAGGCAGTGGTGGGATCAGCCGGTTCCCAGAGCCGGCTGATCCCTCTAAGCTGGCGGCCAGGTTCAGGGAGCAGCAGAGCAGTGCGTCCCGAGGCCGAGCCCGCCCATTCTGTGACAATAGCGAATGAAAATTCGCTATTGTCACATGGATCCTCCTCCGGCCAATCAGGGAGCGGGTCCTCCCACTTCCTGATTGGCCGAATGGCAAACGCCGTGCCATTGGTCGAGGAGGCGCCTGCGGGAGGACTGAGAAGATGCAGGGAGCCGAGGACCGATGAGAAGCTACTGTGATGACCGCCCGTGAGGTAAGTAAACCGGTCTCGCGGGGGGGGGGGATGCTGGCACTCTGCAATGATTGCGGGCAAATGCTGTTGCACTCTGCAATAATAATTGGGGGCATTACTGTGGCACTCTGCACTAATAATTGGGGGCATTACTGTGGCACTCTGCAATAATAATTGGGGGCATTACTGTGGCACTCTGCAATAATCATTGGGGGCATTACTGTGGCACTCTGCAATAATCATTGGGGGCATTACTGTGGCACTCTGCAATGGTTGGGGGCAATGCTGTGGGCACTCTGCAATGATTGCGGGCAATGCTGTGGCACTCTGCAATGGTTGGGGGCAATGCTGTGGCACTCTGCAATAATCATTGGGGGCAATGCTGTGGCACTCTGCAATGGTTGGGGGCAATGCTGTGGCACTCTGCAATAATCATTGGGGGCAATGCTGTGGCACTCTGCAATGGTTGGGGGCAATGCTGTGGTCACTGTGCATTGAAAGGGGGGCACGCTGGTCTCTCTGCATTGAAAGGGGGGCACGCTGGTCTCTCTGCATTGAAAGGGGGGCACGCTGGTCACTGTGCATTGAAAGGGGGCACGCTGGTCACTGTGCATTGAAAGGGGGCACGCTGGTCATTCTGCATTAAAAGGGGGCACGCTGGTCACTGTGCATTGAAAGGGTGCACGCTGGTCATTCTGCTGGGAAAGTCGGAACTGGTTACTAAAATTTTTGAATCCTACCACTGATCACAGGGGATCGCCGTACGGGGGCTGCGGAGGGAGGAGGGAGGCGGATGGAGAGCTGGTAGGCAGAGGGAGGGAGGAGGAGCGGAGTAATCACAGGGGAGCGGCGAGCGCCGATCCATCCCACAAGACAGGAAGACCGGTGTGTCATGAGCAGTGCGCGCCGCCCACTGATGATGTCATGCTGCACGGGTGCCCGGCCTAAAAAATTTCAAATGCCAGGAGGCGCCAAGCCGCGGCGGGCAGATGGGAAAGACAGACAGCGCAGACCCGACCACTCAGAATGGATTGGACACACAAAGCCCTGACCAGTGCCACTAGCTGACACTGAGCACACCTTGCCCTGGCGGCAGCCCCCTGGTAAGTGAGTGAGTGTAGTCAGGAGTGTAAGCATGCATGCCAGTTTTAACTTAGAATGAGTCCCACCACCTGGCCTGCAACATGCATCCATTGCTTGGCTGGCTGCTATCGATGTGATGTCCACTGGTAGGCACAGGCAGCAGTTATCATACAAGAATGGCAGTGGTGAGATTGTACAGAATCACAGATGTTCACAATCTTTGTCTTGCTGTCTCCTGTATCCTGTCTGTATCCTCTGACCACCACTACCTGTATCCTGTCTGTATCCTCTGATCGCCACCTGTATCCTGTCTGTATCCTCTGACCACCACTACCTGTATCCTGTCTGTATCCTTTGACCACCACCACCTGTATCCTGTTTGTATCCTCTGACCACCACCACCTGTATCCTGTCTGTATCCTCTGACCACCACCACCTGTATCCTGTCTGTATCCTCTGACCACCACTACCTGTATCCTGTCTGTATCCTCTGATCGCCACCTGTATCCTGTCTGTATCCTCTGACCACCTGTATCCTGTCTGCATGCTCTGATCGCCACCTGTATTCTGTCCGCATGCTCTGATCGCCACCTGTATTCTGTCCGCATGCTCTGATCGCTACCTGTATCCTGTCCGCATGCTCTGACCGCCACCTGTAAGGCTAATATGTATTCTGCCACATATTTTTTGTAAAAAATCCTAAGTGTATTTTGATTGGTTTGCAAAAAAAGTTATTACATCTACAAACTATGGAACTTTTTTTTTTATTAATTGTTTTTAACCACTTAAGCCCCGGAGGATTTGGCTGCTAAAGGACCAGGGGTTTTTTTGCGATTTTTTACTGCGTGACTTTAACGGACAATTGCGCGGTCGTGCGACGCTGTACCTTAACGAATTTGACGTCCTTTTTTTCCCACAAACAGAGCTTTCTTTTGGTGGTATTTGATCACCTGTGCGATTTTTTGATCACGCGCTATAAACAAAAAAAGAGCGTAAATTTTGCAAAAATAACAATATTTTTCACATTTTTTTATATGAAATTCCCCCAAAAAAAAAGTAAAAATCAAAATTTTTTAACATTTTTCGGCCAATTTGTTTTATGCTACCTATGTTTGGTAAAAAAAATCGCAAAAAGCGTATTTTGATTGGTTTGCGCAAAAGTTATCGCGTTTACTAACAAAGAGAAAGATTTTTGTCATTTTTGGTGTTTTTTTTTTTAACGCATAATGGCGGCGATCTGCGATTTTTTTTTCGGTACTGCGACATTGCGGCGGACAGATCGGACCCTTGACTGACATTTTTGACACTTTTGGGGTTACCAGTGACATTACTGCAGTAATCAGTGCTATACATATGCACTGTTACTGCAAAAATGACACTGGCAGGGAAGGGGTTAACTTTATTGGACAGGGAGGGGTTAAGTGTGTCCTAGGGGCGTGCTTTCTACTGTGTAGGGACATTGCTATTGGTGTAAAAGCAAAGATCAACCGTTCTACATAGTAGAACGGTCAGATCTTCACTTTTACACAGGGAGAACTGACAGGCAGCTTGTTTACACAAGCTGCTCTGTCTTTCTCCCTTCACAGCAGCGATCGTAGTGTGGCCGGCGGACATCGAGTCCGCCGGTCACACGCACTGACTTGCCTGTGAACGAGCCGCGGCGGGCGCGCGCCTCGGCGGGCGCGCGCCCGCCCGCGATAGGCTCGCAAGTCAGTGACAGGCGAGTGACGTATCGATACGTCACTCTGCCTGGCCGGGGCTGACCGCCGCAGTATATAGTCGTGCGGCGGTCGGCAACCGGTTAATAGTAATGGCAGCGATTATTAGAGGGACTGCGACATTGCGGTGGACGAATCTGACACTAAATGACACTTTGTATATTGACCCCCCAAAATAATACCTAGCCACCCCTTTGCCACCCCTGTTTTAAAAGTCTAGCTCCGCCACTGCTGCTGATGTTGATGTATTTTTCTGCTCTGTATCTAATAAATGCATACTTTACACCCCCCCTTTCCAGTACCCCCCAGAGCTCTTCAGGCCCCCACCAGTGCTCTTTAGTCCCCCCCCCCTCCCCCAGGGCTCTTCAGCTCCCCACAGTGCTTTACAGCTCCCCCCTATTTTCAAAGATTTAGGCTAATATGTATTCTGCCTCATATTTTTTGTAAAAGTGTATTTTGATTGGTTTGCAAAAAAGTTATTACATCTACAAACTATGGAACTTTTTATTTTTTAATTGTTTTTACTAGTAATGGCAGCGATCAGCGATTATTAGAGGGACTGCGACATTGCGGTGGACAAATCTGACACTAAATGACACTTTATATATTGACCCCCCAAAATAATACCTTGCCACCCCTGTTTTAAAAGTCTAGCTCCGCCACTGTGTAGGATTGTAACTATTTCTGGTCTGGGCATGCGCAAATGTGTTGCTTTATAGTCGTAGGCCGAGGGAGAATTTATCTCTTCTGAGACATTCAATAAAATTTATTTTTAAACATACATTTTTTTAAAAGTTTCAAAGCAGATCATCTCCAAACAATATACCACATCTTTAAGAACCATTTCAGCTATGATATAATGCTCTAAACATTATTTCCATGTGCAATAGTCACAGTTTTATCACGACTACTGATTTACTTGGTCACTGATTTCTCTATAGTAACTGACCTACATATAGTAAATTTGCTTTCGCGACCACTTTCTCCCACACGCTATACTGAATTCTGTTTAGGAGTAAACCTACGCGCTTTCCACCAATTGAAACTAAAAGTATGCACGTTCGCCTACTAGGCAATATAGGGAATTGGGCCCTATGTGACACTTTGTGGGAATCATTGACACTAATACAGTGATCAGTGCTAAAAATATGCACTGTCACTGTACTAATGACACTGGCAGGGAAGAGGTTAACATCAGGGTGATCAAATGGTTAAATGTGTGCCTAGGGAGTGTTTACTAACTATGGGGGATGTGCTTGTACTGTGGGAAGGCAGAGATTTGTTTTCCTGCTTAGCAGAAACACAAAATCACTACCTTTCTTACTGACAGAATGGCGATCTGCCTTGTTTACATAGGCAGACTATCATCCTGCTTTTCTCCGGAGCGATCGCCGGGTACCGGCGCACATCGAGACCGCCGGACCCGCTGATTGGCTCCTGCTGTGTCCAATCACAGCGGGAGCAGGTCACCTGCGGGGCGCGTGCACCCCCTAGACCTGAAAGTGCAGAATCACATACCTGTTTGTGATTCTGTGCAGAGGAGCTGCCGCCCCACAGTGAAAGTACGTGGGGCAGCCGTCAAGGGCTTAAAGGACATTTTTGACTGAGGCCTTTTTTTCAAAAAATGTATTTTTACTCTACATTTTACTCTGAGTTAACAATTTAAAAATGAAATCTTTACTTAAAACCTTTTTAAAAAAGAAAAACAAAAAAAACTAATTTTGATGTTAATAATTTTCCTCCTTTTTTAAATTAAAATAATACATGTGTTATACTTACCTGCTCCCCCTGCTGAGTGTCCCCCATGGAAAGCGGCTTTCTATGGGGGAACTCATGCAGGCTTGCTTCAGAGCCTCAGTGTCTGCTTGGCCCCACTCCCTCATCATAGGATTTGATTGACAAGAGCCAATGGTTCTCGCTGCTTTCAATCTACCCCGTTAGGAGGGGGAGAGCCAGGATAGCTGTTGCTCTAATGCACATCGCTGGATCAAGATCTGGCTCAGGTAAGTATTAGCGGAAGCTGGGGGGGGATCCACTCCAACAAAAAGTTGAATTAATTGAATGCATTAAGGTAAAAAACCTTAAGGCTTTAGAACCCCATTGCATGTTTATGTGTGCCTATTCATACAGTATTCCTAAAAATAATGTTGAAAATAATATTAATTGTTTGGGGCAGGCCATGGGCAGACTGCAAGCCAATCTGAACAAATTTAAATGAGAGAAAACTTAGTCCGTCCCGACTGACAAAGAGGGACACAGAGAGTTTCCCCTTATTTACATACAATAAAGAAGTCCAGCTTCTAGATTTTTAACCTATTGTTTTGTTATAACAGAGGAAGATTTCAGTTGTGAAGTTTTCAGAAAAGAACATTTAAAATGTTAGCAGCAATTTTTTTTTTTTTTCCAATAGATTTTTATTTGGATTTTCAAATAATGAGCTTTAAAAAAAAAAATCTGCGGACGCAGCCGCATAGTCACCATATGTAAGACAACAATTTGAGGCAGTGTTTAACACAAGACATTAACAAAGTCAGTAGAACCTGAAGGAGTTTACAAATACTCACGTGATATGATACTATGAATGGTGATGTTAAGGATATCACAAAGGATAATTCAACGATGTAATAAAGGGGTAATAAGGATAAAATAAAGCACAGAAGAATTACAACAGGGTTCTAAAAGACACAGAAGCACTACATGTCTCAATTTAGTGTGTTACGTGGCACAATGAATATGGTGTCACAAAAGCAAAAGTATACAGATTCATCACAAGTCTAGAGTGGGAGTCTCAATGATTAAACCAATCAAGCCATGATTGCCATATCCTGTCAAAGTTATTGAGTGTCCCAGAGTTTACAGCTATTGATCTCTCATAGGAGTAGTGAAAATGTGTCATATGGACAGCTTTGGATGGATTGGGGGCAAGATCTTTTTTCCAGTTACGTGTAATGATCAGTTTTGCAGACCTCCGTAGGTTGGCTATTACTTTACGATAATGGGTTGGAAAGGTATGCAGCAATTTTAATTTTCTTGTTATGCTACATGAATGATACCATATAACAAATATTGTCCAATTTTGGATGCAAACGTTGAATATCCTATTAAAACCCTGTAGACAAGCCCAATTGAGCTGCAAGAAAACATAAAGTAGGAAAATAAATTAAGGAGTCCAGTGCAGTTGAATCTAGGTAAGTATACATCTGGAAGGTGAAGAGGTGAGTTCGAAAAACTCAGGCAAAGGGGCAAAAAAGATAAATGCACCTGTTTAACCTATTTCCACCCAGCCACTGCACATACAGTATCTCACAAAAGTGAGTACACCCCTCACATTTTTGTAAATATTTTATTATATCTTTTCATGTGACAACACTGAAGAAATGACACTTTACATAGTTACATAGTTAGTGAGGTTGAAAAAAATACATCATTCCATCCATTCAACCTATGATGTGTGTGTGTGTGTTTGCTGTTAACCGTACATTGTATACCCCTGTATGTTGTGGTCTTTAAGGTGCCCATCTAATAGTTTTTTTGAAACTATCGATGCTCCCTGCTGATACAACTGCTTGCGGAAGAGAATTCCACATCCTTACTGCTCTTAAAGTGAAGAACCCCCTACGTATTTTAAGGTTAAACCGCCTTTCCTCTAGTTTTACTGAGTGGCCACGTGTCTTATTGTATTTCCTTTCTCTGAATAGTTTGTTCCTTATGCTAGAGTCGCCAGTGCAGTATTTGTACATTGATATCATATTCCCCCTCAATCGTCTCTTCTCGAGAGAGAATAAGTTCAGTGCTTGTAGTCTTTCCTCATAGCCGATGCCCTCCATTCCCCTAATTATTTTTGTTGCCCTTCTCTGGACTCTCTCCAGTTCCAGCACATCCTTCCTGAGGACCAGGTGCCCAGAACTGGACAGCATACTCCAGATGTGGCCGGACCAGAGTCTTGTAGAGAGGGAGAATAATCTCTTTATTTCTGGAGTGAATCCCCTTTTTCATACATCCCAGTATTCTGTTGGCTTTGCTTGCAGCGGCTTGGCATTTGCTACGATGGAAAGTAGAGATCGTACAGCTTGTATAACAGTGTAAATTTGCTGTCCCCTCAAGATAACTCAACACACAGCCATTAATGTCTAAACTACTGGCAACAAAAGTCTGGGGCTGCATGAGTGCTGCCGGCACTGGGAAGCTACAGCTCATTGAGGGAACCATTAATGCCAAAATGTACTGTGACATATTGAAGCAGAGCATGATCCCTTCCCTTCGGAGACTGGGCTGCAGGGCAGTATTCCAACATAATGACCCCGATCACACCTCCAATATGACCACTGCCTTGCTAAAGAAGCTGAGGGTAAAGGTAATGGACTGGCCAAGCATGTCTCCAGACCTAAACTCTATTGAGCATCTGTGGGGGATCCTCAAACGGAAGGTGGAGGAGCGCAAGGCCTCTCACATCCACCAGCTCCGTGATGTCGTCATGGAGGAGTGGAAGAGGACTCCAGTGGCAACCTGTGAAGCTCTGGTGAACTCCATGCCCAAAAGGGTTAAGGCAGTGCTGGAAAATAAGGGTGGCCACACAAAATATTGACACTTTGGGCCCAATTTGGACATTTTAACTTAGGGGTGTACTCACTTTTGTTGCCAGCAGTTTAACCATTAATGTCTGTGTGTTGAGTTATTTTAAGGGGACAGCAAATTTACACTGTTATACAATCTGTACACTCACAACTTTACATTGTAACAAAGTGTAATTTCTTTAGTGTTGTCACATGAAAAGATATCATTTAATATTTACAAAAATGTGAGGGGTGTACTCACTTTTGTGAGATACTGTATATGGCCAGGCAAGACCATCGATGTTCTAAGAGGATGTATGGGTGCATCCTCATGCACTTCACGCCCTGGGGGGGGGGGGGGTTGCAGCAGCACTATCTGTGATCACTGTGTCCCTCAAACACAGTGGATCACAGATCAGGGTGCAGGGCCACAGTGATTGGTCCTGTATAGCGTTGAGCGGACACCTGGATGTCCGTGTTCAGTGGGTCTGGCCGAACTTGAAAAAAAAGTCCGGGTCCGTGACCCAGACTTTTTCCCGAACTTGACCCGGACACCGAACCCCATTGAAGTCAATGGGGACCAGAACTTTCAGGCACTAAAATGGCTCTAAAAAAACAATAGAAAGGGCTAGAGTGCTGCAAATGGCAGCAAAATGTAGTTAAGAGCATGGCAAGTGCTCTGCAAATAAATGTGGATAGGGAAATAACTTAAGACACCAAAAAAACAGAAAAATAAAAAATTTTCTTCATCTGTGAAGGACGAGGCCCATATGGAGTAGGAGGGAGGTTGAGGTGGTGGTGGATGTGGCGGTGTAGGTGGAAGCGGCGGTGGAGGAGGACGAGGTAGCCAACACTGCTTTTTTTTTGTCATTTTAAATTAGGGTACACCCCAAAAGAGTGAGAAAGATCAAAAATATAACAATGGCTGGGTAAGGCCGGTATCCATCTCTATTCTGCACAAGGTACGGACAAGTCCTATGGGATCCATGCCTGGTTCATTTTAATAAATGTGAGCTTGTCCACATTGGCTCTGGACAGGGGGCTGCGCTTGTCTGTGATAACGCCCCCAGCCGTGCTAAATACACGTTCAGATAATACACTGGCTGCAGGGCACGCCAGCACCTCCAAGGCGTAAAGGGCAAGCTCAGGCCATGTGCCCAATTTGGAGACCCAGAAGTTGAAGGGGCAGACCCGTCATTCACTACATGTAGGCGTGTGCACACATACTGCTCCACCATGTTGGTGAAATGCTGCTTCCTGCTAAGACGTTCCATATGAGCTGCTGGTGCTGATGTTTGTTGTGGCGTGCTGACAAAGCTTTTTCCACATTTCAGCCATGCTAACCCTGCCTTCTGAGGTGCTGGCGGTGCCCTGGTTGCATTGGCGACCACTTCCTCCTCCTCCTCTGCCTTGGCCTTGTGCTTCCACTGTGGCCCCGCTGTCAGGTGGGAATGCCAGCAGCATCGCATCTACCAGCGTGCGCTTGTACTCGCACATCTTGCGATCGCGCTCCAGTGAGTGAATTAAGGATGGTACATTGTCCTTGTAACGGGGATCCAGCAGCGTGGCCACCCAGTAATCAGCACAAGTTAGAATGTGGGCAACTCGGCGGTCGTTGTGGAGACACTGCAGCATGTAATCGCTCATGTGTGCCAGGCTGCCCAGAGGCAACGAAAGGCTGTCCTCTGTGGGAGGTGTATCGTCTGTGTCCTCTGTATCCCCCCAGCCATGCACCAGTGATGGCCATGAGCTGGCCTGGGTGCCACCCTGCTGTGAACATGGTTCCATCTCCTCCTCCATCTCCTCCTCCTCATCCTCCAGAACTGTGCTCCTGCTGGACGATTGTGTACCTGGCATTTGTGGGTGCAGGAACCCACCCTCGGAGCCACTTGTGAATGACTGCCCTGAAAGCCTTGGAAATGATCCCTCTTCCTCCTCCTCCTCCTGTGCCACATCCTCTTCCATCATCGCCCGAATCGTTTTTTCAAGGAGGCATAGAAGTGGGATAGTTAAGCTGACAACGGCGTCATCGGCACTGGCCATGTTGGTGGAGTACTCAAAACAGCGCAACAAGGCACACAGGTCTCGCATGGAGGCCCAGTTATTGGTGGTGAAGTGGTGCTGTTCCGCAGAGCGACTCACGCGTGCGTGCTGCAGCTGAAACTCCACTATGGCCTGCTGCTGCTCGCACAGTCTTTCCAGCATGTGCAAGGTGGAGTTCCACCTTTTGGGCACGTCACATATGAGGCGGTGAGCGGGAAGGCCGAAGTTACGCTGCAGTGCTGACAGGTGAGCAGCAGCAGGGTGAGAACGCCGAAAGTGCGCACAGACAGCCCGCACTTTCTGCAGCAGCTCTGACATATCAGGATCATTTTAGAGGAACCTCTGCACCACCAAATTCAGCACATGCGCCAGGAAAGGGATGTGCGTCAAACCGGCTAGGCCCAGAACTGCTATGAGATTTCGCCCTTTATCGCACACCACCAGGCCGGGCTTAAGGCTCGCTTGCAGCAACCACTCATCGGTCTGCTGTTTCATGCTGCTCCACAACTCCTGCACAGTGTGTTGTTTTTCCCCCAAACAGGCAAGTTTTAAAACTGCCTGCTGTCGTTTACCCCTGGCCGTGCTGAAGTTGGTGGTGAAGGTGTTACGCTGACCGGATGAGGAGGCGGTAGAGGATGAGGAAGTGGAGTAGGAGGAGTTAGGAACAGGAGGCAAACTGAAGCACCCTGCAATCCTCGGTGGGGGAAGGAAATGCGCCAAATTGCTATCCGCCTCAGGCCCAGCCGCCACTGCATTTACCCAGTGTGCCGTTAGGGAGATATAACGCCCCTGACCGTGCTTACTGGTCCACGTATCGGTAGTTAGGTGGACCTTGCCACAGATGGCGTTGCGCAGTGCACACCTGATTTTTTCCCCCACTTGGTTGTGCGGGGAAGGGATGGCTTGCCTGGAAAAGTAGTGGCGGCTGGGCACAACGTACTGTGGGACAGCCACCGACATAAGGCTTTTAAAACTGTGCGTCTCCACCAGACGGAATGACAGCATTTCAAAGGCCAAGAATTTTGAAATGCTGGCATTCAGGGCCAGGGATCGCGGATGGGTAGGGGGGTACTTCCTCTTCCTCTGAAGTGTTTGGGAGATGGAAAGCTGAACGCTTCCACGGGACATTGTGGAGATGGTTGGTGACCCAGATGGTGGTGTTGCTGACAGATCGTCTGTTTGCGGTGTGGCAGGTGCCGGTATCACTACAGAGGTGGATGAAGAGGCCGAGACTGCAGCAGAAGAGGAAGCAGGAGGAGCCAGAGACCTTTCTTGGTTTTGAAGGTGTCTACTCCAATGCAGCTCGTGCTTTGCACTTAGATGCCTGATCATGCAGGTTGTGCTCAGGTTGAGAAGGTTTATGCCTCGCTTCAGGCTCTGATTGCACAGCGTGCAAACCACTCGTGTCCTGTCATCAGCACATTGTCTGAAGAACTTCCACGCTAGAGAACTCCTTTGACCTGGCTTTGGTGCACTCGGTCCCTTGCTGCGTTGGGCAGTAGCAGGCATAGTGTCTAGGGCACGGCCGCTCCGCTTCTGCACCCTGCTCCTTCTTCTGCAGTGCATTTGCCTCTGTGCGACCACCGCCTCTTCCTCCAAACTACTCAGGTCACCTGCATGACCTTCATTCCATGTGGGGTTGAGGACCTCATCGTCCTCCACATCATCTTCACCCCTGCCCTCCTTGTCGGTCTCCACAATTCTGAGTGCCGCAGCAGTTGGCACCTGCGTTTCGTCATCATCAGAGACGTGCTGCGATGGTCCTTCCATTTACTCATCTTGAGAAATAAGTGGTTGGGCATCGCTGCACTCAATCTCTTCCACTTCTGGGGCAGGGCTAGGGGGATGGCCCTGGGAAACCCTGCTGACAGAGTCATCAAAAAGAAGAAGAGACTGCTGCATGACTTGGGGCTCAGACTGCTTGCCTGATTTGCAAGGGGGTGAGGTGAAAGACGGTTGGACATCGGCTGCAGGTGCCAACTCTGACCTTTCTGCAGTAGACTGGGTGGGAGACAATGTGAAGGAACTGGAGGCATTGTCAGCAACCCAATCTACTATCGCTTCTACTTGTTCTTGGCTCAACACGTAGAGGCGCATGATGCCCTACCAAATACTGCTGCAGGTTCTGTCGCCTACTCACACTTGAGGAAGGTGTTTCACTTGTGCGTGTAGCTGGCACAGATCGACCACGTCCTCTCCTTGCAACAGGAGCTCTACCAGCAGCACCACGACCCAGGCCACGGCCCATATTTGACGTTCTCCTCATATTTCTGTAATTTATGATCTTGCCCTAGAAAGGTGTTTATTGAATAGCGGAACAAAACAACAACAGTATCCCACGGGTGTATCTCACAGTCAAATATGCAAACTATGCCGCAATTTAGTTTTTTTTACCCCAAAAGGGTGTTTATTAAATAGCGGAATAGAAAAACAGTATACAAATACAACGGGTGTATCTCACAGTCAAATATGCAAAGTATGCCACAATTTCATTTTTTTCACCCCAAAAGGGTGTATATTGAATAGCGGAATAGAAAAAAGTATATAAAACTGTGTATCTCACACGTACAAACACAGACTAAGCCCCGATTACAATTTTTTGTACCCTAAAGGGAGGATGAGGATGAGGAAGAGGAGTAAAAGTAGGAGGAGTTCGGAACAGGAGGCAAACTGAAGCGCCGTGCAATCCTCGGCGGTGGAAGGAGATGCGCCAAACAAATTTAAAAGGTGTATCTCATACGTACCGATACAGACTATGCCGCAATTTAATTTTTTTCTTCCCAAAAGGGTGTATATTGAATAGCGGAATAGAAAAAAGTATATAAAACGGTGTATCTCACACGTACAAACACAGACTAGGGATTACAATTTTTTGTACCCTAAAGGGAGGATGAGGAAAAGGAGTAAAAGTAGGAGGAGTTCGGAACAGGAGGCAAACTGAAGCGCCCTGCAATCCTCGGCGGTGGAAGGAGATGCGCCAAACAAATTTAAAAGGTGTATCTCACACATACCGATACAGACTATGCCGCAATTTAATTTTTCTTCACCCCAAAAGGGTGTATATTGAATAGCGGAATAGAAAAAAATATATAAAACGGTTTATCTCACACGTACAAACACAGACTATCCCCGATTACAATTTTTTGTACCCTAAAGGGAGGATGAGGATGAGGAAGAGGAGTAGGAGTAGTTCAGAACAGGAGGCAAACTGAAGCGCCCTGCAATCCTCGTCGGTGGAAGGAGATGCGCCAAACAAATTTAAAAGGTGTATCTCACACGTACCGATACAGACTATGCCGCAATTTTATTTTTTTCACCCCAAAAGGGTGTATATTGAATAGCGGAATAGAAAAAAGTATATAAAACGGTGTATCTCACACGTACAAACACAGACTAAGCCCCGATTACAATTTTTTGTACTCTAAAGGGAGGATGAGGAAAAGGAGTAGGAGGAGTTCGGAACAGGAGGCAAACTGAAGCGCCCTGCAATCCTCGGCGGTGGAAGGAGATGCGCCAAACAAATTTAAAAGGTGTATCTCACACGTACCGATACAGACTATACCGAAATTTAATTTTTTTTACCCCCAAAAGGGTGTTTATTAAATAGCGGAATAGAACAACAGTATACAACGGGTTTCCTGGCAGTCTCCATGGCAGCCTACGTGTGGGTTAACCCCGCCTCCTCTCCAATGGTATAGGACCCCCCTCTATAAATTTCAGCTTGCAGGCACAGCCAGTGTTCCTTTTTTGTCCTCCTCCAAGGACCAACTATTTGGATTATTTCCTGTTGGAATTTGGTCGGCTTACCTCAGAATGAAAAGTCGGTGTCTATGTCCAGGGCCCAGCCACGGGCGGGTGAGTGACATTTCAAAATCCCCTTTGGCTGATAACTGTGCGGTGCTTCGGATGGCCAACGGATATCCTGACAGGGTCTGAAGATTTGTCTCCTCCATGGCAGTGTTTTTGTTATGTTTGTTTGTCTCCAAACTATCTTTCTTTGCTATCCCTGGTGGCCCAATGGCGGCTGGAACGCTCCATGCGTTCCAGCCATCTCCTTCCTGCTTCCCCTCCGCTCAGTCCGGCGGACGCATGCGCTGTGTGGTAATGGAGCTCCGCTCGCTGCCTGCACATGCGCACTTCGCCGAGATCGGAAGCGAGGCCTGGTCCGCGCATGCGCACTTGCGATCACGGCCGGCCATCGCTGACGTCATCCTGGCGCGAAAATTTAAACGCCTGTCAGCTCCAGAGCATTTGGGAATGCACTGTGGGCATAGCGACGTCTTCCCGGTACCTTGTCCGTTTGTTTACCAGGTATGTGGGGACCGGATGCTGCATACCTTTTTGTGGTATGCAGGGGGGGGGAGAGCGGTTGGATGCATATTAGGACAACACCTGAATGTTCCTTATTGCTTTGTAGTGATCCCTGTATGCTCTACTTCCTAGTGAGTTTGTGGTTTTGCCTGAAACATGAATCCTGCTTCACCGCCCTCTTGTGGCCAGCCCTCTCACAACAGGTGAGTGCTGGTACATTTAGAGGGATATGAAGGGAGGGATGCTGGCTCATGATTCATGGCTAAATCCTGTGTCTCCCTGGATTTCTCTTTCTCCCAGCTCCTCCAGGTCTGGTCAAGAAAGAGACCCTGTCAGGCCACGAAGAGAATCATCTTCAAGGTCAAGACGCCGTGAGTCTCCATCAGGGAGCAGACATGAGAGGAGACGCTCACATTCCTCCTCCAGACACCGCACACACTGCCACAGTAGCCATACGGCCCAGAGAGCCTGTTGGGGTTGTGGGGCGCATGTCCCGGAGGACAAGTCCCTTTGCGAGCCCTGTTTCGCTCGTGCAGCTGGTGAAAGAGAGCCTGAAGATCAGAGATTGGAATCCCTGGTGAAACGGATTGTCCAACAATCCATGAAAGAGTGGAATGCTAGTCCCACACCTGGATCTGCTACTCCCAGCTCTCCTGCTGATGCTCCTGAAGAGCAAGGTCCCTCTCAGCCAAGCTTCACTTCCGGAAAATCCTCAGAGAGCGATTCGGAAGAAGAGGAAGGTGCAGTTGGGGGTTTTGATTTTGCCCTTGTTGCACCTCTCATAAGAGCAGTCAAAGAGGCTCTGAAATGGGAAGACCCCAGTACCCCACAAGTAAAACAGAGAAGGTTTTTCAAACATTTGGGGAAAGAGCGGCTAAACTTTCCGCTCCTGTCAGAATTGAAAGATGTCATCCTAGAAGAGTGGAGTAAAGGGGACAGCAAGACCTCCTTATCCTCCAAACTGTCTAAGTTGTATCCTTTTAGATCGGAAGAAGTCAGTCACCTGGAATCAGCTCCTCTGGTTGATGCTGCAGTTTCCAGACTGGCAAAACACGTTACACTCCCGCTGGATAATGCGGTGTCCTTTAAAGACCCTCTGGATAGGAAGATGGACTTGGATTTAAAAAGAATTTATGTCACAGCCGGTGCGGCTTGTAAACCTGTGCTAGCACTAGCAGCTATGTCTAAGGCCATGGAAACCTGGGTTTCTGATGTTGAACTAAAATTAAGAAGTGTGTCTGAAGATGCAGTAGAGAACTCTCCTGTTCAGGAACTGAAGTTGGCTTCTGTGTTTCTTGGAGAAGCATCCATTGATGTGTTACGTCTCTTATCCAGATCCATGTTGGCTTCTGTCACAGCCAAACGGGCCCTGTGGTTGCGTCCCTGGCTGGCAGACCCAGCCTCTAAACAGGCTTGGTGCAAAATCCCTTTTGAAGGTTCCTCTTTATTTGGAAACAAATTGGATAATGCAATTACTAAAGTGACGGGTGGAAAGTCAGGTCTCCTTCCCCAAGATAGGCGCCTCTTTGGCCCTAAGAAGCAGCAACCAAGAAAGCAGTTTGCAGAGCGATCAAAGGATGCCCGCTCATATAGGCCTGGGCGAGATTACAGGAGAAATTGGAAGAGCAGCCAAGCATCCTCTCGTAAGCCGGTCAGAGGCTCAGCACCTTCCGGTCAAGAAACCTCAAAGTCCTTTTGAGATTGGGCCCGTTCAGACATGCCAAGTGGGGGCACGCCTGCTCCACTTTCAGCGTGTCTGGGCGGCCTCAATCTCAGACTTCTGGACCATCAGGACAGTGTCCACAGGACACACATGGACTTTCTCAACAGATCCCGTGTCCAGATTTATTCCCACTCGCTTGCCTTCTCAGGACGAGAAAAGAAATGTTTTGCTCGACTATGTAAGCACTTTGGTAGCTCAGGGCGCAATAATTCCGGTGCCCGTGCAGAAAAGATTCCAAGGCGTATATTCGCCCCTCTTTCTAGTACAGAAGAAAATTGGTGGAGTCACTCGGATGCCCTCCTGGGGCAATCCCTACTTTAATTAACTCCAGGAGACCTAGCACGAACAGAGTTTACTGTAGAGTCTGGTCTAGATTCTTGGAATTCACGTACCCGGAGGGAAATCCTTCCCTGAATTTCGGAGTTCAAGAAGTCCTGAAGTTCCTTCAAGCAGGTCTGGATAAGTCCCTATCAGTTGGGACTCTCAGGGTGCAAATATCAGCCTTATCAGTGTTCTCAGGGTTCTCCTGGGCCAAGCATATACTCATACAACAATTCTTCAAAGGTGCGGTCAGACTCAGACCCCAGAGGAAGCCAAGGTTCCCAAAATGGGACCTTCCCCTTGTCCTTAACGTCCTTTCAAGATCTAGTTTGTCGGACTCCATTAGAGATCTTACCATTAAAACAGCCTTTTTAGTAGCAATCACTTCAGCTAAAAGAGTTTCTGAGATCAGTTCTCTTGGTCATAAAGAACCTTTTCTCACGTTCTTCCCGGACTGAGTAGTCCTAATTCCGATGCTCAATTCCAATCCGAAGGTATCATCGGTTTTTCATGAGAACCAGTAGATTGTACTTCCTACCTTTCGTTCTTCAGAGGATAATGAACCTCATCCCTTGGATGTAGGGAAAACTCTTATGGAATATCTCCAGTCAACGTCTTCTTTCAGACAATCGGATAATCTCTTCGTCCTTTTCTCAGGCAAGAATAGAGGGAAACGGGCCTCGTCAAGGTCCATTGCGGCCTGGATTGTGTCTGCCATTCAGCGAGCTTACTGTGTAGAGGGTTTGGCTCCTCCGGAGGCGGTGACAGCCCACTCGACGAGAAGCATCTCAACGTCCTGGGCGGCTTCACATCATGTTGCACCAGAAGTAGTCTGCCGAGCAGCTTCCTGGTCTTCTGTAAATACGTTTATGACACATTATTGTGTGGAGCCAGCCTCCTTATCTTCAGTTAATTTTGGCTTGACTGTTTTGTCTGCTAATAATTTGAAGTAAAATTTGATTTGAAACATTCCCACCCGTGTGGTTTGGGCTAGTTATTTCCCACACGTAGGCTGCCATGGAGACTGCCAGGAAAACGGAAAATTCCTATCATACTTACCGTAATTTTCCTTTCCTGGTGGTCTCCATGGCAGCCGGAGTTCCCACCCTCTGGTCTTGGATTCGGCTAAGATATGGAACACTGGCTGTGCCTGCAAGCTGAAATTTATAGAGGGGGGTCCTATACCATTGGAGAGGAGGCGGGGTTAACCCACACGTAGGCTGCCATGGAGACCACCAGGAAAGGAAAATTTCGGTAAGTATGATAGGAATTTTCCGTTGTATCTCACAGGAACGTATGAATTAAATATTTTTTATTTTTCACCTAAATTGTTGATTTTTGAATAGCAGATATGAACACAGCAGTGTCTTATGTTTTATCTCACGGTCAGCAGGCTATGAAGGAAAAAATGTAAAAAAAAAAAAAAATTCCCCTTTAAATTTGTAATTTTTAAATAGCAGATTAGAACAGCACTGGGCGTAAAGGCTGTATGTCACAGTAACGTATGAATGAAAAAATGAATAATTATTTTCCACTTTAATTGGTGATTTTTCAATAGCAGATGTGAACATAGCAGTGTCTTATGCTTTATGTCACGGTCAGCAGCAGGCTATGAAGGAAATAAAAAAAAAAGTTCCCCTTTAAATTTATAATTTTTAAATAGTAGATTAGAACAGCACTGTGTAGTAAAATATAGTTGAACGCTGCACACAACAGACTGATAAAAATATTTTTTTTCTCCCTCCTCCTCCTCCTCCTCAGTGGGCTCAAGTGAGGGCAAAAAGATTGTTCACTGCACCACCCCCCACACTGCAAAATCGATGTAGATCGCTAACGGACGATTGTTCTGTCCTGTGTCTCCTAATCTCTCCCTGCCTACTCTCTCCAGCCTGTCCCTAAAATGCTTTTCTATCTTTCCCTGCCTACACTCCGACCTGTCCCTACATTCTTTTCTAACAGCCACAATGTTTTCTTTTCCTGTCTCTTTCCCTAATCAGCAGCAGCCAGCACCGTTGTGTGTGCTCTCTCCCTACACTAGAACAGACTGACGCGCACCGCGCTGTGTCTCTAGCTTATAAAGACCTGGGTCACATGCTTCAGCTGGCCAATCACAGCCATGCCATTAGTAGGCATGGCTGTGATGGCTTCTATGGCACACCAGTTGAACGCTTGTTGATTGGCTGTTGAAACCGTGCCATTAAAACCGCGCCATTACATACAAAACAGGAAATAAAATTACTGAACACGGATTTTAAACCCGAATATACAGTAAAGTTTTCGGGTCCGTGTCCGGGTAACAAAAATCCAATTATCCGGTACGGACCTGAATAATACAGTCCGTGTTCGCTCAACCCTAGTCCTGTACCAATCACAGTGATCAAATTAACAATAGTAAACAAAGGCTGTCATTCATTCAGCCATTGTTTACTACTGTGATCACTGTGGCCAATCACAGTGATTAACGTAGTAAACAAAAACAACATGAAGGATAGTCTTTTAATGAATAGTGCATTACACAGTGATTGCTTACAGCTGTCATGACAGTTGTAGGCAATCACTGTGTAAAACAAAAAAACCTGAACACCCACTATGGTGACACTGCACTGCTCTAGTGAAAGTATATAAAAACAATTGTTTTTTTTTACATACTGTCACCAGAGCAAATGCTCTGTCAATATAGTGACATTGTACTGATGTGGTGGTGATATTGTACAATAGCTGGTTGCTCTGAGATCACTATATGTCAGTTCTGCCATCCATTGTCTCTGATCACTGCCACAGTAGTACAATGTTTCAAACAATTGCTGCCAGCCACTGCAGTGTCCCTATTCACCGCCATACCAGTCACAGTGGGGATGATTTACTATGACTGGAGAGTGCAAAATTTGGTGTAGCTGTGCACAGTAGCCAATCAGCTTCTAACTTCAGCTTGTTCAATTAGGTTTGACAAAAAAATCTAGAGGCTGATTTATATGACACTGATGTTGGAGTGAAGGACTGGCTGGCAGTCTGCGCTCTAATTTATCCTAAAGGTGTTCTATCGGGTTGAGGTCCAGACTCTGTGCAGGCCAGTCAAAATCCTCCACCCCAAACTTGCTCATCCATGTCTTTATGGACCTTGCTTTTTTTTTTTTTTATATTTTTATTGAAAAACAACATGGTGTACAAACAAAGTGAACAATACAATAAGAGCCGGTTCACACTGCCACAACCATAAAGTCGCCCCATGTCGGATCGACTTTTTACCGCGATTTACCGTGACTTGTAAATTATTTTGCAGGACTTATATGACAGACGACTTTGTGTTTGGCCAATCAGAATATGATGTGTTGTGACCTAATTCCCCTTTTCTGTTTTTTTTTACTCATTTCCTCATTGCCCACCAGTGCCTCGTATCAGTTCTCACCAGTGCCACTGCCCACCAGTGCCACGTATGTGTCCACCAGTGCCACTGCCCACCAGTGCCACGAATCAGTGTCCATCAGTGCCACGAATCAGTGTCCACCAGTGCCACGTATCAGTGCCACGAATCAGTGTCAACCAGTGCCACGTATCAGTGCCACGTATCAGTGTCCACCAGTGCCACGTATCAGTGCCACATATCAGTGCCACGAATCAGTGTCCACCAGTGCCACATATCAGTGCCACAAATCAGTGTCCACCAGTGCCACGTATCAGTGCCACGAATCAGTGTCCACCAGTGCCACGTATTAGTGCCAGGAATCAGTGTCAACCAGTGCCATGTATCAGTGCCATGTATCAGTGCCACGTATCAGTGTCCACCAGTGACACGTATCAGTGCCACATATCAGTGTCCACCAGTGCCACATATCAGTGCCACGAGTCAGTGTCTATCAGTGCCACGCATCAGTGTCCACCAGTGCCACGTATCAGTGCCACATATCAGTGCCACTAATCAGTGTCCACCAGTGCCACATATCAGTGCCACGAATCAGTGTCCACCAGTGCCACGTATCAGTGTCAACCAGTGCCACGTATCAGTGTCCACCAGTGACACGTATCAGTGCCACATATCAGTGTCCACCAGTGCCACATATCAGTGCCACAAATCAGTGTCCACCAGTGCCACGTATCAGTGCCACGTATCAGTGTCCACCAGTGCCACAAATCAGTGTCCACCAGTGCCACGTATCAGTGCCACATATCAGTGCCACAAATCAGTGTCCACCAGTGCGACATATCAGTGCCACGAATCAGTGTCCACCAGTGCCACGTATCAGTGCCACGAATCAGTGTCCACCAGTGCCACGTATCAGTGCCACTAATCAGTGTCCACCAGTGCCACGTATCAGTGCCACAAATCAGTGTCCACCAGTGCCACATATCAGTGCCACGAATCAGTGTCCACCAGTGCCACGTATCAGTGCCACGAATCAGTGTCCACCAGTGCCATGTATCAGTGCCACGTATCAGTGTCCACCAGTGCCACCTATCAGTGCCACCTATCAGTGCCACTAATCAGTGTCCACCAGTGCCACGCATCAGTGCCATGTATCAGTGCCACGAATCAGTGTCCACCAGTGCCACGAATCAGTACCATGAATCAGTGTCCACCAGTGCCACTTATCTGTGTCCACCCGTGCCACTCACACAGACCAAGCAGAGATAATGGAATATATATACCAATATATATATATATCTATATATGTGTTTATGTATATATATATATATATATATATATATATATATATATGTAATGGTATATATATTCCATTATAGGCATGGCTGCAATGTGGGGAATGCCTGGCTAATCTCTTTCTTCTTCCTGGAAAGTCTGATAACAAGTAGGGATGATCGAACTTTTGAAAAGTTCGGTTCGGCCAGAACATCCGAACTTCCCGAAAGTTCGGCCCGGATTTCAGAACCCCATTGAAATCAATGGGACCCAAACTTCGGTAATCAAAAAACACAATTTTTTAAGCCCTAAAACCCAATAAATGCCCCTAAAAAGTCCCTAGGGTTCTGGGTCATGCCCCATTAACTATTAATCACACAAAAAAAAGTTCTTAAATATTGTCATTTTTGGGAAAAAAAGCCAATTATTGAAAAAAAAAAAAAAGAGAGATTTTTTTATTTTGGATTTAGTATCTGGGGGGGTCTAAAAAGTGTACATGTGAAGTTTCAGCTCTGTAGCATGTCCAGAACCATGAAAAAAAAAAGATAATTTTTCAGTAGAACAGGGATGTGGGACCCTCCTTTTACACCTATATGATCTTTTTTTTTTCTGGTTCTGGATATGCTACAGAGCTGAAACTTCACAGGTACACCTTTTAGACCCCCCAGACACAAAATCACACAAAAAAAAAGTTCTTAAAAATTGTCATTTTTGATAAAAAAGCCAATTATTGAAAAATTTAAAAAAAAAAAGAGAGAGAGATTTTTTTGATTTTGACTTTGGATTTCGTATCTGGAGGGTCTAAAAAGTGTACATGTGAAGTTTCAGCTCTGTAGCATGTCCAGAACCATAAAAAAAAGATTGTTTGTATTAGAACACTTTCAGCACAGGAGTTTTCACACCTTGCCGGTTTAATAGCAGGCATTTTTTTGGGTTCTTTGCAGTCAGGAAAAACATCTGAACTTGTGTATAGTGGTACTGTGCACAAGTTCTGATGTTTTGCCTGCCTCCAAAAACCCCCAAAAAATGCCAGCAAAAACACACCTGAGCATTTTTTTTTGACGCTAGGGTTTTTTTTTTTGGCATTTTTTTGGGTTCTTTTGAGGCAGGCAAAACATGTGAACTTGTGTATAGTGGTGTATATACACACATACATATATTTATATACACACCTAGACATATATAGGTGTGATAGTAGCAGAAATATATGCTTGCGCTAATGAAATCATTTACAGTAATATATTTCTGCTACTATCACACCTATATATGGCTAGGTGTCTATATACATATAATTATGTGTGTATATATACCACTATACACAAGTTCAGATGTTTTGCCTGCCTCAAAAGAACCCCAAAAAATGCCAAAAAAAACGCTAGCGTCCAAAAAAAAAATGCCCAGGTGTGTTTTTGCTGGCATTTTTTGGGAGTTTTTGGAGGCAGGCAAAACATCAGAACTTGTGCACAGTACCACTATACACAAGTTCAGATGTTTTTCCTGACTGCAAAGAACCCAAAAAAATGCCTGCTATTAAACCGGCAAGGTGTGAAAACCGAGAAGCCAACCCCCTGTGCTGAAAGTGTTTTAATGCAAACAATATTTTTTTTATGGTTCTGGACATGCTACAGAGCTGAAACTTCCCATGTACACTTTTTAGACCACCCATATACGAAATCCAAAAATCTCTCTTTTTTTTTTTTTTTTTTTTCAATAATTGCCTTTTTTATCAAAAATGACAATTTTTAAGAACTTTTCTGTGATTTCGTATCTGGGGGGTCTAAAAGGTGTACCTGTGACGTTTCAGCTCTGTAGCATGTCCAGAACCATTAAAAAAAAAGGATTGTTTGTATTAGAACACTTTCAGCACAGGGGGTTGGCTTCTCTTCTCTTCTCGGTTTTCACACCTTGCCGGTTTAATAGCAGGCATTTTTTTGGGTTCTTTGCAGTCAGGAAAAACATCTGAACTTGTGTATAGTGGTACTGTGCACAAGTTCAGATGTTTTGCCTGCCTCCAAAAACCCCCAAAAAATGCCAGCAAAAACACACCTGGACATTTTTTTTTGACGCTAGCATTTTTTTTGGCATTTTTTTGGGTTCTTTTGAGGAAGGCAAAACATCTGAACTTGTGTATAGTGGTATATATACACACATAATTATATGTATATAGACACCTAGCCATATATATAGGTGTGATAGTAGCAGAAATATATTACTGTAAATGATTTCATTAGCGCAAGCATATATTTCTGCTACTATCACACCTATATATGTCAAGGGGTATATATACAGACATGTATGTGTATATATACCCCCTATACACATGTTCAGATGTCATGTCTGACATCAAACATGTCCTCAAAAAAGCACTGGCAGTGGCAACCCCTGCAGCATGAAAAATGCTTGCTGGTGAGAAGCCATATTCCTGTCCCGAAGCAACTCAGAGAAATGATAATTTCTCTATAGCGGTCACCCTGCTATGGAAGGGTTTTGTCACCGTCAGTTAACCCTACACTACACTACGGTCCCCTTACACTTAACACTTTCCCTACAGAAACTAAATTTTTGAAGCTAACTTAAGTGTAAAGGAGTACTCTAACTACACTAGATATCCCTTTCCTCACACTAATAAATGCTAAATGACACTTTTAAAGTAAAATTAACAGAACTGCTTCCACTCTCTTCCATGTCCAGTATAACAATGCTAGGAATATGGCGGGGGCTATCTTATATACTGGGGGGCGTATTCACTAATGATTGGTCTAGGGACCCCCTAGTCACTCCAATCACATTCCTAGCATTCTCCTGCCCCCTCAATTGGCTTTTGCTAATGGTTCTGGTCCAATCACGGGCTTTTAAAGCCCATTTTACTGAAGCATTGCATTTTGGTCGGTTCTGGTTGCCGAATTCCGAACTTTTTGGGCAAAAAGTTCTAAATTCGGCCGAACCTCGAACACCCAATGTTCGGGCCGAACTGATCGATCATCCCTAATAACAAGTCGTGTCAATTAAGATAATGAGGCGACCTCAAAGTAGATCACAGGTCGCCTCAAAGTAGTACAGGACCCTTTTCTGAAGTCGGAGCAACTTCAGTAGTGCCAATTAAGATGGCACTGATTGATTCACATTGCTTTTGTTATGTCAAGTTACCTGGGGCGACCTGGGGCAACACAAGTTGCCTCACAAGTCGCGCTAGTGTGAATGGGCTCTAAGTCAACAATAGGGTGTACGTTTTACCACAAAGTCGTGAGGCATTTTGAAACTGTATGGGTCCAGTAGTTCACAGATATGAGGGCATAAACGGTAAATACAAACTACAGGACCTCGGGGAAGAAAGTAGCAATGGGGGAAAGGGGGTTGAAATATTCTTGCATGGGACGGGAGGAGAACATCAACCAAATAAAACATCAAAAAGACAGATTCGGATGACTCTGTACTGGCCACGTAACCTGACATAAGCTACCAAAGTGGTGATGGGGGTGGGGGATGGACCTTGCTTTGTGCACTGGTGCACAGTCATGTTGGAACAGGAAGGGACAACCCCAAACTGTTCCCACAAAGTTGCATGAAATTGTCCAAAATGTCTTGGTATGCTGATGCCTTAAGAGTTCACTTCAATGGAACAAAGAGCCAAGCCGAACCCCTGAAAAACAATCCCACACCATAATCCCCCCTCCACCAAATGATTTGGACCAGTGCACAAAGCAAGGTCCATAAAAGCGAGTTTGGGGTGAAGGAGCTTGACTGGCCTGCACAGAATCCTGACCTCAACCCGAAAGAACACCTTTGGGATGAATTAGAGTGCAGACTGCGAGCCAGGCCTTCTCATCCACAACAGTGCCCAACCTCACAAATGCGCTTCTGGAAGAAGGGTCAAATATTCCCATTATCATAACTCCTAAACCTTGTGAAAATTGAATAAAGTACGCTCCCAGGTAGCGGTACCCTGGGCGTCTAGATATCGTAATTAGCGCCACATCCTAATGAAAATGGAAAAATTGGAAGAAAAGAAAAGAAAGAAAGAAAGAAAGAAAAGAAGACTTTGCAGGCACTGGATACTTAAAAATATAACATTTTATTAAATAATTCATATAAAATCATCAACAAAAAGTCACAAAAGACACCAACAATGTAACTACCCAATCTGTTGTTGATGTATTAATTTGTTTCCCTCCATACATGGGATATACTATTGCTGTGTCTTTTGTGACTTTTTGTTGATGATTTTATATGAATTTTATAATAATTATTTAATAAAATGTAATATTTTTAAGTATCCAGTGCCTGCAAAGTCCACGTTTCTTTTCTTCCAATTTTTCCTAAACCTTGTGGACAGCCTTCCCAGAAGAATTAAAGCTGTTATAGCTGCAAAGGGTGTGTGGGAGATTAGCTCGGTGGCGGGCGTGGATGACCCCTTGGGGGGTGCGTTTACACAGGGAGGTAGCCGAGAAGTGGTTGCAACTAACAGTTTGGTTTATTCTTGCAATTTACTTCACACAAGTGCAAGCCTCAAAAACACCAAATAAAAATAAAACACAAAATAAATCCTTGCCACTGTGGGCGGCTACCTTCTCACATACAGGAACCTACCTACGGAGTCTGTCTCCAACCTACTGTTGGGCAAACTTTGCTGATCCTACAGCAGACACTCAATAGTCCATGTTTTTTCTTCACACAACAAATGTCCATTGATCATGTCCCTTTTCCTCTTCACATTGAACATGTCCCTTTGCTTTTCTCTTCACATAGAACACATTCCTTTGTTTGTCTCTTCACATAGCAAACAGTGCATTTATTTCTTTCCACATAGAAATAGTCCAAGACCTCACTTTGAGTAGTCTTCAGTCTTAATTAATTTCCCCTTCACACAGGAAATGTCCATTGGTTTCTTTTCACATAGAAACGATCCAAGACCTCACCTTGAGTAGTCTTCACACTTGTTACCCTCCTCAGCGCACATCGCTTCAGGAGGTCTTCCCCATGCTCACACAGCTTCAGGGGGCATCCCTTCTCCCATGCCCACACAGCGTCGGGAGGCACACATCTGACTGTCCTCCTCTCCCCACATGGTGTCAGGAGGCAGCAATCAATAGACTTCCTTTGGACAAATTATAGAGGCCTTAACTTCCTCATTCCGAACAGCTGAAGGCCTTTCAACTTCCTTAAGCCGTCCTGGCTACCTCTGCAGCCGACACCCTATAGTAATTAGTGAATTTTCTAAACCAGGTGGAAATGTATCTCCTGTCTGTGACTACATCCACAGATTTACCTGACTTCCTGTCACATACCCCCCCTCTTGTTTCAACCCTAGGGTTGGGACACAGTTTTCCAGGCACGCATGTGTCAGGCACTGCTCTTGACTCTCACTGATAAGCCTCCTAGTATCTTCAAGCTTCAGGATGAAACTGTTTCTGTCATCTTCCTTGACAGAAATGTCAGACAACTTGTCCCTCATCTCATATACACATTCTTCAACTGCATTTTTGGCATCATTTCGCTCCTTCTCGTTTCTGTCATCTTCATTGACAGATTTCTTGTCCCTCATAACCGTCTGTCCTATCCGCCATGGAGGACCGTGATCCATAGGCAACTCAATTGTGCTAGTCTTAAAGTGGAGTTCCACCCTAATTTTATACTTACCTCCATCTTCTCGCTCCGGGTCACCTGAAAAACAAATGGCTAATCGCATTTTTTTTTTTTACTTACCTCGTAGCGAAGAAAATATACTTACCTTACTTCCTTCTTCCTCCTTCCTCGGCCGCGGCCCGTCGTCACTTCCTGGCTCTGCAATGATTCCTGGGAGCTAAACGTCATCTCTCCCAGGAATCATTGCGTCTGCACCGGCCCCGACCTCAGTTCCGGGGCGCGCGCGTCATCCCCTTCTAAACAGCTTCTGGGCATGCCCAGAAGCTGTGGAGGGATGACGCGCGCGCCCGGAAGTGACGGCGGGGCTGGCGCAGGGCATCGTGGGACCGAAGAAGGCGGAAGAGGACGCAGAAGAGGATCGCGCTGGCTTCAAGCTGCCCACATCTGAGATGGCAGCGCTGGACAAAACTTTTTCAAGGTAAGTATTTGTCCTAACAGGTAAGTGCAACCCGGGACAGATCAGAGGCTAGCCATTGTGGAATGCACTAGCCCTGACTGTCCCGGGGGTATTTTTTTTTAAAAAAAATTCCAGGTTGGAACTCCGCTTTAATGTCTTCAACATTCTTGAGCCGCCTCTCTCTGCAATCAATAAATGATTTCCAAAAAACTTTGAGAACCTCTGCTTCACTTGGCTTTGTTCCAAGAAATGCCTTCTTGAGCTTAGCTTGCTCTAAGATTCTGTGCAGAAGGCCTTCCATTTGCGACAACAGGCTGTCACACATTTCTTCAAAGTGACCCCTGTTCATTTTTCCAACTTTCCTTCCACCAACATATGGGTCAAAAGCAACAACACAGTCTATTACAGGTTTCTTCAATGCACTCTCTGCTATTGCATTACTTTTCCCTTGTAGCTCCTTTAGTATTTCCTTGATTTGCATATCTGCTGAGCTATTTGACCGCTCAAGGTCACCTAGTTCCTTTTCTTTATCTGAACTCCCCATGGAATGTATCTCAAGATCACGATCAAACTTCTGCCACCTGTCTTTCACCAGTTCCATTTTGGAAATATTCCCGGAAAGGCACTTATTCATTTGCTTCACGTTTTCACCAACAGCCTTAGTTTTCTCCACTAGGTGGCGTTTTTGAAGGAAATGTTTATTCCAGAGGGGTGATTCAAAAAACATGTCATCAAATTTCTGATGCTCACTCAGGACAGACCCCAAAACACTGATCCTTTTATAAATTGCATCAGGCACACTATCCCCTCTTTGGGACAGATCCTCTGTTGCCTGTAATTCCTCTTCAATTTCCTGCAACGGAATCTTCATCTCTTCTACTTGCTGTTCTAAGGCTCGCTTAGACTTTTCTAGCTCCTGAACGCTTTTCCCAACATCATCCTTGGAGCTGACCAAATCTTCCATTTCTGTACACAGCTGTTTGTTAACTCTTTCTAGTTCAACCTTACACTCTAGAGCTTCCTCCAAGGAGCGAGCCAAGAACAGGGCTTTGCTCTCGTTATCACGCGCCTCCGTTTCTGCACGGTCGCGTTCTTCTGCATATTTTGCAGACACAGTCTTCTCCTCACCAAGCATCTGATCCAACTTCTTTTTCTCATTTTCAACAATTTCTAATGAACCAACGCTTTCTTTCATGCGTTTTTTCATATCCGCTATCTGAGCTTGCAATGTTGCGACTTGCTCTGATAGGTTTTTCTGTGCTTCCTCCTTTGCTTCCTCCTCCTCTTTTAATTGTTCCAGGAAGCCATTTTTCTCATCTTCTATTTGTTTGAGTTTTGTGCTAAAACTCAACCTTTGACACCTCTCTTCCTGTAAGAGTTCCTGAGTGTCTTGCAGCTGCGATTCCAAGATAGAAAAATCTTTGGCAATTTCTCTAGATTTGCTGTCTGCTTGAGAAAGCTGATTTGTGACATTGTCCAACTCAACCTGCAGTCGGTTTGCCTTCTCGGACAGCTTAGCACACAATCGGTCACCTTCTGACACCTTGACTTGCGATTCCTGCAGCTGTGCCTCTACTTTTTTTCTCTTGTGTTCAGAATCTCCTTTTCCCTGCATAAGAGCCTTCACCTCATTGGCTAGTTTCTGGGAATGAGACTGTAATTCTGCCACACAGGCTTCTTTCTTCTTTAGCTGCTGCTGGACACGTTGGGTTTCATCTTTCCAACTTTCACAGTCCGTACGTAATTCATCTACCACATTGCTCAAAGTGGTGAGCTCATACACAGTACTCAGTAATTTAGCCTCTCTCTCATTTTTCTCCTTGTTGCTGAGAGACAATGTCGTTTTCAGAGAGACATTCTGTTCCTGCACCCCCTGCAGGTCTATTTTTGTAGCTTCCAAAGACTGAAGACTTTTTTCCAGCTGATTACGCAACTCCAACATATCACGCATACTTTGCTCCTACAAAGTCTGAATTTCAATTTCCTTTTCCATGAGGATGGCATCTTTCTCCATTATAGTCTCTCTACGTTTTTGTAACTCGGAAAAAAGAAGAGCAGTTCATTCTTCCCACTGTAACACCTGAGCCTGCAAGTTTCTATGCTCCATCCTAAGCAACTCCAGGGCGTGTTCCTTTTCTTCCATTTTCCGTTGCAAGGCATCCAGCTCAGCCCTGCACACATACTCGGTTTCCTCCAAACCGATGGCCTCCATTTGCTGCTGGCGTCTCTGTTTCCAGCCTGCCATGCTCTCTTGGTGAGCCTTTTGTTGAGCTGCAAAGCTCCGCTGAAAATCCGCATTTGCCTGCTGTTGAGCTGCATTTGCCTCAGTGTTGCTAGGGACAACAACCTTTCTCTTTAGCAGATTCCGTTCAGGCATGGATGGGGCTCGTTCAGACGGTAGCATACCCTCCATCCATAGAATCCGGTCTCTCATTTCAGCTATCTTTGCATCTTTCAGGCGTTTTGACCGCCCCATCTTCAATAACTCCACAATAAATTTTTCACAGTCCAGCAAAAAAATTTGAGACCACTGTCTCTTTAAAACTAGTAGTTTTTCTCACTCTTGCAGGATCTCCTTTCCTGCAGACACAGTTTGTCCAATCTCATGCACCAGACAAAGTTCATCGAAACTTTTTGAGACCACTGTCTCTTTAAAAGAAGTCGTTTTTTTTTCTCTCTTTCAGGATTTCCTCTCCTGCACACATAGATTGTGCAATCTCATGCACCAGAAAAAGTTCATAGAACATATGCACTTCTTTGCAGGGATCTCTGCTTCTGCCCAATGCATACCTCCACCATATGTGGGAGATTAGCTTGGTGGCGGGCGTGGATGACCCCTTGGGGGGTGCGTTTACACAGGGAGATAGCCGAGAAGTGGTTGCAACCAACAGTTTGGTTTATTCTTGCAATTTACTTCACACAAGTGCAAGCCTCAAAAACATCAAAATAAAAATAAAACACAAAATAAATCCTTGCCACTGTGGGCGGCTACTTTCTCACATACAGGAACCTACCTACGGAGTCTGTCTCCAACCTACTGTTGGGCAAACTTTGCTGATCCTACAGTAGACACTCAATAGTCCATGTTTTTTCTTCACACAACAAATGTCCATTGATCATGTCCCTTTTCCTCTTCACATTGAACATGTCCCTTTGCTTTTCTCTTCACATAGAACACATTCCTTTGTTTGTCTCTTCACATAGCAAACAGTGCATTTATTTCTTTCCACATAGAAATAGTCCAAGACCTCACCTTGAGTAGTCTTCAGTCTTAATTAATTTCCCCTTCACACAGGAAATGTCCATTGGTTTCTTTTCACATAGAAACGATCCAAGACCTCACCTTGAGTAGTCTTCACACTTGTTACCCTCCTCAGCGCACATCGCTTCAGGAGGTCTTCCCCATGCTCACACAGCTTCAGGGGGCATCCCTTCTCCCATGCCCACACAGCGTCGGGAGGCACACATCTGACTGTCCTCCTCTCCCCACATGGTGTCAGGAGGCAGCAATCAATAGACTTCCTTTGGACAAATTATAGAGGCCTTAACTTCCTCATTCCGAACAGCTGAAGGCCTTTCAACTTCCTTAAGCCGTCCTGGCTACCTCTGCAGCCGACACCCTATAGTAATTAGTGAATTTTCTAAACCAGGTGGAAATGTATATCCAGTCTGTGACTACATCCACAGATTTACCTGACTTCCTGTCACAGGTGGGCCAACTCAATATTGAACCCTACAGACTAAGACTGGGATGCCATTAAAGTTCATCCCAGTGATTTTGGTAATATAGTGTATGTGATTTACCTTTGTTTAAAAGGAAGATAAAAATGAAATCCTTTCCTTCTTTGAGGGGGGGGGGGGTTTGGGAAGGGTCTTTCATTTTTTTATTTTTTGTGATTTTAATGACAGTTCTTTATTTAACATTCCTTGCAGAAAGAAAATTGGTTCAGGGTTAGCCAAATTATTTGAATTCATTGACTATAAGAAGCTGCAGATGCCATTTAGTGATCAAGACACCGTTTCGGGAATTGGGAAAGGATTTGATACCTCCAGTCAAAGTAAAGGTCAGTAATGCCCTGTTTATAATTTTGTTATTTTTTTTTTTTTTTTTAATTAATCTTATCATTGTGACTTGCACCAATAGCATATAAATTCTTATCAGGTAAGTACATTAATTACGTGGGACAGCTGTAAGTACACCCAGAATAGTTTGTATGGTAAACAAACAATTGTGCATAACGTGTCTTTTTCATGTGGAACTCTTTAGACTGAAAATTTCTGGCAAGCTGATGTCCATCCCTTCCAAAATGTATTGTCCCTTCATCCTCCCATACATTCATAACAATGTGTTTTTTCTAAATGTATGGCCTGCTAGCGCAGTTTGAACAGCTCTGTACTGGATTCCCTTCTCTGATTTTGACCCAAATCTGTGCTGCTGCCTATGTTATTATTGTGAAAACTTGAGAAGCACTTGACTGTCTTTTTTTTTTTTTTTTTTCAATTTTTAATATTTATTTTTCCTGGTAAAGTGTAACTTGTTTTCAAAATCCTCTGTATAACCTAAAGTAGTACAGTGGCCGGTTCAAGAGGTTAAATCAAGCTGGAGTAATAGTCATGTTTGACATACTCCATTGTTGCACTATTGTAAACAGCTTTTCAATATATTATTTTTATAAAAAAAATTGTTACTGTTCAATTTCAGCCAATGTTTGAAATATAATTGCACTGCATGTCATGCCTTTTGGTTTCATTTTAAGGAACAATTGTGTACTCTGGATGAATAATGCCACATTTCTGTGGGTCTTTTGTGGGTAGAATTTTTCCCCCTTTCTGTAGGTCTTCTGTGGGTGGAACTGTGCCCCTTCCTGTGGGTCTTCTGTGTGTACTTGGAGGCATTGACATTTGAACTATTACCTTTTCAAATGATGTCTTCTTAAATTGATGATTGGTAATCCAAGCTGTGGGTCTTCTGTGGGTGGAATAGTGCCCCTTTTTGTAGGTCTTCTGTGGGTGGAACAGTGCCCCTTCATGTAGGTGTTCTGTGGGTTGAATAGTGCACCTTTCTTTGGGTAGTATTGTACCCCTTTCTGTGGGTCTTATGTGGGTGGAATAGTGCCCCTGCCTGTTGGTTGTCTGTGGGCAGAATTAGGCCCCTTTCCTGTTGGTCTTCTGTGGTTGGAATTGTGCCTTTTTCCTGTAGGTCTTCTGTGGGTAGAATTAGGCCCCTTCCTGTGGGTCTCCTGTGGGTGGAATTGTGCCCCTTCATGTGGGATTCTGTGGGTAGAATTAGGCCCCTTTCAGCAAGTCTTCTTTGGGTGAAATACTGACCCTTCCTTTAAGTCTTCTGTGGGTGGCATACTGCCCCTTTTTCTGGGTCATCTCTGGGTTGAATTGTGCCCCTTCCTGTGGGTCTTCTGTTGGTAGAATTAGGCCCCTTTCAGAAGGTCTTCTGTGAGAGGAGTACTGCCCCTTCCTGTGGGTCTTTTGTGGATGGAATACTGCCCCTTTCTATGAGTCTTCTGTGGGTAGAATTAGGCCCTTTTCAGTGGGTCTTCTGAGTGTGGACTACTGCCCCTTCTTTCTGTGGATCTCCTTTAGATTGAATACTGTTCCTTCTTTCTGTGGGTCTTCTGTGGGTTGATTTGTGCTCCTTCCTGTGCGTCTTCTGTGGGTAGAATTAGGCCCATTCATCTGGGTAATCTGTGGGTAGAATTAGGCCCATTTCAGTATCATTTTTAGAACAATTATGGACTCTGGATGAATAATGCCACATTTCTGTGGGTCTTCTGTGGGTAAAATACTGCCCCTTCTTTGGGTTGAATTGCGCCCCTTCCTGTGGGTCTTCTGTTTGTACTTGGAGGCATTGAAATTTGAACTACCTTTTCAAATTTGTCTCCTTTATTAATGCTTGGTTATCTAAGCTGTGGGCTTTCTGTTTGTGGAATACTGCCCCTTCCTGTGGGTCTTCTGTGGGTAGAATTGTGCCCCTTCCTGTGGGTTTTCTGTTTATACATGGAGGCATTGAAATTTGAACTACCTTTTCAAATTTGTTTCCTTTAATTGATGCTTGGTAATCCAAGCTGTGGGTCTTCTGTTTGTGGAATAGTACCCCTTTCCGTAGGTCTTCTGTGGGTGGAATTGTGCCTCTTCCTGTAGGTCTTCTCTGGGTAGAATTAGGTCCCTTTCAGTGGGTCTTCCTGTGGGTGGAATACTACCCCTTCCTGTGGGTCTCCTGTGGGTGGAATATTGCCAATTTCTTTGATTAGTATTGTACCCCTTTCTGTGGGCATTGAAATTTGAAAAACATTTTTATGTCTCCTTTAATTGATGCTTGGTAATCCAAGCTGTGGGTCTTCTGTGGGTGGAATAGTGCCCCTTTCTGTGAGTCTTCTGTGGGTGGAATACTGTCCCTTCCTGTGGGTCTTCTGTGGGTGGAATACTGCCCTTCCTGTGGGTCTTCTGTGGGTATAATTAGGCCCCTTTCAGTGGGTCTTCTGTGGGTGGAATACTCCCCCTTCTTGTGGGATTTCTATGGGTGGATTACTGCCCCTTTCTGTGAGTCTTCTGTGGGTGAAATAGTGCCCCTTTCTGTGGGTCTTCTGTGGGTTAAAAACTGCCGATTTCTGTGGGTCTTCTGTGGGTGGAATTGTGCTCCTTCCTGTGAGTCTTCTGTGGGTGGAATTTTGCCCCTTCATGTGGGTCTTCTGTGGGTAGAATTAGGCCCCTTTCAGTGGGCTATCCTTGGGTGGAATACTGCCCCTTCCTGTGGGTTTTCTGTGGATGGCATAGAGCCCCTTCCTGTGGGTCTTCTGTGTATACTTGGAGAAATTAAAATGTGAACTACCTTTTTAAGTTCATGTTTTCTTAAACTGATGCTTGGTTATCCAAGCTGTGGGTCATCTGTGGGTGGAATAGTGTCCCCTTCTGTAGGTCTTCTGTGGGTGGAATGGTGCCCCTTACTGTAGGTCTTCTGTGGGTGGAATAGTGCCCCTTCCTGTTGGTTTTCTGTTGGCAGAATTAGGCCCCTTTCAGTGGGTCTTCTGTGGGTAGATTACTGCATCTTCCTGTGGGTCTTCTGTGGATGGAATAATACCCCTTTCTGGGGGTCTTCTGTGGGCTAAATACTGCCCTTCTCTTTGGGTTATCTGTAGGTGGAATTGTGCCACTTCTTGTGGGTCTTCTGTGGGTAGAATTAGGCCCCTTTCAGATGGTCTTCTGTGGGAGGAGTAATGCCCCTTCCTGTGGGTCTTTTGTGGGTGGAATACTGCCCCTTTCTGTGGGTCTTCTGTGGGTAGAATTCTACCCCTTTCTGTGGGACTTATGTGGGTACAATTCGGCTCCTTTCAGTGGATATTCTGTGAGTGAAATACTGCCCCTTCCTTTGAGTCTTCTGTGAGTGGAATACTGCCCCTTTCTCTGGGTCATCTGTGGGTGAAATTGTGCCCCTTCTTGTAGGTCTTCTGTGGGTAGAATTAGGCCCCTTTCAGTGGATCTTCTGTAGGTAGAATTAGGCCCCTTTATGTGGGTCCTCTGTGGGTAGAATTAGGCCTCTTTCAGTGGGTCTTCTCTGGGTGGAATACTGCCCCTTTCTGTGGGTCTTCTGTGGGTGGAATACTGCCCCTTTCTGTGAGTCTTCTGTGGGTGGAATACTGATTCTTCCTGTGGGTCTTCTGTGGGTAGAATTAGGCCCCTTTCTGTGGGTCCTCTGTGAGTGGAATACTGCCCCTTCATGTGGGTTTTCTGTGGGTGGAATACTGCCCCCTTCTGTGGGTCTTCTGTGGGTTGAATACTGCCCCATCCTGTGGGTCTTCTGTGGGTAGAATTAGGCCCCTTTCTGTGGATCTTCTGTGGGTAGAATTAGGCCTCTTTCAATGGGTCTTCTTTGGATGGGTGGAATACTGCCCCTTGCTGTGGGTCTTCTTTGGATGGCATATTGCCCTTTCCTTTCCTTATCTTTCCTGGGTCTTCTGTGTTTACTTGGAGGCATTGAAATTTGAACTACCTTTTTAAATTTGTTTTCTTAAATTGATGCTTGGTAATCCAAGCTGTGGGTCATCTGTTATCATTAACAGCTCTCCAGTTTCTGTCTAGGCCACAGGCTTGTACCAGGTTGATGTGCACACAGGAGTAGCCATAGGAGTAGCCACAGGAGTAGCCATAGGAGTAGCCACAGGACTAGCCACATGCACACCTTGGTCCCCTAGCAGCAAAGAGGAATTTGCTCAGTATTCATCCTGGGAAAAAAACAGCTCTCTCTACTCCTTATACCCAGCTTGCATTGGGAATTATAGTCCATTAACTGTCATAGTAGAGCTTCCTTCCCAAACTACATTTCCTATGGCTCAGTGCTGACAGCATTGAAGTCTCTTGAGCTTCTGCTTGTCAACTCCTCCTAGTGGGTGAGGTAGTGTTACCCATTCAGTCTGATGTCCAGTGGAGATACAGCAAGCACTGCCCATTCCTAATCCTCATTTTATATATTAGACAATGTTCATGACGGGTAGCCACATAAATTGCTTTTATAATACAGTGTACCTTGGACATCAGTCATATATGATTGTAAAGTAATTGCTACAGATTTCTGTGTTTTTTTTTTCCATTTTCTTATAAATTGCACCTTCATGTGATACACAGGTCATTTTTTTTTAATAATATATATATATTTTTATTATACCTGTTCTAAAAGATTTTGTATTAATACATTGATTTTTTTGTAAGTAGTTTGTAAAACTCCTCCTGTGAATGAGGTCTCTTTGGAATCATTTAAAACTCATATGAGCTTCATTTGTCTCAAAGAAGAAACTGAGTCAGTGATTTTTTTTTTCTACATCTGGACCTAAATTCCCAGAAGAATCAAGCTAAAAGCATTCTAGCAGCATAATATCAGAAAGAATATTTCATGGCTAGACTGCTATGCATTATTTATTGCCATGAGTTATTGATTAATTGTTAGCTTTTCCATGCTGTGTAGTACAGTAGAATCCACAGGTAAGATGAAAATTAGAGGAGCGCAGTTCAGTGGAGAATGTCTTCAAAACAGATTTTTATAGTGAAATTTACAAAGGAGCTTCTTCACGCACATAATGCTATGTATTCCCAATAGAATCTACTTTTTAATTATTCTCGTTTCTGTACAAGGTTCCTATCTCTGTCACTTTATTGAAAAAAGACAAAATATTTTACAATGTTTTAGTTGTTTTACATCATAATGTCATTTATGTTACCAAAACAAAATAAAAAATAAAATTCAGAATAAGGTATGGCACTGTGATGCTACATGTAAACCTCATCGGTGTTTACAAAATCAGATAAACCAATGAGCTATTCGATTCGTCAGGTTCAAAGTTGTACTTAAAGCAGAGCTAAACCCATTGATTTAACAGTTTAAGAAATCAGTTACACATGCACACGCAGTAAAGATAACACTCACGTTGGTTGTGCTCTCAACCAACACTGTTAAACCATTAAATGGCTGATGTCCTAACTGATCACATGTACAGCATCATGACAGGTTGAAGATCAAACAGAGTCCAAGATGGCAGCCTACATGGCTGAAAATGATAGGGGGGTTTAGTTACACTTTTTGTGCCTTGAATTTAATCAGCACTTAAAAAAAAAAAAATGTAATATATTTTAGCTTACCGGTCCTTAGATATAGTCTCTGCATTTGTTTACTTGCTGGTGGAAAATTAAATAGTTTACAGTTATGTAAGAAAAACTTCACTCATCTTTACAAAAAGAAAAAAAACTTAAAAGTTGCAATTACTGTACCGGCTGACTTTAAATAAAGACATACTTACCAGTCCATAAGATCCAGTGCAGTCTTTCTAGCATCTGAAGTCCTCTCAGCTTATTAGGTTTCCATGCCACCATCTTGGATTAAATTCTCGGATGTCACTTACTGTCCCCCTTCTGCACGTGAGCAAGATTTGCCAGCTAGGGTGGATTGGTCCTGAAACCATCTGAGATGCAGACTATGAGGGTGGTAGTAGGTGTGGTTGCACCTAGCACAACATCATTCTTGCCTAGGTGAGGAATAAGGAAGTGGGAGCAAGTTCCTGTTGAAAAAGGTGTGCATCATAGGTGTATCATCCATGGGTGCAAAGTGTGCAGTGCACATGGGCCCCGAGGGGGATGGGGCCCACTGTGCTTTTACACCATCTACACCCATGGATGAGACACACCTGAGGCTGCAGTGCATACCTGTCACAGGATCTTTGTGCCTGTTCGATCAAGCTGGGGGTGGGTACTGCTTATCTGGGGGGGGGGGGGGAGGTGCGAGGCACTGATGTCATCCCTTGAAACCCGGGGGGCGAAAGACATGCTTTTTACTTGAAAATGTGGTGTCAGAGGCAAATTTACCCAGGACCCAAAGTGCAAAGTTTAACCGCTTCCGGACCGCCCGCAGCAGTTATACTCCTGTGCAAACCGACTTAGGTATACGTCGGTGGCATGCCTTTAGCTAGGCGGCGAGCGCGTGCCGCCGGCGGAGAGCTCCCGCCCCACTCATCAGCGGGGATTCTGATGCATGGGGCAGGCAGCTCTGATTGCCACCTGACACCCACGATCGCTCCCTGCTGATAGAGAAGGATGGGCAGCTGGTGTAAACACAGCTGACCGTTCTTCTCTCTGCAATGATCGCAGAGCTCCTGTGATCCTTCTATATAGGAACACAGGTCTCTGTGATCATTTCACAAGCCACGCCCCCATACAGTTAGAAACACAACCCTAGGTACACATTTAACCCCTTGATCACTTACTGTGTTAACCCCTTCCCTGCCAGTGTCATTATTACAGTAACAGTGCATATGTTTAGCACTGATTACTGTAGTAATGTCACTGGTCCCCCCAAAAGTGTCAAAAAGGTCAGTTTGGGGTCCAATCTGTCCGCCACAATGTCGCAGTCCCGCAAAAAATCACGGATCGCCGCCATTACTAGTAAAAAAAACAATAAAAATGACATAAATCTTTCCCGTAGTTTGTAGACGCGATACTTTTTGTGTAAACCAATCAAAATACGCTTATTGCAATTTTTTTTACCAAAAAAATGTAACAGAAAACAAATTGGCCAAAAATGTTAAAAAATTTCGAATTTAATTTTTTTTTTTTTTTTGGGAATGTTATATATCAGAATGTGAAAAATATTGTTTTTTTTTTTTTTTTTCATTATTGTTGATATTTTTTTGTTTATAGCGCAAAAAATAAAAATCGCACAGGTGATCAAATACCACCAAAATAAAGCTCTATTTGTGGGAAAAAAAGGACATAAATTTTATTTGGGTACAGTGTCGCACAACCACGCAATTTTCTGTTAAAATTACGCAGTGCCGAATCGCAAAATATGGCCTGGCAAATCCTTCCGGTCCAGAAGCGGTTAAGGAATTACATGATCTTCCCCAATGTACCCCACAAGGATGATGCACTTTGCTGCAGAACGGCTCCAAGGTTGTGACTGTGAGTACAGTATCTCACAAAAGTGAGTACACCCCTCACATTTTTGTAAATATTTTATTATACCTTTTAATGTGACAACACTAAAGAAGTGACACTTTTCTACAATGTAAAGTAGTGAGTGTACAGCTTGTATAACAGTGTAAATATGCTGTACCCTCAAAATAACTCAACACACAGCCATTAATGTCAAAACCGCTGGCAACAAAAGTGAGTACATCCCTAAGTGACAATGTCCACATTGGGCCCAATTAGCCATTTTCCCTCCCCGGTGTCATGTGACTCATTAGTGTTACAAAGTCTCAGGTGTGAATGGGGAGCAGGTGTGTTAAATTTGGTGTTATCGCTCTCACTCTCTCATACTTTGTAATTGTTGCTCTACATAAAAATGGCCTAGGCTATAGGAAGATTGCCAAGACCCTGAAACTGAGCTGCAGCATGGTGGCCAAGACCACACAGTGGTTTAACAGGACAGGTTCCACTCAGAACAGGCCTCGCCATGGTTGACCAAAGAAGTTGAGTGCATGTGCTCACTGCTCAGCATCATATCCAGAGATTGTCTTTGGGAACTAGACGTATGAGTGCTGCCAGCATTGCTTCAGAGGTTGAAGGGGTGGGGGGGGGGGGTCAGCCTGTCATTGCTCAGACCATACGCCACACACTGCATCAAATCGGTCTGCATGGCTGTTGTCCAAGAAGGAAGCCTCCTCTAAAGATGATGCACAAGAAAGCCCACAAACAGTTTTGCTGAAGACAAGCAGACTAAGGGCATATATTAATGGAACCATGTCCTGTGGTCTGATGAGACCAAGATAAACTTATTTTGTTCAGATGGTGTCAAGCGTGTGTGGCGGCAAGCAGGTGAGGAGTACAAAGACAAGTGTGTCTTGCATACAGTCAAGCATGGTGGTGGGAGTGTCATGGTCTGGGGCTGCATGAGTGCTGCCTGCACTGTTGAGCCACAGTTCAATGAGGGAACCATGAAGGCCAACATGTACTGTGACATACTGAAGCAGAGCATGATCCCTTCCTTTCGGAGACTGGGTCGCAGGGCAGAATTCCAACATGATAACGACCCCAAACTCACCTCCAACACAACCACTGCCTTGCTAAAGAAGCTGAGGGTAAAGGTGATGGACTGGCCAAGCATTTCTCCAGACCTAATCCCTATTGAGCATATATAGGGCATCCTCAAACGGAAGGTAGAGGAGCTCAAGGTCTCTAACCTCCACCTGCACCGTGATGTCGTCATGCAGGAGTGGAAGAGGCCTCCAGTGGCAACCTGTGAAGCTCTGGTGAACTCCATGCCCAAGAGGATTAAGGCAGACCTGTAAAATAATAGTGGCCACACAAAATATTGACACTTTGGGCCAAATTTGGACATTTTAACTTAGGTGTGTAATCACTTTTGTTGCCAGCAGCTTAGACATTAATGGGTGTGTGTTAAGTTATTTTGAGGGGACAGCAAATGTACACTGTTATACAAGCTGTACACTCACTACATTACATTGTAGCAAAGTGTCATTTCTTCAGTGTTGTCACATGAAAAGATATAATAAAATATTTACATAAATATAAGAGCATGTTTGTGGAGGATCCCCTAGGGGTGGGACTTTATAGGTCACTCAGAAAAAATTATAATTGAAAATATAAATATTTTGAATATAATAAAGGTTTTATTGATAATCAAGAATAATGAAAATGTATATAAAAAAAAACACATACAAAATATGTTCAAGAGTACAGTAAAATTTGGCAAAACTGGTGTTTTTAAAAAAAGTGTGCATATACACTCAACCGACTATTCCATGTATGATCCAACGTTTCGAGGTGGAAACCTCTTCTTCAGGGATTGTACTGGAAATAGTTATTTCTGCAAGTATTGGAAAAAGCAAATGTGTCATAACAGACAGCTGACAGTTTACAAAATACAGCAGAGAAATATAAATATATCATATTTTGTGTACATACATATAGTCATTGTGCCATATAAGACAATTACAAATAATGCATGGTGAACTTACATGGTTGGTGGAAATATGAGCACCAATGAATTGTTTTGCCATCGGATAAAAACAAGGATTTTTTGACAGCACCCACAGGAACTGGTAGTTTTGTAGGGAAGGTTTAATACAAGTATGAAGTCAAGATGGTGCCAATGGACATGCAACAGATGGAATGTGCAACCTGGGGACCAAGTGTCACAACTGGAGTCCACTTGTAGCCTGATCAGACGGGCAGGGGCCAATCACATTGTGCTGCAAAAGGTAAATGAAAATGGATATATGTCAACAGGAAATTGTTCTGTATACATGTCATGCATGTGCATGCAGCAGAACAAATGAGTAAGAAGAGGGGGATGTAGCCAAAGCAAAGGCTTAAAATATATCTTAGAGAGTTATCCCAATCTTAGCTTTGTAAATTGTAATTGCTTGTTCTTAAGGGAGATTGTCTCTGTGCATTTGGGACCTAACTGAGCGCTGACTGCTACATCAAGAAGCCGGTGATCAGTAGGTTTTCTTCCCATAATGGGCATAAATTGTTAAGCATTAGAGGAACGAATAAAAGAATCGATCAAATAGTACCAAAATAGTATTAGGATAATATATAAAGCAAAAGGGTATTGAGAACAAAAGGTGATGTTTACTAACCTTGGACTAGTACTTATTCGGCAAACCTTCTCCCAGCAATGGATGTGCAGAATGATCCATCATGGGAGTGGTGCCTAAATAGGAAGTGTGTTGGGTGAAAGCAATCACTGTGATTGCGTCTCAGCCCCCTGACAGCTGTGGGCTCCCTGGGCGGCGCTAGCCAGACCCGCCCTCAGCACACCTCCGACGTGCACAGGATGTGCGTCATCAAAGGGGGCGGGAGCGTGGCCGGCAGGGCGTCTCCCACCAGCACGGGATGTGACGCCATCACTGCGTGATGACGCAGATGGCGGCGTACTCCGGAAGCTAGGAGGATACCACATAGATGTCAGCAGTGGAGGATCTAACCGCCGGAAGTAGCGGGACCGTAGAAAAGGTCCCGAACCCCGTGCTGGGTTGGACAATAAGTTCCCAGGATGCACAAAAAGGAGTCGCAAGAGCCTGCAAATAGATTGAAAAAGGAATTGTATAAAAATACAAAGGTTGCAAAAAACGGACAAAAGAGCACATTGACTCTGTCCACAATGGGGCTTAATGGTTATATAGCGGTGATAATATTTATCAGCAGCCATATCAATATCTAAAAAATCAATATAGAAACAATATATGATAATGAACAAATCATTTGCAAGGCACTTTGCTTGAAAGAGAGGAGCATTCAATATGCGAAAATTCAAAGTGACTGTTTGTTTATATTTTTGAGAAAAAAAGGGGGCTTGTTTAAACAGCCAAATGTATCCACTGTGGGTGGTATCAATCCCTGTTTTTTTACATGTTTTTACACAAAAATAAATGCATGGACATCGAAAACATTAGGGGCATAAGGTGAAAACAGAAGGTCAATGTTAAGTAGGTAGACGAATGAAGAATGAATTTGGATGATGATGATAACATGGTCCGGAATGACATCCTGCACCTGAAATATTCGAGGGTAGATAGGGTAATCACTTTTCCATGCCTCCAGATACAAAACCCTCCAAGAAAGGCCTAAATGAAATTAAATCATTGAGGCCGGGAGGTTCCGTTGCTTTTAGGAGGTGGATCCATCTCAGTTCCAGTTGGAGGAGGCGCTGGTTCCAGTCGCCTCCCCTGGGACTGGGATGGATCCGATCCAAAGCCAAAAATTTAATTTTAGGAAATTTGCCGCCATGTACTGTAGATACATGGCGACCCAAAGGTAACTCAGGGTCACATTTGCGCATTCTCCTTATATGTTTGTACATTCGTCTCCACAGCTCTAATTTCGTCTTGCCCACATAAAAACATTTACATTCACAGAGTAGGAGATAGACAATTCCGATAGAGCCGGGGCCCGTCTGTATGTAATTTGAGGTCTCTGGGGGAGATGTGGACTTAGAGCCGGGTCTAGGGCTAGGATGTGCCAATATTTGGTGACTATATTACGTAGATCCTGGTGTTGTTGAGAATAACCTGTAATTATTCTCAACGTGTTGTCATTTTTTCGTACCTTGGGGACAAGCAGTGACTCCCTATCACTGGCTAATGCTTTCCTATAGGCTGACTTAAGCAACTTGTGGGAGTAACCTCTTGCCAGTAGTCTGCCTCTCAGGCCAATAGCCGCTGTTTTGAAAGTGTCTAAGTCGGTACATGGAAGATACAAGGCATGGAAAAGTGATTACCCTATCTACCCTCGAATATTTCAGGTGCAGGATGTCATTCCGGACCATGTTATCATCATCATCCAAATTCATTCTTCATTCGTCTACCTACTTAACTTTGACCTTCTGTTTTCACCTTATGCCCCTAATGTTTTCGATGTCCATGCATTTATTTTTGTGTAAAAACATGTAAAAAAACAGGGATTGATACCACCCACAGTGGATACATTTGGCTGTTTAAACAAGCCCCCTTTTTTTCTCAAAAATATAAACAAACAGTCACTTTGAATTTTCGCATATTGAATGCTCCTCTCTTTCAAGCAAAGTGCCTTGCAAATGATTTGTTCATTATCATATATTGTTTCTATATTGATTTTTTAGATATTGATATGGCTGCTGATAAATATTATCACCGCTATATAACCATTAAGCCCCATTGTGGACAGAGTCAATGTGCTCTTTTGTCCGTTTTTTGCAACCTTTGTATTTTTATACAATCCCTTTTTCAATCTATTTGCAGGCACTTGCGACTCCTTTTTGTGCATCCTGGGAACTTATTGTCCAACCCAGCACGGGGTTCGGGACCTTTTCTACGGTCCCGCTACTTCCGGCGGTTAGGTCCTCCACTGCTGACATCTATAGTTACATAGTTACATAGTTACATAGTTAGTGAGGCTGAAAAAAGACACAAGTCCATCCAGTTCAACCTATGATGTGCGCGTGCGTTTGCTTTCAACCGTACATTGTATACCCCTGTATGTTGTGGTCTTTAAGGTGTCCATCCAATAGTTTTTTGAAACTATCAAGGCTCCCCGCTGATACGACTGCTTGCGGAAGAGAATTCCACATCCTTACCGCTCTTACAGTGAAGAACCCCTTACGCACTTTAAGGTTAAACCGCCTTTCCTCAAGTTTTAGTGAGTGGCCACGTGTCTTATTGTATTCCCTTACTCTGAATAGTTTGTTCCTTATGCTAGGGTCGCCAGTACAGTATTTGTACATTGATATCATATCCCCCCTCAATCGTCTCTTCTCCAGAGAGAATAAGTTCAGTGCTTGTAGTCTTTCCTCATAGCTGATGTCCTCCATTCCCCTAATTATTTTTGTTGCCCTTCTCTGGACTTTCTCCAGTTCCAGAACATCCTTCCTGAGGACCGGTGCCCAGAACTGGACAGCATACTCCAGATGTGGCCGGACCAGAGTTTTGTAGAGTGGAAGAATAATCTCTTTATTTCTGGAGTGAATCCCCTTTTTTATACAACCCAGTATTCTGTTGGCTTTGCTTGCAGCGGCTTGGCATTGCATGCCACTTCCAAGCCTGTTGTCTACCAGTACCCCCAGGTCCCTTTCCATCCTAGACTCACCCAGAGGTTCCCCCCCTAGTGAGTAGCTTGCTTTCTGGTTACTGGCCCCCAAGTGCATTACTTTACATTTTTCTACATTAAATCTCATCTGCCATGTAGTTGCCCACCCCGTTATTTTGTTCAGGTCTGCTTGCAAGATTTCCACATCCTGCATAGAAGATATTGGCATGCCTAATTTAGTATCATCTGCAAATACTGAGATTGTACTAGATATCCCCTCCTCTAGATCATTTATGAATAAATTAAACAGGATTGGTCCCAGGACAGAACCCTGGGGGACCCCACTTTCCACACCCGCCCAATCAGAGTACTCCCCATTAATCACCACCCTCTGGACTCTCTCCTGGAGCCAGTTCTCTATCCAGGTACTCACCTTATGATCCATACCTACCTTCCTTAGTTTGTACAGTAAGCGTTTGTGAGGAACGGTGTCAAAGGCCTTTGCAAAGTCCAGATACACCACATCCACAGGCTTACCTTTATCTAAGTGGCAGCTCACTTCATCGTAGAAGGTTAATAGATTGGTTTGGCATGAACGATTTTTCATGAATCCATGCTGATTACTACTTATAATACTGTTTTCATTACTAAAGTCTTGTATGTGGTCCCTTATCATCCCCTCCAAAATTTTGCAGACTATGTGGTATCCTCCTAGCTTCCGGAGTACGCCACCATCTGCGTCATCACGCAGTGACGGCGTCACATCCCGTGCTGGTGGGAGACGCCCTGCCGGCCACGCTCCCGCCCCCTTTGATGACGCACGTCCTGTGCACGTCGGGGGTGTGCTGAGGGCGGGTCTGGCTAGCGCCGCCCAGGGAGCCCACAGCTGTCAGGGGGCTGAGACGCAATCACAGTGATTGCTTTCACCCAACACACTTCCTATTTAGGCACCACTCCCAGCATGGATCATTCTGCACATCCATTGCTGGGAGAAGGTTTGCCGAATAAGTACTAGTCCAAGGTTAGTATACATCACCTTTTGTTCTCAATAACTTTTTGCTTTATATATTATCCTAATACTATTTTGGTACTATTCGATCGATTCTTTTATTCGTTCCTCTAATTCTTAACAATTTATGCCCATTATGGGAAGAAAACCTACTGATCACCGGCTTCTTGATGTAGCAGTCAGCGCTCAGTTAGGTCCCAAATGCACAGAGACAATCTCCCTTAAGAACAAGCAATTACAATTTACAAAGCTAAGATTGGGATAACTCTCTAAGATATATTTTAAGCCTTTGCTTTGGCTACATCCCCCTCTTCTTACTCATTTGTTCTGCTGCATGCACATGCATGACATGTATACAGAACAATTGCCTGTTGACATATATCCATTTTCATTTACCTTTTGCAGCACAATGTGATTGGCCCCTGCCCGTCTGATCAGGCTACAATTGGACTCCAGTTGTGACACTTGGTCCCCAGGTTGCACATTCCATCTGTTGCATGTCCATTGGCACCATCTTGACTTCATACTTGTATTAAACCTTCCCTACAAAACTACCAGTTCCTGTGGGTGCTGTCAAAAAATCCTTGTTTTTATCCGATGGCAAAACAATTCATTGGTGCTCATATTTCCACCAACCATGTAAGTTCACCATGCATTATTTGTAATTGTCTTATATGGCACAATGACTATATGTATGTACACAAAATATGATATATTTATATTTCTCTGCTGTATTTTGTAAACTGTCAGCTGTCTGTTATGACACATTTGCTTTTTCCAATACTTGCAGAAATAACTATTTCCAGTACAATCCCTGAAGAAGAGGTTTCCACATGGAATAGTCGGCTGAGTGTATATGCACACTTTTTTTAAAAACACCAGTTTTGCCAAATTTTACTGTACTCTTGAACATATTTTGTATGTGTTTTTTTTTATATACATTTTCTTTATTCTTGATTATCAATAAAACCTTTATTATATTCAAAATATTTATATTTTCAATTATAATTTTTTTTGAGTGACCTATAAAGTCCCACCCCTAGGGGATCCTCCACAAACATGCTCTACTAACCGGGATGTGGCACTCACTTTCAGGAACATAGCGGGAACACACCTACAAATTCAATTTTTGGTAGCAAATACCATATCCCCGCTCGCTCCCACTGTGTTCCTTGTTGAGGTTTTCAGGTACAGGATATTTCATATCCTTTGCCCGTCTGGCTTCAATACTTGATTTTTGGACAGTTTTCAACTGCCCACTTAAGCTTTTTTGTTTTTCTTGCTGTTTATTATTCATATTTAGAGGTGTACCGGACTGTTCCCCGGCGGACAGTTCACGGCGAACTTAGCATGTTCGCGTTCGCCGCTGCGGGCGAACATATGCGATGTTCGGTCCGCCTCCTATAATACATCATTGAGGAAAACTTTGACCCTGAACTTCACAGTCAGCAGGCACATTTCCAGCCAATCAGCATACCTCCCTCCCACACCCTCCCACCTCCTATAAATAAGCAAGGGCAGCATCCATCTTAGATCATTCTGAAGCAGTGTGTTAGTGAGAGCAGGGAGAGCTGCTGCAGCTGTTAATAGCTAGGGACAGTTGTTAGTCAGTGTTCCTGGTCTTGCTAGTCAGTGTTCTTGGTCCACTACTGCTGTAAGGACAGCATCCTGACAGCACCCCAAAAAGCCCTTCTAAGGGCTGGTATTTGTGTAATTTTTTACATATATATATATATATCTAGTGTCCCCAAAAGCCCTTTTAAGGGCTCGTAATTTAGTTTTTTCTTATATATATATATATTGTACACTGCAGTTGCCTGCTCGCTGTGTGTGAGAGGCCACAGACCCACCACAGACTGTACTGTGTGCACACCACACTCATTTCGGGTGGCACAGGCACAGTACCTTGCATTTTAAAAAATATTTTTTTTTCCTCTGTCATAATTGCAGTGAGTGCTGTGTCAGGTCCACAGAGTGCACTGTACCCACTGCAGTGCACTGCCCACCACTGATATATATACGGTGGCACAGCATCTTGTTGCAAATTAAAAAAATATATATTTTTTATTATTGCAGTAGTTGCCTGGGCTGCCAGTGACTGTCAGGTCCACAGAGTGTACTGTGCCCACTGTAGTGCCACTGCGTGCCCACCCACCACTGATATATATACGGTGGCACAGCAGCTTGCAAAGTAAAAAAATATATATTTTTTTTATAATTGCAGTTGCCTGGGTGCCAGTGACTGTCAGGTCCACAGAGTGTACTGTGCCCACTGCAGTGCCACTGCGTGCCCACCCACCACTGATATATACGGTGGCACAGCAGCTTGCAAATTAAAAATATATATATTTTTTATAATTGCAGTTGCCTGGGCTGCCAGTGACTGTCAGGTCCACAGAGAGTGTACTGTGCCACTGCCTACCCACCACTGATATATACGGTGGCACAGCAGCTTGCAAAGTAAAAAAATATATATTTTTTTATAATTGCAGTTGCCTGGGTGCCAGTGACTGTCAGGTCCACAGAGTGTACTGTGCCCACTGCAGTGCCACTGCGTGCCCACCCACCACTGATATATACGGTGGCACAGCAGCTTGCAAATGAAAAATATATATATTTTTTTATAATTGCAGTTGCCTGGGCTGCCAGTGACTGTCAGGTCCACAGAGAGTGTACTGTGCCACTGCCCACCCACCACTGATATATACGGTGGCACAGCAGCTTGCAAATTAAAAAAATATATATTTTTTTTATAATTGCAGTTGCCTGGGCTGCCAGTGACTGTCAGGTCCACAGAGTGTACTGTACCCACTGCCCAACACTCCTATAGGGTGGCACAGCACCTTGCACTCATAGTACAACACATTAAAAAAAATGACAGGCAGAGGCAGGCCACCCCGCAAGGGCCGTCGTGGCCGTGGTGCTGTGATTTCCTTAGGCCCTAGAATAATGCCAAGTGTTCAGAGGCCACCACAGACCCTGAACTCAAAAAATTCTGAGGACATAGTTGACTGGCTTACACAGGACACCCAATCGTCTACAGCTTCCGCTCGGAACCTTAATGCACCATCCTCCTCCAGCTCAGCTTCGGGCACCTCTCAATTTACCACTCGCCAGCCCGCCGGCACCACCACCAACACTAGCACTACAGCCGCTTCACTTGATCCATCAGAGGAGTTATTTTCACATCAGTTGGAAGAAATAAGTGATGCGCAACTATTAGTGCCAGAGGATGTAGATAACGGGGATATGTCTCAGTCAGGCAGCATTATACACATGGACGTACATTGTGATGATGATGATGATGTTGTACCTGCTGCTGCTGCCTTTGCTGAGTTGTCAAGTGAAGCGGCTGATGATGACGATGTGTCTGTGGATGTCACCTGGGTGCCTGCTCGAAGAGCAGAAGAAGAGGGGGAAAGTTCAGATGGGGAGACAGAGAGGAGGAGGAGACGAGTTGGAAGCAGGGGGAGGAGGTCATCGCAAGGAGCTAGTGGCGCAGTCAGACAGCATGTAGATTTGGCACCCGGGGTCAGCCAGACAGCACGCCAATCAACGCAAGCTGTTGCCACCACCAGAATGCCGTCCTTGCAAAGCTCAGCAGTGTGGCATTTTTTTTGTGTGTCTGCCTCTGATATCAGCGATGCCATTTGTAACCTGTGCCAAAAGAAACTGAGTCGTGGGAAGTCCAACACCCACCTAGGTACAACTGCTTTGCGAAGGCACATGATCTCACATCACAAATGCCTATGGGATCAACACATGAGTAAAAGCAGCACACAAACTGAAAGCCACCATCCTCCTCCTGGTCCAGCATCTTCAGCCACGTCAACCACTGCTGTCCTCCATGCCCCCTATAATCAACCCGCCCCTCCGCCTCTCACCTTCAACAGTTCCTGCTCATCTGCCCACAGTCAAGTGTCTGTCAAGGAAATGTTTGAGCGTAAGAAGCCAATCTCACAGAGTCACCCCCTTGCCCGGCGTCTGACAGCTGGCTTGTCGGAACTCTTAGCCCGCCAGCTTTTACCATACAAGCTGGTGGAGTCTGAGGCCTTCAAAAAATTTGTCGCTATTGGGACACCGCAGTGGAAGGTACCCGGCCGAAATTATTTTTCACAAAAGGCAATCCCCAACCTGTACTCTATTGTGGAAAAGGAAATCATGTCACGTCTGGCACACAGTGTTGGGGCAAGGGTCCATCTGACCACTGATAGCTGGTCTGCAAAGCACGGTCAGAGCAGGTATATCACTTACACTGCGCAGTGGGTAAACCTGCTGGCGGATGCCAAGCATGGAATGCGTGGCTCTGCTGCAGAGGAGTTGGTGACACCGCCACGACTTGCAGGCAGGCCTGCTGCCACCTCCTCTACTCCTCCTACTCCATTCTCTTTGCTAACCTCCTCGGCTGAGTCCTCTTCTGCTGTTGAGTCTTGCTCCACACCAACTGCACCCCCCCAGCTCCCCAGGGGCTATTCCACATGCCGGATACGACAGTGTCACGCTGTCTTGGGGTTGACTTGCCTGAAAGCAGAGAGTCACACCGGACCAGCACTACTGTCCGCCCTGAACGCACAGGTGGATCAGTTGCTGACCCCGCACCAACTGGAGATCGGCAAAGTGGTGTGTGACAACGGAAGCAATTTGTTGGCGGCATTGAATTTGGGCAAGTTGACACATGTGCCGTGCATGGCACATGTGTTGAATCTGATTGTACAACGCTTTGTGCAGAAGTACCCAGGCTTACAGGACGTCCTAAAGCAGGCCAGGAAGGTGTGTGGCCATTTCAGGCGTTCCTACACGGCCATGGCGCACTTTGCAGATATTCAGCGGCTAAACAACATGCCAGTGAGGCGCTTGATTTGCGACAGCCTTACACGTTGGAATTCAACACTGCTAATGTTCGACCGCCTGCTCCAACAAGAAAAAGCGGTCAACGAGTATTTGTATGACCGGGGTGCTAGGACAGCCTCTGCGGAGCTGGGTATTTTTTTGCCACATTACTGGACGCTCATGCGCAATGCCTGTAGGCTTATGCGTCCTTTTGAGGAGGTGACAAACCTAGTCAGTCGCACCGAAGGCACCATCAGCGACATCATCCCATATGTTTTCTTCCTGGAGCGTGCCCTGCGAAGAGTGCTGGATCAGGCCGTAGATGAGCGTGAAGAGGAAGAGGAAGAGTTGTGGTCACCATCACCACCAGAAACAGCCTTACCATCGCTTGCTGGACCCACAGCAACACTGGAAGAGGAGTCTGAGGAAGAGGAGTCAGAGGAGGAATGTGGCTTTGAGGAGGAGGAACACCAACCACAGCAGGCATCCCAGGGTGCTCGTTGTCACCTATCTGGTACCCGTGGTGTTGTATGTGGCTGGGGGGAAGAACACACCTTCAATGACATCAGTGAAGACGAGGAATTGGACATGAGTAGCTCGGCATCCAACCTTGTGCAAATGGGGTCTTTCATGCTGTCATGCCTGTTGAGGGACCTTCGTATAAAAAGGCTGAAGGAGAACGACCTGTACTGGGTGGCCACGCTACTAGACCCCCGGTATAAGCAGAAAGTCTCTGATATGTTACCCAATTACCGGCAGTCGCAAAGGATGCAGCAGCTACAAAATAAGTTGAAAAGTATGCTTTACACAGCATATAAGGGTGATGTCACAGTCACAGCACAACGGGAATCCAACAGGGGAAGAGGTGAAAGTAATCCTCCTCCTACCACAACCACGCCGGCAAGGACAGGACGCTTTACAGGCGTCTTGTTGATGGAGGACATGCGGAGCTTTTTTAGTCCTACGGATCGCCACAGCCCTTCGGGGTCCACCCTCAGAGAACGACTCGACCGACAGGTAGCAGACTACCTTGCCTTAACTGCAGATATCGACACTCTGAGGAGCGATGAACCCCTTGACTACTGGGTGTGCAGGCTTGACCTGTGGCTTGAGCTATCCCAATTTTCCATTGAACTTCTGGCCTGCCCCGCTTCAAGTGTGCTGTCAGAAAGAACCTTCAGCGCAGCAGGAGGTATTGTCACTGAGAAGAGAAGTCGCCTAGGTCAAAAAAGTCTTGATTACCTCACGTTTATTAAGATGAATGAGGCATGGATCCCAAAGGGACTGACAGTGGGGGATGCATTTGACTAAAAAAGGCCTGGTGATGACTGAGATGCCTTGGGCTAAAAATGGTCCACACGCTGCTGTATTTAATCATTCTCTGCATGCCGGATGACTTACGTGACGTCTCCGCCACCAACTACGGTTCAAGCCGCAATGTTTTAGTGCACTTTCTGCCTTGAAAACCTCAATTTTTCAGGCCGCTGCTAAAGCAGCGGCTGCAACAATACCTACTTTTTCATGCATGTGTACATGCCTAATTTTTCTGGCCTCTGGTGCTACACTGTGGCTGCAAAAAAAACAAAAAACAAAAAAAAAGGCACATACATGTGTCAATTCCCCTTTGTGATCGTTACCTTGTCGTGGTGAAGGGGCTTGCGTATCACAATGAAGCGATCACCTCTAGGAGTGTGTTGGCACACCCCAGATGATAAGGTCGTTGCTTCATTGTGAACAGACCAAAAGCGATCCGCGGGATAATTTTTCATAGAAAACATTCATTTTCTTTCATTCTTTCTGCGGAGCTGGGTATTTTTTGGCCGCGTTACTGAATGCTCATGAACAATGGCTGTAGGCTCATGCGTCCTTTTGTGGAGGTGACAAACCTGGTGGTCAGTCGAACCCAAGGCAACATCATCGACCTCATCCCATATGCGTTTTTTCTGGAGCATGCCCTGCGAAGAGTACTGGATCAGGTTGTAGATGAGCATGAAGAGGAAGAGTTGTGGTCCCCATCACCACCAGAAGCAGCCTTGTCGTTGTCAATTGCTGGACCTGTGGCAACGCAGAGAGAGGAGTCTGAAGAAGAGAAGTCAGAGGAGGAAGGGGGCTTTGAGGAGGTGGAATACCAGCCACAGCAGGCGTCCCAGGGGGCTTGTTGTCACCTTTCGGGGACCCTTGGTGTTGTACGTGGCTGGGTGGAGGAAGAGACCTTCAATGATGTCAGTGAGGACAAGGAACGGGACATGGCTAGCTTGGTATCCAACCTTGTGCAAATGGGGAGTTTGCGGTTGTGCAAATGGACTGACTGACTGACTGTTAAACGGGGAGTTTGGTCTGTCAGAGTTTGGTCTGTCACTGTGAAGCGGGCGTAACCCTTACACTACTTGACCGATACAACATCATACCTGATCGTATTCACACACTGGATGTTTTAAAGCTTGTTATTCCAAACAATTTAGGAATGTTAGGTGATTTATGCCCTTTATGGATCAAAACCCAACTCTGCGTCAAGTACGTAATTTTCCATGGGAGTTTTGCCATGGATCCCCCTCTGGCATGCCACAGTCCAGGTGTTAGTCCCCTTGAAACAACTTTTCCATCACTATTGTGGCCAGAAAGAGTCCATGTGTGTTTTAAAATTTGCCTGCCTATTGAAGTCTATGGCGGTTCGCCCGGTTTGGCATTGAATATATTGCTGCTTTTTTTGCATAGACATCGATCCAGAGGGCATTTAAAATGTCAGGCTTTGTGGGTGACGATTGGGAGACTCTTATGTCTCAATATATGAATGAGTACAATCAGAAGGAATATATTGATATTGAGATTTTCTCATGCTTTTTCCAGCTGACAAAATTGCTGGAAAATAAATCTTCATTTTTCTGGCATATTAAATCATTTGGGGACTACCTTAGAGAAAGCATTAACCCGTTCGGACATAGAGTCCAAATATTACCTACGTTGGATGATGTCAGTCCAACCTTCAAATCAAATTGGGAGCAATCACTTCGGGATTGCTCCGCCTCCCTAATGAAACACCTCATTGATGAGTATACTTTAAGATCAAGGAAACTCGATGTAGAAATCTCCTCACTTTGTGAGAAGATCCAAACTTTCAAAACTCACAAAACATTTAGAGATCGTGAATCTAAATTAAAGCAGCACCTTGATACATTTAACAAAAATATCTTGAGCAAGAAACAAAAGAAACTCAATCGAGACAGAAATATCTTTAAATTAGGGAAAGCATATGATTGGACAACCAGGAAATTCAATCCCAACTTTAATAGGAAAACTGACCAGCCCATGCCGTCGGGCGTCCAACATCCTCATCCAAACCAAAAACTGACTAATAACGATCGTCCCAAAAGACCGTTCCCTGGTGATCTACGCGGGAATCAATCCTGATCTATAAAACCCAACACAAAATCCATATCCAAAAATTTGTACCCCCTGTTTAAACCACCTGGCACAAATCAACTGGATGATATTTTTCCAGTACAATCCCTGAAGAAGAGGTTTCCGCCTCGAAACGTTGGATCATACATGGAATAGTCGGTTGAGTGTATATGCACACTTTTTTTAAAAACACCAGTTTTGCCAAATTTTACTGTACTCTTGAACATATTTTGTATGTGTTTTTTTTATATACATTTTCTTTATTCTTGATTATCAATAAAACCTTTATTATATTCAAAATATTTATATTTTCAATTATAATTTTTTTTGAGTGACCTATAAAGTCCCACCCCTAGGGGATCCTCCACAAACATGCTCTACTAACCGGGATGTGGCACTCACTTTCAGGAACATAGCGGGAACACACCTACACATACATAAATATAAGGGGTGTACTCACTTTTGTGAGATACTGTATATTTAGACCGGTAACTTTTCTTGGTGTTTAACGAAAACAGAATTGATGATGAAGAAACTTTCTTGCCAATATTTGCCAATTCAAGCAGCTTACATACTGGCCTGCCTCTGGTTAGTTTTTTTTACAAATGTTTTTAATATACTACACTGTAATTTGTATTGTAGAAACAAATAATCTTTTTAGGGTATGAAAAAGGAGGATGCGCTGCTTTCTGATGGGTATCTTTCTGATGGGATTTGATATCTGCAGGGTGGTGAAATAAAAGAAGCATCTTTTTTTGTGACCATTGCACCAAACTCAGGGAGAACCTCTAACACTAAGCCCAATCAGGGTGAAATGCACCAGAGGCATGTGGTAAATGAACATGAACTGAGCTGCAACTAGAAATCTCTAATCAGAAAAGATTGTCATTAACAGAGCGTGGCCTGAATTTGGTATTTTGGTGTATGTGTGGAGCAGGATGTGCTCCTTTTGGGACCGCCACCTGAAGCAATGGGAAAGCAAACAGGATACACACAGTAGGCTCAGAGGCTTCGTGGTTGACTGGTTTTGGCACCAAGAGCAAAAGCCCCTACCCGCAGTTCAGCCCTGCTAAAACACTGTCCCTCTTGCTGAGATCAAATCCTCTGCCATCTTGTGCCCTGCGCAATGCCATAGGCCTCCACACAGCTTTCCATAGACCTTTGTATCCCCAAGAGAGGAATATCCACAAAACAGCCTAACTGTACTTTACTGATGGCATTCATGAAATGGCTTTACAGTCATATCACTAGGACATGCATTCTGGAGTCTCTTGACATTACAAAGTCAATCACATTTAGAGGACAGTCCACAGTAGTCACAAATGAAAGCATGTGTAGCATCTGAGCAGACATCTACCTTACAGTCTCTTCTCTGCCTAGGGTCATTAGTATTCACAGGACTGTGCTTACTGAAATCATATTCTTGCTTGGTACGTCTTCTCTGGGAACCCTCCAGGGAAGCAGCCTCAACAGGGATCTCGGACCTAGCCTAAAAAGCCTTTTGCAATCTGCCCCTCCCTGTGACTTTTAAATAAGTGCTGCCTCACCCCTGACATCACTGTAGGAGGGCTCTATCTAAAAGAGGATAAGCACCAGATGACCATGCTTAAAAGTTGCACAGCAGCTAACTGCACCTGCCTACAAGCTTTTTTGGGGAATTTCACTTATATGGACTGTGTTTGTCTTTTACTAATATTCATGGTACATTATACTTACAGTATGTTTGTCACAGGTTTTATATACTGTATACACAGTTGTTAAGAATTTTGATTAACATTTATTCAGTTTATAGAATGTGAAACCACAAATTTTTTATATCGTGTATTAGAGCTTCTCTATTTTGAGTATTTCTTCCATTTGTGGTGTATTTAAAGGAAGAAGCTTTCATTTATATGAGTTTTAAAGATTTTTTTTTGTGCACAGTGTAGTTTGGTATTGATTCAAAAAATGGAATTTGGCATAACAGACAACAGCATTACTGATTTATGTGAAGTGGGAATTTTAATAGATACTTTTCAATGCAATACTTATCCATGAACAGAATTATACAATAGATAAGTTATTATTATCAGTCCTTTTCAAAAACTAATGAATATAAACTAATAATATACAGATAATATACACACCAGAAAAACAATATGTAGTAAAAATAATTAAAAATAAAAATAGTTTCTAGGAAAGATATTATAATTATATAGATTTTACAAATGGGCCGAACACCCCACAACACTTTTGAACATTGCAAAAGTTTGGACCCAAACCCAATTTAAGTCTATGGGACCTGAATTTGATAAATCAAAAGTCCTTATTTTGAAGGTTTATATGCAAGTTATTGGGCATAAAAAGCATGGTACTGCCCTGGGGGATGTGTACCAATGCAGCAAAAAAACGTTAGAAAAAATATTGTTTTAAAGGAGCAGTGATTTTATTGGTGCTTAAAGTGAAACAATAAAAATGAAAAATTCCTTTAACCACTTAAGCCCCAGGGGATTTGGCTACTCAAAGACCAGGGCCTATTTTGCGTTTCGGCACTGCGTGAATTTAACAGGCAATTGCGCAGTCGTGCGACGCTGTACCCAAATAAAATTGCCGTCCTTTTTTTCCCACAAACAGAGCTTTCTTTTGGTGGTATTTGATCACCTGTGCAATTTTTACTTTTTGCGCTATAAACAAAAAAAGAGTGACAATTTTGAAAAAATAACAATATTTTTCACATTTGTTATATGAAATTCCCCCAAAAAAATGTAAAAATCAAAATGTATTACATTTTAGGCCAATTTGTTTTCTGCTACATATGTTTGGTGAAAAAAATCACAATAAACTTATTTTGATTGGTTTGTACAAAAGTTATCGCAGCTACTAACTACGGGAAAGATTTATGTAATTTTTATTGTTTTTTTTTTTTTAACTAGTAATGGCGGCGATCTGCGATTTTTTTTGCGAGACTGTGACATTGCGGCGGAAAGATCGGACTCCTGACTAACATTTTTGACACTTTTGGGGGGTACCAGTGACATTACTACAGTTATCAGTGCTATACATATGCACTGTTAATGTAAAAATTACACTGGCAGGGAAGGGGTTAACTTTATTATTGATCAAGGGGTTAAGTGTGTCCCTAGGGGCGTGATTCTAACTGTAAAGGGGCGTGGCTAGTAATGTAACCACAGAGACATACGATCCTACATAGCAGGATCGTATGATCTCGGTTCTTACATCAGAGAGAATGACAGGCGGCTTTATTTACATTAGCCGTCTGCCTTTCTCCCTCTCCACTGGGAGATTGCGGGCGACCGACGGACATCGGAGCCACCGGTCACTCGCGCGGACATGTCAGGGAACGAGTGGGGGCGGGAGCGCGCCTCTGGCTGCGCGCGCTCGCCCCCTAGAGGCTCGTAGGCGAGCTACGTAGCCCTACGTCGCTTTGACTGTACGGGGCTGACTGCCGCAGTAAATAGTCGTGCGGCAGTCGGCAAGCGGTTAAATGGAGTACTTTGGGGGTTCCCTTAGTCTACATGTAAAGTGGCCCATCTGTACCATGTATAGAACGTGCTACAGCAAAACTGACATTTATAAAGAAAATTAAATTTAAATTGATTTTCCCTGCAAATTTTCTGCATTTTGTAAACAATTTGTTTTTTTTTTGTTTTTTTTTTTAACGAACAGTTTTTTTTAGATAAAGTCTGGTGACTTTTTTGCAGAGATTGGATAGAAGTAACAGGTGTGGAAATATTGGGCATTTGGTGTCGGTGGTGCCTTCACACTGTAACCCTATGGAGATAATCTTGATGAAAGAAAGAATTGGTCTTACTGTAAAAATGTTTCAATTTGATGCCCCTGTCACACAGTTGCAGAAAAATTGCAATTCTTGGTGTTTGTGGTGCCTTCACTTCATAACCTTCTAGAGTTACTCTTGATGAAAGCAAGAATTGGCTTTGCTGTAAAAAATTGAAATTTGATGCTTCTGCCAAACAGGTGTGGAAAAAGTGGTCTTTGGGTGTTAATTGTGCCCATGAATGCTATACCAAAAAATTACATTAAGATAAAATCAACACCCATAAAGCTTGGCAACCTAGACAATCTTACAGAGATTTGAGATCCCAATAACACTTATTCAGCAACATAGGCATCAGGGGCTTGATAGCTGCTGCTAATCCAGGACTGATTCATTTTGAAAAATGTCAGCCAGTCAACGGAGTCTGTGGACAGATGCACTCTTATCTGTCACAAAACCTCCGGCAGCACTGAATGACCATTTAAAAAGTATGTAGAATGCAGGGTAGCCCAACAGCTCAATTGCGTACTGGGCAAGTTCTGACCAGTGGTCTAATCTCATGACCCAGAAACTCAGTGAATTGTCTTCTGGAATGCTCTCCATGTCTGTTTTCGTCCCTCGATAATAATGATCCTTCGCCTTGATGCCACTAATTCTCGGGTCCTTTCGCAGGTTCTGAAAAAAAGGGAGCCCATGCACCGCAAGTTTGCAGAGGCATAAGAAGCAGAGTCTTTGGGGTCATTGAGGATTACAGTATTTGGAACTACCTCCTCCCAGCCATGTACTTCTCCCAAGGTTTCTGGGGACTGAAAACCATTTTTCAAGGTTTGACATATGCCTTCCTCTTCTTCAATGCCTCCAAAACTGCCAGAATCCTCATCTTCCTCCTCTTCCTCCTCCTCCCTCTCCTCTTGTGTGTTCTGTGGCATTGCAAGATTGGTGTCTGCATAAAGCAGGTCTTGAGAGGAAACAAAGTCCTCCTTTTTCTCCTGCTCCTGTGCCTCTATTGCCCTGTCCATAATGCCACACAGAGTATGCACCAGCAGGAACACAAGGGATTGTGTCACTGATCCATGCATTGTCATGACTCACTATTCTTGTCGCTTCCTCAAATGGTGACAGTACAGTGCTTGCATCCTTTATTAGCAGCCATTGACATGGGTAAAAAAGCTGAGCTGCCCTGAGCCTTTTCTTGTGCCATACTCACACAGGTAATCATTGATGCCCCTCTGCTGCATGTGCAGCCACTGCAGCATTGCCAAAGTTGAGTTCCACCTGGTAGGCATTTCACAAAGGTGGTTTACTGGAAGGGGGAATTCCTGCTAAATTTCAGCCAACCAAACACTGGCTGTGGATGACTGCCTAAATGGCTATAGACTCTTCTGGCCTGCCTTAGAAGATCTTGCAACCCTGGGTACCTGTTTAAGAAATGCTGCACCACCAGATTGAGGACATGTGCCTGGCATGGTACATGTGTCAACTTTCCCTGTTGAAGGGTGGAGAGAGGGTTAGTGACATTATCGCACACCACCATTCCTGGCTCAAGCTGCCTTGGCATTAACCACCTCTGGGCCTGCCCCTGCAGAGCTGAAAGAATCTATGCTCTGGTGTGACTCCTGTTCCCTAGACAGAACAGGTATAGCACAGCATGTCAACTTTTAGCTTGACTCGTTGAATAGCCCCTTGAATGCTTAGGGGGTACTGGTGGTTCCTAAATAAACAAGTGGATGATGCTGTGTTCAAATAATTCAGCTAGCTTCTCCATGAACGATGCTGGGGCTATGGCAGGAGTAGCTGTAGACAAGGAGGCAGAATAAGCCGCTCTGTGGTGGACTGCGTACTAGTGTCAACTTGAGTCATAGAGGATGAGGAGAATAATGATGATTTTGTAAGCCACTCCACTACCTCCTCTGCATGCTGTGGCTGGGTAGCACTGACAACATCAGTAAACAGAGACAAACATGTCAACTTTGCAAAGATGGACCAAGTCCACCTTTGCCTGTTGCCTGTTAATATGTTGAATTCAATTTTAAAAAAGGGGGCAGGCAGAGGAACAAAAAAAACCATGCACCAGCCAAACGGGGAAAAAAAGTGGTATACAGCACTGTATACAGCGCTAAATGTTATGTAATGCTGTGTTAAATGCTGCACTACACTAACACACTATACTGACACACTACACTATACTCACACTATACTGAAACACTATACTGACATCACACTATACTGAATCACTATACTTACATCACACTATACTCACACTATACTGAAACACTATACTCACACAACACTAACACGCTACACTCTGAGTCACAATAACACTGACTCACTAGTAGAAAATCTATCTCGAACAACACACTGCAAAAGCTTCCTGTGGGAAGGAGCCTTTTATATTGTGGGGTGGGACTATGAGCACTGAGCCAAGATTTGGCAAAGTCATCATGGCTTTGTCCAATCATGGCTCTGACAATGCTCTGTGCCCTGATTGGGCAAAGCACCTGAACCAGACCAGCAGTGCACTTTGCATTGTGGGGCGTTTGTGTAAGATTCCGGTACCTCCGGTACCCTTAATCACCACTTTCCTCTGTAATGCGTCCCACCTTTCTCTTCAGGTGGTACGCATATACCTTTAAGAACGATGATGTCACTGCTGAGCGCCGCAGAGCGGCTATTTCAACCGCCGGCGGTCTCACTCACACTGTTCGTTCAACCTGCCTTGATATCCACATGCTTTCAAGCCTGTCTCCCGATCGGAACCTCCAGCTATTCCCTTTACCTGGAGCAGACCGGAACCTCGCTACTGATCCCTGTAACTCGCTACCGGACCATTCCTCATCTACTGGACCTCTCTAAACTACTAACATTACAAGTGATAAGTACCCCGCAGGGGAACCCTCCATAACCTTATTGCACTATCTACCTATGCAAATCAAGGACTGTTACTACCTATCCATACTATCCTATCATCTGCACTGTTACATAGATTGCTAGCTCTTGAGCCTACTACCATCTATCATCTGCACTGCTGCATAGATTGCTAGCTCTCCTGTCTACTACTATCTATCCTTGCACTGGGTTACTCTATCCTGTATTTGTCATCTGCTGTCCTCACCACCTATTAGCATACTCGATACTAACCTATCTGCATTCCTAAATACCATCTTGAACTCTCCTATACAAACCTATCAAGTGATTACCATCCTTGTCACTGTTCACACCTGTCCCTTCAGCACATCACCTTCATACTATCATATACATTCTATCACTCCAGGAACATCTCATTGAGTGTGTATATATCTGTATGTTGAAGCTGACAGGCCCACGGTGATGAGTCCTGGAGAGTTGGATCTGGTATTCAACACATCTCTACATGACTACTGAGTGGAGATTTTGCAGCTGCAAATCCAGCCTATACTAAAAACGCAGGAGCGTTACAGCTTGGTGGGCAAATATCCCACTGAGCACCACGCAAATTTGGGTGTTCACTGAACAGGTGAACCCGCGATGTTTGGGCCAAACTTCTTCTTGGCTCAAACTGTTCCCCCGACTCTAATAGAATGTTGTGAACTCAATGTTGCAGCGCTGCTTGAAATAAGTAAAAATAGTGAAATAAATATGTAAACTTGTGCCAATTTTCAAACATGTGCAAAGTATACAGTGCAAATCTCGAAAGATCATATAATACATACTTCAAAAATTCATGCAAAAAATATCAAATTCATATTAAATCATATAGTCCATATAAAGTCTATCAAAGTGCAGACAAAGTGCTCCTGTGCTTCCTATGTGCATGGATGGGGATGATCCCCCTGTGGTTTTCTACTTACCACAATACGCTCGGTTTAAAGCATGTAATGATGTCTTGTAGTATAATCACAGTATTCTCTGACACCCTGGAATCCGTAATAAAGTTGGTGAGATCCTTAATGGTGGTCTTTGAAGCTTCCCCGAGTTCCCTCATGGAAAAGAAAAGCCATCCATAGTGAAGAACGTTTGAACAATTTTATTGAAAACAAGAAAAAAATTACTCACAAACATAATAGAAGTAAAGGCATGTAGGTCTCGGCACGGTGGTTCGCTGCTCCCGCAGCGTGCACTTCACCGGCGGGAAGTGACGTCAAAGTCCGCTCAGCCAATCGCTAGACGCGTTTCGCCGTCCAATCATGAGCAGCGAACCACCGTGCCGAGACCTACAAGCCTTTACTTCTATTATGTTTGTGAGTAATTTTTTTCTTGTTTTCAATAAAATTGTTCAAACGTTCTTCACTATGGATGGCTTTTCTTTTCCATGAGGGAACTCAGGGAAGCTTCAAAGACCACCATTAAGGATCTCACCAACTTTATTACGGATTCCAGGGTGTCAGAGAATACTGTGATTATACTTCAAGACATCATTACATGCTTTAAACCGAGCGTATTGTGGTAAGTAGAAAACCACAGGGGGATCATCCCCATCCATGCACATAGGAAGCACAGGAGCACTTTGTCTGCACTTTAATGGACTTTATATGGACTATATGATTTAATTTTGAATTTGATATTTTTTGCATGAATTTGAAGTATTTATTATATGATCTTGCGAGATTTGCACGGTATACTTTGCATATGTTTGCACATTGGCACAAGTTTAAATATTTATTTCACTATTTTTACTTATTTCAAGCAGCGCTGCAACATTGGGTTCACATTATTTTAAAGAGCACTAGCACTTTGTTATTGCAGCAAGCAGCTTGTGATTGCACAGACACTTTTTCAATTATTTATTTATTTATTTTGCACAATACCATAAGCTCGAGGTTATACCGACATACATTCTAATAGAATGTTGCCATTATTTTTAAAGATACTGCAAAACAATTGTATAGCACCAGTAGCAAAATAGTCACAAAATAAGTTTAGATAGTCACTATACAGTATTATCTGTATTACAATTATACCCTTTAGTTTTTCTGTTCTGCCTTATAAAACTCAAGAAAATCAAAATGTAATCATCTGTGCCAAATTATTTAAACTCAGCTTCCTATTAGTACTTTCTATTATGAGTTTAATTTCACAAGCTGAAAGAGAGCTGTTTAATTAATAGAAGAACACTGATCATAAGTGACCCTTTAAGGATTCTCTAAAGTTCTTCACCAGAAGTATACTGATTGGGTTTTATGGCTTCTGATCTGTGCTTCTGTGTTTTAATTGGACGTTTAACAAAGTAAGTGTTTCAGAAAATCATTTAAGCTAGCTTATTTGTAGTTAATCTTGTTTTCCACATAGTTTACCTAATTTTTATATCTTTTCTGCTGTTGATGTAAAATTTGTTTTTCTTTGATTTTTTTTTAAGCAAACACTTAAAATCCACAAACCTTTGTTGATTTGTACATTCAGTGCCAGTTCTCACTTATGCATAGATGCACATGTCATTTAAAAAAGCATTATTTTCAATAAGGGCTGTTCGCATATATGGGGTGTGCCGTTTAACTGGTTCGAAAAAGGGTCCTGTGCGAGTTTAGTGCGGTGCAGTGAGAATTTCAGTTCATAGACTTCTATGGGACCAGATTGAAGTCACAGTCCAGTGTTCCAGTGTTAATGTATTTACTTTTTTGCCTAGATTTTTTAGAAAATAAAATTGCAGCTGTGACCTCTTCCTTTACAAAAATGTGCACTAAGATTGCATTGAAATTGCACATGGCAAACTGAAATTACAATGTGAATTGGCACCCTATACCTCTTTAAATTTGCACCGAATTAGCAGCGCATAAGTTTGAACCAGCACTTAAAAACATACCATGGATAAATGTTGTAGCATGTCCACACTTGATTTTGGCTTTAAGCCATGCCAAGTTTTTATTAAATTATTTAAAAAAATATATTATTATGTATGATTCCTTAGAATGCCATCATTATGCAATATAAATTAGGAATACTGATCTATAGCTTCCCAGTTTTAGCTTTCTATCTCTCTGAAATAATATTTTAGCATAACATAAACTTTGCTTTAGTCTTGTGAAATGTCTTATTAAAAAAAAGAGTAAACTAGGAATTTATCAGTTACAGAGCTTAACATGCAAATACATTTAATCACAAAAACTTAATGGAAGCTTCATCATGGTAGAGCCATTTCAAAAGCATATTTTAATATTTTTTAAGTCTGCAGCTTTTACTAAAATAATTAATTGATGATCTTGTCATAAGGGTTCATGCTTAGACATTTCACATACAGTGAAAGTGCCAGAACAAGAAAAGTGCCTTGTTACAAAGGCACATTCCTCAGCACCTAGTTGGAGGAGCGCTGAGAAGACTTCTGTTAGAGATCATCAAAAAAAATGATCTGCAACTCTGTGTAGTTCTATCACTATGTAATCTCTCCTACCCTTCTTTGTAGCCTGTTCTGATCCACTGGACTGGGAGTATAGGCATGGTTGAATTCTTCCTGCTGAATAACACAGCAGCTACAAAGCAATTCTCTATTAGCCGTGCTAAAGCCAACACCTGTTTCCTGAGCAACAGGTTTATTTCCTAGCCCAATGGTTTAGTCTGTGTTAGCCCTTGTGCTCTTGTATTCTCACTAATGACATCACTTTGTATTGGCTTCACTTGTTACATGCCCCTCCTCATTATTAACCTGTCCCCTTTTCTATATCTGCCTGTCGATTGTGTACTATGCTCTGGTTCCAACCTCAGATGAACTGCCATCTGCAAAGAAGTGCCCACGGGCTGCAACATGGTGCACACTCAAGTAAACTCTCAAGTAAATGCTCTGGGGGCATGTAATCATACTCTTCACCTTTTCTTTTTTGGGGCTCACATCCTCTCCAATGTGCAGATAGCAAATAGTCCACTATCTATTATTCCCTGGAACACCTGTTTTTGACATTAACATTTCTTTAGAAAAACCTTTAACCATTTAATTCAATGAATTCCCAGGATCCATCTTCCGTAGTTCAAAGTTCTGATGAAGAAAGTGGGTTATAGTCCCTGTGAGGAATATACTGGTCACAATACTGCAGTAACCCAGAGAAGCACTGGAGTGTGCAGGCGTGGACTTGCTGGTACCCATCCAGCTTTGAATAGATGTGTGCCAGTACGCATGGGCATGCGCAGAAGCGTGTACACGCAATCGTACACAGATTTGCGCATGCGCGCGGTAATCATTTATATTGGCACGCAGCGGCCTATATAAGTGCAGCAGCTGCCCTGATCCTTTGCTTTTTGATATGTAGCTGTCCATGTATTCTTGCATCTGAACCTGTTGATTCCTATATTTGACCCGGCCTGTTTCTGACTTCACTTGATAGCTACCTGTCCTGGCTTTGGTTTGCTCTGGACTTTGCTTTGCCTCCTGATATCTACCTGATCCTGTGTTGCCGACCTCTGCCTGCATCCTGGTTATCCCTTTACTGCTGTCTGTACCCACATCTGCCTGTTTGTTACCGATCCGGCTTGTCCAACCACGCATCCACTCGCTACTGCTGCTGTCGCTACCACCAACCTGGTTTCCGCTGCCTGCTGTCCTCAGTTACAGCTTACTAACCAGCTTTGGTGATGGATCTGCCATTCACCTCTTCACCCAGTGGAGAGATCACACGGACACCTGTACCTCACCGCACTCCTGCGACCACTGTCACAACATCAGTGGTTCTCAAATAGGGGCTGTACGAAAGGACTCCTTCTACACGTCAGGCTCAGCCACAAGGTAAGTGACAGTCCCCAAAACAAGTTGGCTCTAATTGTACCCCCAACATCCTTTGGGGGCTAACTTGCATACAGAATTATCTTGCACCTAGGTATACGCCCACACACACCATAACACATTTTCAAACAACTTTCCCTTGAAACTTTTCCACCGGACTTTTCGATTAAGGATACTGGACACATATGGTTTCTTTTTATAGGGACACAAGTCAATTTCCTGGTGGAATGTGCAGCTGTTTTCAGAAGAGTGCCCTTGAAAGCTACTTCCTGGGGCCATAATACCCTTTGGACCAATCTTCCCTCTAACAGAACTTGAATGTACAGCATTAAAGGAGTACATTGATGACAGCTTAAGGAAAGGCTTTGCCCTTCTACATCTCTGGCTAGAGCAGACATTTTCTTTGTAGAAAAGAAAGATCCTTCCCTTTCACCCTGTGTGGATTACCACAAACTTAAAAAAATCACAAGGTTTCAGTCAGAAATTTGAGGAAAAAGGAACCACATCCCAAAATAGATAATAATTTTGAATAGAGGCAGAAAGGGATTTTTCGGGTGCTAACACGATGTATCGAAATACAACAACTTTATAAAATCATATAAATTGTATTTTAAATATTCCAAAGTTAAAATTAAATATTTATAAAACCAACAACAAGCAGTTCCATGCTATCAGGATGTATGTAGAGTGGTTTCTGCTTTATATGTTTCACCAGAAATATGACTTTTCAGGGAGACTCGTGAATCCGTGTACAGAATATCACTATGAATAAATGAAAAAGAATACAATATAGATTCAATTTATTACATACATAAAATGTATAAAGAATATACGGTAGTCATCATCTCAAATGTCAATACACAGTACAACAAGATGTTTACAGGTTATCTGATGGAATATCTCAGCATTTAATAAATGGTGAGGATGTGAACCTCTATTGGACTGACCTTCTGGAGTATGAGGGTGTCATAGAGGGAGTATACCCATAGAGTATACCCAGTTTTACATGGTCTCTGATTCTATGGAAAAATTGTCTTTTAGTCTTCCGTACATAGAACATACCACACTCAAATTCCATGCAGTACACTACACCTATCGATTGACAATTCGCCAAAAAATGGGGCCTATAAGTTCTGCTATTCTGCAACGTTATCTGTTGTGCTCTCCATATATGATGTCCAAAGCTAAATTTTCCACAAGAAGCAGTACTAGTGGATTTATAAGATTTGTTTCTACATGGAATGGAGTGATGGCTGTGGACTAACTGGTCTTTCAGGGATTGTGATCTTCTAAAGGTAATTTTAGGGTCATTTTTCACATATTTGGAGACTATATCATCTGCCTCTAAAAGGTACCAAAACTTTTAAAAAATTTGGCGGATCTATTTATGTTGTCCTGAGTTATGCGTGATAAGTCTCACACTCTGGGTATCTGACTTATTTATTTATTTTTTAAAGTTCAATGTTTATTAAAAAAAGGAATAGGCATACAATACAGGTATGAGTAATGGTACAGGTCTGAACACAGGATATAAATAGGTAACAACTTCAATAGACCGTAGGACACATGACCCAACAGCCGTCGTCTAGAGGTAACAAGCGTACGTATGCCCAGGGGGTATGGTGGTTTTTAGAGGATGGGAAGAACCAACAGGATAAGAGAGAAAAAGGAGAGTAGAGCAAGGAAGGGGAAGGTGAGAGAAAAAAAAAGAAGGGGGGGGGAAAGGGGAGAAGAAAGGGGGGGGGAGGAGATGGCCAATCGGTCCGCCTGTAGCAATCTAGGCAACCAAGGCTTTGTATTCTGCGGAAAAACTGGACTCATGCCAATAGTACCAGCGTTTGAGGAACTTCTCCCTGGTGCCCTTTCTGCAGCTACGAGATCTTCCATTTCGTTGATATTAGCTACTTTCCGTAACCACATAGCTACCATGGGAGGTTGTGACTGTTTCCAGAGAAGAGGGATACAGCTTTTGGCCGCCGTGAAAAGGAGCGAGCGGTAGGATCGATTTTCAGTAGGACAATCGTGGAAAACTAGTGTGGTGGAGAAGGAAAAGAGCAGGATTCAAAGTGAGGGAATGGTCTGTGAACTTTTGTGAAATGTGCAATACCTCGGCCCAAAAGGGTTGCAGGCGGCTGCAGGACCAAAAGACGTGGAGAAGGGAGCCCACCTCTTCCTCACATCGCCAGCAGAGATCGGAGCTGGCAGGGAACATCTTACGCAACCTGGCCGGGGTGTAATACCACCTGGTCAAGAACTTGTAACCTGCCTCTTGGTATTTGGAGCAAGTGGAAGTTTTATATGTGAAGAAGAATATACGATCCACATGGTGGTCCGATAAAGAAAGGTCCAGGTCACGTTCCCAGCGAGTTAGATATAGGGGTCGGAAGGAAGGGTCAGGCCCCATCAGAAGATGATAAAGCAAGGATATGGTATAGCGTAACGGAGAATCCGACACACACAGTTCCTCGAAGGGTGTGAGGCGTCTAGTAAAGGAGGCCACCTGTGGCAAGGACTGCAGAAAGTGAGCCAGCTGTATTTTTTGCCAAAAGGACAATACCACAAAGGAGCCATTAGATAAGAGAGTCTGCCGAGAGATCCACTGTCCCCCAACGATGAAGTGTCTGGCCTGATGGAAACCTCTGGACTTCAGGGTAAGAAAGCCCAGGTCCGTCAAGCCCGGGGAGAAGTCCTGGTTCTCAATCACCGGGAACAAAGGAGAAGGTAAAGTGGCAATCAATCCCTCGCTGCATATCCTACGTCCCAACCACAGAGTAGCTCCTATGGTCGGGTGGTCGGACACGCGTTTCGGCAAGGCAGATTCCGGGGGGGGGAATCCCCATAACTCCGTTCAATCCATACCCACTGTTTCAGGGGTCCATGGACATGCCAGTCTAAAATCCTAGCAAGGTGACAAGCTGCATAGTACATTGTCGCGTCCGGAAAGGCCATGCCTCCACTTAGTTTGGGCATACGGAGAACCCTCAGCGCTAGGCGGGGGGGGGCCCTCACCCAAAGAAACCTACGGAAGATTTTGTTTATCCTCCGAAGGAAGATCGGGGGGACAGAGATGGAAAGGGCTTGCAGCACATAGAGCAGACGGGCATCACATTCATTTTTATAATGTTACAGCGCCCAAAGAACATCCCCTTCTGCCATCCCTCCAAATCCTTCCGAATGTGGGAAAGAAGAGGAGGGAAGTTGCACTCAAAAATGCGGTCTGGACAGTTGGGAAGGAGAATGCCCAGGTACTATCTGACTTATTTTTTGACTATGTATTATGGGGTTCCTGCATTGGCCATTAGCTCTTTGAAATGGTTTTTCAAACATGACCTACTTTATCCCCTATTTAGTAGATATTTCTGTAGAGCTTTTGTTTCTGACTCCAAAATCATTTTGTCTAGTGCAATTTATTTTTAAACAAAGATATCGACTATAGGGGATGCTTGATAGGAGGGGGCCGAATGGGAACTGGTGGCATGTAAAATGGTATTGCTGGAAGATGGTTTTCTTTTTTTTGTTTTTTCCCAAAAAATGTTTTATTTTAATAAAATAATATAGCAATACAAAAGGGAAAAGGAAGGGTCTTGAGGTACATAACAATATTAGATAGCTTCTCGCCGGGGCAAGAGTCAGCTTATACATATATCAAATACATGTCGGGTACAATCGTACATAACCAGAGTAGTCAGTTAAACTTAAGTATATAACTAATAATATATAATTATCGAGAAGAAAAGAAAGGATCCAATTTATTTTATATCTTTGGCAAAGTGTAAGGTAGTTTTCCTTTTCGTTATTACTTTCCATTTTTTCTTAATTTGTTGTCCTTTTGCTAATAAAGCAGTATAACTCCTTTGTGTAAAGGAAGGTTTGTTAAACTTGGATTCCACGTGAGGGTGTTGTCTTCTATGTAGGTTTCGCATATTAGCCCAAACCGTGTCATGCTGAATGGGGAGGAGGAAGGATAAAGTAGGTGGGGAGAGGGAGGAAAAAAAAAGGGGGGGGGGGGGTAAAGTGAATATCAGTCTACGTACTATCTTCTCCATTCAATGTGTAAGGTAGGATAATACATAACTTGCTTTGTCTCCTTGCTCTCTATCCATGAGCCTGAACACCCCCAGGTTCAGTTCGCACCAGAACACCACGAACAGAGGAAAAGTTTGTTTGAACAAATAAACCCCATTGAAGTCTATGGGACTCAAACCTCGAAAATCAAACGGCCTAATTTTGAAGGCTAAAATGCAAGTTATTGCCCCAAAAAAGTGTATGGGGGTCCGGGTCCTGACCTGGGGAACATGTAGCAATGAAAAAAAAGTTTTTAAAAACGATCGTTTTTAAAGGAGCACCGATTTACTGATTTTATTGAGGCTTTAAAAATGAAAAATTCCTTCAAATATCGTGCCTGGGGGTCCCCTGAATGTGCCTGTAAAGTAGTGCATCTCTACGATGTATGTAGCCTGCTGCAGCTATACTGACATTTCTAAAGCAAAAAAATGTCATATACAAATATACAAACAAATTTCAAATCACATGTACTTGTCATACAGGTTCAGAAAAATTGGGCCTTGCTTGTTGATGGTGCCTGAACACCATAACCCCTCACAGTTACTCTTGCTGGGCGCAGGAACGGGCCCTACTGCTCAAAAATCCATACAAATATGAAATCGCATGTACTTGTCATACAGGTGCCAAAAATTGGGCCTTTGTATTTGCTGGTGCCTAAACACCGTAACCAGCCCCTCACAGTTACTCTTGCTGGGTACAGGAATGGGACCTGCTGGTAAGAATTCCATGCAAATTTGAAATCGCATGTGCTATACAAGTGCCAAAAATTGGGCCTTTGTGGAAGGTGGTGCCTAAACACCATAATCCCTCACAGTTAGCAGGGCACAGGGACAGGCCTGCTGATAAGTGACATACACATTAAAATTGTATGCACCTTTCATACAAGGCAGCAACTGTAATGCTCACAATTTGGCCAAGCTAGCATTTAGACGCCGAGCATGTGGATGGCTGGGACAGTATTTCTTTCTACGGTTCAAATACTGGGGTAGTGAAATCTACCTGCTGCTCAAATCAAGCGGTGGTGTACTGCTAGCAGATTGGGTGCAACGCTCTGTGCTACTCAATGCTATACCATCATCCCTCTCAATGCTGGTATTTGAGAAGGCATGAGGTATAGTAGGGTTAGAGATCGCAGATGAGGAGCAAGGTGATGTATGCTTGTTTTGATCTGGTGCCTCTTTCAGGTCCTGTTGCCAATGGACTGCATGGCAGGAAGTCATATGCCCAAGCGGCTGGTGTTCTGGCCACACTTGATCCGCTTTAGACAGATGCTGCAAACAACAACGCTGCGGTCTACTGCACAGGTGCTGAAAAAAGCCCACACTAATGAACTTTTTGGAGTCCGCTGGGATTTTCAGGCACCCTGCACCTGTGGAGCTCTGTGCTGTGATGCAATAGGTTGGCTACTGCTAGGCCAGCCCATGGAGCACATCCTGCCTCGTTGCAGTTGTGCATCCTCCTTATCCTCCCCCTCCCCCTCCATCTCTATCCTGTCAGGCACCCAAGTACGGCCAGTGACCTCATCATCCCCTCCCTCCTCGTCTCTGGAGCAAACTTGGCAATATGCTTCAGCTGTGGCAACATGACCGCTGGTCTCTTGTCCATAGTTGCCACCCCCTCTCTCTAGGCTCATGTTATTCCCTTCATCAATCTGGGAAACAACATCACAGTTTTCAAATTGCTGCATATCTTCCAGCAGCATGTCATTGACACTAGGATTGAATAGTTCAAGTGACTCCTCCGTGCATGATGGTGGGGCGACAGAAGGAGTAGCTGTGGAGAAGGAACCTGTAGAATGGACCGCTTTGGCAGCTGCGGTGGAAAGAAAACTACTGTGAGTGTGGGTGTTCAGAGGACAAGGAGGATGAGGACGGCTTATTTATCCACTCCATCAACTCTTCAACATGTTGTGGCTTAATAACGCGGGCAGCATTAAAGGTCACTGGCGCATGCGCTCTGAAGGAACGGCTGATCATGCCGTTCCTTCAGAGCCGTGCGCGGGAGTGACATCACCGCGGCTCCGGCCAATCAGATGGCCGGATGCCGCGATCCCGGAAGACGGGCGACTGAACATGTCGCTCGTCATACAGGTAAGAGAGCGGCACAGCGGGGGCTCCTTCTAAGGTAAGTATTTCATAATGATGCATACTAGCTCATTATGTCTTTCTCTTGCAGGTTGTAAAAAAAAAAAAAAAAATTTTTTGAACGAGTTTACAACCTCTTTAAGTGCTGCTGGATGTTTTGTGATGGACAAAGAGTGCGTCTGTCGACAGACTCTGTTGATCAGCTGAATTTTATCAAAACGAATCAGTCCTGGATCAACAGCAACTATCAAGCCACTGATGCTTATGTGACTGATTGAATTTGTTAGGGGTCTGCCATTCCTTGAAGACTGCATATGCTGCCTTTTCTATTCCTCAACATTGATTCTGCTATCTTCCAACAATGTTTTTGGTTTAGGTCACCACCATTCCCCAAGGCCTAATTTTTCTGCACTTGTATGACAGGTGAATACAATTTAAATGTCATATGTAATTTTTAACAGCAGGCCCTGTCCCTGTGCCCTGCTCCCAGCAAGAGTAACTTTGAGGGGTTACGGTCTTCAGGCATCACCAACACCAAAGGCCCAATTTCAGTTTCAGTTCCTTCTGATACTAACCTTCCAGGTCCCCATCACTCCAGCAAGTTTGCATAGCCGACACCCAACCTTGGCCAGGTCAGATGACAGCACAGCACCCCCACTAGATCACTGATAAGAACACATACAACACTTGATCTTTGCCAATTTCGAATTGCTATGGAATTTTTGAGCAACAGGGCCCGTTCCTGCGCCCAGCAAGAGTAACTGTGAGGGGATAGGGTGTTCAGGCACCACCAACACCAAAGGCCCAATTTTTGGCACCTGTATGACAAGTACATGCGATTTTAAATTTGTATGGAATTCTTACCAGCATGTCCCGTTCCTACGCCCAGCAAGAGTAACTGTGAGGGGTTGCGGTGTTCAGGCACCGCCAACAACCAAGGCACACTTTTTCTGCACCTGTATGACAAGTACATGCGATTTCAAAATTGGTATGGAATTTTTACCAGCAGGTCCCGTTCCTGCGCCCAGCAAGAGTAACTGCGAGGGGTTGGGGTGTTCAGGCACTGCAAACAACCAAGGCCCAATTTTTCTGCACCTGTATGACAAGTACATGCGATTTCAAAATTGGTATGGAATTTTAGCAGCAGGGCCCATTCCTGCGCCCAGCTAGAGTAACTGCGTGGGGTTGCGGTGTTCAGGCACCGCCACCAACCAAGGCCCAATTTTTCTGCACCTGTATGACAAGTACATGCGATTTCCAAATTGGTATGAAATTTTTTCCAGCAGGGCCCGTTCCTGCGCCCACCAAGTGTAACTGCGAGGGGTTGGGGTGTTCAGGCACCGCCAACAACCAAGGCCCAATTTTTCTGCACCTCTATGACAAGTACATGTGATTTCTAAATTGGTATGGAATTTTTAGCAGCAGGGCCCGTTCCTGCACCCAGGAAGAGTAACTGCAAGGGGTTCCGGTGTTCAGGCACCGCCAACAACCGAAGCCCAATTTTTCTGCACCTGTAGGACAAGTACATGTGATTTCCAAATTTGTATAGAATTTTTACCAGCAGGGCCTGTTCCTGCACCTAGCAAGAGTAACTGCGAAGGGTTGTGGTATTCAGGCACCGCCAACAACCAAGGCCCAATTTTTCTGCACTGTATGACAAGTACATGCAATTTCAAAATTGGAATGGAATATTTAGCAGCAGGGCCCGTTCCTTTGCCCAGCAAGAGTAACTGCGAGGGGTTGCGGTTTTCAGGCACCGCCAACAACCAAGGCTCAATTTTTCTGCACCTGTATGACAAGTACATGTGATTTCCAAATTGGTATGGAATTTTTTTTTTTTTTTTGTACATAGTAAATTCCAAGGTACAAGGAAATCAAAAGATCATATACATGTACATATTGTAACGGATCCCCCATACTTGGACCAAGTATTTCTGTCTTAGGTCCCCAGAATCTCCAGTGATGCAGTCCTGGCCCCTCAATTCCCCCCAAACATCAGCCTCCAGCTTGATGATGGTTAAAACACAATGACCCTTTAATTACCAACTCACTTGCAATATATATCCGGTAATTAACATACCTGGCCATCTGGACAGACACAGGTGAATGAGACTGCAACATTATCATAATTAATTCAACAAACAACCAACCCAAAACATAGCCGAATACACATTCCTAGAAGTGTGAACACACTTAACCTCTAAACAGATGAAAGCAGGAGACATAGGCTCTCAGACAGCATGTCTTCGCTTTCAAAACACCTTACTATAAATGTCAATACACATCCCCACAGCAGACAATAGCTGAATTTGACGTCATTAGAATCTCTTTAGTCTCTCAATGTGTGGAGAAGTCCTCTGCTGTAATATGCAGCCCTAGGCCTGTAACATTGATCCCAGTCTGAGTCTGTATCTTGGGGTGACATGGATTTGAGTCCAAAGCAACACTATTCCCATTGTCCCCCAGCATATACATACCCCCAACAGAGGTACACTCCCCTACAAGCCAGGGCCCATAGTCCGTGGGCAGGAGGCTGGCCTCCACACTCCTCCAGTAGCCGTAGCCTGTGGCGAACGTTCCAGCAAATTGGCGTTCGTCACATATCTCGCACCTCCTGGGGAGACGAACCAGACCCCAGACCTCCAACTGGTTTGGGTCTGTGTTAGTCTGGTGTCTTTTGCCAGACTGTGCCATGCTCCAGAGGGCCTCCTGCCCTATGTCCCAATTATAATATCCGGGGTCTTCCTGGGCAGGGCAGCAGCTATAATCCACTCCAGAGGCATTCCATTGTTGCTGGAGGGGCAAAATCAGGGTGGCATGGGCCCCCATACTAGGGGGTTGGGGATCTGGGCCGATTGCCCAGCATCTCTGTAATCCAGGGGTGGCGGCCACAGCCCCATCCACCCCTTCCATGCCAAAAGCTGCATGGACTGGTGGGCAGATACCCGTGGGGTTCTGCCTGGCTGCTAGCTCTTCCGCTGGGTAGGCACTCAACTGCTGGGACAAGGGACCTACAATCAGCTCTCCCGCTAATGCTGGCTGGTCCTGGGTAGTGGGCACGACAATCTCCACCCCCAGTGCTGTTGGCTGCTGCTGGGACGAGGGACCTACAATCGCCTCTCCCTGTACCGCTGGCTGGTCCTGGGCAGTGGGCACAACCATCTCCACCCCCAGGGCTGTGGGCTGCTGCTGGACCAAGTCTAGGAGGTGTTGGTAGTCCTGTTCCAAACCCCACTCGATCATAACAAGGTAGATGAGGTCTAGTCTCAGCTCCAACAACAACTGGGCTGGCAGCATCCTTCTCCGGTAATAATAAATAGCCCAGAACCGCGACATCTCAGGACTTCCAAAATCATCATCCTCCTCCATGGCCTTCCACAACAGGCCTGGGCCATCATAGCCTCCCCCCTCTGGTCTAATGCCTTCTGCCAACCAAGGGTCTCGTTGGACTGCGTACCACCATAGTGCCCGGTACGAGTCGTCCAGCATAATTTCTCTCTGGACCAGGCACTCAAGGTGCCTTTCCCACTGTGTCAAGGGTTGTTCTCCCAGGATAAACATCCGTTGGCTCACTTGTTCCTGCCAGCGTTGCGCTGTACTTGGAAGCTTCTCTTTCCGTCGAAGCTGTGCTAACTCCATGGACTCCTGCCAGAGTTCTTGCATTACATTTTTTCTCCAGTTCCCCTTGTCCTTGGCTGACATATTGCCCTGTTCCTTTGCCAGTATGTCTTGTAGTCTCCGCTGGAACTCCACCTTATATGGGGACACTGCCCGGGGGCTAGCTCGCTCCATCTCCTGAGTTCCTCCTTAGACCGAGATGCTGCTGGGCTCCTCACTGCATTCCTGGATTGGGATCTATTCAGAGAAGAATCCCACCACTTGCCACCAGTGTAATGGATCCCCCATACTTGGATCAAGTATTTCTGTCTTAGGTCCCCAGAATCTCCAGTGATGCAGTCCTGGCCCCTCAATTCCCCCCAAACATCATCCTCCAGCTTGATGAAGGTTAAAACACAATGACCCTTTATTTACCAACTCACTTGCAATATATATCCAGTAATTAACATACCTGGCCATCTGGACAGACACAGGTGAATGAGACTGCAACATTATCATAATTAATTCAACAAACAACCAACCCAAAACATAGCCGAATACACATTCCTAGAAGTGTGAACACACTTAACCTCTAAACAGATGAAAGCAGGAGACATAGGCTCTCAGACAGCACGTCTTCGCTTTCAAAACACCTTACTATAAATGCCAATACACATCCCCACAGCAGACAATAGCTGAATTTGACGTCATTAGCATCTCTTTAGTCTCTCAATGTGTGGAGAAGTCCTCTGCTGTAATATGCAGCCCTAGGCCTGTAACATTGATCCCAGTCTGAGTCTGTATCTTGGGGTGACATGGATTTGAGTCCAAAGCAACACTACTCCCATTGTCCCCTAGCATATACATACCCCCAACAGAGGTACACTCCCCTACAAGCCAGGGCCCATAGTCCGTGGGCAGGAGGCTGGCCTCCACACTCCTCCAGTAGCCCGTGGCGAACGTTCCAGCAAATGGGCGTTCGTCACACATGTATTACAGTAAATTGTAGTAAACAACAAGAAAAGGATAAACAGTATGCCAACAATGACAAACAATTGTGTGAAAAAACCAAGAGATATCACTTATTATCGACCATATCGATCTCGTTGTGCCTCAGTAATGGGGGGTTACATGGTGCGGCAGGGAGCCGAATGCTAGATCCCCCAGGGGTCTGAACACCCAAAGGGGAACAAACTGTGTCTAGACCGGTTCGGGAATCAAGCTTAGTTAGCGTGAGGCTGATCGATCGCGAGCGATCTGACTAAATGGAGTAAGGGGTCTGTAGCAGGAGGGTATTCTCTTTTATAGTGAAAGGGCATTGTGGGGTGTTTGTCATTGTTTTAGTTGGTGGTTAGGTACTCTTGGTTAAAGAAGGGAAAAGATGGGGGGGATGCGGAGACAGAAAAGAAAGAAAAGGAGGGGAGGAGTGTAGTGTTGGAGACTCATGTATGGGGATCGTAGATAATGTAATGTAATGAGATTCAAGGGTTGGTGATAGGGCAAGAAACAGTAGGCCTCATGATGTCAGAGAAAGTAGTAGATTCTGTAAAAGACAGCCACAAGAACCAAGTTTAGAAAAAAAGCTGGGAATGATTTTTTGGCTTGAGCAACCATTTCTTCCATGTTAGCAACTCTTTTTACTCTGTTGATCCACTCTCGGATCGTGGGGGGGGGGGGGGGGATATGGACATCCAATGACATGGGCTACTCATTCTGGCCGCATTTATTAAGTGAACATTTGTAGGTTGATTGTGGCAGCGACGTGTGGTGAAGAAGATATTGAGCAGGGGTATAGTCAGGTGAGAAAGTGGTTATTTGGGTTATAAGTCAGTGTATTTCTCTCCAGAATGGTTGTATGAGAGGGCAATCCCACCAAATATGCAACAGTGTACCTCGATTTTCACTGCATCTCCAACAAAGGTGAGATTTCAGGTCTATATTTATGGAGTATGTCTGGGGTTCTGTACCATTTGGTGTAGATCTTCATTCCGTTTTCCTGTGTGGAGACATTTAAATAGCCCTTGTGTATATGTGTATAAATGTTTACCCAGTTTTCAGAGGTCAACTCCAATGAGAGGTCAGTTTCCCATTGTCGGATAAGTTTATTTAGTTTAGGGTCACATTTATTAAAGAGCAAGGAGTACATGGCAGAGATTAAGTGTTTCTGGGGTTCAAACTTGCAGCATAGGTCTTCAAAGGTAGTACGATCTCTGGACCAGATCACTGGAGTTCCGGATCTGTTTGAAAAGTGTCAGATTTTAAGGTATTGGAAGAAAGAAATGTTATAGTGTGGAAAGTGAGAACATATGTTCTCGTATGTGCACAGAATGCCTTTTTTCAAATAGAAGAGCGGCCCTAATGTGGGGTTTGGGGCAGGCATGTTCTACGGAATGTAGGGGTAGACTTATGGGAAGCTCTGGGTTTTTAACTCTGGGGGTGAGCGGACCGAGAGGGGAGGAGATTTGCGTTTTCTCGGTATGGAATTTTTACCAGCAGGGCCCAGCAAGAGTAACTGCGAGGGGTTGGGGTGTTCAGGCACCGCCTGAAAAAAATGAATTGTTTTTAAAAAAATGTTTGCATTGCTGCATGTTCCCCAGGTCAGTACCCGTACCCCCATACACTTTTTTTGGGCAATAACTTGCATTTAAGCCTTCAAAATGAGGCCGTTTGAGTCCCATAGACTTCAATGGAGTTTGTTTGTTCGAACAAACTTTTGCCCTGTTCACGGTGTTCTGGTGCAAACCGAGCAGGGGAGTGTTCGGCTCATCACTACAACTGAATAGATAATTCTCCCTGGTGCAGACATTGTGAAAATTATATCTACTATCAACCAGAGGAATCTGAGTATTGGATGTCAAATTGTTATATATTGCTAGGCAGATTTGATTGCCATGTATATTAACGTCATGCTTGGTTAACATTGATATATGCATATAAGGATTTTTTTCCATTTTTACCTTTTCTGTCTCGGCTATGACAGTGTATTTGGGGATATGGTTGTCATGTCTGGCACTTCTTTGCATGTGTTCTGGCGCCCTGTGCGCTCTTATTTGCCGTCGCCTCTGTTTGTACGCCTGCACGCGGCATGGCATGGAGGCCATATTCAAACAAATGATGGACATAGCATATAACACATGGGAGAAAAGTCATTCACTACTTTGTCTCTATAGCAGCCGGACTGTGTCCGGCGAAACCGGTCAGGCATACACACCATCCACCCCTCCTGCCAGCCCCCTTGGGTGATGGAACCATGGACTATGGATATTTGGGAGATGTATTTACCTGCATGACAACTGATGGCTTCAATGCTTCTATGAACTTACTGGATGGATGCGTATACTCTCACTTACCTAATCATTAAGCTTAGCCATCCAACTGTGTGACCTTTAGGTTCTATTCTTTGATTGTTTGGAAGATACTCAATGGATTAATATGCCTGGATGTGTGAGGGAGGCTTTTTTGTTCACACAGCTCACCTCGAAACTACATATCAGATATTTCTGGTTTAACCTGTGACATTGCTCTTTGGAGAATGGTATGCCTCCTCTGGACCACATGCAGAACCTTCCCCCATCAACAGATGTAATATATTCATCAACTAAGAACCAAGCAAGGTCACCATCCTCATCTTTCTACAACAATAAAGCCCCGTCCACACGATCAGATTATCGAACAATATGTCGTCCTCTTTTTGTGGCATGCTAATCTGATGTGGAAAGTGAAGAAGTTATTTTCATACGAATTTTCCCGTACGACAGAATTCTACTTCAAAAGTGATTTAATGTGCTGGATTGTTATGTATGTGTTCTTTCATCTCTGAGCATGCCTAGTCTTGCTCTTAAGATTTTTTTCTGTCTAAATCTAAATGAGACGAAAATCGGACGCTGTTTTGACGGATGACAAAAATTATATAGCCTGCACATCAGGATTTTGTCAGCCGAAAAGTCGGAGTCGGCTGTCGAAAGCACCATACTAACAATCCGAAAATCGACAGATCGGTCATCGGAAGAATTTTCCCTACAGATTTTCCTATCGTGTGTACAGGCCTTAAGTTACTAATGCACAAGGAGACTTTTCATCATATCTATCGAATTGCCAGTATCAGTTTGTCCTTTATCATCATTGAGTTCCTCCCCTCTCCCTAGTATGGGTATACCATCACCAATTCATTGAACATTCTACCATTTTTTCTTTGTTTGTTTTCACATTTATGCACATGGGCCCATTGGAATATATGGAGTGCTAGGTGTGGTTGAGTGCATGTTTTTAGGTGTGTGATGTGAGTTTTGGTACCATTTTAATAATTTGCATTTTTACATCATTTTAAATCTTTGTCCTGTGATTTCTGAATTATTAAAGATCAATCTTTTGCAGCCCAGTGATTATTGGTTATATTTATACATAATATATGTTATGTTGGGTGGTTGAGTATAAATCAGGTTTTTATCTCAGTGTTTCCTGCCTGTTCCTTGGCGCACAGGAGATAGGTAGTAGGGGATTATTGCGGCTCTCAAGTTTTCGATTTCTTGCCGGATGGCATGCACCTTGTCCTCAGAACCCCCCCCCCCCCCCCGCGCTGCAGGCAGCTGTCAGACGGGGAGAGTTGAGAACCGGCTGGTCACATGAGCAGCAATCGGCACTTTGAATACTGGTAAAGAACGGCTTATTTTTTTAAAACAGGTGCACGGGCACACAGAAATATTAAACAAACAAGAGAGGATGGTATAAAGTGGTTTATTAACGTCTTTAACCACTTAAGCCCCGGAAGATTTTAGCCCCTTTCTGACCAGGGGGTATTTTGCAATTCGGTACTGCGTGAATTTAACGGACAATTGCGCGGTCGTGCGACACTATACCTAAACGAATTTGACGTCCTTTTTTTCCCATAAACAGAGCTTTCTTTTGGTGGTATTTGATCACCTGTGCGATTTTTTGATCATGCGCTATAATCAAAAAAAGAGCAGCAATTTTGCAAAAATAACAATATTTTTCACATTTTTTTATATGAAATTCCCCCCCAAAAAATGTAAAAATCAAAATTTTTTTAAATTTTTTGCCAATTTGTTTTCTGCTACCTATGTTTGGTAAAAAAATCACAATAAGCGTATTTTGATTGGTTTGCGCAAAAGTTATTGCGTTTACTAACTACGGGAAAGATTTTTGTCATTTTTGTTGTTTTTTTTTTTATCGAGTAATGGCGGCGATCTGCGATTTTTTTTTTTTGCGGGACTGCGACATTGCGGCGGACAGATCGGACCCTTGACTGACATTTTTGACACTTTTGGGGGTACCAGTGACATTACTACAGTAATCAGTGCTATACATATGCACTGTTACTGTAAAAATGACACTGGCAGGGAAGGGGTTAACTTTATTAGAGATGCAGTGACTATGTGCGTCCCTAGGGGCGTACTTCTTACTGTGCAGGGATGTGGCTGTGTAACAGCACAGATCAATGGTCCTACATAGCAGGACCGTTAGATCAGTGCTTTTACACAGGGAAGAATGACAGGCGGCTTTGTTTACATTAGCCGCTTGCCTTTCTCCCTTCACAGCGGACGATCGCGAGTGACCGGCGGACATCGGGTCCGCCGGTCACACGCTCGGAGGTGTCCGTGAACGAGTCGAGGCGGGAGCGCGCCTCCAGCGGAGCGCGCCCGCCCGCTATTGGCTCCCAGGCTAGTGACGTACTGATACGTCACTTGGCCTGGCGGGGCTGACCGCCGCAGTATATGTACTTGCGGCGGTCGGCAACCGGTTAAACGGGAAGTTGAGATTCCAGGGGGGACACTTGTCCATGGGTCCAGGTGCTTTATTTACCTTTACTCTGTTTAAATATTACTGGACCACATCAATTGTGAGCCATAGTGATTCATTTGGGGCTGTGTCAATACCATCCCCATTATGGACATGAGCTTTATATACACAGGGCTGAAGAAGGTATTTATTAAATTTGCCTTCTCTTTGTCCCCAGTCACCCACTCCACATTATTTTGTAAACGGCCTACAGTATCTCACAAAAGTGAGTACACACCTCACATTTATATAAATATTTAAATATATATTTCCATGTGACAACACTGAAGAAATTAAACTTTGCTACAATGTAAAGTAGTGAGTGTACAGCTTCTATAAAAGTGTACATTTTCTGTCCCCTCAAAATAACTCAACACACAGCCATTAATGTCTAAACTGTTGGCAACAAAAGTGAGTACACCCCTAAGTGAAAATGTCTAAATTGGGCCCTAAAGTGTAAATATTTTCTGTGGCCACCAATATTTTCCAGCACTGCCTTAACCCTCTTGGGCATGGAGTTCAGCAGAGTTTTACAGGTTGCCACTGGGGTCCTCTTCCACTCCTCCATGACGACTTCACAGAGCTGGTGGATGTTCGAGACCTTGCTCTCCTCCACCTTCTGTTTGAGGATGCTCACTAGGGTTTAGTTTTGGAGACATGCTTGGCCAGTCCATCACTTTTACCCTCAGGATATTTAGCAAGCCAGTAGTCGTCTTGGAGGTGCCATCATTTGGGGTCATTATCATGTTGGAATACTGCCCTGAGACCCAGTCTCCGAAGCGAGCGGATCATGCTTTGCTTCAGTATGTCACAGTTAGTGATGGACGAACATCGGCCGGGACGGTTTGCGAACGTCAGCCGCAAATTTTCCCAAAAGTTTGCGAACCGCAAGTTCGCGGCGGGCCCCATTGACTTTAATGGGAGGCGAACTTTAAAAACTTTAGGTCATATTTCCAGCCACAAAAGACATACTAGCTGTGCATAAATAGTCCCAGCACATTGACAATGTCATAACAGAAGTATTGCATTTGAAAAAGTTGCCCTAATTTTTTTTTTTTTTACAGCAAAAAAATATATTTTTTTTTCATAAATCAGCCGGTAAATACATGTCTAATACATATAGGGTCAATTCACAAATCTGTAAAATGGGTCCGCATCCATTCCACAATTTGGCGGAACCTTTACAGAACCATTGTTTTTCATTTCCAGTCTGAAAAATTAGGCATTCACAGGATAAAGAAGTAAGTGTCGGCCAGTATTGACCCCAAAAATTAGCCCACATGGGTTTACCTGACAGCTAAGAATGTAGTATTCTCTGGCTGAAGGTACATTAGGCATTCACAGAATACAGAAGTAAGTGTCGGCAGTATTGGCCCCAAAAATTAGCCCACATGGGTTTACCTGACAGCTAAGAACGTAGTATTCTGTGGCTGAAGGTACATTAGGCATTCAGAGTATACAGAAGTAAGTGTCGGCCAGTATTGGCCCAAAAAATTAGCCCACATGGGTTTACCTGAGGGCTAAGAACGTAGTATTCTGTGGCTGAAGGTACATTAGGCATTCACAGGATACTGAAGTAAGTGTCGGCCAGTATTGGCCCCAAAAATTAGCCCACATGGGTTTACCTGACAGCTAAGAACATAGTATTCTGTGGGTGAAGGTACATTAGGCATTCACAGGATACAGAAGTAGGTGTCGGCCATAAAAGGCCCCAAACATTAGCCCACATGCGTTTACCTGACAGCTAAGAATGTAGTATTCTGTGGCTGAAGGTACATTAGGCATTCACACAGGATACAAAAGTAAGTGTCGGCCTGTATAGGCCCCAAAAATTAGCCCACATGGGTTTAACTGACAGCAAAGAACGTGGTATTTGATGGCTGGAGGCACATTAGGCATTCACAGTATACAGAAGTAAGTGTAAGCCTGTATAGGCCCCAAAAATTAGCTCACATGGGTTTAACTGACAGCAAAGAACGTAGTATTTGATGGCTGGAGGTACATTAGGCATTCACAGGATAAAGAAGTAAGTGTCGGCCAGTATAGGCCCCAAAAATTAGCTCACATGGGTTTAACTGACAGCTAAGAACGTAGTATTTGATGGCTAGAGGTACATTAGGCATTCATAGTATACAGAAGTAAGTGTCGGCCTGTATAGGCCCCAAAAATTAGCACACATGGGTGTAACTGAAAGCAAAGAACGTTGTATTTGATGTCTGGAAGTACATTAGGCATTCAAAGTATACAGAAGTAAGTGTCGGCCTGTATAGGCCCCAAAAATTAGCCCACATGGGTTTAACTGACAGCTAAGAACATAGTGTATTTGATGGCTAGAGGTATATTAGGCATTCACAGTATACAAAAGTAGGTGTCGGCCTGTATAGGCCCCAAAAATTAGCACACATGGGTTTAACTGGCAGCTAAGAACGTAGTGTATTTGATGGCTAGAGGTACATTAGGCATTCACACAGGATACAGAAGTAAGTGTCGGCCTGTATAGGCCCCAAAAATTAGCCCACATGGGTTTAACTGACAGCAAAGAACTTAGTATTTGATGGCCGGAGGTACATTAGGCATTCACAGTATACAGAAGTAGGTGTCGGCCTGTATAGGCCCCAAAGGTTAGCCCACATGGGTTTAACTGACAGCTAAGAACGTAGTGTATTTGATGGCTAGAGGTACATTAGGCATTCACACAGGATACAGAAGTGTCGGCCTGTATAGCCCCCAAAAATTTGCCCACATGGGTTTAACTGACAGCAAAGAACGTAGTATTTGATGGCTGGAGGAGCATTAGGCATTCACTGTATACAGAAGTAAGTGTCGGCCTGTATAGGCCCCAAAAATTACCTCACATGGGTTTAACTGACAGCGAAGAATGTAGCATTTGATGGCTGGAGGTACATTAGGCATTCACAGGAAAACGAAGTAAGTGTCGGCCAGTATAGGCCCCAAAAACTAGCTCACATGGGTTTAACTGACAGCAAAGAACGTAGTATTTGATGGCTAGAGGTACATTAGGCATTCACAGTATACAGAAGTAAGTGTCGGCCTGTATAGGCCCCAAAAATTAGCCCACATGGGTTTAACTGACAGCTAAGAATGTAGTGTATTTGATGGCTAGAGGTACATTAGGCATTCACAGTATACAGAAGTAAGTGTTGGCCTGTGTAGGCCCCAAAAATTAGCCCACATGGGTTTAACTGACAGCAAAGAACGTAGTGTATTTGATGGCTAGAGGTACATTAGGCATTCACACAGGATACAAAAGTAAGTGTCGGCCTGTATAGGCCCCAAAAATTAGCCCACATGGGTTTAACTGACAGCTAAGAACATAGTGTATTTGATGGCTAGAGGTACATTAGGCATTCAGAGTATACAGAAGTAAGTGTCGGCCTGTATAAGCCCCAAAAATTAGCCCACATGGGTTTAACTGACAGCAAAGAACGTAGTGTATTTGATGGCTAGAGGTACATTAGGCATTCACACAGGATACAGAAGTAAGTGTCGACCTGTATAGGCCCCAAAAATTAGCCCACATGGGTTTAACTGACAGCAAAGAACGTAGTATTTTATGGCTGGAGGTACATTAGGCATTCACAGAAAAAATAATTGTCAGCCCTGAAAGGCCCCAAAAATTTGCCATTCAATAGACATGAAATGCCTTTTATGCCGCTGTATGTAGCGAAGACAAGGATCAGGAATTGCTGTGGGTGGATGGCGGTCTGGTGGATATTTTTGGCCTGGCATGAGGAATTTCAATGAAACATGGTCTACTGGTCACATGTGTTGAATTCCTCAGAGATCCATGCCTCATTCATTTTTATAAATGTGAGGTAGTCTACACTGTCATGAGCTAGGCAAGTGCCCTTATCGGTCACGATCCCCCCTGCTGCGCTGAACGTCCTTTCGGACAGGACACTGGACGGGGGGGCAAGCCAACAGTTCCATTGCAAATTGTGCAAGCTCTGGCCAGAGGTCAAGCCTGCCAACCCAGTAGTCCAGGGGTTCATCACTTCTCAGAGCGTCCACAACGGCCGTTAACCCGATGTAGTCGGACACCTGTCGGACACCTTTTTTACGCTCTAACATTTGGGCCACAGAAGCCTGCCTTTTTCAAGAACAACGTGACGATGGCACCATGGAAGGTGGAGTGGAGGACAAATGTGAGGAGAGAGGAGAAGGAGAAGGAGAAGAGGCTGGACGGTGAGAGCCTGGAGTGTGGCTTTGTGGGTTCTGACGATGTTGCTCCCACTGGGCTCGGTGATGGGATTTCAGGTGCCTTCTTAAGGCGGTTGTCCCTAGGTGAGTGTTGGGCTTACCGCGACTTATTCGTTGACTGCAAAGGCTGCAGATGGCAACACTGTTGTCAGCAACGGACACATTAAAAAAAGCCCACACTGGGGAGCCATGTGCCGGCGTCCTGGGAGCGCCAGATGTGACTGTACATGGTTGATGGCTCGCTCCTGATACATTTGCAGTCTGCTTTGTACCTCTTGTGCAATGCAAGTTCTGCCTGCCTCTCCTCCCTAGCTGCCCATCCGTCAGTCCGCCAGTTCTACAAATAATTGGCCAGTAACTGTTGTCACTGTGTGTAGCACAGATAACACAGCAAGAGAGGCCAAATTTTTGCAGGACTAAAATACACTCTTAGAAAATTATAAGTTTAAATAACACCCCACTTCAATATGGGGTATTGGGGGGCGACTGGTTTATTACAACAGTTCTACAAATAATTGGCCAGTAACTGTTGTCACTGTGTGTAGCACAGTTAACACAGCAAGAGGCCAAATTTTTGCAGGACTAAAATACACTCTTAGAAAATTATAAGTTTAAATAACACCCCACTTCAATATGGGGTATTGGGGGGCGACTTGTTTATTACAACAGTTCTACAAATAATTGGCCAGTAACTGTTGTCACTGTGTGTAGCACAGTTAACACAGCAAGAGGCCAAATTTTTGTAGGACTAAAATACACTCTTAGAAAATTATACTGTTAAATAACACCCAACTTCAATATGTGGTATTAGGGGGGCCACTGATCTATCACACCAGTTGTTCAAAAAATTGGCCAGTAAGTTTGGCACTGTGTGTATCAGACTTAACTCAGCAAAAGAGGCAATATTGTTGCAGGACAAAAATACACTTGTAAAAGTATACTCAGATAATACCCCACTTCAATATGTGGTATTGGGTTATAATACATTATAAGTGCTTTTGTCACTGTTTGTAGTATACTACTAATCCACTATAATATGCTTTCTACAAAGTATATTATACTGTGGATTACCCCCCCCCATATAGTGCACTGCGCAGCAATACAAAAAAATTGCAGCCCTTTAAATGACTTTTGTGGACATTAACAGAGAGATTTGTGTGACTGCTGCCGATCTCTAACTGCCCCTAAAGCACAGACTGGATACCTGTCCCTAACCTGAAAAGAGACTGGACCTATACCAAATTACCAGCCTGAAAAGGACTTTTGTGGACATTAACAGAGAGATTTGTGTGACTGCTGCTGATCTCTAACTGCCCCTAAAGCACCGACTGGATACCTGCCCCTAACCTGAAAAGATACTAGTAGATATATACCGAAATACCAGCCCTGGAAAGGACTTTTGTGGATCCTAACAGAGCTGTTTGTGTCTGGCAATCTCTCCCTGATGCATACAGCAGACCTCTCCCTACGCTGGCAAAAAGCAGAATGTGAAATGGCCGACAGCTCAGGTCTATTTATAGGGTAGGGGGCATGTCCATGTGCTGAAATGTTTTAATTGGCTGTCCCGTTCCACCTGACGGCTGTGTCATGGGTCAAAGTTCTCCCCAATGTAAACTAATATGGCCACCGCGAACAACGCCATGTGTTCGCGAATTTGGCCGGTAGCGAACAAGCAAAATTAGCCGCGAACCGACCGCCGGGCGAACTGCAAGGCCATCTCTAGTCTCAGTACATGTTGGCATTCATGGTTCCCTTAATGAACTGTAGCTCCCCAGTGCCAGCAGCCCCAGACCACAACACTCCCACCACCATGTTTGACTGAAGGCAAGACACACTTGTCTGTGTACTCCTTACCTGGTTGCCGCCACACACTCTTGACACATCTGCACCAAATAAGTTTATCTTGGTCTCATCAGACCACAGGACATGGTTCCAGTAATCCATTTCCTTAGTCTGCTTGTCTTCAGCAAACTGTTTGTGGGCTTTCTTGTGCATCATCTTTAAAAGAGACTTCCTTCTGGGACGACAGCCATGCAGACAAATTTGATGCAGCATGCAGCGTATGGTCTGAGCACTGGCATGCTGACCCCCCACCCCTTCAACCTCTGCAGCAATGCTGGCAGCACTCATAAGTACATTCCCCAAAGACAACCTCTGGATATGATGCTGAGGACGTTCACTCAACTTCTTTGGTCGACCATTGAGAGGCTTGTTCTGAGTGGAACCTGTCCTCTTAAACCGCTGTATGGTCTTGGCCACAGTGCTGCAGCTCAGTTTCAGGTTCTTGGCAATCTTCCTATAGCCTAGACCATCTTTATGTAGAGCAACAATTCTTTTTTCAGATCCTCAGAGAGTTCTTTGCCATGAGGTGCTATGTTGAACTTCCAGTGACCAGTATGAGAGTGGGAGCGATAACACCAAATTTAACACACCTGCTCTCCATTCACACCTGAGACCTTGTAACACTAACGAGTCCCATGACCAAAGGGAGGGAAAATGGCTAATTGAGCTGAATTTAAACATTTTCACTTAGTGGTGTACTCACTTTTGTTGCCAGCAGTTTTGACATTACTGGCTGTAAGTGGAGTTATTTTGAGGGGACAGCAAATTTAGACTGTTATTACAAGCTGTACACTCACTACTTTACATTGTAGCAAAGTGTCGTCCCTTCAGTGTTGTCACATGAAAAGATATATTATAATATATTTACAAAAATGTGTGTGAAGTACTCACTTTTGTGAGATACTGTACATGCTCAGACCTGACCTTTTTACTATAATTATATTTGAAAATGTTTTTGGGGTTTGTCCTACTATCTCCTGCAATCTGTCTTTCATTTTGAATTTTTGCATCCTTTGTTTCCTGTTTACATATTCTGTTATATTCTTTGTAACATTTAAACGATGATAGTGTTCCTTAATTTTTATATATTTTAAAAGCGCTTTCATTTTTATTTATAGCTTTTTTAACCTTGGATGTGAGCCACATAAGTTTTATTTTTAACCTTTTAAACATATTTCCCATGGGAATATACTTTGCAGTGTGTTCACATACAGTCGCTTGGAAAAATTCCAATTTCTGTTCTGTGTTCATCTATGCTAATATTCCCTCTCAGTCTAAGTCTTGGAGAGCATCCTTCATCCTGGGAAAAATTGCTCTCCTAAAGTTAAGTATTTTTATAATTTCCTTATGTGTTTGTTGTTTACAGCTAACATTAAATGAAATCATGTTATGATCACTGCTACCTTGATGTTCTTTTATATGAACATTAATAAAATAATAAGCTCTGCATGGTTTTAGATTACCAGGTCCAACAAAGCATCATTCCTAGTTGGAGCCTCTATGAACTGTACTAAAAAATTGTCTTGTAATAAGTTTATAATTTGTTGTCCTTTAACTGTTCCAGCAGTGCCATTACTCCAGTCAATATCAGGGTAGTTAAAATCCCCAATATTATCACCGTCCAAGCCCTTACAGCCCTTTCTATCTGTGCAAGGAGCTCCACCTCCTCATTAACATTGGGTGGCCTATAACAAACAGCACTATGCACATCTATATAAAGTTCCACCCATAATGCTTCAGCTACATCACACTCTCCATCAACTAGGTCCTCTTTCACACTCGCCTAGGAATATCAATAGCCCAGTCATGTGAAGAATGAAGCGAAGATTCAGCAATACCAGAATTGTATGATTTAATCAGAATTAAATCATACTTCTCATGCACCAAAGCTTCCAACTCACCTATTGTACTTGGCAGACTTCTGGCATTGGTGAACAAACACTTTAATGCATTTTTAAGTTTTTCTCTGGTGTTTTGCATATCTTTTTTAGTAGTACAAATAGCATTTTAACTTCCAATGGTTGTTTGCAACAAGGGAACCTTCTTGCCACCTGCTATAACCCTCCCCCCATCTATCTCCATTCCACCCTCCATTAATGTCTGATCCCTAACTGACCTGTCTGCCTGATTGAATTCTAGTTCACCCTCCCCCCTCAATCTCAAACATTCAATACTCCTCCAGCCTCCCCCATAAACCTCTCCATTGCAAACCATCTTAAGCATATACTGTAGGTTGCACCCCAATAAAAAGTCAGCCCAATGCTCTAGAAACCCAAATATTTCCTTCTTACACCTGATCTTTAGCCATGCATTCAGTTCTCAAATCTCCCCCTGTCTTTCCTGTGTTGTGCATGGCACAGGCAATATTCCAGAGAATATCACCTTGGAGGTCCTTCCATTCAACTTGCAGCATAGTTCATTGTATTGATTCTTAAGGAACCTCCACCTTCCATGTATTCTGTCATTGTTTCCAACATAGACCAAGACAGCTGGGTCGTTGTGATCATCTTTTTTATTGACATGCCTTCTTAGCTACCCTGCTAATTGTACGGTGACTTCATATTTTCTTTTGGATTACACCTGTTCTAAAAAATTCAATAAACAGATTGAAATATAAGAGCCATTGCTATAATGTGGGGTAACATACTCCTCCATACCTGGTGAGTGACCAGAGAGATAAGGGAACAAAAGAAAAGTAAATATGTGCTGCTGGTAAGTCCTGAATGAACAAATAAAAACTTCATTTAAATTCAGTAAGAGCAGAATCATTAAGTGTATTAAAGTATATGTAATCCCAATCTTTAAAATACATACCCTTTTAAACGTTAAAATGTAAAGGACTTATTAATGAAATAATTATATTAATTTTATTTTTAAATTTGCAGCTTTCATTAAAATAATACCTGGTAATCCTTCCATGAAGGCCTATTTATGCATTTTCTGTTATAGGGTGATAATGCTCTGTCTGTGCCTCCCAATTGTGCTTGTTCATTGTTACTCTGTCACATGGGCTTCCAATGGGGATTACAAGTGGATGTTTCAATACACAATCTGCAGCTGAGGTCCACTCTTGTTATCATTAGGTAATCCTCCTTAGGAAATGCCATGCAACATCACTGGAGTGAGTGTAGACAGGAAGTGGCTTCAAAAGCTTTTAGGGGATCAGCAGCACTGGGATTCAACAGAGGATGAGAAATTAAAACAAGGATTTTAGTTTTACAGAATGACAGCTAAATGTCATTTAGTTAGGGTTGGTGTCTACTTCAAGACACACACAAACACATACATACTTTGAAGAAAAAATAAAAATAAATATGCACTGAATTAGTCTAGAGAAAAAAAAGCTTTACAGACATTTCCTTTCCTTGATACTCACAAAGCTAATGAACCCTAGGATATTAAAAAGGGATGGCAACATTTCCATTTATTTCAGCACAATTTCATTAAAAACAACTATTATAAAGCAGAAATGATCCAAGAGAGAGTGGTTATGATAATTTCAAGAGAGTTTTTTTCGATTATAAAGCAAAATTATCTTCAGTATGTAATTTTGATATGTCACTGTGATTATCTTTTATATTATTGAAGAGCTCTATACTGCAGTTTCTGTTATTTGTGTCCTACATGCTCAGTTGAAGCAAAGGAACTTATTAAAAGCAAAATGTAATTCTATTAATAATTAATTGCTAAATGGTTTGAGGATCAAACAAGCTTTTAGGTAGATGAAGCAGCCCAAAATATTTGTATGCGCAATCTATTAATCAAGAGACAGACAATGGAAAGTTTGTAATCTTTTAGTTGAAGTGACTCCTAATTAAGGAATGTATTTACTGCACTGCTGTATCATCTTAATACCAATTTTGTTATGAAATTAGATAGGTAACTTACAAAATACATTTGTCGCGTCACTTCCGGTTCCTATGCTGAGTCGTGGACTGCATTGCGTTCCACACGCTGATTTCCACCGCTCGTTTTGCATTTCATCCATGTGAGTACCCTTGATCTTGTTTTGTGTATAATAAAACCAACATTTGGCAATATTACACTATGTGCCTTTTCTTTGCACTTTGAACACCTGTTCCATCGATACCCCACGGACATCTGGAGCACATAGCCCTTAGCCCTGGGACACCACCAGACCCCAACTCCCCCCAGGAATCCTCCCATCTGGGTATCTCCATAGACGTCCAACCCAGGACCTGTAAAGGAGAATAGGATCCATCCACCGGATTACTACATATACCAGCTCTATACCCCTGTTTGGGGTGGGTATTTCTGGTGAGTGTGCTATCTACCAGAGGGGTCACTAAGCACTAGGGATGATCGAACTTTTCAAAAGTTTGGTTCGACCAGAACACCCGAACTTCCCGAAAGTTCGGCCCGGGGTTCTGGGTCATGCCCCAGGGACTATTAATCACACAAAAAAAAATTCTTAAAAATTTTCATTTTTGATAGAGAGACAATTATTGAAAAAATTATTGAAAAAAAAAAATGAGACTTCTTTGGATTTAGTGTCTGGGGGGTCTAAAAAGTGTACCTGTGAATTTTCAGCTCTGTAGCATGTCCAGAACCAGAAAAAAAAGTTAGTTTGTATTAGAATTGCAATAGAACAGGATAGTGGCTCCGCTATTTTCACACCTTGCCAGGTTTAGTAGCAGACATTTTTTTGGGCATTTTTTGGGGGTCTTTGGAGGCAGGCATAACATCAGAACTTCTGTGTAGGGGTATATATACACACACACATGTATGTATATATACACATATATAGGTGTGAAAGTAGCAGAACACTATGCTTGCGCTAATGAAATAATTAACACCCATATGGCTTCTCTGCTATAACACCTATATATGTTTATGTGTATAAATACATAGAAGTGTGTGTGTATATATATCCCTATACAGAATTTCAGATGTTTTGCCTGCCTCCAAAGACCCCCAAAAAATGCCCAAAAAAATGCCTGCTGCGAAAACACACCTGGGCGTTTTTGTAGCTGGCGTTTTTTTGGGCATTTTTTGGGCGTCTTGGAGGCAGGCATAACATCTGTACTTCTGTGTAGGGGTATATATACACACACACATGTATGTATATATACACATATATAGGTGTGAAAGTAGCAGAACACTATGCTTGCGCTAATGAAATAATTAACACCCATATGGCTTCTCTGCTATAACACCTATATATGTGTATGTGTATAAATACATATAAGTGTGTGTGTATATATACCCCTATACAGAAGTTCAGATGTTATGCCTGCCTCCAAAGACCCCCAAAAAATGCCCAAAAAAAACGCCTGCAACAACACACCTGGGCATAACATCTGTACTTCTGTGTAGGGGTATATATACACACTCACATGTATGTATATATACACATACACATATATAGGTGTGAAAGTAGCAGAACACTATGCTTGCGCCCAGGTGTGTTTTTGCAGCAGACGTTTTTTTTTTGGGCATTTTTTGGGGGTCTTTGGAGGCAGGCAAAACATCTGAAATTCTGTATAGGGGTATATATACACACACACTTATATGTATTTATACACATACACATATATAGGTGTTATAGCAGAGAAGCCATATGGGTGTTAATTATTTCATTAGCGCAAGCATAGGTTTCTGCTACTTTCACACCTATATACGTATGTGTATGTGTATATATACATACATGTGTGGTGTGTGTGTGTGTGTATATACCCCTACACAGAAGTACAGATGTTATGCCTTCCTCCAAAGATGCCCAAAAAATGCCCAAAAAAACGCCAGCTACAAAACCGCCAGCTACAAAAACAAAACTGCAAAAATGTGGCCTCTTGCTGTGTTAACTATGCTACACACAGTGACAACAATTACTGGCCAATTATTTGTAGAACTGTTGTAATAAACCTGTGGCCCCCCCAATACCACAGATTGAAACGGGGTGTTATCTGAGTATACTTTTACAAGTGTATTTGTGTCCTGCAACAATATTGCCTCTTTTGCTGAGTTAAGTCTGGTACACACAGAACCAAGCTCACTGGCCAATTTTTTGAACAACTGGTGTGATAGATCAGTGGCCCGCCTAATACCACATATTGAAGTTGGGTGTTATTTAACAGTATAATTTTTTAAGAGTGTATTTTAGTCCTGCAAACATTTGGCCTCTTGCTGTGTTAACTGTGCTACACACAGTGACAACAGTTACTGGCCAATTATTTGTAGAACTGTTGTAATAAACCAGTCGCCCCCCAATACCCCATATTGAAGTGGGGTGTTATTTAAACTTATAATTTTCTATGAGTGTATTTTAGTCCTGCAAAAATTTGGCCTCTCTTGCTGTGTTATCTGTGCTACACACAGTGACAACAGTTACTGGCCAATTATTTGTAGAACTGGCGGACTGACGGATGGGCAGCTAGGGAGGAGAGGCAGGCAGAACTTGCATTGCACAAGAGGTACAAAGCAGACTGCAAATGTATCAGGAGCGAGCCATCAACCATGTACAGTCACATCTGGCGCTCCCAGGACGCCGGCACATGGCTCCCCAGTGTGGGCTTTTTTTAATGTGTCCGTTGCTGACAACAGTGTTGCCATCTGCAGCCTTTGCAGTCAACGAATAAGTCGCGGTAAGCCCAACACTCACCTAGGGACAACCGCCTTAAGAAGGCACCTGAAATCCCATCACCGAGCCCAGTGGGAGCAACATCGTCAGAACCCACAAAGCCACACTCCAGGCTCTCACCGTCCAGCCTCTTCTCCTTCTCCTCTCTCCTCACATTTGTCCTCCACACCACCTTCCATGGTGCCATCGTCACGTTGTTCTGGAAAAAGGCAGGCTTCTGTGGCCCAAATGTTAGAGCGTAAAAAAGGTGTCCGACAGGTGTCCGACTACATCGGGTTAACGGCCGTTGTGGATGCTCTGAGGAGTGATGAACCCCTCGACTACTGGGTGGGCAGGCTTGACCTCTGGCCAGAGCTTGCACAATTTGCAATGGAACTGTTGGCTTGCCCCCCCCCGTCCAGTGTCCTGTCCGAAAGGACGTTCAGCGCAGCAGGGGGGATCGTGACCGATAAGGGCACTTGCCTAGCTCATGACAGTGTAGACTACCTCACATTTATAAAAATTAATGAGGCATGGATCTCTGAGGAATTCAACACATGTGACCAGTAGACCATGTTTCATTGAAATTCCTCATGCCAGGCCAAAAAAATCCACCAGACCGCCATTTTTGCAGCAGGCGTTTTTTTTTGGGGCATTTTTTGGGGGTCTTTGGAGGCAGGCAAAACATCTGAAATTCTGTATTGGGGTAATGTGTGTGTGTGTGTATATATACCCCTACACAGAAGTTCAGATGTCATGCCTGACTCCAAACATGTCCTCAAAAAAGCCCAAAAACGCCTGCAACAAAAAGCAGGGTGACAGGGGCGAAGCCACTATCCGGTTCTATAAGTGTTCTAAGAAAAACAATCTTTTCTCTATAGTTTTCACCCTGAAATGGAAGGGTTTTGTCACCCTGCCATAGCAGTCAGAGTCAGTTAACCCTACACTACACTACGGTCCCCTTACACTTAACACTTTCCCTAAAGAAACTAGATTATTAAATCTAACTATAGTGGAAAATAGTACCCTAACTTCACTAGATATCCCTTTCCTCACACTAATAATTGCTAAATGACACTTTGAGAGCAGAAGTAACAGAACTGCTTCTACTCTCTTCCACAGCCCTGTATTAAAATTGTAGAGATTTGGCGGGGCAATCTTATATACTGGGGGGCGTATTCACTAATGATTGGCCTCTGGACCCCCTAGTCACTCCAATCACATTCCTAGCATTCTCCTGCCCCCTCAATTGGCCTTTACTGATGGTTCTGGTCCAATCACGGGCTTTTAAAGCCCAGTTCCTGTCCCATTGCATTTTGGTCGGTTCTGGTTGCCGAACCTCGAACAGTCAATGTTCGAGTCGAATCGATGGTCGACCCGAACCGATCGATCATCCCTACTAAGCACCTCATTACCCACCACGGGGTCACTGTTTTATCCACACGAAGATTGTCACTTATTTATCCATCTGTCACCACTTGGACATTTCCAGTCACTTTATCACCAGTTTATTTTGCATATCCTACACTCGACTTCTTTTTCTACCACCATTTATACATTTATTTATATACGTCACTAGTTTATGTTGGCATACACTTATTCCAACCTTGCATTTTCACGGAAATTGGCACTTTGAGTTTATTGGCATTTTGCCTATTGGTCTATATGCACGTGTCACTTTGAATTTCTGATTACTTGTATTATTATTATTTATATCGTATATCACTTGTGATCACTTATGCACTTTTTTCATTATCACAAATATAGTTGATGGTCATAGATATATATATGAATTGTTCATGCACTAGGCACTTTTTGATTCCTTTACCTGTGTTTTCCATTGTTACACCATTCATATTTCTACATTTTTACAGTTTTATACCTCTCTTTTATCTTGGCATTTATTATCAGTTTTAACTATTTATTGCCACCTTTAGCAAATAGGCTTTTACATATGCTTCATTATTAGACAGCGTCATTCCCCCACCCCCTTCTCATTGTTAAATGCATGTCTGCTCTCTCCCAACAATCTCATGAGCCATTACAACTAGAGAACGCTGAAAGGTAATACCCCTTGGTAGGTACACTTCTGCTGGCCAGCCTCCCTTCAACCTGTAAAGAATTTACGAGCACTTAGAAATAAAACATCTGGACAACTATGGTCCTGCAGTCTGTATTCAACGGAATTCTGGTCACGAGAGCTTTTATAAAGTTCATAAAGGGGATGTGACATCAGTTTCCCAGACCAACTAAAAATATACATATTTAAGCATAATGGACTTAACATATATACTGTATAGTAGGAAACAGATGTATACATAACAGGAAAGCAAACTCAGGAAAGATATATCTCAGAATAGCAAAATATCAGAAACTCAGAAACAATGGGAGGAAATTTACATCCTTGGCAGCAAAAATGTCCGTTACAAAACTAGAGATTTTCAGTAAAATTAAACATTTTAAAGCATAACTCCAATCATTCAGTTAAGCATGACTATATAATATTTAAATAAACCATAATTCCAACATTCCCTCCCATTTGTCAGATAAGTGACAACTATAAATATTGTCTCCAATATGCATCATCTTGTGTTGCCCTCATGTATAAATGCATTGGCCTATCTTTACAAGCAAATATATGAAGAGAAGAAGCAATGAACACATTAAAATTAACATTCCGACTTGTCTAAACCATGATAGTACATATCCAAAAAACATTTCCAAAAGTTCCCAATCCTTTAAAAGGAGGCCACCCATCATTAACAATTTTCCTGGCTCCTGCATGAAGTCCTGCTACCTCCTTTCGATGTTGATTAATTACTTCATAATAATCAGACACTTCCATGCTTGTATTATGAATCCATGTAAAACACTCATCATCGTCTGTTACTTCACAGAGACCAGTAAGTGCAGCTCCCATACATTCAATTACCAGCTCATGTATCATTAACTGTTTCTGTAAGGCCCTTTGTTCCCGATTGAGTAGAGCAATGTCAACTGATGTTTTATTTAATACCTCATCCATTACAACTGAATATCTGTTTAATCTTTTCATTAACTCAATTCCCTATCCTGTCCATGACGGGAACCATGCCCATGCCATGTCCCTTTCCCTTTATTAAAAAGTTCTCTCATATTTTGCTTGTTTAATTACTTAAGGTTAAGGCCTATTTCTGACACTTGCTGTTTACAAGTTAAAATCAGTATTTGTTTGCTAGAAAATTACTTAGAACCCCAATATATATATATATATATATATATATATATATATATATATATATTTTAGCAGAGATCCTAGAGAACAAAATGGAGATTGTTGCAATACTTTATGTCACACCATATTTGCGCAGCGGTTTTACAACTGCAATTTTTTGGATAAAAATACAGTTTTTTTTATTTAAAAAAATAAGAAAACAGTAAAGTAAGACCATTTTTTTTCTATAATGTGAAAGATACTGTTACGCTGAGTAAATAGATACCCAACATGTCATGCTTCAAAATTGTGCACGCTCGTGGAATAGTGACAAACATTGGTGCTTAAAAATCTCCATAGGCAACGCTTTAAAAAAATTCTACAGGTTACCAGTTTAGAATTACAGAGGAGGTCTAGGGTTGGATTTTTTGCTCTCGCTCTATCCATTGTGGCGATACCTTACATGTGTGGTATGACCAGACCAACTAAAAATATGCATATAACATTTATGCACAGTGGACATACCACATACATAGTAGGAAACAGATGTGTACATAACAGGAAAGCAAACTCAGGAAAGAAATATCTCAGAATAGCAAAATACTATGCAACCAAAAAATATTCTCACAACTCAGAAACAATGGGAGGAAATTTACATCCTCGACAGAAAAAATGTCTGTTACAAAGCGAGAGATTTTCAGTAAAATTAAAACGTTTAAATCATAACTTCTATCATTCAATTTAGCATGACTATATAACATTTAAATAAAACATAATTCCAACAGGCGCTATCAAGCAATTGAATGTTGCTTATGAGAGTTATCAAAGACAATTTGTTAAATATTCTGATCCCCTAAAGCGGTATGACACCCAAGGGTCATTGGAAGAATTAAAGGGATTTGAGGAGCTCAATCTTGAAAGAGACAATTTATTGGTGCAAACAAAGACAAAGGCAGAAGTGAGAATAACACTGTTCGTTGAATCCAGATCGTATCACTCTGTATATACCAGATAGTTACATAGTTAGTGAGGTTGAAAAAAGACATCACTCCATCCAGTTCAACCTATGATGTGTGTGTGTGTTTGCTGTTAACCGTACATTGTATACCCCTGTATCTTGTGGTCTTTAAGGTGCCCATCTAATAGTTTTTTGAAACTATCGATGCTCCCTGCTGATACAACTGTTTGCGGAAGAGAATTCCACATCCTTACTGCTCTTACAGTGAAGAACCCCCTACGTATTTTAAGGTTAAACCACCTTTCCTCTAGTTTTAGTGAGTGGCCACGTGTCTTATTGTATTCCCTTTCTCTGACTAGTTTGTTCCTTATGCTAGGGTCGTCAGTACAGTATTTGTACATTGATATAACATCCCCCCTCAATCGTCTCTTCTCCAGAGAGAATAAGTTCAGTGCTTGTAGTCTTTCCTCATAGCTGATTTCCTCCATTCCCCTAATTATTTTTGTTGCCCTTCTCTGGACTCTCTCCAGTTCCAGCACATCCTTCCTTAAGGACCGGTGCCCAAAACTGGACAGCATACTCCAGATGTGGCAGGACCAGAGTCTTGTAGAGAGGGAGAATAATCTCTATTTCTGGAGTGAATCCCCTTTTTTATACATCCCAGTATTCTGTTGGCTTTGCTTGCAGCGGCTTGGCATTGCATGCCACTGCCAAGCCTGTTGTCTACCAGTACCTCCAGGTCCTTTTCCATCCTAGACTCACCCAGAGGTTCCCCCCCAGTGAGTAGCTTGCTTTCTGGTTTCTGGCACCCAAGTGCATTACTTTACATTTTTCAACATTAAACCTCATCTGCCACGTAGTTGCCCACCCCATTATTTTGTTCAGGTCTGCTTGTAAGGTTTCCACATCCTGCATAGAAGATATTGGCATGTTTAGTTTAGTATCATCTGCAAATACTGTGATTGTACTAGATATCCCCTCCTCTAAATCATTTATGAATAAATTAAACAGGATTGGCCCCAGGACAGAACCTTGGGGGACCCCACTTTCCCAACCCGCCCAATCCGAGTACTCCCCATTAATCACCATCCTTTGCACTCTCCCCTGGAGCCAGTTCTCTATCCAGGTACTCACCTTATGGTCCATACCTACCTTCCTTAGTTTGAACAGTAAGCGTTTGTGGGGAACGGTGTCAAAGGCCTTTGCAAAGTCCAGATACACACAGGCTTACCTTTATCTAGGTGGCAGCTCACTTCATCATAGAAGGTTAATAGATTGGTTTGGCAAGAACAATTTCTCATGAATCCATGCTGATTACTACTGATAATACCATTTTCATTACTAAAGTCTTATATGTGGTCCCTTAACATCCCCTCCAAAATCTTGCAGACTACTGATGTTAGGCTGACCGGCCTATAGTTACCCGGGATATATCTCTGCCCTTTTTTAAATATTGGTACCACGTTGACTTTTTTCCAATATACTTAAAGAACTTCTTGGGGTTCTTTTTACTCTCTTCCACTATATGTCTCTCGTGTTCTATTTTAGCCGCCTTGATTTCGTCTTTACATTTCTTATTACACTCTTTGTAATGCTTGAATGCTGCCAATGACCCCTCAGCCTTGTATTTTTTGAAGGCCTTTTCTTTAGCATTAATATGCATTTTTATGTTGGAGTTTAGCCACCCAGGGTTTAGTTTTGCTCTTTTAAACTTATTTCCCTTTGGAATGCACTGGCCAAATCCTTTGTTAAGTATGCTCTTGAAGCACTCCCATTTTTCCTCCATGTTCTTTGTTCCCAGGGTTCTATCCCATTTGATATTTTCTAGCAGAGAGTGCAGTTTTGGGAAATTGGCTCTTTTGAAATTCAGTGTTCTTATATTACCCTTATGTTTCCTATTACTATGATTAATACTGAAACTAATTGACCTATGGTCACTGTTTCCTAAGTTGCCCCGTATTTCTATATCCGTGAGCAGGTCTGTATTGTTGGTAATTAGAGATGTATAGAACTGTTCGCCGGCGAACAGTTCCCGGCGATGTTATATGTCATATGCGATGTTCGGTCCGCCCCCCATAAGACATCATTGAGGCAAACTTTGACCCTGAACTTTACAGTCAGCAGACACATTTCCAGCCAATCAGCGTACCTCCCTCCCACACCCTCCCACCTCCTATAAATAAGCAAAGGCAGCATCCATCTTAGATCATTCTGAAGCAGTGTGTGTAGTGAGAGTAGGGAGAGCTGCTGCTGCTGCTGCTGCTGCTGTTAAGCTAGGGACAGTTAGTCAGTGTTCCTGGTCTTGCAGTGTTCTTGGTCCACTACTGCTGTAATATCAGCACCCCAAAAAGCCCTTCTAAGGGCTGGTATTTGTGTGTTTTTTTTATATATATATATATATATATATATATATATATATATATATATATATATATATATACCTAGCGTCCCCAAAAGCCCTTTTAAGGGCTGGTAATTGAGTTGTTTCTTCTTATATATATATATATATATCTATATCTATCTAGTGTCCCCAAAAGCCCTTTTAAGGGCTGGTAATTGAGGATTTTTTTTATTTATATATATATACATATATATATATATATAGTGTCCCCAAAAGCCCTTTTAAGGGCTGGTAAGGTAATAGAGTTTTTTCTTTATATATATATATCTATATATATCTATTGTACACTGCAGTTGCCTGCCCGCTGTGTGTGAGAGGCCACAGACCTACCACAGACTGTACTGTGTGCACACCACACTCATTTCGGGTGGCACAGGCACAGTACCTTGCATTTTAAAAAATATTTTTTTTCCTCTGTCATAATTGCAGTGAGTGCTGTGTCAGGTCCACAGAGTGCACTGTACCCACTGCAGTGCACTGCCCACCACTGATATATATACGGTGGCACAGCATCTTGTTGCAATAAATTGAAAAAAAAAAAATATTTTTTATTATTGCAGTTGCCTGGGCTGCCAGTTACTGTCAGGTCCACAGAGTGTACTGTGCCCACTGCAGTGCCACTGTGTGCCCACCCACCACTGATATATAAGGTGGCACAGCAGCTTGCAAAGTAAAAAAAATATATATATTTTTTTTAATTGCAGTTGCCTGGGTGCCAGTGACTGCTGTCAGGTCCACAGAGAGTGTACTGTGCCACTGCCCACCCACCACTGATATATAAGGTGGCACAGCAGCTTGCAAAGTAAAATAAAATATATTTTTTTAAAATTGCAGTTGCCTGGGTGCCAGTGACTGCTGTCAGGTCCACAGAGAGTGTACTGTGCCACTGCCCACCCACCACTGATATATAAGGTGGCACAGCAGCTTGCAAAGTAAAATAAAATATATATTTTTTAAAATTGCAGTTGCCTGGGTGCCAGTGACTGCTGTCAGGTCCACAGAGAGTGTACTGTGCCACTGCCCACCCACCACTGATATATAAGGTGGCACAGCAGCTTGCAAAGTAAAAAAAAATATATATTTTTTTAAATTGCAGTTGCCTGGGTGCCAGTGACTGCTGTCAGGTCCACAGAGAGTGTACTGTGCCACTGCCCACCCACCACTGATATATAAAGTGGCACAGCAGCTTGCAAAGTAAAAAAAATATATATATTTTTTAAATTGCAGTTGCCTGGGTGCCAGTGACTGCTGTCAGGTCCACAGAGAGTGTACTGTGCCACTGCCCACCCACCACTGATATATATGCCTGCAAGAGAAAAAGCCAGCCGCAGAGAAGCCGTATTCCTGAAAATATAAGAAAAATGCTGTTTTTTAGGGGTTCTGGACATGCTACAGAGCTGAAACTTGACAGGTACACTTTTTAGACACCCCAGACACTAAATACAAAAAATGACATGCCTGCCTAAAAAAATGCCCGCTAAATGCCTGCAAGAAAAAAAGCCAGCCGCAGAGAAGCCGTATTCCTGAAAATATAAGAAAAATGCTGTTTTTTAGGGGTTCTGGACATGCTACAGAGCTGAAACTTGACAGGTACACTTTTTAGACCCCCCAGACACTAAATACAAAAAATTACATGCCTGCCTAAAAAAATGCCCGCTAAATGCCTGCAAGAGAAAAAGCCAGCCGCAGAGAAGCCGTATTCCTGAAAATATAAGAAAAATGCTGTTTTTTAGGGGTTCTGGACATGCTACAGAGCTGAAACTTGACAGGTACACTTTTTAGACCCCCCAGACACTAAATACAAAAAATTACATGCCTGCCTAAAAAAATGCCCGCTAAATGCCTGCAAGAGAAAAAGCCAGCCGCAGAGAAGCCATATTCCTGAAAATATAAGAAAAATGCTGCTTTTTAGGGGTTCTGGACATGCTACAGAGCTGAAACTTGACAGGTACACTTTTTAGACCCCCCAGACACTAAATACAAAAAATTACATGCCTGCCTAAAAAAATGCCCGCTAAATGCCTGCAAGAGAAAAAGCCAGCCGCAGAGAAGCCATATTCCTGAAAATATAAGAAAAATGCTGCTTTTTAGGGGTTCTGGACATGCTACAGAGCTGAAACTTGACAGGTACACTTTTTAGACCCCCCAGACACTAAATACAAAAAATTACATGCCTGCCTAAAAATATGCCCGCTAAATGCCTGCAAGAGTAAAAGCCAGCCGCAGAGAAGCCATATTCCTGAAAATATAAGAAAAATGCTGCTTTTTAGGGGTTCTGGACATGCTACAGAGCTGAAACTTGACAGGTACACTTTTTAGACCCCCCAGACACTAAATACAAAAAATTACATGCCTGCCTAAAAATATGCCCGCTAAATGCCTGCAAGAAAAAAAGCCAGCCGCAGAGAAGCCGTATTCCTGAAAATATAAGAAAAATGCTGTTTTTTAGGGGTTCTGGACATGCTACAGAGCTGAAACTTGACAGGTACACTTTTTAGACCCCCCAGACACTAAATACAAAAAATTACATGCCTGCCTAAAAAAATGCCCGCTAAATGCCTGCAAGAGAAAAAGCCAGCCGCAGAGAAGTCATATTCCTGAAAATATAAGAAAAATGCTGCTTTTTAGGGGTTCTGGACATGCTACAGAGCTGAAACTTGACAGGTACACTTTTTAGACCCCCCAGACACTAAATACAAAAAATTACATGCCTGCCTAAAAATATGCCCGCTAAATGCCTGAAAGAAAAAAAGCCAGCCGCAGAGAAGCCGTATTCCTGAAAATATAAGAAAAATGCTGTTTTTTAGGGGTTCTGGACATGCTACAGAGCTGAAACTTGACAGGTACACTTTTTAGACCCCCCAGACACTAAATACAAAAAATTACATGCCTGCCTAAAAAAATGCCCGCTAAATGCCTGCAAGAGAAAAAGCCAGCCGCAGAGAAGCCGTATTCCTGAAAATATAAGAAAAATGCTGTTTTTTAGGGGTTCTGGACATGCTACAGAGCTGAAACTTGACAGGTACACTTTTTAGACCCCCCAGACACTAAATACAAAAAATTACATGCCTGCCTAAAAAAATGCCCGCTAAATGCCTGCAAGAGAAAAAGCCAGCCGCAGAGAAGCCATATCCCTGAAAATATAAGAAAAATGCTGTTTTTTAGGGGTTCTGGACATGCTACAGAGCTGAAACTTCACAGGTACACCTTTTAGACCCCCCAGATGCTAAATCCAAAGAAATTTTTTATTTTTATTTTTTTTAAATTTTTCCAATAATTGGCTCTCTATCAAAAAATTATAATTTTTAAGAACTTTTTTTTGCGTGATCCCTCTCCGGCATGCCACAGTCCAGGTGTTAGTCCCCTTGAAACAACTTTTCCATCACTATTGTGGCCAGAAAGAGTCCCTGTGTGTTTTAAAATTCGCCTGCCTATTGAAGTCTATGGCGGTTCGCCCGGTTCGCCGGTTCGCGAACATTTGCCGATGTTCGCGTTCGCCGTTCGCGAACGGCGAATTTTAGGTTCGCGACATCACTATTGGTAATCAGTAGGTCAAGTACCGCATTTGTTTCTTGTCAGTGCATTCACCATCTGACCCATGAAATTCTCCTGCAAAACATTTAGGAACTACCGAGCCTTGGCTGAGTGTTCGGTTCCTTCTGCCCAGTCTATATCTGGATAATTAAAGTCCCCCATTATAATGACATTTCCCATGCTTGCTGCCAATCCTAGCTGTAAAAGGAGGTCCGCCTCCCTCTCCTCCCTCTGGTTGGAGGGGCCTATAGCATACGCCCAATATTACCTTCCCCACAGTGCCTTACCTTTGAAGTTCTACCCATAGGGATTCTACCTCGTCCATAGCTCCATTATTAATATCATCCCTCATTTTTACCTGCACACTGTTCTTAATATACAGACATACCCCTCTCCTTTTTTTACCTTCTCTATCTCTGCGATAAAGGGAATACCCCTGAATGGTCGCCATCCAGTCATGAGAGCTGTCGAACCAAGTCTCTGTTTTCCCCACAAAATCTAAGTCCTCCTCAAACATCAGCAGCTCCAGCTCTCCCATCTTGTTGGCCAGGCTTCTGGCATTGGTATACAAACCTCTTAATTTTGACTGTTTACATATATCCTCATTTGATGTTTTTAGGCTGCTCTTGTGATTTTTCCCCATACCCACCCTGGGTTTAGGAGCTCTGAACACCCTACCGCTAATGTCCCCATTTGTGCCATCTGAATATTGCTTTCCACTGGCTAATTCTACATCTGTACCCTCCCCCCATCACCTAGTTTAAATGCTCCCCAAGATCTTCCAAATCCTTACAATCAAGATCTTCTACACTCAGTCAGCAACTCATAAAAGCCTGTGTGGATGCTTCTAAAATTCAGGCAGCTTTCACCCAAAAGAAAGCAGAATACATAGCAGGCATAGTTACATAGTCAGGTTGAAAAAAGACACAAGGCCATCTGGTTCAACCAAAAAAAAAAAAAAAACGGTATTGAAAACCCAACCATACAATCCCATATACACAATCCTATACCCACAGTTGATCCAGAGGAAGGCGGAAAAAACCCCAGCAAAGCATGATCCAATTTGCTACAGCAGAGGAAAAGAATTCCTCCCTGATCCCCCGAGAGGCAATCGGATATTCCCTGGATCAACTTTACCTAAAAAAAATGTTTAGTACCCATTTATATTATGTACACCTAGGAAAGAATCCAGGCCTTTTTTAAAGCAATCTAGTGAGCTAGCCAGAACCACCTCTGGAGGGAGTCTATTTCACATTTTCACAGCTCTTACAGTGAAGAAACCTTTCCGTATTTGGAGACAAAATCTGTTTTCCTCTAGACGTAAAGAGTGCTTCCTTATCCTCTGTGTTGACCTTAAAGTGAACAACTCAACACCAAGTTGACTATATGGACCTCTTATGTATTTATACATGTTGCCCATATCCCCCTTAATCTCTTCTTCTCAAGAGAGAATAAATTCAGTTCTTCTAATCTTTTCTCATAGCTGAGGTCCTCCATGCCTCTTAACAGTTTGGTTGCCCTTTTCTGCACTTTCTCCAATTTCCCGGTATCCTTTTTAAGAACGGGTGCCCAAAACTGAACTGCATATTCCAGATGAGGTCTTACTAGTGATCTGTACAGGGGTAAAATGATATCTCTCTCTCTCTGGAGTCCATGCCTCTGTTAATACAAGAAAGGACTTTGCTTGCTTCGGAAACAGCAGCTTGGCATTGCATGCTATTATTAAGCTTATGTTCTACCAGAACACCCAGATCCTTCTCTGCTATGGATTCCCCCAGTTCTACTCCACCTAGTATGTATGATGCATGCATATTCTTAGCCCCCAAGTGCATAACTTTACATTGATCAACATTAAACCTCATTTGCCACATAGTTGCCCAATGAAACAGTGCATTGAGGTCAGCTTGTAAGTTGGAGACATCCTGTAAAGAAGTTATTCCACTGCAAAGCTTGGTGTCATCTGCAAAGACTGGAATGCTATTTTTAATCCCAGACCCTATATCATTTATAATGATATTAAAAAGTAAGGGTTCCAAACTGAACATTGGGGTACACCACTGATAACTTTAGACCATTCAGAGTAAGAATCATTAACCACTACTCTCTGAATTCTATCTTTTAGCCAATTTTCTATCCAATTACAAACCGATCTTTCCAAGCCAGTAGACTTTACCTTACACATTAGCCTTGTGTGGGGAACTGTGTCAAATGCAAAATCCAAGTATACTATGTCCACAGCCACCCCTCCGTCCAAGGTTTTACTTACCTCCTCATAAAAATAAATCAGGTTTGTTTGACAACTTCTGCCTTTCATGAATCCATGCTGTCTGTCGCTTAAAATATTTTTTTCCAGCAAAAACTCATCTATGTGGTCTTTTAATAAACTCTCCAATATCTTCCCGACTATAAAAGTTAAACTATCAGGTCTATAGTTATTTGGCAAAGACTTTGATCCCTTTTTAAATTTAGGCACCACATTGGCCCTACGCCAATCCAGTGGTACTATTCCAGTCCTTAACGAGTCCCTAAAAATTAGAAACAAAGGCTTAGAAATTACAGCGCTCAATTCTTTTAGGATGCGTGGGTAGATGCCATCTGGTCCAGGCACTTTATCCACCCTTATTCTGTCTAAATATTTCTGGACCATATCACTTTTGAGCCATTGTGGATCATTTGGGGCTGTGTCAATACCGTCCTCATTATGGTCATGAGCTCCCCCATGCTCTTTTGTATATACAGAGCTGAAGAAAGTATTTAATAAATTTGCCTTCTCTTTGTCCCCAGTCACCCACTCCTCATTATTTTGTAAAAGGCCGACATGCTCAGACCTAACCTTTTTACTGTTAATATATTTGAAGAATTTTTTGGGGTTTGTCCTACTATCTTTTGCAATCTGTCATTCATTATGAATTTTTGCGTCCCTGGTTTTCTTTTTACATATTCTGTTATATTCTTTGTAACAATTAAACAATGATAGTGTTCCTTCATTTTTATATTTTTTAAAAGCTATTTTCTTTTTATCTATAGCTTTTTTAACGTTTGCCGTGAGCCACGTAGGTTTTATTTTTAGCCTTTTAAACTTATTATCCATGGGAATATACTTTGCAGTGAGTTTGCATAAAGTCTTTTTGAAAAATTCCCATTTTTGTTCTGTGCTCATCAATGCCAACATTCCCTACCAGTCTAAATCCTGGAGAGCAGCCCTCATCCTTGGAAAATTTGTGTTTTTGTATTTCCTGTATGCATTTTTTGCTTACAGTTAACATTAAATGAAATCATGTTATGGTCACTGCTACCCAGATGTTCTTTTATATGAACATTGTTAATAAGCTCTGCATGGTTTGAGATTACCAGGTCCAACAGAGCATCATTTCTAGTGGGGGCCTCAATAAACTGCACCATAAAATTTTCTTGTAATAGGTTTATAAATGTTTGCCCTTTAACTGTTCCAGCAGTGCCATTGCTCCTGTAAATGTCTGGGTAGTTAAAATCCCCCATTATTAACACTGTCCCAGCCCTTGCAGCCCTTTCTATCTGTGCCAGGAGCTGAGTCTTCACCTCCTCATTAATACTGGGAGGTCTATAACAAACTCCAATGATAATCTTTGTTTTACACACACCCATGTACATTTCAACCCACACTGCTTCGATTCAGCACACTCTCCATAAACTAGGTCACCTTTCACACTCACTTTGAGATCACTTCTCACATAGAGACAAACACCACCACCCCTCCATTTTTCCCTGTCTTTCTGAAAGAGAGCATAGCCAGGAATATTAATAGCCCAGTCATGTGAAGAATGAAGCCAAGATTCAGCAATACCAATTAAGTCATAGTTCTCCTCGTGCACCAGAGCTTCCAACTCACCTATTTTTTTTGGCAGACTTCTGGCATTGGTGAAAAAACACTTTAAATCATTGTCCCATTTTGCACACTTATTTTGCATGTTTTTAATGTTGGTACAAATAGTACCATTTCCAATGGTTGTTTGTAACATGGGAACTTTCTTATCCTCTGCCATAACTCTCCCCCCATCTTTCCCCATTCCACCCACCAATAGGGGCTGATCCCTGACTGACCTGTCTGCCCCATTATAATCTAATTCACCCCCCCCCTCAATCCTAGTTTAAAAACTCCTCCAGCCTTCCCATAAACCTCTCCCTCAGCAAACAGACCCCTTTCCATTTAGTTGCAAACCATCTTTAGCATATAGGTTGCACCCCAGTGAAAAGTGAGCCCAGTGCTCTAAAAACCCAAATCCCTCCTTCTTGGAAGAAATAGAAGTTAAAGCTGCATGCTAGAAACCAGTAATGGAAGTTTTGGAAAAACAATGTGAGCATGCCACAGTCATGGCAAGGTTAAGGGTCTTAGAACAAGCCGCTAGTAAAAGCAAAAGAGACAACAATTGCAGGCACTCAGTTGTATCCTATGCCTCAGATTCTTCACATACCTCTCCAGAATGTCAACTCCCTGTCACAGCAGCCGAAGCACTCAATCAAAGTCACTTCTCTGGACCTACTGTACCTCAAGACAATTTGCCTTTATATCTTCCAGTACATCAGACTGCAGCATCTCAGCAAGCACCAGACACTGGTATGCCTATAATAGACTATCCACCTTACTTTGACACTAACCAAGTACCTCCTAGCAATTGCACTATTCCACAGCTATAAAACCAACATGTCAATGAACTTTAAGCAAGTTCCAGCTCTGAACGCCTCAGCACCAACATTTGTTCCCAAGTAACTCAACATCAATGCACCAGCCAACTCTGTTACACCTGCATTCATGCACCCAAAGTCTGAAAACACTGACATGCACAGTTTGCTAAATACATGCTCTGCAGAGAGCTCACCAAGACAGACCTCACCAAGTTTGATGACTAGCCTGAAAATTGCAGAGGCTGAAAATCCACCTTTAAAGCAACAATGAGTGACCTAGACATCGATACCAAAGAGGAATTAGATCTGCTCATCAAATGGCAAGTCTACTGAATGCATCAAGAGGCTCAAAGCAGTTCATATTGACAACCCTGCTGCAGACCTTAATGCTGCTTGAGTCAGACTTGAATGTACCTTTGGCAGCCCAGAGGCCATTGAAAATGCCTTATTCAAAAGGTTGCAAAGCTTCAAAAGATTTCTTCTAGAGACAATCTAAAGTTTCAATAACTCAGCGATGTTCTATTAGAGCTTCAAATTGCTAAGGCTGACATCAACTTACCTGGTCTCAGTTACCTTGACACCCCTTGTGGCATCACCCCTATTGTTCTCATGCTACCATATGGCATTCAAAAAAATGGGCAGCGCTTGGATCAAAGTATAAGGAAAAACATCAAGTTGCCTTTCCTTCTTTTTCCTACTTCTGTGAGTTCATCAAAAGAATTGCAGACACTAAGAATGACCCACGTTTCTCCTATGGTGAATGTAACCCTCTGAGTTCACCCACTCCAAGACATACAAACACACGTATGACACACAGAGACCATAGAGGTCCAGTGTCAGTGAAAAGGACTAATATTTAACCTGCGCCTGCTACAGTTCTTTAAATGACTGACCAAAATAAGAAAACTGAGAACCCAAATCAGCAAAGTCCGATACATAATAAACCACATCCACCCAAGAAATGTATCGGCTTCAGAAAGAAAACCCTACAAGAACGTAAGGAAATTTTGAAGAAATTTGGGGTTAGCTACAAATGCTGTGCCTCCACGGAACCCTTTGCAAAGGACTGTAAACCTATCATCAAATGTACAGAGTGTGAAAGTGATGAAAACTTTGTGTTTATTCAGTGATGACCATGTGCAAGTTCTTCATCAATATCCGCACAACTCTACTACGCTCAAAAACAATCTTCCTGAGGCAACGCAAGGCCGGGAGTACAAATCAAACAGCACCTTCCACCTCAGTGTTCTCTACATGTAAAGAAGTCTGTGGAGAAGGACTCTGTGACAAATCCTGTGCAAAGATATGCCTAATTCGTCTATACCCCAAAGGTCAACCTCAAAAGGCCGTAAGACTGTATACTATTCTGGATGATCAGAGTAACAGATCTCTTGCAAGAACACCATTTTTTAAACTGTTGAACATAACAGGAGATGCTGTACCTTATACCCTAAGCACTTCTGCCAGCATTACAGAAGTCTCAGGTAGGAGAGCTAGTGGTCTTGTAGTTGCTCCTCTGAATGACAAAGTGGAAATATTGTCCACTATCACTGAGTTCAACCAGGTTTCAAGCAACAAAGAGGAGATCCCTACTCCTGAAGCTGCCTTTCACCATCCTCACTTGAAGGACATAGCCCACCAAATACCAGCCCTTGCTGAAAGTGCTGATATCCTGCTGTTACTCGGCTGAGACATCTTAAGGGTGCACAAAGTTCATCATCAAATCAACGGTCCACATGATGTACCATATTCTCAGTGTCTGGATCTAGGCCTGGTCATCATAGGCAATGGAATAAGATAAATGCAGCGCCAAAGGAAAAAGTCTAATAAATAATGAATATAACAGTGCAATAAAGTGCAATCTGCTAAGAATAAATAATTGGTAAAATTATTTATGATAAAAATAAATCTATGAATCTAAATAACAGATGAAGTGTCAAAGTGAATAAAGTGTACATGCTAATAATTATGTGACAATAATAAATATTCCAAGTGGTAAACCATAATCAAATAAAACAATGTGCCAAGTCCATAATGAATTCAACCAATCTTCTGGGCTGTGCAAAATAAAGCAGTAAAGGTGCTGGAGCTTCAATACCAAAAGGTAATAATGCTAGCAGCTCACCTCTGTCTGGCTCACAAATTATAATGAGCCAAACACACTTTGTGCACTCACAGGTGCTAATAAGCAGTGGGCTCGTCGCCTCCTCCTTTCCTCTCTCAGGGTAGGGATGCCTTTAATAGGATATGGTAGGGCAGCAGCCAGACCCGCTGTGTCCAGTGACACAGTAAAGGGAAATTGTGGTGTCACCTCCTCTATCTACTCTCTCCACACTCACGGCTGGGTATTCATAGATAAAATAAACACAGCAATCTAATGCTCTCCGTTTTAACAATTTATTGAGGAACATAAATAATATAGAAAACTCATATAATCCGGCACTCGGCCAGTGCAGGCATGAACAGCGGAATGTGCAGCGATGCGGCCTGTGTACAGGCTCCTCCCACTGTACACGTTACGTCGAATAAACTACTTCGTCAGCAGGGGTGGAGCTGACACGCCATCTAATCCTTAAGATAGTCACTGCTGTGCCGCCCTCCACACGGGACACCACCCTCCACACTTCCTGGATACCTGAATCAGGGGAGGCGTGGGTGTAAGGATTGGTTCCCTGTGTGGAGGGCGGCACAGCAGTGACTATCTTAAGGATGTTAGCAGCCATTGGTCCGCTTATCTCACCTCATTGTATTTAATTGGGGTAGTAATAGAATTTGTACACTCAGCTGGTCAGTGCTGATTTTAGTTACAATTTATCATCATAGGCAATGTCTGCCTAGACAAAGGCAGAAGGTCTTACTCGGTCTCTTCCTTTAAAATACATGTTCTGTCTAACGGACAAACTACTTGTTCTGCACAACGACCCCATCAATATAATGTGAAAGAAAGACTGTTTGAAAAAGGTGCACAATGGCACATCATACAAGACAATAGGAAAGCTCTTAATTTCTGGGATTACAACATCGACAACACAGTGTTTGAGTGTTTAACCACTAAAGTTTAACACTTAAAGATAATTAGTTGGCAGCTACCATGGAAGACAAAGAATTCTTGAAAACCATAAATAAAGATTTCTACCAGGATGATTCCAACAGTTGGGTAGCACCACTACCATTTTGTACCCCAAGAAAGAAACTACCAAACAGAGGACATTCAGAATTATGGTTTGTTTCTTTAAAGCGCAGTTTGAACCGAAAGCCTGAGATGAAAAAGCACTTTGTGGACTTTATGCAGAAGGTGTTTGAGAGAGATCATGCTGAGCCTGCACCTCCTCTTAAGGAAGGAGAAGAATGTTGGTATCTACCATGCTTTGATGTCTACCATCCTTGCAAGCCTGATCAGATTAGGATGGTCTTCGACTCTAGTGCTCGCCATGAAGGTGTCTCCCTCAATGACAATCTTCTCACTGGGTCTAATCTGAACAACAATCTTATAGGAGTTTTACTTGGCTTCAGACAAGGGGCAATTGCTGTTATGGCTGACATTCAGCAAATGTTTCACTGTTTCATTGTCGGTGAAGACTACAGAAATTTCCTCAGGTTCCGATGGTACCGCAATAATGATGTCAATGATGAAGTCATAGAATACCGGATGAAGGTACATGTTTTCGGTAACAGTCCTTCTGCTGCAGTAGCAATTTAAGGACTGAGGAAAACAACTCAAGAGGGTAAAAAGGAATTTGGATCTGATGCATGACAGTTTGTCAATAGAGATGATCGAACGGTTCGGGTCGACCATCGGTTCGACCCGAAGATTTGGTTGTTCGAAATTCGGCAACCAGAACCGACCAAAATGCAATGGGACAGGAACTGGGCTTTAAAAGCCCGTGATTGAACCAGAACCATCAGTAAAAGCCAATTGAGGGGGCAGGAGAATGCTAGGAATGTGATTGGAGTGACTTGGGGGTCCAGAGGCCAATCATTAGTGAATACGCCCCCCAGTATATAAGATAGCCCCGCCAAATCTTTACCATTTTAATACAGGGACGTGGAAGAGAGTGGAAGCAGTTCTGTTACTTCTGCTTCAAAAGTGTCATTTAGCAATTATTAGTGTGAGGAAAGGGATATCTAGTGTAGTTAGGGTGCTATTTTCCACTTTAGTTAGCTTCAAAAATCTAGTTTCTGTAGGGAAAGTGTTAAGTGCCAGGGTGACCGTAGTGTAGTGTAGGGTGAACTGACACTGACTGCTATGGCAGGGTGACCAAACCCTTCCATTTCAGGGTGACCGCTATAGAGAAAAGATTGTTTCTCTTAGGTGACTTATAGAACAGGGATATGGCTTCTTGCTGGTCAGCCTGCTTTTTGCTGCAGGCGTTTATAGGGCTTATATATATACCAAAAAAACGCCTGCGCCAAAAAAAAACGCCCAGGTGTGTTATTGCAGGCATTTTTTTTTGGGCATTTTTTTGGGGTCTTTGGAGGCAGGCAAAACATCTGAACTTCTGTATAGGGGTATATATATATACACACACACTTATATGTATTATACACATACACATATATAGGTGTGATAGGAGCGGAGCCATATGCCTGTTAATTATTTCATTAGCATAGTGTTCTGCTACTTTCACACCTATATATGTGTATATATACATACATGTGTGTGTATATATACCCCTATACAGAAGTTCAGAGGTTTTGCCTGCCTCCAAAGACCCCAAAAAAATGCCCCAAAAAACGCCTGCACCAAAAAAAAAATGCCCAGGTGTGTTATTGCAGGCATTTTTTTTGGGCATTTTTTTGGGGTCTTTGGAGTCAGGCATGACATCTGAACTTGTGTATAGGGGTATATATACACACACATGTATGTATATATACACCTACACATATATAGGTGTGAAAATAGCAGAACACCTTGCTTGCGCTAATGAAATAATTAACAGGCATATGGCTCCGCTCCTATCACACCTATATGTGAGTATGTGTATAATACATTTAAGTGTGTGTGTATATATACCCCTATACAGAAGTTCAGATGTTTTGCCTGCCTCCAAAGACCCCAAAAAAATGCCCAAAAAAAACGCCTGCAATAACACACCTGGGGTTTTTTTTTTTGGCGCAGGCATTTTTTTGGGCATTTTTTTTGGGGTCTTTGGAGGCAGGCAAAACATCTGAACTTCTGTATAGGGGTATATATACACACACACATGTATGTATATATACACATACACATATATAGGTGTGAAAGTAGCAGAACACTATGCTTGCACTAATGAAATAATTAACAGGCATATGGCTCCGCTCCTATTACACCTATATATGTGTATGTGTATAATACATATAAGTGTGTGTGTATTTATACCCCTATACAGAAGTTCAGATGTTTTGCCTGCCTCCAAAGACCCCCAAAAAAACGCCTGCGCCAAAAAAAAAAAAAAACGCCCAGGTGTGTTATTGCAGGCGTTTTTTTTGGGCATTTTTTGTGGGTCTTTGGAGGCAGGCAAAACATCTGAACTTCTGTATAGAGGTATATATACACACACACACACTTATATGTATATATACACATACACATATATAGGTGTGAAAGGAGAGAAGCAATATGGGTGTTAATTATTTCATTAGCGCAAGCATAGTGTTCTGCTACTTTCACACCTATATATGTGTATGTGTATATATACATATAAGTGTGTGTGTATATATACCCCTACACAGAAGTTCTGATGTTATGCCTGCCTCCAATAACCCCCAAAAAATGCCCAAAAAAACGCTTGCTACAAAACCGGCAAGGTGTGAAAATAGCGGAGCCATATCTCTGTTCTATAAGTGACCTAAGAGAAACAATCTTTTTTTCTGGTTCTGGACATGCTACAGAGCTGAAACTTCACAGGTACACTTTTTAGACCCACTCCCCCCCCCCCCCCAGACACTAAATCCAAAGAAATCTCTTTTTTTTTTTTTCAATAATTTTTTTCTATAATTGGCTCTCTATCAAAAATGACAATTTTTAAGAACTTTTTTTTGTGTGATTAATAGTCTCTGGGGCATGACCCAGAACCCTAGGCACTTTTTAGGGGCATTTATTGGGTTTTAGGGCTTCAAAATGGGTTTTTTTGATTACCGAAGGTTCTGAAATCCGGGCCGAACTTTCTGGAAGTTCTGGTGTTCTGGTCGAACCGAACTTTTGAAAAGTTCGATCATCCCTATTTGTCAAAAGGAATTTCTATGTAGACAACGGACTCAAATCTTTGCCTATGAATGAAGAAGCTATTGACCTTCTCAGTAGAACCCAGAACATGCTTGCCACTGCAAACCTCAGACTTCACAAAATCATCTCCAACAGCGACAAGAGCCTTTCCTTTTGATGACTATGCTGTCAGCATTAAAAGATTCCAACTAGGATCTGACCTTTCCATTGCGCAAAACACAGTCTTGGATTGCTTTGGAATGTTAAGCAAGACACATTCACATTTCAATCATCAGCCTGTGACAAGCCCTTTACAAAGCGAGGAGTTTTGTCTACAGTGAACAGCATTTATGATCCGTTTGGTTTTATAGCACCTCTCACCATTCAGGGTAATATACTGCTGAGACAACTTACTTCTGAAAGCTCAGACTGGGATACCCCCTTACCCAAGGAGAAACAACAAAGGTGGGAATCCTGGAAACAGTCTCTAAAAGCATTAGAACAACTCCAGATACCACGCTCTTACCCTAGCATCCTTAAAGAATGCCACCAGAAGAGAGAGCCATGTCTTCTCCGATGCATCCAACGAAGCCATGGCTGTCATGGCTTATCTTCGAGCTATGGATCCCAGCGGTAAAGTGGTGGAAGGATTTATCATGGGCAAGGCCAAGCTTAAACCTGAACATACACTTCCAAGGCTTGAACTTTGTGCAGCTGTGTTAGCTGTGGAAATACACTCTTTTGATTTTTATACAGACAGCAAAATAGTGCTAGGATATATACACTATCAAACAAGACAGTTGTATGTGACTGTCAGTAACAGAGTGGAATGCATTAGGAAGTTCTCTAGGCCTGAACAATCGCACTATGTTCCCATTAACCTTAACCCTGCTGATCGTGGCAGTCGTGCGGTACAAGGTACTGTTTTTCTGGACACATCATGGCTATCACCACCAGCACTCTCTTGAATGATAAACTCATCTCAAGTTCTACAAATTCTTCCTCTGAACTGGTTCATCCAGAATCTGATAGGGAAATCAGAGCTGTTACCGTCACACTCAACACCTCTGTGAAAGCAAGGGTAAGGCTGAGTCCTCACTGTTTTGAACATTTTTCTAATTGGCCCTCTGTTGTACGAACCATTGCACATCTTATTCATATTGCTCATCAATTTGCAAACAGCTCTAGCACTAAAAAAAGAGCATCACAAGTGGCATATCTGTAAAGGCCCCCCAACAACTAAGGAAGTCTATTAACCACTTTACCACCGGAGGATTTGGCTGTCTTACGTCCTGGCCACTTTTTGTGATTCGGCACTGTGCGAATTTAACTGGCAATTGAGCGGTCATGCAACGCCGTACCCAAACTAAATTTATGTCCTTTTTTTTCCCACAAACAGAGCTTTCTTTTGGTGGTATTTGATCACCTGTGTGATTTTCATTTTTTGCGATGTTAATTAAAAAGATCGACAATTTTGAAAAAATAACAATATTTTTCTACTTTGACAGTTAAAAAATATCCAATATATTAAATTTTTGTCATATATTTAGGCCAAAATGGATTTAGCTACATGTCTTTGACAAAAAAATTCTCAATGAGCGTATTTTTACCCGCTTTATGACCGGAAGGTTTTACCCCATTCCTGACCAGGCCATATTTTGCGATTCGGCACTGCAATACTTTAACGGACAATTGCGCGGTCGTGCAACGCTATACCCAAATTAAATTGACGTCCTTTTTTTCCCACAAATAGAGCTTTTTTTTGGTGGTATTTGATCACCTGTGCGATTTTTACTTTTTGCGCTATAAACAAAAAAAGAGCGACAATTTTAAAAAAATAACAATATTTTTCAAATTTTTTTATATGAAATTCCCCCCCAAAAAAATGTAAAAATCTACATTTTTTATCATGTTAGGCCAATTTGTTTTCTGCTACATATTTTTGGTAAAAAAAATTGCAATAAGCGTATTTTGATTGGTTTGCGCAAAAGTTATTGCGTTTACTAACTAAGGGAAAGATTTTTGTCATTTTTGGTGTTTTTTTTTTTAACGAGTAATGGCGGCGATCTGCGATTTTTTTGCGGGACTGCGACATTGCGGCGGACAGATTGGACCCTTGACTGACATTTTTGACACTTTTAGGGGTACCAGTGACATTACTACAGTAATCAGTGCTATACATATGCACTGTTACTGTAAAAATGACACTGGCAGGGAAGGGGTTAATTTTTATAGGAGAGGGAGGGGTTAATGTATTCCTGGTGCTTACTAACGTGTGTGGGGGGAGGTGACTGAGTGACACAGGGACAGATCGCAGGTTCAGCTATGCTGAACCCTGCAATCTGTCCCTGCCTGTCACTTAGGAGATCCGCCCGCTTTGTTTACACAAGCGGGCGGATTTCCACACTAGATCCCCGACGATTGGGGAAGAGCGGGTCGCCGAGAGAGGGGAATGTGTGGTGACATAGGCCTACGTCGCCAGAAGATAACGAGCCACTTTGCCGCAGTACAGTCAACGTGACTGGTCGGCAAGTGGTTAAACAGAAAGGATAATCATCCAATGTGTCCAGCATAAAGTATACTCCCAAGAAATTGCTAACATGTCAAAGGGACTCAACCTATCTAAGGATAGCCCTCTGTACAAATTAAATCCAATAATTGATCACAACAAGCTATTAGGAGTCGGTGGTCGCATTGGAAGGTCTAATTCGTTCAGTGAAGAGAAAAATCCCCTCATTATTCCAGGACGTCATCACATTACTGCTTTGTTAGTTGGACATTTCCATGAGCAAGTTCAGCACCAAGGTCGTCACTTTACAGAGGGAGCAGTAAGGTTTTTGGATCATCGGCATGAAAGGGTGTATATCATCCATACTCCACAAATTGGGATAGCCATTATTCCCACAGAGGAACTTGATTTCCCTAACGTTTACAAGCATCAATTGAAATGGGTTCAACATCTGGCTAACGTGTTTTGGGACCAATGGAAGATGGAGTACCTTTCTAACCGTCAAAGCCACAGTAAATGGCAAACTATCAAACCCAACCTACAAGTGGGAGACATAGTTATCTTGAAAGAGACAGATTTCCGTCACAACCATTGGCCTATGGGTCTTATTAGAAAGTCTATGCGACTGAAAAGTACAGAAAGTAGAAGTTAAAGTAATGAAAGTAGGTTCTGCACACCTTTACTTCAGGCCCATAAAGGAACTAGTACTTCTTTTGCCCAAAGAGGAAGACAAGTCTCACAAGTCATCAACTTGATTCCAAGGGAGGTAAGAAGGATTGATGCATGTTGCTGCCTTCCACTCTGAAGTTGGATTTTCCTTGTCACAGCCTGGATCTTCGAGACGAGCATCTGCAAGTATTATGTTAATGTTTTCATTCTTTTCCCTTGTTCTTCCCTTACCTCTTGTTTTGCAGATGTTACTGGAAAAGAATCTTCATTTGATTATATTTGGACTTGGACTAGTTTACTAATAATAGAAATCAGATACTTTCGACGGGTGTCATGTTTCACATGCTTTGTGATATGCCTTTAAATGTTATATGTATTCTCCTGCCCCTGGTTCCTCCCCTCCCCTTATCTCAATTTATTCTGTACAGATAGCTCCACCCCTTTGTTGATTTTCCCCAGTAATGCATCTCAGCCTCATGTCTCATGGAGTGGATCACATAATGATTTTTTGACTGTTCTGCCTCTCCAGTCTAAACATTGAAAGTGTGATCTCTGTAACTTACAGTTGTGATGAGATAGCAATAACCCTCAATCTTAGCTGAAATAACAGACAGTGACTTGATCAAGATGACACCTTGAAGATCTGTTGACCTATCCGATGTCCATTGTTGTACGATCCTTACAGTTTATGGATTCAACTTCACAAGATCACTACACAAGGATCGGCTGACACGGATCATCCACTTTCACAATGGTCTCACCTCTGTCTCTTAACAGCCCGCAGGTCACTCATGGCCAGTTGAATTAAATCTACCCCCCAGTCTGAAACTAATGTGTTTCTGTCACTCTGCAACCTGGAAAGACTTGATGCCATTTTGATGAACCTTCGGTTCACACACAGATTATTTTCCCGTTGTAGAAAATTGTTGGAAAATTCACTGTCCGGGGAAGCCCTGGGGATATATGATACGCCCTTTTAGATATACTGAATGGTACTTAACTCGTGATCTAGCCAAAACTGGTAAATTTAAAGTATTCCCTCCTGACAGTCCAGGCTAACATGTTTATAACCAATTTATTCTCTAGGCATCTCTAGGCATCTCTACAGCTAATCTGCATTTTTGGTAACATTTAGGTTCTGTACCATTTTTGGTTTCACTCTTTTATTTCAGGTACTCATGCTACAGCTTATGTGTTCTTCCTCAAGATGACCAGTACAGGCTTACCCCCCTCCTTTATATTTTCCTCTTACCTGCTTAGAGGCAGAACAATCATGTTCAGCTTTAGCTACATGTGCTTTTAAACCATGTGAAAACCTAGCATGGTGAGTGCCAGGAGCAGGGCCGGACTGGGAATAAAAACCAGCCCTGGAAATAATTTCATACCAGCCCCATAGCATTATTATACCGGCCCAACAGCATAACGCCATTTACGCCAAGAAAATTCCGGTTAAAAGTGGTGAAGGTGGAGCAATCCAGAGGAACCCCAGGAACTCTGGAAATGTGTGTGTGTGTGTGTGGGGGGGGGGGAGTAATGATATAAGGGGAGCCTTTATATTAATGCCCTCTTACATTATTGTATTCCCCTTCCCCCCTTACATCACTGACCCCCCCCTTCAGACTTGCCTGATGGCGCTGTCCCTAACCTCCTCTCAACTTTTGTGCAAACCAATCAATACATGCATATTGGGACTTGTTGTCCTCCACTAGTTTAGTGAACATATCCTCAGTTCTGAAGGGTTCATGCTGGGACTTGCAGTTCTTCGCTTTAGGGAGGGTCACATCCCCCAAAAGTGACAGAGTACAAGTCCCAGCATGAACCCTGCAGAGGTGAGGATGTGACACCCCCCCCAACTAGTGGAGGACAACAAGTCCCAACATGAGCCGCTGAGATTTAAGAATGTGATCCCCCCAAAAGTGCAGGACTACAAGTTCCAGCATGAACCCCTGAGATCTAAGGATGTGACCCCTTATATCTGACGGGTTCTGGGACTTGCAGTTCTTCACTTTAGGGAGGGTCACATCCCCCAAAAGTGACAGAGTACAAGTCCCAGCATGAACCCCTCAGAGCTGAGGATGTAACACCTCCCCCCCCCCCAACTAGTGGAGGACAACAAGTCCCAACATGAGCCCCTGAGATTTAAGAATGTGATCCCCCCAAAAGTGAAGGACTACAAGTTCCAGCATGAACCCCTGAGATCTAAGGATGTGACCCCTTATATTTGACAGGTTCATGCTGTGACCTGTCATTTTTCACTGGTTGGGGGGCCGGGGGGACACCTCTTCAGCTCTGAGGGGTTCATGCAGGGACATTGGGACCTGTAGTTGGGGGGGGGGGGGCAGGGTGTGATACATCCTCAGCTCTGAGGGGTTCATGCTGGGACCTGTAGTCCTTCACTTTTGGGGTATAACATCCGCAAAGGTGAGGGACTACAAGTCCCAGCAAAAATTTCTGAGATCCATCCTTGTGACCTCCTCCTCCCATCCCTCTGCAGGTGTCATCTGCTTCCACCTCGGCCTGCCCAGCAAACACAATAAAGAGACTTCTGCTCACTTCCAGTGCTTCTTCTTTCCAACCCACATCTGCAAGAGCTTCAAATCAGTTTTTTTTTATTTACCTGGTTACTAGGGACAGCAGACTCCCACCGCCTCGATACAGTACAGCCCCACCATCTTCTGGCTGCCCACATCTTTTTTTTTAAATGTGGCGGGCTGCAGAAGGGGGGGCGGATAACATTAGATCTCTAATGCTGATTGGCTGAGAGGTGGCGGGGGCGGAGCAATTGTTGCAGCCGCAGAGACTCGGATCACATCGTCTCGGGCGGCTGGCTCTCGAGCATCTCCGGAACTTCGCATGTGCAGATTCGAGCCGAGCTGGTTAAAGGACGGTTTGTTTGTGTTCAGTTCACGGCTCCTGGGCGCAGGTCAGAAGAGGACTTTGACGGCCCTCCCCTCTGTGTCATCTCACGGCGCACACGCTCTTCTTTGTATCCGGTTACCATGACCCGCCCGGGATCGGTCCTGGGCAGGCACCGCAGCAGCTGCCCAGCCCCAAAGCGGCCCCAGGGCAGGCAGCCTTCCGGGAAATTTCCCCGGTATCCCGGTAGGCCAGTCCGGCCCTGGCCAGGAGAGTCCACCATTGATTCCCTAGGCCAGTCTACAGAACCAAAAACAGACAGAATTCAGTTTTCTTCAAACACCATCATCCCCTGGAGCTTTTACTGCAAAAAAAAATCTTGACACAAGAACCTATAGCTATCATGTGAGGAAGGCACAAACATTTTATTGCTATGATGCAATAGACCAATAGGAAGTCACAAACTTTTATAACTATGATGCAATAGGGCAATAGAAAGACATGAAAACATGTTACTATGAAGATGCAGACCAATAAAAGGGTGCGTGAACAAATGACTATGATGAGATAGACTAAGAGAAGGATGCGCAAACATGTTACTATGATGCAATAGACCGATAAGAGCACATAAGAATTGTGAGGAGAGTAACTTTGAGCGGGGGGGCTTATGGAACCCAGATTACTGAGAGATCGGGAAGCTCCTTGTCCAGCTTCCCCAGCCCCTCCTATGTGTAACTCACCCTGTGTCTATTAGGGGCACAGGAGGATTCACTGTACAACCACACCAGGCTCCGCATTTTGTTTTACCCCTGTTATCTTTGGTTCTATATGTGGGGTTTGGGTTGAAAGAATATTGTAGGAGTGTCTCATAGACCATGACTAGTATGAGGTGGGGTGGGGTTTCTTATTAAGTGCCTGTATCCCATTGTTCTATTGTTTCTGTATGCATTGGGATCAACCTATGTTGCGATGTGTATGTGTATGGGGATTAGTTGCTAAGGGAGGGGGGGGGGAATTGACCCAGAGTGTATATCTCTTTGAGTCTGTTTGAATAAACAGTCTTATGCTTCTTACCACCCTACACTGATGTCTTGACAAGTGACTGGGTGGACTTATGGATCTTGGATCGTGCTGGTTTCAGGCAAGGGAAGCTTTTACGGGGGCATAGTATGGGGTCCATTACATTGGTGGCAAGTGGTGGGATAGTGCTTCCTTCCTGTGAACACATCTAACCCACCACCGGGATCCAAGATTGGGATAGCAGACTTTGGTCACCCCAGCAGAGATATGGAGCTGGCATCAGAGTTCCAGGGGCTGCTGCGTATCATCCTTTCAGCCACTCCCAGGAATGTTTCACCAGATCAATACCTGGAGATTAGGCAGCAGATTCGGGTGGAGGTTTGGATTGGAGCCCTTCAGGTGGCTGGTATGCACCAGGGCAAGTGCTTTCCAACACCAGGGCAACGGGCCAGTGACCAACGGGAGTTGCGGATGGAATTTCTGGGAGAACGGCCCCAGGAGCAATAGGTATCCGAGTTGGACAGGCTTGTCCAGCAGGATATGGAGGTGGAAAATCAGTATTGGGCTCTGAAATTGCAAGCAGAGCAAGAATATTTAGGAGACAAATCAGAATGCTTTCCGGAGGAATATGACTTTGGCGGCCCTGGATTGCTGTGGGAGAGCCTTACAGATGTGTTTATGTTTGGCGATGAAGGGGAACCTACCCTTGAGGACCTGCGAGAATACAGAGAGGCTATGCTCAGTCTCGCAGGGGTCTCAAAGCTTAAACCTGATCTAGAACCCTTGCTAAGAAAAGAACAGCATCTGGAAAGGGCATACAGAAAACTGCAAGAACATGTTCAGCAGTATGCCTTAGAATTGGCAGCGAAAACTCTGGAGATTGCCGTCCCCAAAGCTGAAGTGCTGACAACAGGGTAGAGCTCTGCTAGCCTCTGCCCAGCACCGATAACATCTTCTGGGTTCCACAGACAGGAGATGGTGAATCTCGATCCCCAGACACCACCAGAGACTGGGGATTTAATAGACTTTTCTGCTGAGGAGGAACAACCCAGTGAGCCTCCAACAGAAAAGCTGGCTTTAGAGCATGTCACTGTTGACCCCTGCATACAACAATCGGCAGCCCTGAAGGATTTGTGTAAGGCCACCGATGTTTCACTTTACTTCCCAGTGGAACAGCTGGCAGCTGGGCAGAACGCTACTGGCCTCTGCCCACAACAATCAATTTCCGTAGGAGCTCCAGGGAGAGAAAGCAATCAGCACCTTACAACTGCAGCTTGAGCTGATATCGGTGGATGGGACATCAGTATTCACTGACAGCAACCCAGCAGAAGCACTTGCAAAAAGGGCAGAGTGATGCTGGCCTCTGCCCACAACTAACAGAAGATGGATTTCCTGTGGTAGTGTATGGGACTTTGGTCTCCTCTGACACAACCCCAGAAAAGGGTCTGGCATTGGGACAGGAGGACATCAGCCTTGCTCTGCAAACACTGGGTATTTTCATCTAGAAAAAGTGGATGAGACTACGGTTTCCACCTGGATATCCCAGGGATGCTGGGCAGTCGTCCCAGATCCCAAACAGCATGATGGAGTGAGTCCAGCCACCCTGTCTTCTCTCCAGCAGCTGAAAGGACTCCAGGGAGGAGGGCTAGGCAACACTTGTCCCCAGCAGGGGTTATGTTTTACAAGAGAGGCAGAGGTTGGCTGAGTAAGAAACACTCTGTCCTTGACAATTTGTTTGGGGTACTGTGTGGGTACAGGTACAGACATTGGGGGACTGGAACTACAGACTAACTTTGATTTTAACCCATTTGGGGTCTCCTTCTGTTAGTCTCCTGCTGAATTGGGAGAAATGTGACGGGAGTCACTTTGGGCGGGGGGGGCTTGTGGAACCCAGATTACCTTAGAGAGGTCGGGAAACTCCTTGTCCAGCTTCCCCGGCCCCTCCTATGTTTAAGTCACCCTGTGTCTGTTAGGGGCACAGGGAGAGCAAGAACCCCAGTTGGGTCTGCACTAATCAGACTCACTGTACAACCATACCGGACTCCGCATTTAGTTTTATCTTGGGTTCTATATGTTTGGTTTGGGTTGAAAGAATATTTTAGGAGTGTCTCATAGTCACCATGACTAGTTTGAGGTGGGGTGGGATGGGGTTTGTTATTGGTAAGTGCCAGTATTTCATTGTTCTATTATTTCTGTTTGCATTGGGATCAACCTATTATGTGATGTATATGTGTATGTGGATTAGCTGCTAAAGGGGAGAGGGGACGGTCCCAGAGTGTATATCTCTTTGTGCCTGTGTTTGAATAAACAGTCTTATGCTTATTACCACCCTACACTGATGTCTCGACAAGTGACTGGGTGGGCTAAGGGATCTTGGATCGTGCTGGTATCAGGCAAGGAAAGCTTATACAGCGGACATACTCTTCTTGAGTACGGGGTCCGTTACAAGAACATTTAAGTATAATGCGATAAACCAATCGGAGGATGCGAAAAAACATTACTGCAATAAACCAGTAGTCTCCAAACTGTGGCCTGTGAGCCAGATGCGGCCTTTTCCAGTCTTTATCTGAACTTTGGGGCACAATTCCTCTCAATGACACCAACGATGGCGCATCATTTTTCCCACTGACACCAACAAAGGGGCATTACTCCTCCCACTGGTATAAACAATGGACCACTATTTTTCCTTCTAATACTAAGTACTCTCACTGAACACAGTCCGCCAACCCCCCCCCCCCCCCAAGTCTAAAGGACAGTAAACTGGCCCTTTGTCTAGAAAGATTGTAGACCCCTGCGACAGACCAATAGGAGCATGGGAGAATGTGTTACTATAATGTGACACTGGAACATTTTACTATGATGTGACAATGGAACATTTTATTATGATCCAAAATATAGCAGGTTGGGAGAATGTTACTATGATGAACTTGTTACAATAGATATTTTTTTCCTGGGGGTGGATCAGCTCTCTCAAACTGCAAGAGTGACAGAAGATGGTGCCTTTTTTTTGCACCTGCTCAGTAAGGTTGGCTTGGATGGGGGTATTTTCTGTAAGTGGTGGTCTTGTGTACAAGATTGAAAGTCTCTTTCCTGTGAAAAATTATTTGTAAAAAATATTAGGTGTGGTTCTCATTGTGCTGAATATTGGCTGTGACCTTAGTAAGTGAGGCAGAGTTCAGGGGTCAGTAGAAAGTGACACAGAGGATAAACTTTACTTACAACTTACCAGAGGCATAACTTGAAGCATGGAGCATTCTACTACCACCCACAACTTCCAAAGCACACCAAGATACTCCCACCACATACCAAGATACTCCCAAGTTATTTTAGAGCTTTTTTACATATTGAGAGGGTAATTCAAAAGATTTTGAAGAAACTGTCCACATTTTGACATACCTCTCAAATTTTTTTTAAACACTTGTAAGTAGACCATGGCCCGAGCCCTCTGAGTTTACTGAATCACCGATGCAGGGTGACGTCACGTGGCAAGTGATTTTCTCCAGCAACACAGTTTAAAGTCTAATTCACAAATCACAAATTCACAAGTGTGGTGACAGACGGTTTACTGCATTATAAAATGCCTTGTTTCTGTGTATCCCATTCACATTGCAACAAAGCCTGGAGCAGTGCTGCAATAAAATGCAGACATACATTTATCGCAGCACACCATACAGAATTGTATGCACTCTCCATCAGCCCATTGCACTGCTGCACAGCCTCATAATACATGTAATAAGTGTACATTTTAGTGATCAACCAATATCGTTTTATTTTTGCCGATACTGATATTTTGGTCATCGCATATCGGTATCGGCCAATATTGGCCGATAATTTCGTTCATTAAAATTTTTTTTTATTATTTATTTATTAATTTTTTTATGGGTACTCTTGTGGAGGGATCTGGGGGTCTAAAAGACCCCAAACCTCTCCTCTGCACTTAAAAGCATTCAAAACGCCAAGTGTAATTTTTTTTAAATTTGGCGCCAGTTACCCAATATTGATGTCATGTCATTACTTCCGTTTTTTTTTAACGGAGACCCGGACAGCGCCGAATGCGGCTTTGATCGGGTCTTCTCTTTGGCGGCCGTGTAGGATGGTTGCCTGGGTTTCCCGGTGGGACGGGAGACCTGGGTGAGCCGCAGAAGGTGGCGGGAGGGGGGACGTCCCCTCCCGCTCCTTGTAATGACAGATGAGTGGCTTCCCAGTCACATCGGTTGTCATTACAAGACAGCCGACCGTCGGCTATGGACGCCAGTACCGGGGTGATGCCTCTAGCTGCAAGCATCACTCTGGTACATGCACTTTCCTGAAATATCGGCAATATCGAAAGTGCAGATCGGCCCTCGATATATCGGCTTTGCCGATAATTGGTCGATCTCTAGTACATTTCTACATTTCAAATAAAGTTTACAAAATTGTTTCCCCTGAATATTGGGACTTTTTAGGCACTTGATTATACAAATGAAAAAATGTTTATAAAAATTATATATTTTATTAAATACATGTTAAAAATGTGGTTATTACATATACAAAAAATACATGACAATGTTCACTCGACACAATGTAAACATATTACGATGGACTGCGAATACACCAACTGTGAAGGAAGCAATGATGAAGTTGTAACTTCCTCCACTTGATGCATTTCATAGAGCAAAAACTCTCCTTCGTCAGGGGTATGGGAGGTGTCACTTAAAGTCAATCACATGGCATTGCACGTAGACATTACATGTATCCCCCTAAAAATAAAATCTGAAGCTTCTGCTTGTTCCCCCAATTTTTGACACTCTATATGAGGCTTGTTCACAGGAAAACAATGGCGGGGAGTTGTAATTTTAGTATTTTAGAATTTTTTGTGGTAAAAGCTATGCGCTTCCAACCAATGACACCTTACTACAAACAATGCTGATAACAACTAGTTTCCAGGGAATTCAACACTTGAATCCAACCTGAGCACTTTCATTATAGTCTTGGAGTTTCAGAGATGGAGTCTTTCAGGTCTCAGTGACACTGGTTTTCCACACTTGTGGCTGTTTTACCACAAACATTTCTAAAAAATGTGTTATGTATTTTTTGTATATGTAATAACTAATTTTTTAACATGTATTAATAAAATATATAATTTTTTTATAAACATTTGTTCATTTGTATGATTAAATACAAAAGTGCCTAAAAAGTCCCAATATTTAGGGGAAACAGTTTTGTAAAGTTCATGAGGGATGTGGCACAGGCAGAGTCTAACCACTAGTATTTTGATGATTTTAATATAGTTTATCCAAAAAAAAAAAGGGAGCCGTGTGATGCATTGAAATGCACACCGCACTGCTCCTATCGCAGTTGGAAGTGTACAGCTGCCAGATAGGTAAAGAGCTCTGGCAGCTGTCTGCTGTAGATGGAATAGAGCCTTTATCCCAGTATTGTTAAACCTTTTTTAAGTCACAGCACCTTTTAAAAGTATGCAAAATTTCAAGGTACCCCAGTATTCAAAAACGCTTGCATGAATATACAGTAAACCCCCCTCCATTGCGGGGGTTACGTTCCGGACCCAGCCGCGAAAAGTGAAAATCCGCGAAATAGAAAAACCCTATTAAAGTGCATTGTAGGCATGTTGTCACTGCATGTGTAAAAGCATTTTAAGGTCTTTAAACACACTTTTAAAACAATAGAAACTCATTTAAACACATAAAAAATACTGAGAGACATAGCAAGAGCTATGGAAAACACAAAAATATTTCATTTGTAATGATTTATATAGTAAAATAACTTTAAAAAAAAAAACGCAATATACCAGGACCGCAAAAACTGAACCGCGATGGAGCAGGGGTTTACTGTATTATTATTATTATACTCTCTCTTCTCCTCTCTTTTTCTCTTTCCTTTTTTCTCTCATTCTCTTTCCTTTTCTTCCTCCCTCCTTGAATTGACTGAAATCGCATCACACCATAAGTTACATAGTTACATAGTTAGTCAGGTTGAAAAAAGTCCATCTGGTTCAACAAAAAGAAAAAAAAAAGAAAACACAGTATTGAAAACCCATCATACACAATCCTATACCCGCAGTTGATCCAGAGGAAGGCGAAAAAACCCAGCAAAGCATGATCTAAGTACTGTAAGCACTACTATAAAACACACTGCAACTGGATAGCATGGTACTTTTATACCATGCAAAATGGTGTGGGCAAACACACTGCTTTTGTGACCTGTGTTTGGGGTGTCATTAACTTATTATTGACACCCGCTGCAGATCGTGTGTTTTGCATGCGGTTTGAATTGCACAGGAAGCACAGTATGTTCCTGAGCGATTCCTGTGTGAACCAAGGCTTTGCCCAATCAGGGCGCAGTATAAGCTAGATGTTAAGGAGCGGGGCTAGGAGGCAGATCACAGCTTTCTTAACAGGTAACAAAGTAAGTCAAATGGGTTTCCCCGCTGACAGCTGAAAAAAAAAAAAAAGTGCAAAACAAATGCAGATTGCCTAAGGAAGGAGCACACATGCTCGGAACGCGATCACCGCCCACTCCACCTTCCACCTGGATGTGTAATAAACTGCGCTAAACCCTATGGTGGATATATATATGATGGAAACTGAACCTACCCACCTGTTTTTATACTATAGTAAACTTTATTGCTAAGGATTTTATATATATATATTTTTTTTTTTTAAATATAATTTTAATTTTTACATAAACTCTTTGGGGTTGATCATAAGGAATTACATGCCCTTACATAGATAATTTAAATACATTCCTACATTATATTAACACATATAGGGCTATATACATCCCCGTATGATTAATACTAACATATTTATTTTTATTACATTTTCTTAGTCTTCAATGGCTTTAACAGTATGTTGGTATGATGCTTCGTGTACAATTAAGCACCATGAATACCACATAATATTTAACCACTTAAGCCCCGGAGGATTTGGCTGCTCAAAGACCAGGGCCTATTTTGCGATTCGGCACTGCGTGAATTTAACGGACAATTGCGCAGTCGAGCGATGCTGTACCCAAATGAAATTGACGTCCTTTTTTTCCCACAAACAGAGCTTTCTTTTGGTGGTATTTGATCACTTGTGTGATTTTTACTTTTTGCGCTATAAACCAAAAAAGCGACAATTTTGAAAAAATAACAATATTTTTCACATTTTTTATATGAAATTCCCCCCCAAAAAAATGTAAAAATCAAATTTTTTTAACATTTTAGGCCAATTTGTTTTCTGCTACATATTTTTGGTGAAAAAAATCGCAATAAGCGTATTTTGATTGGTTTGCGCAAAAGTTATTGCGTTTACTAACTAAGGGAAAGTTGAAATTTATGTCATTTTTATTGTTTTTTTTTTTAAACTAGTAATGGCGGTGATCTGCGATTTTTTTCTGTGGGACTGCCGCTTTGCGGCAGACAGATCGGACCCTTGACTGACATTTTTTACACTTTTTGGGGTACCAGTGACATTACTACAGTAATCAGTGCTATACATATACTCCAGAAAAAAAAAGAAAAAGAGAGAGAGCGCTCTAAGTGCAGACAGTCTTTATTAATAACAAGGCATAGGTGATATAAACTCACTAGAAACCAAAGTCATTGAGCTGTGTCAAGTCATGGACATCAGGAATTCCTCTGGGAGGTGCCATCCACTCGTGTGCAGCAATTCAGAAGCTTGATCGCTGATCAGAGGAGAAAAGGAAGCCGGCTACCTCCTCCAGCAGTCGGCGGTCAGCGTCTAAGGCAGCGGCTGCGATGTGCGGTGGAAGCTGGAACGCGGTCTTGTCACCAGGGAATGTATGGTGTGTGGAATATGCACGGTATGCACGACGCGTTTCTGAGCATGCGCTGGGTCACGTACGGCCCTGCGCGCTCTTTCTTCAGGTGCTGTGAAGCCGTGTTTATTCCAGGGAATATATATGGTGCACAATAAAGGATAATTGGACACAGCCCAGGAGAAAGGGAACCTGCTAGTGATTTAAAACGACATATAGACAGGCAATACTATATAAAACTGCAATTAATCACTACATTAATATAAAACATTAGCGGCACATATGTGGAGTCTGTTCAATCGATGAAATATGTGAAAAATAAAAATAAAAAGACAATTGATCATCAATCTCATGCTTAGTAAAGAAAATAATTGAATAATAAAAATAGGATAAGATAAAACTAGGAGAACCCAGGCTAACCTAGGCTCACTGAGGACCCCTAGAGTTATATGGAAACAACAATACGTGAAATAAAATACATAAAAAAAAAAAAAAAAAAAAAAAAAATAATAATTATATGAATGATCGTGAAACCGCCATTAACAAGGATTTGATTGGGCATTAAAACCATTAAATAGGATAAAAATCACATAATAAAAAGACAAAAATCAGTATATTGCAAGTATACTTGTGGTCCCTATAATTTACTTATACATGGACCTAAGAGAAAAAAAACAACAACAAGATATTTTAATATATCTATAAAGCATCAGAATGTAAAAATATAAATATATAAAAAATTATAAAATATTAGGAAAATATTATAAAAAATATTATAAAAAACTCAGGCTTAGGGCGCAACATTATAAGATGGTATGTACATCAAGCTCTTCATTTAACCCTCGAGGCACGAGAGCATCCAATGTGTAAATCCAAAAGGTTTCTCGCATACACAATTTAGAAAAACGTTCACCTTCTGGTAATTCTTTGGGGATAGCTTCAATGACCCAGATTTTTAGACCCTCAATAGATTTACCGTGGATTTCTAGAAAGTGTCGCGGGACGCTATGGAGATCACATCCCCCCTCAATGAGGCGGCGATGTTTCCCAAAGCGTTGTCTGACTGGTCTAATCGTGCGACCTACATAGAGCAGTTGGCACGGGCATATCAGACAGTACACCACGTATTCAGTTGAACAATTATAAAAATTTTCCAAGACATACGTTTTGTCGTTATGTGTAAAGTCTTTTTGGCCGTGTCGCAAAAAATTGCACATTTTGCACAGCTTTTTTCGGCACGCATACATGCCTTTTAAAGGAATCATCCATGGCAAGCGGTTGGTAGTCTTAGTTCTCTTTAATTTGCTTGGCGCTATCTTATTTTTCAAAGTTGTAGCTCTCCTATATGTCACTTTAGGTTTGTCCAAAACTACGGAGTTCAGATAGGGATCTTGTTTTAGAATGTCCCAATGCTTTGCCAGAATTTTTTCCATTTTTCTATATTGGCAATGAAACCTGGTGACAAATCGGACCGGGTGATGGTCAGTAGTAACCCTAGAACTGGGGGGTTTACCTGGAAGATAAGTCTCAAAGGCTTGACTGACTATATCTTCTGGGTACCCTTTTTCTGAGAATTTTTGCTTCAGATGTTCACTTTGAACTAAATAGTCCGAATCTCTAGTGCAATTCTGTCTAAGTCGACAAAATTGGCCCTTGGGTATATTCTTTGTCCATTGGGGATGATGGCAACTGTTAAAATGAAGATATGAATTACCACCCGTAGGTTTGATGTAATTCTTGGCATATATCTGATGAGATTCATGTCCAAGTTCCAAATCTAAAAATGGCATAGAATCAGGATGTGAGGCAAATGTGAACGAGAGGCCCAGGGAGTTGTTGTTACAATGCCCGACAAAGTCGTCGATCTGGGAGACAGAGCCATCCCAAATGACGATAATGTCATCGATGTAACGCCCAAAGAAGACAATATGTTTAGCGAACGGATTGTTCCACCAAATATATCTCAATTCCCAATAACCCATCGTAAGATTTGCATACGACGGGGCAAAATTGGCGCCCATAGCTGTGCCGTTTATCTGTAAATAAAATGTGTCCTCAAACTGAAAATAATTGTGGGTTAAACAAAACTGTGTCGCATCCAAAATAAAAGCCACTTGATCATGATGTAAAGAGGAGTCTTCAAGAAGAAAATGTTGAATGGCTTGTAAGCCTATATTGTGGGGAATGGATGTGTACAATGAGCTAACGTCCAAGGACAACCAAGAGTAACTATCTTCCCATCTGTATGGGATGATCTGTTCCAATAAGTGGCCAGAATCTCGTATATAAGATTGCAGATTTTGGGCGAGAGGTTGTAAGTAAACATCGATGAATTGGGAGAGACCACTGGTAATACTGCTCATTGCAGCAACAATAGGTCTACCTGGAGGGTGCAGGGGATCTTTATGGACCTTTGGTAAGTGATAAAAGTAGGGGGTGTTGTAGTAGTCTTTCTTTAAGAAAGCCGCCTCATCCTTATTTATCACTTTTTTCTGCAGTGCTGACTGTATCAGTTGCTCTACTTCTATCTTAAATGAAGGTAATGGATCCTTGGAGAGCCTCAAATACGTTTTTTTATCATTGAGCAAACGGATTGCTTCAGTAACATAATCTGTTTTATCTTGGAGGACAATTCCTCCACCCTTGTCCGCAGATTTTATGATGAGATCAGAATTACCAGTAAACCTCTTTAAGGCCTGAGATTCTCCATAATTAGGATTAAAGTGGGAGTGTTTATTCTGTTTAGGTGTATCTGAGCACAATGTTTGGAAATCAGAAAAAAACGTCCTATAAAAGGATTCGAGGTATGGGCCTTTTGACCGGGTAGGATAAAACACAGATTTTGGGCGCAAATCCGTATGGGAAATACGTGGCGAGTCCGGGAGATGTTGTGTGAGTAGCAGAGTGTCCAGGTCTATATCATCGTTTTCACAAGGATCATAAGTGCTGAAAGGACTTCCCGGAATACTTTCTTCTGTGGGATTAAGTAGAGTTATCTCTATGTTCTCAATGGAGCGACCAGTATTGGCTTGTTTGGACTTCATATTGAAAAATCGTTTTAACGTGAGATTCCGTATAAACTTGTTCAAATCTCGAAATAACAAAAAGGAATTGGGAAAAGAAGTGGGGGCAAAGCTGAGACCTTTATGTAGTAAAGATATATCATCTGAATTAAGCTGGACGGAGGAAAGGTTGAATATCTTTATAGTCTCCGCTGTTTTATGTTTATTTTTGATGATTCGTTTACCTCCTCTACATCCTCGTCTACAAGCTTTCTTTTTTTCTTTCTGGCTTTTGTCAGGGGGCCCCCCTCTAAAAAAGACACCGGGGGAGGGACTAATGGACCAGAATTCGTCTCAAGTTCTTTTATCATAACGGGAAAAGATACACCTTGGCTAAGTCCAGATGCCGTGGATGTAACCTCAGCACGACTAGCGATGGAATTCTTCCTATACTCTGTCACATTGGTAGATAGTTTAGAAAGAGTCTGATGGAGCGCAGGGCCGATCGACGTCCCAGCAGTAGCTGGAGGGTCAGATGTGCTGAGGGGTCTATTACTAACATTATTGTTAAGGGTGGTAACTGAGTTGCTACCTTTGCTATTTCCTATCTCTGTATGTTTAATGCTGTTGTTATTATTATTATTTTTATTTATATTTTTGGGTGGGTTCTTAGGAGGGCACCTAGAGGGAGTTTTCTTGCCACGTTCAGTTGTAGTACTCCGATTACTGTGGGAACTGACTATAGATGTACATCCATTGCTGGGAGTAGACCGAGTATTGCCACCGCGTTGAGAGAATGCAGTCCTTAAGGGCGGGACAGGGTGAATCTCTATGGACATTAGTGGGGGTATATGATGGTTCTGTTTCCATACGAAAACCTTGTTATTGCTATAATCATCTAAATCTCTCCTAAATTTATCCAATTTAGTTTGAATCAGCTGATCCTCCTTTCTTTTGGTGTTCCTTTTAAGGGTGTCAAGCCAACCAGAGGGAATGTGAGTCTTAAAATTCTCAATGTCCTGGATCAATATTTGGATATTGTGTATAAGTGAATCATATTTTATATGTCGCTGTGTGGCGAGAAGCCCTAGCCATTTGGAAATGCAAAATTCTGCAATGCCCTGCCATTCTTTTAGGTGGGTGGGATCTAAAAAAGAACAGGTTTGTGTAATCCTAAGCCCCCTAGGGGAAATTTTGGCCGATAAATATTTCTTTCGAAAGAATTCATCCCACCACTGGGTGTTGGCGGAATGCATTAACCTCTCCAATTTTTTGAACATCCCGCATAAAACATAACGATCTGTACGTTTTCTGATAGGCTCATCAGAAAATAGATCTGTGGAAAAAATGGAATATAGGGTATCTAATATATCATATTTGTGAAGTTCAATGTCACTAATGAGATTCATGATCAACCATAAAAAAAAAAAAAAAAAGGAGAATATATAAAATATATATATATATATTGTATATATACACCCGTATATATATATATATATATATATATATCTATAGGGGTGTATACCGTATACTGATTAACTTTCTACCACCAGAAAGTCCATACAAGTAAAAACATCAATTGTCACCTAAATAACGGTGCAGGGTCTATCAAACAAACTCCACTCACGTGCAAACATGGATAAAATCAAACATAATACCAATCAAAGGTCTAATAGTAAGACACCATGTGGATGATTAGAGGTACAATATTTACCAAATTTACAAATCAATAGCCTTGTAATAAAAAACCATATGAGTGGTTACATACACATCATGAGCTAATTGGTCAAGCAGCTCCACGACCTCTCAATAAGACAGAAAAAAACAACAACAATGTAGGAGCGCTAACAAAACCTCCAGCACATGAAAAGTAAATGGGTTAGAACGGGTGGGGGAGGGGAAGGGAAGAGAACATGAGGAATAGAAACTGAAAAAAAAAAAAAAAAACGCAGATGAAAAAACGGAGATGAAAAAAATACCATAAATTGATGAATGACAGAGTCCTGATGGAAAATGTCCAAGGCACCGAGCTGCTCTCCACAGACAAGAGGAGTTCTGAACTAAACAAAAGAAAAAGAGAGAGAGCGCTCTAAGTGCAGACAGTCTTTATTAATAACAAGGCATAGGTGATATAAACTCACTAGAAACCAAAGTCATCGAGCTGTGTCAAGTCATGGACATCAGGAATTCCTCTGGGAGGTGCCATCCACTCGTGTGCAGCAATTCAGAAGCTTGATCGCTGATCAGAGGAGAAAAGGAAGCCGGCTACCTCCTCCAGCAGTCGGCGGTCAGCGTCTAAGGCAGCGGCTGCGATGTGCGGTGGAAGCTGGAACGCGGTCTTGTCACCAGGGAATGTATGGTGTGTGGAATATGCACGGTATGCACGACGCGTTTCTGAGCATGCGCTGGGTCACGTACGGCCCTGCGCGCTCTTTCTTCAGGTGCTGTGAAGCCGTGTTTATTCCAGGGAATATATATGGTGCACAATAAAGGATAATTGGACACAGCCCAGGAGAAAGGGAACCTGCTAGTGATTTAAAACGACATATAGACAGGCAATACTATATAAAACTGCAATTAATCACTACATTAATATAAAACATTAGCGGCACATATGTGGAGTCTGTTCAATCGATGAAATATGTGAAAAATAAAAATAAAAAGACAATTGATCATCAATCTCATGCTTAGTAAAGAAAATAATTGAATAATAAAAATAGGATAAGATAAAACTAGGAGAACCCAGGCTAACCTAGGCTCACTGAGGACCCCTAGAGTTATATGGAAACAACAATACGTGAAATAAAATACATAAAAAAAAAAAAAATAAAAAAAATAAAAAATAATTATATGAATGATCGTGAAACCGCCATTAACAAGGATTTGATTGGGCATTAAAACCATTAAATAGGATAAAAATCACATAATAAAAAGACAAAAATCAGTATATTGCAAGTATACTTGTGGTCCCTATAATTTACTTATACATGGACCTAAGAGAAAAAAAACAACAACAAGATATTTTAATATATCTATAAAAGCATCAGAATGTAAAAATATAAATATATAAAAAATTATAAAATATTAGGAAAATATTATAAAAAATATTATAAAAAACTCAGGCTTAGGGCGCAACATTATAAGATGGTATGTACATCAAGCTCTTCATTTAACCCTCGAGGCACGAGAGCATCCAATGTGTAAATCCAAAAGGTTTCTCGCATACACAATTTAGAAAAACGTTCACCTTCTGGTAATTCTTTGGGGATAGCTTCAATGACCCAGATTTTTAGACCCTCAGTAGATTTACCGTGGATTTCTAGAAAGTGTCGCGGGACGCTATGGAGATCACATCCCCCCTCAATGAGGCGGCGATGTTTCCCAAAGCGTTGTCTGACTGGTCTAATCGTGCGACCTACATAGAGCAGTTGGCACGGGCATATCAGACAGTACACCACGTATTCAGTTGAACAATTATAAAAATTTTCCAAGACATACGTTTTGTCGTTATGTGTAAAGTCTTTTTGGCCGTGTCGCAAAAAATTGCACATTTTGCACAGCTTTTTTCGGCACGCATACATGCCTTTTAAAGGAATCATCCATGGCAAGCGGTTGGTAGCCTTAGTTCTCTTTAATTTGCTTGGCGCTATCTTATTTTTCAAAGTTGTAGCTCTCCTATATGTCACTTTAGGTTTGTCCAAAACTACGGAGTTCAGATAGGGATCTTGTTTTAGAATGTCCCAATGCTTTGCCAGAATTTTTTCCATTTTTCTATATTGGCAATGAAACCTGGTGACAAATCGGACCGGGTGATGGTCAGTAGTAACCCTAGAACTGGGGGGTTTACCTGGAAGATAAGTCTCAAAGGCTTGACTGACTATATCTTCTGGGTACCCTTTTTCTGAGAATTTTTGCTTCAGATGTTCACTTTGAACTAAATAGTCCGAATCTCTAGTGCAATTCTGTCTAAGTCGACAAAATTGGCCCTTGGGTATATTCTTTGTCCATTGGGGATGATGGCAACTGTTAAAATGAAGATATGAATTACCACCCGTAGGTTTGATGTAATTCTTGGCATATATCTGATGAGATTCATGTCCAAGTTCCAAATCTAAAAATGGCATAGAATCAGGATGTGAGGCAAATGTGAACGAGAGGCCCAGGGAGTTGTTGTTACAATGCCCGACAAAGTCGTCGATCTGGGAGACAGAGCCATCCCAAATGACGATAATGTCATCGATGTAACGCCCAAAGAAGACAATATGTTTAGCGAACGGATTGTTCCACCAAATATATCTCAATTCCCAATAACCCATCGTAAGATTTGCATACGACGGGGCAAAATTGGCGCCCATAGCTGTGCCGTTTATCTGTAAATAAAATGTGTCCTCAAACTGAAAATAATTGTGGGTTAAACAAAACTGTGAAGCCGGAGGTAGCCGGCTTCCTTTTCTCCTCTGATCAGCGATCAAGCTTCTGAATTGCTGCACACGAGTGGATGGCACCTCCCAGAGGAATTCCTGATGTCCATGACTTGACACAGCTCGATGACTTTGGTTTCTAGTGAGTTTATATCACCTATGCCTTGTTATTAATAAAGACTGTCTGCACTTAGAGCGCTCTCTCTCTTTTTCTTTTGTTTAGTTCAGAACTCCTCTTGTCTGTGGAGAGCAGCTCGGTGCCTTGGGCATTTTCCATCAGGACTCTGTCATTCATCAATTTATGGTATTTTTTTCATCTGCGTTTTTTCATCTGCGTTTTTTCATCTGCGTTTTTTCATCTGCGTTTTTTTTTTTTTTTTCAGTTTCTATTCCTCATGTTCTCTTCCCTTCCCCTCCCCCACCCGTTCTAACCCATTTACTCTTCATGTGCTGGAGGTTTTGTTAGCGCTCCTACATTGTTGTTGTTTTTTTCTGTCTTATTGAGAGGTCGTGGAGCTGCTTGACCAATTAGCTCATGATGTGTATGTAACCACTCATATGGTTTTTTATTACAAGGCTATTGATTTGTAAATTTGGTAAATATTGTACCTCTAATCATCCACATGGTGTCTTACTATTAGACCTTTGATTGGTATTATGTTTGATTTTATCCATGTTTGCACGTGAGTGGAGTTTGTTTGATAGACCCTGCACCGTTATTTAGGTGACAATTGATGTTTTTACTTGTATGGACTTTCTGGTGGTAGAAAGTTAATCAGTATACGGTATACACCCCTATAGATATATATATATATATATATATATACGGGTGTATATATACAATATATATATATATATTTTATATATTCTCCTTTTTTTTTTTTTTTTTATGGTTGATCATGGATCTCATTAGTGACATTGAACTTCACAAATATGATATATTAGATACCCTATATTCCATTTTTTCCACAGATCTATTTTCTGATGAGCCTATCAGAAAACGTACAGATCGTTATGTTTTATGCGGGATGTTCAAAAAATTGGAGAGGTTAATGCATTCCGCCAACACCCAGTGGTGGGATGAATTCTTTCTAAAGAAATATTTATCGGCCAAAATTTCCCCTAGGGGGCTTAGGATTACACAAACCTGTTCTTTTTTAGATCCCACCCACCTAAAAGAATGGCAGGGCATTGCAGAATTTTGCACTTCCAAATGGCTAGGGCTTCTCGCCACACAGCGACATATAAAATATGATTCACTTATACACAATATCCAAATATTGATCCAGGACATTGAGAATTTTAAGACTCACATTCCCTCTGGTTGGCTTGACACCCTTAAAAGGAACACCAAAAGAAAGGAGGATCAGCTGATTCAAACTAAATTGGATAAATTTAGGAGAGATTTAGATGATTATAGCAATAACAAGGTTTTCGTATGGAAACAGAACCATCATATACCCCCACTAATGTCCATAGAGATTCACCCTGTCCCGCCCTTAAGGACTGCATTCTCTCAACGCGGTGGCAATACTCGGTCTACTCCCAGCAATGGATGTACATCTATAGTCAGTTCCCACAGTAATCGGAGTACTACAACTGAACGTGGCAAGAAAACTCCCTCTAGGTGCCCTCCTAAGAACCCACCCAAAAATATAAATAAAAATAATAATAATAACAACAGCATTAAACATACAGAGATAGGAAATAGCAAAGGTAGCAACTCAGTTACCACCCTTAACAATAATGTTAGTAATAGACCCCTCAGCACATCTGACCCTCCAGCTACTGCTGGGACGTCGATCGGCCCTGCGCTCCATCAGACTCTTTCTAAACTATCTACCAATGTGACAGAGTATAGGAAGAATTCCATCGCTAGTCATGCTGAGGTTACATCCACGGCATCTGGACTTAGCCAAGGTGTATCTTTTCCCGTTATGATAAAAGAACTTGAGACGAATTCTGGTCCATTAGTCCCTCCCCCGGTGTCTTTTTTAGAGGGGGGCCCCCTGACAAAAGCCAGAAAGAAAAAAAGAAAGCTTGTAGACGAGGATGTAGAGGAGGTAAACGAATCATCAAAAATAAACATAAAACAGCGGAGACTATAAAGATATTCAACCTTTCCTCCGTCCAGCTTAATTCAGATGATATATCTTTACTACAAGGTCTCAGCTTTGCCCCCACTTCTTTTCCCAATTCCTTTTTGTTATTTCAAGATTTGAACAAGTTTATACGGAATCTCACGTTAAAACGATTTTTCAATATGAAGTCCAAACAAGCCAATACTGGTCGCTCCATTGAGAACATAGAGATAAGTCTACTTAATTCCACAGAAGAAAGTATTCCGGGAAGTCCTTTCAGCACTTATGATCCTTGTGAAAACGATGATATAGACCTGGACACTCTGCTACTCACACAACATCTCCCGGACTCGCCACGTATTTCCCATACGGATTTGCGCCCAAAATGTGTGTTTTATCCTACCCGGTCAAAGGGCCCATACCTCGAATCCTTTTATAGGACGTTTTTTTCTGATTTCCAAACATTGTGCTCAGATACACCTAAACAGAATAAACACTCCCACTTTAATCTTAATTATGGAGAATCTCAGGCCTTAAAGAGGTTTACTGGTAATTCTGATCTCATCATAAAATCTGCGGACAAGGGTGGAGGAATTGTCCTCCAAGATAAAACAGATTATGTTACTGAAGCAATCCGTTTGCTCAATGATAAAAAAACGTATTTGAGGCTCTCCAAGGATCCATTACCTTCATTTAAGATAGAAGTAGAGCAACTGATACAGTCAGCACTGCAGAAAAAAGTGATAAATAAGGATGAGGCGGCTTTCTTAACCGCTTCCATACAGAGCAGTTAGACCCCCTTCCTGCCCAGACCAATTTTCAGCTTTCAGCACTCTCACACTTTGAATGACAATTGCTCAGTCATGCTACACTGTAACCAAACAAAATTTTTATCATTTTTTTCACACAAATAGAGCTTTCTTTTGGTGGTATTTGATCACAACTGGGGTTTTTTTTTTCCGTGATATAAGCAAAAAAAGAGCAAAAAGTTTGCAAAAAAAACACTTTTTTTTAGTTTCTATTATAAAATTTTGCAAAAAATTAATTTTTCTTCATACATTTGGGCCAAAATTTATACTGCTACATATCTCTGGTAAAATTAACCCAAATTAGTGTATATTATTTAGTCTGTGTGAAAGTTATTGAGTCTAGAAGCTATGGTACCAATTACTGAAAATTGATCACACCAGATGTACTGACGGCCTATCTCCTTTCTTGAGGCCCTGAAATGTCAGGACAGTACAAATACCCCCCAAATGACCCTTTTTTGTAAAGTAGACAGTCCAAGGTATTTAGTAAGAGGCATGGTGAGTTTTTTGAAGTTATAATTTTTTCCCACAATTCTTGGGAAAATGAAGAAAACATTTTTTTTTCTTTTTTTTTCCCAAAACGTTGTCAATTTATAAGCTATTTCTAACACATAGCATGTACACAGCAAAAATGACACCCCAAAATTCATTCTGCTACTCCTTCTGAGTATGGTGATACCACATGTGTGAGACTTTTACACAGCCTGGCCACAAAAAGAGACTCCACGTCCAAGTAGCACCATAAGGCGTTTTAGGAGCATAAATACACATAAAACTTTCTTACTACCTATCACACTTTTCAAGGCCCTAGAGCACCAATACAATGGAAAAGTCCACAAAATGACCCCATTTTGGAAAGCAAACACTCCAACGTATATTCTATGAGGCATTATGGGTCCTTTGAACATGTCATTTTTTTCCACAAGTTTTTGGAAAATGTGGGAAAAAAATAAAAACTTTTTTTTTTACACAAAGTTGTAAATTTATAGAATATTCCTAACACATAGCATGTACATAGCAAAAATGACACCCCAAAATACATTCTGCCACTCCTCCTGAGTATGGCAATACCACATGTGTGAGACTTTTTCACAGCCTAGCCTTATAGAGGGGCCTAAACATCCAAGGAGCATCATCATGCATCCTAGCCACTTGCCTAGGCATATTTTTGACATTTGGTGTTTACAAGCTAAAATCAGTTGTTTTTGCTAGAAAACTACTTAGAACCCCAAAACATTATATATTTTTTTTTAGCAGAGACCCTAGAGATTGGAGATTATTGCAATATTTTTTATCACACCGTATTTGCGCAGCGGTCTTCCAAACGCAATTTTTTGGGAAAAAAATCACTTTTTTTAATTAAAAAATAAGAAAACAGTAAAGTTAGCCCAATTGTTTTCCATAATGTGAAAGATAATGTTACGCCGAGTAAATAGATACCCAACATGTCATGCTTCAAAATTGCGCACGCTCACAGAATGGTGACAAACTTTGGTACTTAAAAATCCCCATAGGCGACATTTTAAAAATTTCTACATGTAATGGAAATTGAATATAGGAGATGGCGCTCAGTGTGCATATAGTAATAAACCCCAGTATGGACTTAGATGGATAGTCTCATGAACACTTTATTATGATGATCCAAGGGTAAAGCATAATGTGAATGAAACAAGATCAGTCCTACCGCCCCTTGTAACCTCTGGACATTCACACCGATGGTAATGGAATCCTGTAGGAGACCGGTGGCTAATGTTAAGAGCCGGTTGTCAGATGGGGTCGCAGGCAGGAGAGCTCGGTTGGTCTGATGTGCGGCCGCTTCCTCAGACCGGAGCTTCTGTGTCACACTCCCTCGGCACCCGACAAGAGCCTCGGGAGTCGCGCTTTGATGACGTCACTGCACGGGACCGAAGATCCACAGCCAGCCGGCTAGAGGAATACTAGGATGTCAGCACGGACGGGGGACTGGTTGAGTTTGCTTCTGAAGAGCCTCCTGATCGCCACAACCAACTGTTGCTATCCCCATACATCATCAACACATTAACTTTACAGGTTTTTGTGTATTCTCTGTGAAGGGACATTCCAGGACATCATCATCTTGGAGTAGCGCCAGAACTTTTTGGTAATAGTTATAAAAATTTCTACAGGTTGCTATCTTAGAGTTACAGAGGAGGTCTAGGGCTCAAATTATTGCTCTTGCTCTAACGATCGCGACGATACCTCACATGTGTAGTTTGAACACTGTTTACATATGTGGGCGGGGTTTCCGTATGCGTTCGCTTCTGCGCGCGAGCTCGCGGGGACAGGGCGCTTTAATTTTTTTTTTTTTTACTATTTATTTTATTTATTATTTTTTATTTTTACACTGTTTTTAAAAAAAAAAAAAAATGATCATTTTTATTTCTATTACAAGAAATGTAAACATTACTTGTAATAGAAAAAGGCACGACAGGACCTCTTTTTTGTGAGATCTGGGGTCAAAAAATCCTCAGATCTCACAAGTACACTAAAAGATAGAAAAAAAAAAAAAAAAAAAAAAATTAAAAAAAAATTAAATAAAATGAAAAAAAAAAAGGGACCTTTAAACTGGTTGCTAGGCAATGACGTTTGCCGTAGCTCCGGTCCTCCAAGACCATAGAGTCAAGTGAGGGCAAGCTTGCCCTCACTCGACATCCTGTCTGTGAGGATCTGGGACCGGATCGTTTTCCCTGCTGCCGGCGGGTCCGGTAAACGGGGAAAAGGACCAGAATGCAGCGGGAGGGGGGGGGGGCACCTCTTCCGCCACCCCAGAAGGGTGATCCCGCGGCGAATCCGCCGCTGGGACCACCCTTATCGGAAAGCCAACCGTCCACCGTTTAAAAAAATACCAGGGTTATGGCAGCTATCTGCTGCCATAACACCGGTATTTAGGTTTAAACGGAGGACCTATATAAACCTTTTTGGACTTGGACATGGTGGCTGTATGAAGGGTGACAGGTACTCGGGTACTTTGCTGGGCAGGTGACAGGTACTCTGGTACTGATGAGCAAGTGGCAGGTACTCGAGTACTCCGATAGGCAGGTGACAGGTACTCGGGTACTCTTATGGGCAGGTGACAGGCAGGTGATAGGTACTGATGAGTAGTACTGATACTGATAGGTGATACTGATACTGTACTGATGATGGGTACGGATGGTCAGTACTGATACTAATAGGTTATAGGTACTGATGGGTACTGATGAGTACTGATGAGTAGTGATGGGTAATGATGAGCAGGTGGCAAGTACTCGGGTACTTCAGGTGTCAGGTACTCTGATGAGCAGGTGGAAGGTACTCGGGTACTCTGTTGGGTAGGTGACAGGTACTTGGGTACTCTGATGGGTAGGTGACAGGTACTCGGGTACTCCGATGACGGGTACTCAAAGTACCAGAGTACCTGTCGTCAGAGTACCCGAGTACCTGTCATCAGAGTACCCGAGTACCTGTCATCAGAGTACCCGAGTACCCATCATCAGAGTATCCGAGTACCCGTCATCAGCGTACCCGAGTACCTGTCATCAGAGTACCCGAGTACCCGTCATCAGAGTACCTGAGTACCCATCATCAGAGTACCCGAGTACCTGTCATCAGAGTACCCGAGTACCCATCATCAGAGTACCCGAGTACCTGTCACCAGCCCATCAGAGTACCCGAGTACCTGTCATCAGAGTACCCGAGTACCTGTCACCAGCCCATCAGAGTACCCGAGTACCTGTCATCAGGGTACCCGAGTACCTGTCATCAGAGTACCCGAGTACCTGTCATCAGAGTACCTGATAAGCTGGTGACAGGTACTCGGGTACTTTGATGGGCTAGTGACAGGTGCTCTTTATTGGGGGGGGGGCAATCAGTGTGTTTAGGGTGCACTGTAGTTGGTAACTAGCTGTTACCACAATCTCTTCCTCACACAGGATCAGTGTGTGAGGAAGAGAACACGGTGACAGCTAGTTACCGTGTTCTCTGATGACATTTGTGACCGGCTGTGATTGGACACAGCCGGTCACGTGGTAAAGAGCCAATTTCATTGGCTCTTTACCTAGATCGGGGATCGACTCTGTCCGAGGGACGAGCCTCGTCCCCGATCGCCGCGCGCCCCCGGGGGCGCGCATTAAGGAAGGAACGAGCGGCTCGCGCTGGAGCCGCTCATGTGATCGGCTGTGATTGACACAGCCGATCACGTGGTAAACAGCCAATTTCATTGGCTGTTTACCTTGATCGGGGTTGGGCTCAGTCCGAGGGACGAGCCTCACCCCCGATCGCCGCGCTGCGCGCCCCCGGGGGCGCGCAGTAGCGGGGAGATCCGGGCGCCGTCATATGACGTCCGCCCGGATCGAGAAAGGATTTGTGCCGACGTCATTTGACATGACGCGGTACGGAAGGGGTTAAAGAAAGACTACTACAACACCCCCTACTTTTATCACTTACCAAAGGTCCATAAAGATCCCCTGCACCCTCCAGGTAGACCTATTGTTGCTGCAATGAGCAGTATTACCAGTGGTCTCTCCCAATTCATCGATGTTTACTTACAACCTCTCGCCCAAAATCTGCAATCTTATATACGAGATTCTGGCCACTTATTGGAACAGATCATCCCATACAGATGGGAAGATAGTTACTCTTGGTTGTCCTTGGACGTTAGCTCATTGTACACATCCATTCCCCACAATATAGGCTTACAAGCCATTCAACATTTTCTTCTTGAAGACTCCTCTTTACATCATGATCAAGTGGCTTTTATTTTGGATGCGACACAGTTTTGTTTAACCCACAATTATTTTCAGTTTGAGGACACATTTTATTTACAGATAAACGGCACCGCTATGGGCGCCAATTTTGCCCCGTCGTATGCAAATCTTACGATGGGTTATTGGGAATTGAGATATATTTGGTGGAACAATCCATTCGCTAAACATATTGTCTTCTTTGGGCGTTACATCGATGACATTATCGTCATTTGGGATGGCTCTGTCTCCCAGATCGACGACTTTGTTGGGCATTGTAACAACAACTCCCTGGGCCTCTCGTTCACATTTGCCTCACATCCTGATTCTATGCCATTTTTAGATTTGGAACTTGGACATGAATCTCATCAGATATATGCCAAGAATTACATCAAACCTACGGGTGGTAATTCATATCTTCATTTTAACAGTTGCCATCATCCCCAATGGACAAAGAATATACCCAAGGGCCAATTTTGTCGACTTAGACAGAATTGCACTAGAGATTCGGACTATTTAGTTCAAAGTGAACATCTGAAGCAAAAATTCTCAGAAAAAGGGTACCCAGAAGATATAGTCAGTCAAGCCTTTGAGACTTATCTTCCAGGTAAACCCCCCAGTTCTAGGGTTACTACTGACCATCACCCGGTCCGATTTGTCACCAGGTTTCATTGCCAATATAGAAAAATGGAAAAAATTCTGGCGAAGCATTGGGACATTCTAAAACAAGATCCCTATCTGAACTCCGTAGTTTTGGACAAACCTAAAGTGACATATAGGAGAGCTACAACTTTGAAAAATAAGATAGCGCCAAGCAAATTAAAGAGAACTAAGACTACCAACCGCTTGCCATGGATGATTCCTTTAAAAGGCATGTATGCGTGCCGAAAAAAGCTGTGCAAAATGTGCAATTTTGTGCGACACGGCCAAAAAGACTTTACACATAACGACAAAACGTATGTCTTGGAAAATTTTTATAATTGTTCAACTGAATACGTGGTGTACTGTCTGATATGCCCGTGCCAACTGCTCTATGTAGGTCGCACGATTAGACCAGTCAGACAACGCTTTGGGAAACATCGCCGCCTCATTGAGGGGGGATGTGATCTCCATAGCGTCCCGCGACACTTTCTAGAAATCCACGGTAAATCTACTGAGGGTCTAAAAATCTGGGTCATTGAAGCTATCCCCAAAGAATTACCAGAAGGTGAACGTTTTTCTAAATTGTGTATGCGAGAAACCTTTTGGATTTACACATTGGATGCTCTCGCGCCTCGAGGGTTAAATGAAGAGCTTGATGTACATACCATCTTATAATGTTGCGCCCTAAGCCTGAGTTTTTTATAATATTTTTTATAATATTTTCCTAATATTTTATAATTTTTTATATATTTATATTTTTACATTCTGATGCTTTTATAGATATATTAAAATATCTTGTTGGTTTTTTTTTTTCTCTTAGGTCCATGTATAAGTAAATTATAGGGACCACAAGTATACTTGCAATATACTGATTTTTGTCTTTTTATTATGTGATTTTTATCCTATTTAATGGTTTTAATGCCCAATCAAATCCTTGTTAATGGCGGTTTCACAATCATTCATATAATTAATTTTTTTTTTTTTTTTTTATGTATTTTATTTCATGTATTGTTGTTTCCATATAACTCTAGGGGTCCTCAGTGAGCCTAGGTTAGCCTGGGTTCTCCTAGTTTTATCTTATCCTATTTTTATTATTCAATTATTTTCTTTACTAAGCATGAGATTGATGATCAATTGTCTTTTTATTTTTATTTTTCACATATTTCATCGATTGAACAGACTCCACATATGTGCCGCTAATGTTTTATATTAATGTAGTGATTAATTGCAGTTTTATATAGTATTGCCTGTCTATATGTCGTTTTAAATCACTAGCAGGTTCCCTTTCTCCTGGGCTGTGTCCAATTATCCTTTATTGTGCACCATATATATTCCCTGGAATAAACACGGCTTCACAGCACCTGAAGAAAGAGCGCGCAGGGCCGTACGTGACCCAGCGCATGCTCAGAAACGCGTCGTGCATACCGTGCATATTCCACACACCATACATTCCCTGGTGACGAGACCGCGTTCCAGCTTCCACCGCACATCGCAGCCGCTGCCTTAGACGCTGACCGCCGACTGCTGGAGGAGGTAGCCGGCTTCCTTTTCTCCTCTGATCAGCGATCAAGCTTCTGAATTGCTGCACACGAGTGGATGGCACCTCCCAGAGGAATTCCTGATGTCCATGACTTGACACAGCTCGATGACTTTGGTTTCTAGTGAGTTTATATCACCTATGCCTTGTTATTAATAAAGACTGTCTGCACTTAGAGCGCTCTCTCTCTTTTTCTTTTGTTTAGTTCAGAACTCCTCTTGTCTGTGGAGAGCAGCTCGGTGCCTTGGACATTTTCCATCAGGACTCTGTCATTCATCAATTTATGGTATTTTTTTCATCTCCGTTTTTTCATCTGCGTTTTTTCATCTGCGTTTTTTTTTTTTTTTTTTGCAGTTTCTATTCCTCATGTTCTCTTCCCTTCCCCTCCCCCACCCGTTCTAACCCATTTACTCTTCATGTGCTGGAGGTTTTGTTAGCGCTCCTACATTGTTGTTGTTTTTTTCTGTCTTATTGAGAGGTCGTGGAGCTGCTTGACCAATTAGCTCATGATGTGTATGTAACCACTCATATGGTTTTTTATTACAAGGCTATTGATTTGTAAATTTGGTAAATATTGTACCTCTAATCATCCACATGGTGTCTTACTATTAGACCTTTGATTGGTATTATGTTTGATTTTATCCATGTTTGCACGTGAGTGGAGTTTGTTTGATAGACCCTGCACCGTTATTTAGGTGACAATTGATGTTTTTACTTGTATGGACTTTCTGGTGGTAGAAAGTTAATCAGTATACGGTATACACCCCTATAGATATATATATATTGTAACAGGAAGTCAGCTAAATCTGGGAATGTAGTCACAGGAAGGAGATACATTTCCACCTGACTTAGAAAGTCCATTAATTAATTTAGGGTGTTGGCTACAGAGCTAGCCAGCAGGAAGTTGAAAGGCCTTCACCTGTTCAGAATGAGGGAGTTAAGGCTCTATAATTTGTTCAGAGAAATTCCTATTGTTTTGCTGCCTCCAGAAGCTGCCTCCTGAAGCCATGTGGGCTGGGAGCAGGAGGACAGTCAGCGTGTGCCTCCCGACAGGATGTGTGGGCCTGGGAGAAGACCCCCCGGAGTGATGTGTGCCCGGGACGGTAACCAAGGGTGAATACGTCTCAAAGGTGAGAAGACGAACTGTTGATGTGAAAGAAACAAAAGGACTGTGTTGCCCTGTGAAGCTATTATAAAAGGACTATTGAGTGTCCGCTGTAGGACAAGGAAGTCTGCCCGACGGTAGGTTGGAGACAGACACTTAGGCAGGTTCCAGTTGTGAGAAGGTAGCCGCCCACAGAGGCAAGGATTTATTTTCTGTTTTATTTTATTTTGGATGTTTTGCTGCATACAGCCTGGTGAAGAAAACACCATTTAATAAACCACACTGTTTGTTTGCAAGCACTTGTCGGCTACCTCTCTGGGAAAACGCACCCCCCAAGGGGTCATCCACACCCGCCACCGAGCTAATCCCTTACATATGGTGGAGGATGCGGGCATAAGCAGAGATCCCTGCAAGGAAGTGCAAATGTTTGATGAACTTTATCTGGTGCATGAGATTGCACAATCTATGTGTGCAGGAGAGAAGATCCTGACAAAAAAAAAAAAAAAAGTGTTTTAAAGAGACAGCGGTCTCAAAATTATTTGATGAACTTTGTTGTGTCTGGTGCAAGTGACTGCACAAACTGTGTGTGCAGGAAAAGAGATCTTGCAAGAGAGAGAAAAACTACATGTGTTAAAGAGACAGTGGTCTGAAAAATTTTTGCTGGACTGTGAAAAATTTGTTTGTGGAGTTATTGAAGATGGGGCGTTCAAAACGCCTGAAGAATGCAAAGATAGATGAAATGAGAGACCGGATTCTATGGATGGAGGGGATGTTGCCGTCTGAACCAGCCCCATCCATGCCTAAAGAGAGTCTACTAAAGAGGAAGGTTGTTGTCCCTAGCAACACTGATGAAACCGCTATGGAGACGCAGTGTGCTCAGATGAAAAGTAAACTCAAAATGGAGGAGATGTTGAAACATCTGATTATATCAAATGCAGCTCAACAGCAAGCAAATGCAGCTCAACAGCAGGCAAATGCGGATTTTCAGCAGAGCTTTGCAGCTCAACAAAAGGCTCATCAAGAGAGCATGGCAGGCTGGAAACAGAGACGCCAGCAGCCAATGGAGGCCATCGGTTTGGAGGAAACCGAGTATGTGTGCAGGGCTGAGTTGGATGCCTTGCAACGGAAAATGGAAGAAAAGGAACAAGCCTTGGAATTGCTTAAAATGGAGCATAGAAACTTGCAGGAAACGAATGAACTACTCAAGTCTCATGTGTCACAGTGGGAAGAATCCACTGCTCTTCTTTTGGTCGAGTTGCAAAAACGCAGAGAGACTATAATGGAGAAAGATACCATCCTCATGGAAAAGAAAAGTGAAATTCAGACTTTGCAGAAGCAAAGTATGGCTGATATGTTGGAGTTGCGTAATCAGCTGGAAAAAAGTCTTCAGTCTTTGGGAGCTACAAAAATAGACCTGCAGGAGTCGCAGGAACAGAATGTTGCTCTGAAAGCGACATTGTCTCTCAGCGACAAAGAGAAAAGTGAAAGAGAGGCTAAATTACTGAGTACTGTGTATGAGCTCACTACTTTGAGCAATGTGGTAGATGAATGGCGTGCGGACTGTGAAAGTTGGAAAGGGGAAGCCCAACGTGTCCAGCAGCAGTTAAAGGAGAAAGAAGCCTGTGTGGCAGAATTACATTCTTATTCCCAGATGCTAGCCAATGAGGTGAAGGCTCTTATGCAGGGAAAAGGAGATTGTGAACATAAGAGGGAAAAAGTAGAGGCACAGCTTCTGGAATCGCAAGTCAAGGTGTCAGAAGGTGACCGATTGTGTGCTAAGCTGTCAGAGAAGGCAAACCGACTGCAGGTTGAGTTGGACAATGTTACAAATCAGCTTTCTCAAGCAGACAGCAAATCTAGAGAAATTGCGGAAGATTTTTCTATCTTGGAATCGCAGCTGCAAGACACGCAGGAACTCTTACAGGAAGAGAGGTGTCAAAGGCTGAGTTTTAGCACAAAGCTCAAACAAATGGAAGATGAGAAAAATGGCTTCCTGGAACAATTAAAAGAGGAGGCGGAAGCAAAGAAAAACCTATCAGAGCAAGTCGCAACATTGCAAGCTCAGATAGCGGATATGAAAAAACGCATGGAAGAAAGCGTTGGTTCATTACAGTGTGTTGAAGATGTGAAAAAGAAGTTTGATCAGATGCTTGGTGAAGAGAAGACTGTGTCTGCAAAATATGCAGAAGAACGCGCACGTGCAGAAACGGAGGTGCGTGATAACGAGAGCAAAGCCCTGTTCTTGGCTCGCTCTTTGGAGGAAGCTCTAGAGTGTAAGGCTGAACTAGAAAGTGTTAAACAGCTGCGTACAGAAATGGAAGAATTGGTCAGCTCCAAGGATGATGTTGTGAAAAGCGTTCAGGAGCTAGAAAAGTCTAAGCGAGCCTTAGAACAGCAAGTAGAAGAGATGAAGATTCCGTTGCAGGAACTGGAAGAGGAATTCCAGGCAACAGAGGATCTGTCCCAAAGAGGGGATAGTGTGCCTGATGCAGTTTTTAAAAGGATCAGTGTTTTGGGGTCTGTCCTGAGTGAGCCTCAGAAATGTGACGACATGTGGCTTGAATCACCCCTTTGGAATAAACCGTTCCTTCAAAAACTTCAAGCATTGGAAAATGTATCATTAGAACTTCAGCAAACAAAGGAGCTGAGTAAGAAATGTGGTGATTTCTCAGTTCAGGCTGAAAACCTAGTGGAGAAAACTAAGGCTGTTGGTGAAAACGTGAAGCAAATGAATAAGTGCCTTTCAGGGAGTGTTTCCAAAATGGAACTGGTGAAAGACGGGTGGCAGAAGTTTGATCGTGATCTTGAGATGCATTCCATGTGGAATTCAGATAGAGAAAAAGAACTAGGTGACCTTGAGCGGTCAAATAGTTCAGCAGAAAGTGCATTGAAGAAACCTGTAAAAGAATGTGTTGCAGTTCCATGCTTCTTCACTGATGCAGAGAGGAGGTCTATAATGGATACCACCCAGATCGCTGGGTTCAACTGTGTTGTTGCCTTTGACCCCTATGTTGGTGGAAGGAAAGTTGATGATGTTCTGGTTGGCTTCTTCTGTGAAGAGTTTGGCAAGAAATATAAACTGAATATCAAATCAAATAGTAGGCCTTTACTGCGACTCGCTCAGGAGGGCGAAAAGTTTAAGAAGTTGATGAGTGCAAATGCTTCAGATCTGCCTATGAATATGAAATGTTTGGTGAATGATATTGATATCTCTGGGAAAAGGAACAGGGGTCACTTTGAAGAAATGTGTGACAGCCTGTTGTCTCAATTGGAAAATCCTCTGCACAGCATCTTAGAGCAAGCAAAGCTCAAGAAGGAAGATCATTCCCTTTTACAACAAAAAGTCAATGATTGTGTACAGATGTATGGAGAGGCAACTCAAGTCACAGAGGGATGTCAAGAGTCCCTACTTGGAACAAAGCTTAGTGAAGCAAAGGTTCTCAAAGTTTTGTGGAAAACATTTATGGATTGCAGAGAGAGGCGTCTTAAGAATGTTGAAGACATTAAGACTAGCCCAATTGAGTTGCCTATGGATCACGGTCCTCCATGGTGGATTGGACAGACGGTTATGAGGGACAAGCTGTCTGACATTTATGAGAAAGCTGTCAATGAAGATGACAGAAACGAGAAGGAGCGAAATGATGCCAAAAATGCAGTTGAAGAATGTGTATATGAGATGAGAGACAAACTGTGTGGCATTTATGAGAAATCCGTCAATGAAGATGACAAAACAGTTTCATCCGGAAGCTTGAGGATAATAGGAGGCTTATCAGTGAGTCAGCAGTGCTTGACACATGCGTGCCTGGAAATCTGTGTCCCAACCCTAGGGTTGAAACAAGAGGGGGGGGTATGTAACAGGAAGTCAGCTAAATCTGGGAATGTAGTCACAGGAAGGAGATACATTTCCACCTGACTTAGAAAGTCCATTAATTAATTTAGGGTGTTGGCTACAGAGCTAGCCAGCAGGAAGTTGAAAGGCCTTCACCTGTTCAGAATGAGGGAGTTAAGGCTCTATAATTTGTTCAGAGAAATTCCTATTGTTTTGCTGCCTCCAGAAGCTGCATCCTGAAGCCATGTGGGCTGGGAGCAGGAGGACAGTCAGCGTGTGCCTCCCGACAGGATGTGTGGGCCTGGGAGAAGACCCCCCGGAGTGATGTGTGCCCGGGACGGTAACCAAGGGTGAATACGTCTCAAAGGTGAGAAGACGAACTGTTGATGTGAAAGAAACAAAAGGACTGTGTTGCCCTGTGAAGCTATTATAAAAGGACTATTGAGTGTCCGCTGTAGGACAAGGAAGTCTGCCCGACGGTAGGTTGGAGACAGACACTTAGGCAGGTTCCAGTTGTGAGAAGGTAGCCGCCCACAGAGGCAAGGATTTATTTTCTGTTTTATTTTATTTTGGATGTTTTGCTGCATACAGCCTGGTGAAGAAAACACCATTTAATAAACCACACTGTTTGTTTGCAAGCACTTGTCGGCTACCTCTCTGGGAAAACGCACCCCCCAAGGGGTCATCCACACCCGCCACCGAGCTAATCCCTTACAATATATATATATATACGGGTGTATATATACAATATATATATATATATTTTATATATTCTCCTTTTTTTTTTTTTTTTATGGTTGATCATGGATCTCATTAGTGACATTGAACTTCACAAATATGATATATTAGATACCCTATATTCCATTTTTTCCACAGATCTATTTTCTGATGAGCCTATCAGAAAACGTACAGATCGTTATGTTTTATGCGGGATGTTCAAAAAATTGGAGAGGTTAATGCATTCCGCCAACACCCAGTGGTGGGATGAATTCTTTCTAAAGAAATATTTATCGGCCAAAATTTCCCCTAGGGGGCTTAGGATTACACAAACCTGTTCTTTTTTAGATCCCACCCACCTAAAAGAATGGCAGGGCATTGCAGAATTTTGCACTTCCAAATGGCTAGGGCTTCTCGCCACACAGCGACATATAAAATATGATTCACTTATACACAATATCCAAATATTGATCCAGGACATTGAGAATTTTAAGACTCACATTCCCTCTGGTTGGCTTGACACCCTTAAAAGGAACACCAAAAGAAAGGAGGATCAGCTGATTCAAACTAAATTGGATAAATTTAGGAGAGATTTAGATGATTATAGCAATAACAAGGTTTTCGTATGGAAACAGAACCATCATATACCCCCACTAATGTCCATAGAGATTCACCCTGTCCCGCCCTTAAGGACTGCATTCTCTCAACGCGGTGGCAATACTCGGTCTACTCCCAGCAATGGATGTACATCTATAGTCAGTTCCCACAGTAATCGGAGTACTACAACTGAACGTGGCAAGAAAACTCCCTCTAGGTGCCCTCCTAAGAACCCACCCAAAAATATAAATAAAAATAATAATAATAACAACAGCATTAAACATACAGAGATAGGAAATAGCAAAGTTAGCAACTCAGTTACCACCCTTAACAATAATGTTAGTAATAGACCCCTCAGCACATCTGACCCTCCAGCTACTGCTGGGACGTCGATCGGCCCTGCGCTCCATCAGACTCTTTCTAAACTATCTACCAATGTGACAGAGTATAGGAAGAATTCCATCGCTAGTCGTGCTGAGGTTACATCCACGGCATCTGGACTTAGCCAAGGTGTATCTTTTCCCGTTATGATAAAAGAACTTGAGACGAATTCTGGTCCATTAGTCCCTCCCCCGGTGTCTTTTTTAGAGGGGGGCCCCCTGACAAAAGCCAGAAAAAAAAAAGAAAGCTTGTAGACGAGGATGTAGAGGAGGTAAACGAATCATCAAAAATAAACATAAAACAGCGGAGACTATAAAGATATTCAACCTTTCCTCCGTCCAGCTTAATTCAGATGATATATCTTTACTACATAAAGGTCTCAGCTTTGCCCCCACTTCTTTTCCCAATTCCTTTTTGTTATTTCAAGATTTGAACAAGTTTATACGGAATCTCACGTTAAAACGATTTTTCAATATGAAGTCCAAACAAGCCAATACTGGTCGCTCCATTGAGAACATAGAGATAAGTCTACTTAATTCCACAGAAGAAAGTATTCCGGGAAGTCCTTTCAGCACTTATGATCCTTGTGAAAACGATGATATAGACCTGGACACTCTGCTACTCACACAACATCTCCCGGACTCGCCACGTATTTCCCATACGGATTTGCGCCCAAAATGTGTGTTTTATCCTACCCGGTCAAAAGGCCCATACCTCGAATCCTTTTATAGGACGGTTTTTTCTGATTTCCAAACATTGTGCTCAGATACACCTAAACAGAATAAACACTCCCACTTTAATCTTAATTATGGAGAATCTCAGGCCTTAAAGAGGTTTACTGGTAATTCTGATCTCATCATAAAATCTGCGGACAAGGGTGGAGGAATTGTCCTCCAAGATAAAACAGATTATGTTACTGAAGCAATCCGTTTGCTCAATGATAAAAAAACGTATTTGAGGCTCTCCAAGGATCCATTACCTTCATTTAAGATAGAAGTAGAGCAACTGATACAGTCAGCACTGCAGAAAAAAGTGATAAATAAGGATGAGGCGGCTTTCTTAAAGAAAGACTACTACAACACCCCCTACTTTTATCACTTACCAAAGGTCCATAAAGATCCCCTGCACCCTCCAGGTAGACCTATTGTTGCTGCAATGAGCAGTATTACCAGTGGTCTCTCCCAATTCATCGATGTTTACTTACAACCTCTCGCCCAAAATCTGCAATCTTATATACGAGATTCTGGCCACTTATTGGAACAGATCATCCCATACAGATGGGAAGATAGTTACTCTTGGTTGTCCTTGGACGTTAGCTCATTGTACACATCCATTCCCCACAATATAGGCTTACAAGCCATTCAACATTTTCTTCTTGAAGACTCCTCTTTACATCATGATCAAGTGGCTTTTATTTTGGATGCGACACAGTTTTGTTTAACCCACAATTATTTTCAGTTTGAGGACACATTTTATTTACAGATAAACGGCACAGCTATGGGCGCCAATTTTGCCCCATCGTATGCAAATCTTACGATGGGTTATTGGGAATTGAGATATATTTGGTGGAACAATCCGTTCGCTAAACATATTGTCTTCTTTGGGCGTTACATCGATGACATTATCGTCATTTGGGATGGCTCTGTCTCCCAGATCGACGACTTTGTAGGGCATTGTAACAACAACTCCCTGGGCCTCTCGTTCACATTTGCCTCACATCCTGATTCTATGCCATTTTTAGATTTGGAACTTGGACATGAATCTCATCAGATATATGCCAAGAATTACATCAAACCTACGGGTGGTAATTCATATCTTCATTTTAACAGTTGCCATCATCCCCAATGGACAAAGAATATACCCAAGGGCCAATTTTGTCGACTTAGACAGAATTGCACTAGAGATTCGGACTATTTAGTTCAAAGTGAACATCTGAAGCAAAAATTCTCAGAAAAAGGGTACCCAGAAGATATAGTCAGTCAAGCCTTTGAGACTTATCTTCCAGGTAAACCCCCCAGTTCTAGATTTACTACTGACCATCACCCGGTCCAATTTGTCACCAGGTTTCATTGCCAATATAGAAAAATGGAAAAAATTCTGGCGAAGCATTGGGACATTCTAAAACAAGATCCCTATCTGAACTCCGTAGTTTTGGAAAAACCTAAAGTGACATATAGGAGAGCTACAACTTTGAAAAATAAGATAGCGCCAAGCAAATTAAAGAGAACTAAGACTACCAACCGCTTGCCATGGATGATTCCTTTAAAAGGCATGTATGCGTGCCGAAAAAAGCTGTGCAAAATGTGCAATTTTGTGCGACACGGCCAAAAAGACTTTACACATAACGACAAAACGTATATGTCTTGGAAAATTTTTATAATTGTTCAACTGAATACGTGGTGTACTGTCTGATATGCCCGTGCCAACTGCTCTATGTAGGTCGCACGATTAGACCAGTCAGACAACGCTTTGGGAAACATCGCCGCCTCATTGAGGGGGGATGTGATCTCCATAGCGTCCCGCGACACTTTCTAGAAATCCACGGTAAATCTACTGAGGGTCTAAAAATCTGGGTCATTGAAGCTATCCCCAAAGAATTACCAGAAGGTGAACGTTTTTCTAAATTGTGTATGCGAGAAACCTTTTGGATTTACACATTGGATGCTCTCGCGCCTCGAGGGTTAAATGAAGAGCTTGATGTACATACCATCTTTTAATGTTGCGCCCTAAGCCTGAGTTTTTTATAATATTTTTTATAATATTTTCCTAATATTTTATAATTTTTTATATATTTATATTTTTACATTCTGATGCTTTTATAGATATATTAAAATATCTTGTTGTTTTTTTTTTTCTCTTAGGTCCATGTATAAGTAAATTATAGGGACCACAAGTATACTTGCAATATACTGATTTTTGTCTTTTTATTATGTGATTTTTATCCTATTTAATGGTTTTAATGCCCAATCAAATCCTTGTTAATGGCGGTTTCACGATCATTCATATAATTAATTTTTTTTTTTTTATGTATTTTATTTCACGTATTGTTGTTTCCATATAACTCTAGGGGTCCTCAGTGAGCCTAGGTTAGCCTGGGTTCTCCTAGTTTTATCTTATCCTATTTTTATTATTCAATTATTTTCTTTACTAAGCATGAGATTGATGATCAATTGTCTTTTTATTTTTATTTTTCACATATTTCATCGATTGAACAGACTCCACATATGTGCCGCTAATGTTTTATATTAATGTAGTGATTAATTGCAGTTTTATATAGTATTGCCTGTCTATATGTCGTTTTAAATCACTAGCAGGTTCCCTTTCTCCTGGGCTGTGTCCAATTATCCTTTATTGTGCACCATATATATTCCCTGGAATAAACACGGCTTCACAGCACCTGAAGAAAGAGCGCGCAGGGCCGTACGTGACCCAGCGCATGCTCAGAAACGCGTCGTGCATACCGTGCATATTCCACACACCATACATTCCCTGGTGACGAGACCGCGTTCCAGCTTCCACCGCACATCGCAGCCGCTGCCTTAGACGCTGACCGCCGACTGCTGGAGGAGGTAGCCGGCTTCCTTTTCTCCTCTGATCAGCGATCAAGCTTCTGAATTGCTGCACACGAGTGGATGGCACCTCCCAGAGGAATTCCTGATGTCCATGACTTGACACAGCTCGATGACTTTGGTTTCTAGTGAGTTTATATCACCTATGCCTTGTTATTAATAAAGACTGTCTGCACTTAGAGCGCTCTCTCTCTTTTTCTTTTGTTTAGTTCAGAACTCCTCTTGTCTGTGGAGAGCAGCTCGGTGCCTTGGACATTTTCCATCAGGACTCTGTCATTCATCAATTTATGGTATTTTTTTCATCTCCGTTTTTTCATCTGCGTTTTTTCATCTGCGTTTTTTTTTTTTTTTTTTGCAGTTTCTATTCCTCATGTTCTCTTCCCTTCCCCTCCCCCACCCGTTCTAACCCATTTACTCTTCATGTGCTGGAGGTTTTGTTAGCGCTCCTACATTGTTGTTGTTTTTTTCCATACATATACTCCAGACTGTGCTAGCCGTAGAAATTGCAGATTCTAATACTGCGTGAGATAGATATTCAGAGAGATTACATCAAATTCTACACAGACAGCAAAGTTGTTTTGGGCTACATAAACAAACAGACAAAATGCTTCTATGTCAGCAACCATGTATAAAGAGTCAGAAAATCCTCAAGGCCTGAACAATGGCATCACATTCCATCAGAGTTTAATCCTGTAGATCACGCTACTAGGCCAGTGTCTTTGTGGATTCTTCTTGCTTAACAGGACCTGAATTCCTGCTGGATCATACAGAAGAAACTACAGATGAGGTCTTCAGTCTTCAAGAACCTGACAAAGTTCCAGAGTCCCCAAACATCCTTACTCCAGCTACTCTTCTTACCCAGAGGCTTGGCTCTGTTCCTGTTCCAGCTGTAGACTTTAACCACTTCTGCACCGGAAGGATTTGCCCCCTTAATGACCAGGCCATATTTTGCAATTCGGCACTGCGTTACTTTAACGGACAATTGCTACGCTGTAGCTAAATAAATTTTATGTCCTTTTTTTTTTCCACAAATAGAGCTTTCTTTTGGTGGTATTTGATCACCTGTGCGATTTTTATTTTTAGCACTATAAACAAAAAAAGAGCGACAATTCTGAAAAAATATATATATTTTTCACATTCTGCTATATTACTTTCCCAAAAAAAAATTAAAAAATCAAACTTTTTTAACATTTTAGGCCAATTTGTTTTCTGCTACATATTTTTAGTAAAAAAAAATCACAATAAGCATATTTTGATTGGTTTGCGCAAACGTTATCGCGTCTACTAACTACGAGAAAGATTTATGTCATTTTTATTGTTTTTTTTTTTCAACTAGTAATGGCGGCGATCTGCGATTTTTTGTGGGACCCCAACATTGCGGCAGACAGATCGGACCCCTGACTGACATTTTTGACACTTTTGGGGGGACCAGTGACATTACTACAGTAATCAGTGCTAAAAATATGCACTGTTACTGTAATAATGACACTGGCAGGGAAGGGGTTAACATTGTGGGTGATCAAGTGGTTAAATGTGTACCTAGGGGCGTGTTTCTAACTGTGGGGGGGGGGGCATGGCTTGTGAAATGATCATAGAGACATGTCTCTCTATGCATCGGCTTCCCCGCTGACGAGCGGGGGTGGAAGTGTGCCGGCGGCAGCGCACGCTCGCCCCTAGCTGCAGGTGCGTGACCAACGTATACCTACGACAGTATAACTGTGGCGGGCGGTTGTAAAGTGGTCATTGTAAAGACCATTCCTAGCGATGATGTAGTAAGGTAGAGGTAAAGATTGCCAGACAGAGAACTGTAAAGACTTTCCTCAAACCCATTACAGAACTGGTTTTACTCTTGCCTTTTGGAGACTGAACTTGCTTACCTGCGTTTGTTTAATCCATTTTCTGCTACAAGAAGAATGTATCTTGGACTTTAATTGACACTACTTGATGCCTTATTGCAGTTATCATTGTTCAGATCTTCATGACAACTGCAAATTGCACCATTGTTTATTTGCATTGCATAACTAGCGTTATGATGATGGGAAGGTACTGGAGAGTTTAAAAAAAAAGACCACATAGATGAGTTCTTGCTGGACAAAAATATTTTAAGCAACAGACAGCGTGGGTTCATGAAAGACAGAAATTGTCAAACAAACCTGATTTCTTTTTATGAGGAGGCAAATAAAACCTTGAACAGAGGAGTGGCTGTGGACGTAGTATACTTGGATTTTGCAAAAGCGTTTGACACAGTTCCCCACACACGGCTAATGTGTAAAGTAAAGACTACAGGCTGGGAAAGATCAGTTTGTAAATGGATAGAAGATGGGCTAAAAGATAAAATTGAGAGGGTAGTGGGTAATGATGCTTAATTTGAATGGTCTAAGGTTTTCAGTGGTGTACCCCAAGGTTCAGTGTTGGGACCCTTACTTTTTAATATCTTTATAAATGATATAGGATCTGGGATTAAAAGTACAATTTCAGTCTTTGCAGATAACACCAAGCTTTGCAGTGGAATAACTTCTTTACAGGATGGCTCCAATTTACAAGCTGACCTCAATTCACTGTTTCATTGGGCAACTATGTGGCAAATGAGGTTTATTGTTGATAAATATAAATGTATGCACTTGGGGGCTAAGAATATGCATGTATCATACATACTAGGGGGAGTAGAACTGGGGGAATGCATAGCAGAGAAGGATCTGGGTGTTCTGGTAGATCATAAGTTTAATAATAGCATGCAATGCCAAGCTGCCTTTTCCAAAGCAAGCAAAGTCCTTTCTTGTATTAACAGAGGCATGGACTCCAGAGAGAGAGAGATATCAATTTGCTCCTGCACAAATCATTAGTAAGACCACATCTGGAATATTCAGTTCAGTTTTGGGCATCAGTTCCCAACAAGGATATTGGGGAACTGAAAGAAAGTGCACAGAAGGGCAACCAAACTGATAAGAGGCATGGAGGAACTCAGCAGACAGGAAAGATTAGGGGAACTGAATTTAATCTATCATGAGAAGAGGAGTTAAAGAGGGGATATAATAAACATGTATACATTGTCGAGAGGCGACCCGGGGTCACTGTGTGTGTTAGCAGTCTACGCCTGGTTTTGATTAAGACAGGCCTGCTGATTGCACACCTGTGGGCTGGGTTCATATTATTTCCAGGGTTAGCAATCAGAGCTCCCAGTTGGAGACAGCCGCACCCGGGCAGACAGGAGGTTTGGCCCAGGAGTCAGGAGGACTCAAACCGACAGACACGAAGTCTATGTATGGGAGTCAGGAGGGTTCCCACCTTCCCTGAGTGAGAGAGAGAGAGAGAGGCTGCAGTTGGCAGCCAGAGCTTACAGGTCTGCAGGAGGCAGATGTATTCCGCAACAGCGCAGTAGGAAGCTGATCCCAAGGAAGCTACAAGGGAGCTTGACCAAAGGACACTTGTGTTGGTCTGAGGAACAGACCTAAGGCCTAGGTGTGATGCCTGAAGCAGCCATATGGCATGTGAGTAAGCCAGGAGGCTGAATTTAACAAATATACAGTAATGGAGGAATCGCTGCGAGGGAAAATTGCTGTTTTGTGAACTTTCTTTTTGCCTTTAAATAAAAGTGGGTTGCTGTGCCCTTAAAAATGCAGTCTGGACTGGCACTACTTCTTCAAATCGCATGCACCACTTGAGTTGAATCGCCCTGAAATGTTACAACATACATAAGGGGCCCATATAATGAACTTGAGTTATTCAATTTAAGGTCATCACAGAGGACAAGGGATCTGTGAAAATATGGAATAGACTCCCTCCAGAGGTGGTTCTGGGCAGATCACTAGATTGCTTTAAAAAAAAGCCTGGATTCTTTCCTAGGTGTTATTAATATAACTGGGTAATAATATTTATAGGTAAAGTTGATCCAGGGAATATCTGATTGCCTCTCGGGGGATTAGGAAGGAATTTTTTTCCCCTGCTGTAGCAAATTGGATAATGCTTTGCTTGGGTTTTTCGCCTTCCTCTGGATCAACTGCGAGTATAGGATTGAGTATATGGGATTGTATGGTTGTGTTTTCTTTACTGTTTTTTATTGGTTGAGCCAGAGGAACTTGTGTCTTTTTTTCAACCTGACTTACTGTGTAACTATGTATATACAATACCAGACAGGGAGTGTGCTGTTACACATGTTGTGAGAATTTATATAGTTATTTTCATAAGTTATTTAACTTCTATATAATTGGTTATTATACTGCCATCTTGTGGTTGCTTTGCTTGTTGCATCTTCCCTTTTTGTCTTTCCCATAAGTGTTCCCTCCCACCTGTGATGTACTTCCTCTTCCTTTATGCTTGTGGGGAAGTAGATGGCCACATCTGTCTAGGCCTTATGCAATCTCCTCACATCCGGGAACACATTACCATGTTTTGACCTGCAAAATACTGTCTTTAACTCATCTACCGCATCTTGTTGTCTGCTGTAGCTGCTGTGGTCAATAAAACCTACGTGGATGGGAAAATACATGTTTTGGAGAGTTCAGCTATCTGATAACGGCTGCCTGCTGTGATTATATCTGCTTATACAGGCCCGGCATAGGTCTCAAGGGATAAGTCACTATTACAACAGTTGGAATGCACACACAGTATACACAATAACTTGACAATTTTGAAGACCTCATTGGCTCCTGCACATCATAATTTAGCTTTTGGGTATGTTCAAAAATGCCCTGAAGAGGCAGCATGAGATGGTAATGCTGTCAGGCTGGAAGTAGTGGCAAGAAATGGTAATGGTCTCTAGAGATATTAATGTATGACAGACCAGCAGGAATGGCAAGAGAAAATATTGGATGGCAGGCCAGCAGCAGTGGTAAGAGATGGTATTGGTGGCAGGAGAAAGGTAATTTTGGCTGGGATGCAGCAGTGGCAGGAAATTGTAATCTTGGCAAGAGATGGTAACGGGGAAAACCCAAAATGTGGGATTTTCCTTTACTTTCACTTTCAACGACAATATTAAACAGGGAAAATAGAGAGGGTGAATCTCCCTAATAGGGTCACAGACAGTGGTAAAAACTGACAGGTGTTCTAAGCTACCTTCACTGTAACCAAACTGTAAAAAAGTTTTGCCTTTACTTATACTTTAAGAACTCATATCACTTCTTTAATATTAGTAGTGCCTGCAATAGTTTGTGTCTTCATTAATGTAGTTACCTAGACCCAAGTATGGCAAATCTCTGCCCAGATCCACGCAAAGGGGTTGATTTACTAAAACTGGAGAGTGCAAAATCTATGCAGCTCTGCAGAGAAACCAATCAGCTTCCAGTTTTTGTCAAAGCTTAACTGAACAAGCTGAAGTTAGAAGATAATTGGTTGCCATGCACAGCTGCACTATATTTTGCACTCTCCAGTTTTAGTAAATTAACCCCAAAGTGTCTATACCTAGCATTCATTTTCTAAAACTACAGGATATGCACAGCAATGAGGCAGGTTTATTTAGGTTTTCAGAAAGCTTGGGCAAAGCTCAATGGCAGTGGCAGGGGGGTGCTTGCTGGCGTTTGACCTCAAGCAAAACTCCCCCACCACTTTTATCACCCCCGCCAGCCTATGAAAAGCACACTATGACAGGGGTCAAGTCTGCAGTGGAGCTGACTGTTTTTGTAAAAAAAAAAAAAAATGCCTGTATTATTATTTGCATATTGTCATGTAAATGGCTTTATATTACCACACATACCAATGTAAGGGGCATAATCCACTGCCACAGACGCCAAAGTAAAGGTCATACTGTAGGATAAAATGGTTGTAAAGTTATTTTTTAAAGAGGCGTTAAAGCCTGTAAAAAAAAAAAAAAACAAATACTGTAGCTTCTGACTTAAAAAATGTATATAATAATATAGGGGCACTTACCTGTCCAGGGATACCTGTCCAGGGATCACACAATGTCGGTACCCCAAGCTGATCCGTTCATCCTCACTAAGGGAAACAGGAAGTGAAGCCTTGCGGCTTCACAGCCTGTTTCCTACTGAGCATGTGCGAGTCGCGCTGCACTTTCTGAATGGTCCCGCTGTCTTCTGGGACCCGTATGTCTCCCAGAAGGCAGCAAGGGGGAGGGAGGAGGGGCTGGAAATTTTATAAATCTCCACACAATGATTGTGGCAATCGTACATGGAAGCAGGAGCAGGTACCTGGTTGTGGCAGCGGAGTGGGGGAGAAAGCAAACAAGCGGAGCTTCCCTTTTTGGGTGGAGCTCTGCTTTAAATTAAAACAATAAAGAGGTTTATACTTAACCGCTATGTGTGATGCTATTGCACAGAGCAGCCTTTTACCATCCTATTCTGGGGTTCTCCACTGGTGCTCCCTGCTCATCCTCTTCTGCATGTGCCCTCATAGCGATCTAAGTGCCATTAGGGCACATGTCTGGGCACACTCCCAAGCTGGACTGTGAGCGTCTTTAGAAACACACAATGTGGCTTGGCTCCACCCCCTGCTCTCTCCCTACAAAATGTGACTGACAGCAACAGGAGCAAATGGCTCCCACTGCTTTCAGTAAAGCTTGTGAGAGCAGGGGGGAGAAGATCTGTAATCGGTAACAGCACTGGATCGAGAGAGTACTCAGGTAAGTGTTTAGGAAAAGGGAAGAAGCAGCTAGTGGAAAGTTTTTTACCCTAATGCATAAAGTGCATTAGGTTAAAAATGTTTGACTTTAGAACGTCTTTAAGTGGGGGAAAGAGATTGCCAGTGGCTATGTTTGCAATGCAACCTTTTGATAACAGTCAACATTTACTAAACATCTTTATTAGGCTATGTTAGTTTGGACAAATTGCTTATGATATCACATTAGAAAATCTTTTTCCAAATCTTGTTTTCATCATCCTTTCATCTCAATTACTTTTTGTTAAATTGCCTTGGTTAAACCCAAATGATATCTAAATAGCATTTATCAGAAGTGTCATTGATGGATGACCCAGAGCTAAGGAGATGGAGGGGCCATGCCCTTATAGCAGAGATGTGAAGCTGCTTAAATCTGCGTGCTCACTCCCTGTCATGTTCTATTTTTCAGAGCTTTACTATGTAGGAAGCACACCACAAACTGTGTTTTCAATTTTACTGACACAGACATCTTCTTAATTATAAGCTTCTTGGGAGTGAGTCATCTTCAGTTGCAGTAAACAAGTGACCTTTTATTTTAAGTCAGCATTTTTTATGAATTTATTTTATGTTTATAAAAAAAAAAAGCTAATGTACACTAGGAACTTAAAATATGTACAGTCACAGAATTCATATTTTAAACTGCATTGTATATCTCTTGCTAAAATTTAATGACCAGAGGTCTGCTAGTTAACAAAGGTCTGCCTAATTAACAGAAAATTCTCCAAGCTCTACACAAGGGTATAGAGGCACTGTGCTCAAAAGTGCAGCCTTCATTAATTTAAATTGCAAAGTCAGATTTTGAAACAAAGACTTCCTTAAGCCCCGTACACACGTACCGATTGTTGGCCGTGAATTTTCGGCCAACGCCCGATCGGCCGATTATCGGCTTGTTAGTATGATGATTCCGACAACCGACTGCAATTTTTAGGCCGAACAGCAAATCTGGTGTGCATGCTATAAAATTTTTGTTGGCCGTCAGCAGAACGGCCGATTGTTCCTCAGACAGTACAGATTTCGGCCGACAAAAATCAGTTGAGCAAGACTGACCATGCTCAGAGAAGAAAAAACACACGAAAAGTAGACCAGAACATGACATCACTTTTGCAGTTGGTTGTTGTTGGCCGACAAAATTTGTGTGCAGTCTAGAGCACATTTCAACGAACAAAACAACACTGGACAAAAGACGGCCAACAATCGGTGTGTGTGTACGGGGCTTTAGTCTAATTTACAAAAAGCAATTGTAATACATATAGGGGCTTGTTCACACAAGCAGTGTTAGGCTGCATTGGGTCAAAATACCTTATGTGCTATGACTTCCTTTCACTAATGTGTTTTATGTGTGCAGAAAAAAGGGAAGAACATGTTGCATGGTTGTAAAGCACATAACAATATACAGTAAAACCTTAGATTGCGAGCATAATTTGTTCCGGAAACATGCTTGTAATCCAAAGCACTTTTATACCAAAGTGAATTTCCCCATAAGAAACAATGGAAACTCAGATGATTTGTTCCACAACCATTTATTCATAAATCCATTTAAATCAGTTATAGTCCATATAAAAAGTTTATAGCATAGTGATAGGTAGTGTAGCCATAAAATGTCCATCCACAAATGACAGCCTCCAGAAGGGGATCAGAGGCAAAATCCAGCTAGACCTACTGAGTATAAAAGAGAAGAGAGGCACCTCTAAGTGTAGCAATATGGTTGCATTTAATGAAAGTTCAACATTTACCAACTCACGTGGTTGATGACTAAAACAGGCACATCTAAGAATACAGGTATCCAAGGTAAAGCTGTCCACATAGACCATCCTCCTCACTGTCGGCTCCCACCGTTGTCAGTCTGCAATCATGACCTCGAAGACTACCTTGCAGTAGAGCGAAGCGATCTGAAAGCAAGGCTTGAAGCGCTCGTTGAGCGCTGTGTGGAAGGGATGACGTCCATGGTGGTGCAGAGGGTGGTCTATGTGGACAGCTTTACCCCGGATGCCTGCATACTTAGATGTGCCTGTTTTATTCATCAACCATATGATTTGCTAAATGTTGTACCTTCATTAAATGTACCCATATTGATACACTTAGAGGCACCACTGTACTTTGATGCATAACAAAAAGACTGAGGTTTAGAAAATACAATAAAGAAATAGAATTTGTAAATTCATTTTAGCACAGGGTGCATTATCATTCACATTTTGCACATGCTAAGGTGCGAATGGCCCCTAAATATTGGATTTTAATACACCTTTTCATTCAGGATGTAACACCACTTCAATTTCCATTGAGTCAAAATACAAAAATAATACAATGTGGGATAGATCACCCAAAATACTCACTTTCTGTTCACTAATGTATTATGGCCATTTTTTTTTTAAAACCAGTGGCATACTGCTGCCTTTCAAAGAAGGAAATAAACATCTGTCACATTTATAAAGGACAAGGTTGTGCTTCACTTGATTTGGAAGTCCCACTGACTTTAATTGATATAGGAAACAAAAATGCCAGGAGTAGGGCTCGATCGAATGCAAGGAAAACACACAAAGAAAATTGCAGGATCCACATCAATGACCACAAACTACATTTTCGAAATGAAACTTACAGTAAAAAGCAGGAGCAATTTGGAGTAAACAATGTGGTGTCTCGTAAAGAAAAAAAAAAAAGCAGTTTCTTCTCACAGTAATATGTTGGCTCCTTTGGGACACTTAAAGTGGTATTTAAGCCACCTGTATGACTTTGTATAAACCTCGTTGTTCCCTAAGCCTGTCTGTCTATGTGTTTTGTAAAGAAAAATGCTGTATATACCAGATTTCAGTGTGCTGCTGGGCGATCATGTGACCGGCCAGCTCTCTCGTCTCCCCATCTGACAGATGCAGGGAACGGGGCCGAGATTCCCCCGCTGACATCAGGTGGGGCGAGAGGAGGAAAGGAGAGAGGGAACCGGACAGTCACGTGATTGCTGGGAGCCGCTCTGATATACGGTAAAGGCGGCATTTTTCTATAACACACAGAGACAGGAGCACTTGTCTCTAGGGAACAGAGAGGATTTAATAGGACAATAAAAGTTAGTACAGCAGCAGGAGGGGAGGGGGTGGGCACTGACATGAGCAGACAGTCAGGGAGGACAGAGAGCTGCGGATAACGGAGGCACGTAAACCGACCACAGTGTCAGGGCTCAGCAGCCATAATATACCGTGGTCAGTTTACAGAGGGGAGGGTAGAAACTGTCAGGATCAGCCAGGTTTTTTACGTGATATGTTGGGCCAAATTACACAGCACAAGCACTGTGCTATATAACATGCTTTAAGGGAATATGATCTTTGTTTTTTTGGGTTAACAAACACTTTAAGGGATGATTTACTAAAACTGGAGAGTGAAAAAATCTGGCGCAGTTCTGCATTGAAACCAATCAGCTTCTAGGATTTTTTTTGTCAATGCTTAACTGAACAAGCTGTAGTTAGAAGCTTATTGGCTACCAGGTACGGCTGCAAAAGGTTTTGCACTCTCCAGTTTTAGTTAATCAACTGCTGTATGTTGTAAGAGAATCACTTGGAAACCTTTTTGCCAATGAAAACTAGGCTAACTAGGCAATGGCATAGGGTGCCTCAGCTGCCCAGCCCATTTGTTAATTAAGGTGTGGTATAACAATTTAAGGCTCACGGGGCTTTAATCATTCCTCCTGTATTGCATTTAATTGTAACTGTGCTGTCTGCCCTAACTCTGTAAAGTTCTGCGCAAACTGTTGGCGCATCATACATCCTGAATAATAATAATAATAATAATATATGCTAATGACATAGCTGCCCTAGCTGTCATAGATTCTATGGCTCAGTTTATTCGTGACTTCTGGCCTGGACCTCCGCCCTCCCCCAGCCTGCAGAGATATCACTCACCACACCCCTCCTCCTTCTTAACATTTGGGACATCACTTATTTGGGGGGAGGTGGGTACCTGGTTTTTGAAAGGTAGCCGGCCCCCCACTTCCAGTCAGGTCACCGTGGCATGAGCAGTGTTGTGCCCCCCTCAAATAGCCTTCTGGGACATGTCACATAAAGCTGCAGGATCAATTAAAAAGCACAGCTTACACATGCACAGTAAGCAGCCATGTCACAAATAGGGGTCAGGCTTGAAGACCAGTTGCTATAGCAGTGGAAGCTCTCACAGGAACCAGCAGGAGAGGAACAGAGGCAGGTGATGCAGGCTCACCTGAGGTGCGGAATCTAAGTATTAACCGGTGTTCACCAGAGCTCCTAATGGTGGAGATAGATTTTGCTGCATGTTAGCACCAGGTTGCAGTCCTCAGGATTGCCCCACCAAGAGGTGAGCAGGTCAGGGTCCATTAGCAGATATAGCAGGTAGGGATCAAGCAGAAGCGTAGTCGAGGAACAAGCCGAAGGTCGGTAACGAATAGTTGCAGGTTGGGATCAAGCAGAAGCGTAGTCGAGAAGCAAGCCAAATGACGATAACGAATGGTAGTGAAGATACGGACGGCAGCAGGAGAGACAAAAGCAAGATTTTGGCTGAAGAAGGCACAATACTGTACTCTAGCAACCAGGAAGTGCAGAGACATGGCTTAAATCAGGAAGTTCATGGGAGGAGCAAAGAGTTCAAGGCAACTAAGATTTATGGCAGGATCATTCAAGGAATTGTCCAAGGAACTGTCCAGCATTCCAGGTGATTCAGCAAGCAGAGACATTGCCAGATATGGCAGAGGTCCCAGGTTCAAGTCCAGGTCCTGACAAGCCAGTTGTGAAGCCGCAGCCAGCTGCCCACAGTTTAAATGCTGGTGCCAGGGACCGAAGTCCAGTGAAGACAGCACTGGATTCTGAGAGGCAGATGACTGTCCTATTAATAAAAGTCAGTAGCTTCTGACTTTTCATTTTTGAACAGATGACTGGATAACTGCTTTAATCATTTTTCATTTAAACATTTTATGAAAAAACAAATATAAGTTTCTGCGGTCAGAGAAACTAATAAACAAACAATCATTCCATGCAAATCAAATAAGGTAAGTAATCCATAATCTCCATGAGCAATCCCAGGCCAGAATAACTGCAGGACTAGTCTGTAACCAGAGTCCTGGCCCAGAGGACCAGAGAGAGGTAGGTTTACTTTAAAACAAACATGAGACATCAAGAACATGGCATGACTAAGTTGTGCTTTAAGTTTACATAATTCCTAAATCGTTATCAGTGGATGTTACATGGTCTTTCCCAAAGAAAGGAAAGAAACAAAAAAATAGATAAAGAGAATATAGCCTTTGACAAGAATAGAAAGAAATGTAAACAGAAATGTGTTTGTTTGTTTGTTGTGTGCAAAGTCCTTCCATGTGAACCTTGTTCTAAAAGCAAGTTATGAATGGGGATGATTGCCCTCTTTGTTTAGCTTACCCTGAGAGATTGCCTTGTCTGAGGACAAATTAATCTTCTTACTGCTGAATGACTAAACCTAAATATTTGAGAGCCTAAGTGAATAATTCTTACACTTATATTTGCTAGAGACCTGAGTGACATTAACTAGCGAGTAACAGGGTTGAGCAAGATTTCTGCAACCCATGATTTGTTGGTGGAATAAATGGGGCTGTCTGTGTGCATTGACACCTGTAAGCAGTGTAAAAGGTGAGTAGGGTTTCTGCCACAACTCTAAACTCACTTGCATCAAAAAGGGTGGACATGACAACAATAAATCTCTGTTCACCTTTTAATTAAACCTTAATAAACTTTTTAAAACCTGCTTAGCTATAGTTAGATTATATATTCCTCCTTAATTTTCTTTCAAGTTGCAGGAGGATATGCTTTCAGAGATGGTCTCGGTGGCGGAGGGGACTTTACTACTCCTGGGTAGGGATGAGCTTCAAGTTCGAGTCGAACGTAAGTTTGACTCGAACATTGACTGTTCTCTCGTTCGTCGAATGACGAACAAATGTGTTTCCTCATGGTAAATTCAAGCGCCCGCATCCATAATGCACTGCGTGCGAGCTGCACATGCAGTGCATTATATGATTGACCAAAGCATGCACCCTGACCTCCATGCTTTGGCCAATCAAATCAGCTCTGCCATGATTGGACAAAGGCAGGCTGCCTTTAGCCAATCGTGGCTTAGGGGCTAAGTACACGCCCCACACTATATAAAGGCTGCTTGCACAGCAACCACGTGTAGTGTGACTGTGCGGGCAAGATAGCAAGTAGCTGGGGGAGGAGGGGATCATGTTTGAGTCAGGGAGAGGACAGTCATTTGCAGTTTAGTCTAATAGGAGACTTTGCTCGAAGCGAGTTAGGCAGGGAGAGGATTGTGTTTTTCAGGCAGGGAAAGGATCGTGTTTGAGGGAGGGAGAGGAGAGTAATTTGCAGTTTATCAGACAGTGCAGTGTAGTCTAATTGGAGACATTAGTAAAAATAACAATCAGAGGAATACTTAGTAATTCCCAGATGGTATCAATTATAGGTAGTGATATACAATTCTACAACACAATTCAGTGTGCCTTTAAGCCAAAAAGTGCAAGTGCAAAAAATATATATCTATAAATACCACAATATTCATATATAGAGTAATATCTATGAGAAGCAAAAATTGTTCAGTTTTCTCATATAAAAATACACTTCGAAAAAAATGACCAGCTTACTGGAAAATGTCTATAAAGTGCAATTCAAAAATTATTCAACCAACTGTGCAATAAAGTGCGAATCACTCATTTTCATAAAAAAATATTGTGAGGTAGATGTGCAAAAATAAAGTGCAGTGCAAAAAAATGACCAGCTTACTGGAAGATATCCCTTAAGTGCAGATCAGTATGAAAGATCCAACCAACTATCCGCACCTTATAAAATACCTTCAAACAACATAATCCAATGTCTCTAAAACATATTTGTGAAGAACCTATAATTATTATTGAGCAAAAACTAAGAAAATCAATCAAAAATAATATATATGTGAATAAATATATATATAAAGAAAATATAAAATTATTCTTATAAAAATGAAATAGAAAGTCCATAATCCACTTATAAGTCCCAAGTGAAAAAAGTCCAAGTGCAAAAGAGTGCAAAAAAAGTCACATATACAAGTGTCTTCCGTGTTCACTCGTGGGGGTCACACCATCCGTGTATTCCTATCCTCCCTAAATGGACTCACTTTGATTTATCTACGTATTCCTGTATTCAAAGGGAGTGCAGGAATATGTAACAAAAATTGATAAAGAGACTAAGAACAAAAAGGTAAAGAAACATCAGAGAAATATGAATGATTACAAAACAACACAATATATAAATGGCAAAGCTGCCCCAGTAGGGAAGGACTGGAATCCAAAGACTCCACTCCAGAAAAGAATCCCCCAAGTGAGATCTCCCAGAATCCACCCTCATATCCAAGCATGTAAGAAAACACCACAAATAAGTGTATCTAGAGTGCAGTTCCAGAAAGAAAAGGATGATATTGTCCCCCTGGAAGTACATAATATGAACCAGAGGCCAAGGGACCAGGTGAGATCCCCCAATCAGTATTATAAACATCCCACAACATATTCCCCCTATAGAGGACATAGGGGTGCTTTAAACTACAGAGCCCCCTGCCATCCGAGGAGAGGATGGTATCAGAGAGGAGGGTATCAGGACCAATACATGAGAGGAGGGACCTCTTACAATCGGGCCACTATCAGGGAGATTATTATAGAGGAACAGGACAATACAGGAACAACTGGACCCAACAACAGGAGTGCCAACAGCAGAGAGACAGCATGGAAGAACAACCACAACAAAAAAGAGATAGAAAAGAGAAAGAGGAAAGAGAGGAGGAAGGAGACACAAAAAGAAAGAGAGACAACTAGGTGCTGGTATTTTTAATTTAAGTAAAGCGATTTTAGCTGAAACAGAATTAAAAATTTTAGATTTAGGTTTGAATTTTATTCCTATAAATAAAATTGATGCTTATATTGATGTACAGAAATTTGTGCGAAAATAAACATAAAAAAATTTGTGGAACTCAATAAAGAGAATTTTAATAATAACAAGAACATGAGTGATATGTATAAACACAGTGGATTGAGAAATGCATCTGTGTTTAATCCCAAAATTAAACAAAATTCTTAGATGTTTTTAAAAAAATGGTAGAAAAGGATCTTAAAACTCTCAATATAAAAGGAGGACATGGAAAATATGAATCGTTCAAAGAGATAGAAAGAGGTATTAAAGAATTAGAAAAAAGAAAGGACATTATCATTCGGGCCGCAGATAAAGAAGGAGCCATAGTAATTCTGAATAAACAAGAGTATGATGAAGAAATGGCAAGATTACTAGCGACTAAAGATACATACAAGAGACTTCCTGGGAACCTCATACACAAATTGAAACATGAATTAAAGAAAATTATTAATACAGGGAAAAAACGGGCATTCTCACGGATAAAGAGGCAAAGTATCTGATCCCCAAAGTACCCCGGGTACCAACTATATATTATCTGCCCAAGATATATAAAAATCATAAGAAACCATCGAGCAGACCTATAGTAAGTGGAATCAACTCAATTTTCTCCAGGATTGGTGACTATATTGATTTCTACTTACAAGACATTGTGGTGCATAATTGGTCCTATTTAAAAGATAGTGGGAAATTGATTCAAATTTTAGAAGAACAATCAGTTAGTTGTAGGTAGTGAGCTGTTTGTGTCAACAGGTGGAATCGTTTATGAGCCACAGACACCAGTGTAAAGAGAACATAATGTTTGCACTGTGTACTTTCATAGTAGTATACAGTGGGTACGGAAAGTATTCAGACCCCCTTAAATTTTTCACTCTTTGTTATATTGCAGCCATTTGCTAAAATCATTTAGGTTCATTCTTCTTCCTCATGAATGTACACATAGCACCCCATACTGACAGAAAAACACAGAATTGTTGACATTGTTGCAGATTTATTAAAAAAGAAAAACTGAAATATCACATGGTCCTAAGTATTCAGACCCTTTGCTCAGTATTTAGTAGAAGCCCCCTTTTGATCTAATACAGTCAGGAGTCTTTTTGGGAAAGATGCAACAAGTCTTTCACACCTGGATTTGGGGATCCTCTGCCATTCCTCCTTGCAGATCCTCTCCAGTTCTTTCAGGTTGGATGGTAAACGTTGGTGGACAGCCATTTTTAGGTCTCTCCAGAGATGCTCACTTGGGTTTAAGTCAGGGCTCTGGCTGGGCCATTCAAGAACAGTCACGGAGTTGTTGTGAAGCCACTCCTTCGTTATTTTAGCTGTGTGCTTAGGGTCATTGTCTTGTTGGAAGGTAATCCTTCGGCCCAGTCTGAGGTCCAGAGCACTCTGGAGAAGGTTTTTGTCCAGGATATCCCTTTACTTGGCCGCATTCATCTTTCCCTCGATTGCAACCAGTCGTCCTGTCCCTGCAGCTGAAAAACACCCCCACAGCATGATGCTGCCACCACCATGCTTCACTGTTGGGACTGTATTGGACAGGTGATGAGCAGTGCCTGGTTTTCTCCACACATACCGCTTAGAATTAAGGTCAAAAAGTTATATTTTGGTCTCATCAGACCAGAGAATCTTATTTCTCACCATCTTGGAGACCTTCAGGTGTTTTTTAGCAAACTCCATGCGGGCTTTCATGTGTCTTACACTGAGGAGAGGCTTCCGTCGGGCCACTCTGCCATAAAGCCCCGACTGGTGGAGGGCTGCAGTGATGGTTGACTTTCTACAACTTTCTCCCATCTCCTGACTGCATCTCTGGAGCTCAGCCACAGTGATCTTTGGGTTCTTCTTTACCTCTCTCACCAAGGCTCTTCTCCCCTGATAGCTCAGTTTGGCCGGACGGCCAGCTCTAGGAAGGGTTCTGGTCGTCCCAAACGTCTTCCATTTGAGGATTATGGAGGCCACTGTGCTCTTAGGAACCTTAAGTGCAGCAGAAATCTTTTTGTAACCTTGGCCAGATCTGTGCCTTGCCACAATTCTGTCTCTGAGCTCTTCAGGCAGTTCCTTTGACCTCATGATTCTCATTTGCTCTGACATGCATTGTGATCTGGAAGGTCTTATATAGACAGGTGTGTGGCTTTCATAATCAAGTCCAATCAGTATAATCAAGCTGGACTCAAATGAAGGTGTAGAACCATCTCAAGGATGATCAGAAGAAATGGAAAGCACCTGAGTTAAATATATGAGTGTCACAGCAAAGGGTCTGAATACTTAGGACCATGTGATATTTCAGTTTTTCTTTTTTAATAAATCTGCAACAATGTCAACAATTCTGTGTTTTTCCGTCAATATGGGGAGCTGTGTGTACATTCATGAGGAAGAAGAATGAACTTAAATGATTTTAGCAAATGGATGCAATATAACAAAGAGTGAAAAATTTAAGGGGGTCTGAATACTTTCCGTACCCACTGTAGGTGTCATAAGGGCAAGCTGGTTACACACAACAATGCACAGGGTAGGTACTAACTCTTAATTAGTTTATGATGAACTTGACCCCAAATGTTTAGATATTATGACCTCATCTAGTTGCTTGGCATGTACTTAATATATTATTTTTTATTAACAGGTCATGTTATTCCTAGTTGCACAATAGCCAGGATGACAGTTGAGGCTTTGCAATGTTGCTCAGAACTTGAAAAAATTAAGGAGGCTGCTACAGCATTACAAACAAAAATGCGCAACTTTGTAGACATGCTAGCTAAATTTTAATATTATTTATGTATATTTTTTTTGGTTTTAACCACTTAAGCCCTGGAAGATTTTACCCCCTTCCTGACCAGGGCCTATTTTGCGATTCAGCACTGCGTGACATTAACGGACAATTGCGCTGTCGTGCGACACTGTACCGAAATGAAATTGACGTCCTTTTTTTCCCACAAACAGAGCTTTCTTTTGGTGGTATTTGATCACCTGTGCGATTTTTTGATCATGCGCTATAAACAAAAAAAGAGCGACAATTTTGCAAAAATAACAATATTTTTCAAATTTTTTTATATGAAATTCCCCCCCCCCCCCAAAAAAAATGTAAAAATCAAATTTTTTTTAACATTTTAGGCCAATTTGTTTTCTGCTACATATGTTTGGTAAAAAAATCGCAAAAAGCGTATTTTGATTGGTTTGTGCAAAAGTTATTGCGTTTACTAACTAAGGGAAAGATTTTTGTTATTTTTGCTGTTTTTTTTTAACGAGTAATGGCGGCGATCTGCGATTTTTTTTGCGGTACTGCGACATTGCGGCGGACAGATCGGAACCCTTGACTGACATTTTTGATACTTTTGGGGGTACCAGTGACATTACTACAGTAATCAGTGCTATACATATGCACTGTTACTGTAAAAATGACACTGGGAGGGAAGGGGTTAACTTTATTGGGGAGGGAGGGGTTAAGTGTGTCCCTAGGGGCGTGTTTCTTACTGTGATTGGATGTGGCTTTGTGTGTAACAGCACAGATCAACGGTCCTACATAGCAGGACCGAGTGATCAGTGCTTTTACACAGGGGAGAGTGACAGGCGGCTTTGTTTACATTAGCCGCCTGCCTTTCTCCCTCTCCACCCGATGATCGCGAGTGACCGGCGGACATCGGGTCCGCCGGTCACACGTGCCAGCTTCTTCGGGTACGAGCGGGGGCGGGAGCGCGCCTCCGGCGGTGCTGCGCGCTCGTTCCCTATTCCCTCCCAGGCTAGTGACGTACCGGTACGTCATTTTGCCTGGGAGGGGCTGACCGCCGCCGTATATAGTCGGGCGACGGTCGGCAAGTGGTTAATTGGGATATTTTTTGTTTTCCGGATGATCTTTCTAAATTTGATGGCTTATTTTTTGGCCAATACCTCATCATCTGCAAAAGGTGTCCGCAAGTTTTTTATTGTTTTATACAGGGCTCCTATGCATATGAAGCACTTTACAACACCCTAACCCTAACCCTTTGAATGTGTTTTATTAAAAAAATGTTTACACTCAACAATGTGTGTTAGAATATTTCTTTGACTTTCCGTGGGGGGGGGGGGGGGCAGGTCTAAAGCTGGGTAAGGTGGCACAAAATGTATAATGGCTGTCCTGTTCACATATTTGAATTTTAATTAAAGCATTTTAGTTTGTGTGTATAATTATCAGCCGGCCAGAATGATTGTTCCTTCTGGACCAGTGGCCATCTAACAACTGAATGCACAATGATATCTGTGGACTGAGTGGCAATCAGTCTACACATATACAGGTTCGATTTAAAGGACTAGCACTCCTAGGATTCTATATGGCATTGAGATGGGTACTAGCAATCAGTGTAGGGAGATCAGTGTAATATATAGTGTATTGCAGCTTCGTTTGTCCATTTCACTTTACATTACCTATATAGAACACTTATATCTCTACACTGAGGAAGTTTCACATAACACTGACATCTCCTTACATTGGTGGGCAGTGAGAAGGATGTCATAAATTAACACAACATAACAAGTGGAGGTAAGTTGTTATTAAACTAATGTATTTCTAAAAATAAATAGTATGGGGACCTTCTGGCCAATGACCACCAATGTAAGGTGACATTGGGTGGACCTTGGGTGTGACCTACTTTACAATGTGAGAGGGCTTTTATAAATTAACAGGGGTACTGAAGGCCCTTGTATTTTGGCCACTGGTAAACAAAACACACATGGCCATAATCGCATTTGAACAGCCGGGGAGAGACAACAGTAGATAAACACACTGATGAATGTATTAACCCTTCAAAAGTCACACATATATAACACATGATGAACAAAAAAAATGTAGATTTGTACCCAAATTATTAAAATACACACTACAGAATAATTGCAATATTTTTTTATTGCACAAAGAAGATTATATAGATCCAATTTATAATGTATCGGGCAGGAATTGCTGCCAAGAAACAGCCCCTCTCCCCACAAAATATTCCACATATTGTTGCCTAATATCACGGGCACTTCGGGATGGCAAGCCAGAACGGGCGACTTCCATTGATGTCATGGAATCCACTGGCACACGTGGTTCAGCCTCTCCACTCGGCCCTGGCATGGCAGGGTCAGTCTCCACTGGCTGCAAACTCACATATGTCTCTGCATGCCTGCGCAAATAGTTATGCAAAATGCAGCAACACAGGACCACATTATCGATTTTGTAGAGTACCAGATGAATGGAAGTCAGGAAAATCCTAAACCGATTGGACATTATCCCGAAGGCATTCTCCACCACTCTTCTAGCTCGGGATAACCGGTAGTTAAAGATCCTTTGCTCGGGGGTGAGGTTCCTCTGAGGGCTTCATAAGATGCTCCCCAATCGCGAACGCATCATCAGCCACAAAAACAAAACTCAGCCCCTCAATTGTTAGCTCTCTGGATGGCAAGTTGAGAGTGCCATTTTGAAGCCGCCGAGCAAACTCTGTCTGGTCAATCACTCCCCCATCCGAATTGCGGCCATTCTTCCCAATGTCCAAAAACATAAACTCATAATTAGCATGGACTATTGCTAGCATGACAATGCTAAAAAAGCCTTTGTAATTGAAGAAATATGACCCTGAATTCGGTGGTGGAACAATGCGGACATGCTTCCCATCAATAGCACCCCCACAATTGGGAAAATTCCACTGATCCTGGAGTTGACCAGCAATCTCCTGCCACTGCTCTGCGTTGGAGGGAAACTGTGGGGGAAAAATGAAAAGGCAATTAGTGCTTGAGCACATCACATTATTACACACACATTTGTCAGTAAAATGCTTATGCAACTTTAAGATAAGAACAACATGAAGGAAATCTTTAGCATTTTGGGGTATGACATCTACATACATTTATTTTTCACCTCCTAATGTGATAATATTGTAATTCACCAGCTACAGCTTTGGTATATGATGACTTTTACGTTTAGCATGGGTGGGTGGGTGGGTGGGTAAAACTATGCCTTTAAACATCATTAAGGGCTTGTGCCCACTGAATGTTTTTACATCATAAATTAAACATACACAATCATAGGTTGGAATGGATGGACTGATGTCTTTAATAAACCTCATAAACTATGTACAAAAACATTTCTAAAGGAATAATTGGTTCTGGGAAAGTCAGAAAATGACACAGATTCAATATACTGTTAACAGGCAATGCGTTTAGGGACACATAGGAGAGAATGCTGGGGTGGTTACTGGGTAATTTTACAAATGGTTAGGAAAATATAAAGCTTTACTACTATGTGCATGCAGCCAGAGGGTAGTTACAAAATAATAACATCTGTAATTTGATGTACATCCAAACACTAATCTAAAGTAGGATGAGATGACACATACATGGAATGTAATATAAAAATAAGAAACATACCTTGATATAGTCCTTCTGCAAGACTTTGATGATAGCAGAGCAGGTCTCAGGGATGATGACTCCAAGAGCTTGGGGGGAGATGCCTGTGGTGAACTTGAGATCCTGCAGGCTTCTCCTAGTTGCAAGATATCTCAAAGTTGCAATTAGCCTTTGCTCAGGAGTAATTGCAACCCACATACATGTATCCTGCTTCAGAATATAGGGGGACACCAGGACAAGAAGACGGTGAAAGATGGGATCCGTCATCCTCAAATAATTCCTGAAGTCATCGGGATTATTTTCCTGGAGCTCCCTCAGCAAGGACATGTGGGAAAATTGATCACGGTTAAGCAACCAATTTTTGGTCCAGGAGGTCCGCTTCTTCTTCCTCTTGCAAATAACTCGGCTAAGAGCCATAACTCCCAGCCCAACTACAGCAAGAGTAGAATTCTCGGTCTCCATAATTACTTCTCGAACGATGTCTCGGAAACTAGCGAAATGTCGTTAACCAAACAAATGCTACCGAAATCACAGTGAGATGCCCAGAAGGGTCACGGCCAAAAACTCACTTCCTCTTTTGTAGCGTCGGACGTAGTGACGTAATTTTTATGTCAGTCGACAAAAGACCAGTGCAGTCTAGAGCACATTCCAACCAACAAAACACAACTCTGGACAAAAGACGGATGACCGGTCGGCGGAAATTCGTTGCGTGTGTACTAGGCTTTAGTGTGAAGTCGTCCACACTAAAAGAAGTCTGTGTTCTGTGTGACCAGCACCAAGAGCAGAGGTAGTGCTACCAGTGAGAAAGCCAGGTGGGCTAGCATTTTCAGTTTGATATATATATTGACTGGAGAAGAACCCATGCGTGGGAAACCTGTGTTTTGGACTTCTTATTTTGCCTTTTAATAAAAATGGGCTGCCAGGCCCTTAAAATGTAATACCTGCCTGCAGTGAATCACTGGAAAAACGCATCTGCCACTGAGCTAATGGTCCCCCATGTTACAGCCTATTATAAGGCTTACCTATAGGTAATGTAAATATCTCCTAAACATGTACCGTTAAGGAGATATTTACATTGCATGCAGCCAATGACGTCAATGACGTCATCGACGCATGTGCTCTGAAGGAATGGCCACCCATGCTGTTCCTTCAGATACTTTTGCTGTAAATGACAGCTCCCCTGCACATGCACGGGAGTGACGTCGTCGCGGCTCAGGCCTGTCACACAGCCAGACCCGGAAGGAAGACCGGGACAAAATGGATGCTGCCTCCAGCGACTACATCGCATCGCTTGAGGGCTTAGTTTTCAGGTATTACATAATGTGCTAGTATGTGATGCATACTAGCACATTATGCCCTTACCTTGGAGGCCAAAAAAAATTTAACCATTGGTTTACAACCGCTTTAAAGAAGGAGGATTATAAATCTTAGTTGAACAAAATAGTGGGGGACACTAAAACATACAAAAAACTAAAAAAAGTTAATCTTACAAATAAACTGAAGCCAAAATTAAAGCATTTAGTGAAAATGGTAATGAATGAAAGACCCAGCGCCCACTTGTGTACAAAAATTTAAAAAAATGTGTTTTTAAGAATTAATAAAACAGAGATGCAGCCATTAATCCATAGCAGACTATGTGAACAGTGAAGAAATATATTAGGCGCAATATCTGTTGAATGAATTGTTAATTAATTATTAAAAATAATTATATATATTATATATTATTTTAAATAATGGATAATTCTTAATAATAATTATTTGTGTAGTGTTTTAAATAGTGGATATTCAGTGAATCAAAACTAAAATATCATGTGCAACATATGAGGAAAGTGCTAGTGTAAATATGTGCTAACATAAAGTGCCTGTGTTCCAATAAATTAATATATATCTATAAATAATAAATATTCATAAAACCCCCAGCTAATTATGTGCCAGTGAACAATTGATGTGATGCGATAAAGCAAATTAATCAAGATCATTATATATATATATATATATATATCCAAAAATACAGAAAATCTAAAAAAATTCAAAATATTTTTTTGTGCACAAAAAAAAAAAAATCAAAAATCTTGTAAAAGTGCAATGCATAAAAAGAAAAAAATTCACCAGGTTAAATAATGCAATTCAATTTAAAGTTCATTAAACATAGTCCATGTTGTAATCCTCCCGTGACAGAAGTGCCAATGTGCTGATTAAAGCAATTCCAAGGTGCTCACAGTGTATCAGTGAAGATCCTGATTGATTGGAAGGAAGCACTGCTACACTGTATCCCTGCTAATAGATAGTCAGAGCAGCGGACATAATATAACAAGCACAGATCCCTAGCGTCTGGTAGACACCAACTATTGTGAGTGTTTTGAACTTATATTTCAAATAAAATATCTATAGTCATACAGTGTAACGCTATGTGTGGCATTCCTCATTATTCCTTCATGTGATTCTACATTTGATTGAGCTGAGCTGTGGAGATTAAGGAGAAAGGAGTCCAGAGTGGAATTTATTGTGAATAAGGCTTGGCTGCTGGTTTTACCAGCAAAATATCTGGTGAGTTTACCCAGACGCATTGATTATTGTGGTGAAAGGATCTTCACTGATACACCGTGAGCACCTTGGAATTGTTTTAATCAGCACATTGGCACTTCTGTCACGGGAGGATTACAACATGGACTATGTTTAACCTCCCTGGCGGTATGATTCTTTTGGATTTTTGGTGCTGAAAGCGGTACAATTATTTTGCATGTAATTCTTAAGAATGAGCAGCCCAAATCAACTATTTACATGTGATTTTTTTTTTTTACTGTTCCTTCTTCTTTATAACATCTCGAGTATGATAAAGTTTGAAACACAAAATCATAAATTTATAATATAATAAATAACTATAAATAAGTTAAAGTATGTATGTATGTGTATATATATATATATATATATATATATATATATATATATATATATATATTGTAACAGGACGTCATGTAAATGTGACAGGAAGTCAGGTAAATCTGTGAGTGTTGTCACAGATCGGAGATACAATTCACCAATTACTATAGGGTGTCGGCTGCAGAAGCCAGAAGAAATGTCTAAAGACATTGAACAGACTTCAGCTGTTCAGAATGAGGGAGTTAAGGCTTCTATAATTTGTCCAAAGGAAGTCTATGGAGGGCTGCCTCCGGAAGCTGTCTCCTGAAGCCTTGTGGGCTAGGAGAAGGAGGACAGTCAGATGTGTGCCTCCTGACAAGCTGTGTGAGCATGGGAGAAGACCCCCTGAAGTGATGTGCGCTAAGGAGGGTAACCAGTTGTGAAGACTTCTCAAAGGTGAGAAAACAAACTATTTCTATGTGGAAGAAATAAAGGAATGTTTGCCATGTGAAGAGACAAGCAAAGAGACATTCTCATTGTGAAGAGTAAAGGGACCTGTTAAATGAACATGTGCTGTGTGAAGAGATAAAACATGGACTGTTGAGTATCCGCTGTAGGATAAGACAGTCTGCCCAACAATAGGTTGGGGACAGACTCTTAGGTAGGTTCCAGTGTAAGAAGGTAGCCTCCCACAGAGGCAAGGATTTATTTTGTCTTTTATTTTATTTTGCTGGTTTTGACGCTTGCAGTCTGGTGAAGAAAATGGCATTAATAAACCAAACTGTTGTTTGCAAGCACTTATCGGCTATCTCTCTGTGAAAACGCACCCCCCAAGGGGTCATCCACACCCGCCACCGAGCTAATCCCTCACATATGGTGGAGGATGTGGGCAGAAGCAGAGATCCCTGCAAAAAAGTGCATATGTCCTATGAACTTTGTCTGGTGCATGAGATTGCACAATCTATGTGTGCAGGAGAGAAGATCCTGAAAGAGAAAAAAATGTGTTTTAAAGAGACAGCGGTCTCAAAATTTTTGATGAACTGTGTCTGGTGCAAGGGACTGCACAAACTGTGTGTACAGGAAAGGAGATCCTGCAAGAGAGAGAAAAACTACTAAGTTTTAAAAGAGACAGTGGTCTTAAAAGTTTTGCTGGACTTTGAAACATTTTTTTGTGGAGTGACTAAAGATGGGGCAATCAAAACGCCTGAAAGAGGCAAGGATCGCTGAAATGAGAGACCGGATTCTATGGATGGAGGGGATGCTACCGTCTGAACCAGCCCCATCCATGCCTGAACGGAATCGCCTAAAGAGAAAGGTTGTTGTCCCTAGCAACACTGGGGCAAATGCAGATTTTCAGCGGAGCTTTGCAGCTCAACAACTGGCTCACCCAGAGAGCATGGCAGGCTGGAAACAGAGACGCCAGCAGCAAATCGAGGAAACCGAGTATGTGTGCAGGGCTGAGCTGGATGCCGTGCAACGGAAAATGGAAGAAAAGGAACAACCCCTGGGGGTACAGTTACAGTGGGAAGAAACCACTGCTCTTCTTTTTTCCGAGTTGAAAAACCCTAGAAAGCCTATAATGGAGAAAGATACCATCCTCATGGAAAAGGAAATTGAAATTCAGACTTTGCAGAAGCAAAGTATGTGTGAAAGGTTGGAGTTGCGTAATCAGCTGGAAAAAAAGTCTTCAGTGTTTGGAAGCTACAAAAATAGACCTGCAGGGGGCGCAGGAACAGAATGTTGCTCTGAAAACAACATTGTCTCTCAGCGACAAAGAGAAAAGTGAAAGAGAGGCTAAATTACTGAGTACTGTGTATGAGCTCACTACTTTGAGCAATGTGGTAGATGAATTGAGTACGGACTGTGAAAGTTGGAAAGGGGAAGCCCAACGTGTCCAGCAGCAGTTAAAGGAGAAAGTAGCCTGTGTGGCAGAATTACATTCTTATTCCCAGATGCTAGCCAGTGAGGTGATGGCTCTTATGCAGGGAAAAGGAGATTCGGAACACAAGAGAAAAAAAGTAGAGGCACAGCTGCAGGAATCGCAAGTCAAGGTGTCAGAAGTTGACCGAGTGTGTGCTAAGCTGTCAGAGAAGGCAAACCGACTGCAGGTTGAGCTGGACAATGTTACAAATCAGCTTTCTCAAGCAGACAACAAATCTAGAAAAATTGCCAAGGATTTTTCTATCTTGGAATCGCAGCTGCAAGACACACAGGAACTCTTACAAGAAGAGAGGTGTCAAAGGCTGAGTTTTAGCACAAAGCTCAAACAAATGGAAGATGAGAAAAATGCGTGGATAAAGACAAAGTAGGTCCACCAGAAAAAGTACAGATATTACTTGGAACAAAGCTAAGTGAAGCAGAGGTTCTCAAAGTTTTGTGGAAATCATTTATTGATTACAGAGAAAGGCGACTCAAGACTGGTGAAGACATTAAGACTAGCACAATTGAGTTGCCTATGGATCACGGTCCTCCATGGCGGATAGGACAGACGGTTATGCAGGACAAACTTGAGAAGGAACTAAATGATGCCAAAAATGCAGTTGAGGAATATGTATATGAGAAATCTGTCAATGAAGATGACAGAAACAGTTTCATCCTGAAGCTTGAAGATACAAAGAATTGGCTATATGAAGATGGAGAGGATCAGCCAAAACAAGTGTATGTGGACAAGCTGACGGACTTGGAGAGAGCAGAGCGGATTGCTCAGAAGGATGTATCTCTGGTAGCTGAAGCAGACAAAGAATTGAATGGACTGAACATTACTTGGGAAGATACTGAGAGGCTTATCAGTGAGAGTCAAGAGCAGTGCCAGACACATGCGTGCCTGGAAAACTCTGTCCCAACCCCAGGCTTGAGACAAGGGGGGGGGATATGTAACAGGACGTCAAGTAAATGTGACAGGAAGTCAGGTAAATCTGTGAGTGTTGTCACAGATCGGAGATACAATTCACCAATTACTATAGGGTGTCGGCTGCAGAAGCCAGAAGAAATGTCTAAAAACGTTGAACAGACTTCAGCTGTTCAGAATGAGGGAGTTAAGGCTTCTATAATTTGTCCAAAGGAAGTCTATGGAGGGCTGCCTCCGGAAGCTGTCTCCTGAAGCCATGTGGGCTAGGAGAAGGAGGACAGTCAGATGTGTGCCTCCCGACAAGCTGTGTGAGCATGGGAGAAGACCCCCTGAAGTGATGTGCGCTAAGGAGGGTAACCAGTTGTGAAGACTTCTCAAAGGTGAGAAAACTAACTATTTCTATGTGGAAGAAATAAAGGAATGTTTGCCATGTGAAGAGACAAGCAAAGAGACATTCTCATTGTGAAGAGTAAAGGGACCTGTTAAATGAACATGTGCTGTGTGAAGAGATAAAACATGGACTGTTGAGTATCCGCTGTAGGATAAGAAAGTCTGCCCAACAGTAGGTTGGGGACAGACTCTTAGGTAGGTTCCAGTGTGAGAAGGTAGCCGCCCACAGAGGCAAGGATTTATTTTGTCTTTTATTTTATTTTGCTGGTTTTGACGCTTGCAGTCTGGTGAAGAAAATGGCATTAATAAACCAAACTGTTGTTTGCAAGCACTTATCTTCTATCTCTCTGTGAAAACGCACCCCCCAAGGGGTCATCCACACCCGCCACCGAGCTAATCCCTCACAATATATATATATATGTGTGTGTGTGTATGTATATATATATATATATATACAGACATGTGTGTGTGTGTATATATATATATATATATACATAAAAGTACAGTAAAAAGGGCGCATGCGCGGCGCAAAGCTGGACGGCTGCTAGTGTCTCAGCTCCGCCGGAGGGGAGAGAGAGAAACCGCTTCCACTGGGCCAATCTGACATTTTCCTAGCTTTTTACCATCAGCACCCCTGTAAGAACAAGTTGTGCATGCCGTCGGCCAAAAAGAAACAGCGGGGCCGTCCTCCTCAGCACTCACTAACGACTTACTTACTCCGCACCAAGGAGATCACAGGAATGACCAAACATGGCGCCCAGTCTTCTCCCACGCAGCACCCTGAGCCTTCCCAGCCACCTCCACCGGCTGCTACGCCTCCAGGGGACCGTGAGTACTCTCATACTATTACCAAGGCAGATCTGGATGCGGGTTTTGCAGCCATGTATGACAAACTGGCTGACAAGATACAGACAGAAATCCATAAGTCCACTAATACCTTGACTCAGGAGATAGCAGCCCTTGGAGGCCGCACTGACTTGCTTGAAACTAAGCACGATGAGCTATCACTCGCTCACAATGACCTCAGGAAGGACTTTGAGCTCTTAGCTGATAACTATACCCTGCTCCAGTCCCAGGTGGAGGATTTGGACAACAGAAATCGCAGGAACAACCTGCGACTGAGGGGTATCCCCGAATCAGTGTCAGACCTTATACCTGAGATTTCCAAACTTTTCAAGGATCTGTTACCAGACAAGCTGGAATCTGCATTCATATGTGACAGGATCCACAGAGCCCTGCGCCCTAAGCCCCCACCTGACAAACCCCCTAGGGATGTAGTTCTCTGTCTCAAGGACTTTTTAGTCAAAGAGGACATACTGAGGGCATCCAGAAATATAACTAATATTATGCTGGATGGCATTAAGATCCAGATTTTTCCTGACATCTCCCAGGCCACCCTGGAGAGACGCCGCAAGATGAAGGAGGTCACTTCTGTTTTACAAGCTGCAAGAATCAGATATAGATGGGGTTTTCCCTTCAAGCTCACTGTTCCACATAACGGCTCAGTATATGTAGTCTACAATCTAGCTGAAGGAAAAGAACTTCTCATCAAGCTGGGACTTCTGGTGGCTGAACCTGCGGCCAGGCAACAGAACACCCCAAGACCCTCACCCATCTGGTCCACCCCAGCCACTAGAAGGGAACAGAGGAGATGGCGAAACCCTTTCAGAGACGGTTCTGTGTAATCACTGGTCTTCTCTTTATTCATCCACTCTCTTGGCACTTCCAGTTGCACATAATCCTGTTTTTTGATAATTTTTTACTTTTTTACATTTTTGAATATCTAACACTTTCGGTGCCCCCGCCATAAGGACATTTGGCTGAACTGTGCTAGGCCCTGGTCGCTGCACCTTCGCCCTATTCTGGGGCGGTTGTGCACGACAATGTGGCCTTTCCTTGCTAGTACTAAGACAGATCTCTCCCACCATGTTATGGGAGATGGTGTGTCCCCGGATGGGGTTATGCCTATACAAATCTTGGTAATGTTCTGAAGGCTGTTTTTTTCTCTGTGTTTGGTGATTTACAATTGACATATTTCTCCCCCCCCCCCCCCCCCGCTGGTTTGTCCCCTCTGGACCATCTTGTGATCCGCACTTGTGCCTCGCTCAGGCCTCTCTCCAGGCTTTGCATTATGGCGGGGCCGACTGCGGATTCCCACGGGCGGCATATGGGCTTAACAGTCCATTGGTACAAACTGCACTGGATGGGAATAATGTTTTTGCCCATCCCCTTTGTAGGAATTGATTTTTTGGGGATTATTGTTATTCTCATTTGTTTTGTTTTAGGTTTTTTTTTGACAAAAAAAGAAAATGTTCTAAGAAAGTCTTATCTTCACCCTTTTGCAATGCTCTCGACCACACTGGATTGGATGTCTATGCTAAAATTGTTCATGCTGGATTTCCCTCCAGTTGGTCCTTTTAAGGTTTCTGGGATTGCCGTTATTAAGATGCCTCCTGTCTCTCTAGTCACTACAGGTACAGGATTCAATCAGTCTTTACTCTATATTTGGTATCCACAATTTTTCAGCGGTGCTAGGCGTGTCCTGTCTTTTTACCATGGGTATTAAAATAATTTCTCATAACGTTCAGGGATTCAATTCCCCTCATAAAAGACACAAGGCATTCAAACAATACAAACGTATATGTGCAGACATATTGCTTTTACAAGAAACCCACTTTGCCATAGACAAACACCCCAAATTCTTTAATAAGTCCTATCAACAGTTTAGATGTTCATCATATAATAGTAGAACAAGGGGGGTTGCAATTTTTATACGTAACAGCGTTATGTTCGATATCTCGTCCTCTTATTGTGACCCGGAAAGTAGATATATAATCCTAAAGGGTAGTATTGCGGGTAAGCAGGTCACAGTTGTTTCACTTTATGCCCCGAACGAAGCTCACGCAACGTTTTTTAATCATTTTTTCACTACACTTGCCAGGTTCGAATCCCCTCATATGTTTTTGGGGGGGGATTTCAATCTGACGGCCCAACCCTTGATAGGAGTAGGGTGGTGCCCTCTTCTAAGGCGTTCCCCAGAAGTCTGACCAAATCACTTAGAGATCTACAGCTGGTGGACGCCTGGAGAGCCCATAATGTGGGGTGTAGAGCGTATACTCATTACTCTCATCCTCACGATAGTTTTGCAAGACTGGACTATATTTTTTGTACCCCGGTTGTTCTGGCAAACTCTTCCGATGCTCGCATCCATGTATTCCCTTGGTCTGACCACCAAATTGTCTCTTTTGAGACGGGGGGTATTGGTATGGAGCGATCCTCCTTTAATTGGAGGTTGAATGACACCCTGATCAATGATCCCTCTCTAGCTTCCCAGATTTCAGCCTCTTTAGAGGAATACTTTTCAATCAACGAGGCATTTGATACACCAGCTTCAACAATCTGGACAGCCCATAAGGCTGTTATCAGGGGTAAAATAATTGCTCTAGCTTCTGCAAGAAACAAATCCAGGTTAGCTGATATCAAATCTCTAACTAAGGATTTAGACCATCTTTATAATATTATTAGCGTTTCCCCCTCCTCCTCTGTTTCGGAACAGATATCTGAAAAGAGAAGGGCGTTAGACGAGATCCTCTCTAAAGATACTGAAAGAGCCCTCAGATGGTCTAAGGCTAAATTTATTCTCAATAGCAATACAACATCCACAATGTTTGCCTGAAAGCTCACTCAGAATATCAGGCCAGCCCACGTGTATAAGTTAAGAAGGCATGATGGCAAGGTGGTCTCCCACCCTAAGGACGTTTTGAAAGTATTCACACAATTCTATAAGAACCTACTTTCAGAAGTCTCCCCCAGCTCTATGTCTGCATCTAAATTTAATGGTTGGATAGATAGGTTGCATCTTCCGTCACTTACGTCTGAACAGAGAGATGCTATGGAAGCACCTTGTACTGACGCTGAGCTATTAGCCATAATCAAATCACTAAAATCGTCCACAGCCCCCGGACCAGATGGTTTTTCTGCCTTATATTATAAAACCTTTTCCCCCCTCCTTATCCCTAGATTAACTAAACTTTTTAACGACATCTTTCGTGGTGGAAGCTTTCCTGAAGAGATGCTCCTCGCGAACATGTCTCTTATCCCCAAGCCCGACAAGGACCATTCACTCCCCCAGAATTAAAGACCCATCTTGGTTATGAATAATGACCTCAAACTATTTGGTCGCCTACTTGCAAATAGGTTGGCCGCTAATATAACACAACTCATTAGCCTCGATCAGACGGGTTTCATCCCGGGCAGGCAGCTTACAGATAATAGCAGACTGGTCACGAACATTATACAGGATGCTAACTCGACCAAAACACCAACATGTTTAGTTAGCCTTGACATCCACAAGGCTTTTGATAGCGTTCGCTGTTCCTATATAGAAAATCTGCTCCCGAAGTTTGGGCTGGGAAGTGGATTCATCCATGGCTTTAAAGCCCTGTATGACTCCCCACAGACAAGAGTCCGCCTGCCGGGTTGTAACTCTGAGTTTTTTCACCTTAAACGTGGTACCAGGCAAGGCTGTCCCCTCTCCCCATTACTTTTTGCCTTGGCCATTGAGCCCCTGTCCCGCTCTATTAGAATAAATAATAAAATCAGTGGTTATGTTAAAGGAGCTGAAGAATTAAGCTCAGCCTATACGCTGACGACGTTTTGTTATTCCTAACAAACCCTCACATCTCCTTACCTCAGCTTCTGGTGGAGCTGGACAATTTTGGCTCGCTGTCCGGCCTTACTGTTAATATATCCAAATGCTCATTAATGCCTTTAAACCTTCCCAACTGGTTACAAGTTTCTATTAAAGAAAAATTCTCTTTCTCCTGGTGCACAAAATCCTTCAAATATTTAGGAGTATACATTAGTCCACACCATGATTCCCTGTACCTAGCCAATTTCCCCCCCCACGTTTAAAAAATGATCCTCCCTCTTGAACTCGTGGTCATCATATTTTATTTCATTTTTGGGAAGATGCACAGCGATTAAAATAATCATCCTACCGAAATTGCTATTTCTTTTTAGAGCCCTACCAGTCAATGTCCCTAAGTCCCACGTTATGTCCTTTCAACGCAACATCTCCAAGTTTGTTTGGAATGGAGGGAGACCGAGGTACAGCAGGCAGGTGGTGCACACACCCCAATCTGCGGGGGGTATGGGCCTTCCGGACTTATGGTCCTATTATATATCGACAAAATTATCCCAAATGGCACAATGGCACTCGGAGAATGACAACATCCCATGGCTTAGATTTGAAAACTTATCGGTAGCTCCCCTACCCCTACAAGCCGTTCTCTGGTGCGCCTTGACCCCCCCCCCCCCCAGACACCTCTTACAAACCAACAAAGTGGTCTACCATCTGTTTCAGTTTTGGCAGAGATAAAAGATCTCTCACAATCTGATGTCTGATGTTACGCCCCTGCTCTCTTTTATGTCGGCCTTGGATACACCGGGCTTTCCCCTGAGGTCGGAGGATCTCCGTCCTTGGATCTCGAGGGGACTGGTCTCCCTTAAATCTCTCTCTACCTGCAATAACTTTAGTTCCTTTGATCAATTACATAGACTGCATGGTCTCCCTGGGTCAGAGGAGGCTCATTACGAGGTTGTGAGGGGCTTCTTCCGCACCTGGGGCGCACTGACCCTCCATCCTCCATACACTACCTTTGAGTCTATCTGTTGCTCTTCACCTAGAGACGGGGGTTTGATTTCTAGACTCTATAACTCCCTCATCTGCTCCCCGTTAACAGGAAAGCTAAAATACATGACCAGATGGGAAGAAGATCTAGGATGCACATTTTCAATCCCTGAGTGGTTAAGAATGATAGATAATCTGTGCAAATGTACACGTTCTCTGACCAGTAGAGACACTCCATTTAAGCTATTTACAAGGTGGTACTTGACCCCCCCCCTCTTGCACACTTTTTACAGCACAATTTCTCCCCTTTGTTTTAGGGGTTGTACAGAGGAGGGAAGCTTGCTACATCTGTTTTGGAGTTGTTGTCACCTTAAACCTATCTGGGATAATGTGGGACTTGGTTTTAGGAAGTTGATGGGTTCAGAGTTCAACCTTAACCCGAAGATATGTTTACTATTCTCTCGTATCCCTAGTATCCCTCTCCAAACCTCAAGATTGTTTCATACCCTAATGTCGGCTATTCATTGGATGATTGCCTGCAACTGGAAATCTAATAACCTATTGTGGTCGCAGGTTCTGTCTCGTATGGCTGACATTAGGCTCTCTGAGTGTATATTTCACTCACTACACAATTCTATGCCTGCCTTTCATGCAAAATGGGATCCTTGGGACTCTCTATTTAAATAAAATACTGTTTTTGATTGTATTAATGCAAGTTTCTGACTCTCTAAATTGACGGATATTGGTGTATGCTACCAATTGCACTTTACCTGTTTTGAAATGATGCGTAATGACATGCTTGTACTCTTGATTATTATGCAATTCCATTTATGTATCCATGTTCATATGCCCTACATTGTAAAGGGTTTGTACTTTGTCTGTTACCTTGACTTTCTAATAAAATCTTTTGTAAACAAAAATAAAAGTACAGTAAAACTGCAGGAAAGGGCACTGGGGGGCAAACTAATGTGAATGTATTTTATTTTGTAATGTATCAGTGTGTTTTACTATTTGAATTTGCCGCCGGTTCCACCCCCCTGCGAGCGTCACGTCGCAGGAGACGGAAGCTGGGGCACAGAGCATCGGGAGAAAGATCCGGCCGCTGCACACCACCGGGATACATTGCTGAATCCTGGGGACAAGGTGAGTACCCTCTCTTCCAGGATCCAGCGATCTTCCTAGCGGTACCCCGAGTGTGGCTCAGGGTTACCGCTTTTGGCACTGAAATTTAACCCCGAGCCACACTCGGGAATACCGCTAGGAAGGTTAATGAATTTTAAATTGAATTGCATTATTTAACCTGGTGGTTTTTTTCTTTTTATTCATTGCATTTTTACAAGATTTTTGATTTTTTTTTTTTGATTTTGCACCTGCACTTTGTGTGCACAAAAATATTTTGAATTTTCTTGGATTTTCTGTATTTTTGGATATATATATATATATTGATCTTGATTAATTTGCTTTATCACATCACATCAATTGTTCACTGGCATATAATTAGTTGGGGGTTTTATGAATATTTAATATTTATTATTTATAGATATATATTAATTTATTGGAACACAGGCACTTTATGTTAGCACATATTTACACTAGCACTTTCCTCATATGTTGCACATGAGATTTTAGTTTTGATTCACTGAATATCCACTATTTAATAAACTACACAAATAATTATTATTTTTAATAATTCATTAACAATTCATTCAACAGATATTGTGCCTATAATATGTCTTCACATTTAGTGAAAATGTCTCAGAAAAAAAGATTCTAAGAAAAAATGAGACCAGATATCTCACACCAGATGGACCTCATATACCAGTGATATATCAAATACCCAACATCCACATGAATAAGGAAAGACCTCCTGGTAGACCTATAATTAGCTGCATAAATTTTGTGTTCTTGCAAATCAGAGAATATATTGACTGTTTTTAACAGTTGTTTAAGGAATATCCATCATACCTAAGAGATAGGAAACATTTAATATAACTGCTAAAAGACATGCCAGTTGAGAGTGACACGTTGTTAGATAGTTGTTAGAGTCACTTTTTACCAGCTTAAGCCCCGGTTCACACTTCTGCGTGTGCGGGGTTCGCATGTAATGTCGGAGCGCACTGCTCCAACATTACATGCGATCAGCTGTGCGGTGCGAGTTTAGCCATACAGTTTGTATGGCTAAATTCGCATCGCACCCGCAGCAAACACGCACAGGAGGCATTTTTGCTGCCGCATCAGGATCGGATCGCACAGCGGTTCACACTTGTGCGATCCGATCCTGTGCGAACTGCACGATCGCACTGCGATATGCGATCAAACTGGGGGTGTCGTTAAGATTACATTGACACCCCCAGCGGATCGCATATGGCAGTGTGAACTGCCGGGGGTGCGTGTGCGATGCGGGAACAGGCTGCGAGTTCGCAGCCTTCCCGCATCGCATCAGTGTGAACCGAGCCTAAGACAACACGATGTATTAAAAACAACCTATAAAGCATTAGTAAATAAATTGGACCTCAGAAAGGAACAGATAAAATGTATACTTGATAGTTTGGAACTAGCTATAATGAACAACTATTTTTGGCATGCCGGTGATTACTACAATCAGATCAAAGGGGTTGCTATGGGTACTAAGTATGCTTGTTAAGCCAATGAGAAGACAAAGCAATTTTTGGAAAAATACACCAGAGCTGGTTCTTTCCAAGGGGTTCATAGATGATAGTGTGGAGAGGAAGTGAGGACTAGGGATGATCGAACGGTTCGGGTCGACCATCGGTTCGACCCGAACATTGGCTGTTCGAGGTTCGGCCGAATTTAGAACTTTTTCCCCAAAAAGTTCGGAATTCGGCAACCAGAACCGACCAAAATGCAATGGTTCAGGAAATGGGCTTTAAAAGCCCATGATTGGACCAGAACCATCAGTAAAAGCCAATTGAGGGGGCAGGAGAATGCTAGGAATGTGATTGGAGTGACTAGGGGGTCCATAGTCCAATCATTAGTGAATACGCCCCCCAGTATATAAGATAGCTCCTGCCAAATCCCTAGCATTCTTATACGGGACATGAAAGAGAGTGGAATGCTGTTCTGTTACAATGTGTTACAAAGTGTCATTTAGCAATTTTTAGTGTGAGGAAAGGGATATCTAGTGTAGTTAGGTGCTATTTTTCACTATAGTTAGCTTTAATTTATTCAGTTTCTGTAGGGAAAGTGTTAAGTGTAAGGGGACCGTAGTGTAGTGTAGGGTTAACTGACTGTGACTGCTATGGAAGGGTGACAAAACCCTTCCATAGCAGGGTGACCGCTATAGAGAAAAGATCGTTTCTCTTGTATCACTTCAGAGCAGGAATATGGCTTCGCTCCCGTCAGCATTCTTTATGCTGCAGGGGTTGCTAGTGCTTTTTTGAGGACATGTTTGGAGTCAGGCATGACATCTGAACATGTCTATAGGGGTATATATACACACCCATGTCTGTATATATACACCTGCACATATATAGGTGTTAAAGGAGCAGAACACTATACTTTTGCAAATAAAATAATTTGCACAAATATGGCTAGGCTCCCAACACACCTATATATGTGTAAGTGTAATATACATATCAGTGTGTGTGTGTATATATACCCCTATACAGAAGTTCAGATGTTTTGCCTGCCTCCAAAGAACCCAAAAAAATGCCCAAAAAAATGCCTGCAAGAACAAACCTGGGCATTTTATTTTTGGAGCTGGCATGTTTTTGGGCATTTTTTTTGTTCGGGTAAACATAAAATAAACATAAAAACCCAAAGATACTGGACCGGTCTTTGTCTCAGTGCTCACACTTGGAGAAACATGTTTAAAGGTACACGGTTGCACTCGGTGACCCAGGGGGACCCACAGCCAGCACCTATGCTGGGAATTGTGCTACAATAGTTTATCAAACCACTTTAGACTTTACCATAACTGAGATCCTACTTTATTCGAACTTTGTGGGATAAATAGAATAGAGAATTATTGGAGAGGTATGAATATGATACAGGCTGTTTCCATGACCGAAACAAAATGGATATTTGACCTTTATACTTTAGGTCCCGTTGGTTTAAATATAGACATAGATTTAAACTGTTTTATTTTGGGTTTTAAATAGTTTTACTTTGTAAAGTCTGGGTTTGTTCTAGTGACTCTGAATTAGCATAGTAGAATGTAATATCTTTAATGATCACTTGTGGTTTACCTTAGCCTAATCTTTTAGTGGCAATATACTAAACGGCCACTAGAGATTAGAGTTGAGCGGACACCTGGATGTTCGGGTTCGTTCGGGTGAAGTCAATGGGGACCCAAACTTTTGAGCACTAAAATGGCTCTAAAAAAGTAATGGAAAGGGCTAGAGGGCTGCAAATGGCAGCAAAATGTTGTTAAGAGCATGGCAAGTGCTCTGCAAACAAATGTGGATAGGGAAATAACTTAAAATAACATAAAATACATAAAAATAAAAAATAATAATCTTGATCTAGGAGGAGGACGGTCCATATGGAGTAGGTGGTTGAGGTGGATGTGGTGGTGGAGAAGGAGGAGGTAGCCAACACTGGTTTTTGTTTTTTATTTTATATTTTTTAAATTAGGGTACACCCCAAAAGAGTAAGAAAGATCAAAAATACAACAATGGCTGGGTATACATGTCTATTCTGCACAAGGTACAGTCAAGTCCTGTGGGATCCATGCCTGGTTCATTTTAACCACTTGCCGACCGCTCACTGAGCTGGTACTGCGGCAAAGTGGTTACTGCTGAGATCCCTGCTGAGAAAGTCGTGGTTTCGACGTAACGCGAACAGGGGAGGATCCTGCACGCGCTGTAGTACCCATATCACTGTCCATGCCCACACTGGTTTAGTGCCAGCTCATGTGAGTGGTTTTCTGTTTTATTTTACCCCAATAAAAGTATACGTTACAGAGAGCACTAGATCGTTGTGTTTACATGTATCGTATTATGATGGTGGAGAGAGGAGTGTGAGGAGGCGACCGCCCTATCCCCTTCATTGTGTCAGTGACACTGCGGATCTAGTCATCTTTCACCTGGAGTACCTTTGCATAGAAGGAGGCCAGGAGGAAGCTACACACCCATACCTATTAGCACCTGTGTGTGCACAAAGCGGGTTTGGCTCATTATAACTTGTGAGCCAAACCAGGAGGTGAGCGGCCAGCATTATCATTTATGCACCTAGCCACTTATTAGTCATCCAAGCACTAGCACCTGATCTCTTGAGTTTAGAAGATCATCACTCACTTTTATGGACTTTGGTGCACCTAACTTTATTTTTCATTCTTATTTTCACACTATCGTATGCCTATGTGTGACCATTTATTTGCATGAGCACTTATTGTGATTTTTATCATAACTATTGTTTTTTTTCACCAAAATAGTTTTAACACTTAGATTGTCTTCTTATCACATAATTCAAGAGCACTTGCACTTTGATTGTGATAAATTTTATACATATATATACTTATTTATTCCTTTATAGACACAGATGTTTTGTTAATTGACACTTATTGTGTATATTTATTATTCATCCTTTGGCGCTACATAGTTTTTATTTTGATTGTTTTTGGTGTAGGGTGAATGCACTTTTATGTTGGCAGCCATTGGTCCCCATATTTGGCTATTTAGCTATTATTGGGGTATTATCTTTTTTTTTCATTTTCTATTGGTCAGCGCTGATTAATTACTTTTTATTTACCAAAAAACAAATTGGCCTAAAATGTTAAAAAAAAATTATTTTTTTATTTTTTGGGGGGAATGTTATATATTAGAATGTAAAAAATATTTTTTTTTTTTCAAAATTGTCGCTCTTTTTTTCAAAAATTAAAAATCGCACAGGTGATCAAATACCACCAAAAGAAAGCTCTATTTGTGGGAAAAAAGGACATAAATTTGGGTACAATTGTCCGTTAAACTAATGCAATGTCGAATCGCAAAATATAGCCTGGTCAGGAATGGGGTAAAATCATAAAATCATCCGGTCTTAAAGCAGTTAAAAATATGCTCATTGAGAATTTTTTTGTCAAAGACATGTAGCTAAATACATTTTGGCCTAAATATATGACAAAAAAACCGAATATATTGGATATTTTTTTCCTGTCAAAGTAGAAAATGTCATTTTTTTCGCAAAAATTTCGCTCTTTTTTTAATAATATCACAAAAAATGAAAAGCGCAGAGGTGATCACATACCACCAAAAGGAAGCTCTGTTTGTGTGAAAAAAAGGACATAAATTTTGTTTGGGTACGGCATTGCATGACCGCACAATTGTCAGTTAAAGTCACGCAGTGCCAAGTTGCAAAAAGTGGCCTGGACGTAAAGCAGGAAAATCCTCCGGTGGTAAAGTGGTTAATGAACGTGAGCTTGTCCACATTGGCTCTGGACAGGTGGCTGCACTTGTCTGTGATAACACCCCCTGCCATGCTAAATACACGTTCAGATAATACACTGGCTGCAGGGCAGGCCAGCACCTCCAAGGCGTAAAGGGCAAGCTCAGGCCATGTGCCCAGTTTGGAGACCCAGAAGTTGAAGGGGGCAGACCCGTCATTCAGTACGTGTAGGCGTTTGCACACATACTGCTCCACCATGTTGGTGAAATGCTGCCACCTGCTAAGACTTTCCATATGAGCTGCTGGTGCTGGTTGTTGTGGCGTGCTGACAAAACTTTTCCACATTTTGACCATGCTAACCCTCCCTTCTGAGGTGCTGGCGGTGCCCTGGCTGCGTTGGAGACCTCTTCCTCTGCCTTCGCCTTGTGCTTCCACTGTGCCCCCGCTGACAGGTGGGAATGCCACCAGCAGTGTATCTACCAGCGTGCGCTCGTACTCACGCATCTTATGATCATGCTACAGTGAGGGAATTAAGGACATTACATTGTCCTTGTAACGGGGATCCAGCAGTGTGGCCACCCAGTAATCAGCACAAGTTAGAATGTGGGCAACTCGGCGGTCGTTGCGGAGACACTGCAGCATGTAATCGCTCATGTGTGCCAGGCTGCCCAGAGGCAACGAAAAGCTGTCCTCTGTGGGAGGTGTATTGTCTGTGTCCTCTGTATCCCCCCAGCCACGCACCAGTGATGGTCATGAGCTGGTCTGGGTGCCACCCTGCTATGAACATGGTTCCTCCTCCATCTCTTCCTCCTCATCCTCCACCTTGTCATCCTCCAGAACTGTGCCCTTGCTGGACAATTGTGTACCTGGCATTTGTGGGTGCAGGAACCCACCCTCAAAGCCACTTGTGAATGACTGCCCTGAAAGCCTTGGAAATTATTCCTCTTCCTCCTGTGCCACATCCTCTTCCATCATCGCCCAAATCGTTTTTTCAAGGAGGCATAGAAGTGGGATAGTAACGCTGAGAACAGCGTCATCGGCACTGACCATGTTGGTGGAGTACTCGAAACAGTGCAACAAGGCATACAGGTCTCGCATGGAGGCCCAGTTATTGTTAGTGGTGAGTGCGTGCTGCAGCTGAAACTCCACTATCGCCTGCTGCTGCTCGCACAGTCTGGCCAGCATGTGCAAGGTGGAGTTCCCCCTTGTGGGCATGTCACATATGAGGCGGTGAGCGGGAAGGTCGAAGTTACGCTGCAGCGCTGACAGGCGAGCAGCAGCAGAGTGAGAACGCCGAAAGTGCCACTGCATTTACCCAGTGTGCTGTTTGGGAGATATAACGTCCCTGACCATGCTTACTGGTCTACGTATCCGTAGTTAGGTGGACCTTGCCACAGATGGCGTTACGCCATGCACACCTGATTTTGTCCCCCACTTGGTTGTGCAGGAAAGGGATGGCTCGCCTGGAAAAGTAGTGGTGGCTGGGAAGGACGTACTGTGGGACAGCCACTGCCATAAGGCTTTTAAAACTCTGCGTCCCCACCAGACGGAATGACAGCATTTCAAAGGCCAGGAATTTTGAAATGCTGGCATTCAGGGGCGGGGATCGCGGGTGGGTAGGGGGGTACTTCCTCTTCCGCTCCAGTGTTTGGGAGATAGAGAGCTGAACGCTTCCATGGGACATTGTGGAGATGGTTGGTGACCCAGGTGGTGGTTTTGCTGGCAGATCCTCTGTTTGCGGGGTGGCAGGTGCCACTGTCACTACAGAGGTGGATGAAGAGGCTGAGACTGCAGCAGAAGAGGAAGCAGGAGGAGCCAGAGACCTTTCTTGGTTTTTGAGGTGTCTACTCCACTGCAGCTTGTGCTTTGCACTTAGATGCCTGGTCATGCAGGTTGTGCTCAGGTGGAGAACGTTTATGCCTCGCTTCAGGCTCTGATTGCACAGCGTGCAAACCACTCGTGTCTTGTCATCAGCACATCGTCTGAAGAACTGCCATGCTAGGGAACTCCTTGGAGCTCAGACTAGCCGCTGAGGAAGCCCCTTGCCTTATGGGACATCATGCGTGCAGAAGGGAGGAGCCGTGAAGTCACCCGCCGTCTCACGGAGCCGCTCGAGGAAGTGCATGACTGTTACATTCAGCAAGAGAGGATGTGATGTGCCTGCTGTATGCTGTTATTAAGTAAGAGGCTTTCTTATGTTTTAATTAATAAATGTGTTAGACATACTTCACTATATGCGATCCCTTGCCTTTCTTTGAGTCACACTACTAAGAAAGCAAGCTTTTGGATTGTCTGATCGGTATCCCCTGGAGGTATTTGGAGCAGCTGGGATCATCCCATCCATCCATTCTGCCAAAGGTGTTATCGTCAGTGTTCAGTAGCAAGTGGAATCTGTCCTGGTGTTTTTGACCCTTTGTGGTCAGTGCTTTGAGGTGAGAGGCCATTCTATCTGGTGGTGGATTTGTAGTTTCAAGACCACAGCATTGGCTCTGAGTGCATCTTTATCCACACGGGGCCCTTCCTCCTTTGCATGGACTTTATTTCCTATTCAATTTATTCATTTTAGTTTTAGCACTGCACTAATTTCCTATTATTAACTCCTTGGAGCTGGCTTTGGTGTGCAGTAGCAGGCGTACTGTCTAGGGGACGGCCACTCCGCTTTTGCACCCTGCTCCCTCTTCTGCTGTGCTGGTGGCTCTGTGCGACCACCGCCTCTTCCTTCAAACTACACAGGTCACCGGCATGACGTTGATTCCATGTGGGGTCGAGGACCTCATCGTCCTCCACATCATCTTCCACCCAGTCTTTACCCCTGCCCTCCTTGTCAGTCTGCACAATTCCAAAAGCCGCAGCAGTTGGCACCTGTGTTTCGTCATCATCCGAGACTTGCTGCAATGGTCCTCCCATGTACTCATATTCAAACATAAGTGGTTGGGCGTCGGTGCACTCAATCTCTTCCACTTCTGGGGCAGGGCTAGGTGGATTGCCCTGGGAAACCCTGTTAACAGAGCCATCAAAAAGCAGAAGAGACTGCTGCATGACTTGGGGCTCAGACAGATTGGCTGATTTGCAAGGGAGTGAGGTGAAAGACTGATGGACATTGGCTGCAGGTGCCAACTCTGATCTTTCAGCAGGAGACTGGGTGGGAGACGCTTTAGCATCTCACCTATGCAAGAACTTGACCTGCTTATAAGATGGCTAGACGCCAACCCCCCCCCCCCCCCCTTTCCAATTATCAGACCATGTTAAAAGACTTAAGACTGTCCACATCCATGAACCAGACAAAAGGCCTTAGCCCCCTTTCATACGGTTGGATAGAATAGAGCTTTTAGCTGTGGATAGATGAACTTATCTATCACAGCTAAACTGAGACAATGCCTTCCTATGACCCTATTCAGACACAGTGTTTAGCAGTGGTTTTGTTTCATACCATTTTGTACATTTAGAAAAAATTAATTTTACTGCGTCCAGGACCAATTTTTTTTGCAGCTATCTGAACATAACCATTGGTAATCGCAGTGCACTGTTTCACCTGTGGATAGCACTGGCAACAAAAGAAAGAAGAACAACAGGAAGCACATCAGAATTACACGGTATACCTGGGAATAACACAGGAAGTTGAAGGGAGTGCATTTACAAGAAAACAGTGTGCATGAAGCTAAGGCTAGAGTTTATGAGGGTTTATGAGAGTTTATGAGAGTTCAGCATTTTTTGTGGTCAGAAGAACTGCTCTAGAACATGATGTTAGCTTGTTCAAACAAAATCCCCTGCGGATAAACTGCTAAAAACATCCATGTGTACATGGGCACATAGGATTACATAGAGAAGGGTTTAACCACTTTACCACCGGAGGATTTTGCTGTCTTCCGTCCAGGCCACTTTTTGCGATTCGGCGCTGTGCGACTTCAACTGACAATTGCGCGGTCGTGCGACGCCATACCCAAACGAAATTTACGTCCTTTTTTTCCCACAAACAGAGCTTTCTTTTGGTGGTATTTGATCACCTGTGCGATTTTTACTTTTTGCGCTATAAACAAAAAAATAGCGTTTATTTTGAAAAAATAACAATATTTTTAACATTTTTTTATATGAAATTCCCCCCAAAAAAGATGTAAAAACCAATTTTTAAAAAAAATTTTGGCCAATTTGTTTTCTGCTACCTATGTTTGGTAAAAAAAATCGCAATAAGCGTATTTTGATTGGTTTGCGCAAAAGTTATTGCGTTTACTAACAAAGGGAAAGATTTCTGTCATTTTTGGTGTTTTTTTTTTTAACGCGTAATGGCGGCGATCTGCGATTTTTTTTGCGGTACTGCGACATTGCGGCGGACAGATCGGACCCTTGACTGACATTTTTGACACTTTTGGGGGTACCAGTGACATTACTGCAGTAATCAGTGCTATATATATGCACTGTTACTGTAAAAATGACACTGGCAGGGAAGGGGTTAATTTTATTGGAGAGGGAGGGGTTAATGTATGCCTGGTGCTTACTGACGTGTGTGGGGGGAGGTGACTGAGTGAGTCATGGACAGATCGGATGTCCAGCTATGCTGAACAGTCCGATCTGTCACTCCCTGTCACTATGGAGATCCGCCCGCTTGTGTTTACACAGGCGGGCGGATCTCCACACTAGATCCCCGGCGATCGGGGCAGAGCAGCGGCGATCGCCGCTGCTCCTCCCCTGGCCCGACTCCCGCTGTGAATGAAAACAGCGGGAGCGAGCCTCCGGCGGCGCGCAAGCGCCGCCCAGAAGGGGGAGTGTCTGACGACGTTAATACTACGTCGTCAGACGATAACGAACCACTTTGCCGCAGTAGTACTACCGTACTCGGTCGGCAAGTGGTTAAGGGCTTTTAGAAAAACTCACAAAAACATGAATTTAACAGCAGCACAGGGCATGAGGCCTTAGGCTAAATTGCAATGTCAGTTTTGAAGGATCACCAGAGATTGTCATATTAGGATGATGAAAATGTTTTTCTCTGCAGCTTGTTCCAAAACTTTGAGCTTGGCCACTGCTTCCCCTTTTGGAATATTTTTAGCTGTGCTTCTACCTGCTTTGGGGCTTTGAGAGCTTGCACCTCTGCTTGCGCACATGCTTGAGTGGCTATCATTTCAGCCTGGTTAGCTTGTGCCTATTTTTGGACATGTGCTTTGACAGTTTGCTTCTGCTTGGACAGCTTGTGCTTCAATAGCAGTTTTCTTCTCAGTGCAATAAACTTCTGCCTTAGCAGCATGCTCTTCAGCCTGCCCTGTTTTGAGTTGACTACTTAGTGATGACCACTGTAAACAGCAGTGGTGACCATAGGGGTGTTCATTGCAAGTGGGGCCTTGGTAATCTAAAACATCTCTCAGAAAGCATAAGGAAATAGAAATTTGGGATGGATTTTTATAAAATTGTGATATGTTTTCTACCTGAACATGGCCTCCTAAAAACCCCATGTCTTTCTTTTGTGACCTGTCCCTGCCTCTTCCTAAAAAACATATGCGTCAGCATGGCAGATTAACTTTTTTTGGCTGGCTGTAAGCATAAATGCATAAGCTGTAAGCTGGCTCCACTGTTCTTTGCTGTGAGCGTGGTTGTTTAATTGTGTGTGCTTGTTGAGTGTGCTTGCGCAGAACAAAAATCAAACATGGTCTATTACAACACAACAATTACGTCAGCAGGGATAACTCTAGAAACACAGTCATTGTAATTCCACTAGCAAATTCAAAACACAGAAAATGTAATGCGTGCACAGCCATCCAACTTTAAAATGATCAGCTTCTAATGAATGAGATCAGAAACATCAAGTAATACAAATAATCTCTCAAATTTACTTAACGTGTTAGTTCCCAACAATCTAACTTCCAAACAAATAATCAAGCTCCTTACACCACAATGATATAACTCATCCAAAATTACTGTGTGTGTATATATATATATATAATATAATGAGGCACACTATAAAATATTGCCCATACAAACACACTATTAAATGTGCATCAATACATTAAATTAATTAATAATGTCTGGTATATGCACAACATATAAATAAACATCATAATAACTAAACTCCTCAAACACAAAGCGCATAAATAAAATATATAATCAAAATCATGTATGTATAAAATCCCGTGTTTATTCATCCATGGCTCCTTGCTGCTTCCTATCACTGCTGGAGATCTCGCTAACACAGCAAGGCATGTAGGTATGGTGACCTTCCCAATATGACAGTTTTTGGGCCTAAACACTGTCATGTGTGTGGGGGGGGGGGGTGGTACCAAGACATCATCCACATGTCTAAGTGTCAATGTCTTACCTTGCCTTCCTGTTGGCAGCCATCTTGGATATATGCAGACTGCTGCCTCTTATAGACTCTGATTGCATCATCACTTCCTGCTGCCTGGGCGTCGCAAATTGATGACGTCACACACCTGATTATATCTATTACCTGCTGGGTTGCTATCATTGCCTTTGTGTTTGTGCTCCAAGGTGCATCTCTGCTAGCAGTCTTTTGTTCTCTGTGTTCCTCCGTGCATGACCTGGCTTGGCTGAAAACTCTCCTGGCTCTTGACCTGGCATCGGCTGACTACTCTCCTGGCTCTCGACCTGGCGTTGGCTGACGACCTGGCTTTGGCAGACGACCCGGCTTTGGCAGACTACCCACTTCTGGATCTGACCCTGGCTTGAATTACTACCGGCTCCTGGACTTGACCCGGGCTTGTTCCTGCTCTCATTTTCTCACTGTGCGATTATTATTATTGTTGTTGCTTCCTCCAATAAACTGCTTCATTTTGCCTACATTCCCATGTGGTCTGGTGTCCTGGCACCATGACACTAAGCTCCAACCCCAGACAGGAGAGTATGCTGCAGTAGGGCTGAATGGATAAAGTAACAGTATATATGTAACTGCTTAAAGAGCAGTCGCCGCAGATATACTGCAGAAGGCTGGCTCTCCTGCGCAAACCGCCGTACCGTGCGGCGGCTCGCGGAAGCGGGTCTCGGGCACGCGCGCCTGCTCTCTAGCCCTGCAGCTAAGCAACGGGTCCTGCGGCCTCGATGCCTGCTGGGTACCCAGCGATTGCTGTAGGGACTGACAGAAGGTGGTGTGTCATTGTAAACACGGCTAATCGCTCATCTGTCACTGATTGAAACAGGGCTCCTGTGTTCCTGTTATTTCGGAACACAGGAGCCCTGTTTCCATCCACCAAGTCTATCCCCACAGTTAGAATTACTCCCTAGGTACACATTTAACCCTTTGATCGCCCCTGGGGTTAACCCCTTCCCTGCCAGTGTCATTATTACAGTAACAGTGCATTTTTTTTAGCACTGATTACTGTAGTAATGTCACTGGTTCCCCAAAAGTGTAAAAAATGTCAGTTAGGGGTCCGATCTGTTCGCCGCCATTACTAGTAAAATAAATAAATAAATAAACATGACATAAATATTTCCCCTAGTTTGTAGACGCGATAACTTTTACGTAAACCAGTGAAAATACTCTTATTGGGATTTTTTTTAACAAAAAGAAAAAAAATTTATTTTTACATTTTATTTATTGGGAATATTATATACTGTTTGGGAATATTATATACTGTAGCAGAAAGTGAAAAAATGCTGCTTTTTTGTTTTTTTCAAAATTGCTGTTCTTTTTTTGTTTATAGCGCATAATCAAAAAAACGCAGAGGTGATCAAATACCACCAAAAGAAAGCCCTGTTTGTGGGGGAAAAAAAACATCCATATGGTTTGGGTACAGCGTCACACGACTGCGCAGTTCTCAGTTAAAATAACGCAGTGCCGAATCGCAAAGAATGGCCTGGTCATTAAGGGGGCAAATCCTTCCAGTCCAGAAGTGGTTAAATGCCCAATGCTGCTCCTGAAACTCATAAGTCAGGCACTGAATTAGCATTGTTTGGCTTATGCAGACTTTGTTCATGCTAAACCACAAGTGCAAACATTTGCACTGTGTTTTTGCATTGTTGCGTATGATGCCATGGGTGTTATATCCTTTTAGTGAAGCAGGCTTCATTTTATTTAATATTTTTTCTGCATTTTAAAACATATGATATACAAGATAAGCCATAAAAGTCATTAAAAACAAATGTGTCAACACGTTGATTGCTAACATATGTGTTCTCATGTGAATGAGCAGTCATCTGTTGGAAATTATAAGCCTATATATTGCTGTAGATAACAGTCAAACAGAAAAAGCTACTGCAAGTATCCATGATATACAAGGTCTACAGTTCTCTTTTGACAGCAGTTTTTTTTTTTTTTTTAAAGCTGAACTCCCTGTAAACAGCTACAGTATATACACGGTTGAGGTACACATACAGTATGAGAACTGTCTTATCTACCAAATTATTTGTAGTTCTGTTCACCCAATTCTTTGATTACCGTATTTTTCGCCGTATAAGACGCACCGGCATATAAGACGCACCCAATTTTAAAGGAGGAAAATCTAGAAAAAAAAGATTCTGAACCAAATACTGCAGTAAAATATTTTATATCAACAGGTGAGGGTATAGGCGTGGCACAGGTGATGGTATAGGCATGGCACAGGTGATGGTATAGGCATGGTACAGGCATGGCACAGGTGAGGGTATAGGCATGGCACAGGTGATGGTACAAGCATGGCACAGGTGAGGGTATAGGCATGGCACAGGTGAGGGTATAGGCATGGCACAGGTGATGGTACAGGCATGGCACAGGTGAGGGTATAGGCATGGCACAGGTGAGGGTATAGGCATGGCACAGGTGATGTTTTAGGCATGGCACAGGTGAGGGTATAGGCATGGCACAGGTGATGTTTTAGGCATGGCACAGGTGGTGGTTTAGGCATGGCGCAGGTCGGCTTCAATCACTTACCTGCTCTCCTGGGCTGCCTGCGAGATGCCACGGCGCTGTTCCTCTCATTCTCTTCTTCTGACGGCTGCGGCGGGATTCCGGGAACCGTCCACGGCGCTGCTCCTCTCGTCCTCTTCTGTCTTCTTTGATGGCGGCTCTCTTTCTTCCGATCGGTCCGGCGGGAAGGAGATCGGGCGGTGACGGTGCGTGACTGACGCACGCACCGGCACCGCCCCCATTGCGACGTCAGCAGGCAAAATGTGTATTTGCCGTATAAGACGCACCAACTTACCCCCCCCCCCAGTTTTGGGGAAGAAAAAGTGCGTCTTATACGGCGAAAAATACGGTACTGGTGTGCTAGACAACACACCAGGAGACACTGTCTTTTTGTTAGGGATGAAGCAGAAATTACATGGACTAAGCAGAAAAATAAAACCTATAATTAGTGGCTTCTGCCCTTGGCACTCTGGCAAGGATGAGATGAATGGAACTCCCTGGGAGATTCCAGAAAAGCTCAGGATCCAAAATATTGAGATACTGGATGTCAGCCTTAAATTATTTTATATAATCGAACCCTAAAACACCCTCTATTGCCACAAATTCTACTGTGCCCTTTCCTTGGAATAAATTATGCCAGTTTGATCATTTTGAATTATACCTATACAAAAGTACAAAAGACACATCTTTTCCCGACTGTCAAAGAGAATGTGGGTTTTCTCCTCAGATCTGACTTAACAATGAGCTGCCCATGCAGAATGATATACAAGGATTTTCTTACCTTTCAATGAGCACAATCATTGCACAGAGCAGACAAGTCAATGAGAATCCAACCATTTCAATGGATTGCTGAGTCTCTGTTGATAATAACTTGAAGAATCTCACAAGGAGCAATAAATTAGTTTTATTGTATTTTCAAGATCTACATTTGTCATCATTTCACAGTTAAATGACATTTACATTCTCCATTTGACTCTATTCTCCCTTGCTTACTATGGAGAAATAATATTTAATAAAAAGGCAGAAAAAATGTCAGTATGCAATATCATCTTTTAACACCATTTAATTTGTGATTACAATTATCTTAATTGAAGATCAGAAGAAGCCATTTTCTGTGCGATGCATGTCTATGAAGAGGCGAGTCATTCTCTGCAAAATGCATTATCAAAAACCTTCAGTTTAGGGTATAAATAATACTTTGTAATTTTTGTTCTATTTACTTAGACATTTATTTTACTTGGTTGAAAGTTCTTCTATAGCCCTTAACCTACCAGTAACAAATCATATGATGAAAACAAATACACAGGCTAAGGGAAAGAACTAAACCTAGAGTTTATTTTTTAACTTGAATTTTTTTCTGCACTTGCATGATACTACAAATTGCAAGGCTAGCTATGACGGGCCACTTGGCACTCTGTTTGGGTGCTTCTGCAAGGATACAGCTTCCTCCACACTGGAACCAGGGACCAGGTATTATAGCTGAGCATTGTACTAAGAACTAGACAACACTAGCTTAGGTGCAAACTTGAACTGACTCTTTATTGTAAATTCACACAGTATAAATACCACACAAAATCAGGTAAGAATGACCACAATATCCTAAACAGTGCAAACTGTAAACAGTAATATCAGTACATCTAACGGTACATCTAATGAACAACAAACATAAACAGTAAGCTAATTAAACAGTAAGCTAACAACTAGTCAGCTAGACAACAATACATAATACTTGTAAAAAATTTAAATATAAAGTGCAATCAGTGCAAAAAATGTGCATGAACTATAAGTCCATTAAAGTGCTGGTTATCTTATTCTTCCAGTGTCAGTACATTCCAACAAGTGCCGTTGTGCTCCCCTCCTTATGTGCCCTTACTGCCCAACTAGCAATGGGTTAAACGCCTGTGTTTCAAAAATAGTACTCCAGTGGCAAATAATGATGTTTTTCTTTCTTTGTGACTCCAGCAGGTAGGTTAAAGAACCACATATGAGTGTAGGGAGATAGAATCAGGAGAAATCCATAGTGTAAGAAAACAGAAATAATTTATGATCACAATACTAAAACTAGCCATGGGAGGAAATTTCTTTTGGCATGACAACCAGTTTTTTTCCCAGAAAAGGGGCGTGGCAATGGGGGCAAAATATGCCCCGACAGTAGCTAAAATTTTTATGAGCAGGTGGGAAAATAAAGAAATACATGGAAAAAATTGACTATAACTAAAAGCATATTACAGATATATTGATGACATTTTATCATTTGGGAGGGATCAGAGAGCAATGTAAGGATTTTCTTGGAAGAAATGAATCAAAATAAGTATAACATACCTTTTACTGCCAACTATGACAAAGATAAGATACCAACCCAATGAAGCATTCGGTATCCTTCATCCAACATCTCGATGCAGACCAGCCAATCCAGTCAGGTCCCCCATTCCTGCTAGGGCAGCTCAATGTGGAAGGACATCCTACTGGAGCCAGTATAACTACTTCAGGGTAGCAAGATCCTTTCCACAATCTTTTGCTCCAACTCTAGGGCTTCTCTCTATAGCCTTGACCCCCCATGTATGACATCCCTTCACACCAGTGTGTCCCGTAAATAGCCAAGTCTTCCACACTGGGTGAGCTCTCACTGCGTCCGCCGCTGAAACTTCGCTTTCATTGCTGTGGGGAATAGCACCACTCTGCAGTGTTTTCTGGAAGATTTGTCCTGGTGGTAGTTTGGACTGCCTGTAGGGAGGAAGCAGATCCCACCACTCAAGACACTCCATTCCCAGTTGACGCCTGCCAGGGGGGAAACGCATCGGACCAAGTAGCTAGCGCCTGTCACTTCACATGGTCCGCCCTGCAGGCAGCTGTGCTTGCTCATATTGTGTATCGTTTGCTCTTTTCCAAGGATTGGATGCAAGTGTAATCTTTTCATTAATAAACAGCATTTTAGAAGGTAATGCACTATTAGTCCCCTTTCTTTTCACGCACATTCCTCATACATGGAGCTTATTACCTGCTGTGTCAAGGATGTCGGCTTGAGAACCTGAACAGAAGGGGATCATGATCTTACACTGGAAAGCTTGGTCATTCAGAGCTGCTTATCCGCATCCTGATGGTCAGTGGCCATTGCTTATCTTCACACTTGGGTAGATTTTTGAGCACCCGGAGCAGTTTATTCTATTTCATTTAGATTGGTCACTGGTAGACTCTGCTTTCTTTTTCTACATGGGACTGGACATTGTTTTTCTATTAACCACTTTACCACTAAGCCTATTTTTGACACTTTCTGTTTACAAGTTTAAATCAGTATTTTTTGCTAGAAAACTACTTAAAACCCCCAAACATTATATGTATTTTTTTAGCAAAGACTCTGGAGAATAAAATGGCGGTCATTGTAATATTTTTTGTCACGCGGTATTTGCGCAGCAGTCTTTCAAACGCCATTTTTTTGGAAAAATTACGAAAAATCCCATTTCACTGCATTTAAAAAAAACTAAACAGTAAAGTTAGCCCATTTTATTTTATATATTGTGAAAGATGATGTCACTCAGAGTAAATAGATACCCAACATGTTACGGTTTAAAACTGTGCACACCCGCGGAATGGTGACAAACTACGGTCAATAAAAATGTAAACATCCCTTGTGACAGCAATATGCAGTGACAGGTACTCTTTATGGAGGGATCAAGGGTCTAATAGACCCTAGACCCCTCCAATACACTTCCATGTATTCAAAACGCTGAAAACTTCATTTTTGAATACTGTCACTTTTTGAATCTGCCGCCTTTAGCAGCAGAGTAACCCGGATGGGACGTCATGGACGCCGCCTCCGGGGTACGTTATCAGAGACCCAATCAAAGCCACTTCTGGCTTTGATCGGGACTCCATCCAGCCGGTGGACGTGCCGGCTGGGTGCTCGGGTCTCCCGGTGGGACAGGAAACCCGGGCAAAGCCGCGGAAGGCGGCGGGAGGGGGGGCGTCCTCTCCCGCTCGCTGGGGTAATGATCGAGCGGCTCCCGAGCCGCATCGGTCATTACCGCCGCAAAGCCGACCGCCGGCTCTAAAAACCGGTACCAGGATGATACCTCTAGCTAGAGGCATCACTCCGGTACAACCACGCAGGTCTACGTGGCCAGACGTTAAGTGGTTAACGGTTTCTTTATAGCCACTTTTTTGAAAATTAGATACAGTGTATAGAAGTTCATCAACTTATTTTTTATGGAATCACTACACCTTGTTATTTGTTTATTTTTGTTGAAGATAATTTTATTTTATTTCATTGAAGTTATTTTGATGGTACATAAGCATCTTTAGGATAGCGCACTTATCACATTTCTCAGATCCCCCCACTGCCAACCAAATGTGATGGACCACTTGCTACACCACCAGGGTGCTTCCACCAAGATACAGCTTCCTCCACTCTGGAACCAGGAACTAGGTTTTATAGCTGAGCATTGCACTGAAGAACTAGACAACACTAGCTTAGGTGCATACTGGAACTGACTCTTTATTGTAAATTCACAGTGTCAGAAGGGAGTCGTGTCAAATCGAGTCACTAGTCAATTGTTTTTACCTAAATTTCTTTTCGGGGCAGTGTTGCCAACCGCCCGTAAAAACAGGGCACTTTTTCTCCTTAAGTAAAAAACTGGCCACATTCGCATGATAACTATACGGTCAACATGCCCCTGGTGTGACGACTTCCGGTGGAAAAAGTGCGGGATCACAGGCAGCGTGTGTGAGGAGACAGCGTGGGAGAGCATCAGAGGAAGCTGTGAACGCGGGATCAGAGGCTGAGGCTGCGGCTGCGTGTGTGAGAAGGCAGCGTGTGTGAGGGAGTGAGTGAGAGCTGTGCAGTGAGTGCGGTAGTACAGTAACCCCCTCCCCCCTTCTCAGAGTGAGTGGAAAAACCGGACCAGAGAGAGAGCTCCCAAACCCCTTCCCCCCCTCTCACACATCGAGACAGTGACAGTCTCTTTTTTTTTTTTCAAAGACTGTGATTTGATTGTGACTTAAGACTGTGACTGAGGGTGTAGGGTAGTACTTGAGAGTCAGTGAGTATTGTATTGTATTGTGTAGCTGAGTATCAGTGGGTGCTGTGTGACTGGCTGTGCGACTGTGCTGTGCGACTGTGCTGTGTGACTGACGTGCTCTGCGACTGTCTGTGCGACTGACGTGCTCTGCGACTGACTGTGCGACTGATGTGCTCTGTGACTGTCTGTGCGACTGACGTGCTCTGCGACTGTCTGTGCGACTGACGTGCTCTGCGACTGTCTGTGCAACTGTCGTGCTCTGCGACTGTCTGTGCGATTGACTGCTCTGCGACTGTCTGTGCGACTGATGTGCTCTGCGACTGACGTGCTCTGTGACTGTCTGTCTGTGCGACTGACGTGCTCTGCGACTGACGTGCTCTGCGACTGTCGGTCTGTGCGACTGACGTGCTCTGCTACTGACTGTCTGTATGACTGACGTGCTCTGCGACTGACTGTCTATGCGACTGACGTGCTCTGCCACTGTCTGTGTGCCTGACGTGCTCTGCGACGGTCTGTGCGACTGACGTGCACTGCGACTGACGTGCCCTGCGACTGTCTGTGCGACTGACGTACCCTGCGACTGTCTGTGCGACTGACGTGCTCTGCGACTGTGTGCGACTGACGTGCTCTGCGACTGAAGTGCTCTGCGACTGCCTGTGCGACTGACGTGCTCTGTGACTGACGTGCTCTGCGACTGTCTGTGCGACTGACGTGCTCTGCGACTGTCTGTGCGACTGACGTGCCTTGCGACTGTCTGTGCGACTGACGTGCTCTGCGACTGACGTGCTCTGCGACTGACGTGCTCTGCGATTGTCGGTGTGACTGACGTGCCCTGCGACTGTCTGTGCGACTGACGTGCCATGGGACTGACATGCTCTGCGACTGACTGTGCTGTGCGACTGACGTGCTCTGCGACTGACTGTACTGTGTGACTGACGTGCCCTGCGACTGACGTGCCCTGTGACTGACGTGCCCTGCGACTGACCGTGCTCTGCGACCGTGAGTGTCAGTAAGTATTGGTGAGTAAACAGAGTACCAGAGGGTGAGAAAGCAGAGTTAGGAAGCTAGGAAACAGCCACACAGGACATATTTAAATTACTGAATCCCCATTAGATTAGATTAGTGGGTACAATGCCCGGCGGGTGTGGAGATGCGACGCGGTGTACATCTTGTGGTATGTATACGTTCCTCGATCATGAGATCGAGGGCGAATACAAATGCACAAAATGTAAGCACGTTGTTTCCCTGGAAGCTCAGGTCCTGAATCTAGGGAAGCAGCTGGCAACACTGAGACGTATGTCCATACTGAAGGAGAGCTGAGATCGTACCCGCCAGGTGCAGGCTGGGGCCTGCACAGAGGTGGGCGGACTGACGGAGGTGCAGGCATCAGAGCAGAGTAGATGGGTGACAGTTAGGAAGGGTAGAGGGGAAAAAGGCAAGGAGGCTGATCCTGGGCTGGAGCACCCCAATAAATCCGCCCCGTTGCGTGATGTTGGGGAAACCAGTCAGGGACCAGCATTGCTGGAGCAGAGCGACGCCCCTAGCTGCCAGGGGAAGAACTCCTCCAGTGAGGCTGGGAGAAAGGGAAAGGAAAGACAGGTGCTGGTGGTAGGGGACTCAATTATTAGAAGGACAGACAGTGTAATCTGTGACAAAGACCGTATGCGCCAAACAGTCTGTTGTTTACCGGGCGCTCGGGTTCGGCACATCGCGGAACGGGTGGACAGATTACTGGGTGGGGCTGGGGAAGACCCAGCTGTCATGGTACACGTGGGTACCAATGACATAGGCAGAGGAAGATGGAGAGTCCTAAACGATTTCAGGGACTTAGGCACTAAGTTGAGAAGTAGGACCTCCAAGGTAGTATTTTCCGAAATACTACCTGTACCTCGAGCCACACCAGAGAGGCAGCGGGAGACTAGGGAAGTTAACAAGTGGCTGAGGAGCTGGTGTAGTAAGGAGGGTTTCGGGTTCCTGGAGAACTGGGCCGACTTCTCAGTCGGCCACCGGCTCTTTGGTAGCGACGGATTGCACCTAAATGGGGAGGGTGCAGCCGTATTGGGTGAGAAGATGGCCAAAAAGTTAGAGGGGCTTTTAAACTAGGGAATGGGGGGGAGGGTACAGATGTAGAATTTGCCAGTGGAAAGCAAGTTTCAGAGGGCAGAAATGGGGGCATTAGCGGTAGGGTGTTCGGAGCTCCTATACCCAGGGTGGGTATGGGGAAAAATCAAGAGAGCAGCCTAAAAACATCAAATGAGGATATATGTAACCGGTCAAAATTAAGAGGTTTGTATACCAATGCCAGAAGCCTGGCCAACAAGATGTTTGAGGAGGACTTAGATTTTGTGGGGATAACAGAGACTCAGTTTGACAGCTCTCATGACTGGTTGGCGACCATTCAGGGGTATTCCCTTTATCGCAGAGATAGAGAAGGTAAAAAAGGGGGAGGGGTATGTCTGTATATTAAGAACAGTGTACAGGTAAATATGAGGGATGATATTAATAATGGAGCTATGGACGACGCAGAATCCCTATGGGTAGAGCTTCAAAGGGAAGGCACGGTGGGGAAGGTAATATTGGGCGTATGCTATAGGCCCCCCAACCAGAGGGAGGAGGGGGAGGCGGACCTCATTTTAAAGATAGGATTGGCAGCAAGGATGGGAAATGTCATTATAATGGGGGACTTTAATTATCCTGATATAGACTGGGCAGAAGGAACCGCACACTCAGCCAAGGCTAGGCAGTTCCTAAATGTTTTGCAGGACAATTTCATGGGTCAGATGGTGAATGCACCGACAAGAAACAATGCGGTACTTGACCTACTGATTACCAACAATACAGACCTGCTCACGGATATAGAAATACGGGGCAACTTAGGAAACAGTGACCATAGGTCAATAAGTTTCAGTATTAATTACAGTAATAGGAAGCAGAGGGTTAATATAAGGACGCTGAATTTCAAAAGAGCCAATTTCCCAAAACTGCGCTCGCTGCTAGAAAATATCAATTGGGATAGAACCCTTGGAACAAAGAACACGGAGGAAAAATGGGAGTGCTTCAAGAGCATACTTAACAAGGGGATTGACCAGTGCATTCCAAAGGGAAATAAATTTAAAAGAGCAAAACTAAACCCTGGGTGGCTAAACTCCAACATAAAAATGCATATTAGTGCTAAAGGAAAGGCCTTCAAAAAATACAAGGCTGAGGGGTCATTGGCAGCATTTAAGCATTACAAAGAGTGTAATAAGAAATGTAAAAACGAAATCAGGGCGGCTAAAATAGAACACGAGAGACATATAGCGGAGGAGAGTAAAAAGAACCCCAAGAAGTTCTTTAAGTATATAAACAGTAAGAAAGCGAGGCCAGAACACATTGGCCCCATAAAAGATGACAAAGGAAATATGGCCACTGAGGAAAGAGAAAAGGCGGAAGTGTTAAATAATGTCTTCTCTTCAGTCTTCACAAAAGAATCGGGGGGCTACACAAACCCAGCTTGTAAGGCTGAACTAAACAACACGCCTCAGGAAATACCGCCATGGCTAACAGAAGATAGACTTAAAACTAAACTAGAGAAACTTAACATAAATAAATCACCGGGACCGGATGGCTTGCACCCGAGGGTTCTTAAAGAGCTCAGCCAGGTGATTGCCAGACCATTATTCTTTATCTTTAAGGATAGTTAACAGACGGGTATGGTGCCAGCTGATTGGAAAAAAGCCGGTCAGCCTAACATCTGTAGTCTGCAAGATTTTGGAGGGGATGTTAAGGGACCACATACAAGACTTTAGTAATGAAAACTGTATTATTAGTAGTAATCAGCATGGATTCATGAAAAATCGTTCTTGCCAAACCAATCTATTAACCTTCTACGATGAAGTGAGCTGCCACCTAGATAAAGGAAAGCCTGTGGATGTGGTGTATCTGGACTTTGCAAAGGCCTTTGACACCGTTCCCCACAAACGCTTACTGTACAAACTAAGGAAGGTAGATATGGACAATAAGGTGAGTACCTGGATAGAGAACTGGCTCCAGGGGAGAGTCCAGAGGGTGGTGATTAATGGGGAGTACTCGGATTGGGCGGGTGTGGAAAGTGGGGTCCCCCAGAGTTCTGTCCTGGGACCAATCCTGTTTAATTTATTCATAAATGATCTAGAGGAGGGGATATCTAGTACAATCTCAGTATTTGCGGATGATACTAAACTAAGCTTGCCAATATCTTCTATGCAGGATGTGGAAACCTTACAAGCGGACCTGAACAAAATAACGGGGTGGGCAACTACATGGCAGATGAGGTTTAATGTTGAAAAATGTAAAGTAATGCACTTGGGGGCCAGAAACCAGAAAGCAAGCTACTCACTAGGGGGGGAACCTCTGGGTGAGTCTAGGATGGAAAAAGACTTGGGGGTACTGGTAGACAACAGGCTTGGCAGTGGCATGCAATGCCAAGCCGCTGCAAGCAAAGCCAACAGAATACTGGGATGTATAAAAAAGGGGATTCACTCCAGAAATAAAGAGATTATTCTCCCACTTTACAAGACTCTGGTCCGGCCACATCTGGAGTATGCTGTCCAGTTCTGGGCACCGGTCCTCAGGAAGGATGTGCTGGAATTGGAAAGAGTCCAGAGAAGGGCAACAAAAATAATTAGGGGAATGGAGGACATCAGCTATGAGGAAAGACTACAAGCACTGAACTTATTCTCTCTGGAGAAGAGACGCTTGAGAGGGGATATGATATCAATGTACAAATTCTGTACTGGCGACCCTAGCATAAGGAACAAACTATTCAGAGAAAGGAGATACAATAAGACACGTGGCCACTCACTAAAACTAGAGGAAAGGCGGTTTAACCTTAAAATGCGTAAGGGGTTCTTCACTGTAAGAGCGGTAAGTATGTAGAATTCTCTTCCACAAGCAGTCGTATCAGCAGGGAGCCTTGATAGTTTCAAAAAACTATTAGATGGGCACCTTAGAGACCTCAACATACAGGGGTATACAATGTACGGTTAAAAGCAAACACACACACACACATCATAGGTTGAACTGGATGGACTGATGTCTTTTTTCAACCTCACTAACTATGTAACTATGTAACTATGCATGCGCCTGCCTGCTGATGATGATGATGTAATGGGCGTTTTCCCTACCACACAGCTCCACTCTATAAACAGCCAGGAGCCGAGCAGGTGGACGGAGGAACCTCATAGTGGAGTTGACAGAGCTGACTGACATGTGGGACAGAGAGGGACAGCAGCCAGCAGCACACAGCAGTGCGGACTTGGATCTGGACGGTGTGGACCAGCCATGCCCTGGTGAGTGTGTGCAGATTGCACAAGATAGGACTCGAGTCAGGGCTTGAATCAGAGGGGAGTCTACTAATAGTGATGGGCTTTGAGTTCGATTCGAACATCAGGTGATCGTGTGTTCACAGAACAAACAAATATATGGCGCACTTCCCGGGAAATTCGTCCGCCTATGAGCGCTCCATAATGTACTGCGTAATTGCAGTGCATTAAGTGCTTGTGGTTGGCCAAAGCATGCACCTTGACCTGTATGCTTTGCCCAATCACAGCACAATGTCCTGTCATTGCCATGATTGGACAAAGGCTGGGTGCCTTTAGGCAATCATGGCACAGGGGCTAAGTCCACGCCCCATACTATATAAGGCTACTGCTGACACGGCAGCCATGTAGAGTGTGTTAGGGCGAGAGAGGAGTGAGATTAGGCAGGTAGTGGATTGTGTGAGTTATATAGTAATTTATCAGCCAGTGCAGTATAGATATATCAACCAGTGCAGTATAGATATATCAGCAATGCAGTATATATCAGCCCGTGCAGTGTAGTATATATTAGTAGTACAGTATATATCAGCCTGTGCAGTATATATCAGCAGTGTAGTATATATCAGCAGTGCAGTATATATCAGCAGTGTAGTATACATCAGACAGTGTAGTATATATCAGCCCGTGCAGTGTATATCAGCCAGTGCAGTATAGATATATCAGCAGTGCAGTATATATCAACCAATGCAGTATATATCAGACAGTGTAGTATATATCAGCAATGCAGTATATATCAGACAGTGCAGTATATACAAGCAATGTAGTATATATCAGCCAGTGCAGTATATATCAGCCAGTGCAGTATAGATATATCAACCAATGCAATATAGATACAGTATATCAACCAGTGCAGTATAGATATATCAGCCCGTACAGTATATATGAGCCAGTGGAATATATATCAGCAGTGCAGTATAGATATATTAGCCAGTGCAGTATATATCAGCCAGTACAGTATATATCAGCCAGTGCATTATATTTCAGCCTGTGCACTATAGATATATCAGCCAGTGCAGTATAGCTATATCAGCCAGTGTAGTATATATCAGCTTGTGTAGTATATATCAGCCCGTGCAGTATATATCAGCCAGTGCATTTTATATCAGCCCATGCACTATAGATATTACAATATTACAGTGTTTAGAGATACTGTGTTGAATGAACTTGAAAGAAAGGAGATACAACATAAACCCCAAATAGACTTGAGAAAGGGGATCAAGACTTTGTGTGATAACAAAGACCTTATTATTCGACCAGCCGATAAGGGAGGAGGCATAGTGCTGTTAAAAAAAGAAGATTATATTGAAGAAATGAATAATCTTCTAGCAGACACTAATACGTATGAAATTTTAAAGAAAGACCCCACCCACTCATACAAAAAGAAATTGGATAGAATTATCAAACAAGGTTTTGATGATGGGATTTTAAACAAAAAAGAAAAGGAATTTTTAATACCACTTTCTCCGAGATTGTCTATTATTTATTATCTCCCGAAAGTTCATAAAAACTTGACAAAACCTCCTGGAAGACCCATTGTGAGTGGGATTGACTCCGTTACTTCCAGGATCGGGAAATATATAGACCACTTCTTGCAACCCCTGGTCCAGGAAACCCCAGCTTACCTAAAAGACACCACGCAGTGTATACAAGAAATAAGACAATTGGATATTGAAGCAGATGTATTACTTGTGACTGCAGATGTGGCGTCTTTATACACCATAATCCCCTATGAGATGGGGTATGAAGCAGTAAGCACCTTCTTAGACATCAATCAAGACATATCAGTGGCACACAAACAGTTCATTTTAGACCTTTTAACATTTGGCATGGAACATAATTACTTTTATTACAATCAACGGTTTTACCTTCAACGTACCGGAGTGGCGATGGGGGCTAAATTTGCCCCCAGTGTGGCGAATCTCTTTATGGCTCTTTGGGAGGATAGAAATATTTTTTCCCACAGAGCCAAGGAGCTTGTTTTTTGGAGACGCTACATTGACAACACATTTTTTATCTGGAAAGGGAGTAACCAATCACTTCAAGTTTTTATGGACCAGCTAAATTGTAACAGTTGGGGAATGAGATTTTCCTACGAATCTAGTCCCATATCAGTCAACTTTTTAGACCTTGTGATTTTTAGACATGGCTAAGGTTTTATTACGAAAACGTATTTTAAACCCACTGACAAAAACGGTTTTATTACCATGGACAGTTGCCATCATCCCAAATGGCTTGGATCAGTCCCTAAAGGACAATTTAAGCGGATTAGACGCAACTGCACACATGAGTCAGATTTTAAAGAGCAAGCCAATGTTTTAAAACAAAGATTTTTAGAAAAAGGTTACAAGCCACAAATACTGGACCAAGAAATTGAACAGATATGTCAACAGACACAAGAAGATCTCACTTTACCTAAAATGATTGATGACACACACAAACCTCAGTCTAAATTTGAATTTGCCTTTGTTACACAGTTCTCTCAACACTACAAATGGCTTAATCATGTCTTTAGGATACACTGGAGTATCCTACAAGGGGATACAATTTTGGGGCCTTCTTTGCCCGAGAAACCAAATATGATCTATAGGAAAGCTAGGAACTTGAAAGATCTTATTGCAAGCAATCCAGTGGAAAAACCTATAGTATCTAAATTCTTCCCAGACATGAAAGGTTTCTTTCCATGCAGAAATTGCCAAATCTGTAAAGAAGCGACAACTGTACGCACCAATAAGTTCTCATCCACCACCACTGGAAAGGAATATAAGATTAAGGAGTTCATCTCCTGCCATACTAAGGGGGTCATTTACCTTCTCCAATGTAGTTGCGGTCAGCAATACATTGGAAGAACTATACGCACTGCCAGCATCCGAGTAGGGGGACACCTCTCCAATATAAGAAAAGGATTCATAGGACACGGTGTATCTTTACACTTTTCTAAATGTCATCAAAAAAATCCTAACAACCTAAAAATCATAGTGATCGAAAAATACACATCTCACTGGAGAGGAAGTAACCTGAAGAGATCCATTTCAAGAAGGGAAACCTTCTGGATCTATGAGATGAAATGCTTTAGACCTTGGGGACACAACATTGAATGGGACATCAATGCCCATATCAACAACAGTTAATTCCTTGTCCAGTCTATATTTGATTCTATACATTTTAATACATTTTAAATACATTTTAAATATATTTTATATATTTTAACCTTGTATTTTAAAATATTTTAAGTCTTCATTACCAGCAAATAAATGATTTAGTGTTTAATATATTTTAATATGTTGCTATTTATGTATGTTTTTATAAAAATATATCATCTATTTTGCACTTTATAGGGACCTTGATTTGTCCCATGTTCATATTTCCCCATACTTCTTCAGTTAGCTTATGCATAATTCTACGTTGGGCACAGGAAGTTGGAGGATTGCACACTTCCGGGGTCCCCACTTGCAATTATACAGACCGATTTATAATATACATGCACATACCACCTATATGGTCTCAACAACCGGTCATTACCGATCGGGAAGATTGGAAGAGGTTTTGCATTTAAATCAGCAAGTAGAACTTTGTAAGCGGCGACTTCCGCACATACATTGCGGACACCGGAAGTGGTAATGATCCTGGAGCTTCTTAAGGGCGGATGTGGCGGCGCACACGTCCCTCCTATCTCAGCAGAAGCCTGTTTAGAGGAAACGTCGTCAGAGAGGAGGCGTGTCGCGCCGCCACAGACGTCACGCACAGCTCGGTCTGCAGCCGAGCTAGGCGAACTATCGTTATTGTCGCTGTTTGTTTCCATCCCGCATGTAAGTGCATTACTTTTTACTTAATAAATCATCTTTACATGTGTAACTTTGGAGAGTCAGTAGAAGCAGTAGAAGTACGGACCCATGGTGAGAGTGGAACACGGCTATTGACATCCGATACACTGAAAAGGCAACATCTATTGAACATTTCCTGTGCTGAGTCTATCTAATATTTGGTAAGAGGCCATTACCGCACTATATCACAGGGTGGCCAATTTGAATATCTCCTCCTTCCAACCCATCTCACAGAGCTTTTTCTCTGCCTGTTCCCTACTGATAGATATATATTTAGATAGATATATATTTAGATAGATAGATATATATTTAGATAGATAGATATATATTTAGATATATATATATATATATATATATACACATAGAGTAGGGAACAGGTTCACATCTAGGAACTTTCTATAACAGGAAGCTTCTATCTCACGTCTAATAGGCAGAAAGTGCATGCGCAGATCTGCAGACCAAAAGTTAACTGCACACCCGCTAGATAAGCGACACCCCCCCCAGCCACCATCCCTAGATAAGCGACACCCCCCCCCAGCCACCATCCCCCCCATCTCGCACATTCACCCCCCCCCCCCCCCTCCTTCTTACCTTACAGATAAATGCCACAATCTCGTGGGTAAAGAGCGCAGGAGCCATTATGAATTAACTTGCCGAACGAACTGTACTGTTTCCGGAAACGTGTGCACCCAAAAATAGTTTCGTTTCCGGTTGCATTTACAAATGTGATAACGCAGTTTTTTATATTAGCGAATTCACCAAAAATAATCACCTTACACAACCATTAAGCATATCTAACAAATAGACAAAACATACATTTTGTGGACACCAGAAAACTTTATTTAGACACATGAAGACATTTAGAAAAAACATTTGAAACATGCTCTTTATTACAAAGACAATACACAGCTCAAAGATTTCACATGACATATTTTAGGCACAGTCTCCACAGTATACCATTGAAGCCACAGAATTGAATATTTTAAAGCAAAACACACTTTGTACAACTTTTATAGCATATACATCAACAAAGAGCCCATAATCTGCAGATACATGTGCAGATTGACAGAACAATACACAATTATGTTAACACCAAAAAATACTTACAGAGAGAGAGAGTCAAGTGTGCTATGTGTCTTTGGACATAACAGACAACACAGCAAAATCCGACCTCCATAAATAACAAAGGACCCCAAATGTTAACCATAAAGCATGTGACACACAATATATTTGACCTCTTGCTAGGCCAAATCTTTACTCCCGTCTGAGTGACCTATATATAATCAAGGGAAAGACACACCCAGTAATGGTTACTCCCAGGCAAAAATTTAACTGTGTGTGTCCTGTGTGTTTTGGAGCATGCTCAGTTGGGAAAAAAAGGGAAATAGAAATGTGAATTGAGAAAATTCTCTCTTCAAGTTTGCTAGTCATTATTTAGAAGGTTTAGATACAGGAATACATACAATTACATGAGAGAGCGAGAGAGAGTGAGAGAGAACGAGATATATATTTAGGGGAACAATTGAAACACATTGAACAGATATGTAAGCCAACAATCTGACTCATCACTCATGAACATCCCTAATCTTGGCGTGGCAATTATATCAGGCGTTCTTATGGGCGTTTTTGCTGGCGTTTTCCCAGGCGTTTTGACATGCATTTTTTGGCAAGGCATTTTTATATGAAATAACGTTAAAAAGCCCCAAAAACAGACCACAACACCTACATGTGAACATAGCCCATTTGGGGGCGTTTGGGGGGGGATTTGTACAGCTCAAGGATCAACTCCCAAAACAGCCAAAAAGTCCAATCCTATTCAGTTCAATGGCCCCTGTTCCCATGTGAGCATTTTGACAGCATGAGAAAAACACCCAACGCTCACAAGAGGACATGAGCTTGTTTAATGGCAGTAAGGACTGAGAAATAGCACAATCATTAGGGAGTCTGCCTTCCTGCTGTAGGTTTGTAAGTTCGAATCCAGAAGGAGCCCTCTGTATGGGCAACACTTGGAGGTCTCCAAACCTCCAAATGTTTACATCAATAATTTTGCTCATGTTTGAAAAAGGCATGTGTATCAGTAAACTTGTAATCTAAAGACATAAACAAAATACAAAAGATGCCACATACAGTGGGTACGGAAAGTATTCAGACCCCCTTAAATTTTTCACTCTTTGTTATTTTGCAGCCATTTGCTAAAATCATTTAAGTTCATTCTTCTTCCTCATGAATGTACACATAGCACCCCATACTGACAGAAAAACACAGAATTGTTGACATTGTTGCAGATTTATTAAAAAAGAAAAACTGAAATATCACATGGTCCTAAGTATTCAGACCCTTTGCTCAGTATTTAGTAGAAGCCCCCTTTTGATCTAATACAGCCAGGAGTCTTTTTGGGAAAGATGCAACAAGTCTTTCACACCTGGATTTGGGGATCCTCTGCCATTCCTCCTTGCAGATCCTCTCCAGTTCTGTCAGGTTGGATGGTAAACGTTGGTGGACAGCCATTTTTAGGTCTCTCCAGAGATGCTCAATTGGGTTTAAGTCAGGGCTCTGGCTGGGCCATTCAAGAACAGTCACGGAGTTGTTGTGAAGCCACTCCTTCGTTATTTTAGCTGTGTGCTTAGGGTCATTGTCTTGTTGGAAGGTAAACCTTCGGCCCAGTCTGAGGTCCAGAGCACTCTGGAGAAGGTTTTTGTCCAGGATATCCCTGTACTTGGCCGCATTCATCTTTCCCTCGATTGCAACCAGTCGTCCTGTCCCTGCAGCTGAAAAACACCCCCACAGCATGATGCTGCCACCACCATGCTTCACTGTTGGGACTGTATTGGACAGGTGATAAGCAGTGCCTGGTTTTCTCCACACATACCGCTTAGAATTAAGGCCAAAAAGTTCTATATTGGTCTCATCAGACCAGAGAATCTTATTTCTCACCATCTTGGAGTCCTTCAGGTGTTTTTTAGCAAACTCCATGCGGGCTTTCATGTGTCTTACACTGAGGAGAGGCTTCCGTCCGGCCACTCTGCCATAAAGCCCCGACTGGTGGAGGGCTGTAGTGATGGCTGACTTTCTACAACTTTCTCCCATCTCCTGACTGCATCTCTGGAGCTCAGCCACAGTGATCTTTGGGTTCTTCTTTACCTCTCTCACCAAGGCTCTTCTCCCCCGATAGCTCAGTTTGGCCAGACGGCCAGCTCTAGGAAGGGTTCTGGTCGTCCCAAACGTCTTCCATTTGAGGATTATGGAGGCCACTGTGCTCTTAGGAACCTTAAGTGCAGCAGAAATCTTTTTGTAACCTTGGCCAGATCTGTGCCTTGCCACAATTCTGTCTCTGAGCTCTTCAGGCAGTTCCTTTGACCTCATGATTCTCATTTGCTCTGACATGCATTGTGATCTGGAAGGTCTTATATAGACAGGTGTGTGGCTTTCCTAATCAAGTCCAATCAGTATAACCAAACACAGCTGGACTCAAATGAAGGTGTAGAACCATCTCAAGGATGATCAGAAGAAATGGAAAGCACCTGAGTTAAATATATGAGTGTCACAGCAAAGGGTCTGAATACTTAGGACCATGTGATATTTCAGTTTTTCTTTTTTAATAAATCTGCAACAATGTCAACAATTCTGTGTTTTTCTGTCAGTATGGGGTGCTATGTGTACATTCATGAGGAAGAAGAATGAACTTAAATGATTTTAGCAAATGGCTGCAATATAACAAAGAGTGAAAAATTTAAGGGGGTCTGAATACTTTCCGTACCCACTGTAAGTGAATATGTAGCAATATTGTGAGTGAGCTAAAGCTATATTTGTTTGTTGGGCATACTTTGCTAATTAGCCAAGTATGGGGATATATATATACCTTCAGTTACATGGGTAGTCAAATGCTAACACTTGGCCATACCCATATGGAAGAAAATGTTGTTATATTTTTGAAAAACATTCTTTGTAAACACATAGAATATTGGCAAAATTGTGACATTTCCTTGATATTTGTGAAATGCTAATAATCTTTCTTTGAAATATGTTTTACATCTATTTTTGTTCTATCTGACGACCCATTCCCCAATGTAATGTTTTGTGTGATTTTTCAGATAATGTGGAGGTTCTATATAAACACTGTAGATTTCAGAGTTAGCAGGAAAGGTGTATGGAATGTGATGGTGTTTACTAAGGGATCCCTTGTTGGAAGTGTGCATGTTTTTCCAATTCCGCCGTTTTTTTCCATTTTCTATGGGCGAGACAGCGGATTTTCAATCGGTATTCAAAGAAAATATTGCCCAAAATCGCGCTGGCGGAATTTTTTGAGCCTATTTGGCGTTGCGCATGCGCACATTCGCGCGTTCGCAGCTCGGGGCTGGAGGAGCTTTTTTACCTTTTCACACTTTTGCAGATATCTCTCTTTCTAAGTCAGTTTTTGAGATTTTTTAAAAGCTAGTCATCTCCAAATTCTTCTCCACACCTTCCACAGTGATTTGGGATTTTTGGGGGTACAGGGGAAAATTTGGCAAAACATTAGTCGAGCTTTTAGCTGGCGTGTTTTTAAGTCCCGCTCTAAACTTGTAGCATCTTAATGAATCTCACAGTTGGCGTTATTTTCCGCCCGCCGTTCTTTGAATACCAATTTCAGACTTAAAAATTCGCCAGTTCGCAAAATCACGCCGAAACGCCAATTCGCTGTACTATGAATCAGGCCCTATGTTAGGAAAGTTCACACTTTGTTGTATTGACAAAGGGGCAACAATTACAAATTTACAAAATAGCAGTTGTCAGTGGAACAAGAGGTGAAGAAAAACCTTCACATGGGGACACCTGTTCCATTGTCTACTGCTGCAAGGTAGAAAGTACATTCTTTCTCGCTATTTTGTAAAAATGCATTACTTTTCTTTTGCCAGTTGGTATGTTGAAAATACTGTGTGTATTGCTGTCTGTGACCCATTTAGGGAGATGTATTCTCTATTTTTGTCCTGTTTACTTCTATTACCAAAAGCAAACTTGGTTCCAGAACAGAAATAGAGGGGAATCTTCAGAAGGTTGTGGGCATAAATACTGGTGATCCTGTTGGCTACCAGAGACTTTACCTCACATTCTGTGGTGGCTATGGAACATAAATTAAGGGGAAATCTCTCCAATTGGACATACAGTGGATATAGAAAATAATCTCCCCTTTTTAAAAGCAATTTTTTTGTTTCTTTGCACCCTGAAATGAAGATAGTAGTCAGTTTTTGTTTTATCTAGCTGTATTTACTTAAAGCATCCAAGTGAAAGATATAACACCAACAAACTTAGTAGAGACATATCCCAACAGACCAAAGGCTGGAATTAAAGCACAAAGTGGTTCAACATAATACTGACACAAAGGGTGGCTCTTTTTCCAACTCAGTGCTTCTGTGTGAGTTTTTGGTAACATGTTGGTGTTTTTGGCTGGCCTGTTCTAAGAGGGGGTGTTACTGGGGCTCCCCAGGGACAACAATGTAAAAGGATGTTACTGGGGCTCCCTATTGACAACCAGTGTAAGAGGGGATGTTACTGGGGCTCCCCACTGACAAGCATAGGAGGGGATGCTGCTGGTGCTCCCCACTGACAACAATGTAAGAGGATGTTATGGGGTTCCCCATTGACAACCAGTGTAAGAGGGGATGTTACTGGGGCTCCCCACTGACAATCATTGTAAGAGGGGATGTTACTAATGCTCCCCACTGACAAAAATGTAAGAGGATGGTATGAGGTTCCCCATTGACTTGACAACCAGTGTAAGAGGGGTTGTTATTGGGGCTCCCCACTGTCAGCCAATGTAAGAGGGGATGTCACTGGGGCTCCTCACTGACAATCATTGTAAGAGGGGATGTTACTGGGGTTACCTATTGACAACCAGTGTAAGAAGGGATGTTACTGGGGCTCCCCACTGGCAGCCAATGTAAGAGGGGATGTTACTGGGGCTCCCCACTGACAATCAGTGTAAGAGGGTATGTTCTTGGGGCTCCCCATTGACAACTAGTGTAAGAGGGGATGTTACTGATGCTTCCCACTGGCAGCCAATGTAAGAGGGGATGTTATTGGGGCTCCCCAGTTACAATGATTGTAAAAGGGGATGTTACTGGGGCTCCCCAGTTACAATAATTGTAAGAGGGGATGTTACTAGGGCTCCCCAGTTACAATAATTGTAAGAGGGGATGTTACTGGGGCTCCCCACTGACAACCAGTGTAAGAGGGGTTGTTACTGGGGCTCCCCACTGACAGCCAATGTAAGAGGGGATGTTACTGGGGCTCCCCACTGGCGGCCAATGTAAGAGGGGTTGTTACTGGGGCTCCCCACTTACAATCATTGTAAGAGGGGATGTTACTGGAGCTCCCCACTGACAACCAGTGTAAGAGGGGGTGTTACTGGGGCTCCCCACTGGCAGCCAATGCAAGAGGGGATTTTACTGGGGCTCCCCATTGACAATCATTGTAAGAGGGGATGTCACTGGGGCTGCTCAATGACAATCATTGTAAGAGGGGATGTTACAGGGGCTCCCCACTGACAATCATTGTAAGAGGGGATGCTACTAAGGGAAGACTCTGATGTAAGAGGAAACTTTAATGTAAAGGGGAACTCTAAAGGGTGCCCTGCATCTGTCTTCATTTCAGGCTGCATAGCAACAAAGTGTAATTATTTTAAAAGGAGGGTGACTATTGTCTATAACCACTGCAGGTGACAAAAATGATTTACATAGTTACATAGATTTGTTATATTAACCTACTCTTACTATATCAAAATGTATGGATTTTTCCTACAGCTTACCTGTAAAATCCATTTCTTGGAGTACATCACGGGACACAGTGCAGTCATTCATTACTATATGGGCTATACGCCACCTATAGTTGAATGGACACTGGCAACCATTCAGACAGGAAGTCCCCCCCACATAACCCCTCCCATACAGAAAGTACTCCAGTTTTGTAGCAAGCAATAAACATTCCAGACAAGAGGGGAGGGACCTCTGTGTCCTGTACTCCAAGAAATTCATTTTAAAGGTAAGCTGTAGGAAAAATTCATATTTCTTTATCGTACATGATGGGACACAGAGCAGCCATATTCATTACTATATGGGACGTCCCAAAGCAATGCATGTGAGAGGAGGGGGACACCATAAAATACCGCCATCAGACTACAGAAGATCTAAACAGCTGCACACCAACTTCAACTCTGACATACTCTTTGTACCAGAGACATGCACCCATCTAGGGACTGGACCTTTCTTGTCCATGCTGACAGAATGTTATTCTGGAAAGGTCTGGCAGGAAATTGAGCATAGGGGACCGCTGTGAACAAGGACACCATTTTCCCTATTAACCTCATGCAAATACGAACAGAGGGTTTTTTTTTCCTACTTACGGACCGAACCAGATCCCTCAGGTCTGTGACCTTTCTTGTTGGCAAGAAAACCTTTGCCTGTATTGTGTCCACAAGGAAACCCAGATGTTCCAGATGCTGGACCTGCTGTAATGCTGAATTTGCCAAGTTCAGAATCCAGCCCAGACGTTTTAAGATCTGAACTGTCTTGAACACATTACGGCTTAGAGCTGAAGCCGATCAGTCTATTAGTAATAGATTGTCTTGATATTCTATCACTGATATCCCTTGAGATCTTAGAGCAGCCAGTACTGGAGCTAGGATCTTTGTGAACACTCTTGAAGAAGTGACCAACCCGAAGGGTAAAGCCACAAACTGAAAATGATCGTTTTCTACTGCAAATTGTAAAAACCTTTGATGGGTCTGATAGATAGGCACGTGAAGGTATGCATCCTTGATGTCTATGGATGCTAGAAATTCCTCTCCCTGCAGGAAGGCCATGACTGAGCGAATTTACTCCATTTGTAAAGTATGAATATTTAGAAACTGGTTCAGAGCTTTGAGATCCAGAATAGGTCTCACGTCTCCATATGGCTTGGGGACTATGAAAAGGTTTGAGTAAAAACCCCTGAATCTTTCGTCCTCCGGAACCTCTGTAATCACTCTTTGGGACCTTAAATGGTCCAGAGCCAAAAAGAAAGATCTTCTTTTTAGAGGATCTGCAGGTATGTTTGACTTTACAAACCAAGGATGCGGGATCACCCGATATTCCAGTTTGTACCCCTGTGAGATAGTGGAAATAACCCAGTTGTCTTCAGTTATTTCTACCCAGACCTCCAAGAACCGTAGCGGCCTTCCCCCACCCAACTGAGTAGGGGCGCCCCCTTCACAAGGTAGGTTCAGAGCTAGACTTGGCAGGTCTCTAGGCCCAGGGTTTCTTCTGCCCTTGCCATGAAGGCTTGGTTCTAGATCCAGATAGCTGGGGCCGTCGCAACTGCCTGGGATCAGCACTTGGAGTCTGAGAGCTGGGAATCTTAAAAGATCTTTGCTTTTCCTTTTAACAGGTAGCAATGCACTCTTCCTGCCATAAAATCTTTTGGATATATATATTCAGATATCTCCAAATAGGAGTTCTCCATGAAAGGGAAAACCAGCCAGCAACTTTTTACATGGTAATTCCGCAGACAACCTATTTAGCCACAGGATTATGTTCCCTCCGTCACGTTTCCTCCCTCCTTGCGATGCTGCAATCAGGCCAGCAATCTTACCCTCAAGGCCAGCCAACGCCGATGCCAAATCGTTCTTAGTGCCATAGGCTGTGACAGAAGCACTGGATGTGGCTACTATGCCTGACAACCGTAATAGCTCAGATTGGCTAGTCGCATCTGGCCCTTCAGGGGAGGTAAACACAGAGGAAGCATGGCTAGGATCTTCTAGTCCTGATGGTGGCACCACAGTGCCCTCCCAATTGTGCCCCCCACTCCTTTTTTGGTAGAACTTTGCTCTTAGGCAAGACAAACTTGAGGTACTAGCTTTAGTGTACTTAAGGCTTGTGGCAAGCTATACAGCTTATCACACACAACACTGATTATCCCAAAGTAACAGAACCTGTCTGTGCCTGTAAACATGCACCCACAGTGACTCACACACCCAGCTACTGCTGCTCTGTGTCCCAAATAGCCTTCGACAGAGGCTTGCAATCTGGAAACACTTCCTTAGGAATTTGTGCCATTTGCACTTGTACTGCGCATGCGCGGCATGCAATGTGCACAACCACATTAATGTGCATGCCAATCGAGTCATGACACGCCCCTCTTGGCTCCACGTACATGTTTGTGCTTAAATGGCAAATATGCATGCGTGCACGGACAGTCCTTCACCACAGACACACCACTGGAGGCGCTGCCTGATCTGGAGCTTTCTGAGGAGGCGAATACGCGGGTGCTATCGCGCCAAGGCAAAAACCTGCACGCCAAACATGAGGTGAGAGCAGATTATGCAAGCAAGGTGCACTTTTTCATAGCTGCTATGCCTACTGTTTCAGATGAACAACATAGGGTGAGAGCAATATGTTTAAACAAACAAGGTGTACTTTGACACAGCTGATACACAGACTGTTTTGCACAGGGAGAGAGCAAAATATGTTTAAACAAACAAGGTGTGCTTTGACACACTACTGTCTCTTGTAGAGACCTAACATGACACTCGGTATCTGTTATACTTAAAGGGAACAGTGGATAAAAATATTAATACTGAAATTTGCACCTAAAAATGTAATTTTTGTAATTTTTGCAAATGCCAATAAAAACTTGGCTGTGCTGGTAAATATTGGGTGTCGTGTCAGTGAATTTTAATCTGGTAGGTTGGCAACACATCTACATTATAACTAGGTATTTCCATAGCAATGGTAGCCTCTGCATATTCAGTATATTATATTTGTGCATTCTTGAGCTACAACTTATTATAAATATATGAATAGTAAAATTATACAGTAGTTAATTTGTATTTCATAAGAGCTAGGTGCTCCATCAGCAAACCTGCATTTGCCTTATCTTTACCCTTGTTCATAGTCCAAGACCCAGTCTGTCCAGAGAGTATGGCCATCTGCTAACTTGGCCATCCAGAGACAGCTAAAGAAATTGAATACAATGCTGTTGTATGCCATCTAAATTCAGTACAGACAATTGAAAAAAGAGAAGTTTGGGACTTTAAATGAAGGACATGAAAGGCTGGCAGGGAATTGTAAAATGGCATTTATTAACACATACAGATGTAAACACATGAAAGATAAACATAATAATATTCATCAAAATGGTAAAAAATATTCCCCAAATACAGTTGCATAATAATCAACAAGGCTAATTCCAAGGAGTATTATAATAATAATGACATCAAAGAAGTACATATTTCTTTTTTTTTTTTTCCGTTTCAAATTTTTTTATTGAAGTTAACAAATGTAGTACAACGTATAACATGCACTGAAAAGTTACAGAGATACAAGTAATAACTCACAGGGTACAGAGAGCAAATATAAAGTAACAAACAGTCGTAACCTCAGGAAAACCTCAGTAGGTGATAACAAAGGGAATGAACATATGGGGGATCTGGGGATAGAGAGTGGTAGAAGGAGCCCTTCCCCCAGGCACCCCATAAAGGGAACAAGCTGTGCCCAGGAGGAGAGGCGTGGCCAACAAGCACTCGCCGAGTGATGAGGCAACTTCAAGAGGGTAATCAGATCCCGGAGGAGGGAAGCATGGGACAAATAGGGCTGTCCTGGGCAGGGACCAAGACAGCTGGAACATGAGGTTACGATCAGTGAACAGGGGGTAACATAGCTCTCCGTTACCACATAACCAGTGGTTGAACAAAAGTGGTTGAACCAGATAAGAACGTTGTCAAAAAAAATAATAATATAAAGCAGTAATGAAAAAAGAGAGGGGGGGGAGGAGGGGAATAGAGCAGGTAAGAAGTCAGGAGGGTGGGAGAGGGGTAGGAGAGAGAGGGGGGGGGAAGACAGGTCGCCGGGGGGGAAACTAGGAGTAAGTGGTGCGATCTATTCGAAGCTTGAAGTACATATTTCTAACGGAGTAATGTAGTATATAACAAACATCGTAGCCTCAACGCGTTTCGTGGACCCAAATCGCCACTTCATCAGGAGTAGATGTGTGTTAAAAATCTATAAAAGATGGATAAGGAATGTAGGCACAATGAGGATAATTGCAATTGAAATGGAAGAAAAAATAAAAGAACAGGAGGGAAGAAAGGGGAAATAAAGCCCCAGAAAAACTTCCAACCTTGCATAGCAGCTCACATATTGCGGCATTGAATTTGGAGAGAACCCCAGATGCCTCCCACGGGAGCTGAGGGCACACAGGCGGGCAGGCTGGATAAGACACGCCGCACACATGATGAGTGTGGGCACCAGGTAATTGAGGTGAAGAACCATAGATATGGCAACCGTATACACGTCTGTAAAATATATATATATACATAATATAAATATATATCAAAAGGGAGTATAATATATATAGTAATAAATAGGTGTGTATGGATAAGAGCTGCCAAAAAATGGTATATTGTATACAGTAAGTGTGACTGGATAGGAAGTGCCATAGTATTACTAAGAAGATGTGATAGGGACAATAATGAATATAGCATAAGATACCATGAGTACAAAATATGCAGTGAGCTCACAGTGTGAATAGAGACCCATGTACAAGAGTGTGATAAAGATGAGAGACAAATGTTGCATAAAATAGCGTAAATAAAATAATAAAGTGAAACAAATAGAGCAGTGACCCCCACAAGAGAGTTGGGCACAAGAGAGGACCCTGAGGGAGACCAAATGCAACAAAGTGAAATAAAAACCATAGCGGTGAAGAGAAAAGACAAGGGAATGCAGAGTGACAAGGGGGTAAAGACCAGGAATAATACCATAGGTGATGTCCCAGACTCAAACAATAAGTGCTCCGCGTCCACCAGGGATTAGCCCCGCATTGTGAGCACAGCGTCACGGCAGTAAATGGAAGACAGCACCACGGGAACAGAGAACATGGAGGTATGACCATCCGGTGGGCTGTCTAATGCACACTGCAGATGGATAATCAAACCGCCGGCGCGTTGGCGCCAAAATTACGTCACGCGTCGGCGGGAGGCGTGGCGCCGATGCGTGGCGAACCGCCCACCCTATCGTCCAAGGGGAGGACAGACGGCAAGCATCGCAGCTCCCGGGAGACACGGAAGAGTCCCCCAGAAGACAAGTCAATATGCCCCATAGGGAAAATGGGGGCGCTGCAAAGATGTCCAAAATAAAAAAAATATATATAATAAATTCAGTACAGACAGGGCCGTCTTTAATATTAATTGGACTGTGGCCAAACATTTTCTAGGGCTCCGCTCCCCCATGCATGCAATTTCACTGTCCATCCCAACATTCCAAAAAACAAACACACACATAGGCCTACTTAAAAAAAAAAAAACTAAAAACTATAATTTCGTAAAAATAAAGGACTGGTTCACACTCACTGAGTGGTTGACAGACGTTACTGCATGTGCTTAATCAAATCCATGGGCTCTGTTCCCCTAATTCATGTAAATAATCCCAAAAAAAACTCTTTCTATAAAAGTGTTTCACAAAACTCCATATATCCTCACACACATTTGTTCAGTGACAATCACAAATAAACTCATGCAATAAATGTGCTTAAAAATTTCATATGCTACTAAATTAAATAATAATAAAAAAAAGTGCAGTCCATATAGTGGATCCAGTGAAAAGTCTGTTAACTGTTGCCAAAGCACCATACACTAATCATACCTGTGTTTTATAATCCATCTGCTGCTTGAAGTATCATACCAGTGTATCACCACACTCGTGCTCCCCCCTTTTGGGTATATTCTCACCTTACTATGTGTGACCTCACAATTAAGCAGACTTGTATAAAGTACTCTAAATTTCTACTTGAGTAAAAGTACAAGTGCTCGATCAAAAAGTTACTTAAGTAGAAGTGGAAGTGCTCGCAGAAAAAGTTACTTAAGTAGAAGTACTAAAGTATTCAACATTTTTTTTACTTAAGTATTGCAAGTAGTTTTTTCAAAAAATTTGCTACTTAAGTACTAAAAGTAAAAAGTACCAGTAGTTTTGAAAAAAAATTTCTACTCAAGTACTGAAAGTAGAAGTACAAGTACTGTGTTATGTAGTTATTAAAGAAAGAAGTCAAAAGTTTGAACATCATATTGTTTTTTATTATTTCAAATGATTAACCTGTGTTTGTTAGTAGTTTCTTGATGCACTTTAAGCGCTGTAGCACCATTTATTTGTTTGTTTCATATTTTCTTTTTATTGGAAAGATTTGGTATAGCAGCTTTTATTATACACAGCCTTTATTTTCGTATGCGCTGATTTACAAATGACATTATACACATTTTTTTGAGCTTTATGCAACCTGCCATCTACTGTTCTGGCAGTGGTAATTTTTTTAAAAGTAACGAGTAACTATGCAGCACAAAAAAAAAATACTTGAGTAGAAGTATCGAAATCATCGAAAAAATGTAGTGAAGTAAAAGTAGAAGTAGGAGAAAAAAATTATACTTTAGGAAAGTACAGATACCGCATTTCGGTACTTAAGTACAGTACTTAAGTAGTTCTACTTCGTTACTATACATCTCTGCAATTAAGTTTGGTCAATATGCACTTTTAGCCTCTCCAGGGCTAGGATATGTGTTATCTAGGTCTCCTCGTTCCCCCTCCTTATTGCTGCTGCCTCATATCTTGTGAGTCTCATCAGAAAGCATATGTAAACGAAAAAAGCCAATAGTGCTTATAACTTAAAAAAAAAAAAAGTTGTTCCTAATAAAATGCAGAAGAAGTCTACTCACACTTTGCAGGTGCTTCCAGCGCACTCTTTACACATTTAAAATATCATGACACTGCACAAGCCGCATCTGCAAGTATCTCCACACTGGGTACAGGCGCCGTGCCATCCTATTGCCCTTCCCCTGGGGCAACTACATATGCTCTCTCCTGAAACTGTCATGTTATAAGGCAGTGGCACTAAGGCGAAGGAACAAGGAGACCTACTGTAGATAACACATATCCTAGCCCTGGAAAGGCTAAAAGGGGCATATTGACCAAACCTAATTGTGAGGTCACACATAGTATAGTGAGAATACACCCAAAAGGGGAGATCATGAGTGTGGTGATATACTGATATGGTACTTCAAGCAGCAGATGGATTATAAATCACAAGTCTGATTGATGGATGGTGATACAGCAACAGTTAACAGACTTTTCACTGGATCTACTATATGGACTGCACTTTTATTTTATTATTCATTTATTTAGTAGCAAACAGAAGTTATTAAGCACATGTATTGCATTCATTTATTTTTGATTGTCACTGTGTATGATGATATGGAATTTTGTGAAACACTTTTATAAAGAGTTTATTAGGGATTATTTACATGAATTAGGGGAACATAGTGTGGCACACTGATTTGATTTGATATATTATGCACATTATGCACGCAGTCTATGGGAATGTGAAAAGTGCTTGCAGCTGCTTTTTACTTTCAATGATTTTTATTGGTGATTTTCAAATAACATACAAAACTGAACAAGAAAACAAGACTTACAAAGTTGCCTTCGAGCAATCACAGTAGAACATACAGTTACAAAAACACTGATTTGCCACGCAGGGGGCATTACAAGAGTGCAAAACCAGATTAAACCTAGGCTCAACGTGTGTCATGTCTATGGCCCATCAAGAGCGATCGAGAAGGGCCAGAGCTGCTACTCCAAGTCCCACCACCCCAACTGGGAACTACCTGTGGCTTGGGCCAGGGGCAACCCAACCCCAATTAAAGCTCCCTCGGGACACAGCCGCACAGGTCTCCAAGTGCATAAGATCAAACGGTCTACTATTAGAGAAGGCCGCAAAGTACAGGTGAGACAGAAGAGGGAGAAGAAGACAAGGAGGGTGGAGGGGGGAAAAAAAGGGGGGGGGGACAAGAAGAGGAAGAAGAAAGAAGGTCAAGGAAGTTAAGGAAGAGAGAACAACAAACTAAATGAAGCCACACCTCACACCTTGTAATCGGATTCATACCAAGTTTTCCATATTTCCCATTTAGCTGCCATCTTACCAAAGTTACCGTTAGCTGAAGCAAACATCAAGTCTTAGGTGGCATGCATTTGAACAATATTAATGACTTTGGCTAAGCTTTGGGGGGTTAGGATCCTTCCAGTGTCTGACCACATCCAGATACACCACATCCACAGGCTTACCTTTATCTAGGTGGCAGCTCACTTCATCATAGAAGGTTAATAGATTGGTTTGGCAAGAATGATTTTTCATGAATCCATGCTGATTACTACTAATAATACCATTTTCATTACTAAAGTCTTGTATGTGGTCCCTTAACACCCAAGTGCATTACTTTACATTTTTTAACATTAAACCTCATCTGCCATGTAGTTGCCCCCCCCCCCCCATTATTTTGTTCAGGTCCACTGGTAAGGTTTCCACATCCTGCATAGAAGATATTGGCATGCTTAGTTTAGTATCATCTGCAAATACTGAGATTGTACTAGATATCGCCTCCTCTAGATCATTTATGAATAAATTAAACAGCGTTGGTCCCAGGACAGAACCCTGGGGGACCCCACTTTCCACATCCGCCCAATCCGAGTACTCCCCATTAATCACCACCCTTTGCACTCTCCCCTGGAGCCAGTTCTCTATCCAGGTACTCACCTTATGGTCCATACCTACCTTCGTTAGTTTGAACAGTAAGCGTTTGTGGGGAACGGTGTCAAAGGCCTTTGCAAAGTCCAGATACACCACATCCACAGGCTTTCCTTTATCTAGGTGGCAACTCACTTCATCTTAGAAGGTTAATAGATTGGTTTGGCAAGAACGATTTTTCATGAATCCATGCTGATTACTACTAATAATACAGTTTTCATTACTAAAGTCTTGTATGTGGTCCCTTAACATCCCCTCCAAAATCTTGCAGGCTACTGATGTTAGGCTGACCGGCCTATAGTTACCCGGGATATATCTCTGTCCTTTTTTAAATATTGGTACCATGTTGGCTTTTTTCCAATCAGCTGGCACCATACCTTAAGCTCATAGGTACCATAGATTCCAACAGATAATGTTCAAGGAATGCTATATTGCATTCTAGGTGCAACTCAGTGACCATTACGCTTTTGAGGCGTAAAAACGCCTTTTTAAAGCCACTGACCAAAACTTATATCTACCCACGGACAGTTGCCATCATAGGTCTTGGCTTAGGTAAATTCCTAAAAGCCAATTCACCAGGCTGAGACGCAACTGTACCCTCGATTCAGATTATTTTGAACAGTCCCAAGTCCTTAAGAATAGATTTGTAGCAAAGAGATATAAATCGAGTGAATTGGAAGCAGAAATTGGTAAGGTGTCCCAAATAGACAGAGGTAAGCTATTGTCTACTTCTTCAAGAGACAATAATGGTTTAAACTTTGGCAAATGGTCACTCATTACAGAGTTTTCCATACAGCATAGACAAATTAAAGGCATTTTTTCCAAATATTGGGACATTTTGAAAAACGATCGAGTTTTAGGTCCTGTTCTACCCGATAAAGCACTGGTCACGTTCAGAGGTGCTCCATCCCTCAGAAATCGTCTTGCCCCGAATGTTATTAACCCTCCAAAGAGACCTGTGTTTTTCCAGAATCTAGTAGGATACTATCCCTGTAGGAAATGTAACATTTGTAAAATGAATTGTACCCGGGGAAAGGTTAGTTCTTTCCAATCCACGGTCACCAATTCTACTTTCCTTATGAAAGTGTTCTCCACATGCGCTACAACACATGTGGTTTATTTGATCACATGTCCTTGTAATAAGCAGTATGTTGGCCGCACTATTAGAACATTTTTTGTCCGTGTCAACGAACATATTAGTAACATCTTAAAAGGGAAGACAAACCATAGTGTACCAAAACATTATGCGTTATGTCACAATAAAAATCCGACAGGTACCAGGTTTCAGGATATTGACCGATTCATTGCCTCCTGGAGAGGTGCATCCAAGATTTGAGGTGTTTCACGCCTCGAGACTTATTGGATTTACACCTTACAATCGTATGTTCCATATGGGCTCAATGTGGAATAGGACATTGACGCATTTATAAATACCTCTTAGGATGGAGGTGTGTTTCTGTTCCCATTTCTCTATTATTCTATGGTCTCTTTCCATTAATGTGTATATACCACAACATTTCATTAATGGTTCACCCTTTTAGATGTGTCTAACTTTAAAACCCCATCTTTTCCCCTCCTCTCCCATTCCTCACTTTCAGAGGGATATAATTGGAGATTATGGGTAGTTTGTCTCTATATTCAATACTCCCGATTCCTATACTCAGCTTTAGTCACATTTTAGATACATTTTTATAAATTTTATTACTTTTTTATTAATTTTTCATTTTTAATTCTGGTTTATTTCCACTGGTCATGTTGCGGTTTGTACCGATATAGTGATATAATATATGGCAGTGGAATATATCAGATCACTAACTATTATCTGTTTTTATCTTTATCAGTTTACTGTGTTTATATTCTATGGGCATTGTCATGAGCTTTTGGCTTGTAACAATAATAGATCTATACAGTGAAGGATTCAAGATTGTTTGTTTATATCTCATTAGTGTAGTCTTTTCTCCCCATCTTGCTCGGGCTTCGGTTTAGGAGGAAGTATCTTATGTTGCCTCGGTTACAGGGATGCACCTCCTCACTTCTCACTGGTCTCACTGGTTACACAGTGAACTGACTCCCGAAAGTGACGCCACCCCCTATGACGATTTAAGATGCCGGAGAGGGCTCTCCTAATATGGCAACCTCCTATGATTATGTCTGCTTAGAGGAAACACGTTAGGAACATCATTCATGCCATCTACTTCTGTATTACATGCCTAAGTTCATTGGATGCTTGTAAGTGTTTTTTTTTTGGCTTTTATATTATAATAAAGTCTAGCGGTTTTACACTATGTCGGTCTTATCTGGCTTCCTCCATATACAACTGTGAGAGATTTACAGCTTCCATTGGGATACTGTGGCTACCTTCCTGATATCTGGTGTTCCAGCCTTGTCTTGGAAGTATACAGCAATACCAGCCCATATGGCCCATATACTACTGTATATAGTATCTTGGGTCCATACTCTCTGGTGAGCGCAATTTATTGATCTTTGGTGTGGGGTCCCCTGGCACGGTTGAATACCACCTTTGTATTTGGATGCACACCTATCATCACTACCTGGGACTCTCTTTATGAACTTTTTTCAGTGGCTACCAGTGGATCACCTCATATTTCATTTGATTATATATCATTTATTTGATTTGTGTATTCATGTATTCACTTATGGTCACATGATGTTTGTTATTTTGGTTTAACGCTGCAATTTTCCATTTTTTCAAGACACAAGGTAGTTATACTACAAACCCGATTCCAAAAAAGTTGGAACACTGTACAAATTGTGAATAAAAACAGAATGCAATGATGTGGAAGTTTCAAATTTCAATATTTTATTCAGAATACAACATAGATGACATATCACATGTTTATATAAAAATGGAGTAAGTAATTAATAACCGACTCACCCAGCGCTAAAAAAATAAAATATAATCTGATAGCAGCCGCTATATAAAAGAACAAAATAAAGAAGGTGTAAAATGAGATTCCAGGATGAAGGCTCACATACACTAGCAGCGCTAAAATACACAAATGTGCCCTAAAAAATGTGTACAATATAATGCACCATAAAATATCTCATAAGAGTGCAAGAATGTCCACAAAATGCAATAAACTTCACACAAATGTTGCATAAATGCAAAGAGTTCCTAAAGTGCACTAGATCCCGGACTTGAAAGCCCATAAAACACCGATAGTGTCTCTGACGTATCTGGACCACCGTCACCACACCTCCAAACGTGTCCCCCTTGATAGTGAACACTCACCAGAACCTGGGTATAACACAGCCTTAAGAAGGATTCAGTTCCGTGGTATAATATGCGGCTATAGGGAACATCCACCGGAATCTCCAATATTTTAATAATTGCACCTGAACCTCAATGCAGTATATACGCAGCAATAATCATGACACCATGTGAAGAAAAAGAAGGGGAGGACTAATAGTGTAATTCCGTAAAACATACACTTTATTTCAGTTTCCCCATTCCCCATAAAATGCACTCACAAAGTCTCTACTTGATAATAGCATGTAGAATAAACAAACTTGGAAGTCTGCAGTGTGTCGGTGACTCACCGCTACCTCTGACAGCCAGCGGGAACTTGAGAACCGGAACACCGACTTCAACGTGACAGCTGATGGTTGCGTGCTCACGCCCTTACATGTTTCATCACACCGGACTTCTACGGAGGGCGCGAGCGAGCGCTGTTCACTTAAGCACTTTTCACTGACTCATACTATCTTATCAAGTTTGAGATTTGGACTCCTGATTTAACTTTTGGGAGCATATTTATTTATTTCACATATATTGAGAGTCCCTAGCATATCTAGGAGGGTCCTATTGAACCGTTCTGGCTGTGCATCGCCCTCCGGATGATAAGGTGTGGTTCTGGACTTCTGCACCTGCAACATGTCCAACAGCTCCTTGATCAACTTACTCTCAAAGTCTCTACCTTGATCAGAGTGTATCCAATTGGGTAGTCCATAGTGAATGAAATACTTCTGCCAAAGGACTTTGGCTACAGTCACAGCCTTTTGATCTTTAGTGGGGAAGGCTTGAGCATATCTGGTGAAACGGTCCGTTACCACCAGCACATTTCCAATTCCCGCTGTATCGTTCTCAATGCAGAGATAGTCCATGCACACAAGATCCATGGGTCCCGTACTTTTCAGATGACCCATAGGGGCAGCTCTCACAGGCAGGGTCTTCCTCTGCATGTCTGTACATGTTGCTCGACATGTTCCCTCATGCGAGGCCAATAGAACTGATCTTGTACTAGGCCATAGGTCTTGTCCACCCTGAGATGCCCATGTTGATCGTGGAAAGCTCTCAGGACCATGCCACGATATATGTGCGGTAGTACCAATTGTCTTCTGTCAGGGTGATCATGATACTTCACGACCCTATAGAGTACTCCATCTTCGAGATGTAGTCGGCTCCATTCTCTTCGGTATAATTCTCTTTGACTCACAGGTAGAGAAGTCAGCAATTTAGGATTCTTAGTCTTTATTGCTCTGATAACTATCCCAATATACCAGTCCTGCGCTTGAGCCTTCCTCTTGTCTTCTGTGGTTATACTGGACCACTGTTGAAGCATGACTGGAGCATGGAACACCTCAGGCACAGCTTCCGGAGAGTGGCTAATAGAGTCTATCCCTCTTAGCTCGGCAAATTCTTCTTGACTCTCGGCCACCACATACATCTGACAAAAGGCTCCTACCCCCGGCCCAGGGATCTCTTCCCACTCCTCTTCTTCTCGGTGAGGAGGGAGTCTAGGTCTGCGGGACAGGGCATCTGCGCTGACATTCTTGGGCCCAGGCTTGTACTTCAGGCTGAAACTGTAGCTTGATAAGGCAGCCAACCACCTATGTCCTGTGGCATCCAGCTTAGCTGTAGTCTGTATGTAGGTAAGTGGATTGTTGTCAGTCCTTACTTCGAATGTTGCTCCATACAAATAGTCATGCAGCTTATCCACGATGGCCCACTTGAGTGCCAGAAATTCCAATTTATGTACTGGATAGTTCTTCTCTGTACCTGTAAGACTTCTACTTATGTAAGCCACCGGACTCAATCCTTCTGGATAACTTTGGTGCAGTACACCCCCTAGGCCTTCCATACTGGCATCCACATGGCGGATATATGGTTTCTCAGGGTCTGCATAGGCGAAGACAGGAGCTTCTGTAAGTCTCTTCTTCAATGTCAGAAAGGCGTCTTCACATCCTGAAGTCCATTTTTCTCCAAAGGGGTCTTTAGGATATGGTGCCTTAGCACCCCTTACGTCAGAGGTAATCTTCAGCAGGTCATGTAACTCTCGAGCAATCTTTGAGTAGTCTTTCACGAACCTTTGGTAGTAACCACAGAATCCGAGAAAGGACCGTAACTCACTGATTTTATTTGGTCTTGGCCAATTCAACACTGCTTCAATTTTAGCAGGATCTGTGGCTACTCCTTCAGCGGAGACTATGTGCCCCACATAAGTGACAGAGTTTTGGGCAAATCGGCATTTGTCCACTGATAGCTTCAGGCCTTCAGCTTGAAGTCGATCCAACACCTTTAGCAACCTTTGTTCATGTTCCTCTGGCGTCTTCCTGAAAACAATTAGGTCATCTAGATACACTAGACACTCTTTGGGATTCATATCCCCCACAGTTTTCTCCATCAGCCTCTGAAAAGTAGCAGGAGCTCCTGTGACTCCCTGTGGCATTCTGGTAAACTGGAAGAACCCCAAAGGGCAGATGAAAGCTGTCTTTTCCTGATCCTTCTTCATGGGTACCTGATAATATCCAGACCTCAAGTCAAGCACACTGAACCACTGGCTGCCAGATAGGGCATTCAGGAGATCCTCTATCCGGGGCAAAGTGTACTGATCTGGCACAGTCCTCTTGTTCAGAGTACGGTAGTCCACACATAGCTGAACTGAACCATTCTTTTTCCTCACTACCACAATAGGTGAGGCATAGGGGCTCTGGGACTCTGTGATGATGCCTGCTCCTTCCATCTGCTGGAGTATGTCCCGGACATATGCTGGAGTATGTCCCGACTGGTGAGTATCTTGCGACTGGTGAGTATCCTTGCGACTGGAAGTATCTTTGCGACTGGTGAGTGTCCTTGTGACTGGTGAGTATCTTTGCGACTGGTGAGTATCCTTGCGACTGGTGAGTATCCTTGCGACTGGTGAGTATCCTTGCGACGGGTGAGTATCCTTGCGACTGGTGAGTATCCTTGCACTGGTAAGTATCCTTGTGACTGGTGAAGTAGCTTGCGACTGGTGAGTATCTTTGCGACTGGTGAGTATCTTTGCGACTGGTGAGTATCTTTGCGACTGGTGACTGGTGAGTATCTTTGCGACTGGTGAGTATCTTTGCGACTGGTGAGTATCCTTGCGACTGGTGAGTATCCTTGCGACTGGTGAGGATCCTTGCGACTGGTGAGGATCCTTGCGACTGGTGAGTATCTAGTGACTGGTGAGGGTATTAGCGACTGGTGGGTACCCCAGGTTTTGTACCAGGGAAGTTAGAGGTAGTGTAGGTAAGGAAGAGCAGGTCGTTAATATTATCCCCATAGAGTAGTGGGTAATAATGTCCGACAGGATTGGGGATGCCACTCAGTGCACTTCTTGCGGCATGTATGCGTTCCTTGATGAAACAATCTTGGACGAATACTGCTGTGCAAGATGTGAGCGACTTGTTGCTCTGGAAGCCCACATCGTGGATCTAGAGAACACAGTGACAAGACTGCGTGGCATCTACAACCTGAAAAGGAGCTTGGACATTACCCATCAGGCGCTGGCAGGGGTCAGCATAGAGGAGGGAGGAATAGAGGAGACGCAAGCAGCAGAGGTACGCAGCTGGGTGACTGTTAGGAATGTTAGGGGGAGGAGAGTCAGGGAGGCCAGTCCTGAGTTGGTAGACCCTAACATGTTTGCCGAGTTGCAGGTTGAGGGGGATATCAACTCAGGGGTGGCAGTGCTGGAGCATGCGCCCTCCCCCAGCTGCCAGGGGAGGGACGGCTCCAGGAAGAAGGGGGGCCGTAACGCAGGAAAGGTTAGACAGGTTGTGGTAGTTGGGGACTCAATTATCAAGAGGACAGAGAGGGAAATCTGTAAAAAAGATCTCGTGAACCGAACAGTTTGTTGTTTAATGGGCGCCCGAGTTCGGCACATCGCAGATCTGGCAGACAGATTGTTGGGCGGGGCTGGGGATGACCCAGCAGTCATGGTGCATGTGGGCACTAATGACAAAGTTAAAGGTAGGTGGAGGATCCTTAAGAACGATTTCAGGGACTTAGGTAATAGATTGAGGAAAAGGACCTCCAAGGTGGTTTTCTCTGAAATACTGCCGGTACCTCGAGCCACACAGGAGAGGCAGAAGGAGCTTAGGGAAGTTAACAAGTGGCTGAGGAATTGGTGTAGGAAGGAGGGGTTTGGGTTCCTGGAGAACTGGGCTGACTTCTCAGTCGGCTACCGGCTCTTTAGTAAGGATGGGCTGCACCTTAATGGGGACGGTACAGCTCTTTTGGGGAGAAAGATGGCCACCGAGTTGGAGGGGCTTTTAAACTAGGAGACGGGGGGGAGGGCTCAGAAGTAGAATCAGTCAGGAGGGAGCAGAGGACTGAAGGCAGTTGTACGGTCAACAGCGACAGTAGGTCAATAACAACAATTGGCGGGTCTTTTTGCGGGAGAACAGCAGACCAAACAGAAATAAACAAAACCGCCAATCACGTTTAACTTCCGTAAAACTAAGAGGGGTATATGCTAATGCCAGGAGCCTAGCTAATAAGATGGATGAGTTGGAAATGTTAGTACATGAGGAAGACATAGACCTTGTGGGAATAACGGAGACTTGGTTCGACCCCTCACATGACTGGCTGGCCAATATCCAAGGGTATTCGGTGTACCGGAAGGACAGGGTTGGTAAAAGAGGGGGAGGGGTATGTCTCTATGTCAAGAACAATATAAAGGTGCTAGAAAGGAGTGACATTACGGATGGGATGAGCATGGATTTAGAATCGGGGTGGGTTGAACTCGATAGGGAAGAAGATAAGGGAAAAGTAGTTGTGGGGGTTTGCTATAGGCTACCTAACCAAGGGGAGGAGGTAGAGCTGGAATTTTTAGCACTAATAGGTAAAGCGGCAAAACTAGGATCAGTCATCATATTGGGGGACTTCAATTATCCCGACATTGACTGGGAAGAGGGGACTGCACACTCGCATAAGGCCCGGCTATTCACGGAAACCTTACAGGATAACTACATGTCGCAGTTGGTGGATTCCCCTACTAGAGAGAATGCTATCCTGGATCTATTGATCACTAATGACCCAGAAATAATCTCGGAGGTAGGAGTCCAGGACAACCTGGGCTCTAGTGATCACAGGATGATCACATTTAGTATAAATAACAATATAAAAAGGCAAGTGGGGAACATAAGAACCCTAAACTTCAGAAGGGCAGACTTTCCAAAATTGTACTCATTGATGGAAAGGGTAAACTGGGACCAAACCCTGGGATCACTGACCACAGAGGAAAAATGGGAATGCTTTAGAACAATATTAAGCAAAGGCATCTTGCAGTGCATTCCTATGGGGAATAAATTTAGAAGAGACAAAGCCAAACCTGGCTGGCTAAACCGTAGCGTTAAAAAACTTATTAGGGGAAAAAAATTGGCCTTCAAGAAATATAAATCAGAGGGCACAGTATCGGCCTTCCAGCAATACAAGGAGGAAAATAAGAAGTGTAAACACGAAATCAAGATGGCTAAAATCAACTTTGAGAGACAAATAGCGGAGGATAGTAAAAAAAACCCAAAGAAATTCTTTAAATATATCAACAGCAAAAAAACTAGGGCAGAGCATATTGCACACATAATTAACGATGATGGGAGGATGGTTACAGAGGACACTGAAAAAGCAACCGTGCTGAATTCTTTTTTCTCGTCAGTCTTTACGCAGGAAAAGGAAGGGTACACTGACCATGACTGTATGGTTAGTAGTAATACACAGGACTTGCCACTATGGCTAACAGAGGGGGAAATCAGGGAAAGACTGGATAAACTTAACACAAACAAATCACCAGGCCCGGATGGCGTACATCCGAGAGTGCTCAAGGAACTCAGTATGGTTATATCTAGACCACTGTTCCTGATCTTTGCTGACAGTATTAGGACAGGAGATGTACCAGGGGATTGGAGGAAGGCTAACGTGATTCCGATATTCAAAAAGGGCCAGAGACATATCCCGGGAAATTATAGGCCTGTCAGTCTGACATCAATAATATGTAAACTTTTGGAGGGGATGATAAGGGACTATATCGTAGAGTATGCTAAAGACAACAACATCATCAGTAGTAACCAGCACGGGTTTACAAATGGGCGTTCTTGTCAAACCAATCTCTTAGCATTCTACGAGGAAGTGAGCTGTGAGCTAGATAGGGGGAGACCAGTGGATGTGGTGTACTTGGATTTCGCTAAGGCGTTTGATACAGTTCCCCACAAGCGCTTAATTTATAAAATAAGGTCTGCAGGTATCGACAGCAGGGTTTGCTCTTGGATACGGAATTGGCTAAAAGGCCGTGTCCAAAGGGTAGTAATAAACAGCGCATACTCAGACTGGTCTGAGGTAGTAAGCGGGGTGCCCCAGGGCTCAGTCCTGGGACCAACCTTGTTCAATTTATTCATAAACAGCATTGAGGAAGGGATCAGTAGTTCGTTATCAGTTTTTGCAGATGACACAAAATTGGCCAGGGCAATAACTGCACAGCATGAAGCAGATATCCTACAGAATGACCTGGACAAAATTACGGAGTGGGCAACGACATGGCAAATGAGGTTTAATGTGGAGAAGTGTAAGGTTTTGCACTTGGGGACCAAAAACATAAAAACACAATACACGTTAGGAGGGGAACCCTTGGGGGAATCAAAAATGGAGAAAGATCTGGGAGTCTTAGTTGATGATAGATTAGGCAACAGCATGCAATGCCAAGCGGCAGCTTCCAAAGCCAACAGAATATTAGCATGCATAAAGAAAGGGATGTATTCCAGAGATAAGACTATAATCCTTCCACTTTATAAAACTCTGGTCCGACCGCATCTGGAGTATTCTGTCCAGTTCTGGTCGCCAGTCCTCAGGAGGGATGTGTTGGAGCTGGAGAAAGTCCAGAGAAGGGCAACTAAACTGATTAGGGGGTTGGAGGACCTTACCTATGAAGAGCGGCTGCAATCGCTCGATTTATTTTCCCTGGAGAAAAGACGTCTGAGAGGGGACATGATAGCAATTTATAAATATCTTAATGGGGATCTCAGCTTAGAAGAAAAGCTGTTCATTCGAAGGAATTGCATGAGGACTCGAGGACATACAATGCGATTAGAGGAGAAGCGTTTTAACCTCAGGCAACGTGGGGGGTTCTTTACTGTTAGGGCTACAAGATTGTGGAATTGTCTACCACAAGAGGTGTTTTCTGCGGGTAGTATGGTGACTTTCAAAAGACTCTTAGACTTACATCTCAAGGATCAGGAGATTGAGGGCTATGTTAGATGATTACAGTCACACACACCTACACAGGTTGAACTGGATGGACTATTGTCTTTATTCAACCTCACCTACTATGTAACTATGTAACTATGTAACATCTTCCACATCTCGAGGGGGTATTCTTCTTGACCTTTCTCTGAAAGGAGTAGAATCAGCAAGTCTTATAGCATGGGTGGCACTCTTAGAACACCCTTACGTCCATCTCTGCTCTGGAGAACACTCCCTCTCGGGTGGCCAGTTTTGAACGAAGGCTGTCTTTCCACTGCTGTGGTAGAGGAGAATCTTCTAGATCAAAATCTAAAGGTGTTTTCACATGATCCTTCTGTTCTGCACACACAGACATGATGGACAAAACTTGATCTAAAAGGTGTATCACACCAATCTTCTGATGACGATCAATCAGGATTTCTGTGGGGGTTAAATTCTGTACCATCACAGGAAAGCTCCGACACCACCTTTTTCGCCAATCTTTTACCTCAGGTATGAGAGTCCAGCCCTTCTTCTGATCCTCTTCAGGCAGAGACTCAATAAGGTATTGTCCAGTTCCCCCCAACATTTCATGGTGCATTGAGGCTATGGCTCGTAAAGTTTTGGTCTCACCAGGCTTCACAAATGCAGGTTCTGTTCCTGAATAGTGGCACAACCCTTGTTTTGTTTCAAGGGCTAGTCGTTTGCACACTTTTCCTAGGACAGGGCTGACCTCCATCAATCGGTCTAAAGAGACATCTCCCACTTCTGTCAGATAGGCCCTGAATACATCCTGTACCATCTTTGCATTAGTACCCAATATTATTGGGGCACACACTTTCTTGGCTGCAGGGCATATCAAAGCTTCCAGCTCCATAGGATATATCATCCCGGTGTTTAACTGGGGAATAGTCATGGTCACTTTTATGCATCCCTCCACAGGTTGAGCTTGAGACCCAACGCCCCATAGCTGAAACTCTCCTGCAGGTTCCATAGGAATGTGTTTCAAATGACGTTCATAGAAGTCTCTGTAGATAATGGTGACTTGAGAACCTGTATCTAGCAACGCTGAAGCATGAATTCATTCTACTTGCACATGTATCAAAGATTTAGGCCCAATCTTGGCCCCAACAGATAGACTATATGTAGGCCGGGTCTTCCTTCGCTTGTAAGACCTGGTCATTTGAGTCTCCTCAAGCTCGGTTGCCAGCACCTCCACATCCACCTCCATGGAATTCACAGGGCACTCCCGCTGAAAATGCCCTGACTTTCCACATTTAAAGCAGTCCCCTCGGCGGGGTGAATCCTCAGGAAACAGCTTTTTCTGAGTCTTCCTGTGTTGCCCCCCACTTCCAGGGGGAGGATCTGCTCTCTCTGGTGGTGATTTGCATAAGAGCTCCAATTCAGCCACCTTCTTCCAAAGAGCTGACAGTTCTGTATCCTCTTTCTCCTTCTGTAGGGGTGGACACATCTGGTCTTCCAATCTCCTGGCTGTATTTATTAATGTGGAATAAGGCAGAACTTTATCATCCGACTTGGCTCTCAGCAGAATCATAACTGGATTATTGATCAAACCACCTCTCTGAATTTGCTTGGATAGCCGAGCATCCAACTCAGAGGCAGTGACTGCTCCTTTATGGAATAACTTTCCTAGCGATAGCTGTAACCGGTTGATATAGTCAGTGGCTTTTTCATGATCCTTCTGCTTAGTGGCTAGGAACTTAACCAACAGATCATCCAAATCTTCTGATTTCCCATAAACATCCTGTAAGACTCGTAGATAGTCGTGCACAGTAGCTTGCCCATTTACTCCCTTGTACAGTCTTATCATGTCTGTAGCGGGAAAACGAAGACTCTCTACCAACCGCTGTTTCTTTATGGTATCTGTACAAGACCATTCCTCCAACAACTGCATAGCATTATCCTTCCAGACCTCAAAAGGCTCTTCTCCTGCAGGAACAGGCTGATTCCCAGAAAACACCTTTAGTTTGCGGTAACTATGGGTGTGGTTTGCCGTCACTATGGCTTCTGAGAGTTTCTATAGTATGTCCGATACATCCCTACCTCCTGTAGGCAGGGTGCGTACTTCAGGGTTGTCTGGTTTCAGTAATGCTGCAGATGGATGAAATTCTGCTTTAGGAGTTATCATCCCCTGTCCTGCAATAGGATGGGCAGCTTGTTTAGGAATGGCTCCGGCCTTTCCGGAGATGGGAGTCAGGAGCTTAGAATAATTTTCTGTGACATAGTCTTTCTGTTCTAATTTAAAGGGTGGTTGCAGTGAGACCCTTTCTTCCTTATCAAGGAGAGCGTACACTAAGGAGCATCCTTCATCCGGGGCTCCATATAAATGAACGTTGGTAGGCATCTCATGGTCTCCCAAGTCCATATGACAATATATTAACATGTAAGTTTGGCCTTCAGAATCCTGCAGGATATCCCTGATGGTCGCCATTTCTATTCCCAGTCGAATTTCTATACACAAGATGACGTGATTCATCTCACAGCAGGAGGGGACTTTGCATAACATCACAGCTTGCTGTAATGGTACATTTCTTTGCTGGGCCCACTCTTTTGCAAAGGAGGGAGTTGCCTGAGGACTTAACCTATTCTCACTGGTTGTACCCCAATAGATCTCAGCAGTGCCTCCATATGTAACGGGGTTTTGAGGACGCCCCCTAGTGTCTTTGGGGTCCCTAAACCTAGTTAACTCACTATGCCTGACAGGCGGATCCTGAGCCTCCGATATCTGAGAGCTGGGGTACATGTCTGCCGCAGTGCCTCCACCTAGTGGGGCATCCGGGGTAGGGATGTGGGGTCCCACTGGGAACATACTTGGTGCAATGAGACTGACACAGTCTAACTGGAACTAACTTTATATAGTAAGTAGCAAATGAACCAACATACATGGGAAAATACAATAGAGTAATACAGATAACAATGCAATGTGGATTTTCCTCACCCACCCACTAGCACACCTGTCCCACCCCCTTATCTTCACCCTATATGGCTGTTGGTGCACATTGGAGAGTCGGGGCCCTTATAAGTCCTGTGTACGCAGAGTCACTGAAACAGCCTGAGCTGTGCAATGTCCACTCTGGACCTCAGAGTCTTTGCTATGTGTGAGGAGACAGGTGCCCTGTGGTGATACAGGGAGAGGCTTGGCTTACCCTCACAACACAATTAACCAGGTCAGTCTGCTGCAGTCTCCTCTCACTGGATTCACCAAACGTCTGGACTCAGTGCTTGCCTTTGCCAGGGGTCCCTCCCTCAGCTGGTGTGGTCTTGGGTGAAGCAAGTTCTCTCAGCAGGATTCTATCTCTGTGCTGCAGTCTCTCCCAGCTAGTAGCATGTCCTTTCTCTGGCTGAGCAATGAGGTAACCTCTAGAAGTCTTCCAGGACCTCCTTCCTCAGAGCTATGCAGGAAGTCCTCCCAGGACATTAATAGGTGATAAAACCTGAGCAGAAGGATAAGAAGTCATCCAGAGCGGGTCTCTATCTCCCTCAGTCTTCTCATCTCCTCACACACCACTTCCTGGTCACACTGTGATGATGATACAATCATGTGACTGAAAAGGCCAAGTCCTGTGATCAATGCTCAATGTTTTATTAACAGCATACTGAGGCCATCTGCCATCTACTGGGCATTTCAGATAATACAGCCCATGTAATAATCCACAGGGTTACACCTATAAAGAGACAGAAGGATTTGAGGCAGCCTGCATCCACAGAAGATCTGCAATTAGTTCTCCAATGTTTGGAACAACCTACCTGCCAAGTTCCTTCATAAACTGTGTGCAAGTATACCTAGGAGAATTGGTGCTGTTTTGAATGCAAAGGGTGGTCACACCAAATATTGATTTATTTTGTATTTCTCTTCTGTTTATTTTCTTTCCATCTTGTTCATTGATAAAAAAAAAAAAAACTATTAATACTTCTATTTCTGAAAGCATTCTTTACAACACCAATTTCACACTTGCCTAAAACGTTTGCACAGTAGTGTATTTTTTTTGAATAAAGATACCACATTTTCTTTTCACCAATCTGCTGGTTCCATTCCAGGCACTAAGCTGTCCTTAACTTATTTGAGAACTCCTAAGCTTAGATATCCTGGTCCTGGTGATTTATACACATTTAGTTATTCTACTCATGCAAAATGTTCAGACCAGAACACCGATCCCCATTGAAGCCTATGGGACCCTACCTTGAAAATGTCAAAGTCCCTTTTTTAAGGCTTATATGCAAGTTATTGGCCATAAAAAAGGGTATGGGGGCTTGGGTACTGCTCTGTGGGACATCTATCAATGCAAATTTATTTTTTAAAACAATCATTTTTAAAGGAGCAGTTATTTAATGATGCTTAAAGTGAAACAATAAAAATGAAAAATTATTTTAAATATAGTGCCTGGGGGTGTCCCCTTAGTCTGCCTGTAAAGTGGCGCATCTGTACAGTGTATAGAAGCTGCTGCAGCAAACCTGAAATTTCTAAAGAAAAAAAATGTAGTTAAATGTACTTCACAGCTGCAAACTTTTGCCAGCACCCAGCAATACAGAAAATAAAATTGAAAAAAAAAAAAAAACAGCATGGGTGCCCACCCTTCCCCAGTACAAACCAGGCCATTGGGTGCAGGAGAATTATTGGAATATGGAAGCCCCTTTAACGAGGGGACCCCAGATACCACCCCCCCCCCCCATGTGAATGAATAAGAGATACATTGTACCCCTATCCATTCATCAAAAAAATTGCAAAAATAAATAAAAACAGTAGACAGGTTTTTTGGCAATCCCTTTTTTAAAAAATATTTCAAAAATAAAAAAAATGTCTCCAGATCCAGCATCAATTACGATGCCTACAGCACCCAAAAAAATAAATCTGCATTTGCCGAAGGCTGACCACTGAATGCCTACTCAGGTGAGTGATAGATCTTAAATAGGTAAGGGGCAGGGCCACCTGAAGATGTCACTGACTGGTGTATGCTATGTCGGTGACGTCACAAGGGGGTGGACAACCGGGTGACATCACCAGGTGAGCCCGCCCCTTACCTATTTAGGAACTGTCACCCAGCTGAGTAGGCATTATGTGGTCGGCCTTTAACAAGTGTGGAGTGTTTTTTTTTCTTTTTGTCTTTCAGGTCCAGTGGTGGAGCGGGCATCATGATTAACGATGGATCTACATCAGAGGACATGGTTTTCTTTTAAAATTATTTTGCATTTTATTAATAAAGGAATTGTCAAAAACCTGTCTACTGCTTTATTTATTTTTGACACATTTTTGGTGAATGGGTAGGGGTACAATTCATATGGGGGGGATTCCAGATTCCGATTTTTTTTTCTTGTTAATATGCCTTTACACATTAGTATTTAGCCACCCAGGTTTAAAGCTGAACATCAACTTTTGATGTACTTTATCTAGTTCGTTTGGGCCAACTTGGTCCCTCACTAACATGTGAGGCCGCTGGATGTGTGGTATAAGCTCTATGTAGCCTTGGCTACATACAGCATATCACACTGTGTTCTGTGTTTAAGGCTAAACTTCCTGTCTTATTCTTGAAACAAAATGGAGTCTATCACAGAGACGCTCAGTCATTCAGAGACAGCTATGTATTCTATCAATCAATACAAAACTTCCTCTGTTTGGTTTAGTCAGAGAAGGCGGGCTGATGATGTCACAATCTCTGACTCAGTTTTGTTATGTTTGCAATTAGTAGGTCCAGCAGAGTTGGACTTCTAGTTGGGGCTTCCACCATTTGACACATGAAACTGTCCTGTATTCCATTCAAGAAATGGCAACCCTTAGATGAGTGAGTTGAAGTCCCCCAGTCAGTTTCAGTATAGTTGAAGTCCCCCATGATTATAACATTGCCCTGCCTCCCCGCCATCTCTAACTGGGATAGTAGATGGGTCTATAGGTCTTCTCCCCCTCATGCCTATGGAATACCCTCACAATTAATTTACCGTTTGCTTCATCCCTTTGAAGCCCCACCTCCTGTTAGCAATGTCATCCCAAATTCACTATCAAATCACTTGTGACATGCACATCCCCCCCCCCTTCTCTTCCTCCTACCATTACTACAATACAGGGAGTACCTCTGGACAGTTTCAAGCCAGTCATGTGTGAGCTGTAAAACCAGATTTCTAATATTCCCAAAAAGACAAAATCCTCCTTGTGTATCAGTTCTTGTTCCTCCTGTCAGGGTTGGGATCTGAACCCACGACCTCTGCTGCATCCAGCAGAAGCTCTCCTTGCTGAACCACCCGAGATGCATGCTGTCTGAATCCTTCGATAATCTTGCCTTGTTTCTGGTGAATGTTGAACTCCTTGATCCTCCCATAACCTTCCTATTTAAGCCATGCATTTACACTTCCTATTTTCCGGAATAATGTGCTTTCTCTAGTCAATATCATGTTCTTTAGCAAACCTGCAACTGTCTTTATCTCCACTACCACTCATTATCATCCAATCTCATATGATCCCTACCTGTTATGACAGTTACTGGACTCCGGCCTGCTCACCCCCTGGTGGGGTGATCTTGAGGACCAAAACCTGATACTAACATGCAGAAAAATCCATCTCTAACATCATAAGCTCTAGTGAATACCGCTTAGTGCATTGACACTCCACCTCAGGTGAGCCTGCAGCATCTGCCAGGGGGATCTGCTTGTGTACTTATTTTGAAGATCAGTGCGAGGCTCTACAATGCTATAGCTACTGGTCCCTGAGCCCGAACCCTGATCGTAGCACCTCCATTTTATGAAACAGACTATTATCAGCTGTGTAAATGCATTTTCTGGTATAATAGTCGTGATTGAGAAAAACAAAACCAAGATACAAGCTGAAGTAAAAAAAAGGTCCCACGCAGAGGAGTAAAACAGTAAAGCACAGAAGATGCACATTTTCAGACATTTCCAAAGCAAAAAGTAGAAGCATTAGGCATCTAGTGTTGGAAGTGGCAATGAGTAACTGGGTACGGAGGTCCAGGAAGTAGTGAACCAAAGGGGATGGGATTGTCACCCCGTAGTGAAGGGGAAAGGTAAAAAAAGGGGGAACCACAAAATCCAAGGGGAAAGGGGGGAAAGGGAAGGTTGGAGAGGTGGGAGAAGGAAGTGAGAAGTAAAAAGGCAGGAAACAGCCAGGGTAAGAAAGGAAGGAGAGATGTGCAGAACTAAGTAGGAAGAGAGGATGGAACTGGTGGTTTGGATGGTGTTCCAAAATGGCCTGGAATACCCAAACTGGCCAGGGGCAGAGTAAGGAGAGCATAAGACCACCATGGGTTCCACACTTTAAGGAATTTGGCGTGGGAGTCATGAAGTATGCTTTTCATTTTCTCATGAAGCATGAAGGTAGTCAGAATGCTCTTCACCTTTGCAAACCCACCTGAGGGCTTTCTTCAAGCCCTAGCAATGGCACACTATGCGGCAGTGAAAAGGTAGATGGTCAGCTTCTGCTGATAAGAAAAGAGACCTAGGAGAGAGCAGTGGGGAAGTGCATGCCGGGCATCCTTGTGGAAGGTATGTGGAAAAGTGTTGAGAGGAGGCCATAGACCTTTGACCAGAAGACCACTAAACGGGGGCCGGACCACCAGATTTGGATCTCATCTCAGTGTTGGCCACAGCCCCTGAAGCATCTATCAATATATGATGGGTTCAAGTGAGCTATGCAGGCCGGGATCCAGTACCAGTGCAGAAGAACCTTATAGGCCACCTCCATGGTGACCGCATTAACCTTTTTTCGTCTGCTGCATATATACCGTGACAGGGCAGCCTGGCTGCGCAAAATCATGTACGTGATTTTGTGCAGGAGATGTCAGGGGCGCGTGCGGGCTGCCCGGAGTGCTGCTCCCGTCATAATTGGACACAGCGGAAGCCAATAAGCAGGTCTGTCACAGAGGAAGAGAGAGATCTTGTGTTTCAGCTAAGCTGAAATACAGATCTCCCTTTTCCTCCAGTGCATCCACTCCCCCTACAGTTAGAAAGCACACTTAACCCCCTGATCACCCCTGGTGTTACCCCTTCCCTGCCAGTGTCATTAATACAGTAACAGTGCAATTTTTTTTTAGCACTGATCACTGTATTGGTGTCAATGGTCCCCAAAAAGTGTCACTCCCGTGTCAGATTCGTCCACCGCAATCGCTGATCAATGCCATTATTGCAAAAACAAAAAAAAGTCCATATATCTGACCCATAGTTTGTAGACACTATAACTTTTGCGCAAGCCAATCAATATACACTGATTAGGATTTTTTTACCAAAAATATGTAGCAGAATACATATTGGCCTAAATTGATGAAAAAAATGTTATTTTTAAAAACGTTTTATTGGGTATGTTTTATAGCAGAGAGTAAAAAATATTGTTTTTTTTTTTTTCAAAATTGTGGTTCTTTTTTTTTATTTATAGCACAAGAAATAAAAACCGCAGAGGTGATCAAATACCACCAAAATAAATCTCTATTTGTGGGGAAAAAAAGGACATCAACTTTATTTGGGTACAGGGTTGCACATTTGTGCAGTTGTCAGTTAAAGCAATGCAGTGCCGTATTGCAAAAAAATGGCCTGGTCATTAAGGGAGTAAAACCTTTTGGAGCTTAAGTGGTTATAATAAAATTTGACTATGGAGGACCAGGCCTTGCTTCAATTCTCTAAATCTATAGAGGCTGCCATGTCTCACTCCCATTTGGAGAAGTACGGGTGAGAGCAAGATGAACCCCCCCCCCACAGTCAGGGAGGAATAAATAGTTGAGATAGTGCCCTGGGCTCCAAGTGAGTGAAGACATATATGTTTGAAGAGAGTTGTCTGGAAAGCAAAAGAAGAGTTGAAGGGAGGATAGAAATCCAGTGTCAGAGTTGTAGGAAACTGAAAGGGGTGCGTCATGAGTCTTGCAGATGGAAGCCCAGGATGGAAAACTAAGGGCCCCAGGAAGTGGAAGACCTGAGAGTAGCCATGGGCGGGCAAGCAGGCAAAAGCCTGGTGTTGATCCAGCCCCGGCGTGAAGAGAAGGTTGTTTAGGAGAGGGAGAATCAGGAGGAAGGGAAACTTTGAGTTACCCGAGTAGAGGACCAAGTCCCAAAGGCAAAAGCGTTGGGCCATAAGAGGGCTAAGGGGAGGGGGGGGGGCGTGAGGCTGGGGCAAGGCACAAAAGGGCTGAAACTGGGACAGGAGCGCAATTAGGAATTTCCGGAAGTACCCAGAAAGGAATATCCAAAGTAGTGTGCAGCATCACGAGTTGTAAGAGTTGTGAAGCCAAGATATACTTAGGGGGCCCAGATGAAAGCTAGGATTTTATTATGAAGAGAATGAAGAGTCTAAAAAAAATCCTAGGATCTTGGGGAGCATGGTCATTTTGACCACATTGATGCAGCCTATCCATGACAACAAGGGGAATCGCCAGGAGTCCCTAAGGGTAGTGCGCAGTAGGTAATAAGAGTTAGTGGCAAAAAGAGAAGAAAAAGAGGGGGTCAAACCCCTAGGTATTCCAGGGATGAGCTAGTCGTATGGTATGGGAAGCACTTCTTGAGGTGAGAAACCATGGGGCACGGGAGGGAAACATTCAAGACGGTTGTTTTATTGGGATTGATCTGTAAGCTGGAGATAGCCGCAAAGACAGCCAACAGTGTGTAAAAGTTAGGGAGAGTAGTATTGGGGTTAGAGAGAGTCAGGAGAGAATCGTCTGCAAATAAGTTTACTTTAAAGGATTCACCAGCATAGGAGAACCCCAGGATGTTGGGGTCAGCACAGAGGGCCGTTGCCAGGAGCTCCAAGGCTAGGATAAAGAGGGATGGGGAAAGGGGGCAGCCCTGAAAGATTCCCCAGAATATAGGTAAAGAGGTTGAGGAGAAGCCTGCATAGCAGACAGAAACTGAAGGGGAAGAGTACAGGTTTAAAGAGGACTGAGTGTCTGGCAGTTACTGCCAGTGGCAAGTATGTACCGCAGCAGCTGTCCAATGCAGTAGGCCAAGTTGAAACTCACCAATCCTGAAAAAGACAGATTCTAGACACATCTGGAGAAGCCAGTTTGACAGTTCAGTATAGTTCAGCCAGAGCAACCCCTCGAGGGAGTAGGCGACTAACAGTCCCGTGTGGGTCTGGCAAGGGGAGTGGAAGACAGGGGGAGTGGGAGAAACCGGATTCAGGTGCCAACAGGTGAAGGTGTAGTCAGGTTGCAACTGAACACAAACAAAACAACATACTGGAAACTGGGATAGGGCTCAGGGTCAAGCAACAAAGGGCCTAATCAGGCTGGGGTGGGTGTACTCATGGCTCGTAAGGATAATGTTTATCCTGGGTCAGAGCGTGGAGAGCCGGCTACAGATGGGGTGCTGGGGAGAGAACACTTGCATCCCTGCACCTTCTCCCAGGAATGGCTTGGCAGTGGTGTAGGAGATTTCAGAGAGCTTGAGCCAGTTGGACTTCACCGTGCCTCTCCCAAGGACAGCAGGTGGAGCGAGGAAAGGACCGATTGGGCTTCCTCTGGGCCCTTGAAAGAGAAGGAAAGCTTAAAAGGGAAGCCCCAGCAATATCTGATCTAATGGACTAGCAGAGCAGAAGTGTAAGGCTTTATCTGTCGCCACTTCACGATGATAGTTTGCGACAGGTCGGCAAAAATCTGGTAGTGATGACACTGGAACAACAGGTCAGACTTCTCTCTAGCCACCCTCTGGAGGGTTTCCTTGATGCGAAATAAGGTGAATTAAATGATAATGTCATGGGGCGAGCCCTCAGGTTTCTTAGGGCCGAACAACAGTGGATCCGGTCAAACTCTAGGTGATCTAAAGGGGTTGCCGGGACCAACTCTTGGAACAAAGGGGTGGCAGTAGAGGTGAGGTCGGTAACCATTTCCTGTTCTGAGTCTTCTGAGCCAAAGGTTTCCCCTGTGAGGGCAATTTTCATAATCTTCCAGACAGAGCATGGCTGCCTCAAGTTCCTATTTGAGGTCCGTGAGGTTTTGCTCATGCTTCTCCAGGACTGTGGTGGTCATCTTAATTTTTTTTTTCCAAATCAATTGTGCGGGATCCAAGCTTCTGGATGTCTTTAGCGAGATGCGTGGCAAGCTTGATGGTTGCTCCCTCAGCCTGCAACATGGCCTTGAAGTGGACCAAGAGTTTAGCGTCCCTGAGAGTGGGTTGGGGCTGCAGCTGGAGCTCATCCAGGCTGTCATTCACGTCCGGTGGGTGCATGGAGTCCTCTGATGGAGGCAGGGAGAAGGGATCTGGGCTCGATGGGATGGAGTCTGGCGGGAGGGCCTTGTCCAGATCGCAGCCCATCTGTTTGGCGCTGGACACTTGAGTAGACATGGACCGCTTCCAGATTAGGTGCACCAGGGTCAACGGAAGCTGGAGCTGGACAATGGTGTGTGCAGGTACCCTCAGGGAAGGGATATTGTGGCGGATGTGTCCAAGAGGTGAGAAGTAAGCTTAGCAGGTGGCCATCTTGGTTTGCTGATTATGAGCACCCCCTTGTGTATAAACACTTTTAAACAGCTTACTTACATCTTGCAGAGCACAGGTAAGAAATAATAAAAAGAAATATAGATTTTAGGTATGCTGTGTGAATGGGAATTCACAACCTGTCGTGGGGTTTCTCAGATTTGACTGATAAAGTGGAAATACACTTTAAATTCAAACCCTAGTGAAGTCTATGGGGGGGGGGGGGGGGGGTAGGTGAATCTTGAAAATCAGTGCTGTACATTTTCAAGCTTAACAGGAAAGGGGTTATCAAACAAGGGCATAAGGAGCTGAGCACTGCCAAGGGAGACCAATCAAAAAAATAAAATAAAATGCAGTCTAGTATGGAGCGGCTCCTCACTTTGAGAGTAACATGAGAAAAATACTAGTTCTTTCCATTACCTGCTTAGAAAATGCCCATAAGCTGTATTGGCTGTTACAGAACAATACAGATCATATGGACTGGGATGCTGTATTGTGGCATTCCATATTATTTGAGTTTTTTAATTGTCCATTATTGTTTGGCTTAAGTACAGCATCAGCGTCATTATGGAAAAAAAATGCTTATTTGGGTAGTTGTGGATGTGACATCTGATTTTTTTTTATTTATTTTTTTTTTAATCTATCTTTAACAGGCACAAATTGACCAGTTCAAATGGCAGCCACAATAGACTTAAAAGCTTTGGGAAGCTTTAGAAAGATCAAGCTAAAACCTTTACCTTATGAGCTTCTTTTTTTGCAGCACTACACTGTAGTGTCTTGCTTAATAAAAATGTCAAAACTGAGTGCACAACATTTCAAAACCACAAACCACATTCCCTAAACCCCCTCCCATTCCTATGCCCAATTATTCCTTAAAAATATTCTAAATATAGACTTACAAATATGTGTTTGGTAGAAACTGCTAGCGTCAGAATAGTGCTTGAGCACTTAAGTATGCAGGAAATTGAAAAAACTCTCAAGTGTGGGCCTTTTTTTTTTTGTTAAACTGTATCTGCTGCTAACAGTACTATTGTGGTCTGCAGACTCTGCGGTGGTAAAAGTACCAGCCATTTGGTTACCACATGCAGAAAACTCATGACTATGCACCCAAGAGTTTGTGGGGATAAGCTCCTCAATACCTGTTGGCAGCAAAAGACCTGCATTTCTAATTTCTCACTTCCCCCCTCCCCCTCTCCAAAAGGTTCTTTCACAATTCACTGCAACACCTGCGGCCTTAACCAATAGGGAGGGAGGTATTAAAAGGTGTTTTGAAGGCTCATCTTATGGCACATGAAGCGAGGAAGAGGGTCAGCATATCACCACACCGGGTAGGGCCAAGCATAGCTTTAAACCTCACTTTAAGTCTTGTAACCGCACTGTGCTATCTTCATCAGCATCTTTGACCAGGCAAGTGTCTCATGCACAGTTGCTGAAGCAAAGTAAAAACCACTAGCGTCTCAATTACAGCAAAGTTTCTGGCTTTAAAGCTGCTTCCATTCCAGCTGGTGGAGTTGCCCTCTTTCAGAAAATGCATTGCCTGTGTTACACCACTGTGGTAGGTACCAAGGCACTGATTGTTTGCCCCTGCCTTCCATCATCATGTGGAGTGTGATGTGCCTGTGTTGTTGGACCCTGCTGTCCATAGCAGGATACACATGACCACAGACACGTGGCCCAGTAAGCATGAGCATGCATAATTTTCTTTACTAGGAAAGAACACATGCGCAACTAAGTTTCTCTTTATAGACTTTAACCACTTCCATACCAGGACAATTCTGGAACTCCGCTGCTTTATGTAAAAATGATTATATTTTTGATAGAAAATTACCCAGAACCCCCATATCTTTTTTTTAGCAGAGACCCTTGGAAATAAAATGGCGGTCATTGCAACTTTTTATGTCACACAGTATTTGCCCAGCAATTTTTCAAGTGCAGGCATCATTCAGATATCCCCACTTAAAGCCTTGGACGTCATATGACGTACTGTGGTATGGAAGTGGTTAATAAAGGTATAAAGATATAATAATCACACACTGTAAAAGTTCATGGGCGCATAGTGAATGACACTGGTCCCATGGAATGCACTGTGGGGCTGGCGTTGACGACACTTCCCGGATGTGGCACAGGAAATCTGCGACACATTTGCGAAGCATGCGCTCCTTCTTCAGGCCGCAGAGGTCCCATTTTAGAAGAGAGCTTTTATGGACACAACAGAGGTAATGGCGTTCTGTTAGGTCCCCTCCCTGTATATGCACATATAATGGATTCTACTTGTTGACATCAAGTGCATCTAACCAAAACAATGGCTGTATTTATTCTGAAATAGCACTAGAAATACTTAACAGAACAATAGCTAAAAATACCATTTAATAGAAAATAAGGATAAACAGTTATAAGAAATAATGATATGCAATGTTAAAAGTATTTTCACTTGCTGTGTTTGGAGATGACTGTTAGGGATGATCAAACGGTTCTGGTCAACCATCGGTTTGACCCGAACATTGGGTGTTCGAAATTCGGCCGAATTCCGAACTTTTTGCGGTAAAAATTCGGAATTCGGTCACGAGAACCGCCCAAGATGCAAATGGGACAGGAATTGGGCTTTAAAAGCCCGTGATTGGCCCAGAAGCATCAGTAAAAGCCAATGAGGGGGGCAGGAGTCTGCTAGGAACGTGATTGGAGTGACTACAGGGGGCCAGAGGCCAATCAGGAGTGAATACGTCCCACAGTATATAACATAGCCCTGCCTAACCTCTAGCACTGTGATACAGAGACTTTGGAAGAGAGTGGAAGCATTTGTGTTTCTCCTGCTGTGTTACAACGTTTGCTGCATTGCTTGTAAAGCTCCAGTGTCATTTTGCAATTATCTTCTGCTGTATGGAGCTGTTCTTTTAGTGTGAGGAAAGGGATATGCAGTGTAGTTAGGGTACTATATACCACTATAGTTAGATTCAATAATCTAGTTTTTGTAGGGTTACTTTTAAGTGTCAGGGTGACCGGAGTTTAGGGTGACCTGACTCCGCCATGCCTGGGTGACCGAACTCTACCATGTCACGTGTTATTGTGACGCAACGCGCCGGGAAAGCCGTGGTGACGTCACTTCCGGGTCTACGGCCGAGATCGGAAGCGTTGGAGCAAGCACTGCAGACCGCATTGGCGGCATTTACTCGTTTTCTGAATGCTTTTATTGATCTACAAAATTGTAAGTGTAAATTTTACTTTGACCGATTAAAACTTATTTGAACCTACTACACTATGAGAACCCTTCATGTCTTTTCCCTGGTAAACAAGTGTTTCTGACTGAGAGCTTTGCAGCGACCATCACCCTTCTGAGGTTAACATACAAGATTTGGAGTGTGATATACACAGGGTATCCTGATCTCTGAGGATATTAGCAGATGATCTATCCTTTAAAGTCTGCAGGTTGACGTGTGATACCTGAAACACTTAATGAGTGTTAATGGAGGTGAGCGGCCATTACACCAAATTCTGGATCTTTAGCTTACTAAAGTCTGCACTGGGAGCCACTGGAAGCACCTGATCACCTCACCATTTATGAACTTTTTTTCTTCTACCACAATTTTTTTTGTTTCATCGTTTTGACTGTTAAATTTTTTTAGTGGACTCTTTTCACATTTTTTTCACATTCAATGTATATATCTTTGGATATATTGTTCACATTTACCACTATTTAAGATTTTTTTGCTACTGAAGAGTTTTAGTGGTTGACCCTTCATAGGGCACTTAATACATTTTTCATCTTTTTTCTTCATTTCAGCACTTTTATTCTTTCATGATGACCACATTTGTCACTTTTCATTGATTCGCTGCAATTTTTGCAATTGAAGAGTTGGATAGGGTTCACTCTTCATAGGGCACTGTATTTTTATTTTTCTATTTTTATTTCTATTCAAATATTTTTTCTTCTTCTCTTCTTGCTGAATATTGGATCAGTACCCTTTATCATTGATTTGTTCACAGCTTTCACTTTGCACAGGATACTTATTCAAGTGCTATTGATTCAGCATATTGAGGATCACTCCTTTTATCATATTTATTCACTTACACTTTGGCACTTAAGCACTTTGTCTTCTTTTTATCTGAAGGTTGTTTGATTGATATTACTGATTTTGAATTATTGATTATTTTAAATATCTACTTTTAGATATCTATGGTTCACCATTTTTAGAATATCTGCGCTGATTTGTACTCTTTAGTATATCTTATTTGTATGTGGGGATACTACAGAATTGGCTGCGGATTTCTAGGTGCTCCATTGTTCTACACTGGTACCTCCTCCTTGTTTCTGTTCCCTTCTCTTCATTTGGTAGCGCATAGATTCATCTCTATATTTACAGTTAGAAGCACTCCTTCTCCAATAAAGTTAACCCCTTCCCTGCCAGTGTAATTTTTACAGTAACAGTGATTATGTATAGCACTGATTACTGTAGTAATGTCACTGGTACCCCCAAAAGTGTCAAAAATGTCAGTCAGGGGTCCGATCTGTCCGCCGCAATGTCGCAGTCCCGCAAAAAAAATCGCAGATCACTGCCATTACTCAAAAACAATAAAAATGACAAAAATCTTTCCCTTAGTTAGTAAATGCAATAACTTTTGCGCAAACCAATCAAAATACGCTTATTGCGATTTTTTACCAAACATATGTAGCAGAAAATTTGATTTTTACATTTTTTTTTGGGGGGGGGGGAATTTCATATAAAAAAATGTGAAAAATATTGTTATTTTTGCAAAATTGTCGCTTTTTTTTGTTTATAGCGCATGATCAAAAAATCGCACAGGTGATCAAATACCACCAAAAGAAAGCTCTGTTTGTGGGGGAAAAAAAGACGTAAATTTCATTTGGGTACAGCTTCGCAGGACTGCGCAATCGTCCGTTAAAATCATGCAGTGCCGAATCGCAAAATAGGGCCTGGTCAGGAAGGGGGTAAAATCATCCGGGGCTTAAGTGGTTAAATTTATTCCCCTTTGGAATGCACTGGCCAATCCATTTGTTTAGTATGCTCTTGAAGCACTCCCATTTTTCCTCCGTGTTCTTTGTTCCCAGGGTTCTATCCCATTTGATTTTTTCCAGCAAAGAGCGCAGTTTTGGGAAATGCTGTGAATGCAGCAGAAACTGTGTGTGCAGCAGATGTTTTTGCTATAATACTGAGGCATATACTGGCTTTGGTTGCTAAAGGAAGCATACTGGAGTCCTTGCTTAAGTAGTGACTGTGACTGTGAGCCCTGCTTATGTTTAAATAGGAGATACCATTGTGCTAATGCGCCACATGATTGTTGATAACAATGTGACAACAGGAAAACAAACAGTCACAACTAGGGATGATCGAACGGTTCGGGTCGACCATCGGTTCAACCCGAACATTGGGCGTTCGAAATTCTGCCGAATTCCAAACTTTTGCGGTAACAAAAAGAAAGCAGCGCCATCTTAGTGAAGCATAAGGTTTATTAATAAAAAAAACACATAGTAACTTACTCTTAGGTAAGTAAAAGCCGGTAGGGTAGGTGAATGGGATCATCCATCTTCTTGTCCTGGATACCTTGCAGAAAGGAGGGGTGCAGGGTGCCGGTGGTGCGTGGAGGCTGTTGGAGGCTTCATTAGGCGGTTAAGACCGCCTAATGAAGGAGCACGGATGCTCCGAAAGCTAGCAATGCCCATCTTTCCCTCCACCTCACAGGAAGTGAAGTCGGGCTGACAGGAAGTAGGAAGTGGAGTCCCATTGAGAGTCCTCCACCACCACAGCACCATCAGACAGGCTGCCAGACAACAGCCTCCACGCACCACCGGCACCCTGCACCCCTCCTTTCTGCAACGGTATCCAGGACAAGAAGATGGATGATCCCATTCACCTACCCTACCGGCTTTTACTTACCTAAGAGTAAGTTACTATGTGTTTTTTTTATTAATAAACCTTATGCTTCACTAAGCTGGCGCTGCTTTCTTTTTGTTTATTCTCCTCAGAGCCTCTCCTTGCTCCAGCTGGCAGCCGCTTTTCGTGGTCCCCCTCCCCCCCTTCCACCTCATCCTTTTTTATATTTTTCTACCCATTTTTTACTTTCTATATTTTTACCTCTTTACCTCATGGTATGCCACCCACCATCAGAGAGTGCCATGTAATCATTGACTAGTTTTTTTGGCCTTCTGCAACACCAGCTCTTTGGGCTCACGGTGGGGAGGCATCGCCAACACCAAAAATACCATGTTTGCGCACCTGTTCCACAGGTGCACACCTTCATAATTTTTACGACTTCTTCAAAACCAGCTCTTTGGGCTTACGGTGGGGAGGATCCGCCAACACCCAAAACACAATGTTTGCTCTCCTGATCCACAGGTACACATCTTCTTAATTTTTTTGCCTACTTCAACACCAGCTCTTTGGGCTTACAGTGGTATGGCTCCGCCAACACCCAAACAACAATTTTTGCGCACCTGTTTCCCAGATGCATATCACTGCAATTTTTTTCCTTACAAAGGGAATTATTGCCTTCATGACCAGCACTGTCATAGGGTTATGGTGTCAAGGCATCGTCGGCACCACAAAAGGCCCAATTTTTAAGCATCCTTTACATCTATTCAAAGTCAAGAGACAACAGTATTCATCCAAAACATCTCTAATCTTGTTCACTGTGCACTACATTGTGGCCCCTACCCCTAACACTAACCCTCAATGTATCCGTGCATATATGTCTGTTTCTTGTGAGAATTCAAGTTAAAGTGCACCAAACACCATTTTACATGAAATAAAGTGCATCTACATACATCTTTTGACTTCTTGAAAACATTTGGTAATAATAGCCCCATTGTGAAAATACACCCGTTAATTATATCCACATTTAAAGAGAAGCACCTTTTTCCAAAAAAAACTCTAATCTTGTTCCCAGTGCACTGCATTATGTCCTCATCATATGCATTGGCTGTGCAGTTGATTAGGTGCAAAAGAAAGGCACGGTTAAGCAAAAAAGTCATTTTTGAAGTTTTGGCATGCTATAATTCTGGTTCTGGACATGCTACAGAGCTGAAACTTCACAGGTACACTTTTTAGACCCCCCAGACATTAAATCCAAAGAAATCTCATTTTTATTTTCAATAATTGGCTCTCTATCAAAAACAACAATTTTTTGCCTGATTCATAGTCCCTGGGGCATGACCCAGAACCCTATGCACTTTTTAGGGGCATTTATTAGGTTTTAGGGCTTCAAAATTGTGTTTTTTGATTCCCGAAGTTCGGGTCCCATTGATTTCAATGGGGTCCGGGAATCCGAACCAAACTTTTGGGAAATTCGGGTGTTCTGGTTGAACCAAACTTTTCAAAAGTTTGATCATCCCTAGTCACAACAGCACATTTCAGGGACCAAAAAACCCTCCATCATCAGGGCATGGGCAAAGAGGTAGAGCTTTCCATTGGACTCTGTCTAAAAACTCCTGGGAAATAATCTTTCACAGGAGAAAACAATGAGTTATCTCAACAGACAGGTTATAGAGATACCGGATGTAAAGTAGCTTTTGAGACAACATGCAGCGTTTAATCAAAAAATTTAAATTATAATACTTTAATTATATACTATTTCACAGTAAAAAAAAAAAAAAAATTGTATTGAATCCATGCACAATATTCAGGCACCCTTTCTATGCTGCAGATTCGCATAGAGATACCAGGCAGGTTTATAATCAACAAATTAATCTTAGTCTTATTTCACAGAAAAATCCAACTGCATCTATCAGCTTGGTAAGGATTTTTAAAGCTAGTAAAGGGGTTTCAGATAAAAGTGTCCTAGAACCACCCAAGTACTTTTTTAAGACCCTGAAAGCCTGCTACTCCCCCATTGATTAGCTGCAATGGAAGGTAGGGGAGACATTGGGGGCCTTATTGACCCCTGATTTCTCCATAAAGAAAAAGACCTGTCACCTGTTCAATGGCATCACATAGGGGGCTTCTTACCCCCCTTGTGATAACAAAGGTAAACAATACAAAAATAAGTAATAAAGTGTTTAAAAAAAATAAATGAAATAAAAATTAAAAAATAAAAACACCCCTGTCACCCCAGTACACACCCCAGTGCATACGGGCAGTGTGTGCATGTGTATGTAAACAGAAATTACTCCACACATGTAAGGTATCATTGCGACCATCAGAGTGAAGCAGAAAACATGGTTAGCTCTAAGTCTAAACTGATAAATAGGGTTGAGCGGACACCTAGATGTCCGTGTTCGACGGGTTCGGCCGAACTTTAAAAAAAAGTCCGGGTCCGTGTCCCGGACTTTTACCGAACTTTTCCCGGACACCGAACCCCATTGAAGTCAATGGGGACCCGAACTTTAAGGCACTAAAATGGCTCTAAAACACCAATGGAAAGGGCTAGAGTGCTGCAAATGGCAGCAAAACGTAGTTAAGAGCATGGCAAGTGCTCTGCAAACAAATGTGGATAGGGAAATAACTTAAAACAACAAAAAAAAAACACAAAAATAAAACAATGTTCTTCATCTCTGAAGGACGAGGCCTATATGGAGTAGGAGGGAGGTTGAGGTGGTGGTGGATGTGGCGGTGTCATAGGCGTGCGCACAGGGTGTGCCTGGTGTATCTGGGCACACCCTAATCACCTAGGGCACATAGCATTATCGCTCTGTTTGCCAGTGAGGAGATGGGAAAGATCTCCCTCGCACCTGCTCTGCTCTATTTCTCTTTGCCAGCAGGGAGAGTAATGTATCGGGGCCATGTACATGTAGGCAAACACATGCATGTGTATTTCAACTTTGGGGTGCACACCCTAATGCAATAGGCTGCGCACACCTATGGGCGGTGTAGGTGGAAGCGGCGGTGGAGGAGGACCAGGGCCGGATTAAGAGCATCATGGTCTTGGTGCTGAGGATTTTGAAGGGCCTTAAGGGCCGTGCCTTGGCATGCACCCAGAGGAGGAAGGGTGCAGCCATGCATGCCTAATTCAACATGGGATGCTGTCTCTGAAGCCCATAAACACATCCATGCATCGGCAACTGTCCCTCCTTGTCCGGCCTTCGCGCTGTGTGGGGAGGTTCTGAGGGTGCTGCCTGGGGAAGCGAGCATAGAAGCCAGACTTCTGTGCTTACAAGTGACAGAAGAGCGGTCACAGTGAATATGGCCAACCCGGGGCCTATATAAAAGGTAGGGGCCTGCATGGAGCTGCAGCTCCAATAGCCCCTATGTTAATCTGGCCCTGAGGAGGAGGACGAGGTAGCCAACACTGCTTCTTTTCACAAATTTTAAATGAGGGTACACCCCAAAAGAGTGAGAAAGAGCAAAAATGGAACAATGGCTGGGTAAGGTCGGTATCCATTGCTATTCTGCACAAGGTACGGAAAAGTCCCGTGGGATCCATGCCTGGTTCATTTTAATGAACGTGAGCTTGTCCACATTGTCTCTGGACAGGCGGCTGCGCTTGTCTGTTATAACACCCCCAGCCGTGCTAAATACCCGTTCAGATAATACACTGGCTGCAGGGCATGCCAGCACCTCCAAGGCGTAAAGGGCAAGCTCAGGCCATGTGCCCAATTTGGAGACCCAGAAGTTGAAGGGGGCAGACCCCTCATTCACTACATGTAGGCGTGTGCACACATACTGCTCCACCATGTTGGTAAAATGCTGCCTCCTGCTAAGACGTTCCATCTGAGCTGCTGGTGCTGCTGTTTGTTGTGGCGTGCTGACAAAGCTTTTCCACATTTCGGCCATGCTAACCCTGCCTTCTGAGGTGCTGGCGGTGCCCTGGTTGAGTTGGCGACCTCCTCCTCCTCCTCCTCTGCCTTGTGCTTCCACTGTGGCCCCGCTGTCAGATGGGAATGCCAGCAGCATCGCGTCTACCAGCGTGCGCTTGTACTCGCGCATCTTGCGATCGCGCTCCAGTGAGTGAATTAAGGACGGTACGTTGTCCTTGTAACGGGGATCCAGCAGCGTGGCCACCCAGTAATCAGCACAAGTTAGAATGTGGGCAACTCGGCGGTCGTTGTGGAGACACTGCAGCATGTAATCGCTCATGTGTGCCAGGCTGCCCAGAGGCGACGAAAGGCTGTCCTCTGTGGGAGGTGTATCGTCCGTGTCCTCTGTATCCCCCCAGCCATGCACCAGTGATGGCCATGAGCTGGCCTGGGTGCCACCCTGCTGTGAACATGGTTCCATCTCCTCCTCCAGCTCCTCCTCCTCCTCATCCTCCTCATCCTCCAGAACTGTGCCCCTGCTGGACAATTGTGTCCCTGGCGTTTGTGTGTGCAGGAACCCACCCTCGGAGCCCCTTGCGAATGACTGCCCTGAAAGCCTTTGAAATGTTACCTCTTCATCCTCCTCCTCCTCCTCCTCATCCTGTGCCACATCCTCTTCCATCATCGCCCGAATTGTTTTTTCAAGGAGGCATAGAAGTGGGATAGTTAAGCTGAGAACGGCGTCATTGCCACTGGCCATGTTGGTGGAGTACTCAAAACAGCGCAACAAGGCACACAGGTCTCGCATGGAGGCCCAGTTATTGGTGGTGAAGTGGTGCTGTTCCGCAGAGCGACTCACGCGTGCGTGCTGCAGCTGAAACTCCACTATGGCCTGCTGCTGCTCGCACAGTCTTTGCAGCATGTGCAAGGTGGAGTTCCACCTTGTGGGCACGTCACATATGAGGCGGTGAGCGGGAAGGCCGAAGTTACGCTGCAGCCCTGCCAGGCGAGCAGCAGCAGGGTGAGAACGCCGAAAGTGCGCACAGATGGCCCGCACTTTCTGCAGCAGCTCTGACATATCGGGGTAGTTTTTAAGGAACCTCTGCACCACCAAATTCAGCACATGCGCCAGGCAAGGGATGTGCGTCAAACCGGCTAGGCCCAGAGCTGCTATGAGATTTCGCCCGTTATCGCACACCACCAGGCCGGGCTTGAGGCTCGCTGGCAGCAACCACTCATTTGTCTGCTGTTCCATGCTCCTCCACAACTCCTGCGCGGTGTGTGGTTTGTCCCCCAAACAGGCAAGTTGTAAAACTGCCTGCTGTCGTTTAGCCCTGGCCGTGCTGAAGTTGGTGGTGAAGGTATTACGCTGTCCGGATGAGGAGGCGGTAGAGGATGAGGTAGCGGAGTAGGATGAGTTAGGAACAGGAGGCAAACTGAAGCGCCCTGCAATCCTCGGTGGTGGAAGGACATGTGCCAAATTGCTATCCGCCTCAGGCCCATCCGCCACTGCATTTACCCAGTGTGCCGTTAGGGAGATATAACGCCCCTGACCGTGCTTACTGGTCCACGTATCGGTAGTTAGGTGGACCTTGGCACAGATGGCGTTGCGCAGTGCACACCTGATTTTTTCCCCCACTTGGTTGTGCAGGGAAGGGATGGCTTGCCTGGAAAAGTAGTGGCGGCTGGGCACGACGTACTGTGGGACAGCCACCGACATAAGCTTTTTAAAACTGGGCGTCTCCACCAGACGGAATGACAGCATTTCAAAGGCCAATAATTGTGAAATGCTGGCATTCAGGGCCAGGGATCGCGGGTGGGTAGGGGGGTACTTCCTCTTCCTCTCAAGTGTTTGGGAGATGGAAAGCTGAACGCTTCCACGGGACATTGTGGAGATGGTTGTTGGTGACCCAGGTGGTGGTGTTGCTGACAGATCGTCTGTTTGCGGGGTGGCAGGTGCCGGTATGACTACAGAGGTGGCTGGAGTGGCCGAGACTGCAGCAGAAGAGGAAGCAGGATGAGCCAGAGACGTTTCTTGGTTTTGAAGGTGTGTACTCCACTGCAGCTCGTGCTTTGCACTTAGATGCCTGATCATGCAGGTTGTGCTCAGGTTGAGAAGGTTTATGCCTCGCTTCAGGCTCTGATTGCACAGGGTGCAAACCACTCGTGTCCTGTCATCAGCACATTTTCTAAAGAACTTCCACGCTAGAGAACTCTTTTGAGCTGACTTTGGTGCGCTCGTTCCCTTGCTGCGTTGGGCAGTAGCAGGCGTAGTGTCTAGGGCACGGCCGCTCCGCTTCTGCACCCTGCTCCCTCTTCTGCTGTGCTGGTGGCTCTGTGCGACCACCGCCTCTTCCTCCAAACTACTCAGGTCACCTGCATGACCTTCATTCCATGTGGGGTCGAGGACCTCATCTTCCTCCACATCATCTTCCACCCAGTCTTCACCCCTGCCCTCCCTGTCGGTCTCCACAATGCTGAACGCCGCAGCAGTTGGCACCTGCGTTTCGTCATCATCAGAGACGTGCTGTGATGGTCCTTCCATGTACTCATCTTGAGAAATAAGTGGTTGGGCATCGCTGCACTCAATCTCTTCCACTTCTGGGGCAGGGCTAGGTGGATGGCCCTGGGAAACCCTGCTGACAGAGTCCTCAAAAAGAATAAGAGACTGCTGTATGGCTTGGGGCTCAGACTGCTTGCCTGATTTGCAAGGGGGTGAGGTGAAAGACGGTTGGACATTGGCTGCAGGTGCCAACTCTGACCTTTCTGCAGTAGACTGGGTGGGAGACAATGTGAAGGAACTGGAGGCACTGTCAGCAGCAAACCAATCTACTATCGCCTCTCTGTGTTCTGGCCTCATCACTTCTAGAGGCGTATGATGCCCTACCAAATACTGATGCAGGTTCTGTCGCCTACTCACACTTGAGGAAGGTGTTTCACTTGTGCGTGTAGCTGGCACAGATCGACCACGTCCTCTCCTTGCAACAGGAGCTCTAGCAGCAGCACCACCACGACCCAGGCCACGGCCCCTATTTGACGCTCTCCTCATATTTCTGAAATTTAAGATCTTGCCCTAGAAAGGTCTTTATTGAATAGCGGAACAAAAGAACAACAGTATCGCACGGGTGTATCTCACAGTCAAATATGCAAACTATGCCGCAATTTAATGTTTTTTACACCAAAAGGGTGTGTATTGAATAGCGGAATAGGATAAAAAACTGTGTATCTCACACGTACAGACACAGACTAGGCCCGATTAAATTTTTTCCTACCCTAAAGGGAGGATGAGGAAGAGGAGTATGGAACAGGCAGCACCCTCAAATCTTCAGAAGTGTGAGATGAACCCCAAAAACTTGGAAAGGTGGATCTCACACGTACCGACACAGACTATTCTGCAATTTAATTGAGCCACAAAGGTTTTTATTGAATAGCGGAATAGGAAATATGATCAAAAAAAAGTGTATGTTTTTCACACGTACAGAAGCACACTAGGCCCCAATTACTATTGTTTGTACACCTAAAAGGATGGATGAGGAGGAGGAGGAGGAGTATAGAACAGGCAGCACCCTCAAAGCTTCAGAAGTATGAGATGAACCCCAAAAACTTGGAAAGGTGGATCTCACACGTACCGACACAGACTATTCCGCAATTTAATTGAGCCCCAAAGGTTTTTATTGAATAGCGGAATAGGAAATATGATCAAAAAAAAGTGTATGTTTTTCACACGTACAGAAGCACACTAGGCCCCAATTACTATTGTTTGTACACCTAAAAGGATGGATGAGGAAGAGGAGGAGGAGGAGTATAGAACAGGCAGCACCCTCAAAGCTTCAGAAGTATGAGATGAACCCCAAAAACTTGGAAAGGTGGATCTCACACGTACCGACACAGACTATTCCGCAATTTAATTGAGCCCCAAAGGTTTTTATTGAATAGCGGAATAGGAAATATGATCAAAAAAAAGTGTATGTTTTTCACACGTACAGAAGCACACTAGGCCCCAATTACTATTGTTTGTACACCTAAAAGGATGGATGAGGAGGAGGAGGAGGAGGAGTATAGAACAGGCAGCACCCTCAAAGCTTCAGAAGTATGAGATGAACCCCAAAAACTTGGAAAGGTGGATCTCACACGTACAGACACAGACTATTCCGCAATTTAATTGAGCCCCAAAGGTTTTTATTGAATAGCGGAATAGGAAATATGATCAAAAAAAAGTGTATGTTTTTCACATGTACAGAAGCACACTAGGCCCCAATTACTATTGTTTGTACACCTAAAAGGATGGATGAGGAAGAGGAGGAGGAGGAGTATAGAACAGGCAGCACCCTCAAAGCTTCAGAAGTATGAGATGAACCCCAAAAACTTGGAAAGGTGGATCTCACACGTACCGACACAGACTATTCCGCAATTTAATTGAGCCCCAAAGGTTTTTATTGAATAGCGGAATAGGAAATATGATCAAAAAAAAGTGTATGTTTTTCACATGTAAAGAAGCACACTAGGCCCCAATTACTATTGTTTGTACACCTAAAAGGATGGATGAGGAGGAGGAGGAGGAGGAGTATAGAACAGGCAGCACCCTCAAAGCTTCAGAAGTATGAGATGAACCCCAAAAACTTGGAAAGGTGGATCTCACACGTACAGACACAGACTATTCCGCAATTTAATTGAGCCCCAAAGGTTTTTATTGAATAGCGGAATAGGAAATATGATCAAAAAAAAGTGTATGTTTTTCACACGTACAGAAGCACACTAGGCCCCAATTACTATTGTTTGTACACCTAAAAGGATGGATGAGGAGGAGGAGGAGGAGGAGTATAGAACAGGCAGCACCCTCAAAGCTTCAGAAGTATGAGATGAACCCCAAAAACTTGGAAAGGTGGATCTCACACGTACCGACACAGACTATTCCGCAATTCAATTGAGCCCCAAAGGTTTTTATTGAATAGCGGAATAGGAAATATGATCAAAAAAAAGTGTATGTTTTTCACACGTACAGAAGCACACTAGGCCCCAATTACTATTGTTTGTACACCTAAAAGGATGGATGAGGAGGAGGAGGAGTATAGAACAGGCAGCACCCTCAAAGCTTCAGAAGTATGAGATGAACCCCAAAAACTTGGAAAGGTGGATCTCACACGTACCGACACAGACTATTCCGCAATTTAATTGAGCCCCAAAGGTTTTTATTGAATAGCGGAATAGGAAATATGATCAAAAAAAAGTGTATGTTTTTCACACGTACAGAAGCACACTAGGCCCCAATTACTATTGTTTGTACACCTAAAAGGATGGATGAGGAGGAGGAGGAGGAGGAGTATAGAACAGGCAGCACCCTCAAAGCTTCAGAAGTATGAGATGAACCCCAAAAACTTGGAAAGGTGGATCTCACACGTACCGACACAGACTATTCCGCAATTTAATTGAGCCCCAAAGGTTTTTATTGAATAGCGGAATAGGAAATATGATCAAAAAAAAGTGTATGTTTTTCACACGTACAGAAGCACACTAGGCCCCAATTACTATTGTTTGTACACCTAAAAGGATGGATGAGGAGGAGGAGGAGGAGGAGTATAGAACAGGCAGCACCCTCAAAGCTTCAGAAGTATGAGATGAACCCCAAAAACTTGGAAAGGTGGATCTCACACGTACAGACACAGACTATTCCGCAATTTAATTGAGCCCCAAAGGTTTTTATTGAATAGCGGAATAGGAAATATGATCAAAAAAAAGTGTATGTTTTTCACATGTACAGAAGCACACTAGGCCCCAATTACTATTGTTTGTACACCTAAAAGGATGGATGAGGAAGAGGAGGAGGAGGAGTATAGAACAGGCAGCACCCTCAAAGCTTCAGAAGTATGAGATGAACCCCAAAAACTTGGAAAGGTGGATCTCACACGTACCGACACAGACTATTCCGCAATTTAATTGAGCCCCAAAGGTTTTTATTGAATAGCGGAATAGGAAATATGATCAAAAAAAAGTGTATGTTTTTCACATGTACAGAAGCACACTAGGCCCCAATTACTATTGTTTGTACACCTAAAAGGATGGATGAGGAGGAGGAGGAGGAGGAGTATAGAACAGGCAGCACCCTCAAAGCTTCAGAAGTATGAGATGAACCCCAAAAACTTGGAAAGGTGGATCTCACACGTACAGACACAGACTATTCCGCAATTTAATTGAGCCCCAAAGGTTTTTATTGAATAGCGGAATAGGAAATATGATAAAAAAAAAGTGTATGTTTTTCACACGTACAGAAGCACACTAGGCCCCAATTACTATTGTTTGTACACCTAAAAGGATGGATGAGGAGGAGGAGGAGGAGGAGTATAGAACAGGCAGCACCCTCAAAGCTTCAGAAGTATGAGATGAACCCCAAAAACTTGGAAAGGTGGATCTCACACGTACCGACACAGACTATTCCGCAATTCAATTGAGCCCCAAAGGTTTTTATTGAATAGCGGAATAGGAAATATGATCAAAAAAAAGTGTATGTTTTTCACACGTACAGAAGCACACTAGGCCCCAATTACTATTGTTTGTACACCTAAAAGGATGGATGAGGAGGAGGAGGAGTATAGAACAGGCAGCACCCTCAAAGCTTCAGAAGTATGAGATGAACCCCAAAAACTTGGAAAGGTGGATCTCACACGTACCGACACAGACTATTCCGCAATTTAATTGAGCCCCAAAGGTTTTTATTGAATAGCGGAATAGGAAATATGATCAAAAAAAAGTGTATGTTTTTCACACGTACAGAAGCACACTAGGCCCCAATTACTATTGTTTGTACACCTAAAAGGATGGATGAGGAGGAGGAGGAGGAGGAGTATAGAACAGGCAGCACCCTCAAAGCTTCAGAAGTATGAGATGAACCCCAAAAACTTGGAAAGGTGGATCTCACACGTACCGACACAGACTATTCCGCAATTTAATTGAGCCCCAAAGGTTTTTATTGAATAGCGGAATAGGAAATATGATCAAAAAAAAGTGTATGTTTTTCACACGTACAGAAGCACACTAGGCCCCAATTACTATTGTTTGTACACCTAAAAGGATGGATGAGGAGGAGGAGGAGGAGGAGTATAGAACAGGCAGCACCCTCAAAGCTTCAGAAGTATGAGATGAACCCCAAAAACTTGGAAAGGTGGATCTCACACGTACCGACACAGACTATTCCGCAATTTAATTGAGCCCCAAAGGTTTTTATTGAATAGCGGAATAGGAAATATGATCAAAATAAAAAGTTTATGTTTTTCACACGTACAGAAGCACACTAGGCCCCAATTACTATTGTTTGTACACCTAAAAGGATGGATGAGGAGGAGGAGGAGGAGGAGTATAGAACAGGCAGCACCCTCAAAGCTTCAGAAGTATGAGATGAACCCCAAAAACTTGGAAAGGTGGATCTCACACGTACCGACACAGACTATTCCGCAATTTAATTGAGCCCCAAAGGTTTTTATTGAATAGCGGAATAGGAAATATGATCAAAAAAAAGTGTATGTTTTTCACACGTACAGAAGCACACTAGGCCCCAATTACTATTGTTTGTACACCTAAAAGGATGGATGAGGAGGAGGAGGAGGAGGAGTATAGAACAGGCAGCACCCTCAAAGCTTCAGAAGTATGAGATGAACCCCAAAAACTTGGAAAGGTGGATCTCACACGTACCGACACAGACTATTCCGCAATTTAATTGAGCCCCAAAGGTTTTTATTGAATAGCAGAATAGGAAATATGATCAAAAAAAAGTGTATGTTTTTCACACGTACAGAAGCACACTAGGCCCCAATTACTATTGTTTGTACACCTAAAAGGATGGATGAGGAGGAGGAGGAGGAGGAGGAGTATAGAACAGGCAGCACCCTCAAAGCTTCAGAAGTATGAGATGAACCCCAAAAACTTGGAAAGGTGGATCTCACACGTACCGACACAGACTATTCCGCAATTTAATTGAGCCCCAAAGGTTTTTATTGAATAACGGAATAGGAAATATGATCAAAAAAAGTGTATGTTTTTCACACGTACAGAAGCACACTAGGCCCCAATTACTATTGTTTGTACACCTAAAAGGATGGATGGGGAGGAGGAGGAGGAGTATAGAACAGGCAGCACCCTCAAAGCTTCAGAAGTATGAGATTGTGTTCACTGTACCCCACAAAGATTGTGTTCACTCTACCCCACAAAGATTGTGTTCACTGTACCCCACAAAGGTTTTGTTCACTGCACCCCACAAAGATTGTGTTCACTGTACCCCACAAAGGTTTTGTTCACTGCACTCCACAAAGATTGTGTTCACTGTACCCCACAAAGATTGTGTTCACTGCACCCCAAAAGGATTGTCTTCTCTGCACCCCACAAAGATTGTGTTCACTGTACCCCACAAAGGTTTTGTTCACTGTACCCCACAAAGGTTTTGTTCACTGTACCCCACAAAGATTTTGTTCACTGCACTCCAAAAGGATTGTCTTCACTGCACCTCACAAAGATTGTGTTCACTGTACCCCACAAAGGTTTTGTTCACTGCACCCCACAAAGATTGTGTTCACTGTACCCCACAAAGGTTTTGTTCACTGCACCCCACAAAGATTGTGTTCACTGTACCCCCCAAAGATTTTGTTCACTGCACCCCACAAGGATTGTTTGTCTTCACTGCACCCCACAAGGATTGTCTTCACTGCACCCCACAAAGATTGTGTTCACTGCACCCCACAAAGGTTTTGTTCACTGCACCCCACAAAGATTGTGTTCACTGTACCCCACAAAGGTTTTGTTCACTGCACCCCACAAAGATTGTGTTCACTGTACCCCACAAAGATTGTGTTCACTGCACTCCAAAAGGATTGTTTTCTCTGCACCCCACAAAGATTGTGTTCACTGTACCCCACAAAGATTGTGTTCACTGCACCCCACAAAGATTGTGTTCACTGTACCCCACAAAGGTTTTGTTCACTGCACCCCACAAAGATTGTGTTCACTGTACCCCCCAAAGATTTTGTTCACTGCACCCCACAAGGATTGTTTGTCTTCACTGCACCCCACAAGGATTGTCTTCACTGCACCCCACAAGGATTGTCTTCACTGCACCCCACAAAGATTGTGTTCACTGCACCCCACAAAGGTTTTGTTCACTGCACCCCACAAAGATTGTGTTCACTGCACCCCACAAAGATTGTGTTCACTGTACCCCACAAAGATTGTGTTCACTGCACCCCAAAAGGATTGTTTTCTCTGCACCCCACAAAGATTGTGTTCACTGTACCCCACAAAGATTGTGTTCACTGCACTCCAAAAGGATTGTCTTCACTGCACCCCACAAAGATTGTGTTCACTGTACCCCACAAAGGTTTTGTTCACTGCACCCCACAAAGATTGTGTTCACTGTACCCCCCAAAGATTCTGTTCACTGCACCCCACAAGGATTGTCTTCACTGCACCCCACAAGGATTGTCTTCACTGCACCCCACAAGGATTGTCTTCACTGCACCCCACAAAGATTGTGTTCACTGTACCCCACAAAGATTGTGTTCACTGCACTCCAAAATGATTGTCTTCACTGCACCCCACAAAGATTGTGTTCACTGTACCCCACAAAGGTTTTGTTCACTGCACCCCACAAAGATTGTGTTCACTGTACCCCCCAAAGATTTTGTTCACTGCACCCCACAAGGATTGTCTTCACTGCACCCCACAAGGATTGTCTTCACTGCACCCCACAAAGATTGTGTTCACTGTACCCCACAAAGATTGTGTTCACTGCACTCCAAAAGGATTGTCTTCACTGCACCCCACAAAGATTGTGTTCACTGCACCCCACAAAGATTGTGTTCACTGTACCCCCCAAAGATTTTGTTCACTGCACCCCACAAGGATTGTCTTCACTGCACCCCACAAGGATTGTCTTCACTGCACCCCACAAAGATTGTGTTCACTGTACCCCACAAAGATTTTGTTCACTGCACCCCACAAAGATTGTGTTCACTGTACCCCACAAAGGTTTTGTTCACTGCACCCCACAAAGATTGTGTTCACTGTACCCCACAAAGGTTTTGTTCACTGCACCCCACAAAGATTGTGTTCACTGTACCCCACAAAGATTGTGTTCACTGCACCCCAAAAGGATTGTCTTCTCTGCACCCCACAAAGATTGTGTTCACTGTACCCCACAAAGGTTTTGTTCACTGTACCCCACAAAGATTGTGTTCACTGCACTCCAAAAGGATTGTCTTCACTGCACCCCACAAAGATTGTGTTCACTGTACCCCACAAAGGTTTTGTTCACTGCACCCCACAAAGATTGTGTTCACTGTACCCCACAAAGGTTTTGTTCACTGCACCCCACAAAGATTGTGTTCACTGTACCCCCCAAAGATTTTGTTCACTGCACCCCACAAGGATTGTTTGTCTTCACTGCACCCCACAAGGATTGTCTTCACTGCACCCCACAAGGATTGTCTTCACTGCACCCCACAAAGATTGTGTTCACTGCACCCCACAAAGGTTTTGTTCACTGCACCCCACAAAGATTGTGTTCACTGCACCCCACAAAGATTGTGTTCACTGCACCCCAAAAGGATTGTCTTCTCTGCACCCCACAAAGATTGTGTTCACTGTACCCCACAAAGGTTTTGTTCACTGCACCCCACAAAGATTGTGTTCACTGTACCCCACAAAGGTTTTGTTCACTGCACCCCACAAAGATTGTGTTCACTGCACTCCAAAAGGATTGTCTTCACTGCACCCCACAAAGATTGTGTTCACTGTACCCCACAAAGGTTTTGTTCACTGCACCCCACAAAGATTGTGTTCACTGTACCCCACAAAGGTTTTGTTCACTGCACCCCACAAAGATTGTGTTCACTGTACCCCCCAAAGATTTTGTTCACTGCACCCCACAAGGATTGTTTGTCTTCACTGCACCCCACAAAGATTGTGTTCACTGCACCCCACAAAGATTGTGTTCACTGCACCCCACAAAGATTGTGTTCACTGTACCCCACAAAGATTGTGTTCACTGCACCCCAAAAGGATTGTTTTCTCTGCACCCCACAAAGATTGTGTTCACTGTACCCCACAAAGGTTTTGTTCACTGCACCCCACAAAGATTGTGTTCACTGTACCCCACAAAGGTTTTGTTCACTGCACCCCACAAAGGTTTTGTTCACTGCACCCCACAAAGATTGTGTTCACTGTACCCCACAAAGATTTTGTTCACTGCACCCCACAAAGGTTTTGTTCACTGCACCCCACAAAGATTGTGTTCACTGTACCCCACAAAGATTGTGTTCACTGCACTCCAAAAGGATTGTCTTCACTGCACCCCACAAAGATTGTGTTCACTGTACCCCACAAAGGTTTTGTTCACTGCACCCCACAAAGATTGTGTTCACTGTACCCCCCAAAGATTTTGTTCACTGCACCCCACAAGGATTGTCTTCACTGCACCCCACAAGGATTGTCTTCACTGCACCCCACAAAGATTGTGTTCACTGTACCCCACAAAGATTGTGTTCACTGCACTCCAAAAGGATTGTCTTCACTGCACCCCACAAAGATTGTGTTCACTGCACCCCACAAAGATTGTGTTCACTGTACCCCCCAAAGATTTTGTTCACTGCACCCCACAAGGATTGTCTTCACTGCACCCCACAAGGATTGTCTTCACTGCACCCCACAAAGATTGTGTTCACTGTACCCCACAAAGATTTTGTTCACTGCACCCCACAAAGATTGTGTTCACTGTACCCCACAAAAATTTTGTTCACTGCACTCCAAAAGGATTGTCTTCACTGCACCCCACAAAGATTGTGTTCACTGTACCCCACAAAGGTTTTGTTCACTGCACCCCACAAAGATTGTGTTCACTGTACCCCACAAAGATTGTGTTCACTGCACTCCAAAAGGATTGTCTTCACTCACCCCACAAAGATTGTGTTCACTGTACCCCACAAAGGTTTTGTTCACTGCACCCCACAAAGATTGTGTTCACTGTACCCCCCAAAGATTTTGTTCACTGCACCCCACAAGGATTGTCTTCACTGCACCCCACAAGGATTGTCTTCACTGCACCCCACAAAGATTGTGTTCACTGCACCCCACAAAGATTGTGTTCACTGTACCCCACAAAGATTTTGTTCACTGCACTCCAAAAGGATTGTCTTCACTGCACCCCACAAAGATTGTGTTCACTGTACCGCACAAAGGTTTTAAGGTTTTGTTCACTGCACCCCACAAAGATTGTGTTCACTGTACCCCACAAAGGTTTTGTTCACTGCACCCCACAAAGATTGTGTTCACTGTACCCCACAAAGATTGTGTTCACTGTACCCCACAAAGGTTTTGTTCACTGCACCCCACAAAGATTGTGTTCACTGTACCCCACAAAGGTTGTGTTCACTGCACCCCAGAAAGGTTTTGTTCACTGCACCCCACAAAGATTGTGTTCACTGCACCCCACAAAGATTGTGTTCACTGTACCCCACAAAGGTTTTGTTCACTGCACCCCACAAAGATTGTGTTCACTGTACCCCACAAAGGTTTTGTTCACTGCACCCCACAAAGATTGTGTTCACTGTACCCCCCAAAGATTTTGTTCACTGCACCCCACAAGGATTGTCTTCACTGCACCCCACAAGGATTGTCTTCACTGCACCCCACAAAGATTGTGTTCACTGCACCCCACAAAGATTGTGTTCACTGTACCCCCCAAAGATTTTGTTCACTGCACCCCACAAGGATTGTCTTCACTGCACCCCACAAGGATTGTCTTCACTGCACCCCACAAAGATTGTGTTCACTGTACCCCCACAAAGGTTTTGTTCACTGCACCCCACAAAGATTTTGTTCACTGCACTCCAAAAGGATTGTGTTCACTGCACCCCAAAAAGATTGTGTTCACTGCACCCCACAAGGATTGTCTTCACTGCACCCCACAAGGATTGTCTTCACTGCACCCCACAGAGATTGTGTTCACTGCACCCCACAAAGGTTTTGTTCACTGCACCCCACAAAGATTGTGTTCACTGTACCCCCCCCCAAAGATTTTGTTCACTGCACCCCAAAAGGATTGTCTTCTCTGCACCCCACAAAGATTGTGTTCACTGTACCCCCCAAAGATTTTGTTCACTGCACCCCACAAGGATTGTCTTCACTGCACCCCACAAGAAATGTCTTCACTGCACCCCACAAAGATTGTGTTCACTGTACCCCACAAAGATTGTGTTCACTGCACTCCAAAAGGATTGTCTTCACTGCACCCCACAAAGATTGTGTTCACTGTACCCCACAAAGGTTTTGTTCACTGCACCCCACAAAGATTGTGTTCACTGTACCCCACAAAGGTTTTGTTCACTGCACCCCACAAAGATTGTGTTCACTGTACCCCCCAAAGATTTTGTTCACTGCACCCCACAAGGATTGTCTTCACTTCACCCCACAAGGATTGTCTTCACTGCACCCCACAAAGATTGTGTTCACTGCACCCCACAAAGATTGTGTTCACTGTACCCCCAAAGATTTTGTTCACTGCACCCCACAAGGATTGTCTTCACTGCACCCCACAAAGATTGTGTTCACTGCACCCCACAAAGATTGTGTTCACTGTACCCCCAAAGATTTTGTTCACTGCACCCCACAAGGATTGTCTTCACTGCACCCCACAAGGATTGTCTTCACTGCACCCCACAAAGATTGTGTTCACTGTACCCCCACAAAGGTTTTGTTCACTGCACCCCACAAAGATTTTGTTCACTGCACTCCAAAAGGATTGTGTTCACTGCACCCCAAAAAGATTGTGTTCACTGCACCCCACAAGGATTGTCTTCACTGCACCCCACAAGGATTGTCTTCACTGCACCCCACAAGGATTGTGTTCACTGCACCCCACAAAGGTTTTGTTCACTGCACCCCACAAAGATTGTGTTCACTGTACCCCCCCAAAGATTTTGTTCACTGCACCCCACAAGGATTGTCTTCTCTGCACCCCACAAAGATTGTGTTCACTGCACCCCACAAAGGTTTTGTTCACTGCACCCCACAAAGATTGTGTTCACTGTACCCCCCCAAAGATTTTGTTCACTGCACCCCACAAGGATTGTCTTCTCTGCACCCCACAAAGATTGTGTTCACTGTACCCCCCAAAGATTTTGTTCACTGCACCCCACAAGGATTGTCTTCACTGCACCCCACAAGGATTGTCTTCACTGCACCCCACAAAGATTGTGTTCACTGTACCCCCACAAAGGTTTTGTTCACTGCACCCCACAAAGATTTTGTTCACTGCACTCCAAAAGGATTGTGTTCACTGCACCCCAAAAAGATTGTGTTCACTGCAGCCCACACACAGAAAAATGGATGTGGATCACTGACACCTGCCTATCTCCTATCCCACACCACACAGCAATATCGATTGTAGTTTGTAGAACACACTTTCCCTAAAATTCAGCAGACTCTGTCCCTAACAGGATTGAGAAGAGATCGTAGATCAGGAGAACTAAGTGCAGACCCCACCCCACACAGCAATATCGATTGTAGTTTGTAGAACACACTGACCCTATAATTCAGCAGACTCTATCCCTAAAATGCCTACAACTCGCCCTGCCTAAACACTCCGACCTGTCCCTCAATTCTATCCGGACACAAATGGTTTTTTCCTGCCTATCTTTCCCTAATCAGCAGCCAGCACGTTGATGTGTGCTCTGTCCCTGATCTAAGCAGCATAATGACGCCGCTGCGTGTTGTGTTCACTGTACCCCCCAAAGATTTTGTTCACTGCACCCCACAAGGATTGTCTTCACTGCACCCCACAAGGATTGTCTTCACTGCACCCCACAAAGATTGTGTTCACTGTACCCCCACAAAGGTTTTGTTCACTGTACCCCACAAAGATTTTGTTCACTGCACCCCACAAAGATTGTGTTCACTGTACCCCACAAAGATTTTGTTCACTGCACTCCAAAAGGATTGTCTTCACTGCACCCCACAAAGATTGTGTTCACTGTACCGCACAAAGGTTTTAAGGTTTTGTTCACTGCACCCCACAAAGATTGTGTTCACTGTACCCCACAAAGGTTTTGTTCACTGCACCCCACAAAGATTGTGTTCACTGTACCCCACAAAGATTGTGTTCACTGTACCCCACAAAGGTTTTGTTCACTGCACCCCACAAAGATTGTGTTCACTGTACCCCACAAAGGTTGTGTTCACTGCACCCCACAAAGGTTTTGTTCACTGCACCCCACAAAGATTGTGTTCACTGCACCCCACAAAGATTGTGTTCACTGTACCCCACAAAGGTTTTGTTCACTGCACCCCACAAAGATTGTGTTCACTGTACCCCACAAAGATTGTGTTCACTGCACTCCAAAAGGATTGTCTTCACTGCACCCCACAAAGATTGTGTTCACTGTACCCCACAAATGTTTTGTTCACTGCACCCCACAAAGATTGTGTTCACTGTACCCCACAAAGGTTTTGTTCACTGCACCCCACAAAGATTGTGTTCACTGTACCCCCCAAAGATTTTGTTCACTGCACCCCACAAGGATTGTCTTCACTGCACCCCACAAGGATTGTCTTCACTGCACCCCACAAGGATTGTCTTCACTGCACCCCACAAAGATTGTGTTCACTGCACCCCACAAAGGTTTTGTTCACTGCACCCCACAAAGATTGTGTTCACTGTACCCCCCCAAAGATTTTGTTCACTGCACCCCACAAGGATTGTCTTCTCTGCACCCCACAAAGATTGTGTTCACTGTACCCCCCAAAGATTTTGTTCACTGCACCCCACAAGGATTGTCTTCACTGCACCCCACAAGGATTGTCTTCACTGCACCCCACAAAGATTGTGTTCACTGTACCCCCACAAAGGTTTTGTTCACTGCACCCCACAAAGATTTTGTTCACTGCACTCCAAAAGGATTGTGTTCACTGCACCCCAAAAAGATTGTGTTCACTGCAGCCCACACACAGAAAAATGGATGTGGATCACTGACACCTGCCTATCTCCTATCCCACACCACACAGCAATATCGATTGTAGTTTGTAGAACACACTTTCCCTAAAATTCAGCAGACTCTGTCCCTAACAGGATTGAGAAGAGATCGTAGATCAGGAGAACTAAGTGCAGACCCTACCCCACACAGCAATATCGATTGTAGTTTGTAGAACACACTGACCCTATAATTCAGCAGACTCTATCCCTAAAATGCCTACAACTCGCCCTGCCTAAACACTCCGACCTGTCCCTCAATTCTATCCGGACACAAATGTTTTTTTCCTGCCTATCTTTCCCTAATCAGCAGCCAGCACGTTGATGTGTGCTCTGTCCCTGATCTAAGCAGCATAATGACGCCGCTGCGGCTGCCTCGAACTTATAAAGACTTGGTCACATGCTTCAGACGGCCAATCACAGCTACTGAGACATTTGCAGGCATGGCTGGGATGGCTTAAGGCACACCAGTTAAACGATTGTTGATTGGCTGTTGAAAGCCCGCCATGAAAAGAGCGCCAAAGCATGCAAAACCCGGAAATAAAACGACCGAACACGGATTTTTACCCGAATATACAGTAAAGTGTCCGTGTTCGTGTTCGGGTAACAAAAATCCAATTATTCGGTACGAACACGAATAATACAGTCCGTGTTCGCTCAACACTACTGATAAACCTTAAAGGCTTTTAATGTGTTGCCTATAAAAAGAGTTTTCATTACCATCGTTTTTTGTGATTTCACAAGCGCGTGCAATTTTTAGGCTTGACACATTTGATATCTATTTGATGCAGCACCATCTTTTATATTTTACAAAAAAATAGTTATGATATAGTTTGCTTGCATTAAAATGAATAAATATTTGATAAATACCTTGCAAATATTGTGCAATATAAAAAAATTGCAACTGCTAGTTTTTTGTTTTTTTTTATTCTCTGGGGTCTTTGCTTTCAGGAAATGTGAAATTGTTTGGGTGGTTTAGGTAATTTCTAGCAAAAAAGCAGATTTAAATGTGTACAAAAAAAAAAATGCCCTAGTAGACAAGTGATTATTCAAGAAACCAAAATTAGAGTGTATTGTCTAATAGAAGCATACCAGAAATGTGGTACTGAAAATGTAAGCACTTTTACTAGGCTGCAGTCTCATGGGGTGACACCAGGCAAGATTATGAAGAAATCAAAATTGCAGTGCATTTTACAAAAAAAAAAATATATACACTGCTCAAGAAAATTAAAGGAACACTTTGAAATCAAATCAGATCTCAATGGGGAAAAATATCATGTTGGATATATATACTGATATGGACTGGGTAATGTGTTAGGAACAAAATGATGCCACATCGTTTGATGGAAATGAAAATTATTAACCTACAGAGAGCTGAATTCAAACAGACACCCCGAAAATCAAAGTGAAAAAATATTGTTGCAGCAGGCTAGTCAATTTTGCTGAAATTGTATTGCAGAAACTCAAAATGGTACTTCGTAGTTTGTATGGCCCCATATGCTTGTATGCATGCCTGACAACATTGCGACATGCTCCTAATGGGATTATGGATGATGTCCTGGGGTATTTCCTCCCAGATCTGGACCAGGGCAACACTGAGCTCCTGAACAGACTGAACAGACATCAGATGGACCAAAACATAATGTCCCAGATGTTTTCTTTTGGATTTAGGTCAGGTGAGCATGAGGGCCATGCAATGGTATCAATTCCTTTATCCTCCAAAAACTGGCTGCATACTCTCGCCACATGAGGCAGGGTGTTGTTGTGTACCAGGAGGAACCCAGGACCCACTGCACCAGCATAGGAGGGTCTGACAATGGGTCCAATGATTTTATCACAATACCCTAATGGCAGTCAGGGTACAATTGTCTAGCCTGTAGAGGTCTGTATGTCCCTCAATGGATATGCCTCCCCAGACAATCACTGACCCACCACCAAACCAGTCATGATGAACGATGTTACAGGCAGCATAACGTTGTCCATGGCTTTTCCAGACACAGTTCCGGGCAGTGAGAACAGAGCCCACTAGAGGACGTTGGTCCCTCTAGGCCATCCTCATGAAGTTCGTTTCTGATTGTTTGGTCAGAGATATTCACACCAGTGGCCTGATGGAGGTCATTTTGTAGGGCTCTGGCAGTGCTCATCCTGTTCCTCCTTGCATAAAGGAGCAGATACCGGTCCCGTTGATGGGTTAAGGGCCTTCTATGGCCCTGTCCAGCTCTCCTAGAGTAACTGTCTGTCTCCTGGAATCTCCTCCATGCTCTTGAGACTGCTGGGAGACACAGCAAACCTTCTGTCAATAGCACATATTAATGTGTTAAGGAGTTTGACTGCCTGTGCAACCTCTATAGTGTCTAGGTATCGCCTCATGCTACCAGTAGTGACACTGACCTTAGCCAAATGCAAAATTAAAAAAAACAGTCAGATGCTATGCTCAGCATGAGTTGTGTGTTGTTTTTATGCTTTGTTATTATATATGTATAATAAAAAGATTAAAAAAAAAAAGAAAAAAGAAAAGATGAGTAGGGAAAAAAGGCAGTGGCCTCCGCCTGTAAAATCATTCCTGTTATCAAGGTTTTCCCATCGTTGCCCATCTAGTGCACCTGTTGTTATTTTCATTAACCCCCCCCCCCCCCCTCTGCTACTTAACTGACCCCATCAATATCCCAGGAGTTTAAAGTGTTCCTTTCATTTTTTTAAGCAGTGTACATATATATATATATATATATATACAGTATCTCACAAAAGTGAGTACACCCCTTACATTTTTGTAAATATTTTATTATTTCTTTTCATATGACAATATGGAAGAAATGACAGCTTCATTAGTAAGAAGTGTTTATCTTGGAGGTGTGTTTGAGCTTGTTATTATGTTGGAATACTGCCCTGAAGCCCAGTCTCCGAAAGGAGGGGACACTCTGCTGCAGTATGTCACAGTACATGTTAGAATTCATGGTTCCCTCAATGAACTGTAGTTCCCCAGTGCCGGCAGCGCTCATGGTGCCCCAAAGCATGACACTCCCACCACCATGCTTGCCTGTAGGCAAGACTTAATTGCCTTTGTACTCCTCACCTGGTTGCCTCCGCACACACTTGACACCATCTGAAACAAATAATTTTATCTTGGTCTCGTCAGACCACAGGACATGGTTCTAGTAATTCATGTCCTTAGTCTGCTTGTCTTCAGCAAACTGTTTGCGAGCTTTCTTCTGCATTATCTTTAGAAAATGCTTCATTCTGGGATGACAGCCCTGCAGACCAATTTGATGCAGTGTGCAGCGTATGGTCTGAGCACTGACAGGCTGACCCCCCCACCCCTTCAAACTCTGTAGCAATGACCCCCCCCCCACAAAAGACAACCTCTGGATACGACGCTGTGCACATGCACTTAACTTCTTTAGTCGACCGTGGCAAGAGGCCTGTTCTGAGTGGAACCTGTCCTGGTAAACCGCTGTATGTTCTTGTGCAAGAAATGTTAAATTAAAACCCGCGCTAAAAACAAAACAAAAAACAATGCTACCTGCAGCTGCTGCTCACTTAAACTAAGAAAAAATAGATTGGTCCATGATTGTGATCCTAGTGGTCTAACATTTTGTGGCATGGATAAGGAGGAGGCCTATTGGAGGGGAGGGAACTTGAAGAGAGCAATCTCGCAAAATGAGACCCAGTGGATACATCGTTTGGGGACCCTCAAACCTCGGGGGCTTAACATCGAATTAGATCTAAATTGTTTTCTATCCAACTGGTAATTTTTACTTCACATGTTTTTACTCTTTTATTTTTATTTTGAGTTTTATTATCATTATTTTCATTTCATAATTTATTTTTTATTTTTATTTTTTCATTCTTTATTATTATTATTTTTTATTTTTATCTTTATATTTATTTTTATTTTTACTTTATTTAATTTTATTTTTTATTTTTATTTTTATTTTTATTTTTTATATTTATTTTTATTTTTTCATTCTATTTTCTTTATCACTTTCACATGTAAAATATTTTGTAATGATTTTTTAACATTTGCAATTCAGTCTCTTTTAATATCTATATGCAAATCAATCTCTCCACTTTTTATTTAAATATACATGATAGTTTGTTATTAATGAATTTTAAATGAATTGTTGATGTTTTTAAAATACAAATTGTGAATAGGAAGTGAGGTGGTGTTTTAATCTTATAAATATGTCATAAAAAAAAAATATCCCGTTATTTAAATAGTTTTTAGATCTGTTTAAATAAATTCACGGGATTACGCATTATTTTAATTTCCTGATCATTTGTAGGGACACCTATTGCTAATGGCATAAACAGGAAGTGTTGTTATCTCAAATGGCGCCCACCCCGCTCCTCCGATTGGCTATAGCAATTGTTAGTAGTAAAGCGGAAGTGATGTCTTTGATAACGCCCCTTGTAGGCGGGTGAAACACGTCAACGCACTTCCTGGCAGACGGCAACCACATGACGTCACATCCTATGCCCTGTGGAACGCAGAAGTGGGCACATACTACGCTGTGATTGTGGTTATCCTATGCTTTTATACTTTCTACTTATGGCTAGAGATGTACCGAACGGTTCGCCGGCGAACGGTTCCCGGCGAACTTCGAACGTTCGCGTTCGCCGCTGCGGGCGAACATATGCGATGTTCGGTCCACCTCCTATACATCATCATTGAGGCAAACTTTGACCCTGAACATCACAGTCAGCAGACACATTCCAGGCCAATCAGCATACCTCCCTCCCACCTCCTATAAATAAGCAAGGGTAGCATCCATCTTAGATCATTTCTGTGTTACTGAGAGCAGGGAAAGTGCTGCTGCTGCTGCTGCTGCTGTTATAGCTGGGGACAGTTCCCGGTCTTGTTAGCCAGTGTTCTTGGTACACTCCTGCTGTAAGGACAGCACCCCAAAAAGCCCTTCCTAGGGCTGGTATTTGAGGTTTTTTTTGGATACATATATATATATATATATATATATATATATATATATATATATTGTCCCCAAAAGCCCTTTTGAGGGCTGGTATTTGTGTAATTTTTTTTGTTCTGTGATATATATATATATATATATATATATATATATATATATATATATATATATATATATATATATTGTCCCCAAAAGCCCTTTTGAGGGCTGGTATTTGTGTAATTTTTTTTGGTCTGTGATATATATATATCTATATATATATAGATATATATATATATATATATATATATATATATATATTGTCCCCAAAAGCCCTTTTGAGGGCTGGTATTTGTGTAATTTTTTTTGTTCTGTGATATATATATATATATATATATATATATATATATATATATATTGTCCCCAAAAGCCCTTTTGAGGGCTGGTATTTGTGTAATTTTTTTTGTTCTGTGATATATATATATATATATATATATATATATATATATATATATATATATATATATATATATATGTATATTGTCCCCAAAAGCCCTTTTGAGGGCTGGTATTTGTGTAATTTTTTTTGGTCTGTGATATATATATATATATATATATAGATATATATATATCTATATATATATATTGTCCCCAAAAGCCCCTTTGAGGGCTGGTATTTGAGTATTTTTTTAATATATATATATATATATATATATATATATATATATATATATATATATGTAGCATGTCCAGAACCAGAAAAAAAAGATCATATAGGTGTAAAAGGGGTTCCCACCATCCCTGCTCTACTGAAAAATTATCTTTTTTTCTGGTTCTGGACATGCTACAGAGCTGAAACTTCACAAGTACAATTTTTAGACCCCCCTAGACACTAAATCACACAAAAAAGTTCTTAAAAATTGTCATTTTTGATAGAGAGCCAATTATTGGAAAACTTAAAAAAAAAAAAAAAACTTAAAAAAAAATTTCTTTGGATTTATTGTTTGGGGGATCTAAAAGGTGTACCTGTGAAGTTTCAGCTCTGCAGCATGTCCAGAACCAGGAAAAAAAGATCATATAGGTGTAAAAGGGGTTCCCACCATCCCTGCTCTACTGAAAAATTATCTTTTTTTCTGGTTCTGGACATGCTACAGAGCTGAAACTTCACAAGTACACTTTTTAGACCCCCTAGACACTAAATCACACAAAAAAAGTTCTTAAAATTGTCATTTTTGATAGAGAGCCAATTATTGGAAAACTTAAAAAAAAAAAAAAACTTAAAAAAAAAAAATTCTTTGGATTTATTGTCTGGGGGGTCTAAAAAGTGTACCTGTGAAGTTTCAGCTCTGTAGCATGTCCAGAACCAGAACAAAAAATAGAATCAGGGTCAGGGCTAGGGTTAGGGTTAGGGTTAGGGTCAGGGCTAAGGTTAGGGTTATTTTTAGTGCTTAGGGTTAGAGTTAGAGGGGTAGGGGTAGGGCTACTAACTCTAACCCTAAGTATCTCACCGTAACCCTAACCCTAGCCCCTAACACTAAACCTAACCCTAACCCTCTAACCATAACCCTAACCCTCTAACCTTAACCCTAACCCTCTAAGCCTAGCCATAAAAATAACCCTAACCCTAAACCTAACCCTAACCCTAACCCTAACCCTAACCCTAGCCCTAACCCTAATTCGTATTTTTTTCTGGTTCTGGACATGCTACAGAGCTGAAACTTCACAGGTACACTTTTCAGACCCCCCAGATGCTAAATCCAAAGAATTTTTTTATTTTTTTTTAATTTTTCCAATAATTGGCTCTCTATCAAAAAATTACAATTTTTAAGAACTTTTTTTTGTGCGATCCCTCTCCGGCATGCCACAGTCCAGGTGTTTGTCCCCTTGAAACAACTTTTCCATTACTATTGTGGCCAGAAAGAGTCCCTGTGGGTTTTAAAATTCGCCTGCCTATTAAAGTCTATGGCGGTTCGCAATGTTCGCAATGTTCGCCGGTTCGCGAACATTCGCCGATGTTCGCGTTCAGCGAATTTTATGTTGGCGACATCACTACTTATGGCTCATTCCCTTCCTTTTTGAGTGCCTGACTGAGGGGGGACTGTAGTTGAAGGCTGGAGGCTTGATGACCCATCCATCCCTATGGGCTGTATCATGCTGGAAAACCACTGCTTATTTGAGGCTTGATTACCATAAAAGTCTGGTGAGTGGATCCCCAAAAGGATCTTTTGAAGCACCTTGTCAGCGTGTGGAGCACTTCAAGCACCTTTATCCAGCACTTTATTGAAACTTTGAGTGGACTATTTTGGACTACACTTTATCCAGCACCTTTGCACTATTAGCACCATAAACAATCTTTGATACCATTGCACTTTTATATGTATGAATTGTTACATTTTTTTTATCACAAGTGCACTTTATTATATATAATTATTGGATGATTTTATTATTTATTTATTATTATTATTGGATGATTTTATTATTTACATATTGATTAATTCACATTCCTGGTTTCACTGTATGGTCTTGGCCACCATGTTACAGCTCAGTTTCAGGGTCTTGGCAATCTTCTTATAGCCTAGGCCATCTTTATGTAGAGCAACAATTCTTTTTTTCAGATCATCAGAGAGTTCTTTGCCATGAGGTGTCATGTGGAACTTCCAGTGACCAGTAAGAGTGAGAGTGATAACACCAAATTTAACACACCTGCTCCCCATTCACACCTGAGACCTTGTAACACTAACAAGTCACAAGACACCGGGGAGGGAAAATGGCTAATTGGGCCCAATTTGGACATGTTCACTTAGGGGTGTACTCACTTTTGTTGCCAGCGGTTTACACATTAATGGCTGTGTGTTGAGTTATTTTGAGGGGACAGCAAATTTACACTGTTATACTAGTGTTGAGCGAACACGGACTGTATTGTTCGGGTCCGTACCGGATAATTGGATTTTTGCTACCTGGACACGGACCCGAAAACTTTACTGTATGTTCGGGTTTAAAATCCGTGTTCGGTAATTTTATTTCCTGTTTTGTATGTAATGGCGCGCTTTTAATGGCGGGCTTTCAACAGCCAATCAACAAGCGTTTAACTGGTGTGCCTTAAGTCATCCCAGCCATGCCCACTAATGTATTAGTAGCTGTGATTGGCCATCTGAAGCATGTGACCCATGTCTTTATACGCTCGAGAGTCACAGTGCGGTGCGTCATTCTGCTGTAGTGTAGAGAGAGAGCACACATCATACGTGCTGGCTGCTGCTGATTAGGGACAGACAGGGAAAAATTGTGCCCGAAAACAATGCAGGGACAGGTCGGAGTGTAGGCAGGGAAAGATATTTGAGCATTTTAGGGACAGGCTGGAGAGATTAGGCAGGGACACATAGGAGACACAGGACAGAACAATCGTCCGTTAGCAATCTACATCGATTTTGCTGTGTGGGGGGTGGTGCAGTGAACGATCTTTTTGCCCTCACTTGAGCCCACTGAGGAGGAGGAGGAGGAGGAGGAGGGAGAAAAAAATATATTTTTATCAGTCTGTTGTGTGCAGCGTTCAGCTATATTTTACTACAGATTGCTGTTCTAATCTGCTATTTAAAAATTACAAAGTTAAAGGGGAATTTTTTTTTTCCCTTCATAGCCAGCTGCTGAGCTGACCGTGACATAAAACATAAGACACTGCTGTGTTCACATGTGCTATTGAAAAATAAATCACCAATTGTATATACTTTTTTCTATTCCACTATTCAATATACACCCTTTTGGGTTAAAAAAAATTAAATTGTGGCATAGTCTGTACTAATCTGCTATTTAAAAATTACAAATTTAAAGGGGAATTTTTTTTTTCCCTTCATAGCCTGCTGCTGAGCTGACCGTGACATAAAACATAAGACACTGCTGTGTTCACATGTGCTATTGAAAAATCACCAATTTTATATCATATTTTTTATTCCGCTATTCAAGCTACACCCTTTTGGGGTAAAAATAATTAAATTGCGGCATAGTCTGTATCAGTACGTGTGAGATACACCTTCCAAATTTTTGGGGCGCATCTTCCACCGCCGAGGATTGCAGGGTGCTTCAGTTTGCCTCCTGTTCCGAACTCCTCCTACTCCTCATCCTGCCTTTAGGGTACTAAAAATTGTAATCAGGGCCTAGTCTGGGATTGTACGTGTGAGATACATCTTTTTATATCATTTTCTATTCCGCAATTCAATCTACACCCTTTTGGGTTAAAAAAATTAAATTGCGGCATAGTCTGTATCGGTACGTGTGAGATACACCTTCCAAATTTTTGGGGCTCATCTTCCACCACCGAGGATTGCAGGGTGCTTCAGTTTGCCTCCTGTTCCTAACTCCTCCTACTCCTCATCCGGCCTTTAGGGTACAAAAAATTGTAATCGGGGCCTAGTCTGGGTTTGCACGTGTGAGATACACCATTTTATATCATATTTTCTATTCCGCTATTCAATCTACACCCTTTTGGGGTAAAAAAAATTAAATTGCAGCATAGTCTTTATCGGTACGTGTGAGATACACCTTCCAAATTTTTGGGGCGCATCTTCCACCGCCGAGGATTGCAGGGTGCTTCAGTTTGTCTCCTGTTCCGAACTCCTCCTACTCCTCATCCTGCCTTTAGGGTACAAAAAATTGTAATCGGGGCCTAGTCTGGGTTTGTACGTGTGAGATACACCTTTTTATATCATATTTTCTATTCCGCTATTCAATCTACACCCTTTTGGGGTAAAAAAAATTAAATTGCGGCATAGTCTGTGTTTGCACGTCTGAGATACACCTTTTTATATCATATTTTCTATTCCGCTATTCAATCTATACCCTTTTGGGGTAAAAAAAATTAAATTGCGGCATAGTCTGTATCGGTACGTGTGAGATACACCTTTCAAATTTTTGGGGCGCATCTTCCACCGCCGAGGATTGCAGGGTGCTTCAGTTTGCCTCCTGTTCCCGAACTCCTCCTACTCCTCATCCTCATCCTGCCTTTAGGGTACAAAAAATTGTCATCGGGGCCTAGTCTGGGTTTGTACGTGTGAGATACACCTTTTTATATTATATTTTCTATTCCGCTATTCAATATACACCCTTTTGGGGTGAAAAAAATTAAATTACAGCATAGTCTGTATTGGTACGTGTGAGATACACCTTTTAAATTTGTTTGGCACATCTCCTTCCACCGCCGAGGATTGCAGGGTGCTTCAGTTTGCCTCCTGTTCCGAACTCCTCCTACTCCTCTTCCTCATCCTCCCTATAGGGTACAAAAAATTGTAATCGGGGCCTAGTCTGTGTTTGTACGTGTGAGATACACCGTTTTATATACTTTTTTATATTCCGCTATTCAATATACACCCTTTTGGGGTGAAAAAAATTAAATTACGGCATAGTCTGTATCGGTATGTGGGAGATACACCTTTTAAATTTGTTTGGCGCATCTCCTTCCACCGCCAAGGATTGCAGGGTGCTTCAGTTTGCCTCCTGTTCCGAACTCCTCCTACTCCTCTTCCTCATCCTCCCTTTAGGGTACAAAAAATTGTAATCGGGGCCTAGTCTGTTTTATTACGTGTGAGATACAGCGTTTTATACACTTTTTTATATTCTGCTATTAAATATACACCCTTTTGGGGTGAAAAAAATTAAATTACGGCGTAGTCTGTATCGGTACGTGTGAGATACACCTTTTAAATTTGTTTGGCGCATCTCCTTCCACCGCTGAGGATTGCAGGGTGCTTCAGTTTGCCTCCTGTTCCGAACTCCTCCTACTCCTCTTCCTCATCCTCCCTTTAGGGTACAAAAAATTGTAATCGGGGCCTAGTCTGTGTTTGTACGTTTGAGATACAGCGTTTTATATACTTTTTTCTATTCCGCTATTCAATATACACCCTTTTGGGGTGAAAAAAATTAAATTACGGCATAGTCTGTATCGGTATGTGTGAGATACACCTTTTAAATTTGTTTGGCACATCTCCTTCCACCGCCAAGGATTGCAGGGTGCTTCAGTTTGCCTCCTGTTCCGAACTCCTCCTACTCCTCTTCCTCATCCTCCCTTTAGGGTACAAAAAATTGTAATCGGGGCCTAGTCTGTTTTATTACGTGTGAGATACAGCGTTTTATACACTTTTTTATATTCTGCTATTAAATATACACCCTTTTGGGGTGAAAAAAATTAAATTACGGCGTAGTCTGTATCGGTACGTGTGAGATACACCTTTTAAATTTGTTTGGCGCATCTCCTTCCACCGCTGAGGATTGCAGGGTGCTTCAGTTTGCCTCCTGTTCCGAACTCCTCCTACTCCTCTTCCTCATCCTCCCTTTAGGGTACAAAAAATTGTAATCGGGGCCTAGTCTGTGTTTGTACGTTTGAGATACAGCGTTTTATATACTTTTTTCTATTCCGCTATTCAATATACACCCTTTTGGGGTGAAAAATATTAACTTACGGCATAGTCTGTATCGGTACGTGTGAAATACACCTTTTAAATTTGTTTGGCGCATCTCCTTCCACCGCCGAGGATTGCAGAGCGCTTCAGTTTGCCTCCTGTTCCGAACTCCTCCTACTCCTCTTCCTCATCCTCCCTTTAGGATACAAAAAATTGTAATCTGGGCCTAGTCTGTGTTTGTACGTGTGAGATACAGCGTTTTTTATACTTTTTTCTATTCCGCTATTCAATATACACCCTTTTGGGGTGAAAAAAATTGAATTACGACATAGTCTGTATCGGTACGTGTGAGATACACTTTTAAATTTGTTTGGCGCATCTCCTTCCACCGCCGAGGATTGAAGGGCGCTTCAGTTTGCCTCCTGTTCCGAACTCCTTCTACTCCTCTTCCTCATCCTCATCCTCCCTTTAGGGTACAAAAAATTGTAATCGGGCCCTAGTCTGTGTTTGTACGTGTGAGATACACCGTTTTATATACTTCTTTCTATTCTGCTATTCAATATACACCCTTTTGGGGTGAAAAAAATTAAATTGCGGCATAGTTTGCTTATTTGACTGTGAGATACACCTGTGCGATACTGTTGTTGTTTTGTTCCGCTATTCAATAAACACCTAGGGCAAGGTCATAAATTACAGAAATATGAGGAGAACGTCAAATAGGGGCTGTGGCCTGGGTCGTGGTGCTGCTGGTAGAGCTCCTGTTGCAAGGAGAGGACGTGGTCGATCTGTGCCAGGTACACGCACAAGTGAAACACCTTCCTCAAGTGTGAGTAGGCAACAGAACCTGCAGCAGTATTTGGTAGGGCATCATGCGCCTCTACAAGTGTTGAGGCAAGAACAAGTAGAGGCGATAGTAGATTGGGTTGCTGACAGTGCCTCCAGTTCCTTCACATTATCTCCCACCCAGTCTACTGCAGAAAGGTCAGAGTTGGCACCTGCAGCCGATGTCCAACCGTCTTTCACCTCACCCCCTTGCAAATCAGGCAAGCAGTTTGAGCCCCAAGTCATGCAGCAGTCTCTTCTTCTTTTTGAGGACTCTGTCAGCAGGGTTTCCCAGGGCCATCCACCTAGCCCTGCCCCAGAAGTGGAAGAGATTGAGTGCAGCGATGCCCAACCACTTATTTCTCAAGATGAGTACATAGAAGGACCATCGCAGCATGTCTCCGAAGATGACGAAACGCAGGTGCCAACTGCTGCGGTACTCAGAATTGTGGAGGCCGACAAGGAGGGCAGGGGTGAAGACTGGGTGGAAGATGATGTGGAGGACGATGAGGTCCTCGACCCCACATGGAATGAAGGTCATGCAGGTGACCTGAGTAGTTTGGAGGAAGAGGCGGTGGTCGCACAGAGCCACCAGCACAGCAGAAGAGGGAGCAGGGTGCAGAAGCGGAGCAGCCGTGCCCTAGACACTACGCCTGCTACTGCCCAACGCAGCAAGGGACCGAGCGCACCAAAGCCAGCTCAAAGGAGTTCTCTAGGGTGGAAGTTCTTCAGACAATGTGCTGATGACAGGACACGAGTGGTTTGCACCCTGTGCAATCAGAGCCTGAAGCGAGGCATAAACCTTCTCAACCTGAGCACAACCTGTTTGACCAGGCATCTAAGTGCAAAGCACGAGCTGCAGTGGAGTAGACACCTTCAAAACCAAGAAAGGCCTCTGGCTCCTCCTGCTTCCTCTTCTGCTGCAGTCTCGGCCTCTTCATCCACCTCTGTAGTGATACCGGCACCTGCCACCCCGCAAACAGACGATCTATCAGCAACACCACCACCTGGGTCACCAACCATCTCCACAATGTCCCGTGGAAGTGTTCAGCTTTCCATCTCCCAAACACTTCAGAGGAAGAGGAAGTACCCCCCTACCCACCCACGATCCCTGGCCCTGAATGCCAGCATTTCAAAATTCTTGGCCTTTGAAATGCTGTCATTCCATCTGGTGGAGACGCACAGTTTTTAAAAGCCTTATGTCGATGGCTGTCCCACAGTACGTCGTGCCCAGCCGCCACTACTTTTCCAGGCAAGCCATCCCTTCCCTGCACAACCAAGTGGGGGAAAAAATCAGGTGTGCACTGCGCAACGCCATCTGTGGCAAGGTCCACCTAACTACCGATACGTGGACCAGTAAGCACGGTCAGGGGCGTTATATCTCCCTAACGGCACACTGGGTAAATGCAGTGGCGGATGGGCCTGAGGCGGATAGCAATTTGGCGCATGTCCTTCCACCACCGAGGATTGCAGGGCGCTTCAGTTTGCCTCCTGTTCCTAACTCCTCCTACTCTGCTTCCTCATCCTCTACCGCCTCCTCATCCGGACAGCGTAACACCTTCACCACCAACTTCAGCACAGCCAGGGGTAAACGACAGCAGGCAGTTTTAAAACTTGCCTGTTTGGGGGAAAAACCACACACCGCGCAGAATGTGTGAAGGAGCATGGAACAGCAGACAAATGAGTGGTTGCTGCCAGCGAGCCTCAAGCCCGGCCTGGTGGTGTGCAATAACGGGCGAAATCTCATAGCAGCTCTGGGCCTAGCCGGTTTGACGCACATCCCTTGCCTGGCGCATGTGCTGAATTTGGTGGTGCAGAGGTTCCTTAAAAATTCCCCCGATATGTCAGAGCTTCTGCAGAAAGTGCGGGCTGTCTGTGCGCACTTTCAGCGTTCTCACCCTGCTGCTGCTCGCCTGTCAGCACTGCAGCGTAACTTCGCCCTTCCTGCTCACCGCCTCATATGTGACGTGCCCACAAGGTGGAACTCCACCTTGCACATGCTGGAAAGACGAGCAGCAGCAGGCCATAGTGGAGTTTCAGCTGCAGCACGCACGCGTGAGTCGCTCTGCGGAACAGCACCACTTCACCACCAATAACTGGGCCTCCATGCGAGACCTGTGTGCCTTGTTGCACTGTTTTGAGTACTCCACCAACATGGCCAGTGCCGATGACGCCGTTGTCAGCTTAACTATCCCACTTCTATGCCTCCTTCAAAAACGATTCGGGCGATGATGGAATGTGGATGAGGATGTGGCACAGGATGAGGAGGAGGAGGAGGATGAAGAGGTAACATTTCCAAGGCTTTCAGGGCAGTCATTTGCAAGTGGCTCCGAGGGTGGGTTCCTGCACACACAAACGCCAGGGACACAATTGTCCAGCAGGGGCACAGTTCTGGAGGATGAGGAGGATGAGGAGGAGGAGATGGAAGAGGAGATGGAATCATGTTCACAGCAGGGTATCACCCAGGCCAGCTCATGGCCATCACTGGTGCGTGGCTGGGGGGATACAGAGGACAAAGACGATACACCTCCCACAGAGGACAGCCTTTCGTTGCCTCTGGGCAGCCTGGCACACATGAGCGATTACATGCTGCAGTGTCTCCACAACGACCGCAGAGTTGCCCACATTCTAACTTGTGCTGATTACTGGGTGGCCACGCTGGTGGGTCCCCGTTACAAGGACAACGTTCCGTCCTTAATTCACTCACTGGAGCGTGATCGCAAGATGCGCGAGTACAAGCGCATGCTGGTAGACGCGATGCTGCTGGCATTCCCACCTGACAGCGGGGCCACAGTGGAAGCACAAGGCCAAGGCAGAGGAGGAGGAGGAAGAGGTCCCCAACGCAACCAGGGCACCGTCAGCACCTCAGAAGGCAGGGTTAGCATGGCCGAAATGTGGAAAAGCTTTGTCAGCACGCCACAACAAACAGCAGCACCAGCAGCTCATATGGAACGTCTTAGAAGGAGGCAGCATTTCACCAACATGGTGGAGCAGTATGTGTGCACACGCCTACATGTAGTGAATGACGGGTCTGCCCCCTTCAACTTCTGGGTCTCCAAATTGGGCACAAGGCCTGAGCTTGCCCTTTACGCCTTGGAGGTGCTGGCATGCCCTGCAGCCAGTGTATTATCTGAACGTGTTTTTAGCACGGCTGGGGGTGTTATCACAGACAAGCGCAACCACCTGTCCAGAGACAATGTGGACAAGCTCACGTTCATTAAAATGAACCAGGCATGGATCCCACAGGACTTTTCCGTACCTTGTGCAGAATAGAGATGGATACCGACCTTACCCAGCCATTGTTATATTTGTGATCTTTCTCACTCTTTGGGGGTGTACCCTAATTTAAAATGACTGAAAAAAAGCAGTGTTGGCTACCTCGTCCCCCTCCACCGCCACTTACACCTACACCGCCACATCCACCGCCACCTCAACCTCCCTCCTACTCCATATGGGCCTCATCCTTCACAGATGAAGAAAATTGTTTTATTTTTCTGTTTTTTTTTGTTGTTTTAAGTTATTTCCCTATCCACATTTGTTTGCAGAACACTTGCCATGCTCTTAACTACATTTTGCTGCCATTTGCAGCACTCTAGGCCTTTCCATTGTTTTTTTTTAGAGCCATTTTAGTGCCTGAAAGTTCGGGTCCCCATTGACTTCAATGGGGTTCGGTGTCCGGGTAAAGTTCGGAAAAAGTCCGGGACACGGACCCGGACTTTTTTTTTCAAGTTCGGCCGAACCTGCCGAACACGGACATCCAGGTGTCCGCTCAACTCTACTCACTACTTTACATTGTAGCAAAGTGTAATTTCTTCAGTGTTGTTACATGGAAAGATATAATAAAATATTGACAAAAATGTAATGGGTCTACTCACTTTTGTGAGATACTGTGTGTATATATATATATATATATATATATATATATATATATATATATATATATATATATACACACTGTAGATAATATGTAAGAAGCTTTTAGTAGGCAGCTGATTTTCATTGGCAAGGTTTGTGCATTAACAACCTAGGAAGTTCTTCCTAGGTAGCCGCTTGACATGGCACAGCAGACAGGCTTATACTCAAGAAATAAAAACTTGAGTGTACTTCACAGAAAATGCACACTATGTAAGCAGCTTTTGGCTTTCAGTGAGAGACTATACAGATTAATTAATCAAAAAAATAAAAATTATTCTTATTTTACAACAAAAAAAAATAGAAATATTGTAGCAAACCCATGTACAATATTTAGGCACATTTAGTAGGCCACAATTTACAAAGTGACACAAAGCACTTTTTTTTTAAATCCTAAACCAAAGCTTCCACAGTTTTGTACATAATTGTCCTTGAAAGAGAATAGCTATGAAGCTGTAAACACAGGACAACAGTAACATATACTGTATGGAATGCAGTCACGTTTCCAAAGACAAGGGGAGTTGCAAGATTTCTCATCTAACATGTGTAACTGATGAACCCCAAATCATTTTTAACATTTTTTTTGATGTTTTAATGTTTGAGAGGAATGAATAAGGCTTTATATTAGTTTTACTAAAAGAAAAAAAAAAAAAAAAACACACACACACAGGGGAAACAACCATGCCAAGTACTATGAGCCAACATTAAAAAAATAGAAAAAAAATTAGTTATGACTTTGCTGCAATGTTATAATATAATACATTAATATCTGATGTAAACTTGGGACCAAAGCCAAAGCAGAGCAAAACTTACCCTAGAACTCCACATTCAACAGTATAAAATTGTTTTTTCTTAGCATTCTTGAATTAACATTATTCCTCGTAATTACAAAAAATGGTCTATAGGAACAAAGCAATAACTATTTTCCTTTGTTCTTCTAAACTAAGAATTATAAAAACTTTTTTTTACCATTGAAAAGGCAACCTAACCAACTTTGAGAGTATTTAAATTAGGATGACAAATGGCACACTAAAGATTAACATACATTTTATACCATTTATTAGGCAATCCATCTAGACTAGAGGTCTTAGAAGATGAAAGTAATTTAATAACTTCTATTAGCTACTCCAGAGTAAAATCAGTGTCTAATGCAGCTTATTCAACTGCATTTAAAGAGGGAAAATAAATAATATCCAGCTAATCTTCCAGCTTAACAATTGAATAAAGAAATGCTGTACTACAGAAGACATAATGAAAGAATAATTTAGCAAAATCATCTGGATTTCTGATGGTTTCTCTACTTAGATTGTAAATATCGGAGATACCAAATAAGTGAATCCTTGCTTGTTAATTCTTAAAGCATATGGCCTCTCTACTCTGCAAACATAAAAAGTTTTTAATGTTTATAATAAAAGTTCCTTCTTGGAAACCCTCGCACTGAAGTATAACGTTTAAGACTGTGATTTTTGATTACCATTGTCTTCTTCACCAAACTGTGCCATGCTAGAAATGAAAGAACCATGAGAAAGACCTCACTGTCTCTCAAGTACCTGTTTCTACTATCTAGTTAGTCTAAATTCACATTTCAGAAGAGCCCTAAAACAGTCTTAAACATTAATAGTGTTATATCCTTAGTAAGCCAAAGGTAGCTTGGATAGAAATGACAGGAAATGTACCGGGGGATTGGAGGAAAGCTAACATGATACTGATATTCAAAAAAGGGCAGAGGCATATCCCGGGAAATTGTAGGCCGGTCAGTCTGACATCGATAGTATGTAAACTTCTGGAGGGGATGATAAGGGACTATATCGTAGAGTTTGCTAAGGACAACAACATCATCAGCAGTAATCAGCACGGGTTTACGAATGGGCATTCTTGTCAAACCAATTTGTTAACATTCTACGAGGAGGTGAGCTGTGAGCAAGACAGGGGGAGACCAGTGGATGTGGTGTACCTGGATTTCGCTAAGGCATTTGATACAGTTCCCCACAAGCACTTAATTTATAAAATAAGGTCTGCAGGCATCGACCACAAGGTTTGCTCTTGGATACGGAACTGGCTAAAAGGGCATGTCCAAAGGGTGGTAATAAATAGCGCATACTCAGACTGGTCTGGGGTGGTAAGTGAGGTCCCCCAAGGCTCAGTCCTGGGACCAACCTTGTTCAATTTATTCATAAACAGCATTGAGGACAGGATCAGTAATTTTGTGATGACACAAAATTGGGCAAGGCAATAACTGCACAGCATGAGGCAGATATCTTACAGAATGACCTGAACAAAATAGCAGAGTGGGCAACGACATGGCAAATGAGGTTTAATGTGTAGAAGTGTAAGGTTTTGCACTTGGGGACTAAAAACATAAAAGCACAATACACTTTAAGGGGGGAACCTTTGGGGGAATCAAAAATAGAGAAAGATCTGGGAGTCTTGGCAGAGGATAGACTAGGCAATAGCATGCAATGTCAAGCGGCAGCTGCCAAAGCAGGCAGAATATTAGCATGCATAAAGAAGGGGATGTATTCCAGAGATAAAACTATAATCCTTCCACTTTATAAAACTCTGGTCTGACTGCATCTGGAGTATTCTGTCTAGTTCTGGTCACCAGTCCTCAGGAGGGATGTGTTGGAGCTGGAGAGAGTCCAGAGAAGGGGAACTAAACTAATTAGGCGATTGGAGGACCTTAACTATGAAGAGCGTCTACAATCGCTTAATTTATTCTCCCTGGTGAAGAGACGCCTGAGAGGGGACATGATAGCAATTTAAAAATATCTCAATGGTGATCTCAGCACAGAAAAAAAGCTATTCAGTCACAAGGATTGTATGAGGGCGCGAGGACATACATATTAGATGAGAAGCATTTTAACTTCAGGCAATGCAGGGGGCTCTTTACTGTTAGGGCTACAAGATTGTGGAATTCTCTACCACAAGAGGTAGTTTCTGCGGGAAGTATGGCTACTTTCAAAAGACTCTTGGACATACATCTCAAGGATCAGAACATAAGGTGGTATTAGAGATGATTATGGCCACACACACCTACACAGGTTGAACTGGATGGACCATTGTCTTTATTCAACCTCAACTACTATGTAACTATGTATGTAAGAAATTGTTTTAACTTTATGGAAAAAAAAAAAAATTGTTTTGTTAAAAATTAAAAAAAAAAAAAAAAAAAAAACAGTAACGAATTGTTATATATTCCACTGCTAAAACTGCTAAAAGCCCAACTTCAAAAAAAAAAAAGGCTAAATAGATCCATGAAAGTGACTAATATGATGAGTATTATGATATGACTAGTATTTGCTGAGAGGCATTTTGAGTATTCTGCAGATCTCACTTTTTGTCACAAAGTTTTAAAAATTGAAAAAAGAAAAAAAAAAAATGAATTTTCCTTTTTTTTCTTCATTTTCCAAAACAAATGAGAGCTGCAAATAATACTTACCATGCCTCTCAACAAATACTTTCTGAAAATGGGTCATTTGGGGGGGCTTGTGCTATCTTGGCATTTCATGGCCTCCAAAGCTGTGATAGGTAGTGAGAAGTGAAATCAACGATTTACCCCCTAAAAAAAAGCGTACCGGCTCATTTTAGATCACATCACCAACGGGACCCCAGCTGTTTACAGTTTTGGGGGATCGAACGAGTAACACCATCTTGGAGAGGGGCTAATTGGGTCAGGAAACTGTCCAAATGCGAAACCAAGTGGATATTCCTGACCCAATCTTTGAGCCCCATAGGCCTCAACATCGAATTGGACATGAACTGTTTTATTAGTGATTCTTAATTTATTTTAATCACAGAATATTTATATATTTTATGAAATTTTATATGTAAAATTTTACATGAATAATGGACATGTGGAATATTGTCTACTGTTGTCCCTGTAAGGTTGTGTTATTTTGGGGTGAGTTTTGGTTTTCTCCACCTCGAACGATTAACTTTACGGATGATTATGTCTTGGACTATTATTTATTTATGGAATTTTGGATTTTTAATGTACTAATTCCAAATCTGTATATATACCAGTATTGTATACGGTTTTATTGTTGTGTATGGTTTATTTTCATGCATTTAATGTGTGTTATTTTTCAATATTGTATATTGCAAGCACAGCCATTTGAATTTAGAAATTAAGTTTATATACTTTATGCAACTCTTTTCCATTGTGCATGCGCCTATAACCTGAGCTCTAGTACCCATCTGTATGTATGTGGGAGTCAAATTGTCCAATATAGGATACCCCTGAAGCAATTTCTTTCATGTATGGCATATTGCACCCTTATCCCGCGGGGGAGCAGGCGCAAGAGCAGAAAGGGCTTTAGTTGATGGGAGTTGGGAGAACTGTCACCGTTAAGTGTTAACTGAGAGTTCGGTATTATCAGGTGGCGCATACCCAATCAGATTTGGTATATCGCCTAATGGGCGTGGAAACCGAGGTACTTATGTTGCTGCCGTGACCGCCGTGGCCACGCCCCCGTGATGAAGTCGGAAGTACAAAACGCGTCGAGGCGTGGCCAGGTGGCGTAACCTCATTCCTATTACGAGGAGACTACAAACCCGGAAGGCGCGCAGCCCACGGCGTGGAGCCTGGGTCCCGATCCTGAAGGGTAAAACATCTCCGACTGTGTGACATGCTGTGAAATCACTTGAGACATGTGAGTGCAATGTTTTATGTATCAATAAAGTGAAGTGCTGAAACGTTATCACGCTAGTGGAGCATTTCTCTTCCTTTGCATGCCTCATATGTGATTGGTCCCGAGTTGCTGTCCCGGTTGTGGAAGTCTAAGGGAAGATATTTACTATCTGCTTGTTTGCTCTTTCATGAAAGTGATTGAGCCTATGGAGCTGGTGAGTGGGTATTGCTTATCCCCCTTCAGAGCACATTGGTGACGGTTTGGTGACCCCATATATCTGCACCTACAATCTGCTCCTCCTAACCGATGCTTGTGGACCTGGATTGCATAGCATTTATGAACTGTACCTCATTGGTGTTATTTATTTATTTCTGTCAGTGCTTGCTGACAAAGTGGTAGGGGCTGGATCATCGATCTCCCCTTGCGCTACAGGAATATTTTACTTATGTGTGTTTGATTATTCTTTTATTTATGTACATTTTATTAAGTAGCAGCATAAACCACACCATTGTTGAGTGATATTTCCTCATTTAGCGCTTGGTTGCTTGCAATTAGTTTGGTATCCGTGTGCTTGTAAGCAGTTTATTTTTATACTTTCTTTGTTACCCAGCAGCTATGGATGCTATAAAATTTCTGGGATCCCGGCAACTGGATCTCAAGAATATTTTTAGCTCCAATCAGGTGGCAACACCTGATGAGGATATAACATCTACTCTGAAAACTCTATCGTATACTTTAGAGAAACAGGTGAGAACCTGGTGGGACATCAACACCATTGAATTTTACCTCTCTGAAGGTTTAATCAGCAGAGGTCTAAGGTGGGATGTTGCCCCCCAGGATGGTCTCACAGATATAGAGTCCATTAACGAATGGTACTCTTTTTTTCACCAAGCGGGTATGGAATTACAAGCGTTAATCCTGAAAAGGAAAAAACGCAAAATGGAACTTATCAATGATAAGATTAAAGAGTTGCAGAAAAAGATTGAAAAAGTCCAAGAAACAACAGAAATTAAAGATTTTAATGAGAAAACCAAGTCCAAATTAGATAAAATTGATAAAGAGACTCAGTTGAAAAAAGTGAAGAAATTCAACAGAGACTCTAAAGATTTCAAATCCAATCAGGTGTATTGTTGGCAAGCTGATATAATCACTACTGGCAATCTTACATCTGTAACCAGTAGATTACCTGAGAGGGATTCGTCTGTGGGCCCTTCTGGGGAAGCATCACAGCCTATTGAACCCACCACTCCGGTGGTTGTGGATAGGAGGCCTGTTCAGATAGGAACCCCCCTTGGAGAACAGCGGTGGACTGGCCCTCCGAGGAGAGGACAGAATAGGGGTAGAGATAGATCCCGTGGCAACAACAGGGGTCACATGGGGGGACAATCCCGGTCCAATTCTGTCCATACCCGTAATTACTATGCGCCGTTAGCTGGTAATGTGACCGAGACCCCCCGTAACCAACCTTTTTTAGGGAGGGGCAGGGGGAGGGGTCAACATCGGCCCCACCCCCGAGGGCACCCAGGGGAACAACGTGGAAACTCAAATCAAAACCACAACGAGGAGTTAGAGCGGGAAGACAAATCCAATTCAAGAAAAAGAAGAAGGGAACGTTAGGCCAAGGAATCTATAATATTAGCTCGGTCAGTCTATCAGAAAAAGAGTTATATATTCTTGACCAAGGTCTGAAATGTGCCCCCAAACGTTCGCTTAATAAATTCAATACGTATATTGATACGCACAAGTACATACGTAAATTGAATATAAAGAAGTACCTTATCAACAATCCTATTACATCGATAAGTAATACCAACTCAAATGGAGTGACCAATAGTGGCCTAAGGAATAAGTCCACTTGGAACCCCCCTGTGCGCAATAACCAGTCAGTGGAGGTCTTTAAAGGCCTAGTGCTAAGGGATCTGCAAACACTCCCGATTGACCACTCTGTAAAAAGGAAAAATACACATATACAGGAAGGCCTCGAGACCCTTGAACAACGGAGGGATATTATCATCCGACCGGCGGACAAGGGAGGGGGAGTGGTTATAATGGATCAGGAGTTGTACCATAGACAATTACGGGAGATGTTGGATGATAAGGACACATATAGGGTATTACCTAGGGATCCAACAGGAGATTTTGAAACGGATCTGAAAATCTTGGTTAACCAAGGGTATAAAAATTATGTTCTAACTAAAAAAGAGAAGAACTACCTGGTACCAAATGCATGTCGTATACCCATAGTGTACACCCTCCCGAAAATCCATTAGGATCCGGCGTGCCCTCCACCTCGACCAATCGTAAATGGGATTGGATCGGTATCTGCAAGATTAGGCCAATATTTGGATACTTTCTTGCAGCCGAGTGTGAGGAGCACCAAAGCTTACCTGAAGGACACAAAAGACTTACTCATGTCTTTGGATGATGTGATTTTGGGGGATGACTCGTCCGCCTTCCTTGTGACGGCGGACGTGTCATCCCTCTATACCATCATCCAACATGATGACGCCTTGTTGGCATTAAACTGGGCCATGAGCAGGCGTGATGACCTACCAATGAATCAAAAGGTCTTCATTCGGAATGCCCTAGACTTTTGTCTAGGGCATAATTACTTCTGGTATCAACAGAAGTTTTACAGCCAGAAGAGGGGCGTGGCTATGGGAGCGAAATTTGCCCCCAGCCTCGCCAACCTCTTCATGGCTGAATGGGAGGACAAGTACATCTTCAGTAGTGAGAGATCTGCCCTACTGTTTTACCGTAGGTTTATAGATGATATTTTCTTTATTTGGAATGACACTGAAGAGAGTCTGATAGAGTTTATGAGTTATCTAAATGATAACATCAATAATATAAAATTGGATTTTCAGTGGAGCCAAGAGGAAATTCATTTTTTAGATGTGAACATTAGGAAACTAATGGGGAAACTGACTACAACTTTCTACTTTAAACCTACGGATAGGAACAGCTATTTGTCCATACAAAGTGGTCACCACCCGAATTGGTTACACAACATCCCGCGCGGGCAATTTATGCGAGTGAGACGCAATTGCACGTTTGATGAGGATTTTGTGTCACAGGTCGAAGTATTAAAGAAACGGTTTGTTGAAAAAGGTTACAAAGAGGAGACGTTGGAAAATGAAATTAAGTGCATCTTGGACATTCCAAGATCTGCATGTTTACAATCCACCAATAGACCTCAGAATGAATCGGAGGAGAGACAGTGGTGTTTCCTATCCGATTATTCTGAAGACCATAAAAAAGTAGAGGCCATTTTTAAGTCTCATTGGCATGTCCTACAAATGGATGCCACTTTGGGACCTGTGTTGCCGGAAGTGCCGAAGTTCATCTACCGGAAAGCGCCTAATTTTGGCAATAGGGTGGTAAAAAAGGTGCTAGATGCACTCAATACATCCTTCTTTCCGGGTCGGCGAGGCTTCCATAAGTGTGGGAGATGTAAGACCTGCTCCTTCACCACTGCAAATATGAGGAGACGTGACTCATTTTTTGTGGAAGCAATTGGTAAAGAATTTGAGGTCCAACATTTAATTACATGTGACACTACGCACGTAGTATATGCATTGAAGTGCCCATGTAAATTGATCTACATTGGCAGGACTAAACGGACGCTAAGTATTTGGGTGGGTGAACATGTCACCAACATTATCAAAGGTAAGACAGAACACAGCGTACCGGCTCATTTTAGATCACATCACCAACGGGACCCCAGCTGTTTACAGTTTTGGGGGATCGAACGAGTAACACCATCTTGGAGAGGGGCTAATTGGGTCAGGGAACTGTCCAAATGCGAAACCAAGTGGATATTCCTGACCCAATCTTTGAGCCCCATAGGCCTCAACATCGAATTGGACTTGAACTGTTTTATTAGTGATTCTTTATTTGTTTTATTAGTGATTCTTAATTTATTTTAATCGCAGAATATTTATATATTTTATGAAATTTTATATGTAAAATTTTACATGAATAATGGACATGTGGAATATTGTCTACTGTTGTCCCTGTAAGGTTGTGTTATTTTGGGGTGAGTTTTGGTTTTCTCCACCTCGAACGATTAACTTTACGGATGATTATGTCTTGGACTATGATTTATTTATGGAATTTTGGATTTTTAATGTACTAATTCCAAATCTGTATATATACCAGTATTGTATACGGTTTTATTGTTGTGTATAGTATTGTATATTGCAAGCACAGCCATTTGAATTTAGAAATGAAGTTTATATACTTTATGCAACTCTTTTCCGTTGTGCATGCGCCTATAACCTGAGCACTAGTACCCATCTGTATGTATGTGGGAGTCAAATTGTCCAATATAGGATACCCCTGAAGCAATTTCTTTCATGTATGGAATATTGCACCCTTATCCCGCGGGGGAGCAGGCTCAAGAGCAGAAAGGGCTTTAGTGGATGGGAGTTGGGAGAACTGTCACCGTTAAGTGTTAACTGAGAGTTCGGCATTATCAGGTGGCGCATGCCCAATCGGATTGAGTATATCGCCTAATGGGCGTGGAAACCGAGGTACTTATGTTGCTGCCGTGACCGCCGTGGCCATGCCCCCGTGAGGAAGTCGGAAGTACGAAACGCGTCGGGGCGTGGCCAGGCGGCGTAACCTCATTCCTATTACGAGGAGACTACAAACCCGGAAGGCGCGCAGCCCACGGCGTGGAGCTTGGGTCCCGATCCTGAAGGGTAAAACATCTCCGACTGTGTGACATGCTGTGAAATCACTTGAGACATGTGAGTGCAATGTTTTATGTATCAATAAAGTGAAGTGCTGAAACGTTATCACGCTAGTGGAGCATTTCTCTTCCTTTGCATGCCTCATATGTGATTGGTCCCGAGTTGCTGTCCCGGTTGTGGAAGTCTAAGGGAAGATATTTACTATCTGCTTGTTTGCTCTTTCATGAAAGTGATTGAGCCTATGGAGCTGGTGAGTGGGTATTGCTTATCCCCCTTCAGAGCACATTGGTGACGGTTTGGTGACCCCATATATCTGCACCTACAATCTGCTCCTCCTAACCGATGCTTGTGGACCTGGATTGCATAGCATTTATGAACTGTACCTCATTGGTGTTATTTATTTATTTCTGTCAGTGCTTGCTGACAAAGTGGTAGGGGCTGGATCATCGATCTCCCCTTGCGCTACAGGAATATTTTACTTATGTGTGTTTGATTATTCTTTTATTTACGCCCTTAGAAAGCCTGAAGGTAGTAACTGGATTTTTGACTTACCGTAAAATACTTTTCTCATAAGTTCATTGATGGACGCAGTTCCTGATGCATATCAGTAGGGTTATACTGCCCCCTACAGGAGTAGGACACTAGGCAGAAAAAAAGTTCTGACTATACCTATGGGCAGTCCCGGAGGGTACACCCTCTCTCTTCCTGCATAGGATGTCAGTTTTGTATCAAAGCAGTGTCAAAGAAGTAACACAAAAAAGAGTCCTGGCGCTGATCCAAGACATGAAGATCCTATGATGTCCTTGTATGAGGAGTGCACAATTGTAATAGGAAATGTATTTAATGCACCACTGCTCGCCCAATCCTAGACACAGGATGGTGTATAGATAGGTAGGAATAAAAAATAGGATGGCGCTCTAGTGTGCATCATTATGGTAAATAACCCCAATGGAAGCTCAAATGTACAATCTTATGAAAGTTTATTAGGTATGTCCATAATTGGTTAAAACAATTTAGCATGTAATCCTACCGATCCTTGAAGCCTCTGTGTCTCCTGGCTATACTGCAGGGATCCCTGATGTGTGTCATGGGAACCTGGTACCTTTGTGACCGATGGAAGGGAGGTAGTGCTCTCATGTTGAAAAAAATGGTCCTCAGTGGTGGAGGCTCGCACGGTCCAGTGTGCGGCCGCGTCCCTGAACCGGAGCCGATGCGTTGTGCTCCCGTAGTGCCCGCCGTGAACACCGGGAGCTGCACGCAGATGATGTCACCAAAGGGAGCCGGAAGTTCGCTGAGAGTCAGCCGAAGAGACAAACCGAAAGCCGGGGGGAGCGGAGGAAATGATGTGCTCGCTTCTCTGGAGCTGATGCGTTGTGCTCCCGTAGTGCCCGCCGTGAGCACCGGGAGCCGCACGCAGATGACGTCACCAAAGGGAGACAGAAGTCCGCTGAGAGTCAGCTAAAGAGACAACCCGAAAGCCGGGGGGAGCGGAGGAAATGATGTGCTCGCTTCTCTGGAGCCTCCCATTGCCACAACTACATGTTTCGCTACAATGTAGCTTTGTCAAGACTTGACAAAGCTACATTGTAGCGAAACATGTAGTTGTGGCAACGGAAGGCAACGGGAGGCTCCAGAGAAGCGAGCACATCATTTCCTCCGCTCCCCCCGGCTTTCGGGTTGTCTCTTCGGCTGACTCTCAGCGGACTTCCGGCTCCCTTTGGTGACGTCATCTGCGTGCGGCTCCCGGTGCTCACGGTGGGCACTACGGGAGCACAATGCATCGCCTCCGGTTCAGGGACGCGGCCGCACATTGGACCGTGCGAGCCTCCACCACTGAGGACCATTTTTTTCAACCTGAGAGCACTACCTCCCTTCCATCGGTCACAAAGGTACCAGGTTCCCATGACACACATCAGGGATCCCTGCAATATAGCCAGGAGACACAGAGGCTTCAAGGATTGGTAGGATTACATGCTAAATTGTTATAACCAATTATGGACATACCTAATAAACTTTCATAAGATTGTACATTTGAGCTTCCATTGGGGTTATTTACCATAATGATGCACACTAGAGCGCCATCCTATTTTTTTATTCCTATCAAAGAAGTAACACCAACCCAACTCAAAATAGAAAAATACAGTTTTCTCTATCGTTCATTGACAGACGCAGTTCCTGATGCATATCAGTAGGGACGTCCCAAAGCAGTGCCATAAAATGAGGGGTGGGGACAGCAGAAAAAAACAAGTCTCCAAGGCTAAACATAGCCAACCAGGCAACATGGGTCTCATTAGAACAGCAAGATGAGGCCCACCTGAAACAAACAAACACTCCCAAGGAAGGCCAAAAGCCCTCCAAACTGCAGCCAGCAAAACTTTGCAGCCAAAAGAGGCCTCTGCAGATGCCAGCACGTCCACCTTATAAAATTTGGTAAAGGTGTGAACAGATGACCAGGTAGACCCCTTGCAACCTGAAGCCCAGATGCCTGTATGGCAAAAAGCCCAGGAAGCACTAAGCACCCGAGTAGAACGCGCCCGAAACAGGGAAAGGTAGGACCTGACCCTTAATTGAATAAGCCTGTCTGATCCATCTGAAAACAGGATGGTAATACAATGCCTCATTCAAGTGAACACTAGAAACCACTAGAAGGACAGATCCGGATGAAGTACCACCTGTCTCCACGAAACCAACATATAGGGAGAACGACAGGACATTGACCCTGCGTGCAGAAGTGAAAGCCTCCTGCGAAGAGGTCTTGGCAGAAGCTTAAGAGGAGGAAGGCCGACAGCAGCTGATACTGACCCCATAGTGCCACCAGTGCATCAGCCAGAGGGTCCCGGGAGCGGGCCACAACCTCTGCACTATCCTGTTGATGCGACATCTACAGATCCACGTCTGGAGTACCCCAACGAAGGCACAATTACTGGAACACCTCCGGATGTGGGGACCATTCCCCTACATCCAAGGCCTGTCGACTGAGGTGATCCGCCTGCCAATTTTCAAAACCTGGAATGTGAACAGCAGAGAGAGCTGGAACAAGGTGCTCTACCCAGTGAAGAATGCCTGTCACTTCCAAGGCTGCAAGGACACCCTTCGTGCCCCCTGATAAATAACATAAGCCACTGTCGTGGCATAGTCCGATTGAATGTGTACTGCACAGCTGCAGGTGCCCTGTCCAGTGAACTAGGCAAAGCCAGATCACTCTCAGCTCCAGGACATTGATCGGTAACCTTGAGTCCTCCAGGAACCATACTCCCTGAGCAGAGAAACTGCAGAGGACTCCTCCCCCCCGGACAGGCTTTCATCCGTGGTGACAATTGTCCAATATAAGGGGAGGAATGATTTCCTGCTTGGGCATTGGGGACCAAAGCCACCAGATCAGGGACTCCTTGGTCATCGGGCTCCGTAGGATTTGAATGTCCAGAGAGTTCGGATTCTAGATCCATGTGAGAAGGATTGACTCCTGGAGGATCCTTGAGAGGGATTGAGCGAACGGGACCACCTCAAAAGACAACACCAGCAGTCCCAGAACTGCAGGTTCAAAGGGACGACCATGTGCTGGACAGCAACAGCTGAACCGCAGCCTGAAGTTTCAAGAGTTTTCCCAGAGAAACACCCTGGCTGAGGACGAGTCCAAAGTCAGGCCCAGATAGTCCAGTCTCATGGAGGGGACCAGGGACGACTTCTGAAGGTTCAGAACCCACCCGAACTCTTCCAGAGTTCTCATGGTGACTTCCAAATTCATCATCAGCACTGTAGGGGACTCTCAAAAGAACTGACCGAGGCCCCCCCCCCCACACGATCGGCCAAACAAGGTCCCAGCCTCAGGTAGGCCCAAACAGTCCCCGGCGTGGCTGGGAGGGGGGGGGGGTTGCACACAGGACAGAGGGAAACCCAAGAATGTGAGGGTAGGGGAGGGGCCCGCATCCACCCCAAAATCCGCGGGGGGGGGGACATTTACACACCATACCAGGAACATAGGCAGGCGCCATCTCCTGACAGGACCCCTCCCTGCCGAAGTAGGGGGGGCTGTCGGCCAAATAGCAATGCTGAGACACAGGCCTAGACCCTGTGGTATGTGACCTTGCGAGACGTTTAACTCGCGGGTCCAGTCCCCGTCCAGTGGGACTATGCCGCAGCCAACCCAGCGCAGAGCTAAGGTCTGTGCACGCTCACTGGCCATCTGGGGTGACCACTGGATCTAAACATCCAGCCCATCTCCCAGATCTCGCATAGTTGCTTGTAGATCTCACAGGAAAAAAATCCAGAGAAAAAAGCTAGCTAATAAAAGCTATTTACATATAAAATCACTTTTATGCCAGGACCAAAGATCCTAGCAAGGAACTAGGTCCTTACTCCTGAGAAGGCAGATTAAAACTGACATCCTGTGCAGGAAGAGAGAGGGTGTACCCTCCGGGACTGCCCATAGGCGTATCCAGAACTTTTTTTCTTTTTAGTGTCCTAATCCTGTAGGGGGCAGTATAACCCTACTGATATGCATCAGGAACTGCGTCCGTCAATGTACGATAAAGAAAATTGGTTTTCGGGGTCCTGTACGTGGCTAGACTGCCAAAAAGTCTCACACGTGTGGTATCCTCATACTCAGGAGAAGCAGCAGAATTTATTTTGGGGTGTCATTTCACATATACCCATGGCATGTTTGAGCAATGTATCGTTTTAAGTGACAACTTTCTGTAAAAAAAAATAAAAAAAAAAAAAAAAATATATATATATATATATATATATATATATATATATATACAGTATATATATATTTTGACATTTTCCCGATACTTGTGGCAAAATATAACATTTTCCATGCCTCTCCAAAAATAAAATAGTTTGTAGTGTCTACTTTTCAAAATGGGGTTATTTTGGGAGGTTTTGTGCTATCTTGACATTTCAGGGCCTCTGAAACTGTGATAGGTAGTGAGGAAGTAAAATAAGCAATTTAAACCCTTAGAAAACCTGGATGCAGTGATTGGATTTCGGGGTGCCGTACACAGCTAGGCTCCCAAAAAGTCTCACACATGTGGTATCCCTGTACTCGGGAGAAGCAGCAAAATGGATTTTGGGGTGTCATTCCGCATATACCCATGGCATGTGTGAGCAATATATAATTTAGTGACAACTTTGTGTAAAAATAAAATTGTTATTTTCCCGAAACTTGTGGCAAAAATGTAAAATATTCCGTGGACTCAACATGCCTCTCAGCAAATAGCTTGGGGTGTCTACTTTCCAAAAAGGGGTCATTTTTGGAGTATTTGAACTGTCCTGGCATTTTATGCCCAATATTAGACGCTTATGTCAAATATCACCCACTCTTCTAACCACTTGAAGACCAAGCCTTTTCTGACACTTTTTGTTTACATAAAAAAATTATTTTTTTTACTATAAATTTACTTTGAACCCCCAAACATTACATATTTTTTTTAAAGCAGAGACCCTACAGAATAAAATGGTGGGTGTTGCAATTTTTTTTTACACTGTATTCAAGCAGAGATTTTCCAAATGCAATTTTTTGCAAAAAAAAAAAAAAAAACTATTTTTTTAAATTTAATGCACAAATACACTATATATTGCCCAATTGTTTGATAAAATATAAAAGATGATCGTATGGCGAGTACATAGATACCAAACATGACATGCTTTAAAATTGAGCACGCCCGTGCAGCAGCAACAAACTATGTACATATTTAAAAGTCTTTACAGGTTACCAATTTAGATTTACAGAGAAGGTCTACTACAAGAATACTACTGCCCTCGATCTATAGTTCGCGACGATACCTTACATATGACACCAGACCAATGCTTGCGTTCACCTTTGCGCGCAAACACTGGGGGACAGGGGTGCTTGAATTTTTTTTTTTTTTATTAACTATTTTGCTTTTTTATTTTATTTTGACACCTTCCATTCCATTTTTTTTTTTTTTTTTTTATTGTTATATGAATTTAAATATCCTCTATGATGGCAATAAGTAGTGACAGGTACTCTTAAAAAAAAATGGGGTCTATTGGACTCTAGATATCTCCTCTGCCCTTAAAGCATCTGACCTCACCAAGATTGGTGCGATAAGATACATTCCCTATTTCCCAATGGCGCGTTTATATCTGGCGAAACCTAAGTCATGAAATGCTCTTAGCTTTCAGTATCTTAGGCCATAGAAATGATTGGCCAATCAGCTCTATGGTCAGCTGACGGAACCACTGGCTGCAGTCTGGGGTTACCCGGCAGGACAGGAGAGCCCGAAAAAGCTGTGGAAGGCTGCGGGAGGGGGGGGGGGAGTCTAGCGGCTAATTATCTGCCAGGATTGCTTTTACATGAAAGCTGAAAGCTGGTTGTAAAAAGCGATACCAGAAAGTTGTGGTATGCCCACCATTAGACCTCCCAGCATCCACCCACTTCTAATGATGGGCATACATGCAATGTTTATTTTCTTTCAGCCCATGGGCTAAAGGAAAATAAAAAACATAGCAGATTCCTCCATTCGCATCGATTGACGTAGATGAAGAAATCTCTGCCAAGAAAAATGTTAAAAAATAATATGGCGAAGCATAGGGCCCATCTGCCTCTGTACACCCCATTCGCCATATATGCTCTTTTTAACCGTGGTGGTGAAATCCCCTCCTACAGCGCTACAATCATTGAGTACTTATATGGTGAGAGCAAACGCTGTTGCTGTCAGAATAAACAAATCAGTGCTGCAGCTGATGGACGTACCTGCAAAGCAAACAATTGTTAACAATAAAACACAGTAACAATATAACATTACAGTATAACAGTATATTATAAAGTGCAGTAAAAGTGGAAAGAGTAGTAAAGTTGAGTAAGAACAGAAAATGAACTCTAACATGACGACACTTGTTTTTGGCTTTTTTATTTTTTTTGTAACTTTTTGTACACTTTTTATTTTAACTGTAAAAAAACTGTTCCAGGCTAGGGTCTCTCAAAATGCGATAGCCAACATCTTTCGAGACCCTGTGTGAAAAGTGTGCCCTAGACTGTGCCATGCTGTACCCTATACTAGTACTCTACTAGTGTGTGGTAGCGACGGAAACAGTCCCCGATGCAGAAACCAGGTTGGCCAGGACAATAGGGACAAAAATAGTGGGTGTCACGCCTAAAGCCACGTTTCCTACAGGCACAACATCTTCTTTGGGTGCTCTTTGGGTAGGGGTACTGGAGAGGACATACGGAAAATGCCTCTCATGCAGCCGGCTCACTGCATCTGGATTGTGAATTTGAGCCACAGCACCTTCTGGATACAGAAGGGCTGTGATGATCTCTGGAATTTTAGGAAGGATCCACTTCTTCCTGATGCTATGTATAGTACATAAGCGTTCAGCAGAGCCAATTGAAATAAGTATACAGACACTTTTTTGTACCAGCGTCTGGCCTAATGGGCAATCAAGTATGAAGCCATCATCTGGTCATTGAAGTCCACCCCTACCATGTTAAGGACGTATTCGTGGACACAGAGGGGCTTCTCAACAACACCAGTTGCCATTGCAATTTTGATTGTCATATCTGCGTGAATGGAGGACAGAACGAAAACATTCCGTATGTCCCTCCACTTCCCTGCAAGAAATTTTTTTAGACCAATCAGGCTCTCCCCTCCCTTCTAAATCAGGTATCTACAAGCCAGTTGGGGAAGCCCCGGCGATTAGGTCGCACAGTGGCACATGCGTCAATTGCAAAATCAAAAAGGTGTCTAAAAAGTGGCACGCTTATATAGAAGTTGTCCACGTATAAACGGTAGTATGGGTAGCATGTAGTCTGGGCAGTTGGGGGGCTCCACGCTGCTATCTTTCCCTCGTAAACCCGGAAACTACATGTACAGCCTGTTGCCCTGTCTCAGAGCATATACATCTTGACCCCATATCTGCCATGCTTGCTGGGGAGAAACTGTTTGAAAGCAAGGCCACTAGAAAATGTAATCAGGGACTCATCAATGCAGACAGCTTGTTGGGGCATATACAAGGCTGCAAATTATTAGTTGAAGTGGTTTACGAGGGGCTGAATTTTGTGGAGCCGGTCATATCCAGGGTCACCCACTGGGTCAGACCTAGGCTGAGTTAGGGCAAAACTACCAAATTGTTTGCTTCAACAAGGCCATAATGACATAGAGTTAAACCACTGGACACTGCAGCTATACATATAGTGCGAGGTGGGTGAACTAGGCCTCAAGCCCTCTACTCTTAGGCTGTTATTTGTTGGGATGCATCAGGATCTGTTTGCCTACATCTCTGTGGATTACAAATTTTGATTGCCTGGGGGAATACAATTCATCATCATTACCTTTAGTGGATTACAATTACTTTCCTTGGATTGTTGGGATTCCCTTGCCGATGAAGACTATTGAGGCCTCACTCTCCAGGAGACGTTTGCAATTCAGTATAAAGGGGGCCCCTGTTAGTACACAGAGTGCACTCTGATAGTAATCCAGCATTGTTATATTGTGTGTTCTACATTAAGTTATTAAGTGTAGTTATTCTAATCTATGGTCACTCTCTAAGTACATCAATACAATTTAATGTGTTTTTATCATTGCTGAACGCAGTCCTCTAGCATACATATGCATTTATTTGTGTATGCATGTGTGGCCTGTTTTCCCGATCGGGGGGGGGGGGTGCTCAACTAAACCTAATTCTTTGGTTGGGGATTCAGGATCTACGTCCTTGGCAACATTTGCATTATCTTTAAATCTGTTTGTATACTCTTGCTTATTTCAAAAGTCAAAAGCAGTAAACTGATTCTTCACTGCAATCCTTGTGGTCTCAATCCTTCAGAATGACAGAATAATTAGTGTCAGTTGGGTCAGAGCAGGTTCAGGGCCAAAGAAGTGAAGAGTATACCCATGCAATAAGCCACCCCCTTGGGGGCAGGGCTACATTTGGGGGCTCGTCCGGGATATCCAGTGCCAATTCTGCCCTGAATGCCCCTCCCAGAGGACCAGTAGCCTGAGAAGCAATGAACCCTACCTTTTCCCGGTCCTGGGCACAGTATCAAGGAGCCAGTTTAGATCAAAGTGTGATCCTGGAAGTTGCAGGATATGAACACCCCAAGATGGAGATCAGGCGCTGGGTGCAGGCCCTAACACCGGGGCAATCGGCCTACATCCTGGATGCACGGGCTGACTATGCCCATGACATTGTGCAAGTGCTGGTAGAATAGAAGGGAGAAGTTCCGGATATATTCCAAACTGACCGGGTGATGCTGGATGAGACTGTCCTGACTAGAGTTTTCTCCTCTTTGAAGAAGGAGGACAGTGAAGGGGAGTCCCCCTCCCCTCCAGGGAGCCCTCGCCCGGGGCCCAGTTCTGTGAACAAAGATGGAGATAAAGCTGCTATACCCCCTGCTTCTTTCTATGCCGACATAGCTGCGTTTCTTCTCTGGGCAGTCACCCACCCCCACTGGCAAAGAGAACTTCGAGAGTTGGATGACTCAGGCTACCCAGGCCGTGGATGAGTAGAATGTTGCAGAATCTGTGAAGAGACACAGGTTAAGTGAAATCTACGGATGGGGAATATTTAACTGTACAGCCCATGATTATCTGAAAGCATTTTTGGATATGTTCAGGTGGGTGGAGAAGACCACTGATCTACCCTATAAATTCAATCCTACACACCAGCAAAGGGGAGAGAAATTATCGGAGTACATCCCGAGGATCGATAAGATGTTACACCAAATTCTCCTGCGGAAGGGCATCGACCCTAAGGATGCTGACCGAGTACGCCTGGACCGAGTATTACAGGGCGCTCGGCCTAACCACCCGATTGTCTTAAAATTACTACTTAGGGAGGTTAAAGATACCCCTACTTACCCAGAACTCATGAGGGAAGTTGGAGTGGAAGAAGCTTTGCTGGAAGAAAAAAACCATGGAGGAAAAAAGCCCTTAAATAATGAATCAAAAAGAGAGAGAGCCTCAGCTCGGCTATTACGAGTGGAAAATAGCCTCTCCGAAGACGAGAGCGAGGCGGAAGTGGAGTCAAATCACCCGGAGGAAGTTCCAGAGAGGAGGAAGGTTGAGGAGGGTTCGCCGTCCGCTGACTTGATGCTGCATGTAGCCCAAGCCCAGACGCAAATGTGTCAGACCTTGATGCAGGTCATGGAGGCCCAAGGGAAAGTCCCTGAAGTGCGGAAGTCATCTAAAGGATCCAATATTTTCTCCCCTCGGGATAGAGGGTGTTTTGCCTGGGGAGAAAAGGGGCATTTTAGGGCCCAGTGCCCGAAGCAGGGACTCAGTCATAAACAATGGAGGAATTGTTGAGGGCTATACAGAAGTTCTTCCTTAATAAGAAGGCGGAAAACTTCAGGGGACCTCAGTGAAGGAGCCAATTGAGAGTCCCGCTAAATGTCTGAGCTCCAGCAGTTATCAGGGTAGCTACGGTCACAATGAGATGGGTCCCCAATACCTCCATGTTTTTGTGGGTATCCCCTAAGTTGAGTAGAGAGAAACAGGGGGTCGGTACCTCCACTCCCCTCCAGCCGAGAGAGTTTAGAACTCCAAAGGCTAAATCTGTCATAGTGCAAACCATCGAGCTTCCTGAAAGAACCAGCCCCCAGAAGGTGAAAAGCTCAAGTAACAAGGTCTGCCGAAATTTGCTCCAGCCAAGCAGAGAAGTGGTACCCAAGAACCTACTGGGGCTGTCCCCGGTGGTGCCACTGCAAGTGGAAGGCATTTATACTAAGGCCTTGTTGGACACGGGCGCTCAAGTGACATTGCTATACAGTGACTTCTACCGGAAGCATTTAAGACACATTCCTCTGTGCAAGTTACAAGAACTGCAGATCTGGGGTCTAGGAACCCAAAAGTTCCCCTATGATGGGTATATTCCCATGAAGATATCACTTCAGCCAACAAAAGGGGCGAAGATGGAAGTGTTCGATACGTTGGCCGTGGTGTGCCCTCGACCCCCAGGTTCTAAACAGAATTCTTTAATAATTGGCAAAAACACGGATTTGGTTCGACAGATGCTCATCATCCCTTTAGCGGCTCAAGGGTCTACAGAGAAAGAGGTGCATCCTAAGCTAAGGACAGCTTTCCAGTGAGTGCTGCAGGAGCAGAAGACCCCAGTTGAAGAAGTAGGGAAGCTTTGGAGGCTGGACACCAAAGAGTGGGTGTTACAGCCGGGAGAAAGAACCTGCATGAAGGCTGTGGTGAAGTTGTCCTGGGATCAACCGGGGCCCTTTGTGATGGTGGAAGGGGATCTGTTGGCAGAGGACAGCGGGATTGAGCTGGTGCCGAAAGTGGTCCCGACCAAAGTGCTACAGAAAAATGGTGGGAAGATACCTGTAAGTGTCTGAAATGTTACCACTCAGTCAGTGTGTTTGAAGCCCAGGATGGTGTTAGGACATGTGAGTGCTGCCTCCCCACTTACCCCTTCTGAGCTTAAGGATGAGAGGAGTAGAGAGGAGTCAGAGGGTACTTCCCCTGCTCACCTAGCTGTTCCTTTCAAGTGGGGGGAGCGAGTGAAGACCCAGTTGTCTCGTGGGAGAAATTATTTTCAAAAAACGATTACGTTGTAGGCTGTGCTAAGTGTGCCCAACATTAGATCCGCCTCAGCAAGGGTGTAGGAACCCACACAAATCTGGGGGGGACAGCATTTTTACTCGCCAGGTATATGCTTTTTCAGTAAACTGCGAGAGAGAGAGTGTGTGTGTGTGTGTGCAATACAATTAATTCATCGAATTTGTTTATTATATCCCACATAACCCACATAGCATTAATAAAAATTAACCCACATAGCATTAATAAAAATGAACCCACCTGGCATTAATAAAAATTAACCCCCAAATTAATCCCATGGCATTAATAAAAATTAGTGCTGGTGCTGCTGCTTGGCTTGCTGGCTGGGCTGGCATATGCTTGCTGCCAGTGCCTTGCCTTGCGCTGCCGCCAGAACCTCCTCACTGTCCGGTCCCGGTCCCCGACACACAGTGGACAGACTGCTAGGTAGTCAGTCAGTACTGTCCATGTGACGCCACTCCCGCATGCGCTTTAGGTCTGGCCGCCTAGGCTGGGTGCTTGGTGCGCGCCGCGCACTCTCCCTATGCTGGTGAGACGTCTTGCATGATGCCACTCCGCTGTGCACGCCCCCCTCCACCCGCCTGCCAGCCTGTGTTTGTAGGACAGAACAGGACCCCCCAGGGCAAGACAGGACCCCCCAAAGACAGGAAAGGACCCCTCAGGATAAGACAGGACCCCCCAAAGGAACAGGACCCCCAAGGACAGGACAGGACCCCCCAAGGAACAGGAAAGGACCCCCCAAGGAACAGGAAAGGACCCCCAATGATTGCAGAGTGCCAGCCACAGCATTGCCCCTAATGATTGCAGAGTGCCAGCCACAGCATTGCCCCCAATGATTGCAGAGTGCCAGCCACACATTGCCCCCAATGATTGCAGAGTGCCAGCCACACAATGCCCCCAATGATTGCAGAGTGCCAGCCACACATTGCCCCCAATTGCAGAGTGCCAGCCACACATTGCCCCCAATGATTGCAGAGTGCCAGCCACACATTGCCCCCAATGATTGCAGAGTGCCAGCCACACATTGCCCCCAATGATTGCAGAGTGCCAGAACACAGCATTGCCCCCAATGATTGCAGAGTGCCAGCCACACATTGCCCCCAATTGCAGAGTGCCAGCCACACATTGCCCCCAATGATTGCAGAGTGCCAGCCACACATTGCCCCCAATGATTGCAGAGTGCCAGCCACACATTGCCCCCAATGATTGCAGAGTGCCAGCCACACATTGCCCCCAATGATTGCAGAGTGCCAGCCACACATTGCCCCCAATTGCAGAGTGCCAGCCACACATTGCCCCCAATGATTGCAGAGTGCCAGCCACACATTGCCCCCAATTGCAGAGTGCCAGCCACACATTGCCCCCAATGATTGCAGAGTGCCAGCCACACATTGCCCCCAATGATTGCAGAGTGCCAGCCACACATTGCCCCCAATGATTGCAGAGTGCCAGCCACACATTGCCCCCAATGATTTCAGAGTGCCAGCCACACATTGCCCCCAATTGCAGAGTGCCAGCCACACATTGCCCCCAATTGCAGAGTGCCAGCCACACATTGCCCCCAATGATTGCAGAGTGCCAGCCACACATTGCCCCCAATTGCAGAGTGCCAGCCACACATTGCCCCCAATTGCAGAGTGCCAGCCACACATTGCCCCCAATGATTTCAGAGTGCCAGCCACACATTTCCCCCAATTGCAGAGTGCCAGCCACACATTGCCCCAATTGCAGAGTGCCAGCCACACATTGCCCCCAATGATTGCAGAGTGCCAGCCACACATTGCCCCCAATGATTGCAGAGTGCCAGCCACACATTGCCCCCAATTGCAGAGTGCCAGCCACACATTGCCCCCAATTGCAGAGTGCCAGCCACACATTGCCCCCAATGATTTCAGAGTGCCAGCCACACATTGCCCCCAATGATTTCAGAGTGCCAGCCACACATTGCCCCCAATGATTGCAGAGTGCCAGCCACACATTGCCCCCAATGATTGCAGAGTGCCAGCCACACATTGCCCCCAATTGCAGAGTGCCAGCCACACATTGCCCCCAATTGCAGAGTGCCAGCCACACATTGCCCCCAATTGCAGAGTGCCAGCCACACATTGCCCCCAATGATTTTAGAGTGCCAGCCACACATTGCCCCCAATGATTTCAGAGTGCCAGCCACACATTGCCCCCAATGATTTCAGAGTGCCAGCCACACATTGCCCCCAATTGCAGAGTGCCAGCCACACATTGCCCCCAATGATTTCAGAGTGCCAGCCACACATTGCCCCCAATGATTTCAGAGTGCCAGCCACACATTGCCCCCAATGATTTCAGAGTGCCAGCCACACATTGCCCCCAATGATTTCAGAGTGCCAGCCACACATTGCCCCCAATTGCAGAGTGCCAGTCACACATTGCCCCCAATGATTTCAGAGTGCCAGCCACACATTGCCCCCAATTGCAGAGTGCCAGCGATCCCCCCGCACTTACCTCTCTCGCAGCTTCTCTTCAGTCCCCGGCTCCATGCGTCTCCGAGTCTTCAGTCCTCCCGCGGCGCCTCCTCCTCGTCCAATGGCACGGTGTTTGCCTTTCGGCCAATCAGGAAGCGGGAGGACCCGCTCCCTGATTGGCCGGGAGGAGGATCCGTGTTACAATAGCGAATTCTCATTCGCTATTGTCACAGAATGGGCGGGTCGGGCGCACTGCTGCTCCCTGGCCGCCACGTCTGCGGCTGCGCGGTCCGAGCGCGGTACATTTAATACCCGTCCCCCCCGCATTATTTCCTGGGGGGGATGTGTCCCCCCCGTCCCCCCCCGGTTCCTACGCCCATGCGCCTCAGTGAGGACAAGCCTTTCAGGGAAAGAGCCCGAAGAATACCTCTGAGTGATTTATAATAACTCCGTGAACAGTTGGCCGAACTGAAGAGGTCAGGAGTTATACGGGAGTCCCGTAGTTACATAGTTACATAGATAGTCAGGTTGAAAAAAGACACAAGTCCATCTGGTTCAATCAAAAAAAAAAAACAGTATTGAAAACCCAACCATACAATCTACACAATCCTATACCCACACAGTTGATCCAGAGGAAGGTGAAAAAAAACCCCCAGCAAAGCATGATTTGCTACAGCAGGGGAAACAAATTCCTTCCTGATCCCCTGAGAGGCAATCGGATATTCCCTGGATCAACTTTACCTAAAAAAAAAAATGTTAGTACCCATTTATATTATGTACACCTAGGAAAGAATCCAGTCCTTTTTTTAAATCAATCTAGTGAGCTAGCCAGAACCACCTCTGGAAGGAGTCTATTCCACATTTTCATAGATCTTACGGTGAAGCAACCTTTCCGTATTTAGAGACGAAATCTCCAAATCAGTGACATACACCCATTGCATACTGTTGTATTGCACCTTGCAATAAAAAAACTATTTAGGGGACCAAAAGAGTTTATTGCTGCCCTGTCCGCATATGTTAGAGTGACATACACCCATTGCGTACTGTTGAATTGCGCCTTGCAATAAAGAAAACTATTTAGGGGACAAAAAAAGTTGATTGCGGCCCTGTCTGCATATGTTACAGTGACATACACCCATTGCATGCTGTTGTATTGCGCCGTGCAATAAAAAAACTATTTAGGGGACCAAAAGAGTTTATTGCTGCCCTGTCCACATATATTACAGTTACATACACCCATTGCATACTGTTGAATTGCGCCTTGCAATAAAAAAAACTATTTAGGGGACAACAAAAAGTTGATTGCGGCCCTGTCTGCATCTGTTACAGTGACATACACCCATTGCATACTGTTGTATTGCGCCGTGCAATAAAAATAACATTTAGGGGCAAAAAAGTTTATTGCGGCCCTTTCCGCATATGTTACAGTGAGATACACTCATTGCATACTGTTGTATTGTGCCGTGCAATAAAAAAAACTATTTAGGGGACAAAAGGATTTATTGCTGCCCTGTCTGCATATGTTACAGTGAGATACATGCATTGCGTACTGTTGTATTGCGCCTTGCAATACAAAACTATTTAGGGGACCAAAAGAGTTTATTGCTGCCCTGTCCGCATATGTTACAGTGACATACACCCATTGCGTACTGTTGAATTGCGCCTTTCAATAAAAAAAACTATTTGGGGGACAAAAAAAGTTGATTGCAGCCCTGTCTGCATATGTTACAGTGACATACACCTATTGCATACTGTTGTATTGCGCCGTGCAATAAAAAAAAAAAAAACATTTAGGGGCAAAAAAGTTTATTGCGGCCCTGTCTGCATATGTTACAGTGAGATACACTCATTGCGTACTGTTGTATTGCGCCTTGCAATAAAAAAAACTATTTAGGGGACAGAAAGATATTAAATTGCGGCTTAGTCTGTATCTGTACGTGTGAGATACACTCGTTGGATACTATTGTTCTAGTCCGCTATTCAATAAACACCCATTTAGGGTAAAAATATTACATTGGGGCTTAGTCTGCATATTTTACTGTGAGATACACTCGTTGGATACTGTTGTTCTAGTCCGCTATTCAATAAACACATAGAAACATAGAAACATGTGTCGGCAGATAAGAACCATTTGGCCCATCTAGTCTGCCCAATATATCTGAATCCTATGAATAGTCCCTGGCCCTATCTTATATGAAGGATAGCCTTATGCCTATCCCATGCATGCTTAAACTCCTTCACTGTATTTGCAGCTACCACTTCTGCAGGAAGGTTATTCCATGCATCCACTACTCTCTCAGTAAAGTAATACTTCCTCATATTACTTTTAAACCTTTGCCCCTCTAATTTAAAACTGTGCCCTCTTGTGGTAGTTTTTCTTCTTTTAAATATGCTCTCCTCCTTTACCGAGTTGATTCCCATTTAGGGTAAAAATATTACATTGCGGCTTAGTCTGCATATCTTACTATGAGATACACTCGTTGGATACTGTTGTTCTATTCCGCTATTCAATAAACACCCATTTAGGGAAAAAATATTACATTGCGGCTTAGTCTACATATTTTACTGTGAGATACACTCGTTAGATACTGTTGTTCTATTCCGCTATTCAATAAACACCCATTTAGGGAAAAAATATTACATTGCGGCCTAGTCTGCATATGTTACAGCGCAACAAGGCACACAGGTCTCACGGAGGCCCAGTTACTGGTGGTGAAGTGGTGCTGTTCCGCAGAGGGACTAATGCGTGCGTGCTGCAGCTGAAACTCCACTATGGCCTGCTGCTGCTCGCACAGTCTGGCCAGCATGTGCAAGGTGGAGTTCCACCTTGTGGGCATGTCACATATGAGGCGGTGATCGGGAAGGCCGAAGTTACGCTGCAGAGCTGACAGGCGAGCAGTAGCAGGGTGAGAACGCCGAAAGTGCTCACAGATGGCCCGCACTTTCTGCAGCAGCTCTGACATATCGGGGTAATTTCAAAGGAACCTCTGCACGACCAAATTCAGCACATGCGCCAGGCAAGGGATGCATGTTAAACCGGCTAGGCCCAGAGCTGCTACGAGATTTTAAAATCTATAAAATTGTGTTGCGCAGAAAAAAAAATCTATATAATAAATGCTCTTAATAAATAATTGCATAAGCTGGTACAACCAATGATGTCCTTCCTCAAATAAAAGTCTGGTGTGCAAATAACAATCAATATCAAATGTAAACAATATTGCTGAATAAAATTAATATAATAAATGGGATGCTCTCAATAAATCCTCTAAAAACTTTCATATAAGTGTAAAGTGCATATGCTGTGCAATATCCATCAATACATAAAACCACAGTGATAAACCAATTGTAACTTGGCCCCCATAGCTACGCCTTTTATTTGTAGAAAATATTCATTCCCATACCAAAAATAATTGTGCTTTAAACAAAATTTCAAACATTTCAGGATAAACTTATTTAAAACTGCGTTGGTACTGGATGATCTCTCCAGCGCCCATTTTACTGCTGCTAGTGCTCCTTCATGGCTGATACAGGTATAAATAGATGCCACGTCAGCTGTGGCCATCACCGTGTCTTGGTCTATAGAGATGTTATCAAGCAATTGCAGGGTATGCTTAGTGTCCTTCAAGTAAGCGCTAGTCTCCTTCACTAATGGCTGCAGGAACACATCAATATACTCCCCCAACCTCGAGGTGAGGGAGTCTATCCCACTAACAATCGGTCTGCCCGGTGGGTTTGTACTATCTTTATGCATTTTTGGGATGTGATAAATAACCGGTACACGGCATGCTGATGGTAGTAAGTATCTGGATTCCTACTTGTTCAATATATCTTTATTGGTGCAGTACTGAATCAGGGCTTCAAGCTCTTTCCTATATACCTTAGTAGGATTAATAAGTAATTTTTCATATGTGTCTCGGTTATCCAATAATCTTTCCATCTCATCTTTATATTGATCCTTCGATAACACTACCAATCCTCCACCTTTGTCCGCAGGACGGATCACTATATTTTTTCTCTTTTCTAAAGTTTTGATCCCTTTTGCTATATCCGTTTGTCCATATATTTTTTTCACAGGTAGTTGTTCTAATTCTGAAGACACTCATTTTTTTAACATATCAACACATCTGTTGTCTGCAATTTTTGGGTTAAAAACCAACTTATTTTTTAATAAAGAATAGGACTTTACTGTTGATGAAGGTTGCTGGGGGTTTGTTGCATAATACTTTTTAATATAAATTTGCCTTATGAATTTTTGGATGCTCACGTATGTTTCAAATTTATTTAATCCTTTCTTGGGAGCGAATTTTAAACCTTTATCCAGTGTGGTCATCTCATCCCGGGTTAGGGTGACCCCACTGAGGTTGTAGATTCCCTCACCTAATGGTATCTTTTTCTTTTTGTGCTGTAATTTCCTCCCTGATCTGCATCCTCTTCTTTGTCCTTTCGTCCTCCGCGGGTAGGTGCACCCCTCCACATCCCTAAAAAAGGTGGACTATTTTCCATTTCGTTATCGTCCTCATTTCTTAAGGGGGAAAATCTGTTACTCGTTGGAATAGAAAAATCACCTGGATTGGATCTTCGTGTATTTACTCTTTGTGGTTTTGGGGTGTAATAATTTTCATTAGTGTCCTCCCTCCTATCCTCTAATTCATGCGGTCTTCCATTTGAATTTCTTTGTCAAGGCGATCTGCCTTGTTCCAAATGATCCCTATTTGGGTGTGCTCTTGGTGAATAGTTTCTTGGTTGGCGTGTCTCCTGATCTCTGTTATATGGTGGGGCCCTATTCTGTTGTCCTCCTGGGTGTGGGTTACCATAATATTGTTGGCCTCCTTGATGATACCCCCTTCCTTGATATTGAGGAACACGAGGTTCCCAATATTGGTTGCGATATTGTGGTGGTGGTCCTCTATAATATTGGGGGGACCTCTATTATCCCAATATTGGTGTTGGGGTGGACCACGATTATCCCAATATTGATTTTGGTGTGGTGGTGGGCCTCGCATGTAATTACCCCTATATTGTTGTTGGCCTTGGTAGTATGGGCGATAATTCTGTTGCTGATACCCCCGATTATTGTATTGGTGTGGATTTGTGGGGTTCCTTTCCCGGCCATATGATTGGGTGTCCTCATATCCATTTCTTTGATTCTGCTGACGGGGACCATTGTTTTGCGTATTTTTACGCTCAACCTTATTGTTTGGCGTTCTGAATTTCAAATGCTTAACCACTTTATCCTTCTCCTCTATCATAGGTGTTGAATTTTCCGAATTTATAATCTCTGGATCAGGTTGCATCTGCCACTTGAATACCTGTTTTTTTTGATAATCACCCAGGTCTCTCTAAAATTTCTTCTTTTTATTATTTTTACTGTCTTGATCCTTTCTTTGCATACTCTTATTTAAGTCAGCTGTGCGCTTTTTAAATTCAGTAGTATCTTGGAGAGGTTCCAATTTTTGTTGTATCTCCTTTAATTGTGCTTCTACCTTCCTTAGTTTCTTCTGTTTCCTTTTAATTAAGAAATCCAGTAGCTGCTTTCCTTTTTCATTAAAGAAATTAAACCACTCTGTCTTATCTGCTTCCTCCAATAATCCATCACTGATGGGAATATCACATCTTCGCTTCCTTGGGACAATGCCCTCTTTAACATATTTATCCATTGTTGTTAAATCCCACCATAAATTGATCTTTTTATCCATCAAGTGACCAATTGTCCTAAACACGTGGGATAATTCCTCCTCTTTTTGAATATCTCCTGCAAATAAATCTTCCATGTTTATTTCCCTATTTTCTAAATACGAGAAGACCTCCATGGTTGCTACAAGCAGGTGTATGAAATGGTAAACTTTAAAAACAAAGGATTTCTGCGAGCTACCTGTCCCTGTTAGATTCTTAAAATGCCGCAAACACTTCACTTCTCATAAAAAGTGTAAAAATCTAAAATCTATAAAATTGTGTTGCGCAGAAAAAAAAATCTATATAATAAATGCTCTTAATAAATAATTGCATAAGCTGGTACAACCAATGATGTCCTTTCTCAAATAAAAGTCTGGTGTGCAAATAACAATCAATATCAAATGTTAAAAATATTGGTGAATAAAATTAATATAATAAATGGGATGCTCTCAATAAATCCTCTAAAAACTTTCATATAAGTGTAAAGTGCATATGCTGTGCAATATCCATCAATACATAAAACCACAGTGATAAACCAATTGTAATAAAAAACCTTTGCAAATTAATCCTATTATGACGTGCAAATATCCATAAATACAACCAATCTTATATATAGTGTCCAATAAACAATAAATAATTAAATATGGTAATATAGTGTCCAAAAGATAGAAATAAAAAATCAAGTCCAAAGTGAATCTGTGCAAATAACAGAAACGATGCTGTGCTCAAAACCACCAGTAGGTGGCAGGTGCTCCCCAGACTTGTGAGTGACTGGGATGTCACTGATCCTAAAAATGCTGTGCACACCCCTCGTGAGTGGGCGCTCACCTCAGAAAAGATAAAACCAGGCACATCAATTGGGGCTCCTAATCAGGGATAGCCCTTCCCAGTGATACTATGGTCCGTGGCTCTGAAGTCAGCCCTTATAACGAAGCTCAGGTGAGCTGCTTCATTCACATCCTCTTACTCCAGCACAGGGTGTCACCACATGATATGCAAGAAATAAAATCTCCAATAGTGCTTATCCTTTTAGCCAGTTCATAAAGAGTTAATTGGAGATTATAGTTTTTAATGAGGCGTCAGCTAATAAATTATTTAATAGCAATAGAACGTTTTAACCATAATTTTATGCACATGTTTATCCAAGGGACATTTTATATAGCACACCATAAGCGTTTAATATGATTTTAGTTCATGTATATATAATGCGTATAAATATTTTTTAATATCATGGAGTATATGCCTTTAAAAAGATTTTAGTATATACTTAATACATAATACATTCTAACAGTAAGCAGTATACACCTTCAATAAGGTTTTAACATTATATTTTTTAGTTATAATATGTATAATAAGTTTTTAAAAATATTGTATTGAGTCATTGGGATTGATATTGTTGTTTGAATGTATGAAATTTGTTTGTAAAACCGTGATGGTAAAAAGGGAGACTAGATAGAGGCAGTCAGCTCCTGTTCGTTCTATGTACGTGTGCATCGTTTAGATGCACATAGTCAGAAAAAATAGGTCTGCAAAATGTATTGGCCTTCAACAAAATGGCGCCAGCCAAAATAAAAGCAAAGGGAAGCGTCCTGCCGTCCAATCATATCCCCCTGAGGAAGACACGAGGTCCCTGTGTCGGCACGCGTAGGGGAAGGGCTAGGACGGACGGAGCGCTTCACTGAGTGTGAGACTGTCTGGCTGCATCGGTATAGGAGAGGATACACAGCCGCAGCGTCTCCTGCTTTGCCATCACGGCTTGGATTGTTTGATTGCACACTGTCTGCAAAAGGTGCATGTTTGCACCATTAAATGTGAGTTTACATCTGTTCTTTTTGTTTGAAATAAAGTATCTTAAAGGTATAAGCACTATTGGAGATTTTATTTCTTGCATATCATGTGGTGACACCCTGTGCTGGAGTAAGAGGATGTGGATGAAGTAGCTCACCTGAGCTTCGTTATATGAGGGCTAAAGGATACACAGCCGCAGCGTCTCCTGCTTTGCCATCACGGCTTGGATTATTTGAGTGCACACTGCCTGCAAAAGGTGCATGTTTGCACCGTTAAATGTGAGTTTACATTGTTTTTTTTGTTTGAAATAAAGTATCTTAAAGGTATAAGCACTATTGGAGATTTTATTTCTTGCATATCATGTGGTGACACCCTGTGCTGGAGTAAGAGGATGTGGATGAAGCAGCTCACCTGAGCTTCGTTATAAGGGCTGACTTCAGAGCCACGGACCATAGTATCACTGGGAAGGGCTATCCCTGATTAGGAGCCCCAATTGATGTGCCTGGTTTTATCTTTTCTGAGGTGAGCGCCCACTCACGAGGGGGGTGCACAGCGTTTTTAGGATCAGTGACATCCCAGTCACTCACAAGTCTGGGGAGCACCTGCCACCTACTGGTGGTTTTGAGCACAGCATCGTTTCTGTTATTTGCACAGATTCACTTTGGACTTGATTTTTTATTTCTATCTTTTGGACACTATATTACCATATTTAATTATTTATTGTTTATTGGACACTATATATAAGATTGGTTGTATTTATGGATATTTGCACGTCATAATAGGATTAATTTGCAAAGGTTTTTTATTACAATTGGTTTATCACTGTGGTTTTATGTATTGATGGATATTGCACAGCATTTGCACTTTACACTTATATGAAAGTTTTTAGAGGATTTATTGAGAGCATCCCATTTATTATATTAATTTTATTCACCAATATTTTTAACATTTGATATTGATTGTTATTTGCACACCAGACTTTTATTTGAGGAAGGACATCATTGGTTGTACCAGCTTATGCAATTATTTATTAAGAGCATTTATTATATAGATTTTTATTCTGCGCAACACAATTTTATAGATTTTAGATTTTTACACTTTTTATGAGAAGTGAAATGTTTGCGGCATTTTAAGAATTTAACAGGGACAGGTAGCTCGCAGGAATCCTTTGTTTTTAAAATGCTATGAGATTTTGCCCATTATCGCACACCACCAGGCCGGGCTTGAGGCTCACTGGCACCAACCACTCATCGGTCTGCTGTTCAATGCCCCTCCACAACTCCTGCGTGGTGTGATTTTTTCCCCCAAACAGGCAAGTTTTAAAACTGCCTGCTGTCGTTTACCCCTGGCTGTGCTGAAGTTGCTAATTAAGGTGTTTTGCTGACCAGATGAGGAGGCGGTAGAGGATGAGGAAGCGGAGTAGGAGGAGTTAGGAACAGGAGGCAAACTGAAGCGTACTGCAATCCTCGGTGGTGGAAGGACATGTGCCAAACTGCTATCCGCCTCAGGCCCAGCCGCCACTGCATTTACCCAGTGTGCTGTTAGGGAGATATAACGTCCCTGACCGTGCTTATTGGTCCACGTATCCGTAGTTAGGTGGACCTTGCCACAGATGGCGTTGCGCAGTGCATACCTGATTTTGTCACCCACTTGGTTGTGCAGGGAAGGGATGGCTTACCTGGAAAAGTAGTGGCGGCTGGGCACGACGTACTGTGGGACAGCCACCGCCACAAGACTTTTAAAACTCTGCGTCTCCACCAGACGGAATGACAGCATTTCAAAGGCCAGGAATTTTGAAATGCTGGCATTCAGGGCCAGGGATCGTGGGTGGGTAGGGGGGGTACTTCCTCTTTGGTGTTGCTGGCAGATCCTCTGTTTGCGGGGTGGCAGGTGCCGGTTTCACTACAGAGGTGGATGAAGAGGCCGAGACTGCAGCAGCAGAAGAGGAAGCAGGAGGAGCCAGAGACCTTTCTTGGTTTTTGAGGTGTGCACTCCACTGCAGCTCATGATTTGCACTTAGATGCCTGGTCATGCAGGTTGTGCTCAAGTTAAGAAGGTTTATGCCTCGCTTTAGGCTCTGATTGCACAGTGTGCAAACCACTCGTGTCCTGTCATCATCACATTGTCTGAAGAACTGCCATGCTAGGGAACTCCTTTGAGCTGGCTTTGGTGTGCTTGGTCTCTTGCTGCGTTGGGCAGTAGCAGGCGTAGTGTCTAGGGCACGGTCACTCCGCTTTTGCACCCTGCTCCCTCTTCTGCTGTGCTGGTGGCTCTGTAAGACCACCGCCTCTTCTTCCAAACTACTCAGGTCACCTGCATGACGTTCATTCCATGTGGGGTCGTGGACCTCATCGTCCTCCACATCATCTTACACCCAGTCTTCGCCCCTGCAACCCTTGTCGGTCTCCACAATTCGGAATTCCACAGCAGTTGGCACCTGGCTACAGATGATGCTGTGATTGACAGCGAAACGAGTCTAGCAATTGGCTGAGCGGACTACCACATCATATCCGGCCGGTGGAGCGCACGCTGCGGGAGCAGCGAACCACCGTGCAGTGTCTTACATGCTTTTAAATCTACGATGTTTGTGAGTATTTTTCTTGCTTTTCAATAAAAATTGGTTAAAAACGTTCTTTACTATGGATGGTTCTTCTTTTCCATGAGGGGACTCTGGGATACTAACACCATCAAGGATCTTACCAACGTTATTACGGATACCAAGCTAAAGAGTATGAGGATCATATTGCAAACCATTATTTGATGCCTCCTAATAAGCGCATTGTGGTAAGTAGAAAACCACAGGGGGATCATCCCCATTCACGCACATAGAAAGCACAGGAGCACCTTATCTGCACTTTGATGGACCTTATACGGACTTTATAATTTATATGAATTTTGTTGCATTTTGAATTATTTATACGTGATTTTGCAAAATTAGCACGGTATATTTAGTAATTTTGCACATTTGTACTATCAATTTATTTATTAATTACACTGTATTTTACGGATTGTTTAAGCAGCGCTGCAACACTGAGTTTACAGTTGGCACCTGTGTTTCGTCATCATCCGAGACGTGCTGCGATGGCCCTTCCCATCTTTCTTGAAACATAAGTGGTTGGGCATCGGTGCACTCAATCTCTTCCACTTCTGGGGCAGGTTTAGATGGATGGCCCTGGGAAACCATGCTAACAGTCATCAAAAAGAAGAAGAGACTGCTGCATGACTTGGGGCTCACACTACTTGGCTGATTTGCAAGGGGGTGAGGTGAAAGATTGATGGACATCGACTGCAGGTGCCAACTCTGACCTTTCAGCAGAAGACTGGGTGGGAGACAATGTGAAGGAACTGGAGGCACTGTCAGCAACCCAATCTACTATCTATCGCCTGTACTTGTTCTGGCCTCAACTGTAGAGGCGCAATAAGACCCTACCAAATACTGCTGTAAGGTTCTGTCGCCTACTCGCAGCTGAGAAAGGTTTTTCACTTGTGCGTGTAGCTGCCACAGATCGACCACATCCTCTCCTTGAAACAGGAGCTCCACCAGCAGCACCCCCACCCAGCACTAACATGGTGGAGCAGTATGTGTGCACACGCCTAGACATACTGAATGACCGGTCTGCCCCCTTCAACTTCTGGGTCTCCAAATTGGGCACATGGCCTGAGCTTGCCCTTTATGCCTTGGAGGTGCTGGCCTGCCCTGCAGCCAGTGTATTATCTGAACGTGTATTTAGCACAACTGGGGGCGTTATCACAGACAAGCGCAGCCGCCTGTCCATAGCCAGTGTGGACAAGCTCACGTTCATTAAAATGAACCAGGCATGGATCCCACAGGACTTGTCCGTACCTTGTGCAGAATAGACATGTATACCGGCCTTACCCAGCCATTGTTGTATTTTTTATCTTTCTCACTCTTTTTGGGATGTACCCTAATTTAAAAATAAATAAAATTAAAAACAAAAACCAGTGTTGGCTATCTCGTCCTCCTCCACCGCCACCTCAACCTCCTACTCCATATGGGCCTCATCCTCCTCCTCCTCCACCGCTGTTTCCACCTACACCGCCATATCCTCCGCCACTTCAACCTCCTACTCCAAATGGGCCTCGTCCTCCTCCTACATCATTCAAGATGATTATTTTTTATTTTTATGTTTTTTATGTTATTTTAAGTTATTTCCCTATCCATATTTGTTTGCAGAGTACTTGCCATGCTCTTAAGATGATTTTGATGCCATTTGCAGCCCTCTAGCCTTTTCCATGTTTGTTTTAGAGGCATTTTAGTGCTCAAAAGTTCGGGTCTCCATTGACATCAATGGGGTTCGGGATCGGGACACAGTTCGTGTTAAGTCCGGGTCACGAACCGGACTTTTTTTCAAGTTCGGCCGAACCCGCCGAACCCGAACATCCAGGTGTTCGCTCAACTCTAATTGTGAATAAAAACAGAATGTAATTATGTGGAAGTTTCAAATTTCAATATTTTATTCAGAATACAACATAATTAACATATCAAATATTTAAACTGAGAAAATGTATAATTTTAAGGGGAAAATAAGTTGATTTTAAATTTCATCAGTGGCGTAGCGTGGGTTGTCAGCACCCGGTGCAAGGTAAGTAATTTGCGCCCCCCTTCACAAACTTACTAGACCACTACACAGGCCACTACACAGGCCACTACACAGACCTAGCTGACCACTACAGAGACCTACCTTATTCCTACACTGACATACCTGATTACTATACTGACACCTACACTGATCTACCTGACCACTACAGAGACCTACCTTATTCCTACACTGACCTACCTGATTACTATACTGACACCTACACTGACCTACCTGACCACTACACAGACACCTACTCTGACCTACCTTATTCCTACACTGACCTACCTGATCACTATACTGACACCTACAGAGACCTATTTGACCACTACAGAGGCCTACCTGATTCCTACACTAACCTACCTGATTACTATACTGACACCTACAGAGACCTATCTGACCACTACACAGACCTACCTGATTTCTGCACTAACCAACCTGATCACTACACTGACCTACCTGATTCCTGCACTAACAGACCTGATCACTACACTGACCTACCTAATTACTATACTGACCCCTACACTGAACCCTACACTGACATTCCTGATTCCTACACTGACCTACCTGACACCTACACTGACCCCCCCTACACTGACACCACTACACTGACACCTTCACTGACCCCCCTACACCGAAACCTACACTGACCCCCCCTACACTGACACCTACACTGACCCCCCCTACACTGACTCCTATAATGACCCCTACAATGAACCCCGTACACTGACACCTACACTGACCCCCCCATACACTGACACCTATACTGACCCCCCCTTCACTGACCACCCTACACTGACACCTACACTGACCCCCCCTACATTTCCACATACACTGACCCCCCCTTCACTGACACCTATACTGACACCCCTACACTGACACCCCCATACACTGACAGCTACACTGACCCCACCATACACTGACACCTATACTGACCCCCCTACACTGACCCCCCTACATTCCCACATACACTGAACCCCCCCCATACACTGACCCCCCTACACTAACCCCCCTACACTGACACTTACACTGACCCCCCTACATTTCCACATACACTAACCCCCCCCCCCTACACTGACCCCCCCCCCCCCTTTCCAGGATGTGCTGGAATTGGAAAGAGTCCAGAGAAGGGCAACAAAAATAATTAGGAGAATGGAGGACATCACCTATGAGGAAAGACTACAAGCATTGAACTTATTCTCTCTGGAGAAGAGACGCTTGAGAGGGGATATGATATCAATGTACAAATACTGTACTGGCGACCCTAGCATAAGGAACAAACTATTCAGTGAAAGGAGATACAATAAGACACGTGGCCACTCACTAAAACTAGAGGAAAGGCGGTTTAACCTTAAAATGCGTAAGGGGTTCTTCACCGTAAGAGCGGTAAGGATGTGGAATTCTCTTCCACAAGCAGTCGTATCAGCAGGGAGCATTGATAGTTTCAAAAAACTATTAGATGGGCACCTTAGAGACCACAACATACAGGGGTATACAATGTACGGTTAAAAGCAAACACACACACACTTCATAGGTTGAACTGGATGGACTGATGTCTTTTTTCAACCTCACTAACTATGTAACTGACACCTATACTGACACCCCCTACACTGACTCACCTCCCCCCCTCCCATGTCAACTTCCCTGGGCCCCCCGGGGGCAGGCAGCACATCACTTACCTTGTTCTGTGTCCAAACACGGGTGGGGAGAAACAACGTGTCGGCGGCCGGCCCGGACAGCAGGGGGAGACTCCGGAAACGGTGCTGCACATGCACCAAGCCAGAGATCATCTTCACCCACAACCAGCCCCGCCCCCTGGCCGCAGGTGACCCCTTCAGCGGTCCGCCGTTCATCCTGCACAAAGTCAGTCACGGAGCCAAAAGGAGGAGTGCGGGCGGCGGGCGGGCCGCTGCGGCTGGACACTATGATCCCGTGGATGGCGGGCGTGGGATGCGCTCCCCAAAATGTTGCGCCCGGTGCCAGTGGCCCCCCCAGCACCCCCCATGCTACGCCACTGAATTTCATGGCATCAACACATCTCACAAAAGTTGGGACAAGGCCATGTTTACCACTGTGTGGCATCCCCTCTTCTTTTTATAACAGTCTGCAAATGTCTGGGGACTGAGGAGACGTTGCTGAAGTTTAGGAATAGGAATGTTGTCCCATTCTTGTCTAATACAGGCTTCTAGTTGCTCAACTGTCTTAGGTCTTCTTTGTCGCATCTTCCTCTTTATGATGTGCCAAATGTTTTCTATGGGTGAAAGATCTGGACTGCAGGCTGGCCATTTAAGTACCCGGATCCTTCTTCTACGCAGCCATGATGTTGTAATTGATGCAGTATGTGGTCTGGCATTGTCATGTTGGAAAATGCAAGGACTTCCCTGAAAGAGATGATGTCTGGATGGGAGCATATGTTGTTCTAGAACTTGGATATACCTTTCAGCATTGATGGTGCCTTTCCAGATGTGTAAGCTGCCCATGCCACACGCACTCATGCAACCCCATACCATCAGAGATGCAGGCTTCTGAACTGAGCGCTGAGAACAACTTGGGTTGTCCTTGTCCTCTTTAGTCCGGATGACATGGCGTCCCAGTTTTCCACAAAGAACTTCACATTTTGATTCGTCTGACCACAGAACAGTTTTCCACTTTGCCACAGTCCATTTTAAATGAGCCTTGGCCCAGAGAAAATGCCTGCGCTTTTGGATCATGTTTAGATATGGCTTCTTTTCTGGCCTATCGAATTTTAGACGGCAATAGGGAATGGCACGGTGGATTGTGTTCACCGACAATGTTTTCTGGAAGTATTCCTGAGCCCATGTTGTGATTTCCATTACAGTAGCATTCCTGTATGTGATGCAGTGCTGTCTAAGGGCCCGAAGATCACAGGCATCCAGTATGGTTTTCTGGCCTTGACCCTTACGCATAGAGATTGTTCCATATTTTCTGAATCTTTGGATGATATTATGCACTGTAGATGATAACTCCAAACTCTTTCAATTTTTTCTCTGAGAAACGCCTTTCTGATATTGCTCCACTATTTTTCGCCGCAGCATTGGGGGAATTGATGATCCTCTGCCCGTCTTGAATTCTGAGAGACACTGCCACTCTGAGAGGCTCTTTTTATACCCAATTATGTTGCCAATTGACCGAATAAGTTGCAAATTGGTCCTCCAGCTGTTCCTTATATGTACATTTAACTTTTCCAGTCTCTTATTGCTACCTGTCCCAACTTATTTCGAATGTGTAGCTCTCATGAAATCCAAAATGAGTCAATATTTGGCATGACATTTCAAAATGTCTCACTTTCAACATTTGATATGTTATATATATTATATTGTGAATAAAATATAAGATTATGAGATTTGTAAATTAGTCCATTCCTTTTTTACTCACAATTTGTACAGTGCCCCGACTTTTTTGGATTTGGGTTGTATTTATAGATGTTTATCATATCCCCCCTTAATCTCCTCTTCTCAAGAGAGAATAAATTCAGTTCCTCTAATCTTTTTTCATAGCTGAGGTCCTCCATGCCTCTTATCAGTTTGGTTGCCCTTCTCTGCACTTTCTCTAGTTCCCCGATATCCTTTTTAAGAACTGGTGCCCAAAACCAAACTGCATATTGCAGATGAGGTCTTACTAATGATCTGTACAGGGGTAAAATGATATCTCCCTCTCTGGAGTCCATGCATCCGTAAATACAAAAAAGGACTTTTCTTGCTTTGGAAACAGCAGCTTGGCAATGCATGCTATTATTAAGCTTATGATCTACCAAAACACCCAGATCCTTCTCTGCTATGGATTCCCCCAGTTCTACTCCACCTAGTATGTATGATGCATGCATACTCTTAGCCCCCAAGTGCAAAACGTTACATTTATCATCAATAAACCTCATGATTCGTTCAGCTTGCTGGCAACTCTGGGCAGATTCATCTCCAGATGTCATCTGTCAAAGCCAGAAACAGAAAAGCAGCAGCACATCTACTCTCAGAGGACTCGGGATATGCTCAAAAGGACCACTATTAAGGATCTCTCCCATATGATTGCGGATCCCAGGCTGCCAGGGAAGGCTGTGACTACACTGCAGGATATTATTGAATGCCTTATACCGAGCGCATTGTGGTAAGTAGACTACCATAAGGGGTGCCCAAGTGTTATTGTGACTTGACTCAAGTGAGAAGCGAAGAAATTCCTCGGCTATCCAAGGAGGATGTGAGGAAAGCACAGGGAGAAGATCCTTTGGGCGCAGTAATGCAAAAAGCTTTGAAGGTCAATCCCAAACTCCTACTGGAAAGTCTTGTAGTGGGGGCCAAGGTTGTCCATCAGGACTGGGAGCGAATGAAGCTAAGAGATTTAGTAATTTATCGGATAAACACTGTAGAAGAGTCAGGTGGAGTGTGTCAGCTATTCCTGCCAGAAAAATACAGGCTGACTGTTCTTGCAGCTTTACATGACTCACATGGACATTTAGGACCTGACAGGACCTTTCAGTTGGTCAGGGATAGATTATATTGGCCCTTCATGAGGAAGGAAGTGGAAGCTTACTGCCTCTCGTGTATACGCTGCATCCAGAGGAAGACTCTGTCACAACGAGCGGCCGCCATGGGTCATCTACGGAGTCATGGTCCCATGGAGTTGGTGTGTATTGACTTCCTGTGTCTCGAACTTGATTTGGGTGGGTATGGAATTATATTGGTAGTGACCGACCATTTCACCTGATATGCTCAGGCTTTTCCAACTCTGGATCAGAAGGCTAGTACGGTGGCCAAGGAGCTAGTTGAGAAGTTCTTTGTCCACTACGGGTTACCACAAAGATTATATTCTGATCAAGGAAGAGACTTTGAAAGTAAGCTGATAAAATACCTGTGCGGGCTGCTGAATATACAAAAATCCAGAATTACTCCGAATCACCCTCAATGGGGATCCTCAGCCGGAGAGATTCAATCGAACACTGTTGAATATGTTGGGGACACTACCTCTGGAAAAGAAGCAGAAATGGAGTGAATATGTTCCAGTACTAATTAATGCTTACTGCTACTGACCTCTGTACACTGCCCTACATCCTACTGACCTCTCTACACCGCCCTAAAAACTACTGACCCCTATACACCACCCTAAAGGCTACTGACCTCTCTACACCACCCTACAAACTACTGAGCACTGTACACTAACCTACAAACTACTGACCACTGCATACTGCCCTACAAACTACTCACCGCTGCACACTGCCCTACATACTACTGACCTCTGTACACTGCCCTACATGCTACTGACCTGTGTACGCTGTCCTACAGCCTACTGACCTCTGTAGACTGCCCTACAGCCTACTGACCTCTGTACGCTGCCCTACATCCTACTGATCTCTGTACGCTGCCCTACATCCTACTGACCTCTGTACGCTGCCCTAAATTCTACTGACCTCTGTACACTGCCCTACATCCTACTGACCTCTGTACATTGTACTCTGTATGATACGTTAAATTCCGTTCTGTAAGCAACACCTTATTTTCTGGCAGCGCTCCTCCCAAGACTAGACTCTGGATCCGCCCCTGACTCCAGGACACGAAAGAAGGCTCATAACGTTCATTTTTATGGCTTCTAGAATTGTCATCACCAGGTCATGGAAATCCCCTACAATCCAGGTAAATTTAGTAAAGTCGAAGGCTGTGTTCACACAAATGCGACTTGGATGCGGTTTTCCCCGCATCCAATTCAGATGACAGGAGAGTATGACTCTCAATGGAGCCCATTCACACAGCTCAAGGGCAGCCACGGTCTGCATTTAAAAAGGTTCCTGTGCGTTTTTGGTTCCAATTCAGGTGCGAATATAGGCAAAAATTCAGACCTGATTCTCACCTGCATCTGTAAACAGGGACGCACGGATCCCATGCTGTTAACTGCAGCCGCAGCATACATGAACCTGACCTTAATTATCTTGGATCATGGTAAATGATGCATTTCAGTAATCCAAAATGATAGAATTGCCTTTTTTGATGAAATATGGGACCCTTGGATTAAATATCTCTAAGGTGCCACATAGAACATTTATACTAATGCTTAGCTTGATAGGATAGAGTGCACTTCTTTCTTTGCTCTGTTTTCTCTCTCTCTCTCACTATTCTATCTATCTTCCCCTTTATTTTTTTAATGCCCTCTGGCCACGTGTAGTACTGGGACGTACTTTACGAGCCCATTCAGACCTGTACCCTGGGGATGTAATGCGGGCTGAAGATGACAGGGGTGCTGTTTGTCCCATTCAGCACCCCACTCACTGAGCCCTAGTGGAAGGTTTGACTAACATTTATAAGACCACTGCATCATCACTAAATTCCCAAAGCCCCCCCACCACCACCACATGAACTATATTGGAGGGATGGGACATGACTGGGCCTGAGAGGATATATCTTCACTGTATACCATTCAGGTTTCTCATGATTTATGTGAAGAAAATAGTTCTTATTGAAAATATACAATTTCTTCATGTTAGGCATTTTTCTACCCTGATATGCAACTAATGTATGCTATCTGTTGTCAACGTACCTGTGATTTCTACATCTTTACTAAATAACTTTAAAAAAAATTTATTGGAAGAGAAAGTTTTTAGTGCTCTAGTACTCCACCCAGGACAGGGCCTTTGTAAACAGAAGGGTTCCCTTGCTATGTAATCTAATAAAAGCAATTAGGAGCAGAGGAACTACTATGGAAAAACGACAAGCTTTATACAGATAACGATTACTAATAGTACATACGTCCAAAACCATGGAGAGTCAGCCTATCTTCTCAGCTCTTTAGTCTCTAGTAGTTTTTAATCTGAGATGTAACTGGACCTCTAACTACCAGAAGGGGCCTTCAGATGCCTAACCTGACTCTAGCCTATGCTGGTTATTGAGCACTTAGCTAAAACTAGGTATAGAAACCCAGACTAGAAGAAACAGGGTGAACTAAAATAACAGAAGCTGCATATAAATGTTACTGCAATAAACAGTAGAGATATACCCCCGCCCCTGTTTGGTTCACACCAGAACTCTCGAACATTGCAAAATTTCAGACCCAACCTCCATTGGAGTGTATCGGAACCAAATTTGAAAAATCAAAAGTCCCCATTTTGAAAGCTTGTTTGCAAGTTATTATTGGCCATAAAAAGGGTATGGGGGCCTGGGTATTGCCCTGGGCGAAATGTATCAATGCAATGTAAAGTGGTTGCGTCTTTAATGTGTATAGAACCTGCTGCAGCAAAACTGACATCTATAAAGAAACAAAAATGACACTTAAATTGCCGACAATACAATACTATTGCTGACAATACAAAAATGTAAAAAAACAGCATGGGGACCCCTGCCAAATCACCAGACCAGTGCATGCTGGGTCGGTGAGGTCACAAGACATCACCAAGTGGCTCCACCCCTTACCTATATAAGAACTGTGAAATGGCAGAGCCTGAAGTGGGCGGTTAGCCTTGGCCGAGGTTTTTTTTTTTTCTCGGGTGGTGGCAGCGTCATGATTGACTTTGGATCTACATCAGGGGTCTTTTTTTTACATTTTTATAATAAAGGAATTGTTAAAAAAAACTGCCTCCTGTCTTTATTTATTTTTGACACTTTTTTTGGTGAATGGGTAGGGGTACAATGTACCCCATACTCATTCACATGGGGGGATGGGAACTAGAGATTCCATATTCCAATAGGCCCCCTGCCTGCAGACCCCCACAACCACAGCTCACGGTTGTGGGAAAGAGGCCCATGTTCCCATCAACATGGGGACAAGCTGCTTTGAGGTGGGGAAGCAGAGCTCTCCCTGCCCCAATGCACCCACCAATTTTTGAGGGCATGTGGCCTGGTAAGGTTCACGGGGGATGCTCACTTGTCCCCCCCCCCCCATTCCTGGCCTGCCAGGATGCATGCTTGGATAACGGTTGGGTATGGGTTTTTGGGGGGGATCCCTCTCCATTGTTTTTGTTCAATTTTGGGATGGGGTTTCCCTTAAATTCCCTACCAGACCCAAAGGGCCTGGTATAGATGGGGGGCACCCCATTTTTTTTATCTTTCTATTGACGGCAATGTTTTTTTTTTTTTTTTTTTATTCAGCTGTCAGTGGGGAAGCTCGTTGACAGCTCATGGCTTCCCGGCCCGCTCCTTAACAACTAGCTATTCACTGTGCCCTGGTTGGGCAAAATTTTGCCCAATCAGGGCTTAGAATGCACTGTGCAGCACTCAGGACATTGTGGGTTGCTCGGCAGGTGAACATCCCACCGAGCAACCCGCAAATTCAGTGATGTTCGAGCCAAACTTTTGCTCAGCCCGAACCGTCTCTAATAAACAAATTTACCTACTAATAAACTGGAAGAAGGCCACTGCATACATATAGTGGCAAATGCCTAGCTATCTGGCACTGTACATGTGAAATAATAACAGGACAGAGATATATCTGTCACAATAATTTAGAAACATGCTCAAGAAGCTATGGGCAACTGCAGTTAGAACACAGGAATACCTGCCTTATAGTCTCTGCTTCTGGTCTGGGTAAAAATATAACAGCAGCAACTACCCTGAACAGGACATTTGTCTCTCTCTATCCCCATGTTCTCCTTCTGGGGTTTTTACCCTACAACCCAGAGACAGAAAGTGCATGCATAAATAGACATATGTAGAAAAAGATAACACTGGAAAAAAGTGTACCCCCCGCGACTAGTGTTATGCAATCATAGGATCCTAATAAAAGCAGCAGAAGCATGTAAAGGGTAATATGTCAGAAAAAATAGTCCTAGGATCAGGACTACCTACAGCGCTTGCTATAAACTAAAATTGAATAATTTATCACAAATACCTTATAAACTGTGGGTTGTGCAAATAGGAAAATGTTGTATTAGATAAAATTAGTTATAAATAACCATAGATTATTGTGCAAAAGACAAATTAGTATATTATGTGGAATGGGTGGGTATTTTATCAAAACTTTTTAATTATAGTTTTGATAAAATACCCACCGATTCCACATAATATACTAATTTGTCTTTTGCACAATAATCTATGGTTATTTATAAATATACATAGCTGGGTTATTCACAAATACAACAATAGAGAGCAGCAGATCCCTACATTTATTGAAGGTTTATTTTTTTGTGACATCAATAGGGGTACAATGTAACACCTCACTCATTCACATTAGGAGGGCAGAATCTGGGGGCCTACTATTGTTAAAAGGGGCCTACAGATTTTGATAGCCCCCCCCCCCCTACCTGCTGAGGGAAAAGGCCTTGTCCTCATCAACATGGAAACAAGGTTTTTTTATTTTGAGACAAAGTGCCTCCACCGTGTTAAGAATTTGTGGCCTAATATCGCTTTATTTGTTGTCTTTTGTGTGGGGTCCTTCTCAGGTCCGTTATGGAATTTGTGGGTTGTGATTTCTCACTGTTTCCAGTAGGTGTCTCTGGCTATAAAAACACACAGATGTGGGGCAATCCAAGGTAAAAAAGTGTTCTAGCGAACATGCAAACTCTATTAAAGTCTATAGGATACAATTATGAAAAATCAAAAGTCCTCATTTTAAAGCCTTATATGCAAGTTATTGCCATAAAAAATTGTATGGGGACCTGGGTACAAGACATGTATCAATGCAAAACATTTTTTTTAAAACTGATCCTTTATAATGGCTCTCACAGTACATTGTGCTGTGATTGGCCAAAGCATACAGGTCAGGTGCATGCTGTGGCCAATCATCAGCAATCAATGCACTGCAAGAGCGCAGCGCATTATGGGGGGCTCGTTGGCAGGCGAACTTCCCGCCAAGCCCAATGTTTGTTCGTGTGTTCATCTGCGAACACACAAACAGCTGATGTTTGGGTTTAACGTACGTTCGACACGAACACACAGCCCTTCCCTACTTGTTAGCATAGTAACATCTGTAGCTGGGAACATCTACCCACAGGGGGTCTGTTGGCAGGAGCTTGTAGCAGAGATGGAGGAGCCAAAAAGCCACACATCAGCCGGGGTAGGAAGTCATTGGGAACCACCATGGAAGTGACACCACACTGGGGGGCAGTCCGTTGCCTAGGTAACATGTTTAGGAGCGCCAATAGGCTCCTTTTTCAAACCTAATGGAAGGTGTGTGGCGGTGCTTCTACATGCAGAAGAGGCAGCTGCATATTGCTTTTGAGCTGTGTTTCAATGTTGCTAATGCAGTGCAAGTATGTGTGTGCCTAACAAAACTAGGCTTCCAACACTCCCCATGAGAGCACCCTTTGGGCTCCTCCTTAGTCAATGGCCACCAAATCAGGTAAGTGTCCTCTACATAATCTGCTTCTAACTCACTTAACTCAATGGTGCCCTGGATTCACATTTCACTCCTTTACTTGCTCTTATTTGTTTGGTCTTCTGCTCTCTGTATATCTAGGTTACAAATCCTTTTGGAGGATGAAACCGTAGACATAAATTTATTTCAATTGTGTATATAGAAAAAAAAAAAAACACAAACCGCAACCAGTGCACAACAAGTCCCAGCTTGACAAATTCCAGTCAGCCAAGTAAAAGAATCAGCTTAGATGAGGGCACACATCACAAGGAATGGTTTTTAATAGGTTTGTATTTTCAGATGGACTGCAGCTTCTCGTGAGATTCGGGGTAGAGTCAAAACAGCTCAGAAAACAGAAAAAGAGAAGCGGAATCCCAATGAAATACACAGAGTAGTTTATTAAAAATGGAAAACAAAGCACACTTACATCAGAGACTTCCAGGGATAAGCAGGATTCAAGGTGAAACCAGTGTTGCAGCGCTGCTTAAAATCAATTAATAACAAAAGATGTGCAAATATATCAATGCATGTGTGAACGTGTGCATACCAGGGATATGCAAATTTCTCAAATTGCTAAACCATTGATCACAAATAATAAATGAATAAATAATCATCAAACATGACCATCAAAGTGCTAGTGTCTTGTGCATATTGTGCAAAAAGCAATTCATAAATGTCCAATCAAGTGCTGATAAATCCTCTGTGTTGATCACTCAGGGTGTACTCCCCCTTGTGGTGATGTACTCACCACAGAATGCTAGGTCATCAGCAGTTTAATAATCCATGGAAGCTTGCCTCGCCAATCCTGTTGGAACAGATCCCTTCTGTGGTCCTACTTGCTTCATATGTCCTCAGATAGAAAATAGAGGCCAAACATGGTGAAGTACGTTTCACTTAGTTTTATTAAGCATAGGGACTGATACTTACAAACAAACATTTAGTAAAAGCAACATGGAGACTCGGCTCGGTGGTTGCTGCTCTCGCAGCGTGCGCCTCACCGGCCGGAAGTGACGTCAGGTCCGCACAGCCAATCGCTAGATGCGTTTCGCCGTCCAATCACGGCGTCCTCTGTAGCTGACGTGCCGAGCGTCCTGGGACCTTTTTATACACTCATTAGCATAAGACACTCCTCTATTACGATCGTTGCAGTTCGTAAGTTAGCATCTTTATAATATGCACAATGGATTACTTACATGGGATTAAGTGCATCTATAACATATATATATACATATTGTGCACAATGAACATATTTAAAACATTGATTAAAAACATAGTAGCTACATTCTATGATTCATCATAATTACTATACTGGCTTGCATATCCTGACCTCTAGTGGTCAACTTAGATACTACATCTATCATATTCATACATGTGTGCTCCATACACGCTCCAATTTTGTTCCAATGTGATTGAAATTGATATAATTTGTATCAAGGTGTATCACAGCAGCAACTAGACAGGATCCTATGGCCGGGACAGGGGAATCCGTGTGAAGACAGATGAAAACTGTCAATGGCCACAGCTAGACTCGCCACCTTGGATTCTCATGACACTGACAGCATAGGGATGAAGGGCTGGTAACACATTTCAGAGTAAAAACACTACTTTATCAAATCTTTTTTTACTCTGAAACCTGTTACCAGCCCTTTATCCCTATGCTGTCAGTGTCATAAGGTTCCAAGGTGGCAGGTCTGGCAAAGGCCATTGACAGTTTTTATCTGTCTTCACATAGATTCCCCTATGTCGGCTATAGGATCCTGTGTACAGTAAAACCTTGGATTGCGAGCATAATTCGTTCCGGAAACATGCTTGTAATCCAAAGCACTCTTATATCAAAGCGAATTTTCCCATAAGAAATAATGGAAACTCAGATGATTCGTTCCACAACCATTTATTCATAAGTCTTTCAGTTTATAGTCTATATACAAAGATTATAGCAATGTGATAGGTTTTGTCATCATAAAATGTCCATCCACAAATGGCGCCTCCACAAGGGGATTAGAAGCAAAATCTAGCAGGAGCTACAGAGTATAAAAGAGAAGAGAGGCGCCTCTAAGTGTAGCAGTATGGGGACATTTAATGAAGGTACAACATTTAGCAACTCACATGGTTGATGATTAAAGAGGCACATCTAAGTATGCAGGCATCCGGGGTAAAGCTGTCCACATAGACCATCTTCTGAACCACTGGCTATCACCGATGTCAGTCTGCAATTGTGATTGGGAAGACTACCCTGCAGTAGAGTGATCTGAAAGCGAGACTTTGAACCGCTCGTGGAGCGCAGCGTGGAAGGGTGTGATGAAGATGGCAGTGCGGAGGATGGTCTATGTGGACAGCTTTACCCCGGATGCCTGCATACTTAGATGTGCCCCTTTTTTGATCATCAACCATGTGAGCTGCTAAATATTGAACCTTCATTAAATGTAACAATGTTGCTACACTTAGAGGCGCCTCTCTTCTCTTTTATACCCAGTTGTGACATGACGCTACTTGTACATCAAGACATCGTTTGTATATCAAGTCAAAATGTATTTAAAAAATTTGCTTGTCTTGCAAAGCGTTCTCAAACCAAGTTACTCTCAAACCAAGGTTTTACTGTATTTGCAATTGTGTATTTAGCTGTTTGCCTTGAGTTGTACTTTAACTCCAAGTATTATATTATTTAATGTTCAGCACCCTTCCTATTTTGCTTTACTTGAACATACAATTTATGTTTTGTATTCATAACTGTTACTGTCTTGCATTTTAACTGTTACTAATAATTAAATGTTTATCTGTTTTTTACTTGTGGGGATATCATATTTTAGAGCAAGAAAAAAAAAATACAAAGCGGATTATTGTTTTAAAGAAGATTAACTGCTAAGTGAAATAATCAGGGTAGTAAAATCCATTAAAAAAGGGAAAGCTTTTCTCAGTCTGTCAGAATGTGTCCTGCAGCACAGCAATCAGGAATTTTGTGTACTATTTTTCTGCATGATACACTACTGCTCATATTATCTCCCAAATCATTTGTCGCCTTTCACTTCTTGACAAACAACCTTAATAATCACATGCTAAAGTTTTTTGCCTGGAGCAGCAAGATGGCTTATTCGGCCTGGTGGGAAATATTTTTCATTCATCAGTGTGCTATATAGTGGGGGAAATTGAAAACATGTTGCTTATCCAGGTATTACATCCTTAGTGATACAGATCGAAAAAACAATTCCACAATAACCCCTAACAAAAGCCAACAAGAGATATATTACCATCTTGATTTAATATATATAGTTATGCTGTTTATACAGTTAAAGAAGAAACTACATTCAATAATGCATGCCAGAATGTTTAATGCCCAAATCCATCTGGGGCCTAGGGGGGGTTGAGGAATAAGCTGGAATACTTACCATGCAGTGTGACAGGCCCCCACAGCCTTTTCTTTAAGACAAGGAATTAGTATTATTGCCTTTGCATCTCTCCCTCCCCTTCCCAGACTCAACAAGCATTTAACCCTATTTTTTAGTGATTCCCAGAGTTCAGCTTTGATTCAAATGTGAGCGATTATCGGTTTATTTTATGTCGGCTGACTTTGCGTGGTTATACTGGGATGATGCCTCTAGCTAGAGGCATCAACCCGGTACCTTTTTTAGAGCCGGGGTTGTTTTTCCGGCGGTAACGACCGATGCGGCTTGGAAGCCGCTCGATCGTTACCCCGGCAAGCGGGAGCGGACGTACCCCCCCCCTCCCGCCGCCATCTGCGGCTCTGCCCGGGTCTCCCGTGCAACTTACTAATTTTTATATCTGGCAGCTGCATTTGTTTTCTTTTTTTTTTTTTTTTTTTTTTTTTTTTTTTTTTTTAGGCTTCCCCCCTCTTTTATTTTTAGAGACTGAAACAAAAAGCAAGGGGCAGAGAAAACTGCTCAGCAGCTCATAACCCCGGAGGGGTTGTTATAAAGCCCACTGCAAAGAAAATAATGTAAAAAATGTGAAGATGTTAAAACAGGCTACACAACACCTCCTCAATCCCTGTCAACTGTCCCTCTGTAAAGTGATCTACTGCAGAGTACAAAATCAGAGTTCAAAAGAGGGCAAAATCTGTACAAAATGTGCCAAGTGTGGTGAAGATGATCTTATTGGTATGAATGAAAGGATCTCAAGGAAATGTAGGTGTGGGAATGCGACAAGCCATAAAAGATGATTGCAGAAGTTACAAAGTAAAAACTGGAAGATAACATAAACAATGAGGCGGGTATCCCAATAGACTATACACATTGCCACTGATTACTAGCTAGAACAGGGTTCCTCAACCATGGTTCCATGGAACCCTAGGGATCCTCCTGAGGTTGCTAGGGGTTCCTTGAGCAATGGGCATTTTCTTCCTCTCAGATAAGTTCCCACCATTGTTCCTTTTAGCTATCTGTAAGGGGGTAATTCTTCCCAATGATGACAAGAGTAAGGAGCATTCTTCCCACTGACTGTCACACTAATGTGTCATGAGTTGTAGATTTTTAATTTTTAGCAGGGGTTTCCCGAGACCAGAAATTTATTTCAAGGGTTACTCTGTGTTGCAATGGTTGAGAAAGGCTGAGCTAGAAGGTTCAATTCAAAGCAGCCCCTTTTTTTCCCTTTTGTTTTTCCTCTATATTTTTACCTTGTGATCTGGCCAGTAGCATTTCCTATTTTAGGGTGTCTTCACTCTGGATTGAGGAGCAATGGAAACATCTTTGGACAGCAGCATTGTCAGTCTAGAGAGAGGGTAGAATTAGATGCACTAGCAGATTTAGATAGACTTCTAAAAAATAAAGTCTAACTCCAGCTAACACATTAGAAACAGTTACAGCAAACAGACTTTTTCCCCCCTTTGGGAGAAGAGTTTGCATAAGTAAAAGCTGACCATTGTAAGCACCCTATCAGTGTTGAATGTTTTATCACACTATCTGCTGGACAGCTTGGTATGTTAAAAGAAGTTGAACATAAAGGACTATGGTCTTGTTTACAGTATTGGTTAGGGGCGGTAAAAACGCTTGTAAAAGCTGTAAAGACAGAAGAGGGGCGTACGCCTGCCATGACTGCATTGCTTTGCAATGCTGCGCAGCAAAAATGATCCCTTGCATTTGCATGCAACGTGCACAGTTGCACCACGTGTAAGGGGTCAAAACAGTCAGTGAGGAAGCAACATATTTCCTCCTTACTGCCTGTAAAACAAGGTCCCACTCCTTTCTGATAGAGAAAATTGATGACTTAACTAGTAACTTCAATATTCTACACCTTGAAATGCAAAGAAGCATTAACAAATCTCACGTTAAAAAGAGTTATTTTGAGAAGTTGGTTCATCCCCTCCCTATTAAACACATTTCTATAAATAAAGAGTTTAAACAACACAAGACAAATTGGAAAGCCTTGAAAATTGTCTCTGCCTCAATGTCAGACATGTGGAACACTTGAACACTGGCTAAATGCGGAATTTTATGACCTGTCTAATTGCTTTGTTGTAGAGAGCTCATTGGGTCCATGGTCAGTCAGTATTACCTGGAGATCCCCTAAACCCATTGTGATCGGGATCTTAAAAAACTGTGACTACATACTCCTAAAAGCAAGAGACATAGACCAATTAAAAGTCAATAAAGCTCCAATCATACTTTATCCTGACTACTCCATGCAGGTGAGGAAGCAAAGAAAGCAAATTCAGGTTATCAAGCAGAAGCCGATCACCCTAGAGATACGGCACAGCACAGTATTCCTAGCAAATTTAGCGTTCATCACCAAGGTAAAGCCTTTTCTTACTTCTCTGGATAAGGTAATAACTTGGATTAAAATGCTTTCCTAGGAAAATTGCTGTGTTGAGTCAGCTTACCTGTGGGTTCCACACCGTGCTTTCTGCTTTACTAGGTAAGCTTTCAAGGGCTAAATTTCCATTGTTTCATGAGCAAGATACATCCTGCATTTACACACCAACTCAAGGTAAATCATTGTAGTTGCTTCTGACATACTGTTAGCTAATTTTTATGTTTGTGATTTTGTATGTTGTCATTATGCATCCTCTAAAACCTGTTTAAACCAAAACCATCAAACACAGCTTACCAGACTACCACAGAGAAAATATATATATATATATATATACTGTATATATACACACACTATATTGTCAAAAGTATTGAGACACCTGCCTTTACATGCACAAAAGGGGGAGGGGAGAGAGAGATATACACACACGCACAAAATTGTGTGCTCATTAGGGGATTGAAGTTATTATTAGTATTAGCTCTATGCACCCTATGACAGATTTTACATATTATTATGGTGCTTGCATCAAATCCTTGGAAGTTGTTGAGGCATAAACCTAGGATAAATGTGAAGGGAGGCATAAATCTAGGATGGACTTGCATTGTTTCATTTCCTCTTCCTGCCCATCCACTGTATAGGAAAAGTGTTGTTCTGTGAGGACGTACCCGTACGTCCTCCCACTCTTGGTACTTGTGCAGTGGAGATATCTTGTGATGGTTGTGTCCCTTGGATACAGTACATTACCAATCAGTACAGGCCTGCTGTGGTCTGCCTTGTACCATGTGATGGCTGTGTCCAATCATAGTTATTCTGAATATGAACCGTTGAGAGCAGTGGGTCATAACTGATTCAAAGGATAATGGGGTCCCAACAAAGATAATCAGGTGATCTGAACAGCAGCAGGCAACCACCACCAGCTCTGTACATCCTGGTGAAGTGGCAAGCATCAGCAGCTCAGTACACTAAGATAATAGTTAAGTACAAGCAGTGGGGTGTCACACCAGCCACAAAGAATTAGGGCCTATATTGCTGTACCTGAGGTGCTTTTAAACCTAATATGGCTACCCTATAATTCAGCGCACCTACAATTCCCCAATTTACACCACTGAAAAGCATTACACGCAGGATCAGCAGACCTCTGGTGCCATGCAGGTCTCCAGAAGTTCTGCCAGTGTATCTGCTTGCCCATACATCCCATATGGGTAAGCAAATACAATCTGAGAGGAAGCATGAATGAACTACAACGGTGCTCCACAACACCGTGGTAGTTCATTAAAAACTTCAAGCCGACAGGTGCAAAAGCTGTCGAACCTTGTAGTTTTCTATGTACAGAGCTCTGTCAATCAGTGACAAAGCCGGGCGGGCAGAGCCCCACTCGGCCAATTTTTTAAAATCGTGAAAGCTAGCGAGGAGAGAGAAGAACACCGCTAGCTGTCACAGCGAGGATCGGGGAGTTGCAGGGGCCAGTCCAATGGTAACATGTTACATGTTACACCCTAAATAGTGGTGCACCATGTAACATATTACGAAAGGTGAACTTATCCTTTGGACCAGTGCAATCTTTATGATAACCAATACATCACCAACAATCCAAATTCATCTTATGCCCATCCATTTCAGTGTAAACCTGTCACAGTGGATAAGTTTAAAGTTTTTCTTGGACTTACAATGAATATTGGACTGACAAAAAAAAAAAAAATCACTCCTACTGGTCCCCACACCCCATTCATCATATGCCACTTTATTCTTCCATAATTTCCACAACACACTATGTGTTGATAATGAGATTTTTACATTTAAGTGATAATTACCTGTGCCATCCTTGAAATAATCCTGCTTATGACAACCTGTACGAAATTTTCCCAATAAGTTTTCTGAAATGTTTACTCAAAATATTTGCGTTAATAAGTCCCTCATCCATTTTACCGGCAGGCTAAGCATCAAACAGCATATCCCCAGTAACTGGGCCAGATATGGGGTGAAGTTACACAAACTTTGTGAGAGACACAAGTTACACCTAAGCAAAATTGGTAATTAATTCCATTAGGAGCTTCTTTGAGAAGGGCAAATTTAAAGACCAAAAATTTGTGTAAGCACTAATTATGGGATGCCCTCCACTTTAACTACATGTCAAATATTAAAAGAGTTTTGTTTTTGGCTGTGGGCAAAGGTCTCAATGATTCATTATAAATTCTACAATAAATGTTCTGCTAATTTAAAAATTACATCCTTGTAAGATCCTGAGGATTGATTTATAGGCACTATGTCTTTGGATATTTGATCCCAGGAGTGAGTAAGACACAATAGATTGATGATCTATTGTAATATCAAATGATTAATATTACAAAGCAAATTCTGATCTGTATTTTAGTAACCCAAAACTGAAACTGACAGAGCAGACCCAGCCATTGTATTAAAATAATCCAACCAATCCAAGCGTAATTATTGCTTAATGATTCACATGTTGTCCTCACGAGTGCTCCATGGGCACTTTGTATCATAGTGCAAGATTTCACACATTGCAATATGTAGCCTAATTTGTTATATAGAGCATCTGTCATATACTGTATAGCCAGACTAAAAAAGCAGGAGCAAAAGCAGAAACAAAAAACTGTTACGAATATCTCTGGGATACGGTAAATCTGTACTGTTTTTTTTTTTTTCCTATGAAAAGGTTATTGAGAAACTGTACTGTTTTTAACCACCAACATTTTTTATTTTATTTTATTCCAGCATATAGTGCAGGAGTGCTTTTTCCTGCACTCAATTGTCCCCGGAGGCAGCATTAAGACACAGTCAAGTCACCAGCACCTACAGAAAACAGCTAGAACCCAAGGTCTGTGGTAAGAATACTTTGCTATGTTTAACACTGTTTATTTTTTTAGGTTGTAATTTGTGTTTATATTTGGGCTAAGTAGGATATAAGTGGACCTTGCATGATAACATTTCTGATATAATTTATTTTCTGCCTGTGACCCTATTGGGGAGCTTTTCCCTCACATCTTGTTCCTATAATTCCCTTACAAGATATCAGTGGTGCCGTAATCACCAGGGCAGTAAAGAATGGACAGCAATAAAAGACCATTCGGACCAAATTTTGGCATCTGTGTTGCCTTCCCTGTTCAACATCTGTTAAACAGAAGCTCTAGAAAACTTTTATCGGTCAGCCGCTGCTACCATTGATCAATGTATTCTGATAAGTAGGAAACACTGTCAGAATAGTAAGTACAAAGAAACACATTACTATACACCAAGGGCTTTTTTTCTGGCTGAATGTGCCGGAACGGCGTTCTGACACCTCTGCCAAACACAGCCAGGGAACAGAAGCACTTTGTCCGGCGGCCACAAAGTGAGCTAGCAGCCACATAAGCTGGCGTTAGGGCTCATATAGTTCCCACTGCAGCCTGAGAGAGTGGAAAGTGTAGTGATATTATCTGCAGTCCTCCTCTCCCTGCAGACCGGATGCTTCCTTTGGTGGCAATCGTGCTTGGAGCTGTGTGGAAGAGTGAAGAGAAGTTGTACAGCTTTGGTAAATTATTGATTGGCAAGGTTGCAGGATGGGGATTTGTCTATTAATGCTGCTTGGATGTGAGTCTGTGACTGTCTCTTGGCTGGATTGAGCTGTCTCTTAGCTGAATGGTCTGTCTCTTAGTTGGATATTTGGGATGTCTCTTAGCTGGTTTGGACTGTCTCTTAGCTAGCTAGGACTGTCTCTTAGCTGGATTTCTGACTGGATTGGAATGTATCTCAGCTGGATTGGGCTGTCTTCTAGCTGGACGGGGCTGTCTCTTTGCTAAATATATTGTCTCTTTTCTTGATATGGGGGATGTCTCTTGCTGGATTGGGCTGTCTCTTTGCTGGTTTTAGGGAGGTCTCTTGCTGGATATGGGGGATGTCCCTTTGCTGGATGGGGGGTTGTCTCTTTGGGGGTTATAAGGATGTCTCTTGATGGATTTGGATGATGTCCATTTGCTGGAGATGGGAGAAGCATCTGATGTGAGAATAAGGAGAGAAGCAGAGAGGATACATACGACAAGAATGTTGAAATCGTCTGGAAGTGCCTGTGAGCCTACTTTGGTAAGTGCTGGATATTTCTATTGTTTTGTACATTTTACTGCATTGCTTTTATTACCAAATTACATAGAAATTATTGTATTACTTGGTTCCCTGTTCTCTAAAGGAGCGGAGCTAGGAAGTATATGGGGGTGAAGACAAGGGGCAGTTCTAGGGGGCAGTTCGTTGGCGGAGCCAAGCAGGGACTAGGGGAGGGGGGTGAGTTCCTGCACCTTTTCTCTGAGGAAAAAAGGCCCTGCAATGTGCACACTCTGGAAGTGAGGAAGACTAGCTATGGTAGATAAATTCAAAAACAGAGTTAATGGGGGGGTGTGGCAGGCGTGTGACGAGCATGGCAGCTTGAGCTCAAAACTCCCGGCTCAAGAGGAGGACAAAGCAACACCGCAAGCCACGAGACAGCCCAAAGACACCTCATTTGTGGGTCACAGGCTCCCCACCCAGATCGCTATGCCCCCAAAAAGGAAACCCATGCACAAGCCTTAGAAACGTATAGCTCTCTTTTTACAGCTGGCAGGGAGAAGCAGGCAAGATGGCACCATCCCGGCTTCACAACAGACACATTCCTCTACCCCAGTGTCTAAGGCTGCTCAGAGAGGAGAGTATGAGAAGCATGGCCACTTACAGCTGCAAACTTCTCCATTTGCCTCCACTCCTATCTCAGGCAGTCCTGCAAAATTTAAGCAAAGGCTGGAGGAACCTGGGTTTCAAGCACATGAGGTGAGTTCACTAAGCCTCTCCTCAGGTGATACCAGAGAACTGCTTGACTGCATAGCATATTTCCCTACTCAAAACCAACCAGTCATGGATACAACTCTAAAAGACATGTTGGTATCCCTAAGATATTATGACTCTCACCCATCGTTTTCTCCACAGAAGTGAGCTCTCTAGGGGACAGGGTGAAACACGTTGAACAAAAAAATGGGGGAGTTTGTGACCACAATAAAGGATCTGGTGAATGCACATGAGGAAAGTCAAGATGATAGATAGTGGCCCTCCGCCTCCGGCGGACTTAGAGGATCTGTCACGCTGCAACAATGTTAAATTGAGGGGCATCCCTGAGCCAATACTACCATCAGAACTTAGAAGGTACACTCAGGATTTACTTCAAACCTTACTACCTGATCTAGACAAAATAGAGGTGATTATCAACCGTGTCAATCAAATTCCTAAACCATCCTTCATACCAGAAAACCTACCCAGAGATGTTCTGATGAAAGTCCATTTTTTCCATGTCAAAGAAATGTTGATGGACAAAGCTAGTTCTCTGGGTAAACTACCAGACCCATATGAAGCTGTTCAAATGTTTACTGACCTTTCACAGTTTACACTACAGAAGCATAAACAACTGAATACCAATACCAAGGCACTAAGAAACAACCTACCGCTGGAAATACCCAGCTTCACTCTCGGTTACTAATGATAACAAAACTTATCTCATCATGTACTAAGACATGGGTATACAGCTCCTCCAAGCATGGAATATCATCCCTGATACTCAGGAAACCTCCAACAATGTCCAATCTCCTGAGAGAGTGGAAGATGATTGGCAAGTAGTGTCCCGCAAAGAAAAATGTAACACTCGGTGACTATTTCTATTTGCATACATGTTTTGCAATCCTGGCCTAGTGAACTTTGCCCCTTACCGATGGCAGCAAAAGGATTCTGCGCGTGGCTTTCGAAAATCCTCTTTTAATTCCTTTCAAGGAATCTCCTTAGTTGTTGTTTGCCTTCTTTTTTCTTCTAACCTATAAGTGTGGGAGTAAAAGCGTTAAACTATTTTCTTGTTCTCCCATATTCTCTTAAATATCAAATATTCATTATGCTATCACAAGTCTACAGTCAACAACTGGCCAGTGTTTATACAGAAAGGTCATGGTGATATATTTGTGATTAGAGATGGTCTTGCGGTTTGCCCGGCGTTTGGTTCGCGTTGAACTTTGCTCGTTCGCAGTCCGCCGATATTGCTAACATATGGCATAGTTTGCGGCGGCCATATTAGTTTACATGGGGAGAACTTTGACACATCCATCAGGTAGAACAGGACAGCCAATTGAGACATTTCAGCACATGGACATACCCCCTACCTTATAAATAGACCTGAGCTGGCTGCCATTTTACATTCTGCTTTTTGTCAGTGTAGGGAGAGGTTTGCTGTGTGCAGCAGGGACAGACTGTCAGTGACACAGATCGCTCTGTTATAGGTCCACAAAAGTCATTTTAAGGACTGGTATTTGGTATAGGTGTACTATATCTATATTGTCTCTCTTGTCAGTGTAGGGAGAGGTTGGCTGTGGGTAGCAGGGACAGACTGTCAATGACACAGATCGCTCTGTTATAGGACCACAAAAGTCCTTTCAAGGACTTGTATTTGGTATAGGTATACTATTTTCTGGTGTGCAGTACATTATATAGGGGTGTAATACACTTATAATATACTTTCTAATATAGAAAGCATATTATAGTGGATTTGTATTGTGCACTGGTGTGGTGAGCGTTTCTGCAGCGATACTACAAAGAGTAACAAAAGCACTATTAGTATTATAACTGGTGTGATAGAACAGTGGCCCCTGTAAACGACAGATTGAAGTGGGGTGTTATCTAACAATATGCTTTTATAACAGTGTATTTGAGTACTGCAAAAATGTTGCCTCTTTTGCTGCGTTAACTGTGCTACACACAGTGACAACAGTTACTGCCCAATTTTTTGTAGAACTGATGTGATAGACCAGTGGCCCCCCAATACCACATATTGAAGCGGGGTGTTATCTAACAGTATACTTTTATAACAGTATATTTGTGTCCTGCAAAAATATTGCCTCTTTTGCTGCGTTAACTCTGCTACACACAGTGCCATACTTACTGGCCAATTTTTTGTATAACTGGTGTGATAAACCAGTGGTCCCCCAATACCACATATTGAAGCAGGGTGTTATCTAACAGTATACTTTTATAACAGTGTATTTGTGTCCTGCAAAAATATTGCCTCTTTTGCTGCATTAACTCTGCTACACACAGTGAGAGCAGTTACTGGCCAATTTTATGTAGAACTGGTGTGACCAGTGGCCCCCCAATACCACATATTGAAGCGGGGTGTTATATACCTTCTTCCACATATACTGCACTTCTCTAGAGACTTTTGTCACAGGGTAATTAAAAAAATGACAGGCAGAGGTAGAGGCAGGCCCTTACACAGGGGTGGTAGGGGTAGGGCAGGAGCAGTAGGCCGGAGCCAAAGTGTGCATTTTCAGAAGGTGCATTAGATTACGTCAAAGGATGCACCAGACTTGGTTGAGTGGCTCACTCAGCCTTCCTCTTCTTCACCCTCCTCATCCTCTCCATCTGCCCCCTCTTCACTCTCTGCTGTGTGCATCCCCAAAGACACCACCACCACCATATACCCTCCGCTTGAGTCACTGGAATTATTTTCCGATCCATCACAAGACATTTGCGATGCACAGCCATTCAGAGGAGGTAGCAACAGCCACCACCCAACAGTCTGACAACAGTACCCAGATCAGCCAAAGGAGGTTGGTCCCCGCTGTTGCTGCCTACTCTGAGATCTCAAATGTTAGTGGTGGGGAAGGTGACGTCGATTATGACGTGTCTATGGACGTCACGTGGGCGCCCACAAGAGAGAAAGAGGAGGGGAGTTCAGAGGGAGAGATGGACCAGCAGATAGGGAGGAGAAGCAGGCGGAACTTTCATTGCACAGGAGGGACAAAGCAGCAGACTGCTAATGTATCAGGAGTGAGCCATCAACCATGTACAGTTACATCTGGCGCTACCAGGACGCCGGCACATGGCTCCGCAGTGTGGGCTTTTTTAATGTGTCCGCTGCTGACAATAGTGTTGCCATCTGCAGCCTTTGCAGTCAACGCATAAGTCACGGTAAGCCCAACACTCACTTAGGGATGACCGCCTTAAGAAGGCACCTGGACACTGTGGTGTACCTGGACTTCGCAAAGGCCTTTGACACCGTTCCCCACAAACGCTTACTGTTCAAACTAAGGAAGGTAGGTATGGACCATAAGGTGAGTACCTGGATAGAGAACTGGCTCCAGGGGAGGTTTCAAAGGGTGGTGATTAATGGGGAGTACTCAGATTGGGAGGGTGTGGAAATCGGGGTCCCCCAGGGTTCTGTCCTGGGGCCAATCCTGTTTAATTTATTCATAAATGATCTAGAGGAGGGGATATCGAGCAAAATCTCAGTATTTGGGGATGATACTAAACTAAGCATGCCAATATCTCCTGGGCAGGATGTGGAAACCTTACAAGCGGACCTGAACAAAATTATGGGGTGGGCAACTACATGGCAGATGAGGTTCAATGTTGAAAAATGTAAAGTAATGCACCTGGGTGCCAGAAACCAGAAAGCAAGCTACTCACTGGGGGGGGGGGGACCTCTGGGTGAGTCTAGGATGGGAAAGGATCTGGGGGTACTGGTAGACAACAGGCTTGGCAGTGGCATGCAATGCCAAGCTGCTGCAAGCAAAGCCAACAGAATACTGGGATGTATAAAAAAGGGAATTCACTCCAGAAATAAAGAGATTATTCTCCCACTATACAAGACTCTGGTCCGGCCACAGCTGGAGTATGCTGTCCAGTTCTGGGCATCGGTCCTCAGGAAGGATGTGCTGGAACTGGAGTAAGTCCAGAGAAGGGCAACAAAAATAATTAGGGGAATGGAGGACATCAGCTATGAGGAAATACTACAAGCACTGAACTTATTCTCTCTGGAGAAGAGACGATTGAGGGGGGATATGATATCAATGTACAAATATTGTACTGGAAACCCTAGCATATGGAAAAACCTATTCAGAGAAAGGAAATACAATAAGACGTGTGGCCACTCACTAAAACTAGAGGAAAGGCGGTTTAACTTTAAAATACGCAGGGGGTTCTTCACTGTAAGAGCAGTAAGGATGTGGAATTCTCTTCCGCAAACAGTTGTATCAGCAGGGAGCATTGATAGTTTAAAAAAGCTATTAAATGGGCACCTTAAAGACCACAACATACAGGGGTATACAATGTGTGGTTAACAGTAGACACACACACATCATAGGTTGAACTGGATGGACTGATGTCTTTTTTCAACCTCACTAACTATGTAACTAACTATGTAACTATGTAATCAGTGACATCGTACCTTACCCCTTCTTTCTGGAGAGTGCATTGCGTCGTGTCGTTGATCAAGCTGTCGAGGACCAGGAGCAGGAAGATGAGAAAGTTGCAATGTTGGATGAATTCCCAGGGGGTGCTACTCCATCTGAGACAAGTCAACAACAGGAGTCTGAAGAGGAGTCAGAGGGAGATGGTGAGGAGGAGCAAGAAGAGAATGCTTTAAATCTTTCTGGGTTCCCTGGTGTTGTCCGTGGATAGGGGGAGGAGAACGAGGACGACATTATCCTGGATGATGAGCAGGAGCCAGGCCACTATACTGCTTCCAGTTTAGTGCAAATGGGGGCCTTCATTCTCCAGTGTTTTAAGGGGGACCCCCATATAAAAAACATAAAGGGCAAGGACTAGTACTGGGTGGCAACATACTTAGACCCCCGGTACAAAAAATGGCGGAAATGTTACCACCATCACAGAGGGTGGTCAGAATGCAGCACTTCCAGGCCTTGCTTTCAGAAATGCTGCATTCTGCTTTTGCGTGCGCTGGCAGAGGAATTTCCACTTACAGAGAAACAGATGCGTGTACTAATCCAACAGCGCCTGCAAGAAGAGGGCGTTTTGAAGATGTGTTGGTCACTTCATATATGAGATCATTCTTTCAGCCGACCAATTGACAGCTGTACTCCGAATCCAGCATCAGGGAACGCCTAGACCGACAGGTGTCCGACTACATCGGGTTAACGGCCCATGTGGACGCTCTGAGGAGTGATGAACCCCTGGACTACTGGGTGGGCCGGCTTGACCTCTGGCCAGAGCTTGCACAATTTGCAATGGAACTGTTGGCTTGCCCCCCATCCAGTGTCCTGTCTGAAAGGACATTCAGCTCAGCAGAGGGGATCATGACCGATAACCGCACTCGCCTAGCTCATGACAGTGTTGACTATCTCACATTTATAAAAATAAATGAGGCAAGGGATCTCAGAGGAATTCAATACATGTGACCAGTAGACCATGTTTGATTCAAATTCCTCATGACAGGCCACAAATATCCGCCAGACCGCCATCCACCCACAACAATTCACGGTCCTTGTCTTCGGTAAATACAGCACCATAAAAGGCATTTTATGTCCATTGAATGCCTAATTTATGGGGCCTTTCATGGTCAACAATTATTTATCCTACATCATTCTTAGCTGTCAGGTAAACGCATGTGGGCTAATTTTTTGGGCCCGTAATGGCCAGGGGACACTTACTTCTGTATCCTTTGAATGCCTAATGTACCTTCAGCCACAAAATACAACGTTCTTTTTTTTTTTAATTCTTTTTATTTCAATGTGCATAAAAACGAACATTCCAAACGTCCTTTCAACAAAAGGACAAAACAATATTAAATAATAGAAAAATTATACAATATCCAAATAATTATCTGTTTACTTAGTATTCATAATCTCTTTATGCCAATGTATATCCATTTAGCTTAATTGATCGCCGTTGTCCTGGTGTGCCCCAACCCCTTGCTCCATTGCAATCATAGATTTATTACCTCATCATACTATGTGCATCCCTCTATATCCTCTTGGTTATCTCCTTATATGAAACTATTGGTTAATGTTGATTGACACCAATTATCCCAAATTTTATTATATTTCGTTGAGCATCCTCTATGCATATACAATACTTTTTCAAATGGTAAAATCTGATTTACCGCTCTTATCCAGTTCTTAACAGCAGAGGGCTTCACTTGAATCCACTTAACTGTGATTATTTTCCTTGCCATAAACAGTGTTTCTTTCTTGCCATAACAGTGTTTCTCTAAGCATTATCTTGTGATATCTAGACCATGTTATTTCATCTAATATACCCAGCAAACAGGTTTCTTGTATTAACCTATTGTTTGCTGCTGGCGATACATATAAATGGGAAGACCAAGCTTCTTCCCAATCTTCGTCAGTTAAATTGGGAATTATTTCCTGCCATTTTGTTCTTATCTTCTTGTCTCAGGCTCCTGATGACGTCAATGCTGACGAAATGCATCAAGCTGGACCGTGTGTCACTCCGTCACTTCCGCTAGTGTGGTTCTGTCCTTTGGAATGCATCGATACCCGGACATCAGGTCCGCACACTTACCAAGCGGTATTGCGGTTTGCACCAAACTTAAACTGTGAGTGGATATTTATTTTTATTAAATACATATTGAAATTACTACACTATGGTCGGTCTATTCTCCTTTATGTGGGGCACCATATGAGACACCCCAGAAACAGCAGGAAGGGCCCGAGTGTTAGCGTGGAGATATCCATATACACCAGGACCAGTACCAGAACTATAGACCAGCTGGAGTCTGTAGAGGGATAATCGCAGGATCTCCTGGATCACCTATACTGCTGTGCAGAGCTTGCTACTCCTTTACAGGGGAAAGCATTGCGGTGAGTGAAATTCTTATAGGGGCACTGCATCACTGCACAGAGCACAGCCAAGTAAGAGATAAGCACAGTACCACCGTCTCACCTATTCTTTAGGCTTCTTATATACTTGGGAATATCACAAGCACCTAAAAAGGACCATGAACTGTTAACACTTAGATTTATTTTTGGATTGTTTTGGCACTACAGCACCTTCAAAGAGTAATGTGGCTGACAGCCCATCTCAGCACATAATATTGGGACTTTGGACATATTTGATCTGAAGAAATGTATTTATTTATATATTTTTCACCTATATTAGTGTAGCACTTTATTTATTTATCATACTTTGTACCTATTATACTACAATAGGTATTCACCTTTTCACAGGTTTGACACTGCAGCACATTATTTATTTATGTATTCATTATATTCTTATACCATAGAAGGAATACACTTTTTCGAAGGTTTTGATATCACATAAGTTATTTACTTATCATAATATTGTGGCACTGAGCATGAGATCAATTTACAGCTATAATATATTGTACGCCGTGTATGCATAAGTGTGTTGCTATATGTTAACCATATGTCACACCATTAGCACTATAACAGATACATCATCACTTACCAGTGTCAAATATACCAACACATATTAAAAGTAGCGCCCATACCCTTTACTACTAATATTTCAATTTCATACTTCTCACTTGGGTGAGAAGTATTCTAGGGAGGCTGCAAACTTCAGGATTATATTTTTATCTTCCTTTAGCATTTTTTCCTATTTGCGCGGGATTACCATACCACTAATTAATAAGAAAAGGGTGCATCGACCTAGTGCATTATCACTAAAAAGATTACAATTTTTAAAATTATGTACATTATACTCACAAAACAAGTATAGGAGTGGGTGACTGGGGACAAAGAGAAGGCAAATGTATTAAATACTTTCTTCAGCTCTGTATATACAAAGGAGCATGGGGGAGCTCATGACTAGGGTTGAGCGAACACGGACTGTATTATTCGTGTTCGTACCGAATAATTGGATTTTTGTTACCCAAACAAGGACCCGAAAACTTTACTGTATGTTCGGGTAAAAATCCGTGTTCGGTCGTTTTATTTCCGGGTTTTGCATGCATTGGCGCGCTTTTCATGGCGGGCTTTCAACAGCCAATCAACAAGCGTTTAACTGGTGTGCCTTAAGCCATCCCAGCCATGCCTACAAATGTATTAGTAGCTGTGATTGGCCATCTGAAGCATGTGACCAAGTCTTTATAAGTCCGAGGCAGCGCCGCTGCGTCATTCTGCTGTGTTAGTTCAGGGACAGAGCACACATCATACGTGCTGGCTGCTGATTAGGGACAGACAGGAAAAAAAAAACATTTGTGTCCGGATAGAATTGAGGGACAGGTCGGAGTGTGTTAGGCAGGGCGAGTTGTAGGCATTTTAGGGCGAAGCTGCTGATTTTTAGGGTCCGTTTTCTATGATCGATTTTGCTGTGTGGGAGGGGTTTTCAGTGACCGATCTACGATCTTATCAATCCTTTTAGGGAGAGGCTGCTGCTGATTTTTAGGGTCAGTTCTCTACGATCGATTTTGCTGTGTGGGAGGGGTTTTCAGTGACCGATCTACGATCTTATCAATCCATTTAGGGAGAGGCTGGAGATAGGCAGGTGTCAGTGGTCCACATCGATTTTGCTGTGTGTGGGGTGCAGTGAACACAATTTTTTTTGCCCACTGAGGAGGAGGAGGGAGAAAAGTATTTTTCTATCAGTCACTGTGTGCAGCATTTTTCCTTCAGCTGTGCTGTGCTGACTGATCATACACTGCTGTGTTCAGTTCACATGTGCTATTATTGAGTGGTTTCAAATATCATACACTTTTTTCTATTCCACTATTCAATATACAGCCTTGGGTTAAAAAAAATTAAATTGTGGCCTGCAGCAGAGCTGAATGATATTTGGGGTTTTTGGGGTTCATCTCATACTTCTGAAGATTTGAGGGTGCTGCCTGTTTCAAACTCCTCCTACTCCTCATCCAGCCTTTTAGGGGTACAAACAATAGTAATTGGGGCCTAGTGTGGTTTTGTACGTGTGAGATACATACACTTTTTTTGATCATATTTTCTATTCCGCTATTCAATAAAAACCTTTGGGGAACAGTTAAATTGCGGGATAGTCTGTGTTGGTAGGTGTGAGATCCACCTTTCCAAGTTTTTGGGGTTCATCTCATACTTCTGAAGATTTGAGGGTGCTGCCTGTTCCAAACTCCTCCTACTCCTCATCCAGCCTTTTAGGGGTACACACAATAGTAATTGGGGCCTAGTGTGGTTTTGTACGTGTGAGATACATACACTTTTTTTGATCATATTTTCTATTCCGCTATTCAATAAAAACCTTTGGGGAGGGGGGCGTGTCAGTGTGATCATGTGAGCACACGGCGGCGGACTCGCTTTCTCCTCACCGCGCTGGACACGCTTGGATCAGGAAACTCCCACAGTCCAGGGCTTAGGCACTCGAAAGCCCGACAAGCTACGTGCCTTGCACCGCAAGGACACAGCCACATCGGCGGGTGAACATGTCGCGCCCGATCCTAAAGCTTGGTGAGACCAAGACCTGCAACCCTCCCAGGAAGGGAAGGAAGTGGCACGGCGGCAACGCTACGGAGACGGGGGAGATAACTCAGACGTGCATTACGGACGGAAGCACGGAGCTCCCTCACCTCCGAACACTGGCGGGAAATTGATGGATCAGCGCTGCAGTATAACAAGAATCCAGCAGCAGTGAGTTACAAGTAAACTTCCCCGGGACCCTGAGGTATGGTAGAGGAATATATCTGATAACAAAGTATGTGACATGCAAAATAACCAGGCGGCATAGTTAAATTGCTTTGTGAAGGGAGACTCAGAGGGGACAGTGAATCTGCATAACAAAGCGGGTGAAAGAAGGGTGAAGCAAGGGGACGTTAACCCTGAGCCCCACCAGCAGTTAAAATTTTGGGCAGAAGCCCCAAGGGACTTAAACAAACCCCTCACTTGAACCTAGTCTAAAATTGAGATATGTGACCGGGATGCAAAACCCAATTAAAAAACCAAAAACACGCTCAACTGTGAAAGGACTGGCAAACGCTAAGCAAGTGGGAGCCATACATTCTTATTTTCCCCCTACACATGTGACTGACCCTGATAAAAATACAAGCCCTCCAACTGATATAGGTAAGGAATATACACAGCCTCCTCATATAATGACATCATCCTCTAAAAACTTAATACCGGTCCATTTAGATGGACAGGAAGGCATACCAAGAAAGGGGGACGAAACCAACTCGGATATGACCTCTAACACAGATATTAGAGATCTTATACGGGCCCTACCAACCAAAATGGAAATTGAATCCTTGATCCTTAGACTGGAGGAGAAGTATCAGAAGGATATTCAAGAGGTGAAGGAGGAGTTAAAAGAAACCTCCAGTAGAATACAAAATGGGGAGAAAAACACATCAGAAATAGCCAGGAGGGTATTGAAGCTGGAGGAGCTTAATGAAACAAACACGGAGCGAGTTATCCTATTACAGATACAAATGGAAGATAGGAGCCGTAGAAATAACATTAGGATAAGAGGACTGCCGGAGTGCAAAGAAGGGGAAGGGGAAAATTTAAGAGAAAAAGTAAAGGCTATAATAGTGAAGTTACTGACGGAGGAGGACCCCATAAATATTGAAATAGACCGGGTACACAGGGTTAATGGCCCCAGACAATTGGAAGGGGGTAAAACCCGAGATGTATTATGCCGTTTACTAAGATACCAACAAAGAGAGGAGATTCTATGGAAAACATGGGAACTGGGTACAATTGACTACGAAACAGTAAAAATTAAGATCCTACCAGACATATCAAGACCCACACTAAAAACGTAGAGCCCTATTACGTCCCCTATTGGATAAAGTCAAGGCTAAAGGATATACCTATAGATGGAGATATCCGTTCTCGGTAACTATACGAAAAGGACCTAGGTCGTTTATACTGAGGACCCCAAATGATCTAGAGGGGCTCTTTAAATTTATGGAGATGAGCCCCGAACAAGTACCTAACTGGCTTATGGATCTCCCTCAGGGATTCCTTTCTTCTAAATTTGGACATCACAGGCAAGGGGAAAAGACATCTGAGTGCCAACGGAAAGAGTGATAGAAAATAATCAAGGAAAACAGCCTTAACTTACCTAATACTACAGTTGGACAGATGTTGGAGACGTTGGACCCTTTTCCCTCTTTTTTTTTTTTTTTTTTTTGAGGGGGCATGCATGGAGGCTCACCAAGTGGGGGGAAAGGGGAATTATAGATTATACGGCTTTTGAGGATGAGATGATCAGGGAGAGGACAGCATGCTGACGGATAGATAGCTGATGGACTCCTCCTTGAAAAATTCTTTATTACCCCCCCCCCCCCCCCTCTCCCTGTTCTCTCCCTTTTTTTTCATGTGGTATTTTTTTTACGCCCCCCACTCCCCAAATGGAGGGAGAGGGGAGTTATAGACTATGAGACTAGATGATGTTATATGTGTAAAGTTAAGATAAGTCATGTGGAGGGTTGGGCGGGGGCAGAGATGGGAGAGAAAAGTGTGGGGGGATTTATTGGGATTACATTTAGATAGTGTGGGTTAGTTATAATGCCCACATGGGGTATATGAATTCCCTTTTTTTTTTTTTTTTTGTAAACCTGACTCTGCCCCATTCACTAATGGGAAGAAAATCCCAAGTCTAACAAAACCAAAAGGTTTTTTTTTTCACAAACCCCTGTTTCTCTCCCGCCTCTGACACCCCCTGGCGACTCTCCGAGTAGAGGGAAAAGAAATACTATGATAATATTTTGAAATGAAAGCCCTCTGGCGATATTGTACAGTTCTTGACATATCTGTATCCCCCTCCCCTTTTTTTTTCTTTTTTTTTCTTTTTTTTTTATTTTTGTACCTGACTCTGCCCCATCCACCAATGGGAAGAAAATCCCAAGTCTAGCTCAATTAAAAATGGTCCCTTTTTTTTTTTTTTTTTTCCCCTTTTTTTTTCTGTGTGTGGTGTTTTTTTTTTTTTTTTTTATTACTTGGATATGAGATTTTTTTTGCTTGGTTTGATTAGACACAGAGGTCTATTTTTTTTTTTTTTTGGTTATGTAGCATGTGTAAGTTCCCTTTCACTGGAAATATGCATATTAGACAAAAAGAAAAAAAAAAGAGAAGGAAAAGTCACAAATTTCACTTTTTGATTTTTAGACACATTATTTTTACACCTCACTGATCTTATTTTTCTTGAGAATTCACACATCGGAGACAGATGGATATAACACCTTCCCCCCCAGGAAACTGAGAGGGGTCTTCTCCCCCCTTGTTCCCCCCCCCTTTTTTTTTTTTACACGGAGGCTTTCCCAAACCAAACACTGAGGTTTTATCACAGTAAATATTAAATACAACCATCACAATTACACACCCTTTTCCCTCACTCCCACCTCCCTTTTTTTTTTTTTTTTACACGGAGGCTTTCCCAAACACTGAGGTTTTATCACAGTAAATATTAAATACAACCATCACAATTACACACCCTTTTCCCTCACTCCCACCTCCCTTTTTTTTTTTTTTTACTCCTGGTGGATGGGAATGGATTGTGAGAAAGTATTGATATATAATGTCAGGAAAATTTATGGCTTGGATTATAAGTTTACTGTACACATAAAAAGTTCGATATTTCTCCACTTCCCCTTATTTCCCCCCTCCCCTCCCCCCCCCCCTTTTTTTTTTTTTCTCCCTATCATGGATAGTAGAGTAAAGTCAATGTCCAACGATTATAATGTGGAAGGGTGTCATAGTATAGAAAGTAAAGTACTGGGAGTTATAAATACATGGGAATGAGTCCGGGTGGGTGAGGAGGGGTGAGATAAGGGCGAGCTGCCCTTCACATATCTGGCCCTAAACCCCAATTAGGAAACAAGCTCTAAATAACAGGAGGAAGTAGAGGAAGGGAGCTTCATAACGAAGGTTAAATAAAGAGGAATTCAACCTCTTTTTAGGGGAGCCACGAGGGGTTAGAACCCCGAGAGTTGGTGTTTGTGTTGTTTGTGTTTTTGGGGTTATATTTTTTTTTTTTTTTCTTCTCTCTCTTTCTCTTTCTTTTGTATTCCTGCACTGACCCAGGGGAGGAATATGGAAGCAGTACGTATTTTAACAATAAATGCGAAAGGTCTTAACATACCGGAAAAAAGACGAGTTTTGTTAAATGACCTTAAAAATTCCAAGATAGACATAGCCTTCATACAGGAGACGCATTTCCGAGACGATAGACTACCAATTTTAAAAAATAGATATTACCCAACAGCATATCATGCAACAAATGCAGAGACCAAATCTAAGGGGGTTTCGATAATCATTGCACACAACGTGCCATGGAAATATGAACAGATGGCCAAGGACCCCAATGGGAGATCACTTTTCCTAAAGGGAACCATAGGTAACGTTAAGGTTACACTAGCCACACTATATGTACCCAATAGCCAACAAGATGCATTTATAGGGAAGAAGATCAGGGAACTATCAGAATACAAAGAAGGTCATCTAATAGTGGGAGGCGACTTCAACATCCCTCTAGTTCCCTCAGAGGATACATCAGTAGGATACTCCTCAATTCCAATAAGGACCAGGAAACACATATCAAATACCCTGCATGACGCCCAGCTGATAGATGCGTGGCGTCTTATACACCCGGGCGAATGCGACTACACGTTTTTCTCCTCGGTATATCATCAATACTCGAGGATTGATTATTTTTTTATACCGCATAATCAGCTACATGCTATTAAGAATATCCAGATAGGCTCAATTACCTGGTCAGACCATGCTCCAATCAGGATGGATTACGAATTGGGTGGCGACCAGGAGGGGGGACATCGAATATGGAGGTTGAATGAAAGCCTACTACAGGATGAAACAGTCAGAATGGATATAAAGAGAGAACTAGAGGAATTTTTTCTAATTAATAAAACAACAGATACAGATCCAAGTGTCATCTGGGAAGCACATAAAGCTGTAATTAGAGGCACTCTGATCAAACACGGCTCTAGAATAAAAAAAAAACGAACAGCACAATTAGAAAACCTTCTTACAAAACTACAAAAACTAGAAGCATTACATAAACATGAAAACTCTACAATTACGAAAGATAATTTGATGGTAGTAAGGAAGGAAATTAATAATATACTCTTTTATAAGGCAAGATCAGCGCTACAAATTAGTCGTAAAAACGCATATGAATTGGGAGATAAATGCAGGAAATCTCTGGCAAGGGCGCTTCGTGAACAAACGTTAAAAACATACGTCCCACAAATAACAACGAAGAAAGGCCAGAAGGTAATACTTTCAAGACAGATTGCCCATGAATTCAGAGCATATTATTCATCATATAATCTGCAGTCTCGAAACCTGACTCCATCTAAAATAGAGAATTATTTAGAAACATCTCAAATGCCACGCTTAACAGAGAGTGAGAGAGAGGACTTGGGATCTGAGATTACAGAAGATGAACTAAATGCAGCAATATCTAGCTTAAAAGAAGGGAAAGCACCAGGTCCTGATGGATATACTATCCACTACTATAAAATGTATGTACCTCAGTTAAAGAAATTTATGGTGGAAATGTTTAACGCATGGGGCAAAGGCACGAAAATACTAAAAGAAACTCTACAAGCACATATAACAGTAATACTTAAAGAAGATAAAGATCCAGCATCCTGCTCAAGTTATAGACCAATCTCTTTATTAAATACAGATTTGAAAATATTCACAAAAATTATTGCTACCAGAATTCAAAACCATTTAGTAAAACTGGTGAACCTAGACCAAGTAGGATTCACGCCGACAAGAGAGGCACGTGACAACACAATAAAAGTACTGAATCTGTTATATGTAGCCCAGCATAAACAGATAAAAAGTATATTTGTAAATACAGATGCTGAAAAAGCTTTTGATAGAGTAAGTTGGAGGTTTATGATGGCAGTACTGAGATATGTGGGTATGGATGAAACTATGCTGAACTGGATCTCGCAGATCTATTCGGACCCATCGGCAAGGGTGAGAGTGAACAGTATGCTGTCGGAAGACTTCTCGATTCAGAATGGAACCAGACAGGGTTGTCCCCTCTCCCCCTTATTGTTTATTCTGACGTTGGAACCTTTCTTATGTAAAATAAGATTAAACCCAGATATTACAGGTATTAAAATTGGCCAAACCCAATATAAGATATCAGCCTTCGCGGACGACATGCTGTTCACTCTCACCAATCCGATTATCTCACTCCCGAACCTTTTGAGAGAATTCGATGAGTATGGAGAACTGGCTAATCTTAAAATAAATGTAAATAAATCAGAAGCAATGGGGGTGGGGCTAGGACAGGAATTGCTACAACAGTTAAGCTCAAATTTTAGACTAAAGTGGACGAGTAGATCATTGAAATATTTGGGGCTACAGATAACACCGAAATTCTCCCAGCTGTATGCAGAAAATTACCCTGCATTGCTGAAATCTGTACGAGCACTACTGCAAAAATGGGGAAAGGGAGTGTTCTCATGGATGGCAAGATGCAATATCGTAAATATGTCTATCCTACCAAAATTTTTGTACTTTTTTCAAACCCTACCCATATTTATACCACAAAAATACTTTAAACAAATAGACAGTATATTGAAGGAATTTATATGGGCAGCTAAACATTCTAGACTGAGTAAGAAGGTTATGTCACTACGAAAAGAGGAAGGAGGACTGTCGGTACCAGACATGAGGAGGTATTACCAGACCATACAGCTGGGTAGATTTGTAGACTGGTGCCGCCATAGGAAAACAAAACTATGGCCAACCATGGAACAGGCTCAATCTGAAATTCCACTGGAGAGAGCTCCGTTCTGCAGTAGCATCCTGCCAGCCCCTATGAGAACACACCCGATCATAGGCCTTACAATCAAAGCTTGTGCAAAAAATTTTCAACAATATAAACTGATAAGGAAAAAATCTGCCTTGTTCCCGGTCCTGGGAAACCCCAAATTCACACCTGGCTACCAGGATAAAAAATTCAGAGATCTGATGGAAAAAGGTTTCTATCAGGTAGACCATTTCATGACATCAGAGGGATGGATAACAGAGAGGGAGCTGGTAGACCCACTAGGGGACTTTCAGTTGGATAGATGGAGAGCGATTCAGCTTAGGCATTTCCTGGGGACTCTACCAAAGCCCAACAAGGTGACATTACAATATACAAAATTTGAAGAGACTTGCGTACAAAAAGGGATACTATCACATTCCATTTCCAAACTGTACTCGATGTTGGGGGACAACGGAGATACCCGCCAATTACTATATATGAATGAATGGGAGAAGGAATTAAATAAGACTTTCTCAGACGTAGAGAAAAAGCGGATGTTCCAGTTGGCCCATTCAACATCTATTAGTACAAAAATACAAGAGATGAATTACAAATTACTGTCAAGATGGTACCAAACCCCAGTTAAAATGCATAAAATAGTACCAATAAACACAGATAGATGTTGGAGATGTGGAGAGGGAAGGGGAACATTGTTACATATATTCTGGCTATGTCCCAAAATGGAAAAATTTTGGAAACAGATTTATGAAATTACACAAACCCTGACAGAATATCAGCTGACAATGGACCCAGCCCTCTTCCTCCTTCACAAAACTAGCATTCCATCTAAACAATACAAAAACTCAATAATACCTTATTTACTTAACGCAGCGAAAATGTGCATTCCCTTAAAGTGGAAAAAAGAGGAACCACCAGATGTAAATATGTAGATTAATAAGGTGGAAGAGATTAACAAACTAGAAAATCTGGTACTGAACGCCAACCATAAAATAGAAAAATATAAAGCAATATGGAATGGATGGAATGAGTATATAGTCTCGAGAGAGCAGAATCCAGTATGAAGGCTTAGGAGTTAAGGGGAACCCCATATTTAGGGAGAACTCCCTCTTTGTCTGTTCTTTTCGCTCCTCTTCCTCCCCTTCCCCCCCTGGGTCCTTCTATAGCCCCCTTCCCCCCCCCCTCCCCTTTTCTTTTTTTTCTTTTTTTCTTTTTTTTTTTTTTTCTGTTTAGTGTTTAGTGTCTTGTCTAGTTGTTGCCTCATGGTTTCTCAGAGTAGTAAAAGAGAGGTCTGATGGTTAAAAGTATACAAATGGACCAGCTAATTGGGGGAATACGTAAGATGAGATTATTTCTCTGTGATATTGTTTTGCCTTTCTTTTTTTTGTACCCTCCCCACAGCGGGAAAGTTATTGAAGCTATAAACCTTAACCTCTGTTATAATGTAAATAATACATGAAAACATGAATGTATAAGAAATGTATGTGAAAAAATCAGAAATAAATAAAATTTAGTAAAAAAAAAAAACCTTTGGGGAACAGTTAAATTGCGGGATAGTCTGTGTTGGTACTAGGGTTGAGCGGACACCTAGATGTCCGTGTTCGACGGGTTCAGCCGAACTTTAAAAAAAAGTCCGGGTCCGTGTCCCGGACTTTTACCGAACTTTTCCCGGACACCGAACCCCATTGAAGTCAATGGGGACCCGAACTTTAAGGCACTAAAATGGCTCTAAAACACCAAAGGAAAGGGCTAGAGTGCTGCAAATGGCAGCAAAACGTAATTAAGAGCATGGCAAGTGCTCTGCAAACAAATGTGGATAGGGAAATAACTTAAAACAACAAAAAAAAACAGAAAAATAAAACAATGTTCTTCTTCATCTCTGAAGGACGAGGCCCATATGGAGTAGGAGGGAGGTTGAGGTGGTGGTGGATGTGGCGGTGACATAGGCGTGCGCACAGGGTGTGCTGGGTGTGCCTGGGCACACCCTAATCACCTAGGGCACATAGCATTGCCAGTGAGGAGATGGGAAAGATCTCCCTGGGACCTGCTCTGCTCTATTTCTCCTTGCCTACAGGTACATGGCCCCGATACATTACTCTCCCTGCTGGCAAACACATGCATGTGTATTTCAACTTTGGGGTGCACACCTTAATGCAATAGGCTGCGCACACCTATGGGCGGTGTAGGTGGAAGCGGCGGAGGAGGAGGACCAGGGCCGGATTAACAGCATCATGGGCTTGGTGCTGAGGATTTTGAAGGGCCTTAAGGGCCGTGCCTTGCCATGCACCCAGAGGAGGAAGGGTGCAGCCATGCATGCCTAATTCAACATGGGATGCTGTCTCTGAAGCCCATAAACACATCCATGCATCGCCAACTGTCCCTCCTTGTCCGGCCTTCACGCTGTGTGGGGAGGTTCTGAGGGTGCTGCCTGGGGAAGCGAGCATAGAAGCCAGACTTCTGTGTTTACAAGTGACAGAAGAGCGGTAACAGTGAATATGGCCAACCCGGGGCCTATATAAAAGGTAGGGGCCTGGAGCTGCAGCTCCAATAGCCCCTACATTAATCTGGCCCTGAGGAGGAGGACGAGGTAGCCAACACTGCTTCTTTTCAAAAATTTTAAATGAGGGTACACCCCAAAAGAGTGAGAAAGAGCAAAAATGGAACAATGGGTGGGTAAGGTCGGTATCCATTGCTATTCTGCATAAGGTACGGAAAAGTCCCGTGGGATCCATGCCTGGTTCATTTTAATGAACGTGAGCTTGTCCACATTGTCTCTGGACAGGCGGCTGCGCTTGTCTGTTATAACGCCCCCAGCCGTGCTAAATACCCGTTCAGATAATACACTGGCTGCAGGGCACGCCAGCACCTCCAAGGCGTAAAGGGCAAGCTCAGGCCATGTGCCCAATTTGGAGACCCAGAAGTTGAAGGGGGCAGACCCGTCATTCACTACATGTAGGCGTGTGCACACATACTGCTCCACCATGTTGGTAAAATGCTGCCTCCTGCTAAGACGTTCCATCTGAGCTGCTGGTGCTGCTGTTTGTTGTGGCGTGCTGACAAAGCTTTTCCACATTTCGGCCATGCTAACCCTGCCTTCTGAGGTGCTGGCGGTGCCCTGGTTGCGTTGGCGACCTCCTCCTCCTCCTCCTCTGCCTTGTGCTTCCACTGTGGCCCCGCTGTCAGATGGGAATGCCAGCAGCATGGCGTCTACCAGCGTGCGCTTGTACTCGCGCATCTTGCGATCGCGCTCCAGTGAGTGAATTAAGGACGGTACGTTGTCCTTGTAACGGGGATCCAGCAGCGTGGCCACCCAGTAATCAGCACAAGTTAGAATGTGGGCAACTCGGCGGTCGTTGTGGAGACACTGCAGCATGTAATCGCTCATGTGTGCCAGGCTGCCCAGAGGCAACAAAAGGCTGTCCTCTGTGGGAGGTGTATCGTCCGTGTCCTCTGTATCCCCCCAGCCACGCACCAGTGATGGCCATGAGCTGGCCTGGGTGCCACCCTGCTGTGAACATGGTTCCATCTCCTCCTCCAGCTCCTCCTCCTCCTCATCCTCCTCATCCTCCAGAACTGTGCCCCTGCTGGACAATTGCGTCCCTGGCGTTTGCGTGTGCAGGAACCCACCCTCGGAGCCCCTTGCGAATGACTGCCCTGAAAGCCTTGGAAATGTTACCTCTTCATCCTCCTCCTCCTCCTCCTCATCCTGTGCCACATCCTCTTCCATCATCGCCCGAATTGTTTTTTCAAGGAGGCATAGAAGTGGGATAGTTAAGCTGAGAACGGCGTCATTGCCACTGGCCATGTTGGTGGAGTACTCAAAACAGCGCAACAAGGCACACAGGTCTCGCATGGAGGCCCAGTTAAATTAAATAGCGGAATAGAAAATATGATCCAAAAAAAGTGTATGTATATCACACGTACACAACCACACTGGGCCCCAATTACTATTGTTTGTACCCCTAAAAGGCTAGATGAGGAGTAGGGGGAGTATGGAACAGGCAGCACCCTCAAACCTTCAGAAGTATGAGATGAACCCCAACAACTTGGAAAGGTGGATCTCTCTCACACGTACCAACACAGACTATCCCCCAATTTAACTGATCCCCAAAGGTTTTTGATTAAATAGCGGAATAGAAAATATGATCCAAAAAAAGTGTATGTATATCACACGTACACAACCACACTAGGCCCCAATTACTATTGTTTGTACCCCTAAAAGGCTAGGAGTAGGGGGAGTATGGAACAGGCAGCACCCTCAAACCTTCAGAAGTATGAGATGAACCCCAACAACTTGGAAAGGTGGATCTCTCTCACACGTACCAACACAGACTATCCCCCAATTTAACTGATCCCCAAAGGTTTTTGATTAAATAGCGGAATAGAAAATATGATCCAAAAAAAGTGTATGTATATAACACGTACACAACCACACTAGGCCCCAATTACTATTGTTTGTACCCCTAAAAGGCTAGATGAGGAGTAGGGGGGGTATGGAACAGGCAGCACCCTCAAACCTTCAGAAGTATGAGATGAACCCCAACAACTTGGAAAGGTGGATCTCTCTCACACGTACCAACACAGACTATCCCCCAATTTAACTGATCCCCAAAGGTTTTTGATTAAATAGCGGAATAGAAAATATGATCCAAAAAAAGTGTATGTATATCACACGTACACAACCACACTAGGCCCCAATTACTATTGTTTGTACCCCTAAAAGGCTAGGAGTAGGGGGAGTATGGAACAGGCAGCACCCTCAAACCTTCAGAAGTATGAGATGAACCCCAACAACTTGGAAAGGTGGATCTCTCTCACACGTACCAACACAGACTATCCCCCAATTTAACTGATCCCCAAAGGTTTTTGATTAAATAGCGGAATAGAAAATATGATCCAAAAAAAGTGTATGTATATCACACGTACACAACCACACTAGGCCCCAATTACTATTGTTTGTACCCCTAAAAGGCTAGATGAGGAGTAGGGGGGGTATGGAACAGGCAGCACCCTCAAACCTTCAGAAGTATGAGATGAACCCCAACAACTTGGAAAGGTGGATCTCTCTCACACGTACCAACACAGACTATCCCCCAATTTAACTGATCCCCAAAGGTTTTTGATTAAATAGCGGAATAGAAAATATGATCCAAAAAAAGTGTATGTATATCACACGTACACAACCACACTAGGCCCCAATTACTATTGTTTGTACCCCTAAAAGGCTAGATGAGGAGTAGGGGGGGTATGGAACAGGCAGCACCCTCAAACCTTCAGAAGTATGAGATGAACCCCAACAACTTGGAAAGGTGGATCTCTCTCACACGTACCAACACAGACTATCCCCCAATTTAACTGATCCCCAAAGGTTTTTGATTAAATAGCGGAATAGAAAATATGATCCAAAAAAAGTGTATGTATATCACACGTACACAACCACACTAGGCCCCAATTACTATTGTTTGTACCCCTAAAAGGCTAGATGAGGAGTAGGGGGGGTATGGAACAGGCAGCACCCTCAAACCTTCAGAAGTATGAGATGAACCCCAACAACTTGGAAAGGTGGATCTCTCTCACACGTACCAACACAGACTATCCCCCAATTTAACTGATCCCCAAAGGTTTTTGATTAAATAGCGGAATAGAAAATATGATCCAAAAAAAGTGTATGTATATCACACGTACACAACCACACTAGGCCCCAATTACTATTGTTTGTACCCCTAAAAGGCTAGATGAGGAGTAGGGGGGGTATGGAACAGGCAGCACCCTCAAACCTTCAGAAGTATGAGATGAACCCCAACAACTTGGAAAGGTGGATCTCTCTCACACGTACCAACACAGACTATCCCCCAATTTAACTGATCCCCAAAGGTTTTTGATTAAATAGCGGAATAGAAAATATGATCCAAAAAAAGTGTATGTATATCACACGTACACAACCACACTGGGCCCCAATTACTATTGTTTGTACCCCTAAAAGGCTAGATGAGGAGTAGGGGGAGTATGGAACAGGCAGCACCCTCAAACCTTCAGAAGTATGAGATGAACCCCAACAACTTGGAAAGGTGGATCTCTCTCACACGTACCAACACAGACTATCCCCCAATTTAACTGATCCCCAAAGGTTTTTGATTAAATAGCGGAATAGAAAATATGATCCAAAAAAAGTGTATGTATATCACACGTACACAACCACACTGGGCCCCAATTACTATTGTTTGTACCCCTAAAAGGCTAGATGAGGAGTAGGGGGAGAATGGAACAGGCAGCACCCTCAAACCTTCAGAAGTATGAGATGAACCCCAACAACTTGGAAAGGTGGATCTCTCTCACACGTACCAACACAGACTATCCCCCAATTTAACTGATCCCCAAAGGTTTTTGATTAAATAGCGGAATAGAAAATATGATCCAAAAAAAGTGTATGTATATCACACGTACACAACCACACTAGGCCCCAATTACTATTGTTTGTACCCCTAAAAGGCTAGGAGTAGGGGGAGTATGGAACAGGCAGCACCCTCAAACCTTCAGAAGTATGAGATGAACCCCAACAACTTGGAAAGGTGGATCTCTCTCACACGTACCAACACAGACTATCCCCCAATTTAACTGATCCCCAAAGGTTTTTGATTAAATAGCGGAATAGAAAATATGATCCAAAAAAAGTGTATGTATATCACACGTACACAACCACACTAGGCCCCAATTACTATTGTTTGTACCCCTAAAAGGCTAGGAGTAGGGGGAGTATGGAACAGGCAGCACCCTCAAACCTTCAGAAGTATGAGATGAACCCCAACAACTTGGAAAGGTGGATCTCTCTCACACGTACCAACACAGACTATCCCCCAATTTAACTGATCCCCAAAGGTTTTTGATTAAATAGCGGAATAGAAAATATGATCCAAAAAAAGTGTATGTATATCACACGTACACAACCACACTAGGCCCCAATTACTATTGTTTGTACCCCTAAAAGGCTAGATGAGGAGTAGGGGGGGTATGGAACAGGCAGCACCCTCAAACCTTCAGAAGTATGAGATGAACCCCAACAACTTGGAAAGGTGGATCTCTCTCACACGTACCAACACAGACTATCCCCCAATTTAACTGATCCCCAAAGGTTTTTGATTAAATAGCGGAATAGAAAATATGATCCAAAAAAAGTGTATGTATATCACACGTACACAACCACACTAGGCCCCAATTACTATTGTTTGTACCCCTAAAAGGCTAGATGAGGAGTAGGGGGGGTATGGAACAGGCAGCACCCTAAAACCTTCAGAAGTATGAGATGAACCCCAACAACTTGGAAAGGTGGATCTCTCTCACACGTACCAACACAGACTATCCCCCAATTTAACTGATCCCCAAAGGTTTTTGATTAAATAGCGGAATAGAAAATATGATCCAAAAAAAGTGTATGTATATCACACGTACACAACCACACTAGGCCCCAATTACTATTGTTTGTACCCCTAAAAGGCTAGGAGTAGGGGGGGGTATGGAACAGGCAGCACCCTCAAACCTTCAGAAGTATGAGATGAACCCCAACAACTTGGAAAGGTGGATCTCTCTCACACGTACCAACACAGACTATCCCCCAATTTAACTGATCCCCAAAGGTTTTTGATTAAATAGCGGAATAGAAAATATGATCCAAAAAAAGTGTATGTATATCACACGTACACAACCACACTAGGCCCCAATTACTATTGTTTGTACCCCTAAAAGGCTAGATGAGGAGTAGGGGGAGTATGGAACAGGCAGCACCCTCAAATCTTCAGAAGTATGAGATTGTGTTCACTGTACCCCACAAAGATTGAGTTCACTGCACCCCACAATGATTGTGTTCACTGCACCCCACAAAGATTGTGTTCACTGCACCTCACAAAGATTGTGTTCTCTGTACCCCCCAAAGATTGTGTTCACTGCACCCCACAAAGATTCTGTTCACTGTACCCCACAAAGATTGTGTTCACTGCACCCTAAAAGGATGTTGTTCACTGCACCCCACAAAGATTGTGTTCACTGCACCCTAAAAGGATGTTGTTCACTGCACCCCAAAAAGATTGTGTTCACTGTACCCCCCCAAAGATTGTGTTCACTGCACCCCACAAAGATTGTGTTCACTGCACCCCAAAAAGATTGTGTTCACTGTACCCCCCAAAGATTGTGTTCACTGCACCCCAAAAAGATTGTGTTCACTGTACCCCCCAAAGATTGTGTTCACTGCACCCCACAAAGATTCTGTTCACTGTACCCCACAAAGATTGTGTTCACTGCACCCCAAAAAGATTGTGTTCACTGTACCCCCCCAAAGATTGTGTTCACTGCACCCCACAAAGATTCTGTTCACTGCACCCCACAAAGGATTTTGTTCACTGCACCCCAAAAAGATTGTGTTCACTGCACCCCAAAAAGGATTTTGATCACTGCACCCCAAAAAGGATGTTGTTCACTGCACCCCAAAAATGATTTTGTTCACTCCACCCCAAAAAGATTGTGTTCACTGCACCCCACAAAGATTGTGTTCACTGCACCCCAAAAAGATTGTGTTCACTGTACCCCCCAAAGATTGTGTTCACTGCACCCCACAAAGATTCTGTTCACTGTACCCCACAAAGATTGTGTTCACTGCACCCCAAAAAGATTGTGTTCACTGCACCCCAAAAAGAATGTTGTTCACTGCACCCCAAAAAGGATGTTGTTCACTCCACCCCAAAAAGATTGTGTTCACAGCACCCCACAAAGATTGTGTTCACTGCACCCCAAAAAGATTGTGTTCACTGCACCCCAAAAATGATTTTGTTCACTGCACCCCAAAAAGGATTTTGTTCACTGCACCCCAAAAAGGATGTTGTTCACTCCACCCCAAAAAGATTGTGTTCACTGCACCCCAAAAAGATTGTGTTCACTGCACCCCACAAAGGATTTTGTTCACTGCACCCCAAAAAGATTGTGTTCACTGCACCCCAAAAAGGATGTTGTTCACTGCACCCCAAAAAGGATTTTGTTCACTGCACCCCAAAAAGATTGTGTTCACTGCACCCCACAAAGGATTTTGTTCACTGCACCCCACAAAGATTGTGTTCACTGCACACCAAAAAGGATTGTGTTCACTGCACCCCAAAAAGATTTTGTTCACTGCACCCCAAAAAGATTGTGTTCACTGCAGCCCAAAAAGATTGTGTTCACTGCAGCCCAAAAAGATTGTGTTCACTGCAGCCCAAAAAGATTGTGTTCACTGCAGCTCACACACAGAAAAATGGATGTGGATCACTGACACCTGCCTATCTCCAATCCCACACCACACAGCAATATCGATTGTAGTTTGTAGAACACAGTTTCCCTAAAATTCAGCAGACTCTGTCCCTAACAGGATTGAGAAGAGATCGTAGATCAGGATTGAGTGCAGATTCACCCCACCCCCCACACAGCAATATCGATTGTAGTTTGTAGAAGACACTGACCCTATAATTCAGCAGACTCTATCCCTAAAATGCCTACAACTCGCCCTGCCTAAACACTCCGACCTGTCCCTCAATTCTATCCGGACACAAATGGTTTTTTCCTGCCTATCTTTCCCTAATCAGCAGCCAGCACATTGATGTGTGCTCTGTCCCTTAGCTAAGCAGCAGAATGACGCTGCTGCGGCGGCTGCCTCGAACTTATAAAGACTTGGTCACATGCTTCAGACGGCCAATCACAGCTACTAAGACATTTGCAGGCATGGCTGGGATGGCTTAAGGCACACCAGTTAAACGATTGTTGATTGGCTGTTGAAAGCCCGCCATGAAAAGAGCGCCAAAGCATGCAAAACCCGGAAATAAAACGACCGAACACGGATTTTTACCCGAACATACAGTAAAGTGTCCGTGTCCGTGTTCGGGTAAAAAAAATCCAATTATTCGGTACGAACACGAATAATACAGTCCGTGTTCGCTCAACACTAGTTGGTACGTGTGAGATCCACCTTTCCAAGTTTTTGGGGTTCATCTCATACTTCTGAAGATTTGAGGGTGCTGCCTGTTCCAAACTCCTCCTACTCCTCCTACTCCTCATCCAGCCTTTTAGGGGTACAAACAATAGTAATTGGGGCCTAGTGTGGTTTTGTACGTGTGAGATACATACACTTTTTTTGATCATATTTTCTATTCCGCTATTCAATAAAAACCTTTGGGGAACAGTTAAATTGCGGGATAGTCTGTGTTGGTAGGTGTGAGATCCACCTTTCCAAGTTTTTGGGGTTCATCTCATACTTCTGAAGATTTGAGGGTGCTGCCTGTTCCAAACTCCTCCTACTCCTCATCCTGCCTTTAGGGGTACAAACAATAGTAATTGGGGCCTAGTGTGGTTCTGTACGTGTGAGATACATACACTTTTTTTGATCATATTTTCTATTCCGCTATTCAATAAAAACCTTTGGGTATCAATTAAATTGCGGGATAGTCTGTGTTGGTACGTGTGAGATACACCTTTCCAAGTTTTTGGAGTTCATCTCATACTTCAGAAGATTTGAGGGTGCTGCCTGTTCCAAACTCCTCCTACTCCTCATCCTGCCTTTAGGGGTACAAACAATAGTAATTGGGGCCTAGTGTGGTTCTGGACGTGTGAGATACATACACTTTTTTTGATCATATTTTCTATTCCGCTATTCAATAAAAACCTTTGGGTATCAATTAAATTGCGGGATTGTCTGTGTTGGTACGTGTGAGATACACCTTTCCAAGTTTTTGGGGTTCATCTCATACTTCTGAAGATTTGAGGGTGCTGCCTGTTTCAAACTTCTCCTACTCCTCATCCAGCCTTTTAGGGGTACAAACAATAGAAATTGGGGCCTAGTGTGGTTTTGTACGTGTGAGATACATACACTTTTTTTGATCATATTTTCTATTCCGCTATTCAATAAAAACCTTTGGGGAACAGTTAAATTGCGGGATAGTCTGTGTTGGTACGTGTGAGATACACCTTTCCAAGTTTTTGGGGTTCATCTCATACTTCTGAAGATTTGAGGGTGCTGCCTGTTCCAAACTCCTCCTACTCCTCATCCTGCCTTTAGGGGTACAAACAATAGTAATTGGGGCCTAGTGTGGTTCTGTACGTGTAAGATACATACACTTTTTTTGATCATATTTTCTATTCCGCTATTCAATAAAAACCTTTGGGTATCAATTAAATTGCGGGATAGTCTGTGTTGGTACGTGTGAGATACACCTTTCCAAGTTTTTGGGGTTCATCTCATACTTCAGAAGATTTGAGGGTGCTGCCTGTTCCAAACTCCTCCTACTCCTCATCCTGCCTTTAGGGGTACAAACAATAGTAATTGGGGCCTAGTGTGGTTCTGTACGTGTGAGATACATACACTTTTTTTGATCATATTTTCTATTCCGCTATTCAATAAAAACCTTTGGGTATCAATTAAATTGCGGGATAGTCTGTGTTGGTACGTGTGAGATACACCTTTCCAAGTTTTTGGGGTTCATCTCATACTTCTGAAGATTTGAGGGTGCTGCCTGTTCCAAACTTCTCCTACTCCTCATCCAGCCTTTTAGGGGTACAAACAATAGTAATTGGGGCCTAGTGTGGTTTTGTACGTGTGAGATACATACACTTTTTTTGATCATATTTTCTATTCCGCTATTCAATAAAAACCTTTGGGGAACAGTTAAATTGCGGGATAGTCTGTGTTGGTACGTGTGAGATACACCTTTCCAAGTTTTTGGGGTTCATCTCATACTTCTGAAGATTTGAGGGTGCTGCCTGTTCCAAACTCCTCCTACTCCTCATCCTGCCTTTAGGGGTACAAACAATAGTAATTGGGACCTAGTGTGGTTCTGTACGTGTAAGATACATACACTTTTTTGATCATATTTTCTATTCCGCTATTCAATAAAAACCTTTGGGTATCAATTAAATTGCGGGATAGTCTGTGTTGGTACGTGTGAGATACACCTTTCCAAGTTTTTGGGGTTCATCTCATACTTCAGAAGATTTGAGGGTGCTGCCTGTTCCAAACTCCTCCTACTCCTCATCCTGCCTTTAGGGGTACAAACAATAGTAATTGGGGCCTAGTGTGGTTCTGTACGTGTGAGATACATACACTTTTTTTGATCATATTTTCTATTCCGCTATTCAATAAAAACCTTAGGGTATCAAATTGCGGGATAGTCTGTGTTGGTACGTGTGAGATACACCTTTCCAAGTTTTTGGGGTTCATCTCATACTTCTGAAGATTTGAGGGTGCTGCCTGTTCCAAACTCCTCCTACTCCTCATCCTGCCTTTAGGGGTACAAACAATAGTAATTGGGGCCTAGTGTGGTTCTGTACGTGTGAGATACATACACTTTTTTTGATCATATTTTCTATTCCGCTATTTAATCAAAACCTTTGGGTATAAACAATTAAATTGCGGGATAGTCTGTGTCGGTACGTGTGAGATACACCTTTCCAATTTTTGGGGCGCATCTCATACTGCCGAGGATTTGAGGGTGCTTCAGTCTGCCTCCTGTTCCGAACTCCTACTCCTCATCCTGCCTTTAGGGTACAAAAAATTTTAATCGGGGCCTAGATTGTGTTTGTACCTGTGAGATACAGCATTTTGTAAAATTTGTCCTATTCCGCTATTCAATATACACCCTGTTTGAGTGTAAAAAATTAAATTGCAGGATAGTCTGTATCGGTACATGTGAGATACACCTTTTTAAATTTGTTTGGTGCATCTCCTTCTACCGCCGAGGATTGCAGGGCGCTTCAGTTTGCCTCCTGTTCCCAACTCCTCCTACTCCTCTTCCTCATCCTCCCTTTAGGGTACAAAGAATTGTAATCGGGGCCTAGTCTGTGTTTGTACGTGTGAGATACACCGTTTTTTATCCTATTCCGCTATTCAATATACACCCTTTTGGGGTAAAAAAACATTAAATTGCGGCATAGTTTGCATATTTGACTGTGAGATACACCCGTGTGAAACTGTTTTTGTTTTGTTCCGCTATTCAATAAACACCTTTCTAGGGCAAGATCTTAAATTACAGAAATATGAGGAGACCGTCAAATAGGGGCCGTGGCCTGGGTCGTGGTGCTGCTGGTAGAGCTCCTGTTGCAAGGAGAGGACGTGGTCGATCTGTGCCAGCTACACGCACAAGTGAAACACCTTCAAGTGTTAGTAGGCGACAGAACCTGCATCAGTATTTGGTAGGGCATCATACGCCTCTAGAAGTGATGAGGCCAGAACACAGAGAGGCGATAGTAGATTGGTTTTCTGCTGACAGTGCCTCCAGTTCCTTCACATTATCTCCCACCCAGTCTACTGCAGAAAGGTCAGAGTTGGCACCTGCAGCCGATGTCCAACCGTCTTTCACCTCACCCTCTTGCAAATCAGGCAAGCAGTTTGAGCCCCAAGTCATGCAGCAGTCTCTTCTTCTTTTTGAGGACTCTGTCAGCAGGGTTTCCCAGGGCCATCCAACTAGCCCTGCCCTAGAAGTGGAAGAGATTGAGTGCAGCGATGCCCAACCACTTATTTCTCAAGATGAGTACATGGAAGGACCATCGCAACATGTCTCCGAAGATGACGAAACGCAGGTGCCAACTGCTGCGGTACTTAGAATTGTGGAGGCCGACAAGGAGGGCAGGGGTGAAGACTGGGTGGAAGATGATGTGGAGGACGATGAGGTCCTCGACCCCACATGGAATGAAGGTCATGCAGGTGACCTGAGTAGTTTGGAGGAAGAGGCGGTGGTCGCACAGAGCCATCATAACAGCAGAAGAGGGAGCAGGGTGCAGAAGCGGAGCGGCCGTGCCCTAGACACTACGCCTGCTACTGTCCAACGCAGCAAGGGAACGAGTGCACCAAAGTCAGCTCAAAGGAGTTCTCTAGCGTGGAAGTTCTTTAGAAAATGTGCTGATGACAGGACACGAGTGGTTTGCACCCTGTGCAATCAGAGCCTGAAGAGAGGCATAAACCTTCTCAATCTGAGCACAACCTGCATGATCAGGCATCTAAGTGCAAAGCAGGAGCTGCAGTGGAGTAGACACCTTCAAAACCAAGAAACATCTCTGGCTCATCCTGCTTCCTCTTCTGCTGCAGTCTCGGCCACTCCAGCCACATCTGTAGTGATACCGGCACCTGCCACCCCGCAAACAGAGGATCTGTCAGCAACACCACCACCTGGGTCACCAACCATCTCCACAATGTCCCGTGGAAGCGTTCAGCTTTCCATCTCCCAAACACTTGAGAGGAAGTACCCCCCTACCCACCCGCGATCCCTTTCCCTGAATGCCAGCATTTCAAAATTCTTGGCCTTTGAAATGCTGTCATTCCGTCTGGTGGAGACGCATAGTTTTAAAAACCTTATGTCGGTGGCTGTCCCACAGTACGTCGTGCCCAGCCGCCACTACTTTTCCAGGCAAGCCATCCCTTCCCTGCACAACCAAGTGGGGGAAAAAATCAGGTGTGCACTGCGCAACGCCATCTGTGCCAAGGTCCACCTAACTACCGATACGTGGACCAGTAAGCACGGTCAGGAGCGTTATATCTCCCTAACGGCACACTGGGTAAATGCGGATGGGCCTGAGGCGGATAGCAATTTGGCGCATGTCCTTCCACCACTGAGGATTGCAGGGCGCTTCAGTTTGCCTCCTGTTCCTAACTCCTCCTACTCCGCTTCCTCATCCTCTACCGCCTCCTCATCCGGACAGCGTAACACCTTCACCACCAACTTCAGCACGGCCAGGGGTAAACGACAGCAGGCAGTTTTAAAACTTGCCTGTTTGGGGGAAAAACCACACACCACACAGGAGTTGTGGAGGAGCATGGAACAGCAGACAAATGAGTGGTTGCTGCCAGCGAGCCTCAAGCCCGGCCTGGTGGTGTGCGATAACGGGCGAAATCTCATAGCAGCTCTGGGCCTAGCCGGTTTGACGCACATCCCTTGCCTGGCGCATGTGCTGAATTTGGTGGTGCAGAGGTTCCTTAAAAACTACCCCGATATGTCAGAGCTGCTGCAGAAAGTGCGGGCCGTCTGTGCGCACTTTCGGCGTTCTCACCCTGCTGCTGCTCGCCTGTCAGCGCTGCAGCGTAACTTCGGCCTTCCCGCTCACCGCCTCATATGTGACGTGCCCACAAGGTGGAACTCCACCTTGCACATGCTGCAAAGACTGTGCGAGCAGCAGCAGGCCATAGTGGAGTTTCAGCTGCAGCACACACGCGTGAGTCGCTCTGCGGAACAGCACCACTTCACCACCAATAACTGGGCCTCCATGCGAGACCTGTGTGCCTTGTTGGGCTGTTTTGAGTACTCCACCAACATGGCCAGTGCCGATGACGCCGTTGTCAGCTTAACTATCCCACTTCTATGCCTCCTTCAAAAAACAATTCGGGCGATGATGGAAGAGGATGTGGCACAGGATGAGGAGGAGGAGGAGGAGGATGAAGAGGTAACATTTCCAAGGCTTTCAGGGCAGTCATTCACAAGGGGCTCCGAGGGTGGGTTCCTGCACACACAAACGCCAGGGACACAATTGTCCAGCAGGGGCACAGTTCTGGAGGATGAGGAGGAGGAGACGGAGGAGTAGATGGAACCATGTTCACAGCAGGGTGGCACCCAGGCCAGCTCATGGCCATCACTGGTGCCTGGCTGGGGGGATACAGAGGACACGGACTGTCAGGGTTATTTGGGGACGTTAAATGTAACAAATAGAAATTAAATGTCATATTTTGATCTACATAGAAATTAAGCAGTAGCATCCATTTTTGTCAGGTTACCAAACGGTTAAATCTCCTTTAACAGAAAAATGCCTGTTCAGGACATTCTTACACACAGGTTTACCCCAGCCTTGTTGTGTTAACCTAAGCTAATAAATAAAATAGTCTGTTTGACTTACTTTAAGATAAAGTCCAGCTGACAATAGTCTGTTTTCTTTCTTTAGACAAAGACTAGCTGACGCTATACCAGGATAATCTTGTCTATGTGGTAATCATAAAACACTGGTCAGGTATTCTGTGTTTAAATTCATTTTAAAATAAGATTTAAAGACATATATTATAATCCTAGGTAAAAAAATATTAACAATAAAATATATATATATGAATAAGGTAGATAAATGTGTAGGAAAATATTAAATATGATAATTTGTTTCATCAACTGATTTTGATGACTCATCACTGCAGGATAGAAAGATTTCAGTAAACTTTCGTAATTAGTAAAATATCATAAAACTGTTTTTGGCCTTGCCTTAAGTCTGGTCTAGAAGGTCGGGATTATAGGCTCAACATAGGTCAACATAAGGTTCAAAGTTTAATTGTTAGATTCTACATACTGAATATGAGAGTAATGCAATACTGCAGTCATTGATTATAGAAATCAGATCCTTCTAGTGACGTAGAATTTATATGATAATGAGATCCCCGCCCACACTGCTGGGGGCATAAAAGGTTCTTGTCAGCTAGAGGGGGGAGGAAGGAGGACTGGAGAGATCGTAAGAAAAGTCAGATGCTTTGAGACACTAAGGGTGACATTTGACCCTGTAAGGCAAGACAGCATGACATCTCAGATAATAGACTTGACTGGTAAAGTATATTCCTATTTTTCCTACAAACAGTTTGATCTGCTTTAATTAGATGCACCTAACTGATCCATCATTGAAACTGTTAGTATCAAGATTTGAATTTGGGACCATTCTAACTGCAGTATGATTGGTTTGATTTTCTTTTCTTGAAATTGCAAGCAATTTTGGCTTTAGTATATGGTTCAGTTGTGATGTATTCTTTATGGTAGATTAACTAAATAGAAACATATTTTACCAAAACTAATCGGGATTTTTGAGGCGTGGTACAACAATGTTGATCCATGCAACTTTATTTAAAACATAGGAATTGAGCATCTGTTAGATGAGAGAAAAGTCACCTGTCACATCTGTCATGTTGGTTGCCATATTTTATGTCTTCCTGGTAGACTAGTAATCATTTTCTAAAAATCTTTGGTTATGATCATTTTATTATTCTGAGACAAAATTCTTTGGTTTTATTCTCATATTACCTGTGTGATTTGTTTCATTGTATTTTATTCTAATTTTGTGTTTATCACCAGTTATATTTGACATTTTATCTTGCACTTAAGTATTCAATAAATATATATATTTTTGCACAGAAATTGTATGATCCCTATCTTCAGTTTAGTGTCACTTTAAAACGATCTTGCATTTTGTTGATTTATGGAAATAAGTTCAGAATCTCCTACTTACAGATTTTTGCTTATTTGCATAAATAGACACTGTTATATCAGAGCAGTATAAACATTCTGACATAATTGGAGGCCCCAGCGAGATATTATTAATTATTATTAATTATTAATTCTGACATAATGGAGGCACTGCTGAGATAAGTACCTAGTGAAATAGGGGTTATAATTGTGCAGAATATATATTTTATTGCCATTCACAATAATTCATTGTTGTTACTGTTGGTTACCATATTGAACATGGCTGATTCTGTAGGTGTGTCAGAAGAATTACTTCCTTTTGGCACAGAAACAGAAACAGAACCAGAACCAGAAATGGGTATGCACAATGAACAGACTAGAGAAAAGGTCAAATTTAATGTGATGTCTTATGTCAAAGATAGATTGGATGTTAAAGATGAACTCAATAGCTGGGTAGTTGAAATGAAACAGAGAATTGCAGGATATGTAAATGATACCTGGAGCGAAGAATCATGGGTAGCTCTATTCCTTTATCAGATTGCTGATGCTAGAAATAAGAAAGATAAAGATGGACTGATATATAGATCATGGCCAGTATTTCTTTACACAATTGATGCATTAGCTGCTCAATTGAACAAGTTTCAAAATGAACTGAGATCCCAGGTTAAGCTTGTTGAACAGTCACAACAAACAATTCGTGAGTATAGAAATCAAGCTAAAAATTTGTTTGATGAAAATAAGAAATTGGCTGATCACATATCAGGTCATCAAGAGCAAAGCAATCAGACCGAAGAAATAATTGATTCTCTAAGAAAAGAACTGAGTCAAAAACATAGTGAATTGGTAACATGCGACAGACAGAGGACTGCTTTCAAAATAGAATGTGACAGGTTGAAATTTGCTAAAGAATTAATGCAACAGGAGTTAGATGATTCGGCTTATCTGTACCCAATGATGGAAAAACAAACCAGCAGTGAAAAGGTTACACCTTCTATTCGGAAGGGAGAAAATGGCCCTAAAAGTTTGAGCCGAACATCTGCTGAACATAATGTTTTTAAACGTCCCATAAAAACTCAAATGTCAGATTCTGAGAGTGACTCCAATAACCCATTTGAAGAAGAGATATTTAAACCCAAAAGACATTCTCTTCCCAAAGCGACTTCAACCTTACCTCCTAAACGGTCTCAGAGAAGTGAAAGAAAGGCTTCTCAACCTGTTTATGATAGCCCAAAAGTGATAAAATTCTTAAAAGAGACAGTAGGTATGTTTACCAAGAAAGGTTCCCCTTCTATTATTAATCATTTAGAAGCCTATGAAGAGGCTATGCTGACCCTAAATTTAAATCATGACAGGCAGAAAATCCAATTCATTTCATGGGTGTTTGAATCAAAATATAGGTTTTTCTTTAATTCCCTACGAGATATGGGTATAAATACCTGGTCTGAAGTTGTTTCAGAAGTAAAAACTGAATTTGGTCCTTATCAAACAACCACGGCTGCTAGGAAGGCCATGTTTACTTTGAAATGTCAGCCAAATCAAAGCCCTAGGGAATTTTTGTCCATTCTCAAAAATGCCTATAGTTTGGCTGAGGAAAATCCCCAGTTTGAAAACCATGAATTTATCCAACTGTTCTACGATGCTCTGCCAAATAAAATCAAAATTATTCTGGCCCTGGAATATGATCCTGAATGGGGTCTAGAGTGGTTACTATCAGAAAGTACAACCCTTTTTGCTGTGTTGCAAACTAGTCAGGAGACTCAGGATAAAAGGGTTAAAAAGCCAAATAATGAAATTGCTGAGGTTCATAATAAAAGAGATGAAGCCCCAAAAAGGAGTTATGCAGATGTGGTTAAAGACCCCAATACTCCCAAATTAAATAAGGCTAAACCCCATCCAGATGATAAAAAGGGTCCAGTCATTGATAGCGCACCAGATAAAAAGCATCAATGGGTAAAAAGACGTAATCTTCCATTCAAAAGATACCCGAGAGGTAAGTATAGGAATTATCAAAATAGCCCTAAAGAAAATCAAAATAATTGTTCTGGATCAGAAGGTTCTGATAAGTCTCAGACTGCTAATTCCAAAAATCCAGCCCCCAGTGGTCACTGGAAAAATAGGATTAATCTCTATGATAGAATGGATCAGATGCAGAACCAAGTGGGAGTTATGGCAGAACAGATGAAAAAAATATCCCAGCTTCTCAGTAACAAATCCAACAATCCTTTTTTAGGACCGAATACTGCAGAAAGCAACCCACAATAACAGAAGTTTCCAGTCATGTAAATACCTGTACTGTATCAATTCCTAGGAGTGAAATCATTGAACCTGTTGTTTGTATGCCTGAAAAGAATTTAACCCTTCCAATGCCAGATGGCAAGGAGGAGGGGCGACTTGTCTGTGACTCTATTTTGCAGCCTTCCAAAACTTCTTCTGTGAAACTGACAGGCACGCAATCTTGTGTGAAAAAGGAAGGGGGGTCGTGGGGTAAGACACAGCATGACATTCTTTTCACTGATCATTCTAAATACTTGTGTTCACTACAGGAAATTGATGACAGGTATTATATGGAAATTAAATTGCATAATGATTTACCACAAATAATGGCCTTATTGGATACAGGTAGTCATGTAACTATATTATCTCAGAAATATTTTCAACAAATCCAGGATTTATCTTCTGAGAAATACAAGCTGAAAAGTTTTAAAGCTAATCTCATAAGTGTTTCAGGCACTGCTTTAAAGATCAGAGGAGAAGCTTGGTTGCCCATCAACCTGGGAAATAAAATAATTTGCCATCCCACATTGATAGTTGATTTGCCCTATGATCGTTTGATTATTGGCATAGATCTTCTTAAGAGGTTGAATCCCATTGTGGATTTCATCAATAAGGTTATATGGTCCCAAGCAAAAATGCCCATTAATTATGAGCACTCCCAGTCCTATCGCAGTGAACGTAACTGCCATGTGATTGAAGAAAGACCGGACTCTATTGAGATCCATTTCAGGAATTCCCGACATCCAGACATTCCCGACATTCCAGACATCTCATTCCTACAAGCCACTCCCACCTGTACAGTTGGTGGACAGGAGGATAACACCATATGGGTGTCCCCTGAAAGAGTTAAAACTGTTTGTTTGGAAAGTGATGTTCTGACCATTCACCTTCATCCCGGAGATCCTGTCCCCACTGGGTTTAGTGATCATACACAATTCTTAGCAGGAATTGAAAAGGTGAATGATGACATGTTCTTTCCCCTACAGGTTAATGACCTGGGAAGAACTAAAAGGGCAAAACTGGATCTGCGCCAGGAACACAGTTACATTAGTAGGGATCTGCTAAAACAAGTGGCCAATCCTAAAGTAATTAGGCATCCTAACCCTCAAGATAACTGGGTCCATGAATTGGATGATAACTCTGATAGTCACAATGTCATTGCAAGATGCCTGTTATCTATTTCCATAGGGGGTAAAACAGCCACTCATTTATTCCTGGTACTCAATGAGCCGAGGTGTCAAATGTATATTGGTAACGATATATTACATCGGTTTGCCATACATGTGGATGTGGTGAATTCCATATTGTGGACTAGATTAAAAGAGGATCCATGTGCTTTCATGAATGAATATGAGGCCATCAGATCATCCCAGATACTGCCATATGCAGTAAAGGTATTAGTCCCACAAAATGTTGTCATCCCTCCAGGTTCCAATAATTTCCTATTACCTATTCAGGTATCAAAAGGCCAAAAATTAAAGAACCTTGATGCATTAATATGCCTCTCAAATAGGATGCAACAACAGGGAATTTCAATAAGTCATATCCCCATGGTAAATATTCACCAATTCAAAACTCAAATAATTGTTAACAACAGTACTCCCAATGAAATCCATTTGTCAAAAGACACTGTAATTGGTCTGGCCTTAGATTCAGATTATTATACTTTTGGATTTCAAAATGTAGTCATCGGCCTAATTCCTGAACAATATCTCACCGAGGAGCAGATGGTCGAACAAACATTTAATTCTTCTCCTGAAGGATTGTTCACCATTAATTCAATTTATCCTTTTGATCCTGAAAAAGGTACCTGCCAGGTGGAGGAATCTTTCCTTACCTTTGATCATCCACTTAATGAGCAGGAAGCAAAGGAATGTGGTGGGTCTATCAATGAGACCAATAAGCTAAGTCATGACCTCACTGACAAACTTGAAGAAGCCTATGAAATAGGTCAACCTGAAGCTTTTCCAGGGTTTTTAGAAATGGTCCAACAGGAAATCACTTTAGCTGATGGATGCTCTAATGATTCAGAGCGCCAAAGATTAAAAGAAGTTCTCCTGGAATGTCAGGATATCTTTGCTAAAGATTCATATGATTGTGGTGAAACAGATATCCACATTGCTAGGATTCAAACTGATCCAGTGGCACCTCCCGTTTATGTCAAGCAATATTGTCTTCCACTAGCTTGTTACGATTCGCTAGCGGAAATAATAAAGAATCTCAAGGAGAGAGGCATTATAAGATCGGTGCGCAGTTCTTATAATAATCCTATCCTTGGTATCCTTAAACCGAATGGTCAATGGCGTTTGTGTGCTGATCTCAGACAGCTCAATAAGCGTGTATATATGTCCGGCTGGCCCGTGCCATATATTGACCAATGCTTGGCACAAATGCAAGGAGCCAAAATTTTCACTGCACTGGATTGTGCCCAAGGCTATTGGACCATCAAGGTAAGTCCTGAAGACCAATATAAACTAGCATTTACGTTTGCCAAGGAACAATTTACCTGGAATCGTATGCCGTTTGGTTATATAAATGCAGGTCATGAATTTGCTGTATTTTTGCATAAGGCGATGCCAGATGCTACTGAAAGGGGAAATTTGACATATGTGGATGACATTTTGTTGCAAAGCACCTCCTTTGAACAGCATATCCAAGAGATTAGGCATGTGCTTAACCAGTTGAGAGAGGCAGGTGTTAAAATTTCATTACAGAAAGCCCAGTGGTGTCGTACCAAGGTAAACTTCTTGGGACATGAGGTCACTTCCGAAGGCCTTAATCCTCAAAAGAAGAAGGTAGATGCTGTGTTGAAATCTAAAACACCTACCAATGTCAGTGAATTAAGATCATTTTTGGGTATGATGAACTATTCATGTAAGTTTATTGATAATTATGCAGAAATCAGTAAACCATTGTTGACATTGCTCAAGAAGGATGTACCATGGACATGGGGGGGAGACCAGGAACAATCCATGGTTGAACTTAAAAGGAGACTTACCCAAGCCCCATGTCTCATATATCCAGAGGGGGGTAAACCCTTTTACCTGGAAACTGGTTTTACAAATCTCAGCATTAGTGCTGTATTGTGTCAAAAACAAGACAAATTAAACAAGGTTATTGCATATGCCAGCAAGGCCCTGTCACCTGTAGAGGTAAAATTTAATGACTGTGAAAAAGCCCTATTAGCCACAGTCTGGGCCCTTCAAAACTTCAGAAGTTATATTCAGGGTGAGAAAATCATCGTTGAAACGGCACACCAACCCCTACAATATTTACAAAGTGACAAAATAAGAGATGGCAATTTGTCCAATAGCAGAATAACTGCATGGACGTTATCCTTACAAGGTTGGCCATTAGAAATTCAGTATAAACAAAATAAAAAGAGTCCAGTAGCTCAAGGACTTGCCGAACTTCATGATTGTGCGGCTCATTCTCATAAAGAGGAGCCAATAGAGGATTTCTTAGAGGAACAAATCTCTTCTCCTTACAAAGCATACGATGAAGATTATTGTCCATTACTTCCATGTGTGTATATTGATGGTTGTGCTTATCACACCATCGCAGGGGAGGAGAGAAAACTAGTAGCAGGTATTGGAATCGCTTGGACCAGTGGATTTCCAGATATTTCAGTAGGATACAGCATTGGTGCTAAGAGCAGCCAAGTGGCCGAATTAGCAGCTGTATACAAAACTGTTCAAATTGCTATAGAGCACAACATCACAGAATTTGTTATTGTCACCGATTCCAATTATGTACATAATAGTTTTGTTGAATACCTGCCTACTTGGAAAAGAAATAACATGTTATGGTCCAATAACAAACCTGTAACACATGCCAAGCTATTCTGTGCCATTGATGAATTAGTCAAAAGTAATGGTCTAACCATTTATTGGAAGAAAACTAAAGGTCATTCTAAAACCCCGAATGTGGACAAGGAGGTAATGATCTAGCAGATCAACTTGCTAAACAAGGTGCTATAAATGGAACGAAAGTGGATATAGATCATTTATTAGGACTGATACACATTGAAGCTGTTACTAGACAACGAGCTAGCGTTCAAACTACAAACAATGTGGCACAACAGAGTCAAGAATCCACAAGTGAGGATCTGATTAAAAGCCAAAAAGACGATCCTATACTTGGAATCTTTTATAAACATATTGAGGATCCCATTAACAACCCTCTATCGGAGGAAGATTATGCCCAAAAGGAAGACCTCCGATTACTTATGAGAACTAAATCTCAGTTCAAAATTCAGGATGGTTTACTAATGAGGACATCTAAGAATGGTCTTCAACAGTGGGTAGTTCCCACTACATTTAGAGGCCTAATGTTACAACATGCACATGACGCACCCACAGCAGGTCACCGTGGTGAAAAGATTACTCATGAGTTACTACGTGATTATGCTTACTGGCCTCATATGTTGAAAGATGTCCAAACATACTGTCAGGGTTGTCTGGTCTGTGCTCAATTCCAACCTCAAGGCCCTATGCATCGTGCCCCGCTTCAAAGAAAGGGTTTCTCATTACCATGGTCTGATATCCAGATTGACTTTATAGGTCCTGTCACAAAGTCATCCAGAGGTAACCGTTATATGTTGACTGTCACTTGTCTCTTCACCAAATGGATAGAATGTTTACCAGCTCATAATAACACTGCTGAAACATGTGCCACTTTGCTTGTTAACCATGTCTTTTCCAGATTTGGTTTGCCATTAAGGATCGAGTCGGATCAGGGTCGGCACTTTACGAGTGAGGTAATGACTAAGCTGTGGAAAATCTTGGGGGTTAAACGAAAGTTGCATATTGCATACCGTCCAGCATCTAGTGGAGCAGTGGAGCGCTATAACCAGTCAATAGTCAACATCCTTAAGAAATTCATCAAAGAATCAGGTAAAGACTGGGACATAAAATTACCTCTAGTGCTCATGGCTATTAGAGCCACGCCAAGCGCTGCCACTAAGATGTCGCCCTTTGAACTGATGACCGGTAGGAAAATGGTCCTTCCACAACATCTGTTGTATCGCACATTAGATCATAATCTGATCAATGCAGCCACGACACATCAGTACGTGGAACACCTACGTCAACATCTCCAGCACGCTTTTGCTTTTGCGCAAAAGAACCTCGAGAAAGCAGCCGTAACAAAACTTATTATGATCTCAAAACCACCAAGAAGGAGTACGAGACAGGTGATAAGGTGTATCTGTACAATTTTGCTCGCAATCAAGTAAAGGAAAAGAAGTTTCTTCCTTCATGGAAAGGTCCATACACCATCATTGATAAGATCTCACCTGTGGCTTACAAAATAAAAATTGTCAAGAATGATGGTTTTGTAGAGAAATGGGTTCATGTCAATCAATTACGTGCTTGTCATCCTAGGTCCCAATTGAGAATGTTGGAACTTGAGGATGAAGAAGAAACCTACTGTACATAAGGATTGAGATTGTGATATTTTCTCTCAATTAACAGATCTTTACATGTAAAGTTTCTTTATAGTTGCATGAATCTTGCAAAATATCAATTGATAAGAATGTATATTCATACTGTATGTTTCATCTAATAGAAGAAGAATAACCTTCCATGCCAGATAGTTGTCTGGTGCAGACAATGATGAATACCAAATATGCCGCTGGGTCCCAGCTCAGGACGGAACCCCTCATTGAATCTGGTACCTCTTCAGGAATCATGCTGCGAGACGCCCAAGATTCTTGTTGACGGAGAGGAAGATTTGTTTTAAAAGATCTTTGTGCATTTGATCCGAGGATATCCACTAAGAGGAATCGCACTACCTCCTGTTTTCAGTTGAAGGAGATATGAGAATGGTGCATTGCACATGTGAGCAAAACTCAGTCTGGGTGTATGACACTCTAGTCCATGCTGAGACCATTCATTGTTCAATCCACGTTCAAGGAGATTTCTCGGATTCCTATTTGCCAACGTTGTTTTACTGCGTTTTGAATGGTAATTGCCAATACCATCGCAGTAGTTCATTTCTATATCTACCAAAACTTTGCAAGCTGAAGTTGGAGATTTCAAGAAAATTTGAGTTTCTTTACGAAGAGATTGAAATTCAAAAGACTAACAAGGAACAGTTGTGACATGGCTAACAATAGCAAAGTCACTACGAACTGACACTTGGAACTGCTTTTTCATTTTCATTGCTTTGCTTGAAAGTTATAATGAACAATCCCTAATATGAACTACTCTCTTAGAAAAGAGGAAGGACATTTTTCTTTTTCCTGAAACTGAAACTTCCTCCCAGTTAGTTAAGGTTGATCACCAAACTACTGGGAAGAAGGGGGGATATGTCAGGGTTATTTGGGGACGTTAAATGTAACAAATAGAAATGAAATGTCATATTTTGATCTACATAGAAATGAAGCAGTAGCATCCATTTTTGTCAGGTTACCAAATGGTTAAATCTCCTTTAACAGAAAAATGCCTGTTCAGGACATTCTTACACACAGGTTTACCCCAGCCTTGTTGTGTTAACCTAAGCTAATAAATAAAATAGTCTGTTTGACTTACTTTAAGATAAAGTCCAGCTGACAATAGTCTGTTGACTTTCTTCAGACAAAGACTAGCTGACGCTATACCAGGATAATCTTGTCTATGTGGTAATCATAAAACACTGGTCAGGTATTCTGTGTTTAAATTCATTTTAAAATAAGATTTAAAGACATATATTATAATCCTAGGTAAAAAAATATTAACAATAAAATATATATATATGAATAAAGTAGATAAATGTGTAGGAAAATATTAAATATGATAATTTGTTTCATCAACTGATTTTGATGACTCATCACTGCAGGATAGAAAGATTTCAGTAAACTTTCGTAATTGGTAAAATATCATAAAACTATTTTTGGCCTTGCCTTAAGTCTGGTCTAGAAGGTCGGGGATTATAGGCTCAACATAGGTCAACATAAGGTTCAAAGTTTAATTGTTAGATTCTACATACTGAATATGAGAGTAATGCAATACTGCAGTCATTGATTATAGAAATCAGATCCTTCTAGTGACGTAGAATTTATATGATAATGAGATCCCCGCCCACACTGCTGGGGGCATAAAAGGTTCTTGTCAGCTAGAGGGGGGAGGAAGGAGGACTGGAGAGATCGTAAGAAAAGTCAGATGCTTTGAGACACTAAGGGTGACATTTGACCCTGTAAGGCAAGACAGCGTGACATCTCAGATAATAGACTTGGCTGGTAAAGTATATTCCTATTTTTCCTACAAACAGTTTGATCTGCTTTAATTAGATGCACCTAACTGATCCATCATTGAAACTGTTAGTATCAAGATTTGAATTTGGGACCATTCTAACTGCAGTATGATTGGTTTGATTTTCTTTTCTTGAAATTGCAAGCAATTTTGGCTTTAGTATATGGTTCAGTTGTGATGTATTCTTTATGGTAGATTAACTAAATAGAAACATATTTTACCAAAACTAATCGGGATTTTTGAGGCGTGGTACAACAATGTTGATCCATGCAACTTTATTTAAAACATAGGAATTGAGCATCTGTTAGATGAGAGAAAAGTCACCTGTCACATCTGTCATGTTGGTTGCCATATTTTATGTCTTCCTGGTAGACTAGTAATCATTTTCTAAAAATCTTTGGTTGTGATCATTTTATTATTCTGAGACAAAATTATTTGGTTTTTTTCTCATATTACCTGTGTGATTTGTTTCATTGTATTTTATTCTAATTTTGTGTTTATCACCAGTTATATTTGACATTTTATCTTGCATTTAAGTATTCAATAAATATATATATTTTTGCACAGAAATTGTATGATCCCTATCTTCAGTTTAGTGTCACTTAAAACGATCTTGCATTTTGTTGATTTATGGAAATAAGTTCAGAATCTCCTACTTACAGATTTTTGCTTATTTGCATAAATAGACACTGTTATATCAGAGCAGTATAAACATTCTCACAGGACGATACACCTCCCACAGAGGACAGCCTTTTGTTGCCTCTGGGCAGCCTGGCACACATGAGCGATTACATGCTGCAGTGTCTCCACAAAAAATCGATTGGTTCCCCTGTGGGTGGGACTTTTTAGGCACTTATAATTCAGAAATTGCACATAGGTATAGATAAAAATATCACTTTATTGAATTTATTTATACAAAAAGGTAAAAACAAGGGCAAGCAAATTCATACGTCACATTACAAGATTGAACATCCACCATAGAACCCCCGGGTATACACCCGACGCGTTTCGGAGATACAATCCTTCTTCAGGGGTGCCCTGGGAGGGTGGTCTGTAAATAATTGGTATATATACACATATTATAGGTATTGCATATCCAATCTAGTTGACAAAAAAGATTAAATCAGAAAAATACACTTACATAGTTCACTGTAATGGTTGAAGGAAGAATGCCTGCCTGCGAGGCTAAAAACAGGACATCAACGGTGCCGATATAGATCTATGGTGTGCCGTTTGGAAGTAGTAGATTTTGCTTCATGCAATATAAGATTTTGATTTGTAGAGTTTAAATTTGGTCGAGATTGCTTGCTACCAGACACTTGCATGAGTCTGGGTGGGAATAGCTGAAATCCCAGAAGTGGCAATCCTGTTGGACAAGAAGCCCGAAAAAAAGGGGGAAGGTTCATGATATATATCATGTGCAAAGGTAAGGATGTAAAAAAAGGAGGGGTAAAAAGATTAATCAATCCAGAAAGCCTCCAGAGACGAGCAATGGTGGGTTCTCTGGGGTAAGGGGATGATCCAAAATGGCTCAGATGCTCTCACATTTAATGAAAAAACATAAAAAAAAGGGAAAAGAAAACTGTAACCCATTATATATAAAATCTCTAATTGTAAGACAATGTGAAGTCAGCCTCCACTGAGTGACTATCAGAGTGGGTAGCAGAAAATTAAGCATGAAAAACCTTAACAATGGGTAGATATGTAGATAAGTGGGAGCAGTAGAGCCATCAAGGATACAAAAATACAAGCGCCTAGAGCGTAACAATACCTTCAGAGTCCAAACTCAGCAATGGATGGTTCCAGTGGCAGAGTAGATGTTATTCCATGTTCGGCAAAGGAGCATATAAGTCCGATGCCGGACATGTGTAATTTATAGGGAGGTGAACAATCAGCTGAGAGCAATCTCAGCTGGACAGCTATTGCGTCCAGCTGGTTGCCTAAAGGATTTCCTGGGTCACGCAGGCCAGCATCGCCCCCAGCCGGAAACGATCCGGCGGAAGTGATGTCAAGTCACCGCAGCCGGAAATGATCCGGCGGAAGTGACGTTGGCCTGTGTGTCCCACCGACACGGTGCAGACTTCCGCCAGCGTGAGACCGCTAGGCGGGGTCTGTTAGGCAAGCGCTGATAGGCTCAAAAAGTGAGCCAGGTGTTGCAGGCTGCTGTAACGCTCTGGGGTTTGATTTAGTGAACTGGATTTGCAGCTGCAGAATTTCCACTCAGTAGTCTTGTAGAGATGTGTTGAATCACCTTATCCAACTCTCCTGACTCATCACAGTGGCTCAGCCCGCTTCAGTATGCACATACACAAACACTCAGATAAGATGTTGCTGGAGTAATAGATATCTATGCAATAGTATTGAGGTGATATACTGAAGGAATAGGCTTGAGTAGTGATAGCAATTAATGATAGGCACTCAGGTAGTAATGTTGCAGGAGCGGTAGCAGATGGTGATAGATAGTATGCAGGAGGGTTAGCAATCATGTACAAGTAACAGGTGGTAGGGGATAGCGGATGAAGTGTACAGGAGATGCTAAGTTAATGCAAGGATATAAGTTACAGGTGGTAGTAGGCTCAAGAGCTAGCAATCTAGGTAACGATGCAGGTGATAGATATTGTAGTGCATATATCCTAGAGTTTAGATACAGTTCTTAATATGCAAGAATAGATAGCATGTGACTCGATAGGAAGGGATCCCCTGCGGGGTACTTATCACTAGCTGGTAAGCGAGGTAAAGGATCAGGTAGCGAGGTAAAGGATCAGGTAGCGAGGCTCCGGTCAATCCAGGTATAGGAAGATAGCTGGAGGATTCGGCAGCGTCAGACAGGGATGTATAACGAGCGGTTGCACGAACACCTTGTGAGTGCACAGCGTCGGTTGAAATAGCCGCTCAGAGCGGCGCCTAGTGATGACGTCATCAGATGTTAAAGAGACATGCAGCTATATGCGTTCCACCTACCTGAATGGTAGAACGCAATGCGGAAGTAAGAGGCTAGAAAGGTACTGAAAGTACCAGGATCTTACAGTACCCCCCCATAAGGCCGGCTCCAGAAGGCCTATAGCACTGGTCTCTCAGGGTATTTAGAGTGGAACCTTTTTATAAGCCTGGATGCGTGAACGTCAGAAGCATCCAACCAGGTGTCATCTTGGGGTCCATAGTTTTTCCATCTGATGAGATATTGGAGTTTTCCTCTGTGGATACGAGAATCCAAAATCTCCCTAATCTCAAATTCTTCTCCCCCTTCAATTTGTACTGGAGGTGGAGGCAAGATGGTAGGTCTAATTCCTTGGTTGGGTATATGTGGCTTTAGTAGAGATACGTGGAAAATGGGGTGTATCTTAAGATCTGCCGGTAAAGTAAGTCGAACTGCAGATGTCCCAATGAGTTTCTTGATTGGGAAAGGTCCCAAAAACAGAGGTCCAAGCTTTTTACTGGGGATTTTCAACCTCAAGTTTTTTGTAGATAGCCAAACAAGATCCCCAATAGTATATTGAGGAGAAGGTCTTCTACGAAGGTCGTAGTACCTTTTTTGTTGGCTATGAGCATGTGAGATGGTGGTGTTAAGTAAACCCAGAGCGTCTTTTATTTGGGTAAGATAGTCAGAGGCTACTGGATTACTTGATTGTAGGATGCGTGGTGGAAGAAGTGTGGGATGAAACCCATAGTTTAGGTAGAACGGACATTGCTTAGTAGTACTGTGGGTTGCATTATTATAAGCAAATTCCGCCAAAGGGAGGAGGTCCACCCAATCATCCTGTAGGTATGAGGTGTAGCAACACAAATATTGTTCAATACACTGGTTGACTCTTTCAGTTTGTCCATTGGTCTGTGGGTGATAAGGGGAAGTAAGTTTTCGCTCAATACGTAGTATATGACATAGAGCTTGCCAAAACTTAGAGATGAACTGTGAACCCCGGTCAGATAGAAGAGTCTTTGGAATTCCATGTAGTTTGAACACATGTTTCACTAGTAATTCCGCTGTTTCCTTAGATGAAGGTAGTCTGCGAATAGGAATGAAATGTGCCATCTTTGTCAGATGGTCCACTGACACTAGGATGGTAGTAAATCCTTTGGAAGGTGGTAATTCTACTATGAAGTCTAGAGACACAACTTCCCATGGAACTTTGGGTATTGGTAGACTGCAAAGTAGACCAGATGGTTTTGTAGTGTCAATTTTGGACCTTGCATAGATGTCACATGAGGAAACAAATTTCTGTACAGACGTCTTCATTCCAGGCCACCAAAATTGCCTGGTGAGCAAATTAAATGTCTTAGTCATACCCATATGTCCTGCCATAGGTACATCATGTGATAGTTCCAAGATTTTAGTACGCATACCAGGAGGTATGTAGAGTTTGTTGTCAAAGTAGAGGAAGCCTTCTGCATCAGCACTTAGTTGTGGTGGTGGTGAATCCAGTCCTAGACTGTGCAGAATCTCTTCCTTTAAGGAACGAACAACACCAATAATACGGTCATGGGGTATTATAGGAAGTGAAGGGATTTCAGCACAGTTATCTTCGGTTAACCGTGATAACGCATCCGCCTTCTTGTTCTTATCTGCAGGTGTGTAGGTCACTAAGAAATTGAATCTTAGGAAGAATAATGACCAACGTACCTGCCGATGGGAAAGGGTCTTGTTGGTCTGAAGGTATTGGAGATTCTTATGATCTGTATATATGAGTATTGGCAACCGGGTACCTTCAAGTAAATGTCGCCAATTTTCAAGTGCCAGTTTTATGGCAAGCAACTCTTTTTCACCCACTGGGTAGTTCACCTCTGGGCTACTTAGTGCTTTAGAGAAGAAAGCAACTGGGTGGGAGTGGTGAAGTATTCGTTGGTCGTTGGGAAAGAACTGCTCCTACAGCCATATTTGACGCATCCACCTCTAGGATGTATTGGAGGGATGGGTCTGGATGGCGTAGTATGGGAGCAGAAGTGAAGCTTGATTTTAACAAGCGGAAAGCTTTATTTGCTTCTTCAGACCATTTGTATGTTTTTTTCACACTTGTAAGTTGTGTGAGCGGTCTTACAATAGAAGAGAAGTTCTTGATGAACTTCCTATAAAAGTTTGAGAACCCAAGGAATCGTTGTAATGCCTTACGAGTTGTTGGTACAGGCCAATCCAGAATACACGATATCTTGCTCATATCCATCTTGATGCCATTCTTTGATATGATGTATCCTAGGAATAATACTTCTTCCTTATGAAATAGGCATTTCTTCAGCTTTACATATAAATTGTGTGCGAGTAATCTGGACAACACAAGTCTTACATGTCTTACATGTTCAGACAAGGATTGAGAGTAAATGAGTATATCATCCAGATATACTACAACACAAACATCAAGTAGGTCTCTGAAGATGTCATTTATAAACCGCTGGAATGCTGCGGGAGCATTACACAATCCAAAGGGCATCACTAGATATTCGAATAGTCCGTATCTAGTTCTGAATGCCGTCTTCCACTCATCCCCATTACGGATACGGATGAGATTGTATGCCCCTTTTAGGTCCAACTTTGAAAAGTAGGTGGCTCCACGCACTTGTTCAATGAGTTCTGGAATGAGAGGTAAAGGATAACGATCCTTTATTGTGATAGTATTTAACTGCCTATAGTCAATGATAGGCCTGAGACTTAGATCCTTATTGCGGACAAAGTCCTGCAGCTGTGGAAGAAGTAGAGGGTCTAATAAACCCTTTCGCTAAATTCTCATCCAAGTATTCCTTAAGATGAGAAAGTTCATCCTGAGATAGAGGATAAACATGTCCGAAAGGTAGTTTACTATTAGGGAGTAGATCAATAGAACAATCATAGTCCCTATGGGGAGGCAATACTTGAGCATTTTTCTCAAGGAAGACTTCAGATAGATCCTGATAGCATGGTGGTGGTGTGATTTCATCTGACACCATGGACAGGATTTTTTTTATAAGATTGGAGGTTACACGTGGTCTCGCAATAGTGAGAGGGGAAGGTTAGTGTCCGCGTTTTCCAATCAATGTTTGGTTGATGTATGTGTAACCAGGGAAGTCCCAAAATAATGGGAAAATGGGGTGAAGGCAATACATCAAAGGAGGTGGTCTCAACATGAGACTCGTTAGTAGTAACAAGAAGTGCTTGTGTCTGATTGGTAATTGGACCAGAAGATAACGGAATACCGTTAATTAAACTAACAGAGACAGGAATAGGTTTTGAAATAATAGGTATTTTATTCAAAGCAACAAAACTAGTATCAATGTAGTTCCCACAAGATCCTGTGTCGATCATAGCCTTGGTAGTGATTCTATTTTGGTCCCACTGTAAGATCAAATGAATGAAAAGATAGGGATTAGAAAAAGAAGTCGTTAATCCCCCCAGTAATACATGTGAACACTCACCCTCTTTTTTGCGGACAAGGGGGCAGACGCTTATCAGATGATCAGCGGAAGCGCAATACATGCAGAGATTTTGAGATTTTCTCCTGGCTCGTTCAACAGACGATAATGGTGGGCATATAATTCCTACCTCCATAGGAGTAGGGTCTAAGGACGAAAACCGAGAAGGATTGGGTAATGGTACTCCCATTTTCTCAGCCTTCCTTTCTCGTAAACGTCTGTCAATATTGATGCTGAGTTGTATTAAGGCATCCAAAGTGCCAGGTAAATCCGCTCGGGCGAGCTCGTCTTTAACGGCTTCGGATAACCCGAGCCTGAACTGGGTTCGCAGAGATGCATCATTCCACCCTGAATCAAGGGTCCATCTCTTGAACTCTGCTACGAAGTCTTCAACAGGTCTCCTTCCCTGTTTTAAAGCCCTCAATTGGCTGTCAGCAGTACTCTGCCTATTTGGGTCTTCATACAGGCTAGAGAGTTCTGCTAGGAACGCAGGATAGGAGTTGAGAAGAGGGTCATTTTTCTCAAAGAGAGAGTCTGCCCAAGCCCGTGGATCACCTGACATATATGAGATAGTGGTGCAGACTTTAATTTGGTCTGTATTGTAAGTACGAGGTTTTAAATTAAAAAGCAATTGACATGCGTTTTTAAATTCACGAAATTTTTTCCGATCACCTGTAAACTCTTGTGGAGGGTTTATTTTGGGCTCACGGGGTTGAGCAGCAGTGAGCTGTGATACACGGGCTATCTGCTGTCTCAAAGTCTGATTTTCTTTTTACACTTCGGTAAGAGAAACAATTAATGCATCTACCTTTTGTGTTAGGTGCATCACATGAGTGGCTAATTCTGCTGAATCCATTTTTTCGGGTTCGTGCAATCTGTAACGCTCTGGGGTTTGATTTAGTGAACTAGATTTGCAGCTGCAGAATTTCCACTCAGTAGTCTTGTAGAGATGTGTTGAATCACCTTATCCAACTCTCCTGACTCATCACAGTGGCTCAGCCCGCTTCAGTATGCACATACACAAACACTCAGATAAGATGTTGCTGGAGTGATAGATATCTATGCAATAGTATTGAGGTGATATACTGAAGGAATAGGCTTGAGTAGTGATAGCAATTAATGATAGGCACTCAGGTAGTAATGTTGCAGGAGCGGTAGCAGATGGTGATAGATAGTATGCAGGAGGGTTAGCAATCATGTACAAGTAACAGGTGGTAGGGGATAGCAGATGAAGTGTACAGGAGATGCTAAGTTAATGCAAGGATATAAGTTACAGGTGGTAGTAGGCTCAAGAGCTAGCAATCTAGGTAACGATGCAGGTGATAGATATTGTAGTGCATATATCCTAGAGTTTAGCAACAGTTCTTAATATGCAAGAATAGATAGCATGTGACTCGATAGGAAGGGATCCCCTGCGGGGTACTTATCACTAGCTGGTAAGCGAGGTAAAGGATCAGGTAGCGAGGCTCCGGTCAATCCAGGTATAGGAAGATAGCTGGAGGATTCGGCAGCGTCAGACAGGGATGTATAACGAGCGGTTGCACGAACACCTTGTGAGTGCACAGCGTCGGTTGAAATAGCCGCTCAGAGCGGCGCCTAGTGATGACGTCATCAGATGTTAAAGAGACATGCAGCTATATGCGTTCCACCTACCTGAATGGTGGAACGCAATGCGGAAGTAAGAGGCTAGAAAGGTACTGAAAGTACCAGGATCTTAAAGATGCTGCCACAATTTGCGGGCGCCACTGGGTGGCGTCCGCTTTGCCGTGCCGGGCTATTCCCGTAGCAATGCAGAGAATGATGAATCTCTGCAACACAAGCTCGACAGAAATGTAGAACCATGTGAAAAAGTAATCTATTTGTTAAATGGTCAGGAACTAGAGATTGTATGTCCAGAAAAAATGGGAAACTGCAATGTTAATCTCAGAAAAAAGGCAGCAAAACTGCAGATTAGATCAAGACAAATCTCTGTGTATGGGTCCTGGCCACAAATCATTACAACAAACGTTAAAGACCATAGTTGCACTAGAAAGGCAGGTTGATGTTCCTGTGTACAAAGCAAGGCAAATGATTAGTGCAGTGGTATAATCACATAATAAAATAGAAAAAAGAAGGAGAAGAAGGGAAAGATGAGTGTGAAAAGGAATTTGATGTAGGGAAGGGAAGGGAAGGGGAGAGGGAAAAAGGAGGAAATGAACGAAAAAGCAAACATGTATACAACAAGTTGCTGTTGTAAGTATTTAATACTTAGAACAGGACCAGAAAGTCCCCCCATAAAAGTGTGTAGTAGACCAAAATATATCCAGCAGGGGGCATGAGAGGGATTGACTATCTCTCCATGCCTCCTGAGGTAAATCCCTCAAGAAATGGCTTGAAAGATATCATATCATTCAAGCCTGGTGGTTCTGTTGCCTGCAGGCGGTAAATCCACCGCAGCTCAAGTTGGAGGAGGGTCTTGTTCCAATCCCCTCCTCTTGAGCTGGGGTGGACTCTATCCAAAATCAGGAATTTGATTTTTGGAAAGATACCTGCATGTACCAAGCTGGTGTGTCGGCCCAATGGGAGGTCTGGGTCGCAGGTTCGCATGCTTTTTATGTGCCTGCAGGCCCGTTTGGTGAAATCAAGCTTAGTTTTGCCTACATAAAAACAACCGCACTCACAGAGGAGTAAATATACCACCCCGTGAGTGCGGCAGTTGGCAAAATGTTGGGGTTTAAGGACTTGCCCATTGGGCAGAATGGGATTCTTTTTGGTATGCATGTATCTGCAATATTTGCAGGCGCCGCACATGAAAGTGCCTTTGCCCTTGCATGGGTCTCTACCATTTTGAGCAGTGAATTCACTGCGTACCAATTGGTCTTTAAGGGCGGGAACTTTTTTAAAAGTGATTTGGGGGAAAGGGGGAACATGTTTGCCCACGATGGGGTCAAGGGATAACAAGTGCCAGTATTTACCCACGATTTTCTTGATGTCAACATGTTGTTCTGAGTATTTCATGATCATTCTTAATGTTTGGTCAGCTGGTCTGACCGTATTGGAAGCTATAAGTGAGGTCCTGTCTTTCATCAGGGCCTTCCTATATGCCTTCTTAAGAGTGGTGGGAGGGTAGCCTCTCGCTAAGAGTCTTTGTCTCAGGTCGTCAGCTGCCTTCTGAAAATCTGTGAGGTCTGTGCAATTGCGTCTAGCCCGAAGGTACTGACCGTAAGGAATGGATTGCACTAATGTGTGTGGATGAAAGCTAGAGGCAGGATGGGGAGGATGGTGTTGCCAGCAGTGGGCTTGCGATAAAGCCCACTGTGGAGAACACCTGGGGATAGAGTCCACCCCAGCTCAAGAGGATTAGTGGCGTCCTTGTGTATTTTGGGGAGGGCATAAAAGGTGGGGGTGGTCGGGAAGGTTGTGCGTATAAATTCCCACGTGTGCTTAGGAATAATAGCATTCAAGTAGGCAGTGTTGACCATCTTGTAAAATTCGAGCTGATATTTCTTGATAATATCCGCTGGATTTTTTCGATACCAATTATGGTTCCTGAGGATTTTCAGGCACATAGTGACATAGTGAGCATTATTCATAATCACCACGTTGCCGCCTTTGTCGGCCTGCTTAATGGTAATCAGATGGTTAGCTTTCAGACTTTCAATAGCCTGTCTTTGATTAAATGTTGTATTTGTTTTTATAGGTTTTTTAATGTTGAGTTTCTCAACTTCTTTTGTTACCAATTTGACAAAGGCGGCAACATGGGGATTAGATGTGTTGGGAAATTTGTCTGATTTTTTCTTAAGTTGAGGGCCATCATTTGTATGTGTTGATTTTCTCGGGTCCAAGCCTGCCAAGAGAGAAGGCAGGTCGACTCTATCAATGAGGTCGTCATTCTCCTCCAGAAGTGAGATTAATGTGTCTAATATGGGATCTTTCTCAGAATGTGTGGTCTTAGATGAATTCTCTTTGTCAAAAAGAATTTTAAAGTTCAATTTCCGAGCAAAAAGATTTAAATCTTTGATAAAATCGAATTTATCCAGTTTTCTACTCGGACAAAAACTGAGGCCTTTTTTTAGGACCTCAGTTTCATCATAAGACAAGCGATGGTCTGAAAGGTTAATGACGGAAAGATCAGCAGGTGAAGGTTCCATAGTGGGTGCCTCTAGAAGTGGAAGTGCATCAGTGAGATTTATATGGGAGTGGTTGGGGTGAAGTTCGGTGCTCTTGAGTGGATGAGCTCTAAAAAAGTAGTGTCTTGCAAGTTAATAGTGGAGGCTAGTGAAGCAGGTGCTAAATTTAAATTAGAAAGAGATGTGTTAGTGTTGAGTTGTGTACCTTCTTGGAGTGTGCCAACATTGGGGTCTGATCTCTGTGTCGTGGGTTTGAAAAGGGATAGGTTTGATCCTGTGTCGGGTTGGATGTTTGATTTTTTAGTGGATTGTCTTTGGTTGTTTTCATCCTGGTATGCGCGTTTTGTTGTCTTTTGTTTGGTCGTGTTTTGGGGGCCATTTTTAGGTCCACTCTTAGAGGGAGGTTGGGGGATGGGAAAGCGTTGTTCCTTCTGTATGGATGGAAAATGAGGAGATTTGTTCATATTCCATTTATACGCTTTTTTTTGGTCAAACGCGATAGTGTCATGTGCTAGTTTTTGTTGTTTTTATATAAGAATATTGCGGTTAAATACCTCTAAATGATCTTTGAGCTGTTTTTCTTTTGTTGAAAACAGTTTGTGGGATTTATATTTCTGGAGCTTTTCACAGAGACTGGCAATTTCAATGTCTAATTTGGAAGCGCGAGTGGTATATTCCCCAACCAGGAGGGTCATCAAGGTGGCCGAACATTCACTTAAGGTGTCTTCCCAATTGGTTTTAAACTCTGGACTGAGGTCCTCTAAAAGAGGAAAGACCTGCATCCTGAGGCCAATTGGGTTTGTTTTGTTTTTGAGGTAGTCTTGAAATGACTTCACGTGCCAAAAATAGGCAGACTTTTTTTCAAGAGTCTTAGACAATTGAAAAAACAATGCCGATAAGTCGGCTTCTGCAAATTCTTTGTCTCCAAAATCTTTTAAATATTTGGCCATCAGTGACTCCCACTCGTCGCCTACATATGCGGACATGTTTGTACACAAGGTTTAATGTTGCTTAAATGGAAAAAGAAAAAGAATGGTAAAAGGTATGGGATAGGGATGTGGGTAAAACAGGGAATTGTGAATACACACAGTACAACAAATTTTGAGCAATGCTAGATCATAAATATATGATCAAAAATGAAGAAATTTTACTTGTTAGAATTAGGATGACGTCACATGAACTGGAGCGGGGAATGGTATTTGCTACCTAGATTAAATTGTACATTGGTAGTTCATGTGGAGTGATCCCATGAGTGCAATATCCCAAATATAGAATCAAAAAATCGATTGGTTCCCCTGTGGGTGGGACTTTTTAGGCACTTATAATTCAGAAATTGCACATTTACAAATCGATAGGTTTGGAAATTTTGAACATACATGCTCAGATCGGGCAAAGATGGCCAATCTGAAAAAAACTGGGGTTCTGTGTGATTCAAACCCGGGGAATACCCATTCAGATACTGGTTGCAGTAATAAGAGAGTTGATAGCGGTATTAAACTTTGTTTTGTATCGATTAATCTTGTTTTTCCGGTATTTAGAAAATGATTCTATGGTATGTCCATATTGAATTTCCTTCAGGCCAGGTAATGGCAATGAAGAGGTGTTTGAACCCATCAGTGGTGTAAACCAATCATGATGGGAGGGAGGTCCTCCGGCTGCATACATTAATCTTGATTGCAGCAGCGCACGTTAGTCCTCTGTTGAAGTCTACCAGACGAAACCGGTCAGGATGCACGTACGCTGCTGCTGAGGAGACGAAGGGAGGATACCGCTGTTGTTCTGGATCTCGCCTGTTAGCCGCAGGAGCGCTGTAATCCACAGCAGGGACTAGCTCGCGGTCGGCGAGCGGCGGTACCTTTCAAAGCCTCTGTGTTTATGATATGCGTGCAAAGGGTGATTGAAATGTAAGCATATACGCTGAAGGGGAGGGAAGTTTTATTTAATTAATAAAGTCGAAACAGTATTACACTACTCTCTTGCTTCATGTCGTTTGCTTACAAATTGCACTGAGGAGATATACAGCCTGATAGTGACCCCTGGTGGACGGATAGGATCTGGACGTGCCTAAGCGACGACAGACCGACTAGAAGCAAGGGCTCATGCAGCTTATGCATAAAGGCGATATTTCAAGGGCAATTCGGTGAGTGGCCACTTCATAGGGGTGCACAGTCGGTGTGGTGAAGGATTAGTGATACTGTGTGTACAATCACTGGTGCTGAACATCAGAGGAGAAATCTTTTTGCTGGCTGTGACTGCACATCCTGTGGAGTTGGGACTAGTTTGCAATTGCAGGCTCTGAAGCACTGCAGGAACTGACTAATATACTTGCACACATACATTGTGTGTGCTGAAGCGCCGCTGAATGTATGATATAACGAACTGAGACGCACAGATTGGGCTATTATTATACATTTGATTTTGCAAGTTTTACGTTTACAGTGGCAGCTAGTGCATTAAAAGGATGCACAGAGTTTTACATGATTTTATCTACATGATTTTATTTACTATTTATTCATGATTTGAGTAGATATATTTATTTCTTTATACCTTACACTAATTTATATATATATTTTAGCGCCGGGCGGGTGGTTGACGTTTTTTAGCATCAGTTACCTTTTACAATATTTTTCTAGTTTTCACCTGGCAGCTATGGATGCAGTGCAATATCTGAAAAACAGGCAATTGGACCTGAAAATAGTGTTTGGTGGACAAGAAACCACTCAGATTGACAATGATATTTCAAGTACCCTTAATGCCCTATCCAATGTCCTTGAAAAACAAATTAGGACCTGGTGGGACATTAGCACTTTTGAGCAATATAGTAAGGACAAAATCATCATGAGGAGCCTCAGGTGGGAGGTGGCCCCTCAAGACGGGCTTGATGATATTGATTCTATGACTGAATGGTTGGATTTTTTCAACCAATCGGGTCTTAAATTACAAGAGTTAGTACTGAAGAGAAAACGTAAGAAAATGTTGTATCTAGAGGCAAAAATTGCAGATTTACAGAAGAAATTAGAGGCACATAAAGACACACCATTAGTGACAAAATTCAATACAGATATTAAAAAACGATTGGAGAAATTGGACAATGATACCCAGAAGAAGAAAGTTAAGAAATATCAGAGGGATATTAACGATTTCAGGAACAAGCAGATATATTTATGGCAAATTCCAATGCAGGAAGGGGTGAATGATACTGAAGTCAGATGGACTATGGATGATGAGGGACCATCAACTAGTGCAGGTCAGATGAAAGAAATGGCCAAAGTAAGTACCCCCAGGAAAAATAATTGGCAGCAGGCCAAAAACGCATGGAAGAAGCCCAAACCAGCGAACACTGTGAACACCATCAGGCCAGGTGGCCCTACATCACAGCAGATAAACAAGGAGGGCACCAGAAATGGAAAAGAGGGATTCCAGCATCATACCCCGCAGAGGGTACCAACTATGAATAGATTTGAACCCCTCTGGAGGCAAAACGAACAACAAGGCAATGGTTTCCGTCCTTTTTTATGGAGAGGTGGGAGGGGGAGGGGTCGGGGACGAGGAGGGAGACCATGGAGGGGTCGACCCTGGAACAGGGAAGCGCCCAGAGACATGAGGGACTATGGCCCACAACCAACAAACCAGTATATGCCAACAAACAATCAACAAGTAGGGGCTGCCGAGCTGGACGAAAAATCCAAAAAAAGAAGGCTGGGACAGGATTAAAAGGGATTTATAATTTGGCTGAAATAGAGCTGAACCAAAAAGAAATCAACGTATTAAATGCGGGACTCAAATGCGGTATTAAAAAGTCGCTAAACAAATTTGATGTCTACATGGATATTCAAAAATACACACGAAAATTGAATATGAAGAAGTATTTCTTGAATATAAACCCAGGTAAAAATCGGGAGAATATTGTCCCATCGGCAACAACAAGTGTTAATAGTGGACTCAAAAACAATTCGCTTTTTAATCCTCCACAGACGTCCAACCACAACATCGAGGTTTTTAAACAATTAATAACGACAGACTTGGAGAAAATAAAACCAATAAGGAATGCCAATCCTAAATACATACAAGAGGGCATTGAGGCCCTAGAAAACAGAAAAGAGGTCGTGATCAGACCAGCAGATAAAGGAGGGGGAGTGGTTATTTTAAAGAAAGAATTCTATCACGAGCAACTGATAGGCATGCTTAATGATGTCACCACGTACAGGATTTTACCTAAGGACCCCACATTGATGTATAGAAGGGATTTGTGCAATTTGGTTGAATTTGGTTTTAATGAACGCATTTTAACTATGAAGGAGAAAAAATATTTATTCCCTAGTTTTAATCGCGTACCTACCATATATACGCTCCCGAAGATCCACAAAAATCAGTCTTGCCCTCCAGCAAGACCGATAGTAAACAGTATCGGATCAGTGACCTCAAGAATTGGGGAATACTTGGATGTATTCCTTCAAAAAAGTGTGGTTGAATTAAAAGCGTATTTGAAAGATACGAAGGAATTTTTAACCTTGTTGGACAATCTAACTCTGCCTGATGCCCCTGAGATATATCTTGTAACAGCTGATGTAGCATCTCTCTACACGATTATCCAGCACGAGGATGCATTACTAGCCCTCAATTGGGCAATGAGTAAGAGAGAGGACATACCACATACCCAGAAAAAATTCTTGGGGATAGTTATGGACTTTTGCTTAACCCACAACTATTTCTGGTATGGGGGACAATTCTTCACGCAGCAGAAAGGTGTGGCGATGGGTGCAAAATATGCACCCAGCCTCGCCAACCTATTTATGGGCGAGTGGGAAGATAGGAGTATATATGCCCACAGAAAAGAGCAGCTGGTCTTCTACAAAAGATACATCGACGACCTATTTTTTATTTGGGCTGGTACAGAGACATCGCTAGCAGAGTTCACTGAGCATTTAAATATAAATAAACACAACATCAAATTAGAATGTACATGGGACAAAAAAGAAATTAACTATCTAGATGTATCTGTGCGGATCGAAAACAGACGGATCATCACTAAGGCATATTTTAAGCCTACAGATAGAAACGGCTATCTTCCAGTATACAGTGGCCATCACCCGTGCTGGCTAAGGAACATCCCCAAGGGGCAATTGCTGAGGATAAGGAGGAATTGCACCTTGGAGGAGGATTTTTTGGAACAATCACGCGTGATAACAGACAAATTTACCGATAAGGGATACAGACCGGAGGTACTGGAGGAGACAGTGAAAGAAGTACTGGCGGTTTCACATGAGTCCTGCCTGGCTCCAACTAATAAGATTCCAAATGAATCGCACCAATGGGGCTTCATAACAAATTATAATGTCCAGTTCAGGGAATTTGAATCTATCATGAAAAAGCACTGGGGAATATTGAAGCTTGATAAGGTTCTGGGCCCCGTGATTCCGGATAACCCAATATTTATATACAAAAAGGCTCCCACTATTGGAGACAGAGTGGTGAGGAAAGTTTTGGACCCTCCCAGACCACCAAAGATGTTCTGGGACTTGTCTGGATTTCACGCATGCAGAAGGTGTAAGGCTTGCAGACAAGTGAATACACACTTTCGGGGTCTAACGGAGTTCACTTCAGGAGCAAATGGGAAGACCTTTGAAATAAAGGAATGTATCACGTGTATCACGACCCACGTGGTATACGGAATGGAGTGCCCTTGCGGTATGTTGTATATAGGAAGAACAAAGAGAAAATTGGGCATCAGGATTTCTGAGCACATTTATAAAATAACAACAGGCTTCAAGGAACACAGTGTCCCACTACATTTCAGGGAAAAGCATGATAAAGACCCCTCAGCACTGAAATTTTGGGGTATAGAAAAGATGCCAAGCAACTGGAGAGGGTGCAATAGAGTAAGAGAACTGTCCAAAAAGGAAACTGAATGGATTTACAAGACAAACTCCTTGGCGCCCAACGGGTTAAATATAGAACTTGACCTGAACTGTTTTTTAAGCAACTATTAAGTATATTTTTTAGACAGGACGTTTTATGGATTCCATTTTATATATACTTTTATCCTTCTCCAATTTTACTCGAATTTACGATTATGCCTCGACCATTGATTCCTTATGGCAACACGCCTTTATTTTTTATATATTTTAACCTTTAGTACCATTGGTTATGGACTAAGATATTTTAGAGCGAATTTTATATATTATATTTGCGATTTGGCCTCTATGAACAACATTTTCTTGTAATCTCAACATATGAATTGTACCTATTATTTATGAAGTTAATGTATTTATTATGTATCTACTATTTATGAAATGATTTATTTAAGATTTGACATTTACTGGTTTTAAAACATATCAGAAATTACATGACATGTGCTAATTATGTAATAAGTATGACATCTTGAGGATAGTGGTCATACATGATGGTTTCACCATTAGAATGCAATTTACATTTTACCTATGGCCACATCACCCTGAACATGCCCGATCTCATCTGATCTCAGAAGCTAAGCAGGGTCGGGCCTGGTTAGTACCTGTATGGGAGACCACCTGGGAATACTAGGTGCTGTAGGTTTATTTTTGTGTCAAATTTTGGTTATATCGATTTTAGCATAACCGTTTTAAATATTAGTAGTACTTAAGATGTATGCATCCGGATAGGGCAAGATGGCATGTAGAATTAGGGGTAGAAAGAACTCCATGACCAATTTTTACAAATCGATAGGTTTGGAAATTTTGAACATACATGCTCAGATCGGGCAAAGATGGCCAATCTGAAAAAAACTGGGGTTCTGTGTGATTCAAACCCGGGGAATACCCATTCAGATACTGGTTGCAGTAATAAGAGAGTTGATAGCGGTATTAAACTTTGTTTTGTATCGATTAATCTTGTTTTTCCGGTATTTAGAAAATGATTCTATGGTATGTCCATATTGAATTTCCTTCAGGCCAGGTAATGGCAATGAAGAGGTGTTTGAACCCATCAGTGGTGTAAACCAATCATGATGGGAGGGAGGTCCTCCGGCTGCATACATTAATCTTGATTGCAGCAGCGCACGTTAGTCCTCTGTTGAAGTCTACCAGACGAAACCGGTCAGGATGCACGTACGCTGCTGCTGAGGAGACGAAGGGAGGATACCGCTGTTGTTCTGGATCTCGCCTGTTAGCCGCAGGAGCGCTGTAATCCACAGCAGGGACTAGCTCGCGGTCGGCGAGCGGCGGTACCTTTCAAAGCCTCTGTGTTTATGATATGCGTGCAAAGGGTGATTGAAATGTAAGCATATACGCTGAAGGGGAGGGAAGTTTTATTTAATTAATAAAGTCGAAACAGTATTACACTACTCTCTTGCTTCATGTAGTTTGCTTACAAATTGCACTGAGGAGATATACAGCCTGATAGTGACCCCTGGTGGACGGATAGGATCTGGACGTGCCTAAGCGACGACAGACCGACTAGAAGCAAGGGCTCATGCAGCTTATGCATAAAGGCGATATTTCAAGGGCAATTCGGTGAGTGGCCACTTCATAGGGGTGCACAGTCGGTGTGGTGAAGGATTAGTGATACTGTGTGTACAATCACTGGTGCTGAACATCAGAGGAGAAATCTTTTTGCTGGCTGTGACTGCACATCCTGTGGAGTTGGGACTAGTTTGCAATTGCAGGCTCTGAAGCACTGCAGGAACTGACTAATATACTTGCACACATACATTGTGTGTGCTGAAGCGCCGCTGAATGTATGATATAACGAACTGAGACGCACAGATTGGGCTATTATTATACATTTGATTTTGCAAGTTTTACGTTTACAGTGGCAGCTAGTGCATTAAAAGGATGCACAGAGTTTTACATGATTTTATCTACATGATTTTATTTACTATTTATTCATGATTTGAGTAGATATATTTATTTCTTTATACCTTACACTAATTTATATATATATTTTAGCGCCGGGCGGGTGGTTGACGTTTTTTAGCATCAGTTACCTTTTACAATATTGCACATAGGTATAGATAAAAATATCACTTTATTGAAATTATTTATACAAAAAGGTAAAAACAAGGGCAAGCAAATTCATACGTCACATTACAAGATTGAACATCCACCATAGAACCCCCGGGTATACACCCGACGCGTTTCGGAGATACACTCCTTCTTCAGGGGTGCCCTGGGAGGGTGGTCTGTAAATAATTGGTATATATACACATATTATAGGTATTGCATATCCAATCTAGTTGACAAAAAAGATTAAATCAGAAAAATACACTTACATAGTTCACTGTAATGGTTGAAGGAAGAATGCCTGCCTGCGAGGCTAAAAACAGGACATCAACGGTGCCGATATAGATCTATGGTGTGCCGTTTGGAAGTAGTAGATTTTGCTTCATGCAATATAAGATTTTGATTTGGTCGAGATTGCTTGCTACCAGACACTTGCATGAGTCTGGGTGGGAATAGCTGAAATCCCAGAAGTGGCAATCCTGTTGGACAAGAAGCCAGAAAAAAAGGGGGAAGGTTCATGATATATATCATGTGCAAAGGTAAGGATGTAAAAAAAGGAGGGGTAAAAAGATTAATCAATCCAGAAAGCCTCCAGAGACGAGCAATGGTGGGTTCTCTGGGGTAAGGGGATGATCCAAAATGGCTCAGATGCTCTCACATTTAATGAAAAAACATAAAAAAAGGGAAAAGAAAACTGTAACCCATTATATATAAAATCTCTAATTGTAAGACAATGTGAAGTCAGCCTCCACTGAGTGACTATCAGAGTGGGTAGCAGAAAATTAAGCATGAAAAACCTTAACAATGGGTAGATATGTAGATAAGTGGGAGCAGTAGAGCCATCAAGGATACAAAAATACAAGCGCCTAGAGCGCAACAATACCTTCAGAGTCCAAACTCAGCAATGGATGGATCCAGTGGCAGAGTAGATGTTATTCCATGTTCGGCAAAGGAGCATATAAGTCCGATGCCGGACATGTGTAATTTATAGGGAGGTGAACAATCAGCTGAGAGCAATCTCATCTGGACAGCTATTGCGTCCAGCTGGTTGCCTAAAGGATTTCCTGGGTCACGCAGGCCAGCATCGCCCCCAGCCGGAAACGATCCGGCGGAAGTGATGTGCAGTGGTATAATCACATAATAAAATAGAAAAAAGAAGGAGAAGAAGGGAAAGATGAGTGTAAAAAGGAATTTGATGTAGGGAAGGGAAGGGGAGAGGGAAAAAGGAGGAAATGAACGAAAAAGCAAACATGTATACAACAAGTTGCTGTTGTAAGTATTAATATTTAATCAGAATGTGGGTCCGATACATTGATGACGTGTTCATGCTCTGGCATGGACCTTTGGAACTTTTAGACGTATTTATGGACAGAATGAACAAAAATGACTTCAATTTGACCTTTACAATGCAGTGTGACATTTCCTGTGTTACTTTTCTTGATGTGACAGTCACTAGAGGGGAGGATGGTGTTCTCCACAGTGGGCTTTATCGCAAGCCCACTGCTGGCAACACCATCCTCCATGCCTCTAGCTTTCATCCACACACATTAGTGCAATCCATTCCTTACGGTCAGTACCTTCGGGCTAGACGCAATTGCACAGACCTCACAGATTTTCAGAAGGCAGCTGACGACCTGAGACAAAGACTCTTAGCGAGAGGCTACCCTCCCACCACTCTTAAGAAGGCATATAGGAAGGCCCTGATGAAAGACAGGACCTCACTTATAGCTTCCAACAGCCCTCAAAAATTCCACTCGCCCACTCGCATTTTGCGAGAGAAATTTAATTGAGGGCGAGTGTTCTAGCTTGGCTTAGATGAATGGCTCGGCTCGGGCTGGGGGCGGGTGGATTGGATGGCTCGGCTCAGGGTGGGGTGGGTGGATTGGATGACTCGGCTCGGGCTGGGGGCGGGTGGATTGGATGGCTCGGCTCGGGCTGGGGGCGGGTGGATTGGATGGCTCGGCTCGGGCTGGGGGCGGGTGGATTGGATGGCTCGGCTCGGGCTGGGGGCGGGTGGATTGGATGGCTCGGCTCGGGCTGGGGGCAGGTGGATTGGATGGCTCGGGCTGGGGGCGGGTGGATCAGATAGCTCGGCTCGGGCTGGGGGCGGGTCTGCTCGGCTTTAGACAAGCCGCCTCCCCAGTCATCTCTATGGAGGGCTCTGTGAGCCGCACTGCACACTGGGAAATGTAGTTTCCAGCACAGCACAGCACCGCGGATTTTCTCCTCACTTACATACCGGACTTGAGGTGGCAGAGAAGATGCGCGTCCCAGGGCAGTGAGGAGGAGGAAGAAGAGTCAGCAGCGAGAACTCAAACTTCAGGTAACAGCCTACTGGGGAGAAGTGAGAACCGAGACATTGGGGAGACCATCAGAGAGACAGAGAGAGATAAGTCCGAGTGTGTAAGTTTGCACAAGCAGGCAATGTACAGGGGTGATGGGTGCAGGCTGTTAACTTATCATATCAACTGTACTGGCTTCTGAATGGTTGCTATTAGGCCCCATTTACACCTAGTGTTTTATGCACAACATGCATAGGGCAGCCCATTCATTTAAACGGGGATACACTACATAAGGCAAAGTAGCTCATTGAGCTTTTTCTGCATTCAGTTTTTTTTTTTACACCACTTATTTTACAGTGCTTTCACATTTTTGATTGCAGAAAAACACATGTCAGCTTGTGGTGTTTGGGATGCCATTAACAACGAATGGCACAGCAAACGTGATGTGGTTTTAGCATGTTTTATAAATGCATGCACATGCAATTTTGCATGCGTTTACAAAACACATACGAACACAAGTATGAGTGGAGCTTTAAGGATGGGGTCGGTGAGAACCCAGAAAGAAGGTGTCACTCCTGCACAATAATTTAGCGTAGTGCACCTCTCAACCCTGCACTCTGTATGTAGTGTATATTTACTTAGGAAGGCAGTAATGATGTTTACAGTGCCTGTGCCCATATTATTAAAGTTGTTGTTGATAAACATTTCTGTAACCTAATTTTGCATACAACATTTAACAGTGTTATTTAATGAGATAACTAGGAGGGCGTGTTTAGGGGCGGAATTAGGGGCGGAATTAGGGGCGGAGCTGGGTAGGAGTTGGGTGGGGCAACTGGTGGCGAGTAACTCTTAAGGCCGGGCTAGTAGCTCAGGACTTGAAATTTTGAGCCCTGGCTTCCAATACGGTCAGACCAGCTGACCAAACATTAAGAATGATCATGAAATACTCAGAACAACATGTTGACATCAAGAAAATCGTGGGTAAATACTGGCACTTGTTATCCCTTGACCCCATCGTGGGCAAACATGTTCCCCCTTTCCCCCAAATCACTTTTAAAAAAGTTCCCGCCCTTAAAGACCAATTGGTACGCAGTGAATTCGCTGCTCAAAACAGTAGAGACCCATGCAAGGCCAAAGGCACTTTCATGTGCGGCGCCTGCAAATATTGCAGATACATGCATACCAAAAAGAATCCCATTCTGCCCAATGGGCAAATCTTTAAACCCCAACATTTTGCCAACTGCCGCACTCACGGGGTGGTATATTTACTCCTCTGTGAGTGCGGTTGTTGTTATGTTGGCAAAACTAAGCTTGATTTCACCAAACGGGCCTGCAGGCACATAAAAAGCATGCGAACCTGCGACCCAGACCTCCCATTGGGCCGACACACCAGCTTGGTACATGCAGGTATCTTTCCAAAAATCAAATTCCTGATTTTGGATAGAGTCCACCCCAGCTCAAGAGGAGGGGACACAAGACCCTCCTCCAACTTGAGCTGCGGTGGATTTACCGCCTGCAGGCAACAGAACCACCAGGCTTGAATGATATGATATCTTTCAAGCCATTTCTTGAGGGATTTACCTCAGGAGGCATGGAGAGATAGTCAATCCCTCTCATGCCCCCTGCTGGATATATTTTGGTCTACTACACACTTTTATGGGGGGACTTTCTGGTCCTGTTCTAAGTATTAAATACTTACAACAGCAACTTGTTGTATACATGTTTGCTTTTTCGTTCATTTCCTCCTTTTTCCCTCTCCCCTTCCCTTCCCTACATCAAATTCCTTTTCACACTCATCTTTCCCTTCTTCTCCTTCTTTTTTCTATTTTATTATGTGATTATACCACTGCACTAATCATTTGCCTTGCTTTGTACACAGGAACATCAACCTGCCTTTCTAGTGCAACTATGGTCTTTAACGTTTGTTGTAATGATTTGTGGCCAGGTCCCATACACAGAGATTTGTCTTGAGCTAATCTGCAGTTTTGCCCCCTTTTTTATGAGATTAACATTGCAGTTTCCCATTTTTTCTGGACATACAATCTCTAGTTCCTGGCCATTTAACAAATAGATTACTTTTTCACATGCTTCTACATTTCTGTCGAGCTTGTGTTGCAGGGTTCATCATTCTCTGCATTGCTACGGGAATAGCCCGGCACGGCAAAGCGGACGCCACCCAGTGGCGCCCGCAAATTGTGGCAGCAGCCTGCAACACCTGGCTCACTTGTTGAGCCTATCGGCGCTTGCCCAACAGACCCCGCCTAGCGGTCTCACGCTGGCAGAAGTCTGCACCGTGTCGGTGGGACACACAGGCCAGCGTCACTTCCGCCGGATCATTTCCGGCGGCGGTGACTTGACATCACTTCCGCCGGATCGTTTCCGGCTGGGGGCGATGCTGGCCTGCGTGACCCAGGAAATCCTTTAGGCAACCAGCTGGACGCAATAGCTGTCCAGATGAGATTGCTCTCAGCTGATTGTTCACCTCCCTATAAATTACACATGTCCGGCATCGGACTTATATGCTCCTTTGCCGAACATGGAATAACATCTACTCTGCCACTGGAACCATCCATTGCTGAGTTTGGACTCTGAAGGTATTGTTACGCTCTAGGCGCTTGTATTTTTGTATCCTTGATGGCTCTACTGCTCCCACTTATCTACATATCTACCCATTGTTAAGGTTTTTCATGCTTAATTTTCTGCTACCCACTCTGATAGTCACTCAGTGGAGGCTGACTTCACATTGTCTTACAATTAGAGATTTTATATATAATGGGTTACAGTTTTCTTTTCCCTTTTTTTATGTTTTTTCATTAAATGTGAGAGCATCTGAGCCATTTTGGATCATCCCCTTACCCCAGAGAACCCACCATTGCTCGTCTCTGGAGGCTTTCTGGATTGATTAATCTTTTTACTCCTCCTTTTTTTACATCCTTACCTTTGCACATGATATATATCATGAACCTTCCCCCTTTTTTTCTGGCTTCTTGTCCAACAGGATTGCCACTTCTGGGATTTCAGCTATTCCCACCCAGACTCATGCAAGTGTCTGGTAGCAAGCAATCTCGACCAAATTTAAACTCTACAAATCAAAATCTTATATTACATGAAGAAAAATCTACTACTTCCAAACGGCACACCATAGATCTATATGGGCACCGTTGATGTCCTGTTTTTAGCCTCGCAGGCAGGCATTCTTCCTTCAACCATTACAGTGAACTATGTAAGTGTATTTTTCTGATTTAATCTTTTTTGTCAACTATATACAATACCTATAATATGTGTATATATACCAATTATTAACAGACCACACTCCCAGGGCACCCCTGAAGAAGGAGTGTATCTCCGAAACGCGTCGGGTGTATACCCGAGGATTCTATGGCGGATGCTCAATCTTGTAATGTGACGTATGAATTTGCTTGCCCTTGTTTTTACCTTTTTGTATAAATAATTTCAATAAAGTGATATTTTTATCTATACCTATGTGCAATTTCTGAATTATAAGTGCCTAAAAAGTCCCACCCACAGGGGAACCAATCGATTTTTTGATTCTATATTTGGGATGTGGCACTCATGGGATCACTCCACATGAACTACCAATGTACAGTGTCTCCACAACGACCGCTGAGTTGCCCACATTCTAACTTGTGCTGATTACTGGGTGGCCACGCTGCTGGATCCCCATTACAAGGACAACGTACCGTCCTTAATTCACTCACTGGAGCGCGATCGCAAGATGCGCGAGTACAAACGCACGCTGGTAGACGCGATGCTGCTGGCATTCCCACCTGACAGCGGGGCCACAGTGGAAGCACAAGGCAGAGGAGGAGGAGGAAGAGGTCGCCAACGCAACCAGGGCACCGCCAGCACCTCAGAAGGCAGGGTTAGCATGGCCGAAATGTGGAAAAGCTTTGTCAGCACGCCACATCAAACAGCAGCACCAGCAGCTCATATGGAACGTCTTAGCAGGAGGCAGCATTTTACCAACATGGTGGAGCAGTATGTGTGCACATGCCTACATGTAGTGAATGACGGGTCTGCCCCCTTCAACTTTTGGGTCTTCAAATTGGGCACATGGCCTGAGCTTGCCCTTTACGCCTTGGAGGTGCTGGCGTGCCCTGCAGCCAGTGTATTATCTGAACGGGTATTTAGCACGGCTGGGGGCGTTATCACAGACAAGCGCAGCCGCCTGTCCAGAGACAATGTGGACAAGCTCACGTTCATTAAAATGAACCAGGCATGGATCCCACGGGACTTTTCCGTACCTTGTGCAGAATAGCGATGGATACCGGCCTTACCCAGCCATTGTTCTATTTTTGCTCTTTCTCACTCTTTTGGGGTGTACCCTCATTTAAAATTTGTGAAAAGAAGCAGTGTTGGCTACCTCGTCCTCCTCAGGGCCAGATTAACGTAGGGGCTATTGAAGCTGCAGCTCCAGGCCCCTACCTTTATATAGGCCCCGGGTTGGCCATATTCACTGTTACCGCTCTTCTGTCACTTGTAAACACAGAAGTCTGGCTTCTATGCTCGCTTCCCCAGGCAGCTCCCTCAGAACCTCCCCACACAGCACAAAGGCCGGACAAGGAGGGACAGTTGCCGATGCATGGATGTGTTTATGGGCTTCAGAGACAGCATCCCATGTTGAATTAGGCATGCATGGCTGCACTCTTCCTCCTCTGGGTGCATGCCAAAGCACAGCCCTTAAGGCCCTTCAAAATCCTCAGCACCAAGCCCATGATGCTCTTAATGCGGCCCTGGTCCTCCTCCACCGCCGCTTCCACCTACACCGCCCATAGGTGTGCACAGCCTATTGCATTAGGGTGTGCACCCCAAAGTTGAAATACACATGCATGTGTTTGCCTACATGTACATGGCCCCGATACATTACTTTCCCTGCTGGCAAAGAGAAATAGAGCAGAGCAGGTCCGAGGGAGATCTTTCCTACCTCCTCACTGGCAAACAGAGCGATAATGCTATGTGCCCTAGGTGATTAGGGTGTGCCCAGGCACATCCGGCACACCCTGTGCGCACGCCTATGACACCGCTACATCCACCACCACCTCAACCTCCCTCCTACTCCATATGGGCCTCGTCCTTCAGAGATGAAGAACATTGTTTTATTTTTCTGTTTTTTTTTGTTGTTGTTTTAAGTTATTTCCCTATCCACATTTGTTTGCAGAGCACTTGCCATGCTCTTAACAACGTTTTGCTGCCATTTGCAGCATTCTAGCCCTTTCCATTGGTGTTTTAGAGCCATTTTAGTGCCTGAAAGTTCGGGTCCCCATTGATTTCAATGGGGTTCGGTGTCCGGGAAAAGTTCGTCAAAAGTCCGGGACACGGACCCGGACTTTTTTTTAAAGTTCGGCCGAACCCGCCGAACACGGACATCCAGGTGTCCGCTCAACTCTACTCATGACCATAATGATTACGGTATTGACACAGCCCCAAATGATCCACAATGGCTCAAAAGTGATATGGTCCAGAAATATTTAGACAGAAAAAGGGTGGCTAAAGCGCCTGGACCAGATGGCATCCACCCACGCATCCTAAAATAATTGAGCGCTGTAATCTCTAAGCCTTTGTTTCTAATTTTTAGGGACTCGTTAAGGACTGGAATAGTACCACGGGATTGGCGTAGGGCCAATGTGGTGCCTATATTTAAAAAGGGATCAAAGTCTTTGCCAAGTAACTATAGACCTGTTCGTTAAACTTCTATAGTCGGGAAGATATTGGAGAGTTTAATAAAAAGACCACATAGATGAGTTCTTGCTGGAAAAAAAATATTTTAAGCAACAGACAGCATAGATTCATGAGAGACAGAAGTTGTCAAACAAACCTGATTTCTTTTTATGAGGAGGTAAGTAAAACCTTGGACAGAGGGGTGGCTGTGGACGTAGTATACTTGGATTTTGCAAAAGCGTTTGACACAGTTCCCCACACACGGCTAATGTGTAAGGTAAAGTCTACTGGCTAGGAAAGATCAGTTTGTAATTCGATAGAAAATTGGCTAAAAGATAGAATTCAGAAAGTAGTGGTTAATGATTTTTACTCTGAATTGTCTAAAGTTATCAGTGGTTTACCCCAAGGTTCAGTGTTGGGACCCTTACTTTTTAATATCTCTTTAAATTATATAGGGTCTGGGATTAAAAGTAGCATTTCAGTCTTTGCAGATGACACCAAGCTTTGCAGTGGAATAACTTCTTTACAGGATGTCTCCAACTTACAAGCTGACCTCAATGCACTGTTTCAATGGGCAACTATTTGGCAAATGAGGTTTAATGTTGATAAATGTAAAGTTATGCACTTGGGGGCTAAGAATATGCTTGCATCATACATACTAGGTGGAGTAGAACTGGGGGAATCCATAGTGGAGAAGGATCTGGGTGTTCTGGTAGATCCTAAGCTTAATAATAGCATGCAATGCCAAGCTGCTGTTTCCAAAGCAAGCAAATTCCTTTCTTGTATTAACAGAGGCATGCACTCAAGAGAGAGATATAATTTTACCCATGTACAAATCATTAGTAAGACCTCATCTGGAATATGCAGTTCAGTTTTGGGCACCAGTTCTTAAAAAAGATATTGGAGAACTGGAGAAAGTGCAGAAAAGGGCAACCAAACTTATAAGAGGCATGGAGGACCTCAGCTATGAGAAAAGATTAGAGGAACTGAATGTATTCTCTCTTGAGAAGAGGAGATTAAGGGGGGATATGATCAACATGTATAAATACATAAGGGGTCCATATAGTGAACTTGGTGTTGAGTTGTTCACTTTAAGGTCAACACAGAGGACAAGGGGGCACTCTTTACGTCTAGAGGAAAACAGATTTCATCTCCAAATACGGAAAGGTTTCTTCACCGTAAGAGCTGTAAAAATGTGGAATAGACTCCCTCCAGAGGTGGTTCTGGCTAGCTCACTAGATTGCTTTAAAAAAGGTCTGGATTCTTTCCTAGGTGTACATAATATAAATGGGTATTAACATTTTTTTTTAGGTAAAGTTGATCCAGGGAATATCCGATTGCCTCTCGGGGGATCAGGAAGGAATTTTTTTCCCCTGCTGTAGCAAATTGGACCATGCTTTGCTGGGGTTTATTTTCGCCTTCCTCTGGATCAACAACAAGTATAGGATTGTGCATATGGGATTGTATGGTTGGGTTTTCAATACTGTTTTTTTTGGTTAAACCAGATGGACTTGTGTCTTTTTTCAACCTGACTAACTATGTAACTATGTAAAACAATTGTAGATAGTACACATGTAAACCTAATCAAACAAAGGATCTCCAAGGTAGCCAAGGCACTGCACGGTGCTGAATAGCGTGAACTTTTCTGAGGAAGAGGGTTCGCCATCAAAACGTGTCAGGCTTAACAGATCCGTGTAGACATCTGCACGCTATCCAGCACCACACAGTGCCTTGGCTACCTTGGAGATCCTTTGTTTGATCATATTTACATGTGTGCTATCTACAATTGTTTTGTGAGTATAATGTACATCATTTTGGTCCTGTGGGGGCAGCAAAAGCACAAGTGATACCAAAAAAAGTCCATTGAACACCTATTTTTCCCTCATCATACACCACTTGAGTGCAGGAGAATTTTTTTTAACGTTGGTGATCTCTAGAACCTGGCCAGGCTTCCCCTGGATCATTGGTGTATACTGTATATGTGGCCCTGTTACCACTACATTTATGGACGACATGCCTTTCGGTTTATTTAAGGTTGTGGGCGCATCTTCTTATATTATATAATAAAGCAAGACTACCCTTTCCGATCCCCCAACAAAATGTTTTAATGGAAATTTAAATCAGGGCTCTGCCTAGGCCATTGTCAAGGTCTTACCTTGCCCTCTTGTTGGCAGCCATCTTGGACATTTGCAGACTGCAGCCTCTTATAAACTCTGATTGCATCATCACTTGCCTGCTGCCTGGGTGTCGCACAGTGATGATGCTACACACCTGAGTATAGCTATCATCTGATGGGTTGTAGTCCTTGCCCTTGCGTTTGTGCTCCAAGGTGCATCTCTGCTTGCAGTCTTCTGTTCTCTGTGTTCCTCCGTGTATGACCTGGCTTGGCTGATGTCTCTCCTGGCTCTTAAACCCGCATTGGCAGACTACCCGCTTCTGGACTCGACCATGGCTTGTTCCTGCTCTCACTTCCTCACTCTTGCTGTGCGCTTATTAATGTTTGCTCCAATAAACTGCTTTATTTTACCTGCATCCTTTGTGATCTGGTTTCCTGGTACCCTGACAGCCATAACCCACCATTTATTTTGTTTGATGCATTTTGGGTGGATTTGCTACTGCGCTTTGGATCGTTTTTGTGCTGAAAGACCCATTTCCAGTTTAGCTTTCAGATAGCACACTTTGATATGATACTAAATACATAGTTCATTAAATGATACAAGCTTGTCGGGCCACTCAAGAAGCAAAGCAACTCCAAAAATATAAACTTCCACTATTGTGCTTCACAGTTGGTTTGTGTTTCTTCCTCTCCAATGCTGTGTTTGCATGCATGCTAAACATGTCTGCTGTTACTGTGGCCAAACAACAAATTCAATTGTGGTGCAAACAAATGCTAATGCACCATCCACATACATTAGCCTTCACCCCCTAGATAAATGTAAAGATAAACTTGTGTAGCATAGGTAGTTAATAAAATGTTTATAAGAAGGTCTTAAAAATCCCATAGGAAGTGTGTAGTACTTCAATAGGCAGCTCCACCGGAGACCGGAATGAATCTCTGAAATTACAAAAAGCAACAGAAAAGCCAGCTAAGTGCAGCATCAATAGGTTTATTACAAATAAAAAGCCAAATGCAAACTCGCAGAAATGTAAAATCAAAGAGCTTATATGTAGCTAGGCCACATTGGATGGAAGCCATCCACCGGAAGATTCGCTTGTGATCATAAACCGCATTTTGTCAGTGAGACACCCAAGTCCAATGTCCCAGGATGTGAGGAGAGCCACTGTAGAACGCAGAGCAGGATGTGAAATCATGCCTGGGATGGGCTGGTTGCTATGGTAATGCGTTTCAGGACTCCTATTGGATCTTTTAATTAAACTATTGAAAATTATAGACAGGAATGCTCTATTTAACAGGAGGGGGGGGGGGTTATCCCAGGCTCAGCCAATAACAAAGCACTCAGCAATCAAGAGGCAGTGCAAAGGTGGAGAGAGAGAAAGGGAAAAGACAAAAACACAAGACCGTATCTCCTGCATGTAATGCCATTGTGGAACTATTGAGCCCAGTGGACCGACACCACTCACAATAATATAATAAGTATAGTATAATAATAAATAATAACAGAAAACAGAGACTAACAAAACCAATATGAAGAATGTATAGAGAATACATATAGAATATAACGAAGGAATATCCAGTGAACACGGCCAGCAAAGAAAGGAAAATTCCTACCACAGCGCCACTAGACCTATCGTATATAGCGTATAGCGGTAAATAAAGAAATAATAATAATACTGTTCAAATGATGCAAGCTAAACATTAATGATAAATTACATATAAAACAATGAATATTCCAATATACAGAAACACATGTAGCGCATCAAACAAACTTTTTGTTTGATGTGCTACATGTGTTTCTGTATATTGGACTATTCATTGTTTTAATACATATAGAATACACATGTACTGTATATATACAAAATGCACAAATAAAAGAAACGCATACATGAAAACGCATGTATACAATCCGATATTACCAAACTGTTTTTTTTTTTTTGGTCGCATACTGCCGTGGATGCATGCTTTCCTATTTCAACTTTAAAATTTGGTACACCCAGTCACTCGTAGGTTGTACACATTTGATGAGATTTGGGAAAAATTTGGTCTCCCTACACACGTTTTTTTTAAATTTACAAGTCAGACATTTTTTCTATTCTTTGTCCCTATCTTTAACTTTAGATAAACCTATTTCTTTTGAATACCTGTGTGCCCAGGGTCCCCACCAGTTACACAGTGTCTTTTATATACCGCATTCTCCATAAAGCTACTCCTCTTACTGAAGATGAAGATTCTCATTCCTACATGTGCAAATGGGCACACCTGGTATAGTGACCTATTACTTCTCAGATGTGGACTAAGATCTGGACTTCTGCTTTTAAATCCTCCAAATGTGTGGTGCAGAGAGAGACTACTCTTACAATCCGGATGTTCTGGTATATGACTCCAGAGGTCATACATAGGCAGGATCCTACATGCTCAGCCATGTGTTGGCATTGTGAACTTCAGGTAGGATCACTGTTTCATATTTTCCTATAATACATCCCTTTTGGACTAAGGTTAAGATGTTGCTTCAGAAAGTGCTAGATTTGTCTCTTCCGCTTGATCCTGTTCATTACTTACTGGGTCTTCCCTTCTCCGGCATTGCCAAGCCTTTTAAACAATTGATTTATTACATTCTCTTGGCTGCCAGGAGAGTTATTCCGCTTTGCTGGTTGTCAAGTACTACCTCCGTCTTGGTCTTGATTTCTCAAGCTCATAGCTGAAATCCGGAGAATGGAATACCACACTGATACTGTGCATGATGTTATTCCACAATTTAATAAAATCTGGGAGTGCTGGGATCAGTCAGAGTTTGGTGCCCCTCTGCCATGATTTGTGCCTCTAAAATTGCAATTTCCTATTTGCCATTTGCTATGTTTTAGTACACATTTCCTGTGCATAACTTTTCTTGAATCCATACCCACAATAGTTCATTGATTTCATGAGCCTAGTTTGTGAGTAATTTGAGCTCTGACCTCCTTGTTTTATTGTACTGATTTGATGATTCTACATCTGTGAAACCTGCAGAGATTTTATGATTAGGGATGATCGAACGGTTCGGGTCGACCATCGGTTCGACTTGAACATTGGCTGTTCGAGGTTCGGCTGAATTTAGAACTTTTTGCCCAAAAAGTTCGGAGTTCGGCAACCAGAACCGACCAAAATGCAATGGTTCAGGAAATGGGCTTTAAAAGCCCATGATTGGACCAGAACCATCAGTAAAAGCCAATTGAGGGGGCAGAAGAATGCTAGGAATGTGATTGGAGTGACTAGGGGGTCCATAGACCAATCATTAGTGAATACGCCCCCCAGTATATAAGATAGCCCCCGCCAAATTCCTAGCATTCTTATACAGGGACATGGAAGAGAGTGGAATGCTGTTCTGTTACTTCTGCTACAAACTGTTACAAAGTGTCATTTAGGAATTTTTAGTGTGAGGAAAGGGATATCTAGTGTAGTTAGGGTGCTATTTTCCACTATAGTTAGCTTTAATTTATTCAGTTTCTGTAGGGAAAGTGTTAAGTGTAAGAGGACAGTAGTGTAGTGTAGGGTTAACTGACTGTGACTGCTATGGAAGGATGACAAAACCCTTCCATAGCAGGGTGACCGCTATAGAGAAAAGATCGTTTCTCTTGTGTCACTTTCAGAGCAGGGATATGGCTCCGCTCCTGTCAGCATTCTTTTTGCTGCAGGCGTTGCTAGTGCTTTTTTGAGGACATGTTTGGAGTCAGGCATGACATCTGAACATGTCTATAGGGGTATATATACATACACCCATGTCTGTATATATACACCTGCACATACTGTATATAGGTGTGAAAGGAGCAGAACACTATACTTTTGCTAATGAAATAATTTGCACTAATATGGCTACGCTCCCAACCCACCTATATATGTGTAAGTGTAATATACATATAAGTGTGTGTGTATATATATATATACCCCTATACAGAAGTTCAGATGTTTTGCCTGCCTCAAAAGAACCCAAAAAAATGCCCAAAAAAATGCCTGCAAGAACAAACCTGGGCATTTTTTTTTTGGCGCTGGCATTTTTTTGGGCATTTTTTTTTGGGTTCTTTGGAGGCAGGCAAAACATCTGAACTTCTGTATAGGGGTATATATATACACACACACTTATATGTATTTTACATTTACACATATATAGGTGTGTTGGGAGCGGAGCCATATTAGTGCAAATTATTTCATGAGCAAAAGTATACTGTTCTGCTCCTTTCACACCTATATATGTGTATGGGTATATATACATATAAGTGTGTGTGTATATATATACCCCTATACAGAAGTTCAGATGTTTTGCCTGCCTCCAAAGAACCCAAAAAAATGCCCAAAAAAAATGCCAGCACCAAAAAAAAATGCCCAGGTTTGTTCTTGCAGGCATTTTTTGGGCATTTTTTTGGGTTCTTTGGAGGCAGGCATGACATCTGAACTTCTGTATAGGGATATATATACACACCTACACATATATAGGTGTGAAAGTAGCACAACACAATACTTTTGCTAATGAAATAATTTGCACTAATATGGCTACGCTCCTAACACACCTATATATGTGTAAGTGTAAAATACATATCAGTGTGTGTGTATATATATACCCCTATACAGAAGTTTAGATGTTTGCCTGCCTCCAAAGAACCCAAAAAAATGCCAGCGCCAAAAAAAAGAAATGCCCAGGTTTGTCCTTGCAGGCATTTTTTTGGGTTCTATGGAGGCAGGCAAAACATCTGAACTTCTGTATAGGGGTATATATATATATATATATATATATATATATATATACACACACACACACACACTTATATGTATATATACCCATACACATATATAGGTGTGAAAAGAGCAGAACACTATACTTGTGCTAATGAAATGATTAAGTATGTGTCCACCTATATATGTGTAAGTGTAATATACATATAAGAGTATGTGTCTATATATACCCCTTATACACAAGTTCAGATGTTTTGCCTGTCTCAAAAGACCCCAAAAAATGCCCAAAAAAATGCTTGCTACTAACCCGGCAAGGTGTGAAAAGAGCGGAGCCATATCCCTGCTCTATAAGTGACAAAATACAAACAATCTCTTTTTGTTATTGTTTTGGACATGCTACAGAGCTGAAACTTCACAGGTACACTTTTTAGACCCCCCAGATACTAAATCCAAAGTCAAAATAAAAAAAATCTTTTTTTTTTTAATTTTTTCAATAATTGGCTCTCTATCAAAAATGACAATTTTTTAAGAACTTTTTTTTGTGTGATTAATAGTCCCTGGGGCATGACCCAGAACCCTAGGCACTTTTTATGGGCATTTATTGGGTTTTAGGGCTTTAAAATTGTGTTTTTTGATTACCGAAGTTCGGGTCCCATTGATTTCAATGGGGTTCTGAAATCCGGGCCGAACTTTCTGGAAGTTCGGATGTTCTGGCCGAACCGAACTTTTCAAAAGTTCGATCATCCCTATTTATGATCAGTGCTACCTTTGACATCTTTTTTTGTACTATGTCATATTTTGTTCTGTTCTTTATGTTTTCTTTAGTTTGTTCTTCCAAAAAAAAAAAAAAATACAATTAAAAAAAAAACGCATGTATAAAAACTGCAATCTTAAACCTAAAAGAATACTCTATTGGTATGTATTTGTGGGCAAGACTACCTAGACGCTAATAGTAGTATGAATAAAAATGCATGTATAAGAAAAAAACAAACAAAAAGGCATGTATAAGAAATAAAATACAAAAAGCATACAGCATGTAAAAAAAAACTCATATTCTGTATATATGATGCATAAATTAACCTGAAAAAGTGCACTATTGATAAATGGGCAAAACTATCTAGCAGCTTATAGTAATATGAATTAATAAAATAAGATATTACATTTCTATGCTTCAAAAACTCACCCCAAAACATGATTTCTAATATCTATACCATGCTCTTTGATTCCATTTCGCCCAAATCCGAGAAGGCATGCCACACCTGGGAAAGGTAACAGCAAAGTAGATTTAACAGAGGAACGATTGGAACATATTTTCACTATAGCCCATAAAGGTTCACTCAATGATACGATCCAAGAGAATAATTATAAGACTCTCACCTGGTGGTATCAAACACCTGCCTTACTCAGCAAATTTATTCTAGACACCACTAGGGATGATCGAACGGTTCGGGTCCACCATCGGTTCGGCCCGAACATTGGGTGTTCGAGGTTCGGCCGAATTTAGAACTTTTTGCCCAAAAAGTTCGGAATTCGGCAACCAGAACCGCCCAAAATGCAATGCTTCAGGAAATGGGCTTTAAAAGCCCGTGATTGGACCAGAACCATTAGCAAAAGCCAATTGAGGGGGCAGAAGAATGCTAGGAATGTGATTGGAGTGACTAGGGGGTCCCTAGACCAATCATTAGTGAATACGCCCCCCAGTATATAAGATCGCCCCCGCCATATTCCCAGCATTGTTATAATGGACATGGAAGAGAGTGGAAGCAGTTCTGTTAATTTTACTTTAAAAGTGTCATTTAGCTATTTTTAGTGTGAGGAAAGGGATATCTAGTGTAGTTAGAGTGCTCCTTTACACTTAAGTTAGCTTCAAAAATTTAGTTTCTGTAGGGAAAGTGTTAAGTGTCAGGGGACCGTAGTGTAGTGTAGGGTTAACTGACAGTGACTGCTATGGCAGGGTGACAAAACCCTTCCATAGCAGGGTGACCGCTATAGAGAAATGATCATTTCTCTGCTTCGGGACAGGAATGTGGCTTCTCACCAGCAAGCATTTTTTAATGCTGCAGGGGCTGCCACTGCCAGTGCTTTTTTGAGGACATGTTTGATGTCAGACATGACATCTGAATATGTGTATAGGGGGTATATATAGACATATATGTCTGAATATATACCCCTAGACATATATAGGTGTGATAGTAGCAGAAATAAATGCTTGCGCTAATGAAATCATTTACAGTAATATATTTCTGCTACTATCACACCTATATATGTCTAGGGGTATATATTCAGACATATATGCCTATATATACCCCCTATACACATGTTCAGATGTTTTGCCTGCCTCAAAAGAACCCCAAAAAATGCCAAAAAAACGCTAGTGTCAAAAAAAAAAATGCCCAGGTGTGTTTTTGCTGGCATTTTTTGGGGGGTTTTGGAGGCAGGCAAAACATCAGAACTTGTGCACAGTACCACTATACACAAGTTCAGATGTTTTGCCTGCCTCAAAAGAACCCCAAAAAATGCCAAAAAAAACGCTAGCGTTAAAAAAAAAATGCCCAGGTGTGTTTTTGCTGGCATTTTTTGGGGGGTTTTGGAGGCAGGCAAAACATCAGAACTTGTGCACAGTACCACTATACACAAGTTCAGATGTTTTGCCTGCCTCAAAAGAACCCCAAAAAATGCCAAAAAAAACGCTAGCGTCAAAAAAAAAATGCCCAGGTGTGTTTTTGCTGGCATTTTTTGGGGGGTTTTGGAGGCAGGCAAAACATCAGAACTTGTGCACAGTACCACTATACACAAGTTCAGATGTTTTTCCTGACTGCAAAGAACCCAAAAAAATGCCTGCTATTAAACCGGCAAGGTGTTACAGCAGAGAAGCCATATTCCTGTGCTTAAAGTTTTCTAATACAAACGATCTTTTTTTTTATGGTTCTGGACATGCTACAGAGCTGAAACTTCACAGGTACACCTTTTAGACCCCCCAGACACAAAATCACACAAAAAAAAGTTCTTAAAAATTGTCATTTTTGATAAAAAAGCCAATTATTGAAAAATTAAAAAAAAAAAAAAAAAAAAGAGATTTTTTGATTTTTACTTTGGATTTAGTATCTGGGGGGTCTAAAAAGTGTACATGTGAAGTTTCAGCTCTGTAGCATGTCCAGAACCCCCCAAAAATTAGCATTTTCTTATAATTTTTATTAGAACAGGAATACGGCTTCTCTACGGCGCTTTTTCTTGCATTTATCGGGCATTTTTGGAGGCAGGCATGACTTTTTTTGGATTTAGTGTCTGGGGGGTCTAAAAAGTGTACCTGTGAAGTTTCAGCTCTGTAGCATGTCCAGAACCAGAAAAAAAGATAATTTTTCAGTAGAGCAGGGATGGTGGGACCCCTCTTTTACACTTATATGATCTTTTTTTGGGGTTCTGGACATGCTACAGAGCTGAAACTTCACAGGTACACCTTTTAGACCCCCCAGACACAAAATCACACAAAAAAAGTTCTTAGAAATTGTCATTTTTGATAAAAAAAGCCAATTATTGAAAAATTAAAAAAAAAAAAAAAAAAAAAGAGATTTTTTGATTTTTACTTTGGATTTAGTATCTGGGGGGTCTAAAAGGTGTGCATGTGAAGTTTCAGGTCTGTAGCATGTCCAGAACCAGAAAAAAAAAGATCGTTTGTATTAGAAAACTTTAAGCACAGGAATATGGCTTCTCTGCTGTAACACCTTGCCGGTTTAATAGCAGGCATTTTTTTGGGTTCTTTGCAGTCAGGAAAAACATCTGAACTTGTGTATAGTGGTACTGTGCACAAGTTCTGATGTTTTGCCTGCCTTCAAAACCCCCCAAAAAATGCCAGCAAAAACACACCTGGGCATTTTTTTTTTGACGCTAGCGTTTTTTTTGGCATTTTTTGGGGTTCTTTTGAGGCAGGCAAAACATCTGAACATGTGTATAGGGTGTATATATAGGCATATATGTCTGAATATATACCCCGAGACATATATAGGTGTGATAGTAGCAGAAATATATTACTGTAAATGATTTCATTAGCGCAAGCATTTATTTCTGCTACTATCACACCTATATATGTCTAGGGGTATATATTCAGACATATATGTCTATATATCCCCCCTATACACATGTTCAGATGTTTTGCCTGCCTCAAAAGAACCCCAAAAAATGCCAAAAAAAAACGCTAGCGTCAAAAAAAAAAATGCCCAGGTGTGTTTTTGCTGGCATTTTTTGGGGAATTTTGGAGGCAGGCAAAACATCAGAACTTGTGCACAGTACTACTATACACAAGTTCAGATGTTTTTCCTGACTGCAAAGAACCCAAAAAAATGCCTGCTATTAAACCGGCAAGGTGTTACAGCAGAGAAGCCATATTCCTGTGCTTAAAGTTTTCTAATACAAACGATCTTTTTTTTCTGGTTCTGGACATGCTACAGAGCTGAAACTTCACATGCACACCTTTTAGACCCCCCAGATACTAAATCCAAAGTAAAAATCAAAAAATCTCTTTTTTTTTTTTTTTTTTTTTTTTTTAATTTTTCAATAATTGGCTTTTTTATCAAAAATGACAATTTTTAAGAACTTTTTTTGTGTGATTTTGTGTCTGGGGGGTCTAAAAGGTGTACCTGTGAAGTTTCAGCTCTGTAGCATGTCCAGAACCCCAAAAAAAGATCATATAAGTGTAAAAGAGGGGTCCCACCATCCCTGCTCTACTGAAAAATTATCTTTTTTTCTGGTTCTGGACATGCTACAGAGCTGAAACTTCACAGGTACACTTTTTAGACCCCCCAGACACTAAATCCAAAAAAAGTCATGCCTGCCTCCAAAAATGCCCGATAAATGCAAGAAAAAGCGCCGTAGAGAAGCCGTATTCCTGTTCTAATAAAAATTATAAGAAAATGCTAATTTTTGGGGGGTTCTGGACATGCTACAGACCTGAAACTTCACATGCACACCTTTTAGACCCCCCAGATACTAAATCCAAAGTAAAAATCAAAAAATCTCTTTTTTTTTTTTTTTTTTTAAATTTTTCAATAATTGGCTTTTTTATCAAAAATGACAATTTTTAAGAACTTTTTTTGTGTGATTTTGTGTCTGGGGGGTCTAAAAGGTGTACCTGTGAAGTTTCAGCTCTGTAGCATGTCCAGAACCAGAAAAAAAGATCATATAGGTGTTAAAGTTAAAGGAGGCTCCCGAACCACATCCCTGTTCTACTGAAAAATTATCTTTTTTTTTTCATGGTTCTGGACATGCTACAGAGCTGAAACTTCACATGCACACCTTTTAGACCCCCCAGATACTAAATCCAAAGTAAAAATAAAAAAAATCTCTTTTTTTTTTTTTTTTTTAATTTTTCAATAATTGGCTTTTTTATCAAAAATGACAATTTTTAAGAACTTTTTTTTGTGTGATTAATAGTCCCTGGGGCATGACCCAGAACCCTAGGCACTTTTTAGGGGCATTTATTGGGTTTTAGGGCTTAAAAATGGTGTTTTTTGATTACAGAAGTTCGGGTCCCATTGATTTCAATGGGGTTCTGAAATCCGAACCGAACTTTCGTGAAGTTCGGGTGTTCTGGTCGAACCGAACTTTTCAAAAGTTCGATCATCCCTAGACACCACCACAAATGCTGGAGATGTTCCAGGGAACAGGGCACCCTAATACAAATCTGGTGGTCTTGCCCATTAATACAACCATTTTGTACGCAAGTCCATGAATTAACTTCATAAATTTCTACATACTTCCTTGAACATACCCCAGCATAGTTCATTCTTCTTGATTCCACTACATCCGTTCACTCGTACCATAAATCCCTGGTTGTACGCATGATCAATGTTGCCAAGTTGTGCATCCCATCACATTGGGGATCTCCCCACATTCTGACTATCTCTGAATGGCTTACTCGCATTGGTAAAATAGCAGAAATGAAGGAACTGATTCATATTGCACGGGACTCCTCAGCAAAATTCTCACAAATTTGGGCTTGTAGGACCCACTTCTGTGCCACAGATACATATTCTACCCTGATGGGATTAAACCATGCCAACCCTCCCCATTAACCAGTTGACTACTTCCACTAATACTCATACTTGGCTCATAAGTTCAGTTTGAAACAAAGGACCTTCCACCCCTACCCAAGGGATGAGCCTAGGAGGACCCCTTTAGAGGAGATCTCTCATGAGCGGATCTGTACACTGATTTCTAATTATACGCTGCCTCATGTAGAGACCGAGGAGATGACTCCCTTGGGTCTCTCTCTATAATTACTCCCTTCCTATCTCCTTTTCTGTTTTATGTTTTTTTTTTTTTTCCATTCTTGTCATCCTTTCTAACATACATACCTTTTTAAATGACTTTACCTTACAAGGTAAGCCGTCATCCTTACATCCAATACTACAAATTTATCCAGTCTTGAACACTTCCCAAGCAGACACAACCTATTTCTAGGACCCAACCCTTCCATATTTAATTAGACAACCGAACATGTATATTAGCCTACTTGGGCTAGTCTTGGCAGAAGAAAAAAAACATGTACTGTACTATTAAACATACACCACATGTCATAGACCTTGGTCTGGTTGAATCCATAGTTCTTATTATTGTCTAGGTTCCTGTTAAATGTTAGGACTAGTGTTGAGTGAACACGGACTGTATTATTCGTGTTCGTACCGAATAATTGGATTTTTGTTACCCGAACACGGACCTGAAAACTTTACTGTATGTTCGGGTTTAAAATCCGTGTTCGGTCATTTTATTTCCGGGTTTGTATGTAATGGCGCGCTTTTAATGGCGGGCTTTCAACAGCCAATCAACAAGCATTTAACTGGTGTGCCTTAAGCCATCCCAGTCATGCCTACTAATGTATTAAAAGCTGTGATTGGCCATCTGAAGCATGTGACCATGTCTTTATAAGTTCGAGACCGAGCGCCGCTGCGTCATTCTGCTGTAGTATAGGGACAGAGCACACATCATACGTGCTGGCTGCTGATTAGGGACAGACAGTCAAAAATTATATTGTGTCCGAAAATAATTCAGGAACAGGTCGGAGTGCTGCAGGCAGGGCGAGTTATTAGGGCATTTTAGGGCGAGGCTGGAGAATAGGCAGGGTCAGTGTTCTACATCGATTTTGCTGTGTGTGGGGTGGTGTGAACACAATCTTTTTGCCCGCTGAGGAGGAGGGAGAAATTTTTTTTTTTTATCAGTCAGTTGTGTGCAGCGTTTTTCCTTCAGTGCTGCTGACTGTGATAATACACTGCTGTGTTCACATGTGCTATTATTGAGTGATTTTAAAATGTATACACTTTTTTCTATTCCACTATTCAATATACACCCTTTTGGGTTAAAAAAATTAAATTGTGGCATAGTCTGTACTAATCTATTTAAAAATTACAAACTTAAAAGGGGAATTTTCTTTTTTTCCCTTCATAGCCTGCAGCAGAGCTGACTGATATAAGATACTGCTGTGTTCACATGTGCTAGTGATTTTAAAATTTATACACTTTTTTCTATTCCACTATTCAATATATACACCCTTTTGGGTTAAAAAAATTAATTGTGGCATAGTCTGTACTAATCTATTTAAAAATTACAAACTTAAAGGGGAATTTTTTTTTTCCCTTCATAGCCTGCAGCAGAGCTGACTGATATAAGACACTGCTGTGTTCACATGTGCTATTGGAAAATCACCAATTTTATATCATATTTTCTATTCCGCTATTCAATCTACACCCTTGGGGTAAAAACAATTAAATTGCAGGATAGTCTGTATCGGTAAGTCTGTATCGGTACGTGTGAGATACACCTTTCCAATTTTTGGGGTGCATCTCATACCGCCGAGGATTGCAGGGTGCTTCAGTGTGCCTCCTGCCTGTTCCGAACTCCTCCTACTCCTCATCCTGCCTTTGGGGTACAAAAAATAGTAATCGGGGCCTAGTCTGGGTCTGTACGTGTGAGATACATACACCTTTTGATATCATATTTTCTGTTCCGCTATTCAATCTACACCCTTGGGGTAAAAGCAATTAAATTGCGGGATAGTCTGTATCGGTACGTGTGAGATACACCTTTCCAATTTTTGGGGTGCATCTCATACCGCCGAGGATTGCAGGGTGCTTCAGTGTGCCTGCTGCCTGTTCCGAACTCCTCCTACTCCTCATCCTGCCTTTGGGGGTACAAAAAATAGTAAATCGGGGCCTAGTCTGGGTCTGTATGTGCGAGATACATACACCTTTTGATATCATATTTTCTATTCCGCTATTCAATCTATACCCTTGGGGTAAAAACAATTAAATTGCGGGATAGTCTGTATCGGTACGTGTGAGATAAACCTTCCAAATTTTGGGGGGCGCATCTTCCACCGCTGAGGATTGCAGGGTGCTTCAGTTTGCCTCCTGTTCGGACCTCCTCCTACTCCTCATCCTCATCCTCCCTTTAGGGTACAAAAAATTGTAATCGGGGCCTAGTCAGTGTTTGTACGTGTGAGATACACCGTTTTGTAAATTTTTTTCTATTACGCTATTCAATATACACCCTGTTTGAGTGTAAAAAATTAAATTACGGCATAGTCTGTATCGGTACATGTGAGATACACCTTTTTAAATTAGTTTGGCGCATCTCCTTCCACCGCCGAGGATTGCAGGGCGCTTCAGTTTGCCTCCTATTCCGAACTCCTCCTACTCCTCTTCCTCATCCTGCCTTTAGGGTACAAAAATTGTAATCGGGGCCTAGTCTGTGTTTGTACATGTGAGATACACCGTTTTATAAAATTTTTCCTATTCCGCTATTCAATATACACCCTTTTGGAGTGTAAAAAATTAAATTACGGCATAGTCTGTATCGGTACATGTGAGATACACCTTTTCAAATATGTTTGGAGCATCTCCTTCCACCGCCGAGGATTGCAGGGCGCTTCAGTTTGCCTCCTATTCCGAACTCCTCCTACTTCTCTTCCTCATCCTCATCCTGCCTTTAGGGTACAAAAAATTGTAATCGGGGCCTGGTCTGTGTTTGTACGTGTGAGATACAACGTTTTATAAAATTTTTCCTATTCCGCTATTCAAAATACACCCTTTTGGAGTGTAAAAAATTTAATTACGGCATTGTCTGTATCGGTACGTGTGAGATACACCTTTTAAATTTGTTTGGCGCATCTCCTTCCACCGCCAAGGATTGCAGGGAGCTTCAGTTTGCCTCCTGTTCTGAACTCCTCCTACTCCTCTTCCTCATCCTCCCTTTAGGGTACAAAAAATTGTAATCGGGGCCTAGTCTGTGTTTATACGTGTGAGATACACCGTTTTATATCCTTTTTTCTATTCCGCTATTCAATATACACCCTTTTGGGGTGAAAAAAATTAAATTTGCGTCATACTTTGCATATTTGACTGTGAGATACACCTGTGCGATACTGTTGTTGTTTTGTTCCGCTATTCAATAAACACCTTTCTAGGTCAAAATCATAAATTACAGAAATATGAGGAGACCGTCAAATAGGGGCCGTGGCCTGGGTCGTGGTGCTGCTGGTAGAGCTCCTGTTGCAAGGAGAGGACGTGGTCGATCTGTGCCAGCTACACGCAATAGTGAAACACCTTCCTCAAGTGTGAGTAGGCGACAGAACCTGCAGCAGTATTTGGTAGGGCATCATGCGCCTCTAGAAGTGATGAGGCCAGAAGAAGTACAGGCGATAGTAGATTGGGTTGCTGACATTGCCTCCAGTTCCTTCACATTGTCTCCCACCCAGTCTACTGCAGAAAGGTCAGAGTTGGCACCTGCATCCAATGTCCAACCGTCTTTCACCTCACCCCCTTGCAAATCAGGCAAGCAGTCTGAGCCCCAAGTCATGCAGCAGTCTCTTCTTCTTTTTGATGACTCTGTCAGCAGGGTTTCCCAGGCCCATCCACCTAGCCCTGCCCCAGAAGTGGAAGAGATTGAGTGCAGCAATGCCCAACCACTTATTTCTCAAGATGAGTACATGGAAGTACCATCACAGCAAGTCTCCGATGATGACGAAACGCAGGTGCCAACTGCTGCGGCACTCAGAATTGTGGAGACCGACAAGGAGGGCAGGGGTGAAGACTGGGTGGAAGATGATGTGGAGGACGATGAGGTCCTCGACCCCACATGGAATGAAGGTCATGCAGGTGACCTGAGTAGTTTGGAGGAAGAGGCGGTGGTCACACAGAGCCACCAGCACAGCAGAAGAGGGAGCAGGGTGCAGAAGCGGAGCGCCCGTGCCCTTGACACTACGCCTGCTACTGCCCAACGCAGCAAGGGACCGAGTGCACCAAAGCCAGCTCAAAGGAGTTCTCTAGCGTGGAAGTTCTTCAGAAAATGTGCTGATGACAGGACACGAGTGGTTTGCACCCTGTGCAATCAGAGCCTGAAGCGAGGCATAAACCTTCTCAACCTGAGCACAACCTGCATGATCAGGCATCTAAGTGCAAAGCACGAGCTGCAGTGGAGTAGACACCTTCAAAACCAAGAAAGGTCTCTGGCTCCTCCTGCTTCCTCTTCTGCTGCAGTCTAGGCCTCTCCATCCACCTCTGTAGTGATTCCGGCACCTGCCACACCGCAAACAGACAATCTGTTAGCAACACCGCCACCTGGGTCACCAACCATCTCCACAATGTCCCGTGGAAGCGTTCAGCTTTCCATCTCCCAAACACTTCAGAGGAAGTACCCCCCTACCCAGCATTTCAAAATTCTTGGCCTTTGAAATGCTGTCATTCCGTCTGGTGGAGACGCACAGTTTTAAAAGCCTTATGTCGGTGGCTGTCCCACAGTACGTCATGCCCAGCCGCCACTACTTTTCCAGGCAAGCCATCCCTTCCCTGCACAACCAAGTGGGGGAAAAAATCAGGTGTGCACTGCGCAACGCCATCTGTGCCAAGGTCCACCTAACTACTGATACGGCACACAGGGTAAATGCAGTGGCGGATGGGCCTGAGGCGGATAGCACTGGGCGTTATATCTCCCTAACGGCACACTGGGTAAATGCAGTGGTGGATGGGCCGGAGGCGGATAGCAATTTGGCACATGTCCTTCCACCACCGAGGATTGCAGGGCGCTTCAGTTTGCCTCCTGTTCCTAACTCCTCCTACTCCGCTTCCTCATCCTCTACCGCCTCCTCATCCGGTCAGCGTAACACCTTCACCACCAACTTCAGCACGGCCAGGGGTAAACGACAGCAGGCAGTTTTAAAACTTGCCTGTTTGGGGGAAAAACCACACACCGCGCAGGAGTTGTGGAGGAGCATGGAACAGCAGACAAATGAGTGGTTGCTGCCAGCGAGCCTCAAGCCCGGCCTGGTGGTGTGCGATAACGGGCGAAATTTCATAGCAGCTCTGGGCCTAGCCGGTTTGACGCACATCCCTTGCCTGGCGCATGTGCTGAATTTGGTGGTGCAGAGGTTCCTTAAAAATTACCCCGATATGTCAGAGCTGCTGCAGAAAGTGCGGGCCGTCTGTGCGCACTTTCGGGGTTATCACCCTGCTGCTGCTCGCCTGTCAGCGCTGCAGAGTAACTTCGGCCTTCCCGCTCACCGCCTCATATGTGACGTGCCCACAAGGTGGAACTCCACCTTGCACATGCTGGAAAGACTGTACGAGCAGCAGCAGGCCATAGTGAAGTTTCAGCTGCAGCACGCACGCGTGAGTCACTCTGCGGAACAGCACCACTTCACCACCAATAACTGGGCCTCCATGCGAGACCTGTGTGCCTTGTTGCGCTGTTTTGAGTACTCCACCAACATGGCCAGTGCCGATGACGCTGTTGTCAGCTTAACTCTCCCACTTCTATGCCTCCTTCAAAAAACGATTCGGGCGATGATGGAAGAGGATGTGGTACAGGATGAGGAGGAGGAGGATGAAGAGGTAACATTTCCAAGGCTTTCAAGGCAGTCATTCGCAAGTGGCTCCGAGGGTGGGTTCCTGCACACACAAACGCCAGGGACACAATTGTCCAACAGGGGCACAGTTCTGGAGGATGAGGAGGATGAGGAGGAGGAGATGGAGGAGGAGATGGAACCATGTTCACAGCAAGGTGGCACCCAGGCCAGCTCATGGCCATCACTGGTGCGTGGCTGGGGGGATACAGAGGACACAGACGATACACCTCCCACAGAGGACAGCCTTTCGTTGCCTCTGGGCAGCCTGGCACACATGAGCGATTACATGCTGCAGACTGCAGTGTCTCCACAACGACAGCCGAGTTGCCCACATTCTAACTTGTGCTGATTACTGGGTGGCCACGCTGCTGGATCCCCGTTACAAGGACAATGGACCGTCCTTAATTCACTCACTGGAGCGCGATCGCAAGATGCGCGAGTACAAGCGCACGCTGGTAGACGCGATGCTGCTGGCATTCCCACCTGACAGCGGGGCCATAGTGGAAGCACAAGGCCAAGGCAGAGGAGGAGGAAGAGGTCGCCAACGCAACCAGGGCACCGCCAGCCCCTCAGAAGGCAGGGTTAGCATGGCCGAAATGTGGAAAAGCTTTGTCAGCACGCCACAACAAACAGCAGCACCAGCAGCTCATAAGGCAGGGTTAGCATGGCCAAAATGTGGAAAAGCTTTGTCAGCACGCCACAACAAACAGCAGCACCAGCAGCTTATATGGAACGTCTTAGCAGGAGGCAGCATTTCACCAACATGGTGGAGCAGTATGTGTGCACACGCCTACATGTAGTGAATGACGGGTCTGCACCCTTCAACTTCTGGGTCTCCAAATTGTGCACATGGCCTGAGCTTGCCCTTTACTCCTTGGAGGTGCTGGCATGCCCTGCAGCCAGTGTATTATCTGAACTTGTATTTAGCACGGCTGGGGGCGTTATCACAGACAAGCGCAGCCGCCTGTCCAGAGACAATGTGGACAAGCTCACGTTCATTAAAATGAACCAGGCATGGATCCCACAGGACTTTTCCGTACCTTGTGCAGAATAGAGATGGATATCGACCTTACCCAGCCATTGTTCTATTTTTGATCTTTCACACTCTTTTGGGGTGTACCCTCATTTAAAATGACTGAAAAAAAGCAGTGTTGGCTACCTCGTCCTCCTCCACCGCCGCTTCCACCTACACCGCCCATAAGTGTGCGCAGCCTATTGCAATAGGGTGTGCACCCCAAAGTTTAAATACACATGAATGTGTTTGCCTACATGTACATGGCCCGGTACATTACTCTCCCTGCTGGCAAAGTGAAATAGAAGTGTGTGGCACTTCTCTTATGGCAGAGCAGGTCCGAGGGAGATCTTTCCCATCTCCTCACTGGCAAACAGAGCGATAATGCTAATGTGCCCTAGGTGATTAGGGTGTGCCCAGGCACACCCGGCACACCCTGTACGCACGCCTATGACACCGCCACATCCACCACCACCTCAACCTCCCTCCTACTCCATATGGGCCTCGTCCTTCACAGATGAAGAACATTGTTTTATTTTTCAGTTTTTTTTTGTTGTTTTAAGTTATTTCCCTATCCACATTTGTTTGCAGAGCACTCTCCATGCTCTTAACTAAGTTTTGCTGCCATTTGCAGCACTCTAGCCCTTTCCATTGGTGTTTTAGAGCCATTTTAGTGGCTGAAAGTTCGGGTCCCCATTGACTTCAATGGGGTTCGGTGTCCAGGTAAAGTTCAGAAAAAGTCCGGGACACGGACCCGGACTTTTTTTTAAAGTTCGGCCGAACCCGCCGAACACGGACATCCAGGTGTCCGCTCAACTCTAGTTAGGACCATTGGCTATTTAAATGGTTTTGATATGTTCCAGTAATTGCTGACATCCACAATGTATATCTCTTAGATGTTCAATTATCCCTTGTATGTTGACCTTTTGTATTGGTATACTTTTCTCATCAAAACTTGTTTGAAGGAAAAAAAAAGATATATAATAAGAAAAGGATATACGAGAGAGGATCAGAGATAGAACCCAACTAAAATGGATTCCCAGAGTACAAATATAGTCCTCAGCTAAATGGTATATCTGAAGATGCTAATATTAGTGTCATTAGGAAACCTACACCGATCAGACATAACATAATGACAACTGACAGGTAAAGGGAATATCATGTTACAATGGCATCTGAAAATTGGTGGGATATATTAGGCAGCAACTGAACATGTTGTCCATGAAGTTGATGTGGTGAAAGCAGAAAAAAATGGCCATCACAGTTTGTTGTGTATGGGGCTGTGAAGCCCATGGTAACCCATGTACATAGCCAAAGGCTTCTACAATCATCACATGAACATCAGAACTGGACTATGGAGCAATGTCTGATGAATCATGTTTTCTTTTACATCATGTGGATGGCCAGGTGTGTATGCGTCACCAACCTGGGGAAGAGATGGCACCAGGATGCAGTAAAGCAGGGGTCTTCAAACTATGGCCCTCCAGTTGTTCAGGAACTACAATTCCTATCATGCCTAGTCATGTCTGTGAATGTCAGAGTTTTACAATGCCTCATGGGACGTGTAGTTCGGCAACAGCTGGAGGGCCGTAGTTTGAGGATCCCTGCAGTAAAGGAAGGCAAGTCGGCAGAGGCAGTGTGATTCTTTGGGCAATGTTCTGCTAAGAAACCTTGCCCTGCCATTCATGTGGATGTTACTTTGGTATTCATGCCTCAATGGGTCAGGGCTGTTTTAGCAAAAGGGGGCCATACTCAATATTAGGTGGATGGTCATAATGTTATGGCTGATCAATGTATATATACAGTATATCTATATATCCTTAATGGTACCTAGATAGATATGTAGGAGATAGTATAAATATTATGGAATGGTATTATTCTTGATCTCCTCATTCATGATGGGCCGAACACCCTTCAGTTCAGTTCGCACCAGAACTCCCGAACATGTAAGAAGTTCGGACCCGAGCCGAAAACTCTATTAAAGTCTTTTGGACCTGAACTTGAGAACTTGAAAAATTAAAGTCCTCATACAATCTGCACGTCTGGGTATTGGCCTTCTCCTCAGGAGTAAGCTAGGCAGAAGATTTTGTTAGAATATCCACAAAACTTTGCATAGACACACCTACAGGGGGCTGTCCCACTGGTCAATACCCCCAACTAGCTTCATTCCCAATTCAGTTTACTGCTGCCTAGCTTTGGAGTAGGCTGGCTTTTCCCTGGCTGGGGCTGCGGTCTCAGCTTTTTTCTTCTTTTTATGTTTTCTCTCTAGAAAAGTATTTTTTTCTTTTAAAAGATAGCTTTTATTTGTTCCTGCGCTTAGTTAGTCGGACTTCGGAAGACTACAGCGTTTGCGGAGCTGGGAATCACAGTGGTTATTCTAGCCTTATGGAATCCCAGCCTGCCATCAAGCTTTAGCAGGTTATTGGTACGCCCAGGCCTCGCAAACGACTACGTCCCTGATCTCAGGGTCGAGCCTGCGAAGTTGCTATATTCGCCGGGATGTCTCAACTGCGGTACGCCCGCGTGTTGCTAGCATCCCCTTCAGCTGACGGCACCCCCACTCAGGGTGGGAGGCTTCCTGTCGCAGAGCAGTGCCCACGTTTTTGCTTGACCGGTGAGTACCATGATACCCCTCTGTCTCTGACATGTCTGTCGGGGTGTGTATGTGGGTTTTATGGGGACGGCAGTTCGGTACGGGTTCTGTGATGTCCCCCTCATGTCTGTAGGTGCGGTCCCTGTGTGTCCCTTCCCAGTCCATGCGGGGGCGCTGTGGCAGTTCCACCGCTGTAGGGGGGGTTGTGGGGGTCTCCTATATCCCAGAGGTGCTTGTGCAACGATTTGGGGTACAGTACACGGTGTGTGGGGGCCGTTTTTGGCACAAAACCGCGCGGCTGCCATTTTAGGTGTGGGCAGGCTGTTTGGCCTCATAATGAGGGCAGCAGCCATTTTCTATTATGCTTTTGGCGCCGATTGGGTGCCATCTTTAGTGTAACCTATAACCTAACAGGAGGGCAGCGAGGTACCGAAATGTAAGCAAGCCGAAGTCAGGAACAGGGTCCTGGTTAGGGGCTAATTGACAAATCAGAAGCGAGATCCATGTCAGGTCAGGAGAAAGCCAGGTCATCAGCAAGGAAAACACATAGGAAGAATGCAGGGAACAGCTTAAATAGGCTGTTTTGTGCCAACATGCTCTATGGGGGAATCCATTCCTACGCTCTTGTTTGCGCCTGTTCTCCATCCTGCAGAAAATGCCTCGTGCATGCGCATTCCTGTGAGCCAGACATCTCACAGGCATTACCCTCTGACATTACCCTCCCCCGTAGGGGCAACCTTGGGGTGTCCACCATAACCCATTTCTCAATAGAGCATAAACGTTACAGAAAGGTTCCCAGGAATTATCCTCTGGACTGTAGCCCTGAACCTCATATTCTTTATTAACTTCCATGAGTAAAGGAGCTGGAGCCTCTATTTTCCAATCAGGAAACGGGTTGCAAACAGTCTGTTTTAATAAGGAGATATAAAACACAGGGTGAATCCCTAAGTTCCTAGGCAAAGTTAGCTCGTAGTCTAAAAGTTTATTGTAGGAGATGGTTATTGGACCTCCAGAATTCCAGGCGATCCTGTACAGCTAGTACTAAAGATTCTCGAAGATCTTCGGACAAAAACCAAGGATTGAATTGATAGTTTGCAAAGAAAGGTGACTGTTTAGTGGTGGAGTGTTTTGAGTTATTATAGGCAAACCCCAATAAAGGAAGAAGAGTTGCCCAATCATCTTGTGAAAAAAAAGAAAGACAGCGCAGACACTGTTCCAGAGTCTGATTCATCCTCTCGATCCGGCCTTTGTTTGGGGATGGTATGCAGAACATAGGCAATGTTCAATGACCGAAGCCTCACTCAAGGCTTTCTAGAACCTGGAAATAAATTGAATGCCACAGTCAGACAATGTTACTGGGAACGTTGTATAACCGTACTACTCTTTTGATAAAGGGGCCGCCACAAAGTTAGTGGAAAATCTTTCTGATGGGGTTAATTCCACAATGAAGTCCATGGAGATCATGTTCCATAATTCATTAGATGCAAGAAGTGGTTCTAACAAACCCCTGCAATCTTTCACAAGGCCCAGCCACCAGAATAAGTGGAGAACTAAGTCTGAAGTCTTAAAGGCTCCAAAGTGGCCTGCCAGAGGATGATCTTGACCCACGTAAAGAACTGTAGTCTGAAATTGCTCCTGAACAAAGATCTGCTCATCATGAAAGTAGAGGCCCTCTTTAAACTGTAGATGAAATTCCAGAGACAGAGGACGATCCATGGACATACTTCACTACTGTACTTAAGTACCGAAAGGCGGTATCTGTACTTTCCTAAAGTAGAATTTTTTTCTCCTACTTCCACTTTTACTTCACTACATTTTTTCAATGATTTCAATACTTCTACTCCAATATTTTTTTTTTTGTGCTGCATAGTTACTCGTTACAATTATAAAAATTACCACTGCCAGAACAGTAGATGGCAGGTTTCATGAAGCTCAAAACATGTGTATTATCAGTGCATACGAAAATAAAAGCTACTGTATGTATAAATAAAAGCTGCATTTGAAATAATAAAAAACAATATGATGTTCAAACTTTTGACTTCTTTCTTTAATAACTACATAACACAGTACTTGTACTTTTACTTTCAGTACTTGAGTAGCAAAATTTAAAAAAAAACTACTTGCAATACTTAAGTACAAAAAATGTTGAATACTTTAGTACTTCTACTCAAGTCACTTTTTGATCGAGCACTTCCACTTCTACTCAAGTCACTTTTTGATCGAGCACTTGTACTTTTACTCAAGTATGGGTTTCGAGTACTTTATACAACTCTGCATCTATGACTACAAGCCATTTGTCGGGGGGACATTTATGACTTCAGTAGGCACTGCTATTTACAATCTTAGTGGTATGTCTTTCACTGATGATGAGATGATGGTATTGGATAAGGGTCCTAAATTTTCCCCGCTGCGCAATTTCAATACATTTCAGACATACATCAATATACAGAAATATGTGAGGAGTCTACAATCAAAATATACTTTCTATCTAACCCAGTCAATGAGGTTTCAACTCAGGCTGAGGGAACTTCTTTCAACCTCAGGAATAAATCTGTGTTTATCCCCCAAATTTTAATAATAAACATATAGAAGTGTTTAAAAATATGGTTTTAGATTATTTGGATAAACTAAAGATTAAAAAGATCAGTGATCCAGTTTATATAAAAAACAGAATGGAAACATTAGAAAGCAAGAAAGAGGGTGGTTATCCACCCAGTGGACAAGGGAGGAGGTCTGGTCATTTTGAGTAAGGAGTATTATAAGGAGGAAATGAGCCACCTGGTGGGTCACTGAGATACTTACAAATTGTTGAACTGCAACCCAGTATTACAGTTTAGGTGTCACAAGTTAGCCTATAGTTTTGTCTGTATATTCTTACCTCCTTGCTGCAGTGCTTCTGTTTTGCCTACCTTCACATGTGGTGTTTGGGCTTCTCTGTTTCCTATGGGCATCGCCTGCTCCACTGTGAGTTATATCCTGTTCCTGTCAATTACTTCCTGGGTCACCTCCCTGTTTGCTTTCCTATATATACACACATGCTCAGTGCACTGTTCCTTGCTTGAGCAACTTCGCTGTTCTCTGAGCTCCCATCCGTGTATCCCTTGGCTATTGTATCTGATCTCCTGTGTACCTACCCGGCTTTGTTTCTCCGTCTACGTTTGTCTGCTGCCTGCCCTGACCTTGGCTTGTCTCTTGGATCTCCTTATAGTCTCCTGTTTACCCTGCACACGCCAGAGGTCTCCACATTCTTAGCTGGGCCTTCCTGGGGGCCGCGACCTGGTTCCAGTCTGCTGCAAGTTCATTCCCACCATCAGGGGCCCTGGTGAAGAAGCAGGCTGGGGCTTAGACTGCGTGCCCTGGGGAATCCTGAGCTGGGGATCTATAAGGGCTCACTACCACAGACCCGTTGACAGTTTGCTCAAGCCATGAGCTCGTCTGAGACACCGCAGGCACTTCAGGATCAACTTCAGAGTTTGGAGCAGAGAGTTAACGTTCAGCAGGCTTATCAAGAACAGATTATGCAGTGTCTGCAGGCTCTTTCGTCCCGTTTGAATCAGCTGCAGATTGTTCCTACTCCCGCTTCCTCCGTTCCAGCTCCTGTGTCCGTCCCTGTTGCTTCCGCTTCCACAGTCCCTCCAGCAGAGGTCAGTCCTGCAAAACTCCAGCTGCCTCCGCCATCTCGCTTCTCTGGGGACCCCAAAGCTTGTCGGGGATTCATCAATCAGTGCTCAATCCACTTCAAGCTAGCAGGCCATTACTTTCCTACTGATCGTTCCAAGGTGGCGTACATGATTTCACTCCTGTCGGGACCAGCTTTGGCTTGGGCCTCGCCGCTGTGGGAGCGTCAAGATCCTACCATTTCCAGTCTCTCTGCCTTCCTACAAGCTTTCCATAATACCTTTGATGTGCCTGGCAGGGCCTCATCTGCTTCTGGAGCCCTTCTTCGTCAAGGAAAGATGACTGTTTGTCAATATGCAGTTCAGTTTCGCACCTTGGCTTCGGAACTGGCATGGAACAATGAGGCTCTTACTGCAACATTTTGGCAAGGTCTTGCAGATCGTATTAAGGACAAACTAGCTGGCAGAATTATACCCACCACCTTGGATGGCTTGATTTCCCTTAGCATCCAAATTGATGTCCGCTTCCAGGAGCGAGATCTGGAAAGGACTGTGTCACGTCACCCCCTACTGGGTCACCTTGCTCCTGTTGTCCAGAACATTCCGGAACAACCCATCTCTCCCGCAGTATTGGCTTCTGAAGAACCCATGCAATTAGGCCGGACACGTCTCGCTCCACAAGAGAGGTCCCGTCGCCTGAGACTTGGCCTGTGTCTTTAATGTGGAGCTGGTGGTCATATGATAAAATCCTGCCCCGTCTGTCCGGGAAACTCTTGGGTCTAGGTCGCTCAGAGGGAGGCGATCTAGACCAGAATCTGAACTCTGCCACCTACCCTCGATTTGTTATACCCGTCTCTATTCATTGGGCCCTAAATTCATATCAAGTTTCTGCATATGTAGACTCTGGAGCAGCCGGGAATTTCATTGAGCAGTCTTTGGCCACTAAACTGGGCATTCCTCTAGTTCCCCTGGCTATGCCTCTAGCTGTTTCGGCAGTGGATGGCTCGACCTTGGCCTTAGGACCCCTACGCTTCAGAACAGCCTCCATCACCATGCATGTCGGTGTCCTTCATCGGGGGGAAGTCTCCTTCCTGATACTTCCCAAGTCTTCTACTCCTATCATTCTTGGACTTCCATGGTTGAAGAAACACTCACCTTATCCGGATTGGAACTCTGGCCAAGTGTTATCTTGGGGGTCGCAATGCCATCAGACCTGTCTCCCTAAGGTGTCTCCACCTCTCCGTGTACCTGTGGCTGAGGTCTCTACCTCTCCAATTCTTCCTTGGCAGTATCTGGCCTTCCGAGATGTCTTTTGCAAAAAAGCTGCTGACAGTTTGCCTCCTCATCGTCCCTACGACTGTGCGATTGACCTCCAACCCGAGGCTTCACCACCCCGAGGTAGAGTCTACCCTCTCTCCATCCCGGAGACCCAAACCATGTCCAAGTACATCCAGGAAAATCTGCAAAAAGGATTTATACGTAAATCCAATGCTCCTGCTGGGGCTGGGTTCTTCTTTGTGGAGAAAAAGGATGGTACACTCCGGACCTGCATTTATTATAGAGGTCTCAATGCCATCGCCATTAAGAATCGGTACCCGTTACCCTTGATTTCCAAACTTTTTGACAGGCTACGAGATGCTCATATTTTCACCAAGTTGGACCTGCGTGGAGCATACAATTTGATTAGGATTCGAGAGGGGGATGAATGGAAAACCGCTTTTAACACCAGAGATGGGCACTATGAATATCTCGTAATGCCTTTTGGCTTGTGTAACGCCCCAGCTGTCTTCCAGAACTTTGTTAATGACATTTTTTCTGATATCCTATATGTTTGTGTCATCGTGTATCTGGATGACACACTCATCTTTTCTCCAGATTTGAACACTCATTGCCAGCATGTTTGTACGGTTCTTCAACGTCTTTGGGACCACCGCTTGTATGTGAGGTTGGAGAAGTGCCTCTTTGAGCAAACTCAAGTTCCTTTCCTAGGCTACATAGTCACAGATAAAGGGCTGCTTATGGATCCTGCCAAACTTCAGGCAATCTCCAACTGGCCTCAGCCTTCTGGTCTAAAAGCAACACAACGGTTCTTGGGATTCACCAATTTCTATCGCCAGTTCATTAGATGCTTCGTCCTTGGGAGTGGGGGCCGTCCTTCTCCAAAGGCATGACAGTAAGCTCCGCCCCTGTGCCTTTTTCTCTAAGAAGTTTTCTGATGCAGAGAAAAATTACACCATCGGGGATTGGGAGCTTCTGGCTATCAAGCTGGCACTGCAAGAATGGCAATATCTACTGGAGGGGTCTCCTCATCGTATTCTGATCTATACCGATAATAAGAACCTCCAGTATCTGCAGTCCACCCGACGTTTAAATCCCTGGCAAGCACGCTGGGCACTCTTTTTTGCCAGGTTTAATTTTGACATCATCTTCTGGCCCGGCTCCAAGAATGCTCGTGCGGATGCCTTGTCCAGATCATTTGACATTGCTGACTCAGAGTGTCATATTGAACCTGAACATATTATTCCTGCCAATTGTTTCCTGGCCTCCACTCACCTTCAGTCTCCACATATCCCTCCCGGAAAGACTTTTGTGAGGCCCTCCCTTCGCCCCAAGCTTCTGAAATGGACACATGACTCTAAACTCTCTGGACATCCTGGTGTGCAACACACCTGTGCCTTCCTGCTGCGTTACTACTGGTGGCCCTCACTCCGGAAGGATGTTGAGGAATATGTCCAGGCTTGCTCCATTTGCGTGCAGTCTAAGTCTTCTACTTCAGCTCCAGCAGGTCTCCTGTTACCTCTACCTGTTCCAGATGTACCGTGGCGCTGCATCTCTATGGACTTTATATCGAAACTACCCCCATTAGCGGGCTCCACCGTTATCTGGGTGGTGGTGGACAGCTTTTCTAAAATGTGTCACTTAACTCCACTTCCAGGCCTACCCTCTACTGTCACTTTGGATTCCATCTTCATTAGGGAAATCTTTCGTCTCCATGGTATGCCCTCACACATTGTCTCAGATAGAGAAGTTCAGTTTACGGCCCGCTTCTGGAGAGCCCTGGCCACGTCATTTGGAATCAAGTTGGATTTCTCCTCATTTTTTCATCCGCAGTCAAATGGTCTGCTGCCTGTCTGCCGTCTACGTTTGTCTGCTGCCTGTCCTGACCTTGGATTGTCTCTTGGATCTCCTTATAGTCTCCTGTTTACCCTGCACACACCAGCGGTCTCCACATTCTCAGCTGGGCCTACCTGGGGGCCGCGACCTGGTTCCAGTCTGCTTCAAGTCCATCCCCACCATCAGGGGCCCTGGTGAAGAAGCAGGCTGGGGCTTAGACTGCGCGCCCTGGGGAATCCTGAGCTGGGGATCTATAGGGGCTCACTACCACAGACCCGTTGACATTAAGGATACACTAATTATGGTGGGGATATTATAGCAATTTACAAATACCTCAATGGTGATCCCAGCATAGGAAAAAAAATATTCAGTCTCAGGGAGTGTAAGAGGACATGAGGCCACACAATGAGATTGGAGGAGAAGCTGTTTAACCTAAAGCTGGGCAGAGGGTTTTTCACAGTCAGGGCGATAAGAAAGTTGAACTCTCTTCCACAATTGGTGGTGTCAGCAGGGAGTATTGATATTTTTAAAAGACTTTTGGACGTGCACCTTAGTGAAAAACAATATACAGGGGTATAGGAAATAATTATCGACACTGACACACGTACACCAACACAGGTTGAACTGGATGGTCTATTGTCTTAATTCAACCTTACCTACTATGTTATTATGTAACTATGTAATTAAATGGTAGAGGAAAAAAAGAGAAACATTTTAAGTAATAAAGAGGGGCTTTATCTCGATATGTTATTTTGTATATACTTTTTCATATACTTTTTGCCTAAAATTGATAACGATTTGCAACACCCTCCAGGTAGAAAACAATCGTTAACAGTACTGACTCAATCACAGCCCAGCTCGGTCGATACATTGATTCATTTTTGGAAGCCTTTGGTGTTAGAGACACAAGCAGTTTTGAAAGATACTGAACATATTATTTAGGTCCTTGATACATTAGTCTGCTCACCGTGGAGTATTTTAATTACTGCTGATGTGGGCTCATTATACACCATCATTAGTCACCAAGATGTTCTTGTATCAGTTAAAATGGGCATTATTCAACTCTAGAAGTCATTAAAGGTATTTATTGAGCCGTCTTGATTTCTGTAAAAACATTTTTTGGTATGACCAACAATATTTTTTGCAAGTACGGGGTGTGGCCATGGGGGCTCCGTTTGCCCCAAGTGTTGCCAACCTTTTTATGACACATTGGGAGGAGGAGGAGGTATTTTTTGATCGTCCTGCTCAACTTGTGTGCTATAAAAAGGTATGTAGAGGATTTGATTATAGTATGGGAAGGTGACATGACTAGTCTAGAGGGTTTCATCGTAATACAGTACCTAATAACAATAAAAACATTTCTCTAACTTAGAATATTAATTTGGATAGGATGGTGTTTCTGGATTTGGAGATTTATAAGGATAACAGTCTTTTTAAAACTTGCAATTATTTTAAGCCCCCGGATAGGAATGGTAACATTCCTCTTACATATAGTTACATAGTTACATAGTAGGTGAGGTTGAATAAAGACAATGGTCCATCCAGTTTAACCTGTGTAGGTATGGCTGTAGTCATCTCACATACCCCTGAATGTTCTGATCTTTGAGATGCACATCTAAGAGTCTTTTGGAAGCCACCATACTTCCTGCAGAAACCACCTCTTGTGGTAGAGAATTCCACAATCTTGTAGCCCTAACAGTAAGCGCTTCTCCTCTAAATCGCATTGAATGCCCTCGAGTCCTCATGCAATCCCTCTGATTGAATAGATTTTTTTCTATGCCGAGATCACCATTGAGATATTTATAAATTGCTATCATGCTCTTGATAGTTGTCACCACAAAACATGGTTATGTAACATTCCTTGGGGACAACTTATCCAACTTCAACAGAAAGGGTATACTAAATTGGCTATTGATAATGAGATTCAAAGAGTCAGGGACATGGGACAGAAACATTTTAGTCTCTGATCTTCAAACTGGTGTGAGCAAAATAAAAAATGATCATAAACTTATCTTGGACTATAATGTATCTTATCATGTACTATAAAACATTGAGAATAGCCAAGCATTGGAATATATTAAAAAAGGATAGGGTTTTGGCCCAGTTCTTCCTGCTACCCCAGGATTTATCTATAGTTGAGCCCCACTTTAAGGGATATTTTTGCCCCAGGTGTCGAGGACCCCCCTGTTAGGAAGGATAATAAAATATTTTCCTTTTTATCTGGTTTTTATGCTTGTGGCCATTGTACAGCTTGCAAGAGTGCAATATTAAAAAGCGGAAAGAGTTTTCTGACGCAGCTACTAACTAAAGTTATAGAATTAGGGATCTTATTACATGTGGCACTCAGGGTGTCCTGTAGATGTTGGAGTGTGATTGTGGCCTCCAATATGTGGGCAGAACATCCAGGGCCCTAAATATAATTTAAACGCCATTTTGGTGGAAGTGGCGGTACAGTGCGCGAATTTGACAGCTGCAGACCATTTCACCCTCATACACGGTACTATATAAGCTGTTACTATCCTCCTATGCAACGAGCAATATCCTTTGATGATGTCTAAGTGGACGAAACGCGTCAGTAGCTTGCAGTAGATTCTCTTCTTTATTTTATTGCCTGTTACCATGCGAACATTGTAAGTGCAACTCTTTATTTTCATTAAAAGTTTGTTGTAGCAATATTACGCTATGTGCACTTTTCTTCTTGGCTTCCATGTCATCTGGTTATGAGAGATTTCCATCCCTCTCCCCACCATCACACGAGCTTGGAACCCCATCCACGGTTACATCCTTAGGAGGAGTCTGGATTTTCCTTTAAAGCTTGGTTGGTTTGTTTGTCGTACAGCAACATAAAACCCACTGAATCTGGTGAGCGCCCAACTTATTTGTTTTCTTGGTGATGGGACGTTCTTTTCACTAAATGGTCACTATTGTGTTCATTGTCAAAGATTCATCACAATTTGAGACTTTATATTTTATTTCACTTCTTCACATGGACTTTATTTGATTCATTCAGTTGGTTCAATTATTGTGTCATTATTTTTGATATTAATATGGTTACACGTGTTTTTCTATAGCGCTGCACTCATTTTTTTTATTTTATGACTTGTATATCAGTTATTTTGTGCTAGCAGCTTCACATCTAGGTATTAGCGCTTATTAGATCCCCTTTTCCTTTAAAGTAGGGGGAACATGTGAAAAATGTAAAAAGGGGTGTTAGAGTCAAGACGCATAGTGTTTACAAACATTTTAGGCATCGTCACAATAGGGACCCTAGAGGTCTGAAATTTTGGGGTATTGAAAAGGTCAGTAAACACTGGTGTAGAGGGCATTTCACTAGGCAACTGAGCCGTAGGGAATCCTTTTGGGTCTATGAAACTAAAGTCCTCACTCCTTTTGGAGCAGCCCTTTTTAACTACCTGGACACACCGCTAGCCATTTCCGGTTCACTGGCCATGAATTAGGCACTGGTGTACTCATGATATTAGTAGCTGCCCTCATAGTAGGCAGCGGGATACCAGCATGAAGACTGGTTACATACAATAATTTTAAAATATTATACTGCCGCTGTCATTTTCGAGGTTCGCGTGCTATTTAAAGCCAGTGACGACGCTTATGAAGTCCTTCGTTTCTATGGCAGCGGCGCTCATATTAGTAGTAGAGGGTGACTATGTGACTCCAGCCCCGCTGACGAAGTCTCGCCCAGGACATAATGTGTATGAGTCCCTGCTTGGATACGCTCGTTTTTTGGCAAAAAGTGCTTTACTTGTAAGTGGATCTTATATTCTTTTATTCTTAATACATTTTAATAAATTTTAATTTATTTAGTGGCACTTGGGTAGAGCATAGAGTGGGAGTCTGTGGCCAGTCTACCTTTAGAAAGTCCCAGGTGGTTTTGGGAATAACGTCCTGTTTATATGCCTCATTAATGATATAGTGAATTTCCTGTGTAAGTCTATTCTGAGGAACTTTTTTGTACCAATCAGTGTTTTTGAGTATTTTAGGTACATTGAAGAATATGGTTCTGTTGATATTGCCTCCCTTGTCAGAAGGCTTTTATCACTATATTTGGTTATGTCTCAGGTAACGGGCTGTGTCTGGTTCCGCTTTGCATCAGCTGAGCTGACATGGACCTGTCATCCACTTGCTCAGCAAGTGGTAACTCCACCAGTGTAAAAGGGGCCCAAAATGTACTCTTCTGCGTCACCCCTGTTCCCAGCAAGGCTTACAGACTTTAACACTACAAAATTCTCAGTTCATTCACCTATTCAATGCTGCCAAGGCATGTATACCCCCCCCCCCCATCATACAGTGGTTTATGAGAATTAACAATACAATGACATCGGGGGACCTTGGGATGAACAATTTAGATGAACACGGTATTTATTTTTGGAATATAAAACATCCTCTGAATACAATCTCCATTTATCCTCTACTACATCCCGCATCCAAACATTGTATGCACTGTAACTGCCTGATGTCACTATTGTACACCACCCAGCTAACTGAGCTACACTCCCCTTCCTAGATCAGGGCTCATCTAACCCCATTTACCACCCTCCTTTTACTCTCTCACCCCCTCACAATGCAACCTAGCCACCCCTACACTTTCCACTTCCTACCTCTTCCCCCCTCCTCATCTCCCCATCCTCTTTCTCTTTTTTTCCTTGTCCAAAAATAAATTTTTTTGTGTTTGTTATATTTTCCTCTTACCTTCCCCATAAATCATAAAATATGGTACACACATGATAAGTTAACATTTCACAGTGACAGGAATGGTTTTAAACATATTTGAATAATTACATGTGCTGCACCGAGCTGCAACCGCACAAGGGCTTAGCAATGTTCAGTGCTGTTGATCCACTTGTTCTCTACAAACATAATCTTGATGTGTGCCAATTACTGTATGTTTCTTCTTTAAAATGTATCATTACACTGTGTGAAATTCATAAGTAAAAAAATATAAAAAATTTTGCAATATCAGTCATTTAAAAATCTTTGCCACCTGTAGATATTTTTCCATATTGTGAATGACTTGACGATCTTTTTAAATCCCTTGCCAAACTCATAGACATCCACAAACTTCTTTCTGGGGGCCTTAGAGAGCATATTTGATCTTGGCATGATGACATCGTACAGATCAATGGAAAAGAGAACACTGGATCCTGGATATCTGAGGTTTAAATAAGACAGGTTCCACCTGCACACTCTTCAGGGTGGATCTAAGCACTGGCACCTAACCGGGAACACCTGAATCTAATTTTATGGATTTGAAGTGCTGGTAAATGTAGGGGTTTGCCTACCTTTTTCATGTGACAAATCTGAATACTCATTCATTTTTAGATTATGAGAATGAATGCATTATTAAATTTTTATGTCTCATTTGTTAGTATATCACCTTTATCAGTAAGTACTGTTTAACCACTTGCCGACCAGTCCCGTTGACTGTACTGCGGCAAAGTGGCTCGTTATCGTCTGGCGACGTAGACCTAAGTCACCAGATGTTCCCCTCTCTCGGCGGTGCGAGCGCCGCCGGAGGCTCGCTCCCGATGTATTCAGTTACAGCGGGAGTCGGGCCAGGGGAGGAGCGGCGGTGATCACTGCTGCTCTTCCCCGATCGTCGGGGATCTAGTGTGGAAATCCTCCCGCTTGTGTAAACAATAGGGTTGATCGAACGGTTCGGGTCGACCATCGGTTCGACCCGAACATTGACTGTGTGTGTATATATACCCCTACACAGAAGTTCTGATGTTATGCCTGCCTCCAAAGATGCCAAAAAAATGCCCTAAAAAACGCCCAGGTGTGTTATTGCAGGCGTTTTTTTTGGGCATTTTTTGGGCGTCTTTGGAGGCAGGCATAACATCTGAACTTCTGTATAGGGGTATATATACACACACACTTATATGTATTTATACACATACACACATATAGGTGTGATAGGAGTGTAGCTCTATGCCTGCAAATTATTTCATTAGCGCAGGCATAGGGTTTTGCTACTTTCACACCTATATATGTGTATGTGTATATATACACATACATGTGTGTGTGTGTGTGTGTGTGTGTATATATACCCCTACACAGAAGTTCAGATGTCATGCTGCCTCCAAACACGACCACAAAAAAGCCCTATAAACGCCTGCAACAAAAAGCCGGGTGTGAAAATAGCGGAGCCACTATCCTGCTCTACTGCAATTCTAATACAAACAAACATTTTTTTTCTGGTTCTGGACATGCTACAGAGCTGAAACTTCACAGGTACACTTTTTAGACCCACACAGACACTAAATCCAAAGAAATCTAATTTTTTTTTTTCAATAATTTTTTCAATAATTGGCTCTCTATCAAAAATGACAATTTTTAAGAACTTTTTTTTGTGTGATTAATAGTCCCTGTGGTATGACCCAGAACCCTAGGCACTTTTTAGGGGCATTTATTGGGTTTTAGGGCTTCAAAATGGTGTTTTTTGAAACCGAAGTTCGGGTCCCATTGATTTCAATGAGGTTCTGAAATCCGGGGCCGAACTTTCGGGAAGTTCGTGTGTTCTGGTCGAGCCGAACCATGCTCTGTAGCATGTCCAGAACCATGAAAAAAAAAAAAAGATAATTTTTCAGTAGAACAGGGATGTGGGACCCTCCTTTTACACCTATATGATCTTTTTTTTCTGGTTCTGGACATGCTACAGAGCTGAAACTTCACAGGTACACCTTTTAGACCCCCCAGACACAAAATCACACAAAAAAAGTTCTTAAAAATTGTCATTTTTGATAAAAAAAAGCCAATTATTGAAAAATTAAAAAAATGATTTTTACTTTGGATTTCGTATCTGGGGGGTCTAAAAAGTGTAAAAATCAAAAAATCTCTTTTTTTTTTTTTTTTTTTCAATAATTGGCTTTTTTATCAAAAATGACAATTTTTAAGAACTTTTTTTGTGTGATTTCGTATCTGGGGGGGGGTCTAAAAGGTGTACCTGTGAAGTTTCAGCTCTGTAGCATGTCCAGAACCATAAAAAAAAAAGGATTGTTTGTATTAGAACACTTTCAGCTCAGGGGGTTGGCTTCTCTTCTCGGTTTTCACACCTTGCCGGTTTAATAGCATTTTTTTGGGATCTTTGCAGTCAGGAAAAACATCTGAACTTGTGTATAGTGGTACTGTGCACAAGTTCAGATGTTTTGCCTGCCTCCAAAAACCCCCAAAAAATGCCAGCAAAAACACACCTGGGCATTTTTTTTTGACGCTAGCGTTTTTTTTTTGGCATTTTTTGGGGTTCTTTTGAGGCAGGCAAAACATCTGAACTTGTGTATAGTGGTATATATACACACATAATTATATGTATATAGACACCTAGCCATATATAGGTGTGATAGTAGCAGAAATATATTACTGTAAATGATTTCATTAGCGCAAGCATATATTTCTGCTACTATCACACCTATATATGTCTAGGTGTGTATATAAATATATGTATGTGTGTATATACACCACTATACACAAGTTCAGATGTTTTGCCTGCCTCCAAAACCCCCCAAAAAATGCCAGCAAAAACACACCTGGGCATTTTGTTTTTGACGCTAGCGTTTTTTTGGCATTTTTTGGGGTTCTTTTGAGGCAGGCAAAACATCTGAACTTGTGTATAGTGGTATATATACACACATAATTATATGTATATAGACACCTAGTCATATATAGGTGTGATAGTAGCAGAAATATATTACTGTAAATGATTTCATTAGCGCAGGCATATATTTCTGCTACTATCACACCTATATAGGTCTAGGTGTGTATATAAATATATGGATGTGTGTATATACACCACTATACACAAGTTCAGATGTTTTGCCTGCCTCCAAAACCCCCCAAAAAATGCCAGCAAAAACACACCTGGGCATTTTTTTGGCATTTTTTTGGGTTTTTTTGAGGCAGGCAAAACATCTGAACTTGTGTATAGTGGTATATATACACACATAATTATATGTATATAGACACCTAGCCATATATAGGTGTGATAGTAGCAGAAATATATTACTGTAAATGATTTCATTAGCGCAAGCATATATTTCTGCTACTATCACACCTATATATGTCTAGGGGTATATATACAGACATATATGTGTATATATACCCCCTATACACATGTTCAGATGTCATGTCTGACATCAAACATGTCCTCAAAAAAGCACTGGCAGTGGCAGCCCCTGCAGCATGAAAAATGCTTGGCTGGTGAGAAGCCATATTCCTGTCCCGAAGCAACTCAGAGAAATGATCATTTCTCTATAGCGGTCACCCTGCTATGGAAGGGTTTTGTCACCCTTCCATAGCAGTCACTGTCAGTTAACCCTACACTACACTACGGTCCCTTTACACTTAACACTTTCCCTACAGAAACTAAATTTTTGAAGCTAACTTAAGTGTAAAGGAGCACTCTAACTACACTAGATATCCCTTTCCTCACACTAAAAATAGCTAAATGACACTTTGTAATACATTAGAACAGAACAGCATTCCACTCTCTTCCATGTCCCGTACAAGAATGCTAGGAATTTGGCAGGGCGATCTTATATACTGGGGGGCGTATTCACTAATGATTGGTCTAGGGACCCCCTAGTCACTCCAATCACATTCCTAGCATTCTCCTGTCCCCTCAATTGGCTTTTGCTAATGGTTCTGGTCCAATCACGGGCTTTTAAAGCCCATTTCCTGAAGCATTGCATTTTGGTTGGTTCTGGTTGCCGAATTCCGAACTTTTTGGGCAAAAAGTTCTAAATTCGGCCGAACCTCGAACACCCAATGTTCGGGCCGAACCGATGGTGGACCCGAACCGTTCGATCATCCCTACTGAGCTGTTGTGTTCTAACAGGGTGGTGGCCAATGGTCGGTCAGTCGGTTGCTGATTTCCCAGCATGCTCGTCTGACAGAAGCAGGCCAAACAGCCGTCTTCTGTCGGATAGGGTGCCATATACATGTGGTGGGTAGGAAAGTGCGCTGATTCAATATAGGGTGTGCTGCTACCTTAGAGTGTATGTTGTAGAATATGTAAAGAAAGCGCACCTGATTTCTTGCCATATACATGGCCTGACATTCGGCCCATGTGTACCAGGCTTTAGAGACATAAGCGCTTCAAGTTTGTTGAAAGAATTACCTATAAACGCAAATAATATGTCTTGTATTGCTAGCGGCTATTGTCATTTGCTGTTGTTTTCTGTTTTGATAAGGAAAATAAACCTGAAACAGCATAAATTCTTAAACCAAAAATACCAAAAATAGCTTGGAAATTATTTTTAACACTGCGAAAGATACAAAAAGAGATCTTAAACTAAAGTGACATAGATTACTTAATTTTTAATCAAGAAAACAGAGTAAACATGCAGAGACTGCAATAACTGTAGAGCCTGCACTAGACCCACAGAAATTTCACTCCAGGTAGTGAGAGAGGAGCAGATTTGAAGATAAATGGGTAACATGAGACATATCATAGATACATGATACATGCACTGATAAATATCTCTATGTGAAAACACATTTAGTGAAGGACTTGGAAATATTAGTTTTTAACGATGAACTAAATCGACCACACAATGTTCATTTACAGCTGCAAATACAAAAATTGAGTTTGTATTGAGTTTAAAAAAAAAAAACATACATAGTAAAACAAAAAAAAAAAAAAACAGTAGTAAACCTAGGATTGGATCCAGTTTGAAGCATCAAGTAATACCCAGACATGAGCCTAATAGGGTCAGAGCGACGTAACAATTTTTCCAAAGGAGGTACACAAAGAATTATCCAGTGAACCAAATTGCGTTGTATGGCATGTCTTAACTGGTAATATTAAAAAAAGATAATGGGGGGGTAAATGAAGTTCTTATTTCAGGTGAGAAAATGAGTTAAAGCCCTGTGTAGTAAAAAGCTAACAAAGAAATCTAACCCGTGTGATGCCCACCTTTTGTGGGTCTAGTAAGGAGCAGAGCTCATCCAAGGTGAGATTATACCAAAGTAAATTATTGGGCGATTTTGACCAAGGGTCCTTAGAATTGCGGGTCAGTATAATGCGAACAAGGAGAGTGAGGTGTTTAGAATCCTAGTGCCCGGGCAAGCAGGTACCTGATTTCTATGAATAATATTATGAAGGGTTTCCATGGAGGAGGCAATAACCGCTTCCGTAGTAGTAGGTCCTACAAATTGGGTTGGTACTGTAGTCCTAAAACCTCAAATGCAATTCTAGGTACTTTACAGCACCAGAGAAATGCTGTACAAAAAGTGTCAACTTGTTTAAAAATAGATTTGGGTATTCTACTGGGGGAAATGGCCAAAAAGTATAACACTTTAGGTAAGTAAATCATTTTAAGAATATTAAATGTCCTTAAGGTCCAATGGTAGGTCTATCTCCTGCTCAGTTTGATGTTTTAATTGAGATACCAAAAGGACACAAATTATTAGCAATGTAAGAATGCAAGGGCATTTGAACCTTAACACTCAAACACTGGAACGAGGTAACCACTTGAAACCTGGAGTCGAAATGTGTCACTGCTGTAGCAGCTTGGCCCAAAGCAAATAGAAAGGGTTTCTCCCAATTCACTTGGATTTCCAGAGTATTCACCAAAAATCTGAATTCCCTGTAACAAAGAGGAGAGGAATCACCGGGATCAGCTAAATAAACTAAAGTATCATCAGCACAGAGAGAGATATGCTCTTTAATCGTATCAATGGGAAGACCTCAAATAAATGGAAAAGTGCAAATACTCACTGCAATAACAGGGGGGATAGTGGGCAACCCTTTCGGGTACCACGCTGTATGTGAAAGGCTTCCGTAAAACAGGAATTTACTCTGTTTCTGCCCAAAGGGGCAGTATATAAAACTTGTATCCAGGCAATCATACGAGGATCAAATCCATACCGTTGCAGTAATTGAAAATGATACTGCCATTCTACACTATCAAAGGCTTTGCAAGTGTCCAATGAGACAAGAACTCGAGGGGATGGGCATTCATGAGGATATTGCAAATTTTAGAAAAGCCTATGAATATTAATTATGGTTGAATGACTGAGAATTGAACCACCTTGGTCACCCTTCTCCAATCTCGCAACCACTGCACTCAGATGATTCGCCAGGACCTTAGGTAAAATTTTAACATCTACATTGATTAAGCAGATAGACCTTCATGAGTCACATTTATAAGGGGTTTTTCTGCAGTTTTAAAAGAAGAATAGTCAGCACTTCCTTCATAGATGGGGGAAGAACGTGAACATCCAGTGTTGCTGTAAAAGTACAAAGAAGAAAGGGGCTCAACAAGGGTGTCAGGAACACACCAGGCATAATTCTGAAACATCTCAGAGGTGCCCGTTTAGCCGCAAACAAACGTTCGCCAGTGCGCATGCGTATGCGTGAAGGCGCACACACACACACACACACACACACAATAACCATTATGTTTGGTGCCTAGTGGCCTATGTAAGGGCAGCAGGCGCACTTTCCCTTTGCTGTTTTCTCTGCAGCTGCTCCTGTATTCCTGAACCTGAACCTGTTGTATCCTGATTGTAGACCCAGCTTGTCTCCTGTGACTACGCTTTTGCCTTATCCCGATCTGTTCATCCGCTAACGCATCTGGACTTGCTCAACCCCTGGTGGGGCGACCCTGAGGACCGTGACCTGGTGCTAACACGCAGCGAAGTCCATCTCCACCATCAGGAGCTCTGGTGAACACTTGTGAGTGCTTAGATTCTGCACCTCAGGTTATCTTGCGTCTTCTGCCAAGGTGACCTATCTGTGTTTCTACTCCACTGGATCCTATGTGGCTCCCACGGTTCGTCTGTGGCACTCAAATTGGGGCTTATGAGAGGCTTCCCTCTGCACATCAGGCTCAGCCATGAGGGGCGTGACAAAGTGTTTAAATTCAATGTACTATTTGGCTGTGAAAGCCATCTAGGCCAGGAGCCTTTTGAGCAGGTAGTTGCGAGATGGCAAGTTCTATCTCTTCAATGGGGATGGGAGTGTCCAGCTCCTCCTGTTTTTGATAGGTCAAGGAAGAAAGTGGTATCGGAGTCACATAATCTAACAACTGTTTATCAGTACAGTGAACCATGGAGGTATAAAGGGAGGAGTAGAAGGACATGAAAGCATCAAGAACCTTGTGCAGAGTTGTACCAATTAGACCATTCCATAATTGGATATGGGGAATAGAAGTAGGAATCAAATCAATCTAGCCAGATAATAAAGTAAACATATTCAACATTTTGTTCAAAGATTTCATGTTCAAAGATTTTTTTGGGCAGTGTAAAGCATTTACTTTTTAGTATGATCTAAGAGGAGGAGCTCATACTCCCTACATTTATGTAACCAGGTCTCAGGATTAGGCTGGGTAGGGACTGTATTAATTATTTTCAGCCTGGCAGCTTGTAATTCCTCCATATGTTTTTTTTTTTTTAACCAAATTTTATGTGAGTTTAACAGTTTCACAAAGAATAAACATACAGGACACTCAATGAATCCTTACTATACATAAGATGTTAAAGACACTAAAGCCCTTGGGCTATAACTTGGGGGATCCATATTACAAACCAAAATGGGGGGGAAGAGAGGGGGGAAGGGGGAGGGGGGGGAATACCTTGGCAGGGAGAGATGAGCCAAGTTGTTAACCTGGAGACATTCACAGGGTGACACAGCTAACATAATACCTCTCAAGCGTCAGTTGGGGTTGGGGATGGCCTGAGGATAAACCGTCAGGAACGGGGACCATTTGGACATGAAGCGAACAGTAGGGCCCGCTAGGAGCTTGGAGTCCAAAAGTTCCCTGGCATAGACCCTGGCGAGTTCCTGAATAACATCCTGAGTAGTAGGGGGGTGAGGAATTGTCCATTTCCGAAGTATAGCTCTCCTTGCTATCATAAGACATGTCGATATCCAGGCCTTGAAGGCATTGAGGATTTGTGTTTGGGAGGGGTCCACTTCCAGAGTAGGGCCATGTAAGTTTACAAAGAGCAGGAGGAGAGGGTTATTCGTCGGTGATAAGCCTGTGGTGGTGGAGATCAGGTGTTGCACTGCCTCCCAGAATGCAGAGATGTGTGGGCAGGACCACAGTCTATGAGCCAGGGTAGGCCTGTGGGCTAGGCACCAAGAACAAGACTGGGCGGCCGTTGTAGTTGCTGAGAAAGAAAAGGGAGAGTAGGCTCTGTGTAATATTTTTAGTTGTTGTTCCCTCCAGAATTCGTTTACAATGTATTTGCATGTCGAGTTATACCCCCGTAGGATGTGCTCCCCTATGTTGGGGACATCAAAGTCTTTATTCCATGGAGAAACGGTTGGTGAGATAGGCTGTGGTGATCGGAGGTCCAGCAAAGGTTTATATACGTCAGAGAGTTTAAGTTTCTGTTTTACCAACAGCACATCCAGCAAGGAGTCTCTAAAACGTTTGAACTGACGTGGGCAAGAGGTCTTTGGCAAAGGAGATCGCCTGTTGCACATGAATGAAGTGCTGTCGTGGAATGCTGTAGGTGGTGTAGATGTCCGAGTGGGGGCGTGGGAGACCAGAAAGCGGGTCAAAAAGTTGTGCAAAGTGAGTAAGGCCGCCAAGTGCCCATTTGGCGAAGGCCTGGTATTGTCTGGATTGTGGAAATAGTGGGTGTCCCATGATGGTCAGATGTCGGGAGAAATATGGGGATAATCCTATTTTCTTGCTGACTTCACGCCAGGCTATTATAGTGTCCCGTAAGAGAATGTTGGTTCTGATGCTGGTTGGTAAGGCATATAGTGGGCAGTGGAGGATTGCTCCCAGAGTATAGGGTGCTACCATTTGTGTTTCAAGGGCTACATTCGAAAACCTAGGGATCTCAGTTATCCAATCAATCCCCACCCTCAAGAGACAAGACAGATTGTACAACCTCACATCTGGAAGATTGGCGCCCCCTCCCCTCCTGGGCTGCTGGAGTTTTTTCATTGAAATGCGGGGACGCTTGTTGTGCCAAATAAACTGTGAAAGTGCTTTATAGAGAATCTGGACGTCTTTATGTTTTAGAAGAAGGGGGATGGTCTGCATGGGATAAAGTAATTTTGGGTAGCTGACCATTTTAAACAAGTGGCATCGGCCCAGGAGGGAGAGGGGCAATTCTGACCAAGACTCCAGTTGTCTCCTAATTACCTCCACCACTGGGGGGAAGTTCAAAGTGTATATAGAAGATGGCAATCTACCTATTTTAATACCTAAGTATTTAATGTGTGATTTAGCAATGGAAAATACTGAGTGTTTAAACCATGGTTGGTTAGCAGAATGGAATAATGGGAGAATTTCACTTTTAGCGAAATTGATGCGGAGTCCAGAACAGTCACGGAAATTCGTAAATATATTGTGGATAAGAGGGATATCGGATGCCGGGTCTGTGGTGAATATCAGTATGTCGTCAGCGAACAATGCCGTGCGAATCTCCTGGTCACCCATATGTATACCGTGTAGGGAATGGTGTGAGGACAAATAGCGAGAGAGGGGTTCAATGGCAATATTGAAGAGCAATGGGGAGAGCGGGCAGCCCTGTCTGGTGCCCTTGTAGAGAGGAAAGGAATCCGAGACATGGCCGCAGGCTACTACACTTGCTCGAGGGGCAGAGTACATGGCAGAGATCAGATGCAGAAAAGAGCCACCAAAGCCGAGCTTCTCCAGGACCATCCGGAGCCAAGAAAAACTGACGTTGTCAAAGGCCTTCTCTGCATCTAATGTAATTATAGCCATGTCATTTACGGGATCCATGTGGGCCTTGTGCAAGACTGTCAAAACCTTTCTGATGTTAGAAGTAGCCGAGCGGCCCTTAGTAAAACCTGACTGGGAGGGCAGGATCAGGGAAGGCATGATATCGGCCAGTCTATTAGCTATTAGTTTGGAAAGAATTTTGGTGTCTAGGTTCAACAGGGATATTGGGCGATACGAACTAGGTTCCGAAGGGTCTTTCCCCGGTTTAGGTATAAGTTTAATGTGAGCTTGAAAGCCCGTGGGTAAGTAGGGACCTCCGTTCATAATGTGAGTGTAAACATTGGTGAGGGCGGGGGGGGTGAAGGAATTAGTCAGTTTATAAAAATCTGAGGTATACCCGTCCGGACCCGGGGCTTTTCCAGTGGACAGAGAATTGATGACCGATTGGACTTCTTCCAACAAAATGGGAGCATTGAGTTTTTGAAGATCAGACGGGGTTAAAGTGGGAAGTTGTACCTTGTCCAAAAAGGATTTGGCCTTAGATGGGTCGATGGGGTCGGGACCATAGAGGGAAGCAAAATAACCCTTGATAATTGAATTAATTTCCTTGGAATCCATGGATAGACCCCCGGCCGGTTTTTTGACGGACAATATATGTGTAGAGGAACGTGGACCTTTGCACAAATGAGCAAGGAGTTTCCCAGATTTGTTGCCGAATTTGTGGAGTCGGAGGTCGAGGAGAGAGTGGTGGAACCTCTCCCCGGCCTCCGCCCAAAGATCAAATTTGGACTTAGCCTCTTTCCAGGCCTGTCGGGTGGAGGGGGAATTGTCATGTGCCAGTTGCGCTTGGGCTATGCGTAGAGCCTTGCTGGCAGCTTGGAAGCCAGCGTTGGTAGCTCGTTTGTGGGCCGCCGCGAAAGCGATGATCCTACCCCTGAGCACTGCTTTACCCGTCTCCCACAACAGAATGGGATTCTCAGAGTGTGCTGTGTTATCTAGTAGGAAGGAGGACCATGTGGAGTCTAGAATGTCGCGTAATTCCTTATTGTCAGAGAGGTAAGAGGGAAATCGCCAAATCGTCTGGGAAGGGGATATAGCCGGGTCGGTGAAGGATACAGTGATGGGTGCATGGTCAGATATGGCAATTGTTTCAATGGTTGGGTCGGCAGTGTGTTTTAAAAACAGGTTGTTACACAGGAAGTAGTCTATTCGAGAGAGACTGTCATGAGGAGGGGAGAAGAAGGTATAGTCCTTCCCGAGAGGATGGGACAGCCGCCAGACATCGGTAAGGTGGATAGAGGAGGCAAATTCAGAAAGGGGAGTGTGGTCAGGGTGAGGCGGTGGTTTGGATTGCGAGCCCCTCCATCTGTCCTCCACCAGGTGCATGACCGCGTTAAAATCGCCTCCCAACAGGAGGGGGCAGTGCACATGCGGAGCCAATGTGGACGACAGCTCAGAGAAGTAGGATTTTGTAGGGGAATTGGGGGCATAGATGTTGGTGAGGACTAGAGTAGATGAGTTAACTTTTAGCTTGAGGATCGTCAGACGCCCTGAAGTGTCAGATTCCTCCGACAGCACCTCATGAGGGAAATTTTTGTGGATGAGTATGAGGGTCCCTGCCTTTTGCTTTTCAGAGGCCGAGCCATAGACCTGGCCCACCCATAATTTGCGCATCCTGTGGAAATCGACAGCTGCTAAATGCGTCTCCTGGAGTAGGGCAATATCAGCTCGTAATCTTTTCAGGTGTCTTAGGACACTATTTTCATATTATGTTGGATCGTCAGGGAGGGCTAGGAGAGGATAGAGTTTGCATAGGTGGGGAGCGTAAGAGGTAGGGAGTAAGCTGTGTGTCAGTAGTAGTGAATCTAGTGAAAAAGCGCACCGAGTCTCGACAGGTGTATAGGGCCAGGTGGTATTCCCTGAGGGGTAAGAGGGTACAACTACAGCTAGCAGAACAAAGCTAGCAAACAAAAGGGTAAAAATCAGAACATCGCATACCATCATTCTAGTGGACTTCACCTTTTTCCTGATGGGGCGTCATCTCCCAACGACGTTACCGGAGTTGCAGAGGCGGCCACCTCCTGGCAGATGTGGTTAGAGGATCGGATGTGACACCTCCCGCTCCTCCGCTTAGACTGCAGTGCCAGGAACGGAAAACTTGCAAGTCATGGTATTCAATTGGGGAACTGAGGAGGTTTACACATACCATTGCAGCTCCGGTAAGGCTGTGGGGACGAAAGCAAGAAAGAACATAAACATTAGTGGGAGAGCATAACTGGGTGTATCCCAAATACAGATAAAGAAATACAGAATCGCTTATAACAACAGTCTGGAGAGTGCGGACCGGCACTCAACACAGATAATAATATGTGGTAAGGCAGTATAAATTCGCTCCGAAAGGGCCAATCAGCACCGGGTGCGGTAATTATTGTGCTAGGATAGTAAGATCCATATGAAGATCCTAGAAGTTGCCCCAACGCTACTTAGGAGCATAACGAGGCCTCTTAGGGGAGTCCTTTCTGGGGTTGCGCAAGTCTCTGGATCCCGGGGACCGGGAAGAAGACATTGGGGCCTGAGTCTCCAATTGGATATGCAGGTATGCCTGCAGGTAATTGGTCGCTTCTTCCGGGTGTGAAAAAGATTTAGCTTCTCCCGTGGAAGTGGTGAAACGGAGAACAGCTGGATAGGCCAGAGTGAACTTAATGCCTTTGTGGAAAAGCGCGGAGCAGATTGGTTGGAACGCCTTTCACCGCCTTGCGACCTCCTGAGAGTAATCCGCGAAAAGCAGAATTTTGTGACCATCCAGCTGTAAAGATTTTGCATTCCTGAAGGATTTCAGAACAGCAACCCTGTCGGAGTAATTAAGAAAGCGGGCAATAACCGGGCGCGGGGAGCGCCTATCATTGGAGGGGGGACCCAGGCGGTGTGCCCGTTCCACAACACATTTAGCAGAGATCCCCAAGGCCTGGGGAATTGTGGAAGAGCAATAGTCCTCTAAAGCAGCAGTGGTGACAGTTTCCGGAATGCCGATAAAGCGGAGGTTATTCCGGCGGGAACGATTTTCCAAATCGTCAAGTTTTTCCAAAATAAAGTTCTGAGTCTGTAAGCAGCGTTGATCGTTAGCCATATTGGCCTGCATCTCTTCTTCCACATCTGATAAACGTGATTCGATATCAGTAATTCTTTTAGAGTGTTCTCCCATTTCCTTGCGGAGCTGTATGACTCCTGCAGTGACAGCTCTATCTACGGCTGATGTGATGGTGGGGGATAGGATCGCTGCCACTGCCTGAGCAATCCTGGCATATTGTTCTTCCTCCTGTGGTAGAGCGGAGGGAAAGTGAGGCATCAGCCCTGGAGGAGACATCCGCCATATTGGATTCCTGCGGCGCCGGAGCGCCGGAGCGACCGCTGCTGAGCGGGGATCTCCAGGCGGCGGATTGCCGTGAGTAACGAAGCGATCCATACCAATGCAGGCAGGAGGTGCGGGGAGCACAGAAGAGTGTCCCTGCCGGCCTAGAAGGTGATACAAGTGGGCCTAATATGCCGATGAGACCGGAGCCGCCATTTCCCCGTCATCGCATCAGGCGCCGGAACCGGAAGTCCCTCCATATGTTTAAATAAAGGGCACTAGTAAATGGTTCCACATGACATCATGCCCGGGCTGTCTCCCCGCTGTCAACGAAGCCACTCATCAGCTCCACTGTCCTCCACAGCATAGCTGCCTTTCATTTCCTGTGATCCCTTGACTTATCCTCCAGCACTCCCCCAGACAAGCACGGTGACTCCCCTCTCCGTTCCATCAAGGCTTCCTCTCCATCTGGCTATTGCCATTTGTTGCTGAGCAAAACGGCAGTAACCACCGAAGCACCATCTAGCCCAGCAGACATACAGCTGACCACGCGCTAGAGGAACTCCATCCTTGCTGGTGTCGCAAGAATTGGCTACATTGCACATAGCTGCCATCAGTGGTTCCATTCAGCACTTTTTTGTGGTCCCTTTGTTTTTTTATGGAAAAACTTGGTTAACAGATCCAAGAAAAAAAGGTGGTGGAACATATAAATTCACTAATGTAATTATAACAGAGGCAATCTGTAAAGTCAGTATAATAAATTTCCCTTCTGGGTCTTGTAGATATCTGCACAACATCACCAGGAAGAGATTTGGCTAACAGGATAGATATTCCTCAGGAATAAGGGGCATTGGTAGCATGAAAGAGAAACAAGTACGATCATAAGGAAGCACACATTACCAGTGCAACACTGTCTGGAATGCCTTTAACATAGGAAACAGCAGCAAGTTATTCAAAAGCAGAACACGTGAGACAAAAAAAAAAGGAAAAAAAAAAGGAAAAAAAAAAGGGGAAAAAAAAGCATAAAAAGAAGAACTGCCTGCAAAAAAAAAAAAAAAAAAAGAACCCCAAATCTTTCCTGACCCACCCGGCTCTTCCATCACGAAGAACCTAAGTCCCAGGAACAAAACAAAAAGCTCAGTGTCCATCGAACAAACAGGTCAGGGAGTGCATGAAAGCCAAACAGAGTCATCTAGACCAGAGAGTCCTTCAATAGAATGGTAAACCGCTTGATAGTAGTGCAGATCACAGGTCGGGTGTCAGTAAGGTGACCAGCAGGGTAAGAGGGCAGTTAGGCAACTCCAACATCAAGGCCCTTATCTGGAGGGCCAATATATCCCAGAGCCACAAAGCATGCAGCATAACCGTCCCATTAAAAAGGCATATCAATAGGTAAGGGCACAACAGGTGCAGAGTAATACAGGTAGTGCCAACCAGCAGGACAACAAAATGAGGCATGTGCCTGAAAAGTTAAGGACCCAGTACGGCTTTTGGCGAGGTGCAGGCCTATAATGATCATCCATCCAGGACATGGTTTCTTTTGGTTTGGTAAAGAAGTGAGCCTTCCCCTCATGAGTAACACATAACTTGGATGAAAAAAGCATAGCGAATAGAAGACCTTATTTGAAGGCAATCTTTTACAGCCATAAGAAGTACGCTGACGCAGAACTTCTGCGGAAAAATCTGGATAGTTAGAAATGGTATTACCATTGTAATGAAGCACTCCTTTTTCTTTTGCCAGACAAAGAATACTGACCCTATTTTGGAAGTGGATGATCTGTGCAATAATGGAGCATGGAGAGGAGTCCAATGGAGGAGGGCATGAGGGTGTGCGGTGCACCCTTTTGATGGCAAAAGTGGAGGGTAGGGAATCAGTTCCAAGTACCTCTCATAGCCATGATTGGAGAAATTGTTTTGGGTGAGCTCCCTCTGAGTGTTCCCAGAAGCCAACAAAGCAAAGATCATTAGCGGTTCTCTAAGGCCGCCCATACACTGTTCAAATCTCGGCAAGTTCAGCAGAAATCGGCTGAGATTGGAACTGTTAATGGGCAGGCTGAATGTACCAAGTTGATAGGTCAATGAACTTGGGTACAAACAGCCTGTGTCTTGTGATTATCGCTAGTGGCTACTATAGCCTCTAGCAATAATCACTGTCCTCTCCCACTGGGGACAGCTTCCCCCACCCACCGGGAGAAGACAATGTCCCGGCAACCTGTGCTTGCAGGAAAGAAATTTGCTTTGAGTATGGCCGGCCTAAGTCATCCGGTTTAGCCTTAAGGGCTGCCATTTCAGCAGAACCAGAGTGGTTTAGCAGGCAGGGAATCGGGGCCACCCTCTGCATCAGTGTCAGGAGGAGAGCCCAGAGGTAGGAGAATGCAGGGGAGATACACTCACCAGTGTAGAGGGATCAGGCTAAGAGAGAGGCAGTGAAGGCAGCATGGTGGAAGGCGGAGCATGAGACAAGGTCCATAAAGACATATGTAGCACCCTCCTAGGTAGGTGCTAGGTAAAACATATCTGTGACCCTGTTCTGCTTATCAGGAGGGTCTGATCTACTAGTTTAGCCTGTCACATGTTTCTAAATGTGATTCACTGGGTCTGAGGGAGTGTCCCCACTGCAGCCAATGAGGGACCGTATTGGACAGTGGAAGAAACCTAGCCAGCGGCACACCCTGTTTTATGTCAGTTCCAGTGGGAGGGCATTCCTGCAATGCATCCTGGGATTGCACATAAATATTAAGGGAGAATGTGACAGGGTGTCTTTGGATGGGAAGCCAGGTCCCTAGAGGAGGGTGACAGCTGTCTCTCCTCCTGTTGCTGAGGAAGGTGGTCCAGGCAGTCGGCCTAGGGACCAGGGGAAGAGCTGTGCTGCAGAGGATCCAGTGTGTGCTGACCGAGTGAAGCTGCTGGGCAGGATTCTTCTGGAAAAACAGTATCATTAGTACTTATGCACCTGCCCAGGGGTCTGCCTAAGAGAGGGGACCACTCCAGAGAGGTCAAGGGGATCAAGGAGCCAGCTAACCCAGTGTGTTGTAGTAAAGGGGTGCCAAGTTGTGAAGCCCTGAAGATTAGGGGTTAAAGGGGGCACCAGAAAGGGCCCTGAAGTTGATCAGCAGTGCAGTCTGCAATTAAAGTCAGCTACCTAAGGAAAGGAGTACCTTGGGAAGCTATTAGGACTCTTTCACAGTCAAAGGTGAAGTACAGTAAGCGGCCTAGCCGTGACTGGCTCAAACAGCGTTAATCAGCATTTATCCAGCGTTAATAAGCATTTAACCAGTGTTAATCAGCATTTATCAGATCGTCCTGCTCATTGTGCATAGTTTAGTTCTGTTGGAGTATCCCACTCATCCCTTCTCCTATCCAAGTTCCTAATAAAACCTAAAAACCAAGAAACTGGACTAGTCCTTGTCTGAGGTAAAATCACTTGGAAACATGTCTGACTGTTCTGTTGTTGCGAATGGTAACCCAGGGGAACCCTTCTTCAGCAGCTCCCTTGGGAGTAGTGCTACACATGGATGAGAAATTTGGGGGGGGGGGGGGAGGAACTTGAGTGGCTTGCACAGAGTCCAGACCACAACCTGATAGAACATCTTTGGGATGAATTAGTGGAGACTGCGAGTCGGGCTTTCTCGTCCAACATCAGTGCCTGAGCTCACAAATGCGTTTCTAAAAGAAACTGGTCAAACCGTTCCATAGACACACTCAAACCTTGTGGACAGCCTTCCTGGAAGAGTTGAAACTGCTATAGCTGCAAAGGGTGGGCCAACTCAATATTGAACCCTACAGTCAAGACTGGGATGCCATTAAAGTGGAAGTAAACCCTCCAATTGTTTTCAGCCAAGGAAGCTGCCATATTGGCCTCTGTTTAATCTACAACTGCCATAATGCTGCACATGTGATCAGTTATGACACCAGCCATTGGATGGTTTGACAGTTTGGTTGAGAGCACAACCAATGTGAGTGTTACATTCCAGACACGTTCCAGAAATGTAACTGTTTTTTGAAACACTTAAATGGAAAGGTTTCTTCCACTTTAAGGTTTATGTGCATGTAAAGGCAGGCGTCCTAATACTTTTGACAATATAGTGTCAACTTTCGAAACATTTATTAGTATCAGTAATTCTCCTGCAGCTTTAAGATATTATTTAATAAGGAAAAAAATGAGAAATTTCAATGAAAAAAATGAAATACAAAGAACTCTGATATTGACCTTACATTACATGAAGGTTATTTTGTGAAGAAAATAATCTTAATGTTCTGAAAATTGCTCTTGTAACTTCATAATATCAGTTGGTCTAAATCATAACCTCCTAGAATTCCCTAGATGAGTATTCAGTAATAGTCTCTTCTCCCCCACACAAATGACTGACCGATTATGAAATGACATTCTTAAGTCACAGTGTCACTTGACCATTTGTTCACAGCTTGACATAAAAAAACTTTTACTTGTTGCGGCAAAGAGGCTAATGGTTATAATTTAATGCTGTCATCTATAAGTGTCAAAATAACATTAAGTAGAAAATTCTTGATCAACTAATGAAAGGTTTAAAATTTGACTGATTTACAGAGGAGGATTCTGGGTAGTAAGTCTTGAACAAGCCACGGCACATGTTTGTGGAGTACCCATGCCTTCCTATTAGAGTTTCTAATGGAATACTATAATAAATCACAAATGTGTTAGCCAAATATATCTTTACTGGCATTATGAAAAAAATGTCTGTTATACTTCACCTTAAAGTGGAGCTACAGAAAAAAGGTTTTCTAATTTATCATAGAGTGTGGGAAGTTAAATAGAGTTTTTTCTTTTTTATCACTCCCCTCATCCCCCAAACATAATTTCTGCTCACTTTCTGTCCTTCAGACACAGTAAGAAAAAAGCGTAATCTATTCTCAGTGTCACAGATTGGGGTATAAAGGGTACAGACATAAGGGAGGCCAGATGATGCACAAGGTATCATCATCAATTGATTGTCCTTAGAAATTGATCAGTAAACTGACAAATGTTCATAAAAATAACAAAAATACGTAATTCAGACACAGGAAACAATCGGAATCAACACCCTTTGTTAATACACTTTGCTTTCCAGCAGACTGGCACACAAGCTTTCACAGACCACAAAAATTGCTCAGATTTGACCCAGGTCTGATTTTAGATCTTAGCTTTATACCTTAGAGGACACTCAGGAATTTCCTCCCACCCAAACTCATTGAAATGGAGGATGGAAGGTGTTGGTTAGTGCATCTTACCGGATTTGCAAAGGTAGGATTTTGGTGATCCCAATCTAAAGTAAGAGTAATGGTTTCAGCTCTTTTTCTGCTATGTGCAGAGACTAAACATGGGATGCTTTATTATTTGCAGAACCAGTATAATGTTTGGTCCCCGGCTTTACCCGGGGGTCCTCATGGGCAGGGCAAAGGGGTGTTTTCTTCGCTTCTCTCGGCAGGTACTTTTGGGGGAATCTTCCCTAGCAACCGGCTCCCATTGTCTGGAAATGTACAAAGAGCAAATGACTCCTGCGCTTGAGGGGTGGCCTTGCGGCTGGAATCCTGAAAATGCAATTCAGGTCAAATTGTAGTAAATTCAGGCTGTGCTGCCACTCTCAACAGGTCGTGGTAACCCAAAGCAGATACTGGAAAAGAGAAATGGACAGAGGGCGCACCAGCCTAGCGCATTATCTTTAAAACAATGATAGACATATATACACATTATACTCACAAAACAATTATGAAACACGGGCAATAAGCAATGAGGGACCACCAGGGGTCTCCACTGGGCATCCTCAGCTGCCGCAGGCCATGGAAGGATGTAGACCTCCAAAATGCGCTAGGCTGGTGTGCCCTCTGTCCATTTCTCTTTCCCATTGGCTGGAATTGGCAGTTTGTTTTTTGCGCCCTCTGCCTGCCTATAAGAAGCCGGACTCTGCTGTAGCTGCCAGCCACCTGAAGAGTGCTCCTGTGTGCCGCTTGTCAGCATGGTTTCTCTCCTTCATAGGCTGCTGGAAAATGCTGAAAGCTCTGGTGGTGAGGAGTGGCTAAGGTGTTGCTTAGCTGAAGACCCCCCTTTCTCATCCAGTCGACCCGCCTCTCTGACACCCATGCCGGTCCTGTGGAAGGACTCTGAGATTCTGATTCTGCAAGCAGCTCCTGCCCACCTGTAGGAGGAAAAGGAAGGAAGAAGACAGCAGCCCCAGCGGTTCCTTATCCCAGGGAAGATTTCAGTGCCTCTGGTTCTCGTCCTAAATACCAGAAAGGTGCCTCAGCTTTACCCTCCTTAGCTTCTCTACAATAGCCAAGCTCTGCATCTCCTCAAGTACAGAGTGCTGCCTCGGACAACCCATCTGGTGAGAACTCCTTTTCTTTTTTATCCGACCTAGGCTTTATTTTTAATTCTTTAGCTAATGCCTTTGCTTGTCTGTCAGAGGGGGAACAAAGGGCTCCCTCTCTCTCATTGCCAGGGCTCTTTTTGCAGGTGCTTTTCAGAATAACCAGCAATTACAGAATGTTGCAGGTCAGGCACCTCTCCCGGTGCATGAGGCACAGCCTTCTGGTGCTTTGCAAGGGGCACAAATATTTGGTGCTTCTCAGGAGACACAGACTTGTGATGCTTCTCTTGATGCTCCTTCAGGTGTACAGTGCCCTGTATTTCACAGCTAGGCGCACAGTATTCTTTTTTTTTTTTCCATCAAGTAAAGTTTATTGAAAAGATCGTAATAGAACATTATAAACAAGTGTCAAACATAGAACAGTATCACACAGGAACAACAATATATCCGGGAAATCCTTTCATCACATATATCATAAAGAGGGAAAAACAGGAAGAGAATAAGTAAAACAGTAACATTTGAATGATTGCCACTGCCGCGAGTTAACAAAGACATAACAATAATATATGTGGCCGGATCGTAACAATAGGGTTAGCTTGACCTTACGTTTTTTCGCAGTACATAAAGAGGTAGGGTTCCCTAAGCTTGACTTATCTGACTCCAATGACTCCCTTTGAGCGTTAGTATGCTTCGAGTTGGTCATATGAGGGTGGGAGGGGGACCATCATTGGTCAGTTGCGTTTATTCCAGGAGTATATAGGTTATCTTCAAACGTGGTTGGCGTGATGGACTGTCCAGCGTGTTTAAGTCAAATAAAAGGTGCACATGCAAAGATAAGTATAATGTAGCCGTATCGCTTGGCTGACATTGTTCAAGCTGTTATCTGTTATTAAAGTTCTGCAAAGACAGTGACTTTGGAATTATGGGAGATGTAGTCCGGGAGGAGCCAGGATCATAGACTGCTGTGAGAGAGAGACTCTTCTCCCAGGGAGCAATGGGATGCGCGGAGCTTGCTGGGAGTGTCTTTATAAAAGGGGGCGGGATCTATTCTCGCTCTCTTGCCTCGAGGAAAGCACACTGGAAGGAAGGGGAAGAGCCGCTGCGGATCGCAGGAGAATAGGCCGAGGCCTAGTGGCGGACAGCTGAAGCGGGCGGTGTGAGTGTGTGTTTCGGTAGCGTGACCGAGTGGAAGGTGGCTGGCAGGCAGAAGGAGACACTGAGCAGAGTGGAGTTCCCGGTTTGGGTGAGAGACATCCAGTATCTACATCTGCATTACTCACAGACCTAGGCTGAGTTAGGGCAGGACTACCAAACTGTTTGCTTCAACAAGGCCATACTGACATACAGTTAAACCACTGGACACTGCAGTTATACATATAGTGCAAGGTGGGTAAACTAGGCCTCAAGCCCTCCACTCAGTCCTAGGCTGTTAGTTGTTGGGACGCATCAGGGTCTGTTTGCTTACATCTCTGTGGATTACAATTATTGATTGCTTTGGGGAATACAGTTAATCATCATTACCTTCATTGGATTAAAATTACTTTCCTGGGATTGTTGGGATTTCCTTCCTGGTGAAGACTAGTGAGGCCTCACTCTTCAGGAGACTCTTGCAATTCAGCATAAAGGGGCCCCTGTTAGTACACATAGTGCACCCTGATAGTAATCTAGCATTGTTATATTGTTTATTCTACATTAAGTTACTAAGTGTAGTTGTTCTAATCTGTGGTCACTCTCCAAGTACACTAATACAATTCGATGTATCTTTTTTGTACTGAATGCAGTCCTCTAGCATACATACGAATTTATTTGCATATGTATGTGCGGCCTGTGTTCCAGATCCTGAGTGCTGAACTAAACCTAAATCTTTGGTTGGGAATTCAGGATCTACTTCCTTGGCAACATTTGCATTATCTTTGATTCTGTTTGTATACTCTTGTTTATTTCAAAAGTCAAAAGCAGATATTTCACTGCAATACTTGTGGTCTCAATCATTCAGAATGACAGAACAAATAGTGTCAGTTGGGTTGGAGCAGGCTCAGGGCCGAAGAAGTGAAGAGGATACCCATGCAATAAGCCATCCCCCTTGGGGGCAGGGCTATATTTGGGGGCTCGTCCTGGATGCCCCTCCCAGAGGGCCAGCAGCCGGAGCAGCAATGAACCCTGCCCTTGCTCGGTCCTGAGAACAGTATCAAGGAGCCGGTTTAGATCAAAGTGTGGTCCTGGAAGTTGCAGGATATGAACACACAGAGACTGAGATCCCTGTTGCGTCACTACACACATGACTTTCTGAAGGGATCAAAGTCACGTGTGTAGTGACGCAACGCGTCTGGAGGAGCCAGGTGACGTCACTTCCGGTTTACGGCCGTAACCTGAAGTCGGGATTTACAACGCATAGGCGGTCTACATTTACTTGCTTGTGTTCCTTTACTTTATTGTAAGTGTATTTTTATTATTAAACATCGTTATACCTTACATACTGCACCATGATGGCCTTTTTTTGATTTCCCCCATACATGACAATATCCATATACTTGGGAAATATACCAGCAGCTGATTATCTGGTTAGCCACACGGGGAGAGAGGCTCTTTATCCCAGAGTTCATCATTCATCTTGCACCATAAGAGATCTCGGATATATCCAGAGGCTGATTATCCTTAATAGCGGAGTGATTCCCACGGAGGGGGGAGAGGTGTTGTATCCCATAATCCATGATCCATTCTACATCATAAGAGGTCCAGGATATACATTAGGAGGTTCTAACACGCTCTCTGTGAGTGTGCATAGAGGCCATTGCACACATTCACTGTAACCCTTTGCAGTGACACATCTTCTGGCAACGTTGTTTTACATCACATTCTTCACTATTTTTGTGGACTTTTTTTCTAGCTTTATTTCAAGTCATTTCTTGGCTGATTTACTTTCTGTGCACCTTTATTATTATTTATTGGACATTACCGGATTTAGTGCACTTATTATTATCATCACCTTTGTGGAGCACACATATCACATGTCACCATTTGTATTCTGATTTTTTTCTGCAAGTTTGATATTTTGTGCACAATTTATACGTTATTGTAATCACAGTATCATAGGTGTCCTTTATTTTCATACTTTGACACATTATGCTTCTTGTTGGATCTATTTGCACCATATATTCATTGCTGGATCTATCTTATTTGTATTGTTTATGAATTAGTGCCAATTTTTTTGAATATTTGCACTATATACACTTTATTGTGTTCACATCTTTTATGATTTATGAATTAGCGCCGATTTTTGTGATCATTTACATCTAAAGCAGTGGTCCTCAATCCTGGTCCTCAGGGGCCCACTAACAGGCCAGGTTTGCAAGATAACTGAAATACTTCCCAGGTGATATAATTTTCTGCTCAGTGATTGCAGTACTCTAGTCTGCATCTCCCTAATGTAATACTTAAAATCTGGCCTGTTAGTGGGCCCTGAGGACCGGAGTTGAGGACCACTGATCTAAAGGATCCAATCTTTTCTCCCCTCGGGATAGAGGGTGTTTTGCCTGCGGAGAGAAGGGGCATTTCAGGGCCCAATGCCCGAAGCCAGGACTTAGTCATGAAACAATGGAGGAGTTGTTGAGGGTTATACAGAAGTTCTTTCTTAACAAGAAGGCGGAAAACTTCAGGGGACCTCAGTGAAGGAGCCAGTTGAGAGTCCCGCTAAAAGTCCGAGTTCCAGCAGTTTTCAGAGTACTTACGGTCACAATCAGATGGGATGTGCCCCCCCATCTGTCCCCAATACCTCCATATTTTTGTGGGGATCCCTCGAGTGGGGTAAAGAGACACAGGGGGTCGGTACCTCCACTCCCCTACCGCCGAGAGAGTTTAGAACCCCAAAGACTAGATCTGTCAAGGTGCAAACCATCGAGCTTCCTGAAAGAACCAGACCCCAGAAGGCGAAGAGTTCCAGTAACAAGGTCTGTCGAAAACTGTTCCAGCCCAGCAGAGAAGTGGTACCCAAGAACCTAGTGGGGCCATCCCCGGTGGTAGCACTGCAAGTGGAAGGCATTTATACTAAGGCCTTGTTGGACACGCGCGCTCAAGTGACATTGCTATACAATTACTTCTACCGGAAGCATTTGAGACACATTCCCTTGTGCAAGTTAGAAGAACTGCAGATCTGGGGTTTAGGGGCCCAAAAGTTCCCCTATGATGGGGTATATTACTTTGAAGATATCACTTCAACCAACAAAAGGGGCGAAGATGGAAGTGTTCGATACTTTGGCCGTGGTGTGCCCTCGACCCCCAGGTTCTAAACAAAAGTCCTTGATAATTGGCACAAACACAGGTTTGGTTCGACGGATGTTCATCCCTTTAGCGGCCCAAGGATCTACAGGGGAAGAGGTGCATCTTAAGCTAAGGACAGCTTTCCAATTAGTGCTGCAGGAGCAGAAGACCCCAATTGAAGAAGTGGGGAAGCTTTGGAGGCTGGACACCAAAGAGCGGGTGTTACAGCCAGGAGAAAGAACCTGCATGAAGGCTGTGGTGAAGTTGTCACGGAATCAACCGGGGCCTTTTGTGATGGTGGAAGGGGATCTGTTGGCAGAGGACAGCGGGATTGAGCTGGTGCCAGAAGTGGTCCCGACCAAAGTGCTACAGAAAAATGGTGGGAAGATCCCTGTAAGTATCCGAAATGTTACCACTCAGCCTGTGCGTTCGAAGCTCAGGATGGTGTTAGGACATGTGAGTGCTGCCTCCCCACTTAGCCTTTCTGAGCTGAAGGAAGAGAGGAGTAGAGAGAAGAAGTCAGAGGGTACTTCCCCTGCTTGCCCAGCTGTTCCTTTCAAGTGGGGGGAGCAAGTGAAGACCCAGTTGTCTTGGTGGGAGAAATTATTTTCAAGAAACGATTACGATGTAAGCTGTGCTAAAAGTGCCCAACATCGGATCCGCCTCAGTGAGGACAAGCCTTTCAGAGAAAGAGCTTGAAGAATACCTCTGAGTGACTTAGAAGATCTCCGTGAACATTTGGCAGAACTGAAGAGGTCAGGAGTTATACCGTGAACAGTTGGCAGAACTGAAGAGGTCAGGAGTTATACGGGAGTCCTGTAGTCCCTATGCTTCCCCCATAGTTGTGGTACGCAAAAAGAATGGAACCATTAGGATGTATATTGATTACCCTACCCTAAACCAGTGTTTCTCAACTCCGGTCCTCAGGGCACACTAACAGGCCAGATTTTAAGTATCACCTTGGGGAGATGCAGACTAGAGTACTGCAATCACTGAGCAGCAAATGATATCACCTGTGATGTATTTCAGTTTTCTTGCAAACCTGGCCTGTTAGTGTGCCCTGAGGACCGGAGTTGAGAAACACTGCCCTAAACCATCGAACCATCCCAGATCAATATACCACCCCTCGGATAGTAGATGCTTTGCAGTACCTGTCAGGAGCTAAATGGTTCAGCGTTTTGTATCTGAAGAGTGGGTATATTCAAATACCCATGCATCCTTAAAAAAGAGAAAAGACTGCTTTCATTAGCCCTTTAGGCTTCTTCGAGTTTAATCGTATGCCCCAAGGATTGGCCGTGGCCCCAGCGACCTTCCAGAGGCTCATTGAGAATACAGTGGGAGACATGTACTTGATGTTCTGGTCTACCTCGATGACATCATTGTCTTTGGGAAGACTTTGGAGGAGCATGAAGCCCATTTGGAGAAGGTGTTTAAAGGCTTTATGAAGAAGGGTTGAAGTTGTCCCTGGAGAAATGCCAATTCTGTCAGACTTCTGTCACCTATCTAGGACACGTGGTGTCCACTGCAGGAGTATCCACTGATTTGAAGAAGTTGGAGGCTGTTACTACTTGGCCTAGACCTACAAATGTGATGGAGTTACGGTCCTTCTTGGGTTTTTGCTCTTACTACCGGAGGTTTGTTAAGAATTTCTCTCAGATAGCCAGTCCTTTGAATGAAGTCTTTGCAGCCGAGTGCGTAGGGTACGGCGTGCTGACGTCACTGCGCTGCCCTGAGGACGGGCTACACGAGAGCCGGCCGGCTTCTTGAACATGCGAGTTTTTATCTGTATCATGTGAGTGTTATTTTATATTTATTTAATAAATGCTGTACGGTATCACACTATCTAGTCCACTTTTTCTTTATGGTGTATTGAGCTCCATCTTGTGGACAATACTGGCACTACTATCCACTTCTGGCCGTAACCTGGGGGTTTGCTGGAGTTGGGATCTCTTCAGAGTGGCGCTGTGAGGAACCATACATAGAGGCTCATTTATACCAGAATCTGGTAAGGAGACATGCATGTCACTTGTGTGGGAGCACCATGGTGATTTGCATTACAGGATCATTTCCATTCACTTCACTCATTACTTTGATTCTGGAATTTATTTTTGGGACTCTACTAAGTTCTATTATGGACTAACCTTATTTGATTTATTGTTCACCTAATATTCATGTGTTTGTGATTTACGGTCACAATCATTGCACTTTATTTTTTGTCTGGTCATCTAGTGTTTTTACTGTTTTAGGTTTATTCATTTATTTACTTATCCATATGTTTGTGATTCAGTGGTCACCAGATATACACATATTCACTATTTTTGTTGCCTTAAGTGGGCTGTAGTGGATAAGCTGAGGGACTACCTCTATGGGGCCTACTTCGTTGTCAAAACTGATAACAACCCCTTGACATACTTACCGACGACTGCCAAGTTGGACGCCACCGGCCATAGGTGGTTAGCTGCCCTCTCTGAGTTCCAGTTTAGCTTAAAGTATCGACCTGGCAAAGGAAACTTAGATGCCAATGCTTTGTCTAGGCGGCCTCATCCTGCTGAGAACAAAGAACAGGAGTGGGTGCATCTCACCTCTGAGGGAGTGCAAGCCACCTGCCAAGGAGTTGAGTACCGCATGAAGGGAGCCATGGGAGCCAAAGTAGTTGGAGTTTCCCCTTCAGGGGTGCGCAAGTGTTATTGTGACTTGACTCAAGTTATTGTGACTTGACTCAAGTGAAGAACTTCCTCAGTTATCAAAAGAGGATGTGAGGAAAGCACAGAGAGAAGATCCTTTGGGAGCAGTAATGCAAAAAGCTTTGAAGGCCAATAATCCCAAACTCCTATTTGAGAGTCTTGTAGTGGAGGCCAAGGTAGTCCATCGGGACTGGGAACGAATAAAGCTAAGCGACTGAGTAATTTATCGGATAAACGCTGTAGAAGAGTCAGATGGAGTGTGTCAGCTATTCCTGCCAGAAAAATACGGGCTGACTGTTCCTGCAGCTCTACATGACTCACATGGACATTTAGGGCCTGACAGGACCTTTCAGTTGGTCAGGGATAGGTTCTATTGGCCATTCATGAGAAAGGAAGTGGAAGCTTACTGCCACTCGTGTATACACTGCATCCAGAGGAAGACTCTACCACATCGAGCGGCTGCCATTGGTCATCTACGAAGTCATGGTCCCATCGAGTTGGTGTCTATAGACTTCCTGTGTCTCGAACCAGATTTGGGTGGGCATGGAAATATTTTGGTAGTGACCGACCATTTCACCTGATATGCTCAGGCTTTTCCAATTCGGGATCAGAGGGCTAGTATGGTGGCCAAGGTGTTAGTTGAGAAATTCTTTGTCCACTACGGGTTGCCACAAAGATTACATTCTGATCAAGGAAGAGACTTCGAAAGTAAGCTGATAAAAAAATTGTGCGGGCTGCTGAATATACAAAAATCCAGAACTACTCCCTATCACCCTCAGGAGGATCCTCAGCCGGAGAGATTCAATCGAACATTGCTGAATATGTTGGGGACACTACTTCTGGAAAAGAAGCAGAAATGGAGTGAATATGTTCCAGTCCTAATTCAGGCTTACAATACTACTGTTAACGACTCCACAGGGTTTTCCCCGTATTTCCTCATGTTTGGGAGAGAAGCTCGACTGCCTGTCGACTTAGCTTTTAGTACCTCTGTGGATCATACATCGCAGGCCTCCTACAGGAGCTATGTCGACAGACTTCGGCGAAATTTGAAATTTGCTCATGAGAAGGCGATGGAAGCCTTGGCAGGTAGAGAACAACGGAATAAGAGGAACTTTGATTTGAAAGTGAGAGTGAAAGCTCTGCAGCCCGGTAATAAAGTGCTTCTGAGAAATTTGTGGGTGCCTGGGAAGCATAAGTTGGCTGATAGCTGGCGTTCTCAGCCCTTTGTTGGCGTTCTCAGCCCTTTGTCATTCACAGGAAGCTACCTGGGCTACCTGTCTACCAAATTCACCCAGAGGATAAGGTAGGACCGCTTAAGACTTGGCACAGGAATCCTCTATTGCCTATTTCTGAAGCAGTTAGAACCTTGTCTGAATGGAATGAAAAGGAGGATGCTCCTAAGGCCCCTAGACTACGGTCTCGACCTTCCAGAAGCTCTAGCCCAAAATCTGCAAGTGTAATTGATGAAGAAGGGGACAGTGATAATGAAAGTGTCGTTTTAGACTGGTGGTGGCCAACCAGGACCTCCCACAAATGAACTGCTCAGTGCCCATCCTAGGATGACAGCATACGAAAAGTGATACAAAAACTAAGTCAGGAATCCTTATTCTCTCTCCCCTCGTGGCCCACCCCACCGGAGCCTCAGGCCATGCCCGGCTCCAAGTCCTGCTTGTCTACCGTAGATGTAGAAGTAACCCATACCTGCCAGACTTTTTCATATTTCTTAGGGCAATTCCTGGAGATATATTTCACCTTGTACAATGGCACTACAGCATTAACCAGTCCCTTCCAAAAACCCATGGCTGGGGGAGGTGCGATTTCCATTTGAGAACTATCGCCTTCCTTGCATAGAACAACAGGATACCTATAAGGGTGCGTGTTGCCCTGGCTGTCGCCAACTGGTCTACCATGCCAAGGAGACAAACCCCCACCATTAAAGGAATCGATGCAGAAGTCAGGGTAGAGATAAAGCGAGTCACCTCCAACCAATAGGAGGCGATCTGCAGGCAGTTCCAGAAAATATGGGAAAAGCCTGTAGAAGCACAAGAACATCTCCAGCAAGAAGCCGAGACACTGGGGTAAATACGGTGTAACCACTGAGGAGTATAATATATTCTATGCAGGATTTTAAATTGAATCAAAACATCCCTGGTCGCTATAAGCGGCTGAAACGAACTGTCCCACATATCCTCCCAGTCCTCATCATCCAGTCCCTCCTTCTCCGCGCTCCACGCCGCCCGCAATCCTGTCAGCCCGGCATGAAAAGAGGGCAATAGGGCCCTATAAATGATGGACAGAGGTTTGTGCAGACCAGGGTCCCACAGCTGGGATTCAAAGTCACTGCGCTCCAGGCTAGCCACAGGAAAGGTGAACTGCGCACGGTAGGCATGGCAGAGTTGGAGGAACCTGAATAAGAAGGAATTAGGAAGCTGAAACTTAGCTTTAAGGTCGTCAAATGTGGCAAGGGCGCTGCCAACGCTGATATTTGCCAGAGTCTTGATGCCCCAGGTGGCCCACAGGACGGGGTCCGAAATAGACAGGAACTCTGCTAAGTGGGGTTTGAACCAGAGCGGGGTGTCCGGAGACCACTGAGCCCGTCTCCGCTCAGGCGCAACCACCAGTAGCATCCATACCCTCACCACCACCCGCATAGCCAGAGTCAAAGGGGGATACGAAACCCTCAGGCTCCTGTAGAGGGCGTTGTGGAGGGTCTCGTAAGAACCAGCATAGACTGCCTCTGGGATAACCGAGGAGTTATCGTCAGACAGAAGCCAATTGTGAGCATGACCTAGCATAGCTGCAAGGTAGTAAGAATAGAAATCCAGGCAGGCAAGCCCCCCCTGTGTTTTGGGCCTACGGAGTATTCTTTTACTAAACCGTGCAGGACGAGAGGACCACAAAAAAGTTGTCCCAAGGGAGTCTAATTGGGCAAAATACGACTTAGGAATCCAAACGGCTGAATGTCTAAGGGTATAAAGGAGAACCGGGAGACTTTTCATTTTCAACAAATTCATCCTACCAATGAGGGATAATGGGAGCTGGGACCAAGCCCTCAACCGCTGTTTACACCAGAGTATCTTGGGCTGCACATTAAGTTTGAGAAAGTCCCGAGTGTCTGAGGAGATGTGAATACCTAAATATTTGATATTGTGGGCCAGTCGTAGCGGAGACACAGGGTCCCAAGCGGCAGCGGCTCCCTCGTCGATGGGTAGGACCAGGGACTTGTCCCAGTTAGTGCGCAGACCAGAAACATCTGCAAATAAAGCCATGATATGTAGGGATTCAGCGAGCGAAGGGCCAGGTTCCCCCAGGAAAAGGATGAGATCATCTGCGTACAGTGGCAGTTTCTCCACAATGGGGCCAACGCAAATCCCCTGCACCCCTGGGGCCTTCCGCAAGGTCTCAGCCAACTGCTCCATTGCAAGTGCAAAAAAGGGCCGGGGACAGCGGGCAACCCTGTCTTGTTCCCCTCCTGATGTCAAAGGGAGGCGATAGCTTCCCACTCAATTTGATGCGAGCCGTAGGCATGCAATATAGTAAGCCGGCACTGCGTTACTTTAACAGAAAATTGCGCGGTCGTGTGACACTGTACCCAAATTAATTTTATGTCCTTTTTTTTTTGCCACAAATAGAGCTTTCTTTTGGTGGCATTTGATCACCTGTGCGATTTTTAATTTTTTAAAAAAAGAGTGACAATTTTGAAAAAAAAAAACAATATTTTTAACATTCTGATATATAACATTCCCCCAAAAAAATGTACAAATCAAAATGTTTTAACATTTTAGGCCAATTTGTTTTCTGCTACATATTTTTGGTAAAAAAAAGAAACAAAATTGCAATAAGCGTTTTTTGATTGGTTTGCGCAAAAGTTACAAACTATGGGAAAGATGTCATTTTTATTTATTTTTTTACAAGTCATGGCAGCGATCTGCGATTTTTTGCGGGACTGCGACATTGCGGCGGACAGATGGGATCCCTAACTGATATTTGACACTTTTGGGGGGACCAGTGACATTACTACAGTAATCAGTGCTAAAATATGCACAGTTACTGTAATAATGACACTGGCAGGGAAGGGGTTAACACTGTTGGTGATCAAGGGGTTAAATGTGTGCCTCATGCTTACTGATGTGTGTGGGGGGAGGGGGTTGTGTGACACAGACACAGATCGCAGGTTCAGCTATGCTGAATCCTGTGATCTGTCCCTGTCTGTCACAGAGAAGATCTGCCCGCTTTGTTTACACAAGCGGGCGGATTTTCTCACGGTTTCCCCAAAGATCGGAGAAGATAGACGGTGATCGCCATCTCTCCTCCTCTGGCCCGACTCCCGCTGTGTTTAAACACAGTGGGAGCGAGCCTGCGGCGGCGCGTTTGCGCCGCCGAGAAAGGGAGGTGTCCAGCGACGTAGGTCTACGACGCTAGACCCAGGGCTGCCACCTTGCTGCAGTAGCAGCAACGTGAGAGGTCCTTATGTGGTTAATGCAGTCGCACCTCCTTCTGATGCATCTGTCACACTGACTACGCAGCACAAGACAGCACAGCAGCAAGGAGTTTTGTATCAGGAGTGGAGCCTGATGGGGATTTCCAATCAGGCCTGCTCCCATTGTGTTTGACAGCAGGTAGTGGACAGATCATTAGCCAATAGAGAGCCTGCTATTGGTTGTAGAATCCACCCATGGTCTGCAGTCTGGTACATGTTAAGAGTGGATCAGATGGGGAATTAGTGTCTCAGGTTCTCCATCAGGCTATGCCCATTGCAGCATCACCAGTTGGTGGGAGGCTGTCAACTGTGAAGCCCAGGGTGTCCTAATCAACCAGTGATAGGAAGGAGGTAGTATGCTGCTCTGCTACACTACGTACAGGTATAGGAACTGTGTCTCTGTACCCCAATTTACACCTGGTCTTTTGAATTGAGTGTAGTAAATGCACCACTTTGTAAAAGTGGCACTGTTAGGAAATACCTAAATGGCTGCATATGTCAGTAAAGCTACGGAATTGGGTGGCAGAAGTTCTTGAATCTGCTGCAGGCTTATTTAGAGGGACATAATGTAGCACCAGAAAAGTGTTGGTGGGATTAATTAAATTCACCCGAAAAGGTCTAACAATATCCATATTGTTTACTGTCATATTGTGTCTGTGTGGAAGCTGCTCCTCGATTCTTGGGCTAGTGACACCTGTCAGTGAATCAGAAACTGAAAAGAAGGGACACTCACAATTCTAATGATTTTTTTTTTTTTTTTTACACCTTGTGCAGGGGCCATGCTACCGTTACTCTGTATTGTTCCAATTTAAGTATATGTCCTGCCCAAGCAAGGACAATTCTAATGCTTCTTAAATTATAAGTTCACCTTTTTACAAAAAATAATAAATGTCTATTTTTTGCAGTTAAAAAATGTGCATTTATTATTTTTTGTTGTAGGAGCCTTTAACATCAGCAGATCGCTGATGCCATGCAGGACTCCTGCAGACCTGTCAGTGTACCTTGTATGGGCAAGCCGATACACTCTGACATGAAGAGACCATAAATTACCACAGCGTTCACAGCACCATGGTAGCTCATTAAGAACTACAAGCGGTCATCCAGTCCAGTGAAAAGTCATCCAGAAATTCGACCCCTGTCCTACTTCCCCCACCGCCACTTGCCCATTCACAAAGTGCAAGGCTTCACTGCTGGTTTCCCTTACCTGAGATGGCGGCGGCAGCACTCGAAAGCCGAATGAAAAATCAGGTCGGTTGAAGACACTGCTGCATTCGTGGACTAAGTGTCCTAATATATTGGACCCAGTATTGATAGCTGCTGACTTTTATTTTTTTATGAAGGAACCTGGAACTCCGCTTTAAAGCCTAACTTCATGTTATTTGTCACTTGAATTGATTGTTTGGACCAAGCTGGTGCAAACTGTGATGGGAGTCACTTTGGGCATGGGGGTTGTGGACCCCAAATTCCTTTAGAGAGGTTGGGGGGCACCATGCCCAGCCTTATGAGGTTCTCTTATGTCTAAGTCACCCTGCATCTGTTATGGATGCAGGGTGACCAGGAGGGTGGTGAACACTGAAAATATGGTTTGAACTACTACAAATGGGACAGTCATATTCAGGAATAATGTCGCCCTTGTAATATGAAGATTTTTATTCCCTGTACAGCATGAGGTCTCTAACCAGAAAGTTCAACTCCTAATATGGTCATTCCAGGAAGTTCAATGAGGAGACGGACCATCTAAACAATGTTGCTTTTGGTCTGAGGTGGCTTTCCATTCACCTATTGTCAGGTGTGCTAATGACCTCACCTGTTGTCTGCTAAGGGTTGTATTGACACTCAGAGTAATGTGTATTGAGGGCTCGTTAGGGAACCATTGTTCTGTGTCTGGCTATTGTGTACATTGATTGCCCCCTGGGGCTTCTGTCTCCTTGCACATGGCAGAGATTCTGGTCAAGCTATCTGACCAATCACTGCTGACTCATTTTCAAGCCCTCATTTGCATGGCTGGAGAGGACCTTATTGGGAACTGCAGGTACTGTGCAATTGACCAATGGGAAATCGGTTGTTGGGGGAAGGATGTTCCAAATTCTGTATAAAAGTGTGCTGTGTTTTTCCAATAAATTGTCTTCCTGTTTGAACTTACGTACAGCCTGCCTGGTGTGTGTTCTAATGGACTCCGGACGGCACATAGCTGTAGTTCGGATCCCGGATCCTTGGTTGACCGAACCTTCAGACGTTGCGATCTGCAAGCTGACTCACTAGAAACAGAGGAGTGTCGGGAGAGCGGACAGAGCGAGCAAGGGTCTCGTCACATTGGTTGGCAGCGGTGGGATTGGCTCTCCAGTTACCGGGACACTCCAAACCACCACAGTCAATGACTAGCTATGCAGCATGCAGGAGAGCCATGCTGAAGAACAAGGCCACCCTGATCAGTGAGCTAACTGAGATGGATCAGAGGGATGGTGATGCAGGACCCCGGTCAGTTGAAGACTTGTTTCAGCAACGAGTTCGAGAGCGGTTGGCATTATATGGTGCCAACCCATCAGAGACCGCCATACAGAATGCTATTAGAGACATCCAGCTGCAGGATGAGCGACAAGAGAGAGAGAGCAGCAACATGAGCAGAGAATGGCAGAAATACGGCAATTGGAGAAAACGCCGAAAGATGCAGCGTCCCCATATGAGGAGGAGTTTCGCTGGAGGTTGCAGCAACACTTGGTCCAACAGGATGGGCCTGGATCAGAGGAAGCCATACTGGACTGGAGAGATTTCACTCGAAAGGAAATGTGGTATGAGGCTTTAGAGGATGTGCAGTGGAGGCGGAGAGAGAACCTTCCCAGCGAAGAACAGCGGTTCCAGGTATACGTTGCCCTGCGGTTACCTTTCCTAGGACAGCAACCCCGGGATGAGTGGGTGACGGAGCTGAGGAACCTGATTTGGAAGGAGTTGTGGCTGGATGAAGCTTACCGGGCACTAAAGTGGTACGCCACCAGCGACAACCACTGGATGGCTGATGACAATATGCCGGAAGGTGAAGACTATAGTGGCCCGGGCTTGCTGTGGATGGCCTTTGAGGAGAGGGACTTTGGATGTCCTGCAGAGTTTCGGCGCTGGGAAATCCAGGACACCAGGGAAGCCCTACTGGGTCTCCCCAAAGGGGATGACTTGGGGTCAGACCTGATTCATCTGGTCGGAATGGAGTGGGAACTGGAGAAGGACTACCAACGCCTGCTCTGCTCCATTCCACCCCAATCTACCCTGCAAGCAGAGCCGGAGTCCTGGGTGGCAGATCAAGACCCACAACCCTTGAGTTGGAGAGACAATACAGACTGGTGGTACTGGGAAGACCCACCGATGGCAGGTGGAGATGGGACCGAGGTCTCTCTACTGGCCCTACAGGGAGGCTGGGCAGCCGATCCAGGTCCCCAGCTACAGCAGGAGTTACAGGGAGCCAAAGGTGTCGTCCTTCCTTCCAAGCAGGAGTGTATCTTCCAGGGAGAGGAGACAACTATTCCTTCTCCCCAACCACAGGGAGACTACAGCCCTGACCCCAATGGTGCAGATGGGACTGCGGTCTCTGCACCAGACCTACAGGGATGTTGGGCAGCCAGTCCAGATCCCCAACCTACCCCGCAGGTATACCAGGGGGAGGAGGTAAGCGATCCCTCCTCTCTACAGCAGACCCCCAACCAGGTTCTGGGGGTAGTATTCACCAACCCCAACCCAGCAGAAGAGCTGGTGACAGGGCAGAGTGCTACCAACCTCTGCCCAGCACCTGCAAAAGCTACAATCTCCACCTGTACACCCCAGGGATGCTGGGCAGTCGGCCCAGATCCCCAAAAGCACGAGGAAGTGAGCCCATCCACCCTGTCCTCTCTCCAGCAGCTGAAAGGAATCCTGGGAGAAAGGCCAGTTCATGCTTCTTCCCCACGGCGGGGATGTTCTACAAGAGTGGCAGAGGTTGGCTGGGTGAGTGATGTTCTGTCCCGGACAATTTTTGTTGGGGTACTTTGTGGGTGCAGACATTGGAGGACTGGAACTATGGACTAACTTCGAAGTAAACCCGGTTAGGGTCTCCTTCTGTGTTAGTCTCCTGCCGAAAGGGGAGAAATGTGACGGGAGTCACTTTGGGCATGGGGGTTGAGGACCCCAAATTCCTTTAGAGAGGTTGGGGGGCACCATGCCCAGCCTTATGGGGCTCTCTTATGTCTAAGTCACCCTGCATCTGTTATGGATGCAGGGTAACCAGGAGGGTGGTGAACACTGAAAATATGGTTTGGACTACTACAAATGGGACAGTCATATTCAGGAATAATGTCACCCTTGTAATATGAAGATTTTTATTCCCTGTACAGCATGAGGTCTCTGACCAGGAAGTTCAACTCCTAATATGGTCATTCCAGGAAGTTCAATGAGGAGACGGACCGTCTAAACAATGTTGCTTTTGGTCTGAGGTGGCTTTCCATTCACCTATTGTCAGGTGTGCTAATGACCTCACCTGTTGTCTGCTAAGGGATGTATTGACACTCAGAGTAATGTGTATTGAGGGCTCGTTAGGGAACCATTGTTCTGTGTCTGGCTATTGTGTACATTGATTGCCCCCTGGGGCTTCTGTCTCCTTGCACATGGCAGTCCTTGTGGTCAAGCTATCTGACCAATCACTGCTGACTCATTTTCAAGCCCTCATTTGCATGGCTGGAGAGGACCTTATGGGGAACTGCAGGTACTGTGCAATTGACCAATGGGAAAGCGGTTGTTGGGGGAAGGATGTTCCAAATTCTGTATAAAAGTGTGCTGTGTTTTTCCAATAAATTGTCTTCCTGTTTGAACTTACATACAGCCTGCCTGGTGTGTGTTCTAATGGATTCCGGACGGCACATAGCTGTAGTTCGGATCCCGAATCCTTGGTTGACCGAACCTTCAGACGTTGCGATCTGCAAGCTGACTCACTAGAAACAGAGGAGTGTCGGGAGAGCGGACAGAGCGAGCAAGGGTCTCGTCACACAAACAAACTATTTGCTTCACTAACAGATGCAGCAGCTGTGAGCACTTCATAAACTGGATGTACAGTAGCTGTATGAATACAAAGTTTCCTCTAATTGGCTACGGCAATTGGCTAAGACATCACAATTGCTACCTCCGCCAATAAGAAAAAGTGTCAGGAACATAGTGCCAACCATCAGGCTAAAGCTTCCTGTCTGTACATGCACAGAGGCATAGGTGTGCACACCAACCTGAACTCTGCAATAGCCCTTTGTGGAACGGCCTTCAGGTCTTGTTCCTATTATCCAGTTGCTGTTACTGACCCAGCTTCCCCTCTGACCTTGCTCTCGGATTATCCTTGTATGCTCATGTTCGCTGTCTGCCTCTGCTGTCAACCTTGGCTTAGACTAGTGACCACACTTATGCCTAGCGAATTTGTACCTCGCTGCCTGATTGTTGTGGGCTTCTGCCTGTTCCTAACTCAAATTTTGCTCATGTCCTGTGTCCTTCTACTCCGCTATCACTTGACCAGGTTTGGGACCTGACTCCACCCCCAACTGGACTTGGCATCTTCACAGTGCGTTGTCAATTGTACCTCTGTTTGTCCGATACCAGCGCTCCCAAGTTCCTGTTCACAGTGTCTACACCTTGGCCTTTATTCTTTCCTTCACCCTTGCAGACCCTGTCTCATCGTAAATGGGGTGCTCAGAAATGCGCAAAAAGGCCCCGCTCACCATCTCAGGTTCTACATACAGGTAAGGGATGCTGCACTATGTACGTAGTAATGCCTAATGTACTTCTGGTATTTATTATCCCTTTAAGATCCTCTCACCATTTGATCTGGTTTGGTGGGGAAGGGGGGCGTGGGGTTGAGTTTCTATACCTTTTCTCTGGGGGATAAAAGCTGTGGATATGCTTGAGTTTGACACCCTTGCATTAAAAGAATGTTGATGAAAAAAACTTCTGTTTCAGGAACATTCATTTGATTTCCAAATTGAGCAGGAGGAGGATAGATTTTTTTTTTCCTCACAAATTTCTACTAGTGAATGTAGTTTTTGTTTGGGAAATTACATTAATTCCAAAATTGAATTGAAAAAGCAAACAAAATTTTAAAACACTTTAGAAAGACATCTGTCAAGTCATCTTGGGGGTTCTTCACTGTAAGAGCAGTAAGGATGTGGAATTTGTATGTCGTATCAGCAGGGAGCATCGATAGTTTCAAAAAATGATTAAATGGGCACCTTAAAGACCACAACATACAGGGGTATACAATGTACGGTTAACAGCAAACACTAACACTTTTTAACCACTTGCCGACTGCCGCAAGTACATATACTGCGGCGCTCAGCCCCTCCTGGGCAAAGCGACGGATCGCTACGTCGCTTGCCCACGAGCCTCTAGGGGGCGAGTGTGCGCCACCGGAGGCGCGCTCCCGCCCCCGCTCGTTCAGTAACATCCCTGCGCGAGTGACCGGCGGCTCTGATGTCCGCCGGTCACTCGCAATCTCCCGCTGGAGAGGGAGAAAGGCAGGCGGCTAGTGTAAACAAAGTCGCCTGTCATTCTCCCTGGTGTAACTGCAGAGACTATACGATCCTGCTATGTAGGATCATATGTCTCTGTGGTTACATCACAAGCCACGCCCCTTGACAGCTAGAATCACTAATAAAGTTAACCCTCTTCCCTGCCAGTGTAACTTTTACAGTAACAGTGCATATGTATAGCATATGTATAGCACTGATTACTGTAGTAATGTCACTGGTACCCCCCAAAGTGTCAAAAATGTCAGTCAAGGGTCCGATCTGTCCGCCGCAATGTTGCAGTCCTGCAAAAAAAAAAAAAACGCAGATCGCCGCCATTACTAGTTAAAAAAAAAAAAGCAATAAAAATGACATAAATCTTTCCCGTAGTTAGTAAACGCAATAACTTTTGCGCAAACCAATCAAAATCCGCTTATTGCGATTTTTTTTCTACCAAAAATATGTAGCAGAAAACAAATTGGCCTAAATTGTTACAAAATTTTGATTTTTACATTTTTTTTTGAGAATTTCATATAAAAAAAAATGTGAAAAATATTGTTATTTTTTCAAAATTGTCGCTCTTTTTTTGTTTATAGCGCATTAAAATCGCACAGGTGATCAAATACCACCAAAAGAAAGCTCTATTTGTGAGAAAAAAATGACGAGTATTTCATTTGGGTACAGCATTGCATGACCGCGCAATTGTCCGTTAAAATCACGCAGTGCCGAATCGCAAAATAGGCCCTGGTCTTTGAGCAGCCAAATCCTCCGGAGCTTTAGTGGTTAAGCGGTTACAGAAACAATGTTTTTCCCTTTTGTATAAATGTTTTACATAAATGAGTAAAAGCTGACCATTGTAAGCACCCCTGTCAGTGTTAAATGGTTTGTCTCAACCCTCACTGACACCTTTGCTGGACAGCTTGATCTGTTAAAGGAAGTTGAAAAGTAACAGACTTATTGGCCAGATCAACTACTGAAAATAAAGGGAAAAAGCCTAAAAAGAAAACAAATCCAGGCATCATATCTAAAGTTTAGTAAGCTGTAATATAAGTAATCTTTGTTTTCCTGTTTACTGTCACAAGTTAGCCTGTAGTTTTGTTTGTATACTCTTACCTCCTTGCTGCAGTGCTTCAATCTTGCTTCTTTTCACATGTGGTGTTTGGCTTCTTCTCATCACCTATGGGTGTCGCCTGGTCCACTGTGGGTTATATAATTTTCCTGTCTATTACTTCCTGAGTCACCTCCCCGTTTGCTTCCCTATATATACACACATGCTCAGTGCACTGCTCCTCCCTTGAGAAACTTCACTGTTCTCTGAGCTCACATCTGTATACCCCTAGTCTCAGTGGCGGCTGGTGCTCAAAATTTTTGGGGGGGGGGGGGGGGGGTGCAAAAAGAAAAATGTAATAGGCATTGCTTTGCGGTAAAAATTGCGTGACTTAACAAACAATCATTAGGTTGGTTCAAGATTGACCAGCGTGTCCCCATTCAATGCACAGTGACCAGCATGTTCCCCATCAATGCACAGTGTCCAGCATGTCCCCCATCAATGCACAGTGACCAGCATGCCCCCCATCAATGCACAGTGACCAGCATGTCCCCCATCAATGCACAGTGTCCAGCATGTCCCCCATCAATTCACAGTGACCAGCATGTCCACATTCAATGCACAGTGACCAGCATGTCCCCCATCAATGCACAGTGTCCAGCATGTCCCCATTCAATGCACAGTGACCAGCATGTCCCCATTCAATGCACAGTGACCAGTATGTCCCCCATCAATGCACAGTGACCAGCATGTCCCCCATCAATGCACAGTGTCCAGCATGTCCCCCATCAATGCACAGTGTCCAGCATGTCCCCCATCAATGCACAGTGACCATGACCAGCAGCATGTCCCCCCATCAATGCACAGTGACCACTGACCAGCATGTCCCCCATCAGGCCATCAATGCACAGTGACCACTGACCAGCATGTCCCCCATCAATGCACAGTGACCATGACCAGCAGCATGTCCCCCATCAATGCACAGTGACCACTGACCAGCATGTCCCCCATCAATGCACAGTGACCACTGACCAGCATGTCCCCCATCAATGCACAGTGACCATGACCAGCAGCATGTCCCCCCATCAATGCACAGTGACCATGACCAGCAGCATGTCCCCCCATCAATGCACAGTGACCACTGACCAGCATGTCCCCCATCAGGCCATCAATGCACAGTGACCACTGACCAGCATGTCCCCCATCAATGCACAGTGACCACTGACCAGCATGTCCCCCATCAGGCCATCAATGCACAGTGACCACTGACCAGCAGCATGTCCCCCATCAATGCACAGTGACCACTGACCAGCAGCATGTCCCCCATCAATGCACAGTGACCACTGACCAGCAGCATGTCCCCCATCAATGCACAGTGACCATTGACCAGCAGCATGTCCCCCATCAGGCCATCAATGCACAGTGACCACTGACCAGCAGCATGTCCCCCATCAGGCCATCAATGCACAGTGACCACTGACCAGCAGCATGTCCCCCATCAGGCCATCAATGCACAGTGACCACTGACCAGCAGCATGTTCCCCATCAATGCACAGTAACCACTGACCAGCAGCATGTCCCCCATCAATGCACAGTGACCACTGACCAGCAGCATGTCCCCCATCAATGCACAGTGACCACTGACCAGCAGCATGTCCCCCATCAATGCACAGTGACCACTGACCAGCAGCATGTCCCCCATCAGGCCATCAATGCACAGTGACCACTGACCAGCAGCATGTCCCCCATCAGGCCATCAATGCACAGTGACCACTGACCAGCATGTCCCCCATCAGGCCATCAATGCACAGTGACCACTGACCAGCATGTCCCCCATCAGGCCATCAATGCACAGTGACCACTGACCAGCAGCATGTCCCCCATCAGGCCATCAATGCACAGTGACCACTGACCAGCATGTCCCCCACCAGGCCATCAATGCACAGTGACCACTGACCAGCAGCATGTCCCCCATCAGGCCATCAATGCACAGTGACCACTGACCAGCAGCATGTCCCCCATCAGGCCATCAATGAACAGTGACCACTGACGAGCATGTCCCCCATCAGGCCATCAATGCACAGTGACCACTGACCAGCAGCATGTCCCCCATCAGGCCATCAATGCACAGTGACCACTGACCAGCAGCATGTCCCCCATCAGGCCATCAATGAACAGTGACCACTGACCAGCATGTCCCTCATCAGGCCATCAATGCACAGTGACCAGCATGTATTACAATGCAGAGAGAGACCAGCGTGAGTGCGTGCTCCCTTCATAGCAGCAGACAGGACAGGGTGCGGTGCGGTACGGGCCCCCCCCCCGGTGCGAGGCGGTGCGGCCCCCCCCCGAGGGTCCCACCCTGAGGCATCACTTACCGTTACCGGCGGAGTACTCTCTGCGAACGGCCAAGAACAAACTTCCTTCCGAGTCCCGACTTCGCCTCAGTCAGTCCTCACACGCGGCTGAGCTGCTCTCGCTCTCCTCTCCTCTCTGCACCGGCGGGCGGGAATGGAAGGTGATCGTGACGCCGGGGCGGTCCACCGCCCACACGCGTCACGTCACCAGGTCCATGTCCATGCCCGGACATCAGCAAAGTGGGGGGTGTCCGGGCGCATTGCTCTGCGCCCGATGACCCCCAGAAGGCCGCCAATCGGTGCCTCTGCCCGCCTAGTCTATTGTATCTGATTCACTGTGTACCGACCTCAGCTTCGTTGTCCCATCTGCGTTTGCTTGCTGACTGTCCTGACCTTGGCTTGTCTCGTGGACATCCTTTTGTCTGCTGTTTACTCTGCACATGCCAGCGGTCTCCGCATCTTCAGCTGGGCCTACCTGGGGGCCGCAACCTGGTTCCAGCCTGCTGCAAATCCATCCCCACCATCAGGGGCCCTGATGAAGAAGCAGGGTGGGGCTTAGACTCTGCACCCTGGGGAATCCTGAGCTGGGGATCTACAAGGGCTCACTTCCACAGATCCGCTGACATTTACTGCTTAATTTCAGCAGTAGTTACTGAGCTCTGTAAACAACATTCTTCTTTCAGCAAAGGTGATAAACATAATTAGCTAAATGCATGAATATGGGACTAGAGCTCCACTTGCTGGCTAAATATAAAGTGACAACATATCTTTATCCAATATTGCAGATTCGCCTGGCCTATTGCCCTACATTTATTTTTTTTACAAGGGAGGTCCATGGTTGAATACAAGGATGATGATGACATTAAGTTTGCTGAAGCCCAAGCATATGTTTTGTTCCCCAGTGATGACAGATTTTTGAGTACACTTATTTTTAAGTACAGGCACAATATTGCAAAATGTGTTATAAATGTTATACAAAATGTATTTTTGCATGTTTTGTATTTTAACATTGCCAACGCCATGTTACCAGTGGCACTTAGATTTTCTTGAAAAAACTTGAAAAAAGCTGTCCATGAGTATATTGATGTCATTGACAGCCTAAGGGTTCAGGCAAAATATCTTTAATAAAAAGAACATTTATGTACAGTGACTAAAAAAAAAAAAAAACAGGTTAAACCTTTCAGCTTTTTAAAGATAGCATTATTAGCTTAGGGCCAAATCTACCTTTTTATAATTTAGCTAAAGCAAGGAAAACCGCATCAATTTAGAGATAAGTCACGTATAATGTGAAAATCTCCTTTTAGGGATGGAAAAGATATTTCACGCGTCTTCTAGTAGCTGATGAAATTGCATGTTTAACAGTTTTGCACATTAAGCCCAGGAGATTCTGAGCTAACATACATTGAATGTTGTCTAGATGCACACAGAATTTTACAGTAAAAACAAAAAAAAAAGTATTTGAAAAAAATCATAGTAATGGAAAACTGTTCTCAGAACATCCCTGCTTAAAAAAACAAGTATATTTTAAAATGAATTTTGTAAAGCAAGTACCCACTACACATGGATACAATTTTTTTCATCATGTGGGATTTATGCACAAAACTACTAATCAATTGATATAGGTAAAGTTCATGACTTTGATATGATCTTGGATATTAGATTTACATTAAACCTTTGATTTTTAATTGATCTTTCTTAAAGCAGAACAAAATGCACCAATTTACATTAAATTCAAGGCATGTTTCAGGTGATAACTGTCACATTTACTAGTCATTGTTATCTATGTCAGCTCATAACCAGACTTTCAAGCCATTATATGGCTAGTGTCATAGCTCATGACGTGCATAATCAAGGCAACTGCAGATCAGACAAAGATGGCACCTTCCTCATCTGGAAAGGGTAGGATGGTTTAGTTCCACTTTAACCACTTCCCGCCCACCCTATAGGCAAATGACGGCGGGAAGGTGGTTGTATTATCCTGACCGGACGTCATATGATGGTGGCAGAATAATGCTCTCTGCGCGCCCCTGACTCTGACACACCACATCTCCGATCTCGGTAAAGAGCCCACTGTGTGTCCAATCTATGTGTCCAATCACAGCTGGTCACATAGTAAATAGGAAGTGCTGTTGATTGGCTTTCCTCAGTTTGTGCCTGACAGGCACGAGTAGAGGAGAGCCAATCTGCGGCTCTCCTGACAGGGGGGCTCTGCACTGGTAATCAGAGCATTGATTACCAGTGCAGACCCTTGGGGGGGTTTCACTAGAACCACCAGGGATGCCCACCCATGACCCCAGGGATGCCCACCGTGGCCATCTGTTCCCTCCCCTTCAGTGCAGCCTGCCAGTGTCCTCCCCATCAGTGCTGCCCACCAGTGCCCATCATTGCCATCTATCAGTGCCACCCACCAGTGCCCATTATTGCCCACCAGTGCTGCCTATCAGTGCCCATCAATACCGCCCATCAGTGCAGCCTATTAGTGCCCATCAGTGCCAACTACCAGTGCCCATCAGTGCCGCCTATCTGTGCCCACCAGTGCTGCATATCAGTGCTACCTATCAGTGCCACATGTCAGTGCCCATCAGTGCTGCATATCAGTGCTGCCTATCAGTGCCGCATATTAGTGCCACCCCATCAGTGCCTCCTCATCAGTGCCTGCAGTGCGGCCTCATCAGTGCAGGAAAAAACGTATCTATTTACAAAATTGTATAACATAAACAAAAATTTTTTTTTTTCAAACTTTTCGGTCCTTTTATATTTGTTTAGCAAAAAAAAACCCAGAGGTGATCAGATACAACCAAAAGAAAGCTCTATTTGTGGGGAAAAAAATGACATAAATTTGGTTTAGGTACAGTGTTGCATGACCGCGCAAAAGTCATTCAAAATGCAACAGCGCTAAAAGCTGTAAATTGGCCTGGACGGGAAGGGGGAAAAGTGCCCAGTATTGAAGTGGTTAAGAAAAGCCAACTTTGCCAATGTAATATCAAATTATGCTATGCAGTGGAGACATTTCAACTCTAAAGTTATACCCACTAGGCATCCAAGAACAGTCCTTTGCTATTCAACACTGTGCTACTCTAACTGGCAATTGCCAGGTCATGCAACACTGTATGCCAATGACAATTTCTTAATTTTTTTACACAAATAGAGTTTTCTTTTTGTGGCATTTAATCACAGAAAATCTTAAAAAAATGATATGTTCTACTTTTTTTATAAATAATTTAAGCTAAAATGTATTCTGCTACGTCTTTGGTGAAAAAAAAATCCAATACGTGTATGCACTATTAATTGGTTTGCATTAAAAGGTATATACTGGAATTTATTAATTTTACTTTCTGACTGCCTAACACATTTCTTGAGGTGTTAAAATACCTGGGCAGTACAAACAACCCCTCACCCCTTTCTGGAAAGCAGATATCCCAAGGTATTTACTGAGAGTAAAGTTAAGTCCATGGAAGATTTTATTTTTTGCCACAAGTTTTTGAAAAATTACAAAAAATATATATATATATATATTTTTTTTTATGCAAAGTTGTCACTTGCCATGGGTATATGTGGAATTACACCCCAGAACCCCAAGACTAATAATCACTTTCAGGTTTTCAAAGGGCCTCATTTCCTCATTTTACTTCCTGACTATCTATACAGTTTTGAAAGCCCTAAGTTTGAGAAATGTGTGAGAAATATCCCATTCAAGTTACAACTTTGCATAAAAAACAAAAAATAATAATATTTTTTTAAAATAACTTGTGGTGTCTACTTTCCAAAAACAAACAGATCCCAACATTAACATTGACTGATGTGGATGAAGAAATCTCTGCCAGAAAAAGTGCAGGGTATGCCCCCCATTACACAAAAAGTCCATATTTTCACAAGAGCTGGGATTATACAGATAAAGAAAATAACACCACCATTTTGGGATTGAATATCTGCATTCTATAATATACAGCGCTGATCTGTTTAAACTAAACACAAAAAAAATAAATCAAAAGGTGAACAGTACACAAAAATGTGCATATTATATATATATATATATATTATCTAAAAACACCCAGTAAATAAAGTGTCAACGCAAAACAAAAAGTCTCTTACTTTTCCACAATAATATGCACTGTGCCAAAGAAGTGATAATTAAGCTGTGCTCTTCAAAAGTACTGTTGTGATCCACCAGCACCACACTGGAGAACTGACTGACTGGATATGACCAACCACTACAGGTAATGTAACGCTTGAATTAAACAGAGGGATCTCCATCCACAGTCAAGCCTAGAACATCCACCTCATCTTAGCAAAATTGGAGTGCAATCAGAGGTAAGGCATATGGAAGACAAGGGAGATCAGTCACATGTTTTGCAGGATAATTTCATGGATCAGATGGTGAATGCACCGACAAGAAACAATGCGGTACTTGACCTACTGATTGCCAACAATACAGACCTGCTCACGGATATAGAAATACTGGGCAACTTAGGAAACAGTGACCATAGGTCAATAAGTTTCAGTATTAATTACAGTAATAGGAAGCAGAGGGGTAATATAAGGACGCTGAATTTCAAAAGAGCCAATTTCCCAAAACTGCGCTCGCTGCTAGAAAATATCAATTGGGATAGAACCCTGGGAACAAAGAACACAGAGGAAAAATGGGAGTGCTTCAAGAGCATACTTAACAAGGGGATTGACCAGTGCATTCCAAAGGGAAATAGATTTAAAAGAGCAAAACAAAACCCTGGGTGGCTAAACTCCAACATAAAAATGCATATTAGTGCTAAAGAAAAGGCCTTCAAAAAATACAAGACTGAGGTGTCATTGGCAGCATTTAAGCATTACAAAGAGTGTAATAAGAAATGTAAAAACAAAATCAAGGCGGCTAAAATAGAACACGAGAGTAGAGTTGAGCGGACACCTGGATGTCCGTGTTTGGCGGGTTCGGCCGAACTTGAAAAAAAAAGTCTGGGTCCGTGTCCCGGACTTTTTCCGAACTTTACCCGGACACCGAACCCCATTGAAGTCAACGGGGACCCGAACTTTCAGGCACTAAAATGGCTCTAAAACACCAATGGAAAGGGCTAGAGTGCTGCAAATGGCAGCAAAATGTAGTTAAGAGCATGGCAAGTGCTCTGCAAACAAATGTGGATAGGGAAATAACTTAAAAAACAACAACAAAAAAAAAAAACAGAAAAATAAAACAATGTTCTTCATCTGTGAAGGACGAGGCCCATATGGAGTAGGAGGGAGGTTGAGGTGGTGGTGGATGTGGCGGTGTCATAGGCATGCGCACAGGGTGTGCCGGGTGTGCCTGGGCACACCCTAATCACCTAGGGCACATTAGCATTATCGCTCTGTTTGCCAGTGAGGAGATGGTAAAGATCTCCCTCGGACCTGCTCTGCCATAAGAGAAGTGCCACACACTTCTATTTCACTTTTCCAGCAGGGAGAGTAATGTACCGGGGCCATATACATGTAGGCAAACACATACATGTGTATTTAAACTTTGGGGTGTACACCCTAATGCAATAGGCTGCGCACACCTATGGGCGGTATAGGTGGAAGCGGCGGTGGAGGAGGACGAGGTAGCCAACACTGCTTTTTTTCAGTCATTTTAAATGAGGGTGCACCCCAAAAGAGTGAGAAAGAGCAAAAATAGAACAATGGCTGGGTAAGGTCGGTATCCATCTCTATTCTGCACAAGGTACAGAAAAGTCCTGTGGGATCCATGCCTGGTTCATTTTAATGAACGTGAGCTTGTCCACATTGTCTCTGGACAGGCGGCTGCGGTTGTCTGTGATAACGCCCCCAGCCGTGCTAAATACACGTTCAGATAATACACTGGCTGCAGGGCACGCCAGCACCTCCAAGGCGTAAAGGGCAAGCTCAGGCCATGTGCCCAATTTGGAGACCCAGAAGTTGAAGGGGGCAGACCCGTCATTCACTACATGTAGGAAAAGGTTGGGCGCCTATAACGGGGGACTTTTCAGTTAGGGTGCTTAGTAGGCCACATATAAAAGGTAAGAAATCAGAAAAGGAAGTAAAAAAAGGGGTATATTTTATTATGAACAAAACAACAATAAAATGTATACTGCAATAAACAATTACAATAAACAATGACAAATTGTGATGTTAAAAACAGATGCAGTTTACAGCCATGTTCATTATCTATAATATAGATAAATGTGAGATCCTACACAGGGGTAAGTAGTGGTGTACTGTATACCCATTTACCATTCAATCAGATGATGTCTGTGCAGGAAACAAACAGCCCACAAATATTAACCCAACATGTTTCACGGCACTGTAGCCGCTTCTTCAGGGGTATTTTTTGGGGATTTCACACTATATGTTTCAACTGAAAACACTAGGGTAAAGAGACAAGAAGAAAGTGTAAATACTTCATACATAAATATGCAAAGAATATAAACAGCATTCAATGTCAAAAGGTATCAAACGGTTAGGCATTGCATATTAGTTGGAAAAACATAGTGTTAGTAATGAGTCCATGGATAGAGGCAACGAAGTAAACATACATAACGTACCTGTCTGGCATCAAAATAACGGCCCGGCAATGTGGGTAAGACCGCAAGGTAAGGGGAGACACTTTTTCCAGTCCCTGTCCATACCTATCTTTGGGAACTACCTAGGTAAGATCATATGTATTTATTACATCTCAGACTTCATTGTGGTCTCATACAGACGGCCGTCCAGGAATTTATTCTTGGGACATTCTGTGGAGATATTACATTATATTACTTATTGTGGTTCCATATAGATGTCTCCCCTTTGAAGTTGGGACATCTGGTTGAGACACCTCCCATTTATTATTTTTTATTTCCGTTTTGTTTTGAATCCTTAGACCCTAGTACCTACTAGCTGCAGTCTTGCCCTGGTTTTGTGGTCAGCCTCCTGTGTCCGCCCCGGGGGGGTCTCCTCTTACCTTGCGGTCTTACCCACATTGCCGGGCCGTTATTTTGATGCCAGACAGGTACGTTATGCATGTTTACTTCGTTGCCTCTATCCATGGACTCATTACTAACACTATGTTTTTCCAACTAATATGCAATGCCTTACTGTTTGATACCTTTTGACATTGAATGCTGTTTATATTCTTTGCATATTTATGTATGAAGTATTTACACTTTCTTCTTGTCTCTTTACCCTAGTGTTTTCATTTGAAACATATAGTGTGAAATCCCCAAAAAATACCCCTGAAGAAGCGGCTACAGTGCCGTGAAACATGTCGGGTTAATATTTGTGGGCTGTTTGTTTCCTGCACAGACCTCATCTGATTGGATGGTAAATGGGTATACAGTACACCACTACTTACCCCTGTGTAGGATCTCACATTTATCTATATTATAGATAATGAACATGGCTGTAAACTGCATCTGTTTTTAACATCACAATTTGTCATTGTTTATTGTAATTGTTTATTACAGTATACATTTTATTCTTGTTTTGTTCATAATAAAATATACCCCTTTTTTTACTTCCTTTTCTGATTTCTTACCTTTTATATGTGGCCTACTAAGCACCCTAATTGAAAAGTCCCCCGTTATAGGCGCCCAACCTTTTCCTTTTGTCAATATCCATTTGGGACGTGGTGCTTCTACCTTGAAAATAATCCCAAGAGCTAGTTTCCCCTTTGTACATTCACTACATGTGGGCGTGTGCACACATACTGCTCCACCATGTTGGTGAAATGCTGCCTCCTGCTAAGACGTTCCATATGAGCTGCTGGTGCTGCTGTTTGTTGTGGCGTGCTGACAAAGCTTTTCCACATTTCGGCCATGCTAACCCTGCCTTCTGAGGTGCTGGCGGTGCCCTGGTTGCGTTGGCGACCTCTTCCTCCTCCTCCTCTGCCTTGGCCTTGTGCTTCCACTGTGGCCCCGCTGTCAGGTGGGAATGCCAGCAGCATCGCGTCTACCAGCGTGCGCTTGTACTCGCGCATCTTGCGATCGCGCTCCAGTGAGTGAATTAAGGACGGTACGTTGTCCTTGTAATGGGGATCCAGCAGCGTGGCCACCCAGTAATCAGCACAAGTTAGAATGTGGGCAACTCGGCGGTCGTTGTGGAGACACTGCAGCATGTAATCGCTCATGTGTGCCAGGCTGCCCAGAGGCAACGAAAGGCTGTCCTCTGTGGGAGGTGTATCGTCTGTGTCCTCTGTACCCCCCCAGCCACGTACCAATGATGGTCATGAGCTGGCCTGGGTGCCACCCTGCTGTGAACATGGTTCCATCTCCTTCTCCATCTCCTCCTCCTCATCCTCCAGAACTGTGCCCCTGCTGGACAATTGTGTCCCTGGCGTTTGTGTGTGCAGGAACCCACCCTCTGAGCCCCTTGCGAATGACTGCCCTGAAAGCCTTGGAAATGTTACCTCTTCATCCTCCTCCTCATCCTGTGCCACATCCTCTTCCATCATCGCCCGAATAGTTTTTTGAAGGAGGCATAGAAGTGGGATAGTTAAGCTGACAACTGCGTCATCGGCACTGGCCATGTTGGTGGAGTACTCAAAACAGGGCAACAAGGCACACAGGTCTCGCATGGAGGCCCAGTTATTGGTGGTGAAGTGGTGCTGTTCCGCAGAGCGACTCACGCGTGCGTACTGCAGCTGAAACTCCACAGTCTCCAACTCCACAGTCTCCACAGTCTTTCCAGCATGTGCAAGGTGGAGTTCCACCTTGTGGGCACGTTCCATATGAGGCGGTGAGCAGGAAGGCCAAAGTTACGCTGCAGCGCTGACAGGCAAGCAGCAGCAGGGTGAGAATGCTGAAAGTGCGCACAGACGGCCTGCACTTTCTGCAACAGCTCTGACATATCGGGGTAATTTTTAAGGAACCTCTGCACAACCAAATTCAGCATATGCGCCAGGCAAGGGATGTGCGTCAAACCGGCTAGCCCCAGAGCTGCTATGAGATTTCGCCCGTTATCGCACACCACCAGGCCGGGCTTGAGGCTCGCTGGCAGCAACCACTCATTTGTCTGCTGTTCCATTCTCCTCCACAACTCCTGCGCGGAGTGTGGTTTTTCCCCCAAACAGGCAAGTTTTAAAACTGCCTGCTGTCGTTTACCCCTGGCTGTGCTGAAGTTGGTGGTGAAGGTGTTACGCTGACCAGATGAGGAGGCGGTAGAGGATGAGGAAGCGGAGTAGGGGGAGTTAGGAACAGGAGGCAAACTGAAGCGCCCTGCAATCCTCGGTGGTGGAAGGACATGCGCCAAATTGCTATCCGCCTCAGGCCCATCCGCCACTGCATTTACCCAGTGTGCCGTTAGGGAGATAGAACGCCCCTGACCGTGCTTACTGGTCCATGTATCGGTAGTTAGGTGGACCTTGGCACAGATGGTGTTGCGCAGTGCACACCTGATTTTTTCCCCCACTTGGTTGTGCAGGGAAGGGATGGCTTGCCTGGAAAAGTAGTGGCGGCTGGGCACGACGTACTGTGGGACAGCCACCGACATAAGGCTTTTAAAACTGTGCTTCTCCACCAAACGGCATGACAGCATTTCAAAGGCCAATAATTTAGAAATGCTGGCATTCAGGGCCAGGGATCGCGGGTGGGTAGGGGGGTACTTCCTCTTCCTCTCAAGTGTTTGGGAGATGGAAAGCTGAACGCTTCCACGGGACATTGTGGAGATGGTTGGTGACCCAGGTGGTGGTGTTGCTGACAGATCCTCTGTTTGCGAGGTGGCAGGTGCCGGTATCACTACAGATTTGGATGGAGAGCCCGAGACTGCAGCAGAAGAGGAAGCAGGAGGAGCCAGAGACCTTTCTTGGTTTTGAAGGTGTCTACTCCACTGCAGCACGTGCTTTGCACTTAGATGCCTGATCATGCAGGTTGTGTTCAGGTTGAGAAGGTTTATGCCTCGCTTCAGGCTCTGATTGCACAGGGTGCAAACCACTCGTGTCCTGTCATCAGCACATTTTCTGAAGAACTTCCACACTAGAGAACTCCTTTGAGCTGGTTTTGGTGCGCTCGTTCCCTTGCTGCGTTGGGCAGTAGCAGGCGTAGTGTCTAGGGCACGGCCGCTCTGCTTCTGCACCCTGCTCCCTCTTCTGCTGTGCTGGTGGCTCTGTGCAACCACCGCCTCTTCCTCCAAACTACTCAGGTCACCTGCATGACCTTCATTCCATGTGGGGTCGAGGACCTCATCGTCCTCCACATCATCTTCCACCCAGTCTTCACCCCTGCCCTCCTTGTCAGTCTCCACAATTCTGAGTGCCGCAGCAGTTGGCACCTGCATTTCGTCATCATCGGAGACGTGCTGCGATGGTCCTTCCATGTACTCATCTTGAGAAATAAGTGGTTGGGCATCGCTGCACTCAATCTCTTCCACTTCTGGGGCAGTTCTAGGTGGATGGCCCTGGGAAACCCTGCTGACAGAGTCATCAAAAAGAAGAAGAGACTGCTGCATGACTTGGGGCTCAGACTGCTTGCCTGATTTGCAAGGGGGTGAGTTGAAAGACGGTTGGACATTGGCTACAGGTGCCAACTCTGACCTTTCTGCAGTAGACTGGGTGGGAGACAATGTGAAGGAACTGGAGGCACTGTCAGCAACCCAATCTACTATCGCCTGTACTTCTTCTGGCCTCATCACTTCTAGAGGCGCATGATGCCCTACCAAATACTGCTGCAGGTTCTGTCACCTACTCACACTTGAGGAAGGTGTTTCACTTGTGCGTGTAGCTGGCACAGATCGACCACGTCCTCTCCTTGCAACAGGAGCTATACCAGCAGCACCACGACCCAGGCCATGGCCCCTATTTGATGGTCTCCTCATATTTCTGTAATTTATGATCTTGCCCTAGAAAGCTGTTTATTGAATAGCGGAACAAAACAACAACAGTATCGCACGGGTGTATCTCACAGTCAAATATGCAAACTATGCCGTAATTTAATTTTTTTTACCCCAAAAGGGTGTATATTGAATAGCGGAATAGAAAAAAGGATAAAAAACGGTGTGTCTCACACGTACAAACACAGACTAGGCCCCGATTACAATTTTTTGTACCCGAAAGGCAGGATGAGGAAGAGGAGTAGGAGGAGTTCGGAACAGGAGGCAAACTGAAGTGCCCTGCTATCCTCGGCGGTGGAAGGAGATGCGCCAAACAAATTTAAAAAGGTGTATCTCACATGTACCGATACAGACTATGCCGTAATTTAATTTTTTACACTCAAACAGGGTGTATATTGAATAGCGGAATAGAAAAAATTTTACAAAACGGTGTATCTCACACGTACAAACACAGACTAGGCCCCGATTACAATTTTTTGTACCCTAAAGGCAGGATGAGGATGAGGAGTAGGAGGAGGTCCGAACAGAAGGCAAACTGAAGTACCCTGCAATCCTCAGCGGTGGAAGATGCGCCCCCAAAATTTGGAAGGTTTATCTCACACGTACCGACACAGACTATCCCGCAATTTAATTGTTTTTACCCCAAAGGTGTAGATTGAATAGCGGAATAGAAAATATATCAAAAGGTGTATGTATCTCACACGTACAGACCCAGACTAGGCCCCGATTACTATTATTTGTACCACCAAAGGCAGGATGAGGAGTAGGAGGAGTTCGGAACAGGCAAGAGGCACACTGAAGCACCCTGCAATCTTCGGCGGTATGAGATGCGCCCCAAAAATTGGAAAGGTGTATCTCACACGTACCGATACAGACTATGCCGCAATTTAATTGTTTTTACCCCAAGGGTGTAGATTGAATAGCGGAATAGAAAATATGATATCAAAAGGTGTATGTATCTCACACGTACAGACCCAGACTAGGCCCCGATTACTATTTTTTGTACCCCCAAAGGCAGGATGAGGAGTAGGAGGAGTTCGGAACAGGCAGGAGGCACACTGAAGCACACTGCAATCCTCGGCGGAATGAGATGCGCCCCAAAAATTGGAAAGGTGTATCTCACACGTACCGATACAGACTATCCCGCAATTTAATTGTTTTTACCCCAAGGGTGTAGATTGAATAGCGGAATAGAAAATATGATATAAAATTGGTGATTTTTCAATAGCACATGTGAACACAGCAGTGTCTTATATCAGTCAGCTCTGCTGCAGGCTATGAAGGGAAAAAAAAAAGAAAATTCCCCTTTTAAGTTTGTAATTTTTAAATAGATTAGTACAGACTATGCCACAATTAATTTTTTTTAACCCAAAAGGGTGTATATTGAATAGTGGAATAGAAAAAAAAGTGTATACATTTTAAAATCACTCAATAATAGCATATGTGAACACAGCAGTGTATTATCACAGTCAGCAGCACTGAAGGAAAAACGCTGCACACAACTGACTGATAAAAAAGATTTTTTTCTCCCTCCTCCTCAGCGGGCAAAAAGATTGTGTTCACACCACCCCACACACAGCAAAATCGATGTAGAACACTGACCCTGCCTATTCTCCAGCCTCGCCCTAAAATGATCGATAAGATCGGTCACTGCCGGCACTGCAAACCCCCCACACAGCAAAATCAATGTAGAACACTGACCCTGCCTATCTCCAGCCTCGCCCTAAAATGATCGATAAGATCGGTCACTGCCGGCACTGCAAACCCCCCACACAGCAAAATCGATGTAGAACACTGACCCTGCCTATCTCTAGCCTGGCCCTAAAATGCCCTAACAACTTGCCCTGTCTGCAGCACTCCGACCTGTCCCTGAATTCTTTTCGGACACAATATAATTTTTGACTGTCTGTCCCTAATCAGCAGCCAGCATGTATGATGTGTGCTCTGTCCCTGTACTACAGCAGAATGACGCAGCGGCGCTCGGTCTCGAACTTATAAAGACTTGGTCACATGCTTCAGATGGCCAATCACAGCTACTAATACATTTGTAGGCATGGCTGGGATGGCTTAAGGCACACCAGTTAAACGATTGTTGATTGGCTGTTGAAAGCCCGCCATTAAAAGCGCGCCATTACATACAAACCCGGTAACAAAAATCCAATTATTCGGTACGAACACGAATAATACAGTCCGTGTTCGCTCAACACTACACGAGAGACATATAGCGGAGGAGAGTAAAAAGAACCCCAAGAAATTCTTTAAGTATATAAACAGTAAGAAAGCGAGGCCAGAACACATTGGCCCCAAAAAAGATGACAAAGGAAATATGGCCACTGAGGACAGAGAAAAGGCGTAAGTGTTAAATAATTTCTTCTCTTCAGTCTTCACAAAAGAATCGGGTGGCTACACGAACCTAGCTTGTAAGGCCGAACTAAACAACACACCTCAGGAAGTGCCGCCATGGCTAACAGAAGATAGACTTAAAACTAAACTAGAGAAACTTAACATAAATAAATCACCGGGACCGGATGGCTTGCACCCGAGGGTTCTTAAAGAGCTCAGCCAGGTGATTGCCAGACCATTACTCTTGATCTTTAAGGATAGTTTACAGACGGGTATGGTGCCAGCTGATTGGAAAAAAGCCAACGTGGTACCAATATTTAAAAAGGGGCCGAGATGTATCCCGGGTAACTATAGGCCGGTCAGCCTAACATCTGTAGTCTGCAAGATTTTGGAGGGGATGTTAAGGGACCACATACAAGACTTTAGTAATGAAAACTGTATTATTAGTAGTAATCAGCATGGATTCATGAAAAATCTTTCTTGCCAAACCAATCTATTAACCTTCTACGATGAAGTGAGCTGCCACCTAGATAAAGGAAAGCCTGTGGATGTGGTGTATCTGGACTTTGCAAAGGCCTTTGACACCATTCCCCACAAACGCTTACTGTACAAACTAAGGAAGGTAGGTATGCACCATAAGGTGAGTACCTGGATAGAGAACTGGTTCAAGGGGAGAGTCCAGGGGGTGATGATTAATGGGGAGTACTCGGATTGGGCGGGTGTGGAAAGTGGGGTCCCCCAGGGTTCTGTCCTGGGACCAATCCTGTATAATTTATTCATAAATGATCTAGAGGAGGGGATATATAGTACAATCTCAGTATTTGCGGATGATACTAAACTAAGCTTGCCAATATCTTCTATGCGGGATGTGGAAACCTTACAAGCGGACCTGAACAAAATAACGGGGTGGGCAACTACATGGCAGATGAGGTTTAATGTTGAAAAATGTAAAGTAATGCACTTGGGGGCCAGAAACCATAAAGCAAGCTACTCACAAGGGGGGGGAACCTCTGGGTGAGTCTAGGATGGAAAAAGACTTGGGGGTACTGGTAGACAACAGGCTTGGCAGTGGCATGCAATGCCAAGCCGCTGCAAGCAAAGCCAACAGAATACTGGGATGTATAAAAAAGGGGATTCACTCCAGAAATAAAGAGATTATTCTCCCGCTCTACAAGACTCTGGTCCTTGCCACATCTGGAGTATGCTGTCCAGTTCTGGGCACCGGTCCTCAGGAAGGATGTGCTGGAATTGGAAAGAGTCCAGAGAAGGGCAACAAAAATAATTAGGGGAATGGAGGACATCAGCTATGAGGAAAGACTACAAGCACTGAACCTATTCTTTCTGGAGAAGAGACGATTGAGGGGGGATATGATATCAATGTACAAATACTGTACTGGCGACCCTAGCATAAGGAACAAACTATTCAAAGAAAGGAGATACAATAAGACACATGGCCACTCACTAAAACTAGAGGAAAGGCGGTTTAACCTTAAAATGCGTAAGAGGTTCTTCACTGTAAGAGCGGTAAGGATGTGGAATTCTCTTCCACAAGCAGTCGTATCAGTATCAGCAGGGAGCATTGATAGTTTCAAAAAACTATTAGATGGGCACCTTAGAGACCACAACATACAGGGGTATACAATGTACAGTTAAAAGCAAACACACACACACATCATAGGTTGAACTGGATGGACTGATGTCTTTTTTCAACCTCACTAACTATGTAACTATAGTGTAAAACCATTTTACCTGTTTAAACTATAAAAAAACCTCAACAAAACCTACTCACATTTAAAAGTTTTATGCCTTCCACCAAGGTAATATTGCATATTACAAAGTATTAGTGGTCCATCATATATGTTTAACCACCTCCTTTATACATACATAAGCAAGTTACCACAACTGTTTGTTCCCGCCATTAGAAGTCTTCCCCACACATCCATGAGCTGAATGAAAAAAAGTTAGCGTAATCCTCCATTTACATCCATCGATGTGGATAAAGAAATCTCTGCCAAAAAAAAAAATGAAAAAAGTGAAAAAAAAAATGATATGTTAAAGTATATGAGCGATCTGCCCAATGACCACCCCAGGCCCCTCATGCTTGGGCATTAGTGTTGGGTGAACAGTTCGGCTGGAGCATGGGTTTGGGTCAAACATCAGCTGTTCGCCTCTTAGGCGAACATCTGAATTGTCAGGGTGTTCGACCACTGCATTGGAAGCCCTGATTGGCTGAAAGCTTTGCCCAACAGGGCGCATAGCACGGTCAGAGCAATGATTTGAGACTGTCATGATGACTCTATCCAATCATAGCTCCACCCCAAACTATAAAAATATTCTTCCCATTTGCAGTGTGATATTAGTGTGGAGGGAGATAGAACAGAGCTCTGTTTAGTGCTACTAGTGAGTTAGTGTGCTATAGGGATTCTATTGTGAGTGTAAAGCATCAGTTTTAGTGTGAATCTAGTGATAGTGTAGTGTGAGTGTAGTGCAACCATTCATTTTTAGTCTAGCATGAATCTAGTGATAGTGCAGTGCGAGTGTATTGTGACTGTTCATTTTTTTACTTTAGTGTCATTTTATTTTGCCAGGGCAGGTTTCCTGCAATAAATTTCATTGTGTTACTGCACATTTAACGCAGCATATTGCCATGCATTAGTGCACGTTTAAGGCAGTACATTTCAGTGCATTGGTGTGTATTTACTGCAGTATATTGCAAAGCACTAGTACACGTTTACCGCAGTATATTGTAGTGCATGAGTGCACGTTTACCTCAGTATATTTCAGTGCGTTGGTGCATGTTGTTTAGTGCACTATTTTCAATGCTATTTCAATGGTATTAACATATACCGCATAACAGTACACGGCTGTCAGAACGGCATTCACTTTGTGCTCATTTAAAGGTGATCTTATCTCTCTTTCCCAGGTATCTATGAATGGAGGTCTCCCCAGTTCTGCCATCTGTTATCTTATATATCAGAGATAATCTATGTTTTATTCCTATTAGTGGATTACAAAATTTCTCCACTAAATGCAGATCTCCCACGGATCTAATAGGTTGTGACAGTGATCCCACAAAGTATTTTATCTTTATATCTTTTAATTGCATGTTTTTTATCCAAGTACCAAATTGTGTCCCATCTCCCGGTGCAAAACATTTTGTGCCCTCTAATGATATTAAGAGAGAATTATATTCCCATTTAGCTTGTATATAAATCGTGTCCCATATTTGAAATGCCACTGTCCTTAATTCATGTGTTTCTGCATGTATGTCCCTATACTTTGTGGATATCCACATGGTTCTACTCAATTGTGCTCTATTTAGTGTATTTTCAATCTTAACCCATCTTTTGTCTGTGTTTATTTTTGTCCACTCCAACATACGTGTAATTATAACTGCGGAATAATATCTCTTAATGTCTGGTACCGCCAGTCCCCCCTGTGATTGATTCCTACTGAGAACAGTGTACTGTATTTTAGGTTTCATTTCCCTTGCCAAATACCTTTTAAGAACATTGATTTTATAGTTTTAAAGTAGGTCAATGGAATAGAGATTGGTAACATTTGGAATCTATATAGGATTTTAGGTAGTATAATCATCTTATTTGCATTTATTCTCCCCAGCCAGGAGAGTGGGCAACTAGATATCTTTTTTATATCCACTTTTATTTCATTTAGCATGGGTATGTAATTGGCAGAATAAAGATCTTCTAGTGATGGAGTTATATTTATCCCCATTTATTTTAATTGTGACTTTTCCCAGGTGAGTGGAAATTCCCTCTGTATTGCTAGTCCTTCTTTCTTACTTAATCTGACACTCAGAATTTCAGATTTTATTGGGTTGATCTTAAAATTAGATAATTCCCCATATTTCTTAAGCTTCTTTATCACATTAGGGAGGCCTATTCTGGGGTTATTAATGAAAAACAAAATGTCATCCGCATATGCTGCCGCTTTAAGTTCCTCTTGTCCAAGTTTTACACCTCATATAGCTGCATTATTCCTTATTGTCGCCAACAATGGTTCCAAAGACATGACGAACAGCAGGGGCGAGAGAGGACATTCTTGTCTTGTCCCATTGCTCATCCTAAACTGGGGAGATAAAACTGCCATTCACCTTTACTAACACTGTTGGGTTCCTATATAATGCCCCAATCCACTGTATCATTCTTGGGCCAACACCCAAATCTTCTATTGTTTCCAGTATGAACTCCCAGTCTACCCTGTCAAATGCTTTCTCAGCGTCTATTGACAGCAGTAGGGCTGGGACATCTCGCCTTCTTGCGTTGTGTATCAGCAATGATGTCCTTATCCCATTGTCTTTTCCCTCTCTACCTGGTACAAATCCTGTCTGGTCTGGGTGTATCCATTATACTATTAGATCTTTTAATTGAGTAGCTAATATTTTTGCATATAATTTAATATTTAGCATTGCTATTGGTCTATAATAAGAATAGAGGGTTGAATCTTTTCCCTCTTTAGGTATTACTGTTATATAGGCCTATAGTGATTCTGATCTAATTTCTTCTCCTTCTCCTATCCTATTCATGTAAGTGCATAATTTTGGTACTAATATTTCCTTAAATATTCTATAATTTCAGCTAGTGTATCCATCTGGATTTGGGCTTTTCCCAGTAGGTGTATTTTTTATTGCCTCCATTATCTCCGTCTGTGTGATTGGTGTCTAGTGCCAATTTTGGTCATTTGGACTCTTATGCATTTTTGTATCATTTGTTTTCTATTTTGTCCTACTTCTCTAGGTTCTTTTTGCTGCACATTATATAAAGCATCGTAGTAACTATGAAAAGCTTTTGCTATGTCTGATGTCAAATGTACCATATTCCCCTTATGATCTTTTATTTTTTCTATATACTATATTTTTATCTATACTTACTTTTTATTTTTCAGCATTCTTCCTAGATGTTTCCCTGGTTTATTACCCCATTTGTATCTTTCCCTTGCCATTCTGGTAAAGTTGCATCTCGTCTCCTCTTCTAATAACTCTTTTAGTTTATCTCTTTTCAATATCAAAGTTTGTTGTTGCCCAACCTCTAAACTCTTCTTGTGTTTCTGTTCCAACTCATGGATCTCTGCTATTAATCTTCTTATATTAGAGTTTCTTTCCTTTTTCCCAGAGCTTATTGAAATAAGTAATCCTCTAATATAGGCTTCATGGGCCTCCCATACAGTGGCTACTGATACATCTGGGGTTTCATTATCTGAAAAATATTGTTTCAATTCCTTCTCTATATTTTTTCCTACTTCCATGTCTTGTATTAGATCTTTGTTAATCCTCCACATATTTATTTTCCTCTGAGATCCTAGAATTCTTATCTCCATCATAACTGAGGCATGGTCAGATACCGTTATTGTTCCTATTGATGTACTAACGACTAATGTCTAATAACCTCTGTCTGTCATAATGTAATCTAATCTTGAGTACATGGAATGCACTGGGGAATGGAAGGAATAGTCTCTCTCTCCAGGATGTTGTTTTCTCCAAACATCTAATAACTGACATTGAAAAAATGTATTCCTTTTTATCCTTAATTGACATCCCTCCACTTCCCATGCACTCGACGTACCATCCAGAGATGGATCCATATAAAAGTTAAAGTCACCTGCTAAGAGTAGATTGCCCTTTTTAAAGAGCATCAGTTTATCCAATAGTCTTTTTAAATAGCCTCTTGGATATTTATTTGGGCAATACACGTTTGCCAAGATCCAATCCTCTCCCAACATCTGACACTTCAGAAAGATAAATCAGCCTTCTGAATCTGCCAATCTTTCTTCCATGGAAAATCGAATTTCCCTTGAAAAATCGATTGCCACCCCCTTTGCTCTTTTCGTTGGTGTATCTCCATAGTACCAGACTGGATAGTGTCTTGAATATATTTTCACATTTAAATATCGTGCAATATATGTCTCCTGTAGAAATACTATGTTAGAAAAAATCAGTTTAAGCTTCCTCAGGGTGATGCTCAATCAGCCCACTCATGAGAGAATCCCCTCCTCATATATAGTCCAAATCCAGTCTCGTCTGTCTCCATATCCCTCCATCTTCCATCATCCTCAGTGCTATCTCCACTCCACCCCATCCCGCCACACCCCCACTACTTCTTCACTCCCAGATTTTTGGTTTTCCTCCTGTCTAAAACCTTTGACTTAGTCCTTTCTTGAGATTAGGCGCCATTGTTCTTAACTGTTTATTTCCTCTTGTTCACAGTCTTTGAACCAGCCTGGTATTTTTGGGAGAACGGTATTAAATTTTTCACAAAAGTCCAAGGTTTCCTCTGGAAATCTCAATCTTATGGATCGGCCATCTCTTTTCCCTATCAGACAGGCTGGGAAACCCCAATTATTTAGAATTTTCTGTTTTTGCAGCAGTTCAGCAAGTGGTTTCAAAATCCTTCTTCTTCTTAATGTGGCCTGTGATAAGTCTGAAAAAATCTGTAGATTTGCATTTTCGTAACTAATTGATGTATTCCTTTTCAAACTTGTCCAGATCTGGGCCTTATCTGCATATCTTTGAAACCTTATAATAATGTCTCTGGGGATTTCTTGGTCTCCTAATTCGATGTACTCTTTCAAATATAATTTGATCTATTTCTCCCCTGTCTAATAGTGGGTCAAAGATTTTTCTCATCTTATTATAGAGGTCTTCCCCCTGTTGTTCCGGTAGCCCACTTATCCTTAGGTTTTTTTCTTCTACTCATGTTCTCCCGGTCTTCTATCTGATAAGCAAAATTTCTATGATCCCTTTTTAATACCTTCACCTCTTCTCTTACGTCTTTTATCTTTATGTATCCTTCTTGTTTCTTTTCCAAATCTTCTACAGGTAACAATAAATGGGGCAGATCTTTACTGGATTTTGATCAGTATCAGCGCTTGCCTCTTGGGCCTGTTCTATTGGTATTAAGATTGTAAGCTCTAACGAGCAGGGCCCTCTGATTCCACATAGTTACATAGTTAGTGAGGTTGAAAAAAGACATCAGTCCATCCAGTTCAACCTATGATGTCTGTGTGTGTGTTTGCTTTTAACCGTACATTGTATACCCCTGTATGTTGTGGTCTTTAAGGTGTCCATCTAATAGTTTTTTGAAACTATCAATGCTCCCTGCTGATACGACTGCTCGTGGAAGAGAATTCCACATCCTTACCGCTCTCACAGTGAAGAACCCCCTACGCACTTTAAGGTTAAACCGCCTTTCCTCTAGTTTTAGTGAGTGGCCACGTGTCTTATTGTATCTCCTTTCTCTGAATAGTTTGTTCCTTATGCTCGGGTCACCAGTACAGTATTTGTACATTGATATCATATCCCCCCTCAATCGTCTCTTCTCCAGAGAGAATAGGTTCAGTGCTTGTAGTCTTTCCTCATAGCTGATGTCCTCCATTCCCCTAATTATTTTTGTTGCCCTTCTCTGGACTTTCTCCAGTTCCAGCACATCCTTCCTTTAATTCCTACTGTATTAAAGTGTATTGTATTTGTACTGTCTACCCTCAAGTTGTAAAACTCTGCGTAAACTGTCGGCGGTATATAAATCCTATATAATAATAATAATAATAATATTTGTGCCCCGGAGGTCACTCCTATTGAGGTCCGGTTTGGGTTCACCTTTACTTCCATCCGTTTTGACCAAACTTCTTGGGGTTTCTCCGTCAGTGATTTTCCGATGTTCACCTACTGTGCGAATTGTACCATACATTTTTTTATTGTGTTAGGGCTAGCGCTTACTTTGGATACTTTTTCAGATGCGCTGCCTCGTATTGGCCTGCCCATCTGAATTACCTGTTGCTAAAAGAAGGCAAAGGGAGAGAAAAAAAATAAAAAAAAAAGGTTCCTCCTTCTCCATTTTCTTGTCTCTTCACTGTGTTAATGGATCTTTGAATCTCTTGAGCCTAGCAACAAGTAACAAGCTTGGGGGGGGGGGGGGGGGGAGGGGATAATCAAGAACTGAGTTCCAGATTGAAATTTTATCAAAAATCCTCAGAAAAACTCCACAATTGTCACATAAACTCAATAGCATTCAGAGGCTTCAAAATTACAGATCATTCCCCAATCAAAGGGACTTTGCCCCTGGCGCCTTACCCCAAAGCTCTCTCTCTTCCACCGACTTTGGATCTGCTCACCCGTTGCTGACTATTGGTCCCGAGTCTTATCGTTCATACTTGGAATAACAGATGTACTGCTTCCCAAGGATCCCATGCTTCTCCTGTTTGGCTGTCTGAAAGTAAATACTCCGCTTCATGGTACACATTACCTGAATCTTCAACACAATCATCAATGGATACTGAACTGTCTCCTATTGGCTCGTAGACAACTTCTCAAACACTGGATCGCTACATCTACCCCTACTATCTTTGAACTTACAAATGACTTGAAAAACCTTCTCTTCAGGGAAAGTTTGGACTTCTCATTGCAACCTAATTGTTCCTCCAATCGTCTTGAGCTCCTTCATGGCTAATGTCCTCACCCCCTCCAAGAGAGGGGAGTTACAACAGTCATCGCATCTTTTTCAGTAATCCCCTCCCCTTTCCCCCACCTAAGGCTCACCAGACTTTTATAGCCATTGGGCTATTCTATTGTCTTCTCACCCCCCCCCCCCCGGTTTCATTCTGGTTATCTAGAACACCTATAGTACCATAGTTATGTTTTTAAGCAGCATTTACAGTATTATGGTGTTACAGTTTCTGTTATTTGCATATGTACCCTCAGAATGTCTAACTGCCATCACTTGATTAATTTGTAAAAACCCATTTCTTCTTGTTGGACGTTAGTTTTCATTGTCTGTACTATGGTTTTTGTTGTATTTTAAAAAATCACAAAAAATTATTTGAAAAGAAAAAAAAAAAGTAACATATGCTGTATGATAGTATATGAAAAAAATATCTCACCAGTCTGCAGATTCACTTATTCATTCAGTGCTGAGCCAGGAGAAATAACATAGGGAATAATATGGTAACCAGCTCACAATTTATATTCTTCTTTTATCCATTTTCACTGGATGTGAGGATTGGAAGGATCAAAAGGTAAGAGTTGAAAGGGGGGGGGTCTCTCCCTCCCCCACACCACGGCAAGGTACTATCTCAAGGCTCCAATTTAAAGGCAGACCCTCGCAAGCCAGGAACATCTGATTGCACATCCCTTTATGCCGTTGTGTATCTCACACAACGGCATAAAGGGATCAGCTGTTCACTAACAGGCTCTCACTGGCTTTGGTTCAAACAGCCGCTCAGTAGCTCAGCAGGACATGGCAGAGAGCTAAGAGCCCTGCTGCCCACACTCACAGTGTTGAAATATCTGGAGCCCTCAGCGACAGACTCTATCCGCTGTACTACCACCAACTAGCAAGGGGACCGACGGCGTGATGTGCAGAGGTAGGGATGAGCTTCGAGTTGAGGCTACGTTCGACTCGAACATCGGTCGTTCATTCGTTCTTCGAATTACGAACAAATGTGCTTCTTCGCTGTAAATTCAAGTTTCCCATAATACACTGCATGCGTGCCGCGTGTGCAGCGCATTATGTGATTGGCCAAAGCATGCACCCTGACCTCATGCTTTATCCAATCAAATGATCTCTGCCATGATTGGACTAAAGGAAGGCTGCCTTTATCCAATCATGGCTCAGGGGCCAAGTACACGCCCCACACTACATAAAAGGGCTGCTCGCGAAGCCGCAGCCTTTAGTGTCATTGTGTGGCAATCAGACAGGGACAGGCACGCGATTCAGGCAGGGAGAGAGTAGTTGTTTTTTTCGAGTCAGACAGTGCAGATATACATTTGTAGCAGTGTAGGGAGGGTGGGGTTCCTGTGTGAGGTAGGGATAGATTGATTTCTTTACATCATATCAGACAGTGTAGGGAGGGCCAAGGTTCCTGTGTGAAGTAGGAATAGATTGATTTCTTTACATCATATCAGATAGTGTAGGGAGGGCCAAGGTTCCTGAGTGAGGTAGGGATAGATTGATTTCTTTACATCAGATACCAGTACCAGTATTGTTCATCGGTCAGTTTCTGCAACATTCTAAAATCTTTATAGACATCACTGCAGATATCAGCCACAGTAACCTTTGCTCAGTTGTGGTTTTTTCTATAGGGGGTCACATAGCTGTGGGAATAGACATCACTACAGATATCAGCCACAGTAACCTTTGCACTCAGTTGGGGTTTTATCTATAGGGGTCACATACCTTTGTGAATAGAGATCACTACGGATATCAGCCACAGTAACCTTTACTCAGTTGTGGATTTATCTATAGGGGTCACATACCTGTGTGAATAGAGATCACTACAGATATCAGCCACAGTAACCTTTGCTCAGTTGTGGATCTATAGGAGTTACATACCTGTGTGAATATAGATCACTACAGATATCAGCCACAGTAACCTTTGCGCTCAGTTGTTACATAGTTACATAGTAGGTGAGGTTGAATAAAGACAACAGTCCATCCAGTTCAACCTGTGTAGGTGTGTGTGGCTGTAATCATCTCACATAGCCCTTAATGTCCTGATCCTTGAGATGTAAGAATAAGTCTTTTGAAAGCCACCATACTTCCCGCAGAAACCACCTCTTGTGGTAGAGAATTCCACAATCCTGTAGCCCTAACAGTAAAGAACCCCCCACGTTGCCTGAGGTTAAAACGCTTCTCCTCTAATCGCATTGTATGTCCTCGAGTCCTCACGCAATCCCTTCGAATTAACAGCTTTTTTCTAAGCCGAGATCCCCATTAAGATATTTATAAATTGCTATCATGTCCCCCCTCAGACGTCTCTTCTCCAGGGAGAATAAATCGAGCGATTGCAGACGCTCTTCATAGTTAAGGTCCTCCAATCCCCTAATCAGTTTAGTTGCCCTTCTCTGGACTCTCTCCAGTTTCAACACATCCCTCCTGAGGACTGGCGACCAGACCTGGACAGAATACTCCAGATGCGGTCGGACCAGAATTTTATAAAGTGGAAGGATTATAGTTTTATCTCTGGAATACATCCCTTTTTTTATGCATGCTAATAATCTGCTGGCTTTGGCAGCTGCCGCTTGACATTGCATGCTGTTGCCTAATCTATCATCAACCAAGACTCCCAGATCCTTCTCCATTTTTGATTCCCCCAAGGGTTCCCCTCCTAACGTGTATTGTGTTTTTATGTTTTTAGTCCCCAAGTGCAAAACCTTATACTTCTCCACGTTAAACCTCATTTGCCATGTCGTTGCCCACTCCGTTATTTTGTCCAGGTCATTCTGTAGGATATCTGCTTCCTGCTGTGCAGTTATTGCCCTGGCCAATTTTGTGTCATCTGCAAAAACTGATAACGAACTACTGATCCCGTCCTCAATGTTGTTTATGAATAAATTGAACAAGGTTGGTCCCAGGACTGAGCCCTGGGGCACCCCGCTTACTACCTCAGACCAGTCTGAGTATGCGCGGTTTATTACCACCCTTTGGACACGGCCTTTTAGCCAGTTCCGTATCCAGGAGCAAACCCTGCTGTCGATACCTGCAGACCTTATTTTATAAATTAAGCGCTTGTGGGGAACTGTATCAAACACCTTAGCGAAATCCAAGTACACCACATCCACTGGTCTGCCCCTATCTAGCTCACAGCTCACCTCCTCGTAGAATGCTAAGAGATTGGTTTGACAAGAACGCCCATTTGTAAACCCGTGCCGATTACCGCTGATGATGTTGTTGTCTTTAGCAAACTCTACGATATAGTCCCTTATCATCCCCTCCAGTAGTTTACATACTACTGAAGTCAAACTGACAGGCCTATAATTTCCCGGGATATGCCTCTGCCCCTTTTTGAATATCGGAATCACGTTAGCTTTCCTCCAATCCCCTGGTACATCTCCTGTCCTAATACTGTCAGCAAAGATCAGGAACAGTGGTCTAGATATAACCTTACTGAGTTCCTTGAGTACTCTCGGATGTACGCCATCCGGGCCTGGTGATTTGTTTGTGTTCAGTTTATCCAGCCTTTCCATGATTTCACCCTCTGTTAGCCATAGTGGCAAGTCCTGTGTATTACTACTAACCATACAGTCATGGTCAGTGTACCCCTCCTTTTCCTGTGTAAAGACTGACGAGAAAAAAGCATTCAGCACGGTTGCTTTTTCAGTGTCCTCTGTATCTATCCTCCCATCATTGTTAATTATGTGTGATATATGCTCTGCCTTAGTTTTTTTGCTGTTGATATATTTAAAGAATTTCTTTGGGGTTTTTTTTACTATCCTCCGCTATTTGTCTCTCAAAGTTGATTTTAGCCATCTTGATTTCTTGTTTACTTTTCTTATTTGCCTCCTTGTATTGCTCGAAAGCCGATATTGTGCCCTCTGATTTATATTTCTTGAAGGCCAATTTTTTTCCCCTAATAAGTTTTTTAACGCTACGGTTTAGCCAGCCAGGTTTGGCTTTGTCTCTTCTAAATTTATTTCCCATAGGAATGCACTGCAAGATGCATTTGCTTAATATGTTCCTGAAGCATTCCCATTTATCCTCAGTGGTCAGTGATCCCAGGGTTTGGTCCCAGTTTACCCTTTCCATCAATGAGTACAATTTTGGAAAATTTGCCCTTCTGAAATTTAAATTTCCCCACTTGCCTTGTTATATTGGTATTTATACTAAATGTGATCATCCTGTGATCGCTAGAGCCCAGATTGTCCTGGACTCCTACCTGCGAGATTATGTCTGGGTCATTAGTGATCAATAGATCCAGGACTGCATTTTCTCTGGTAGGGGAATCCACCAACTGTGACATGTAATTATCCTGTAAGGTTTCCGTGAATAGACGGGCCTTCTGTGAGTGTGCAATCCCCTCATCCCAGTCAATGTCGGGATAATTGAAGTCCCCCAATATGATGACTGATCCCAATTTTGCCACTTTACCCATTAGTGCTAAAAATTCCAGCTCTACCTCCTCCCCTTGGTTAGGTGGCCTATAGCAAACCCCCACAATTACTTTTCCCTTTTCTCCTTCCCTATGGAGTTCTACCCACACAGATTCTAAATCCATGCTCTTCCCATCCGTAATGTCACTCCTTTCTATCACCTTTATATTGTTCTTGACATAGAGACATACCCCTCCCCCTCTTTTTCCTACCCTGTCCTTTCGGTACACCGAATACCCTTGGATATTGGCCAGCCAGTCATGTGAGGGGTCGAACCAAGTCTCTGTTATTCCCACAAGGTCTATGTCATCCTCATGTACTAACATTTCCAATTCATCCATTTTATTAGCTAGGCTCCTGGGCTCCTGGCATTAGCATATACCCCTCTTAGTTTTACAGAAGTTAAACGTGAATGGTGATTATGTTTAGTCCTGTTTGGTCTGAGATTTTTCCGCACAGACCTACCAATTGACGTTGTGGACCTACTGTCGCTGCTGACCCTACAACTGCCTTCAGTCCTCTGCTCCCTCCTGACTGATTCTACTTCTGAGCCCTCCCCCCCCCGTCTCCTAGTTTAAAAGCCCCTCCAACTTGGTGGCCATCTTTCTCCCCAAAAGAGCTGTACCATCCCCATTAAGGTGCAGCCCATCCTTACTAAAGAGCCGGTAGCCGACTGAGAAGTCAGACCAGTTCTCCAGGAACCCAAACCCCTCCTTCCTACACCAATTCCTCAGCCACTTGTTAAGTTCCCTAATCTCCTTCTGCCTCTCTTGTGTTGCTCGAGGTACAGGCAGTATTTTAGAGAAAACCACCTTGGAGGTCCTTTTCCTCAATCTATTACCTAAGTCCCTGAAATCGTTCTTTAGGATCCTCCACCTACCTTTTACTTTGTCATTAGTGCCCACATACACCATGACCGCTGGGTAATCCCCAGCCCCGCACAATAATCTGTCTGCCAGATCTGCGATGTGCCGAACGCGGGCGCCCGGTAAACAACATACTGTTCGGTTACCGAGATCTTTTTTACAGATTGCCCTCTCTGTCCTCTTGATAATTGAGTCCCCCACTACCACAACCTGTCTAACCTTTCCTGAGTCATGACCCCCCTTCTTCCTGGAGCCGCCCCTCCCCTGGCAGCTGGGGGAGGGCGCATGCTCCAGCACTGCCACCCCTGAGTTGATATCCCCCTCAACCTGCAACTCGACAAATTTGTTAGGGTGTACCAACTCAGGACTGGCCTCCCTGACACTCACCCCTCTATCCTTCCTAAAAGTCACCCAACTGCGTACCTCTGCTGCTCTCCTCTATTCCTCCCTCCTCTATGCTTGCCCCTGCCAGCGCCTGATGGGTAATGTCCAAGCTCCTTTCCAGGTTGTTGATGCTACGCAGTGTTGCCACTGTGCTCTGTAGGTCCAGGATCTGGTATTCCAGAGCAACAAGTCGCTCACATCTTGCACAGCAGTATTCGTCCTCGATTGGTTCATCAAGGAACGCATACATGCAGCAAGAAGTGCTCTGAGTGGCATCCCCAGTCCTGTCGGACATTATTACCCACTACTCTATGGGGATAATATTAACGACCTGCTCTTCCTTACCTACACTACCTCTGTCTCCCCTGGTACCAAACCTGGGGTACTCACCAGTCGCTAATATACTAACCAGTCGCAAGGATACTCACCAGTCGCTAGGATACTCACCAGTTGTGATTTTATCTATAGGGGTCACATACCTGTGTGAATAGAGATCACTACAGATATCAGCCACATTAACCTTTGCTCAGTTGTGGATTTATCTATAGGGGGGTCACATAGCTGTGTGAATATAGATCACTACAGATATCAGCCACAGTAACCTTTGCGCTCAGTTGTTGTTTTATCTATAGGGGTCACATAGCTGTGTGAATAGAGATCACTACAGATATCAGATACAGTAACCTTTGCTAAGTTGTGGATTTATCCATAAGGGTCACATACCTGTGTGAATAGAGATCACTACAGATATCAGCCACAGTAACCTTTGCTCAGTTGTGGATCTATAGGGGTCACATAGCTGTGTTAATAGAGATCACTACAGATATCAGTCACAGAAACCTTTGCACTCAGGTGTGGTTTTATCTATAGGGGTCACATACCTCTGTGAATAGAGATCACTACAGATATCAGCCACAGTAACCTTTGCTCAGTTGTGTATTTATCCATAGGGGGTCACATAGCTGTGTGAATATAGATCACTACAGATATCAGCCACATTAACCTTTGCGCTCAGTTGTGTTTTTTTCTATAGGGGTCACATAGCTGTGGAAATGGAGATCATTGCAGATATCAGCCACAGTAACCTTTGCGCTCAGTTGTGTTTTTTCTATAGGGGTCACATAGCTGTGTGAATAGAGATCACTACAGATATCAGCCACAGTAACCTTTGCTCAGTTGTGGATTTATCTATAGGGGGTCACATAGCTGTGTGAATATAGATCACTACAGATATCAGCCACAGTAACCTTTGCGCTCAGTTGTGTTTTTTTCTATAGGGGTCACATAGCTGTGGAAATAGAGATCACTGCAGATATCAGCCACAGTAACCTTTGCGCTCAGTTGTGTTTTTTTCTATAGGGGCCACATAGCTGTGTGAATAGAGATCACTACAGATATCAGCCACAGTAACCTTTGCTCAGTTGTGGATTTATCTATAGGGATCACAGATCATCCATCTATAGGATTATAGATTACATCAGATATCAGTGAGAGTATTGAAAATTGGTCAGTTGCGTACATCTTTAACCACCACAACTCATCTATAGGGCTATCAATTACATCATATTCGTCATTGAATATCTATTGGTCAGCTGCGTATACCCTATATTGATCTGTATCAACATAATGTCCGAAAGGCCGACAAGGAGAGGCCGACGCTCACAGGCCACGAAAAGAGGGCAAGCAGTCTCTGTGTCGATTGTGAAAAGTGCTGGTCACAATCGACATCAGTGCATTCTCTGCAGTTGGGGCATGCCCGTCCTTTATTTTCAGTGCTGTCCGTGCTATTCAACCACAACATGTGGAAGAGTTGGTGGAGTGGATCAATAAGCCATCCTCATCCTCCTCTTCCTCTGACAACCACGCTCCCAGTAGTTTTCCTTCCACCGCAGCTGCCAAATTGGCCCGTTCCACAGGCTCCTTCACAGCTACTCCTTCAGTTACCCCACCATCATGCACGGAGGAGTCACCTGAACTGTTCGATCATAGTGTCAGTGACATGCTCCTGGAGGATGCGCAGCAATTTAAAAGCTGTGATGTTGTTTCCCAGGTTGATGAAGTGAATAACATAAGCCTAGAGAGAGGGGTTGGCAACGACAGACAAGAGACCAGCAGTCATGTTGCCACAGTTGAAGAATATTGCCAAGTTTGCCCCAGTGACGAGGAGGGAGGGGATGATGAGGTCACTGACTGTACTTGGGTGCCTGACAGGATAAAGGAGGAGGAGGAGGGGGAGGAGGAGGAGGATGAGGAGGATGCACAACTGCAACGAGGCAGGATGTGCTCCATGGGCCCGCCTAGCAGTAGTCAACCTATTGTGTCACAGCACAGAGCTCCACAGGTGCAGGGTGCTACAAAATCCCCGCGGACTCCAAAAAGTTACATAGTTACATAGTAGGTGAGGTTGAATAAAGACAATAGCCCATCCAGTTCAACCTGTGTAGGTGTGTCTGGATGTATTCATTTCTCATACCCCTTAATGTTTCGATCCCTGAGATGTACATCCAAGAGTCTTTTAAAAGTAGACATACTCCCTGCAGTTACTACCATTTGTGGCACGGAATTCCACAGTCTTGTAGCCCTTACAGTAAAGAACCCCCTTCGTAGCCTGAGGTTAAATCTCTTTTCCTCATTGTATGACCTCATGCCTGTCGCCCTTCTCTGTGGGTACATCTGGGCTGGGGGCGGGATGTCATGCCTCCTATCGGCACCATGTTTGGTGTACTTGGAGCATGGCGCCTAATTGGTGTTGTGTTAACCATGGCCACCACTACCACCTCCGTCACGGGCGGCTCGCTCCTACCCACTTCCGGTATGGCAAACCGGATGTGGGGGGAGCTTTCTCCGCTCATATATGTTGACGCTGACATGACGTTGGCGTGGACGCACTTGCACACATCGGGGTATCCAGCTTGGATCGGACTGGTCTTTATCTCCACTAGACGTTTTTGGATGATCTTCCCATTTTATGTCTTGGTTATTCTGGTAATATCACGTATTTGAGTTCTACTGCTTTCATCTTTACAAGCACCTTCCTGAGAACTCAATTTAATTTTTTGCTCAATTATCCCCACCACGCTCCCAACCTTCCGTCTTTCCCTCCTTCCTTCCCCTCCCCTCCCCCTCCCCCTCCCTTTCACTCCAGCACCCCCTTTGGTACTCCCTTTAGGCTACGAGGTGTCTCCCTCCCCCTTTTCTTTCATCACTCTCTAGCGCACTTTTTTGTTTTCTATACCCTTTACCCCTATATGCCACGTTCATCATTTTTTCTTGGCACCTCCTACTAGGTAATTATATACTGGCAATCTCTGGGCTTACATGGCTGTATTATTTATACCTTTTAATCCATGTTTAAATTTGAGTTTCTTATTATTTCAATTATATATATTTGCCCTTATATTTTTAGATCCTATTGGTCCCAGCCCGCCTTCATCATCACTCCTTTTTTTTTTGCGGCTATGTCCACACCTCAGCCCCGGGTTGAGTATCCCCCGGTTCGGCTTGGTTCTCTTGTTCCAGCACTGGATGTGTTTTGGCATATTACATCACTTAAGGTAGTGGCAACCCACACACCTTTTATCAGATTTTTTAGATTTAAATTTCTTGTAAATATTTATTTCAATACAATTTTTACCTCCAATTTCAGATATTATTTTGAATCTAAGCTCCTGACGAATGGACGGAGGTCCATGAAACGCGTAGAGCCTACAATAACTCAGATTTTTAACTTTTGATATATTTAGAGACTGCGAGTCTACAGAGACATGATGTCATATTGAATTTGTTATACCTCTTGGAGACCTATGCTTGATCCCTGTTGTATTGTATTTACCTATATTCAATATGTGTTACAATGTATTATGTCTAGAGTTGAGCGGACACCTGGATGTCCGTGTTCGGCGGGTTCGGGACTTTTTCCGAACTTTACCCGGACACCGAACCCCATTGAAGTCAATGGGGACCCAAACTTTTAGGCACTAAAATGGCTCTAAAAAACCAATGGAAAGGGCTAGAGTGCTGCAAATGGCAGCAAAATGTAGTTAAGAGCATGGCAAGTGCTCTGCAAACAAATGTGGATAGGGAAATAACTTAAAACAACAAAAAAGACAGAAAATAAAAAAAAATCTTCATCTGTGAAGGACGAGGCCCATATGGAGTAGGAGGGAGGTTGAGGGGGCGGTGGATGTAGCAGTGTAGGTGGAAGCGGCGGTGGAGGGGGACGAGGTAGCCAACACTGCTTTTGTCATTTTAAATTAGGGTACACCCCAAAAGAGTGAGAAAGATCAAAAATATAACAATGGCTGGGTAAGGTCGGTATCCATCTCTATTCTGCACAAGGTACGGAAAAAGTCCTGTGGGATCCATGCCTGGTTCATTTTAATGAATGTGAGCTTGTCCACATTGTCTCTGGACAGGCGGCTGTGCTTGTCTGTGATAACTCCCACAGCCGTGCTAAATACACGTTCAGATAATACACTGGCTGCAGGGCACGCCAGCACCTCAAAGACGTAAAGGGCAAGCTCAGGCCATGTGCCCAATTTGGATACCCAGAAGTTGAAGGGGGCAGACCCGTCATTCACTACATGTAGGCGTGTGCACACATACTGCTCCACCATATTGGTGAAATGCTGCCTCCTGCTAAGACGTTCCATATGAGCTGCTGGTGCTGCTGTTTGTTGTGGCGTGCTGACAAAGCTTTTCCACATTTCGGCCATGCTAACCCTGCCTTCTGAGGTGCTGGCGGTGCCCTGGTTGCGTTGGCGACCTCTTCCTCCTCCTCCGCCTCGGCCTTGTGCTTCCACTGTGGCCCCGCTGTCAGGTGGGAATGCCAGCAGCATCGCGTCTACCAGCGTGCGCTAGACTCGCGCATCTTGCGATCACGCTCCAGTGAGTGAATTAAGGATGGTACGTTGTCCTTGTAACGGGGATCCAGCAGCGTGGCCACCCAGTAATCAGCACAAGTTAGAATGTTGGCAGCTCTGCGGTCGTTGTGGAGACACTGCAGCATGTAATCGCTCATGTGTGCCACGCTGCCCAGAAGCAACGAAAGGCTGTCCTCTGTGGGAGGTGTATCGTTTGTGTCCTCTGTATCCCCCCAGCCACGTAGCAGTGATGGCCATGAGCTGGCCTGGGTGGCACCCTGTTGTGAACATGGTTCCATCTCCTCCTCCATCTCCTCCTCATCCTCTTCATCCTCCAGAACTGTGCCCCTGCTGGACAATTGCGTACCTGGCGTTTGTGGGTGCAGGAACCCACCCTCGGAGCCACTTGTGAATGACTGCCCTGAAAGCCTTGGAAATGATCCCTCTTCCTCCTCCTCCTGTGCCACATCCTCTTCCATCATCGCCCGAATCGTTTTTTGAAGGAGGCATAGAAATGGGATAGTTAAGCTGACAACGGCGTCATCGGCACTGGCCATGTTGGTGGAGTACTCAAAACAGCACAACAAGGCACACAGGTCTCGCATGGAGGCCCAGTTATTGGTGGTGAAGTGGTGCTGTTCCGCAGAGCGACTCACGCGTGCGTGCTCCAGCTGAAACTCCACTATGGCCTGCTGCTGCTCGCACAGTCTTTCCAGCATGTGCAAGGTGGAGTTCCACCTTGTGGGCACGTCACATATGAGGAGGTGAGCGGGGAGGCCGAAGTTACGCTGCATCGCTGACAGGCGAGCAGCAGCAGGGTGAGAATGCCGAAAGTGTGCACAGACGGCCCACACTTTCTGCAGAAGCTCTGACATATCGGGGTAATTTTTAAGGAACCTCTGCACCACCAAATTCAGCACATGCGCCAGGCAAGGGATGTGCGTCAAACCGTCTAGACCCAGAGCTGCTATGAGATTTCGCCCGTTATGGCACACCACCAGGCCGGGCTTGAGGCTCGCTGGCAGCAAGCACTCATCGGTCTGCTGTTCCATGCTCCTCCACAACTCCTGCGCGGTGTGTGGTTTTTCCCCCAAACAGGCAAGTTTTAAAACTGCCTGCTGTCGTTTACCCCTGGCTGTGCTGAAGTTGGTGGTGAAGGTGTTACGCTGAACGGATGTGGAGGTGGTAGAGGATGAGGAAGCGGAGTAGGAGGAGTTAGGAACAGGAGGCAAACTGAAGCGCCCTGCAATCCTCGGTGGTGGAAGGACATGCGCCAAATTGCTATCTGCCTCAGGCCCAGCCGCCACGGCATTTACCCAGTGTGCCGTTAGGGAGATATAACGCCCCTGACCGTGCTTACTGGTCCACGTATCGGTAGTTAGGTGGACCTTGCCACAGATGGCGTTGGCGCAGTGCACACCTGATTTTTTCCCCTACTTGGTTGTGCAGGGAAGGGATGGCTTACCTGGAAAAATAGTGGCGTCTGGGCACAACGTACTGTGGGACAGCCACCGACATAAGGCTTTTAAAACTGTGCATCTCCACCAGACGGAATGACAGCATTTCAATGGCCAAGAATTTTGAAATGCTGGCATTCAGAGCCAGGGATCGCGGGTGGGTAGGGGGGTACTTCCTCTTCCTCTGAAGTGTTTGGGAGATGGAAAGCTGAACGCTTCCACGGGACATTGTGGAGATGGTTGGTGACCCAGGTGGTGGTGTTGCTGACAGATCCTCTGTTTGCGGGGTGGTAGGTGCTGGTATCAAAACAGAGGTGGATGAAGAGGCCGAGACTGCAGCAGAAGAGGAAGCAGGAGGAGCCAGAGACCTTTCTTGGTTTTGAAGGTGTCTACTCCACTGCAGCTCGTGCTTTTCACTTAGATGCCTGATCATGCAGGTTGTGCTCAGGTTGAGAAGGTTTATGCCTCGCTTCAGGCTCTGATTGCACAGGGTGCAAACCACTCGTGTCCTGTCATCAGCACATTGTCTGAAGAACTTCCACGCTAGAGAACTCATTTGAGCTGGCTTTGGTGCGCTCAGTCCCTTGCTGCGTTGGGCAGTAGCAGGCGTAGTGTCTAGGGCATGGCCGCTCCACTTCTGCACCCTGCTCCCTCTTCTGCTGTGCTGGTGGCTCTGTGCGACCACCGCCTCTTCCTCCAAACTACTCAGGTCACCTGCATGACCTTCATTCCATGTGGGGTCGAGGACCTCATCGTCCTCCACATCATCTTGCACCCAGTCTTCACCCCTGCCCTCCTTGTCGGTCTCCACAATTCTGAGTGCCGCAGCAGTTGGCACCTGCTTTTCGTCATCATCGGAGACGTGCTGCGATGGTCCTTCCATGTACTCAACTTGAGAAATAAGTGGTTGGGCATCGCTGCACTCAATCTCTTCCACTTCTGGGGCAGGGCTAGGTGGATGGCCCTGGGAAACCCTGCTGACAGAGTCATCAAAAAGAAGAAGAGACTGCTGTATGGCTTGGGGCTCAGACTGCTTGCCTGATTTGCAAGGGGGTGAGGTGAAAGACGGTTGGATATTGGCTGCAGGTGCCAACTCTGACCTTTCTGCAGTAGACTGGGTGGGAGACAATGTGAAGGAACTGGAGGCACTGTCAGCAACCCAATCTACTATCGCCTGTACTTGTTCTTGCCTCAACACTTGTAGAGGCGCATGATGCCCTCTACCAAATACTGCTGCAGGTTCTGTCGCCTACTCACACTTGAGGTAGGTGTTTCACTTGTGCGTGTAGCTGGCACAGATCGACCACGTCCTCTCCTTGCAACAGGAGCTCTACCAGCAGCACCACGACCCAGGCCACGGCCCCTATTTGACGTTCTCCTCATATTTCTGTAATTTATGATCTTGCCCTAGAAAGGTGTTTATTAAATAGCGGAACAAAACAACAACAGTATCGCACGGGTGTATCTCACAGTCAAATATGCAAACTATGCCGCAATTTATTTATTTTTACCCCAACAGGGTGTTTATTAAATAGCGGAATAGAAAAACAGTATACAAATACAACTGGTGTATCTCACAGTTAAATATGCAAAGTATGCCGTAATTAAATTTTTTTCACCCCAAAAGGGTGTATATTGAATAGCGGAATAGAAAAAAGTATATAAAGCGGTGTATCTCACACGTACAAACACAGACTAGGCCCCAATAACAATTTTTTGTACCCTAAAGGGAGGATGAGGAAGAGGAAGAGGAGTAGGAGGAGTTCGGAACAGGAGGCAAACTGAAGCGCCCTGCAATCCTCGGCGGTGGAAGGAGATGCGCCAAACAAATTTAAAAGGTGTATCTCACACGTATCGATACAGACTATGCCGTAATTTTTTTCACCCCAAAAGGGTGTATATTGAATAGCGGAATAGAAAAAATTATATAAAACGGTGTATCTCACACGTACCAATACAGACTAGGCCCCGATTACAATTTATTGTACCCTAAAAGGAGGATGAGGAAGAGGAAGAGGAGTAGGAGAAGTTCAGAGCAGGAGGCAAACTGAAGCGGCCTGCAATCCTCGGTGGTGGAAGGAGATGCGCCAAATAAATTTAAAAGGTGTATCTCACACGTACAGATAGAGACTATGCCGCAATTTAATTTTTTTTCCCCCCAAAAGGGTGTATATTGAATAGAGGAATAGAAAAAAGTATATAAAACGGTGTATCTCACACGTACAAACACAGACTAGGCCCCGATTACAATTTTTTGTACCCTAAAGGGAGGATGAGGAAGAGGAGTAGGAGGAGTTCGGAACAGGAGGCAAACTGAAGCGCCCTGCAATCCTTGGCGGTGGAAGGAGATCCGCCAAACAAATTTAAAAGGTGTATCTCACACGTACCGATACAGACTATGCCGTAATTAAATTTTTTTCACCCCAAAAGGGTGTATATTGAATAGCGGAATAGAAAAAAATATATAAAACGGTGTATCTCACACGTACAAACACAGACTAGGCCCGATTACATTTTTTTGTATCCTAAAGGGAGGATGAGGAAGAGGAGTAGGAGGAGTTCGGAACAGGAGGCAAACTGAAGCGCCCTGCAATCCTCGGCGGTGGAAGCAGATGCACCAAACAAATTTAAAAGGTGTATCTCACACGTAGCGATACAGACTATGCCGTAATTAAATTTTTTTCACCCCAAAAGGGTGTATATTGAATAGCGGAATTTAAAAAATTATATAAAACGGTGTATCTCACACGTACAAACACAGACTTGGCCCCGATTACAATTTTTTGTACCCTAAAGGCAGGATGAGGATGAGGAAGAGGAGTAGGAGGAGTTCGGAACAGGAGGCAAACTGAAGCGCCCTGCAATCCTTGGCGGTGGAAGATGCGCCAAATACCGACTATTACAGACTATGCCGTAATTAAATTTTTTTCACCCCAAAAGGGTGTATATTGAATAGCGGAATAGAAAAAAGTATATAAAAAGGTCTATCTCACACGTACCGATACAGACTATGCCGCAATTAAATTTTTTTTACCCCAAAAGGGTGTATATTGAATAGCGGAATAGAAAAAAGTATATAAAAAGGTTTATCTCACACGTACCGATACAGACTATGCCGCAATTTAATTTTTTTCACCCCAAAAGGGTGTATATTGAATAGCGAAATAGAAAAAAAGTATATAAAATTGGTGATTTTTCAATAGCACATGTGAACACAGCAGTGTCTTATGTTTTATGTCACGGTCAGCAGCAGGCTATGAAGGGAAAAAAAAAAATTCCCCTTTAAATTTGTAATTTTTAAATAGCAGATTAGAACAGCACTCTGTAGTAAAATATAGCTGAACGCTGCACACAACAGACTGATAAAAATATTTTTTTTTCTCCCTCCTCCTCCTCCTCCTCAGTGGGCTTAAAGCGGAGTTCCGGGCACAGAATCGTTTTTTTTTTTTCAATCTCCCCCTAACAATCACCCTTACACATCGATACATCCGCTAATCCTGGTTAGAATGGTGAAATAATGAGTTTGCAAGAATAAAATCTTACTTTATATAATTTCTGATGTGCGGCGCCATCTTTGTTGTGGATTGCCGAGTCCGTTGTGGGGAAATGTCTTCCCTTCTTCCTGATTCCAGTGGGCGTAGGCCTGTGAGTCAAGAAATGAGAACAGTGGTCGGCCGCCCATGTGACTGCAAAGTGCATCATGGGAGGGCCGAGGAAGAGCTCCCAGGACGCATTGCGGCAGGAAGTGACGAGGAGAGCCGAGGCACAGGAGGGAGGAAGTCCTTTGAAAGGTGAGTATACAAACCTCTGTAAACAGGTAAGTGAAAAAAAAAAAACTATGGGAATATCCAATTCTGACTCAGCGGAGAGTAAGGAATACAATGCAGTAATTATTAGAAATTGAATTTTGTGCCCGGAACTCCGCTTTAAGTGAGGGCAAAAAGATTGTTCACTGCACCACCCCCCACACAGCAAAATTGATGTAGATCGCTAACGGACGATTGTTCTGTCCTGTGTCTCCTAATCTTTCCTGCCTACTCTCTCCAGCCTGTCCCTAAAATGCTCAAATATCTTTCCCTGCCTACACTCCGACCTGTCCCTGCATTCTTTTCGGGCACAATGGTTTTTTTTCCTGTCTGTCCCTAATCAGCAGCAGCCAGCACCGTTATGTGTGCTCTCTCCCTACACTACAGCAGACTGACGCACAGCGCGCTGTGTCTCTAGCTTATAAAGACCTGGGTCACATGCTTCAGCTGGCCAATCACAGCCATGCCATTAGTAGGCATGGCTGTGATGGCTTCTATGGCACACCAGTTAAACGCTTGTTGATTGGCTGTTGAAAGCCCGCCATTAAAACCGCGCCATTACATACAAAACAGGAAATAAAATTACCAAACACGGATTTTAAACCCGAACATACAGTAAAGTTTTCGGGTCCGTGTCCGGGTAACAAAAATCCAATTATCCGGTACGGACCCGAATAATACAGTCTGTGCTCAACACTAATTATGTCATCTCTCTGTATGTATTCATATATCATTGTCCATACATGTACCAATTTATTAAAATGTTACAGGTCCAGTTGATCTCATTTAAAGTCCCATTTGTTTGTGTTTTTGCATATATCAGGGATGGAGACAACTAGACCTCTTATGTGGCAGATCATAATTTGTTCTGTTTATATTGCATTGGGTGGAAGTCACCCGTATTTTCTTATGCACTGCCACATCTTGTTTAATCCTTATCCAGTACTCAATATTTTCTCATACAATATGTATCTTTAATACCATTTTATGTCTAATCAATTTTCCCACCATCCTGTTTACAATGAGAGCCTTACAGGTCGGCCTGGATTTCTCAATCCGGGGCTGCGATGGGAGGCCTGTCGCCCTTCCCGCTCGCCCGTCTCTGTGTGTACATCCGGGCTAGGGGAGGGATGTCTTGCCTCCCATCGGTGCCATGTTTGGTGTACTTGGAGCATGGTGCCTAATTGGTGTTGTGTTACCATGGCCACCACTATCCACCTCCGTCACGGGCGGCTCGCTCCTACCCACTTCCGGTATAGCGAACCGGATGTGGGGGGAGCTTTCTCCGCTCATATATATTGACGCTGACATGGCGTTGGCGTGGACGCACTTGCACACAACGGGGTATCCAGCTTGGATCGGACTGGTCTTTATCTCCACTAGACGTTTTTGGATGATCTTCCCATTTTATGTCTTGGTTATTCTGGTAATATCACGTGTTTGAGTTCTACTACTTTCATCTTTACAAGCACCTTCCTGAGCACTCGATTGAATTTTTTGCTCAATTATCCCCACCACGTTCCCAACCTTCCTTCTTTCCCTCCTTCCTTCCCCTCCCCCTCCCTTTCACTCCAACACCCCCTCTGGTACTCCCTTTAGGCTACGAGGTGTCTCCCTCCCCCTTTTCTTTCATCACTCACTAGCACACTTTTTTGTCTTCTATACCCTTCACCCCTATATGCCACGTTCATCATTTTTTCTTGGCACCTCCTACTAGGATACTATCTTGGTGATTATATACTGGCAATCTCTGAGCTTACATGGCTGTATTATTTATACCTTTTAATCCATAAGAAACTCAAATTTAAAGTTTAACATTATTTCAATTATTATATATATTTACCCTTCTATTTTTAGATCCTATTGGTCCCAGCCCGCCTTCATCGCTCCTTTTTTTTTTGTGCTGCCTTTACAATTTGAGTCCCACTCTGCATGTAGTCTCCTCCTTCCTGCTGGCCCTTTCCCCTTTGGATGCGGCTATGTCCACGCCTCAGCCCCGGGTTGAGTATCCCCCGGTTCAGCTTGGTTCTCTTGTTCCAGCACTGGATGTGTTTTGGCATATTACATCACTTAAGGTAGTGGCAACCCACACACCTTTTATCAGATTTTTTAGATTTAAATTTCTTGTAAATATTTATTCCAATACAATTTTTACCTCCAATTTCAGATATTATTTTGAATCTAAGCTCCTGACGAATGGACGGAGGTCCATGAAACGCGTAGAGCCTACAATAACTCAGATTTTTAACTTTTGATATATTTAGAGACTGCGAGTCTACAGAGACATGATGTCATATTGAATTTGTTAAACCTCTTGGAGACCTATGCTTGATCCCTGTTGTATTGTATTTACCTATATTCAATATGTGTTACAATGTATTATGTCATCTCTCTGTGTGTATTCATATATCATTGTCCATACATGTACTAATTTATTAAAATGTTACAGGTCAAGTTGATCTCATTTAAGTCCCATTTTTTTGTTTGTGTTTTTGCATATATCAGGGTGACAACTAGACCTCTTATGTGGCAGATCATAATATGTTCTGTTTATGTTGGGTATCTATTTTACACTCAGCGTAACATTATCTTTCACATTATGGAAAAAAATTGGGCTAACTTTACTGTTTTTTTTCCCAAAAAATTGCATTTGGAAGACCGCTGCGCAAATACGGTGTGATAAAAAATATTGCAATAATCTCCATTTTATTCTCTAGGGTGTCTGCTAAAAAAAATATATAATGTTTGGGGGTTCTAAGTAGTTTTCTAGCAAAAACAACTGATTTTAGCTTGTAAACACCAAATGTCAAAAATAGGCCTAGGCAAGTTTCTAGGATGCATGATGGTGTTTCTTGGATGTTGGGCCCCTCTATAATAGAGATGTCGCCATTTTTCGTAATTCCCCTATTGATATGTCTAAAACCTTTTTTCGAGATTAGACAGTATGGTAACAACTTTTGTATGGGCCGGGCGCACTCCACGAGTCGCAAGGCGTACGTTGTATCTACCACTCGCAAGAGGGGGTTTAGCATTTCCTAACTTCAAACTGTATTTCTGGGCGGCTGTACTGGTGACGGTCCGGTGGTGGTTCTCCCAGCCCAAGTTTAACTCCGCAGTGACACTAGAAGCAGCACTATTGGGATCCTATGCGGCTCTTAGTAATCTTGTTTTTCGGGGTGAACGGGCACATCCTCAGATTACCAGTCCGATGAAGACGGTGCTGCGGATATGGACTCGGGCACGGGCGATATATAATAAACAAACTCCTTTGTGGGGAAATCCTAATTTATCACATTTGTATCAACTGCCTGATCCCCAGGTATGGGCCGCCAAAGGGATTGTGACCATGAAACATGTTATTAAAGATGGAAGACTCCCAGGGTTTGAGGTCCTTCAGTTTATGTATTCACTGCCTAGCACTATGGAATTCCGTTACCGGCAGTTTAGCCATGCTATGCGGGCTCAGTTCCAAGGCCCGGTTGTCTTGGAATCGGACCCCTTGGAGAAAATGTTAACTTTTAAGGTTATAGGGAAAACTCTCTCTGCTATATATTTTATACTTTCAACAGACTATAGTCAACCTCTTGAAAAAATTTATAATAAATGGAAGGAGGACATTCCAGACTTGACTGTTGAAGACTGGGAAGACACAGTTAATACTTACATTCCTTCAATGATAGCGGCCAGGGATAGATTTATACAACTTAAATTTTTACATAGAGCATTACACGCCTCAACGTCTTGCTAGGATATACCCTATGAACGATCCCTCTTGCACTAGATGTGGGCGTGAAATTGGCACTTTTTTACACGTTGTTTGGTCGTGCCCTGAGCTGGTATCCTTTTGGAAAGCAGTGACGGACACTATTGGGGAAATTTTTGATACTATGATTCCTTTTGACCCAAAGGTAACTTTATTGAGCAATCTTACAGAAGTGGTTGGGGATAAATATGCTAAAATGTGCATCACGTATGCCCTGTTTTATGCCAGGAGAGAAATCCTTCTCCGATGGAAGCTGCCTGAGTCTCCCACCTGGTCAACTTGGATAGCCGCCGTTACTAAGACACTTCCATTCTACCGTTTTACATACGGTAGTAGGAACTGCCCAAAAAAAATTGATAAAGTATGGTCAGCCTGGATTGATGCTGTAGGGGTGCCAATGTCACCTGCTCTACAATGATAGAAACAGGAATTCCCCCCTTTTTTTTTTTTTTTTTTTTCTTTTTCTTTCTTCCTTTCCCTCGAATCTTGTTCTGTTGATATTACCGTCCCCTCTTCCCCCCCCCCCCCCCCCAAATTAATTAATTTTTTTTTTTTTTTTTGTGTGTGTTTGTATGTATGGATAATTCTTGTGCAGAGTAATGTACTGTAGTTGCAATTACTTGTTTTGTTTATATGTTTAATAATAAAAGAAAAATGTATTTGTAAAAAAAAAAAGAGATGTCGCCAACCTAAAATTTGCCGTTCGCGAACGGGCGAACCGGGCGAACCGCCATAGACTTCAATAGGCAGGTGAATTTTAAAACCCACAGGGACTCTTTCTGGCCACAATAGTGATGGAAAAGTTGTTTCAAGGGGACTAACACCTGGACTGTGGCATGCTGGAGGGGGATCCATGGCAAAACTACGTAGTTGACGCAGAGTCGGGTTTTAATCCATAAAGGGCATAAATCACCTAACATTCCTAAATTGTTTGGAATAACGTGCTTTAAAACATTCAGTGTGTGTATACGATCAGGTATGATGTTGTATCGATCAGGTAGTGTAAGGGTTACGCCCGCTTCACAGTGACAGACCAAACTCTGACAGACCAAACTCCCCGTTTAACAGTCAGTCAGTCAGTCCATTTGCACAACCGCAAACTCCCCATTTGCACAAGGTTGGATACCAAGCTAGCCATGTCCCATTCCTTGTCCTCAATGACGTCATTGAAGGTCTCTTCCTCCACCCAGCCACGTACAACACCAAGGGTCCCCGAAAGGTGACAACAAGCCCCCTGGGACGCCTGCTGTGGTTGGTCTTCAACCTCCTCAAAGCCACCTTCCTCCTCTGACTTCTCTTCTTCAGACTCCTCTCTCTGCGTTGCCGCAGGTCCAGCAATCGACGACGACAAGGCTGCTTCTGGTGGTGATGGGGACCACAACTCTTCCTCTTCATGCTCATCTACGGCCTGATCCAGCACTCTTCGCAGGGCACGCTCCAGAAAAAACGCATATGGGATGAGGTCGATGATGTTGCCTTGGGTTTGACTGACCTGGTTTGTCACCTCCGCAAAAGGACGCATGAGCCTACAGCCATTGTGCATGAGCATTCAGTAACGCGGCCAAAAAATACCCAGCTCCGCAGAGGCTGTCCTCTTTTTTTTTTAAATAAAAAAAATCTGTTCTTATCAGTTTAATCCCTGTTACGTTACGTCCCCTATCAGGGGCCGGTGTATGGAATAGATTTTAGGAACCGGGAGATGGAAAAAGATGGTTGGTCTGTCCTCTCACTTCCAATTTTGGGCACTGCGCGTGCAATGTACTGTGCCATCCTATATGAGTGGTGTGTTAAGTAGTACTATTCTTATCAGTTTAATCCCTGTTACGTCCCCTATCAGGGGACGTGAATCGAGTAGATTTTAGACAAACGCAAAGAGTTGTCAATAGTTGACACACTCACGACATAAATTGAGTCAATCTTGCTGTAGTTATGACTGTGCTCATGCGCACATTTGGGAGATTGCAGGCGATGGTGGTTTTTCAAAGCCTATGGTCGTGCTGAGGTAGTTCAGTGACAATTAAGTGACCCAGAAAACAATGATTCTGCAGTGTGGGCCCATAGTTGGCCTAGTAGGCTTTAATGATCACCCAAGATGATCATAAAGAAAATTAATGTTTTTTCTATTAAAAATTATCCAGCGGATCGCTTTTGGTCTGTTCACAATGAAGCAACGACCTTATCATCTGGGGTGTGCCAACATTGCCAACACACTCCTAGAGGTGATCGATTCATTGTGATACGCAAGCCCCTTCACCACAACAAGGTAACAATCACGAAGGGGAATTGACACATGTATGTGCCTTTTTTTTGTGTTTTGTTTTTTGTAGCACCAGAGGCCAGAAAAATTAGGCTTTTTCAGGCAGAAAGTGCACTAAAACATTGCGGCTTGAACCGTAGTTGGTGGCGGAGAAGTCACGTAAGTCATCCAGCATGCAGAGATTAAATACAGCAGCGTGTGGACCATTTTTAGCCCAAGGCATCTCATCAGGCCTTTTTTAGTCAAATGCATCCCCCACTGTCAGTCCCTTCGGGATCCATGCCTCATTCATCTTAATAAAAGGTGAGGTAATCTAGACTTTTTTGACCTAGGCGACTTCTCTTCTCAGTAACAATACCTCCTGCTGCGCTGAAGGTCCTTTCTGACAGGACACTTGAAGCGGGGCAGGCTAGAAGTTCTATCGCAAATTGGGATAGCTCAGGCCACAGGTCAAGCCTGCACACCCAGTAGTCAAGGGGTTCATCACTCCTCAGAGTGTCGGTATCTGCAGTTAAGGCAAGGTAGTATGCTACCTGTAGGTCGAGTCGTTCTCTGAGGGTGGACCCCGAAGGGCTGTGGCGATGCGTAGGACTTAAAAAGCTCCTCATGTCCTCCATCAACAACACGTCTGTAAAGCGTCCTGTCCTTGCCGGCGTGGTCGTGGTAGGAGGAGGATTACTTTCACCTCTTCCCCTGTTAGATTCCCGATGTGCTGTGACATCACCCTTATACGCTGTGTAAAGCATACTTTTTAACTTGTTTTGTAACTGCTGCATCCTTTGCGACTGCCGGTAATTCGGTAACATATCAGACACTTTCTGCTTATACCGGGGGTCTAGTAGCGTGGCCTCCCAGTACAGGTCGTTCTCCTTCAGCCTTTTTATACTAGGGTCCCTCAACAGGCATGACAGCATGAAAGACCCCATTTGCACAAGGTTGGATGCCGAGCTACTCATGTCCAATTCCTCGTCCTCACTGATCTCATTGAAGGTCTGTTCTTCCCACCAGCCACGTACAACACCACGGGTACAAGATAGGTGACAACGAGCACCCTGGGATGCCTGCTGTGGTTGGTGTTCCTCCTACTCAAAGCCACATTCCTCCTCTGACTCCTCTTCCTCAGACTCCTCTTCCAGCGTTGCCGCAGGTCCAGCAAGCGATAAGGCTGTTTCTGGTGGTAATGGTGACCACAACTCTTCCTCTTCACGCTCATCTACGGCCTGATCCAGCACTCTTCGCAGGGCACGCACCAGGAAGAAAACATTTGGGATGATGTTGCTGATGGTGCCTTCTGTGCGACTGACTAGGTTTGTCACCTCCTCAAAAGGACGCATGAGCCTACAGGCATTGCGCATGAGCGTCCAGTAACGTGGCAAAAAAATACCCAGCTCCGCAGAGGCTGTCCTAGCACCCCGGTCATACAAATACTCGTTGACCGCTTTTTCTTGTTGGAGCAGGCGTTTGAACATTAGGATTGTTGAATTCCAACGTGCCGGGCTGTCGCAAATCAATCGCCTCACTGGCATGTTGTTTCGCCGCTGAATATCTGAAAAGTGCGCCATGGCCGTGTAGAAATGCCTGAAATGGCCACACACCTTCCTGGCCTGCTTGAGGACGTCCTGTAAGCCTGGGTACTTATGCACAAAGCGTTGTACAATCAGATTCAACACATGTGCCATGCACGGCACATGTGTCAACTTGCCCAAATGCAATGCCGCCAACAAATTGCTTCCGTTGTCACACACCACTTTTCCAATCTCCAGTTGGTGCGGGGTCAGCCACTGATCCACCTGTGTGTTCAGGGCGGACAGGAGTGCTGGTCCAGCGTGACTCTCTGCTTTCAGGCAAGTCAACCCCACTGTCAACACTGTCGTATCCGGCATGTGGAATAGCCCCTGGGGAGCTGGGGGGGGGGGTGCAGTTGGTGTGGAGCAAGACGCAACAGCAGAAGAGGACTCAGCCGAGGAGGTTAGCAAAGAGGATGGAGTAGGAGGAGTAGAGGACTACTGCAAGCCTGTCTGCAAGTCGTGGTGGTGTCACCAACTCCTCTGCAGAGCCACGCATTCCATGCTTGGCAGCCGCCAGCAGGTTTACCCAATGCGCAGTGTAAGTGATATACCTGCCCTGACTGTGCTTTGCAGACCAGGTATCAGTGGTCAGATGGACCCTTGCCCCAACACTGTGTGCCAGACATGACATGACTTCCTTTTCCACAATAGAGTACAGGTTGGGGATTGCCTTTTGTGAAAAAAAATTTCGGCCGGGTACCTTCCACTGCGGTGTCCCAATAGTGACAAATTTTTTGAAGGCCTCAGACTCCACCAGCTTGTATGGTAAAAGCTTGACAGACACCTGAATGTGGGCAGATGAGCAGGAACTGCTGAAGGTGAGAGGAGAAGTGGCGGGTTGTTGATAGGGGGCAAGGAGGACAGCAGTGGTTGACGTGGCTGAAGATGCTGGACCAGGAGGAGGATGGTGGCTTTGAGTTTGTGTGCTGCTTGTACTCATGTGTTGATCCCATAGGCGTTTGTGATGTGAGATCATGTGCCTTCGCAAAGCAGTTGTACCTAGGTGGGTGTTGGACTTCCCACGACTCAGATTCTTTTGGCACAGGTTGCAAATGGCATCGCTGTTATCAGAGGCAGACACACAAAAAAAATGCCACACTGCTGAGCTTTGCAATGACTGCATTCTGGTGGTGGCAACAGCTTGCGTTTATTGGCGTGCTGTCTGGCTGACCCCGGGTGCCGATACATGCTGTCTGACTGTGCCACTAGCTCCTTGCGATGACCTCCCCCTGCTTCCAACTCGTCTCCTCCTCCTCTCTGTCTCCCCATCTGAACTTTCCCCCTCTTCTTCTTCTCTTCGAGCAGGCACCCAGGTGACATCCACTGACACATCGTCATCATCAGCCGCTTCACTTGACAACTAAGCAAAGGCAGCAGCAGCAGGTACAACATCATCATCATCATCACAATGTACGTCCATGTGTATAATGCTGCCTGACTGAGACATATCCCCGTTATCTACATCCTCTGGCACTAATGGTTGCGCGTCACTTATTTCTTCCAACTGATGTGTAAATAACTCCTCTGACAGATCAAGTGAAGCGGCTGTGGTGCTAGTGTTGGTGGTGGTGCCGGCGGGCGGGCGGTAAATTGAGAGGTGCCTGAAGCTGAGCTGGAGGAGGATGGTGCATCAAGGTTCCGAGCGGAAGCTGTAGAAGATTGGGTGTCCTGTGTAAGCCAGTCAAATATGTCCTCAGAATTTTTTGAGTTCAGGGTACTTGGCTTCTGAAAACTGGGCATTATTCTAGGGCCAAAGGAAATCACAGCACTACGACCACGAAGGCCCCTGCGGGGTGGCCTTCCTCTGCCTGTCATTTTTTTTTTAGATTTGTGGTACTATGCGTGCAAGGTGCTGTGCCACCCTATATGAGTGTTGGGCAGTGGGTACAGTACAGTCTGTGGACCTGACGCTCACTGGCAGGCAACTATAAAAAATATATATTTTTTTAATGTGCAAGGTGCTGTGCCACTGTATATATGAGTGGTGGGCACTGCAGTGGGCACAGTACACTCTGTGGACCTGACACTCACTGGCAGGCCAGGCAACTGCAATTATAAAAAATATATATTTTTAATTTGCAAGGTGCTGTGCCACCGTATATATGAGTGATGGGCACTGCAGTGGGCACAGTACACTCTGTGGACCTGACACTCACTGGCAGGTCAGGCAACTGCAATTATAAAAAATATATATTTTTTTAATTTGCAAGGTGCTGTGCCACCGTATATGAGTGGTGGGCACTGCAGTGGGCACAGTACACTCTGTGGACCTGACACTCACTGGCAGGCCAGGCAACTGCAATTATAAAAAATATATTTTTTTTAATTTGCAAGGGGCTGTGCCACCGTATATATCAGTGGTGGGCACTGCAGTGGGCACAGTACACTCTGTGGACCTGACACTCACTGGCAGCCGGCAGGAAACTGCAATTATGACAGAGGAAAAAAAAAAATGATTTTTTAAACTGCAAGGTACTGTGCCACCCGATATGAGTGTGGTGTGTACACAGTACAGTCTGTGGTGGGTCTGTGGCCTCTCACACACGGCGGGCAGGCAACTGACTGCACAATATATATATATATATATATATATAAAAAAATTGACTGAAATACCAGCCCTAAAAAGGGCTTTTTGGGGTGCTGTCAGGATGCTGTCCTTACAGCAGAAGTAGACCAAGAACACTATCTAACAACTGTCCCTATTAACAGCAGCACTCTCCCTGCTCTCACTAACACACTGCTTCAGAATGAATCTAAGATGGATGCTGTCCTTGCTTTTTTATAGGAGGTGGGAGGGTGTGGGAGGGAGGGTATGCTGATTGGCTGGAATGTGTCTGCTGACTGTGAGGTACAGGGTCAAAGTTTGCCTCAATGAAGTATAGGGGGCGGACAGAACATCGCATATGTTTGCCCGCAGTGGCGGACGCAAACAAGCGATGTTCGCCGGCGAATAGTTTGGGACATCTCTACCCTCTATATGGCTAGGCTGTGAAAAAGTCTCACACATGTGGTATTGCCATACTCAGTCAGGAGGAGTGGCAGAATGTATTTTGGGGTGTCATTGTGGGAAAAAATTATAACTTAAAAAAACTCACCTTGCCTCTTACTAAATACCTTGGACTGTCTACTTTACAAAAAGAGGTCATTTGGGGGGTATTTGTACTGTCTTGACATTTCAGGGCCTCAAGAAAGGAGATAGGCCGTCAGTACATCAGGTGTGATCAATTTTCAGTAATTGGTACCATAGCTTCTAGACTCAATAACTTTCACACAGACTAAATAATATACACTAATTTGGGTTATTTTACCAGTGATATGTAGCAGTATAAATTTTGGCCCAAATGTATGAAGAAAAATTTATTTTTTGCAAAATTTACTAAATTTACTACAAAAAACTAAAAAAAGGTGTTTTTTTTTTCAAAATTGTTGCTCTTTTTTTTGCTTATGCCCCATACACACGTGCAGATTATCTGCAGACTTTTGTCTGCAGACTTACCTTTTCTATGTAGTGCAAGGGCCTGCCGGATTGCATACAAATTGAAAGTGTTTAGGTGTGACCTCATATTATATGGTTTTGGTAAGTCTGCAGACAAAAGTCTGCAGATAATCTGCACGTGTGTATGGGGCATTATATCACGAAAAAAAAAACCCAGTTGTGCAAAGAAAAAGGGTTGTTCACCGGACTGACTAGGCAGCCGGAGAACCACCTAAAATGTGGGACTTTGAAGGTGGGTGGTGGTCGCACAGACAGACAGAAGAACAATTGTATTAAAAATAAGTTTTATTACATTATACATTAAAAACATACAAGAGAAGGTCAGCATGAAAATTTGATCCATATACATGGTACTGGTGAGCTATTGGTACTTCTTTGTCAATCATCCAATCTCTCTTTAAAACCCAGTTGTGATCAAATACCACCAAAAGAAAGCTCTATTTGTGTGAAAAAAGTGATAAAAAATTTGTGTGGTTACAGTGTAGCATGACTGGGGTGTAGCATGACTGAAATGACATCGGTGCGATTTGACATGCCATTTAACAAGTTAAATGGCATGTCAAATCATAGCCTATAGCCAGCAATGCAAGCGTCCCAATCGGTGCTACGCCAAATGTTTGGCGCCGCACCAATTTCCAAAAGTAGTTCCTGCACTAATTTTGCGACTTCGGGGGCAATTTCAATAGACATCTGTGCATGAAGCTGCACAAATGTCTTTCAAGTCACCCCCAAAGTCGGGCTGAAATGCGGCTTTGAAATCACACAAGCTCATCTAAACTTGCATAATTTCAAAGCCGCGTTCAGCGTTCAATTTTTCTTTCAATGGATTCAAGGAATTGACAATACATCTCATGTAGGCATAGCACCTGGGGCCCAATAAGAAAAACTCTCCTTTTATTTTGTAGTCATTGAGATCCTTCTATTTTTTTTTTTTTCTTTTTCTTTTTAAACACACTTTTGTAACACCCCATAAACTAAGCACTCCTCCTTCAGCTACTAACAGGTTGGGGACAAGTGGCTTCCTGGCTCCCAGCGGCTCGTGTCAGGTAAAGTAATCTCATGGTGGGGGGGCGGGGGGATTTATTTGCTTGCCTACTGCTGTACACTGGCCGGATCTAGGGGAGTGCTGTGGTGATTTCATTTGTACCCACCCCAAAGCTTCCCACTACACACCTGCCTCTGTGGCCAGCCATTTCCCATCCCTGCACTGTGCATACACAGCCTGAGCACAGGCAGTAAGGTCTCCTCCTAAGCTATTCCCCACACAGCACAGAGCTGAAATCTGATTCTCTCTCACACAGCTACGTGCATTGCACTGTGTGTAGCTGGTAATTGGAGCCACACTGCCATTCTGACCAGAGAATTCCACAGGTCAGAAGTGCAACATAATCACCAGCTACACCCAGTGCAGATTATAGCAGTGTGAGAGAGAATCAGATGTACAGTGCAGGGAATGAGACCTATGCTAAGTGCCCTGTCAGCAGTCACCCCTGTCCTTTCTTCTTGCAGTGGTCACCCCTATCCTCTATCCTGCCAGCAGTCCCCCCTGTCCTCTATCCTGCCAGCAGTCCCCCCCCCCTGTCCTATATCCTGCCAGAAGTCCCCCCTGTCCTCTATCCTGCCAGAAGTCCCCCCCTGTCCTATATCCTGCCAGAAGTCCCCCCTGTCCTATATCCTGCCAGAAGTCCCCCCCTGTCCTATATCCTGCCAGAAGTCCCCCCCTGTCCTCTATCCTGCCAGCAGTCCCCCCTGTCCTCCATCCTACCAGCGGTCACCCCTGTCCTCCATCCTACCAGCGGTCACCCCTGTCCTCCATCCTACCAGCGGTCACCCCTGTCCTCCATCCTACCAGCGGTCACCCCTGTCCTCTATCCTACCAGCGGTCACCCCTGTCCTCTATCCTGCCAGCGTTAACCTCTGTCTTTCCTCCTTCCAGCAGTGACCCCCTGTCCTCTCTCCTTCCAGCGGTGACCCCTGTTCACTCTCCTCCTGGTGGTGACCCCTGTTCTCTCTCCTCCTGGCGGTGACCCCTGTTCTCTCGCCTCCTGGCGGTGACCTGTGTTCTCTCGCCTCCTGGCGGTGACCCCTGTTCTCTCTCCTTCTGGCAGTGACCCCTGTCTTCTATCTTTCCAGCGTTGACTCCTGTCCTCTCTCCTTCCAGCGGTGACTCCTGTCCTCTCTCCTTCCAGTGGTGACTCCTGTCCTCTCTCCTTCCAGTGGTGACTCCTGTCCTCTCTCCTTCCAGCGTTGACCCCTGTTCTCTCTCCTTCCAGCGTTGACCCCTGTCCTCTCTCCTTCCAGTGGTGACTCCTGTCCTCTCTCCTTCCAGCGTTGACCCCTGTACTCTCTCCTTCCAGCGTTGACCCCTGTTCTCTCTCCTTCCAGCGTTGACCCCTGTTCTCTCTCCTTCCAGCGTTGACCCCTGTCCTCTCTCCTTCCAGTGGTGACCCCTGTCTTCTATCCTTCACTGGTGACCCGTGTCTTCTATCTCTCCAGCGGTGATTCTTGTCCTCTCTCCTTCCAGCGGTGACCCCTGTCTTCTATCCTTCCAGTGGTGACTCCTGTCCTCTCTCCTACCAGCGGTGAGCCATGTCCTCTTTCCGGCCCCCTGCTATCTCTCTTGCCAGCATTGACTCCTGTGCTCTGCTCTGCCAGAAGTGACCCCTTTTTTCTCTCCTTCCAGCAGTGACCCCTGTCCTCTCTCCTGCCAGTGGTGACTCCTGTCCTCTCTCCTGCCAGTGGTGACCCCTGTCCTCTCTCCTGCCAGTGGTGACCCCTGTCCCCTATCTCTTTTTAGCTGTGACCCCTTTTCCTCTCTCCTTTCAGTGGTGACCGCTGTATTCTATCCTTCCAGTGGTGATTCCTGTCCTCTCTCCTTTCAGTGCTGACCCCTGTCCTCTATCTCACTAGCGATGACCCCTGTCCTGTGCCCTTTCAGAGGTAGCCCTGCACCTTAAGCCCCTCCCACTGTTAATAGTTTGGCTACGCCCATTTTGCTACGGCACACAGAGCGCCGCAGGTCACTCACTCCCTTGAGCATGTCAAGTTCAAAAGTTGGGAGGTATGATGTAAGGCCTCTTGCACACGGGCTCATAAGCAGAAAACCGCTACTAAATCCAGAGAAAATCAAAAACCCCTCTTAAAGTATAAATAAAGGCAAAACCTTTTCTTAAGTTTTGTATAGAGTGCAGAGGGATTAGAACACTTGTCAGTTTTTATTGCTGTCTGTGCCCCTGTTAAGGAGATTCACCCTCTCTGTTCTGTTTACCATTATCATTGAAAGTAAAAGAAAATCCCAAATTTTGGGTTGTCCCCAGAAAAGTAATACAGGGGAAATCTTCCAATGAGGGCCCTGGTTTCGGTGACCTGGGGCACCCCATGGACTTCCCTTAATTTGCAGGGATTTCCTCTCACTTCCTGTTTGGCTATGGGACAGGAAGTAAAGAGAAATTTTTCCAATGGGACACAGATAGTGAAATAAAATCTGACAAGCTTTATAACTCTCCGTTACTCTATCCAAATTAAAAAATGTTTTGCCTGTACTGTAGTTTTACTTTAATGCATGGTTCAGTTTCCTTCAACAAGGAACGAAGCATAAGATCTGCTATTACCATCCTGCAATGTGTTTTTTTTTTTTTTTTATAAATGTATGTAACTGTTTATATCACATTTATAAGAATTATTTTAAATCAGTAGTTCTCAACTTATCAAAATGGTGTGTGTCATCTTTTCGCTATGATGTTTTTAGATATTGGCAGCAACTCGAAAACTGTGAATAATTCATTTTCAATTAATGCCCTATAGTCTGAAATGACAACAAACATCTGTTTTATATATGGTTTTAATTTTGTAAAATAATAAAATGTTTTGATGAATATACTTTAGTAAGCAGATGTATTTCCTAAACCTGTTAAAATACTCTCTAGGGTACATTTACCATAGGCTTAGGACATATAATTTAAAGAACTTTGTTTAATTTAGGCCAATTCACACATGTTGCTTTTGTAATATGGTTCCAATTCAATAAAGAAGTGCATGTTTGCATAAGAATCACCTGCTTGAAAAGCAATTTGACCAACGTGAATGATACAACATCTCCTAGCTCAAATGGACACTGCAGTCAAACATTAACATTTTAAATTTAGGCTGGGTTCACACTAGTGTGAATTGGATGCAGGGTTTCTCAGACAGGGGACATGATATTGTGACCGGCTCTCAATGGAGGAGGGAATTGCACAGAGGTCCTGTGCATCTTTGGATCTGTTTCAGGCCTGAATCCAGCCAAAAATTCGGGTCTGATTTGTCCCTGAAATGGAGAACAGGGACGCACCAGGCCCCTGCTGTCAGCTGCATCCGTCTGCAGTGTGAACCCAGCCTCAAACTTTAATCATCAGCACCTGTAAAGCCCCTTTCACACAGGTGATCCAATCAGATCTGCCTGTCAGTTTTTCAGGTGGTCCTGATTGGATGTATGTGTGTTGGGAGGGTGCGCTGATAGATGTTAAAGCTGCTACAGGTATTCAGTTCCTTGTGAATATGAATGATAAATGTGTATGATATAGGTGTGCTAAAACAAGATAAATATCCCAAATGAATCACTCAAAAAAGTTTCAATGGAAACATATGTGATACGAAAACATAAAACAAATGGTGATAAATAATGTAGGTGGAGATTATAAATGCAACAATTCATAAGTCCATAAATAAATATTCATAAGTGTCCATGTGTGGTGATTCAACTGATGAATCAATGGAAAACAATGCTTCTCTGAATCAGTGTGAAAGCCCACCACCAGGTGAAATTCCTCCTTACCAGACGGAAAATAAGGTGCAGATTTATAACAAATAAACTGAAAACACAGCAATCCCAGGTACTTCCAATCTCCAAGTGAAAATCACCCAAATTGGTCCCTTACCGAACTGCAGATAATAAGCGCTTGTAGTTTCAGCAACACACACTATCTCCTCCTCTGTATCGAACCTCTAACAAGGTATCTCTCTGACCATGGGAGCCGAAGATCCCTCAGACATGTGGTATAAAAGATAAAGCAGCCGATAGTGTGATACCTTCCCTTCCAAACAGTTTATTAAAAGCAGACAATATTCCACTTACATGGGATAAGATGCGATCAGCATTGGATTAAATCATGCGGGGAATTCCCAAGTAGACTTGTAGGTCCTGATTGGATGGTCTTTGTATCCCTATGGACTGGCATACCTTCAATCAGATACGGTCCGCTAATAAAAAAAGAACGTAAGGGAATCCATCCTCCTCCATCTAGGTGGAATCGGGAACGGGGGAAGTCGTATGTAAACAAACACTCTGTCCATTTACACCTTGACACCCATAAAGCAGAGCTAGCTCGGTCCATGTCTGCTCTGTAGAGACTGAACTGACATGGACCTGTCACCCACCTGCTCTGCTCAGCAGAGATCAGCAGACAGATCTCCTGCTGAGAAAAATGGATTCCACCCTGAGTGTAAGAGGCCTAGCACACTACAGCCTCGCCTTGTGCCTTGGGGCATGGCAAGGGGCATGTAAAGGACAGAAACATTTGGTGAGTTGCTGCAGCCCCACCCGACACATAGAATGAGGAAGGGAGTCCTCAGTGCAGGGACAAGGTCACCTAGAGCCCAGGGCAAACATGCCAAACTGTTCCCCCCAGGTGTATGATTATTATGTGCCAGCAATGATCCCCCCAAAAAAGACTGATTAATCTGCATGCTTACCTCCTATGCATGAATTCCCCCTCTTCCCAGTACAAATCTTTGCCCCCAATCCACCAAATCCCCCCCCAGCATACATGCAGTGGCATAGCGTGGGTTGTCAGCACCCGGGGCAAGGTAAGTAAGTAATTTGCACCCCCTACACAAACCTACTAGACCATTACACAGACCACTACACCGACACCTACTCTGACCTACCTTATTCCTACACTGACCTACCTTATTCCTGCACTAACCAACCTGATCACTACACTGACCTACCTAATTTCTATACTAACACCTACACTGACCTACCTGACCACTACACAGACCTACCTGACCAATACACTGCCCACTACACTGACCTACCTGTTTCCTGCACTGACCTACCCGATCACTATACTGACACCTACGGAGACCTATTTGACCACTACAGAGACCTACCTGATTCCTACACTAACCTACCTGATTACTATACTGACACCTACAGAGACCTATCTGACCACTACACAGACCTATTTGATTTCTGCACTAACCGACCTGATCACTACACTGACCTACCTGATTCCTGCACTAACAGACCTGATCACTACACTGACCTACCTAATTACTATACTGACCCCTACACTGACATTCCTGATTCCTACACTGACCTACCTGACACCCACACTGACACCCCTTACACTGACACCTTCACTGACACCTTCACTGACCCCCCTACACTGACACCTTCACTGACCCCACTACACTGACCCCCCTACACCGACACCTACACTGACCCCCCCTACACTGACCCCTACAATGAACCCCGTACACTGACCCCCCATACACTGACACCTACACTGATCCCACACACTGACCCCCTACAGTGACACCTTCACTGACACCTCCTATACTGACACCTGCACTGACCCCCACATACATTGACCCCCCCATACACTGACACCGACACTGACCCCCCTACACTGATACCCCACTACGCTGACCCCCTCTACATTCCCACATACACTTACCCCCCTTTACTGACCCCGACACTGACCCCCCCCATACACTGACCCCTACGCTGACACCTATACTGACCCCCCTACACTGACACCTACACTAACCCCACTACACTGACACCTACACTAATCCCCACCTACACTGACACATACACTGACCCCTACACTGAACCCCCTACATTTCCACGTACACTGACCCCCCATACATTGACACCTACACTGACCCCTACATTGACCCCCCTACATTTCCACATACACTGACCCCCCTACACTGACAGCTACACTGACCCCCCCATACACTGACACCTATACTGACCCCCACACTGACCCCTCCTACACTGACCCCCCCTCATTCACTGGCCCCTACATTGACCCCCCCACACTGACACCTATACTGACCCCCCTACTCTGACCCCCCCATACACTGGCCCCTACACTGACCCCTACACAGACACTTATACTGACCTCCCTACACTGACCCACCCCCCCTCCCATGTCAACTTCCCTGGGCCCCCCGGGGGCAGGCAGCACATCACTTACCTTGTTCTGTGTCCAAACACTGGCGCGGAGAGACAGCAGGGGGGAGACTCCGGAAGCGGTGCTGCACATGCACCGAGCCACAGAGCATCTTTACACACGCCCAGCCCCGCCCCTGGCCGCACGTGACTCCTTCAGCGGTCCACTGCTCGTCCTGCACAGTCAGTCACAGAGCAAAGAGGAGGAGTGCGGGAGTGCGGGCGGGCCACTGGACACTATGATCCCGCGGATGGCGGGCGTGGGATGCACCCCCCTAAATGTTGCGCCCAGTGCCAGTGGCCCCCCCAGCACCCCCCACGCTATGCCACTGCATACATGCCCTCCCTTCAAAACAAACAACCTTCCCAGCATAAATCCTCTACCCCTACAGTTTCTCCTTTGAGTACAAATCCCCCACACTCCAAATCTGCCCCCTCCCAGCACAAATCCCCCCCCCCCAAATCACCCCTCCTAGCACAAATCTTCTTTCCCCCATCCATCCTCCCGACACTAATCCCCCTAAATCACCACTTTTAGTACACTCACTCCCCCAGATTCCCCCTCCTAGAACAATACTTACCCCCTGCTTCCCTCACAAATTCTCCCTTCCAACATAAATCCCCTCCCCCCAATCTCCTTGTGGTGCCCCTCCACCTCACAGGAGGGGCAGAGCCCAGGGAAACTGCCCCTCCTTCCCACCCCCTGTCCCGACCCTGGTTGTACTTAGCTCCCTACCAATTCTGGTTATTTAACCCAGCCAAGAAGGCACTTCCCCTCACTTTGAAATGCCTTGTCCAGGAAGTGAGGAGCTGTAATTGGGGGTTGACCTTGGCTCAGATGGCCTTTCCCCTGAGAACTATTCAGCAAGTTCAGGGGTAACTAAGGGGGTCTTTGTTTCTTCTTCAGCAGAAAAAAAAGGTTCCTCCTGTCTTTCTGCCTCATGGGTCAAAAATATAAAATCAGGGCTTTTAGGCCTAAGGGTCTCAGTAGAAAACAGCGGCGGCCGGTCTATTGAGGGCGCAGGGGCCGCCCCCCCTTCCATGCGTCCGGCCCCCTAATCTGCATGCAGGGGCGCCGGACGCATGGATCTCAATGTTTTTTTTTTTTTTCAATCACCTGATTAGAGCCAGAGGCTCTAATAGGGTGATACAAAGGGTGGTCCCGGGGCGCAGAGCAGTGCGCCCAGAGCCCACCCATTGTGTGACAATAGCAAATTAAAATTTGCTATTGTCACACCGATCCTATTCCTGGCCAATTAGAAAGCTGGTCTAATACCGGCTTCCTGATTGGCCGCATGGCAAACCCCATGCCGTTGGCCGAGGAGGAGGCGGGAGCAGGAGGAGGACTCGAGAAGACGCGCCGCCGGAGTGAGAAGGAGCCGCCCGCCGAAGCCGTCGCCGAGTGAGAAGAAGCCGCCCGCCGGGACAGAAGACAGAAGCCGTCGCGGAGTGAGGAGAAGCCGCCCGCCGGGACAGAAGACAGAAGCCGTCGCCGCTGCTCCAGGTAAGTGCACTGGTCTGGGAGGGGCCACACTGCATTGATGGGGGCACGCACGCTGGTCACTGCATTGATGGCGGCATGCTGTGGTAACTCTGCATTGATGGTGGCATGCTGTAGTAACTTTGCATTGATGGTGGCATGCATGCTGTGGTAACTCTGCATTGATGGTGGCATGCTGTAGTAACTCTGCATTGATGGTGGCATGCTGTAGAAACTCTGCATTGATGGTGGCCTGCATGCTGTAGTAACTCTGCATTGATGGTGGAATGCTGTGGTAACTCTGCATTGATGGTGGGATGCATGCTGTGGTAACTCTGCATTGATTGTGGCATGCTGTAGTAACTCTGCATTGATGGTGGCATGCTGTAGTAACTCTGCATTGATGGTGGCATGCTGTAGTAACTCTGCATTGATGGTGGCATGCATGCTGTGGTAACTCTGCATTGATGGTGGAATGCTGCAGTAACTCTGCATTGATGGTGGCATGCATGCTGTGGTAACTCTGCATAGATGGTGGCATGCTGTAGTAGCTTTGCATTGATGGTGGCATGCATGCTGTAGTAAATCTGCATTGATGGTGGCATGCATGCTGTAGTAACTCTGCATTGATGGTGGCATGCTGTAGTAACTCTGCATTGATGGTGGCATGCATGCTGTGGTAACTCTGCATTGATGGGGGCATGCATGCTGTGGTAACTCTGCATTGATGGTGGCATGCTGTAGTAACTCTGCATTGATGGTGGCATGCATGCTGTGGTAACTCTGCATTGATGGTGGCATGCTGTAGTAACTCTGCATTGATGGTGGCATGCTGTAGTAACTCTGCATTGATGGTGGCATGCATGCTGTGGTAACTCTGCATTGATGGTGGCATGCATGCTGTGGTAACTCTGCATTGATGGAGGCATGCTGTAGTAACTCTGCATTGATGGTGGCATGCTGTAGTAACTCTGCATTGATGGTGCAAAAGGGTAATGGTCTGGTTCCCACCAAAGCACTCCTCCATCCCAAAATATATATCAAAACAGGAAAATTGGCCCACGGGACTTTGTATGAGGTACGTGCTCAGTGGCTGGAAATCAATGACATGCACAGTATATGAATAAAACAATATAACATTTTATTGTATTGTATACATGAAAATGGCAATGAATAAAAACAAATTTATGCAGCGCTAGCATCTATCATATTGAGCAAAAATAAAATAAATGTGTACCATATAAATCCAATATAAATATAAAGTGCTAATGTGCTATAATCTGAATAGATCAAAATATAACATATATTGATTATTAAAGTATTGAGTGCATAGAGTCCTTGTGTGATAATAATATTAAGGTGCAATAAAATATTATCCAAATAAATAGTAAGTGCAATAAAAAGTCCTTAAATAGTGATCCGATAGGTGCCAAAGTGCCAAGTGATCAAGGTGCTTGCAAAGTGGTAGGTGCCCTCTTGGTTCCCCACTCACCGGATTTAGATTGAAAAAAAGCCCTTTTTGACGCACTTCCGGTTGCGGACGAGACGGAACGTCATTTCCGGTCAGGAACTTCCTGTATGTGGAACGCACGCCAAGAGCGGCGCCACACGTTTGCTTAGAATATATGCCTAATACCTTTTTTGATTCTGTAAGTATCCAATTGACTTTTGGAAAATAAAAATAGCCTTTACATACTTCACCATGTACGGCCCTCTTTTTGTTTAATGGTGATTGCGGAGACGAACCCATTGAATATCGGAGGTTACATTGGAGGAGTTCCACAACAGATCCCGGGCTACTGTGCAATAACGTTAAAGGGCTTTTTTTCTTTCTAAATCGGTGAGTGGGGAACCAAGAGGGCACCTACCACTTTGCAAGCACCTTGATCACTTGGCACCTATCGGATCACTATTTAAGGACTTTTTATTGCACTTACTATTTATTTGGATAATATTTTATTGCACCTTAATATTATTATCACACAAGGACTCTATGCACTCAATACTTTAATAATCAATATATGTTATATTTTGATCTATTCAGATTATAGCACCTTAGCACTTTATATTTATATTGGATTTATATGGTACACATTTATTTTATTTTTGCTCAATATGATAGATGCTAGCGCTGCATAAATTTGTTTTTATTCATCCTTTCTAAGAATTTCTTAGTGTTTGCAGCAGCTGCACACTTTCACATTTTCACTTATCATAATTTAACACTTTGTGTAGCGCGGGTTTAAATTTGTTTTTTCATGAAAATGGCAATGTTTGCTCAAAGGCACATGGTATAGCTCAATAGCTCAAATATAAATGACATATAACATGAATGATATGTTAACACATTTTGGTAGGCATCTTGGTGTAACCTCTTGATTTCAAAAATACCATGAATGATATAATGAGATATTAGAATATACATTGTGAGCTGACGCGTTTCGGGAGCAACATCTCCCTTCTTCAGAGATCAATATGTCCAAGGTATCTCTATAAAAAACAATATATTAAAGTATGCAGTAAGGATGGAATTTGAATGAAAAGAATTCAGTCAAATGATGAGAACTCAAAGGAGTCCCGGGCTAGACGTGACGCACCGCTGCCATACAGGAGTTCATTTTTGCCATTTGAATTCCATTGATTTGTGAGTATTTAGTACTCCTTTGAGTTCTCATCATTTGACTGAATTCTTTTCATTCAAATTCCATCCTTACTGCATACTTTAATATATTGTTTTTTTATAGAGATACCTTAAACATATTGATCTCTGAAGAAGGGAGATGTTGCTCCCGAAACGCGTCAGCTCACAATGTATATTCTAATATCTCATTATATCATTCATGGTATTTTTGAAATCAAGAGGTTACACCAAGATGCCTACCAAAATGTGTTAACATATCATTCATGTTATATGTCATTTATATTTGAGCTATTGAGCTATACCATGTGCCTTTGAGCAAACATTGCCATTTTCATGTATACAATGCAATAAAATTTTATTCATATACTGTGCATGTCATTGATTTCCAGCCACTGAGCACGTACCTCATACAAAGTCCCACTGGCCAATTTTCCTGTTTTGATATATATTTTGGGATGGAGGAGTGCTTTGGTGGGAACCAGACCATTACCCTTTTGTACTTATATATAGGGTGGAAGACACCCACTGTGCCCATCAATGATCTGGTTTCCTCCCGGCTGGCAATGCAATCTTGGTGGCCCCCCCTCTTCTTCTTTTTTCCTAAATTCCATTTATTTATATATTTAATTTTATTTATATATTTATTCTTGCTATATAGTATGCAACATCTAACTACTACAGAGTCCTCCCCTATATACATTAAATGTGTTATTTTTATGACATACTGGCTCCTTGTACTAGGTGGTGTTTTGGTCTTCATCCCGGGAGCTGCGATGTATCAAGAGGGAGGCTCCGCCCCCCTTGCTGTCCCCGCCCCTCCCCCAGATTGGGATGAGTGGGTCCACCTATACATCGGCGTCATGTTGCACCTTCAGCGTTGTGCGTCGGTGTCTCCACTGACGTACCCACGCTACTGCGTGCCGTCATATCTGCGGGACGGGGAGGTCCGCATTTCAGCGTTCCTCTCCTTCACGAGATCACAGATGCCTCGGCTCTGTTTGATCTGCTCATACCCGCTACATGACGCTAGGGTCCCTTTCTTGCTGCCAGCCACGGAGTTACCTGACAGGTGAGTCACCGGGACAATTCCCACCATTCCCCTCACGATCTTATCCTCTCCCTACACCCACTTTTCTCAGTAGAGCACCCCACCGACTCCTTATTTCACTTTTCACTCCTCACATTATTTGTACCTTTGTCATCATACACTGCTACCCCATCTTCTGCTATCACCTTTTTGGCTTTTGGGCTTCCCCTTTTCCCTCCCCCCCTCCCCTCCCTCCTCTCCCCTCCCTTCCCCCCTCCCTTCCCCCCTCTTCCCTTCCCCCCCCCCCTTTTTTCCCTCTTTCACTTTTGCTTCACCCCTTTTGGGAACCCCCCTATATTTTCATCACACTAGCCCTTCCCACCTGATACAAAATCACATATGCCTCTTATCATTGGTAGCATACATGCTATACATGGACCCCCCCCCCTCTCTGGTTGCTGTCATATTGGGACCCTTCAGCTCCCGGGCTAGACGTGACGCACCGCTGCCATACAGGAGTTCATTTTTGCCATTTGAATTCCATTGATTTGTGAGTATTTAGTACTCCTTTGAGTTCTCATCATCATTTGACTGAATTCTTTTCATTCAAATTCCATCCTTACTGCATACTTTAATATATTGTTTTTTTATAGAGATACCTTGAACATATTGATCTCTGAAGAAGGGAGATGTTGCTCCCGAAACGCGTCAGTCACAATGTATATTCTAATATCTCATTATATCATTCATGGTATTTTTGAAATCAAGAGGTTACACCAAGATGCCTACCAAAATGTGTTAACATATCATTCATGTTATATGTCATTTATATTTGAGCTATTGAGCTATACCATGTGCCTTTGAGCAAACATTGCCATTTTCATGTATACAATGCAATAACATTTTATATTGTTTTATTCATATACTGTGCATGTCATTGATTTCCAGCCACTGAGCACGTACCTCATACAAAGTCCCGCGGGCCAATTTTCCTGTTTTGATCTGCATTGATGGTGGCATGCATGCTGTAGAAACTCTGCATTGATGGTGGCATGCTGTAGTAACTCTGCATTGATGGTGGCATGCTGTAGTAACTCTGCATTGATGGTGGCATGCATGCTGTGGTAACTCTGCATTGATGGGGGCACGCTGTAGTAACTCTGCATTGATGGTGGCATGCTGTGGTAACTCTGCATTGAAAGGGGGCACACTATACTTTGATTACTGAAGGCCCCTTTCACACTTTTGTGACCTCAAAGTCATGCAATTTTTTGCCGCGTTTTTGCCGCAAAGCAATGCCTATTAGATTTTTTCTGTTTGCGCCCCCCCCCCCCCCCCACCCCCCATTTTGAGCACCAGCCGCCACTGGTAGAAAAGTAGACAAAGTGCCGTTCATGGACACAGATGGCCACAACCAGTCCATGCAGGTGTCTCCTTCTTCACTGTCTTCCTTCTCCTCCATGGCTAGTGGAGAAGACCGTGGTCATGTTACTGGTCTTTATCTTGAAGAGGGTGTTTAGGTAGAGAAAGGCTCAGTACCAGAGGTAGAAGATGATTACAGCACTATGCTTTCAGAAGACCCACTTTCCCCTCCTGACAAATCTGGTACACTGGAAAACCAGTATTAGGGTTAGGAATTCTAATGGTCAGCTAGCTTATGCTTTCCAGGGACACCCAGGTTTCTTAGAAGGACTTGATCATCCAGCTGTAGATCCTGGACTCTAACTCAAGTCAAGGTTTCTTTTATTCCACTGACCTTGAGCATCCAATGCAACTTGAGCTTTCTCATGTAGCGCTACCCCCGCAGGAGCCGCTTGAATATTGTCGGTACCTCACTCTGCCTTTTCAACCCCCAGAAAAGACTCAACCCCCCAACGCCTGGAAAAAATGTGAGTGTAACACAGAATAAAAATGGACACAGGTTGTAGTAAACACAAAAATTACTTTTACTGAAATTCCCTTAAAGAGGAGAAAAAGAGCGTTATGAAGAGGAGAATATATAATAACACAATCTGTAAATGTACATTTAAAGAAAATAAAGGTTATCAAAGGTTTCTCCAATCAACTCAGTCTGCTCTCGGAGAACTCCTTTAGGTGAACAACTCCAAGAGCAGAGGTAAACTCACAAAAATAGATTTAAATAGTAAATAGCAACCTACAGAAAAAATTGTCAATCTCACTTAAAGCGGTAGTATCCCGCTTTTTGACACTTTTACCTACAGGTAAGCCTATAATAAGGCTTACCTGTAGGTACAATTAATATCTCCTAAACCGGCACGGTTTAGGAGATATTTGCAGTGCATGCAGCCGCTCACGCGAGCGGCGCATGCGCTCTGAAGGTCCGGGGGGACCTTCAGCTTTCCTTGCCGGGAGCTTGCCGGAAAATCACTCCCGCGGGCATGTGCGGGAGTGACGTCATCGCGGCTCCGGCCAATCACAGCGCCGGAGCCGCCGAACCCGGAAGAGACGCCGAGGGATCACGGCAGCGCCCGCAGCGATGTCCGGGGGTCCGTGTCGGGCTTCGTTCTAAGGTAAGTAATACATAATGAGCTAGTATGCGATGCATACTAGCTCGTTATGCCTTTGTCTTGCAGGTTTGTTTTTTTTTTTTTCGGGTTTACAACCGCTTTAAGGTGGGCTACAGTATATGAGTCCAGGCAGGTGGAGGGCAGAGGAATGACCCTATTCCTAAGTCTGTACTCTCCCTTCTTCACCCCAGCATCACAGTCCCAAATAACCAGCTTGAACACAGTACCCTATTTAGAGCCCTGAATTAACCCACACATATAGTACATAGAGTCCCAAATATAGACAGGGCCCTTTAGATGTTAAGTGACTTTAAGGTTGTGCACTTGCTGATCTTCTTTGATGAAAGAACAGAGTACATCCAGGAAAAGACTTGATAAATAGAAGAGCTTGAATAGTGTGAGAGATTCTCAATTAAATCAGGCAAGCACTATTGTGATTGAGCAGAATGTATCAGCATTGCCGATTCTCCTGATAGAGTGATGCAGAAATAAAAGCAGTGGTTCAGTGCTTTGTCTTAAGAGGGATTTGGCCAGGTGCCCTCTCACCAATCCTGCAGTGAAACCACAAGCAAGCGTCCGAACAGACAGTCTCTTCAGGTGACCCGACTGGTCACCTCCCCCTGAAGCGATTCACTCCGATGCAGGTGCGTCTTGACAGGCACCCTGAATTCCCCTTTATTCAGGCTGGGCGTCTGAAGCACAACAGTGGGTTGACTGGGGAGATTTCAGCTCTCACCTGTTCTTGCATTCAGTCTCTTCCCCTTCCTCATGTGGACTGATCTCCTTCCAGCTAAGATGGATGCCTCATCTCCTCCTCTTTCCAGAGAACTCTGGGAAATGTAGTTCTGTCATAACATAAGTTTATAAAGCCATTGCAGGTGAACCCACCATGATTTGTACTTTGCTGCTGAGTGGCTCCCTTCTTCCTGCCAATGAGGATGCAGTGGGAGGGAGCAGAACAACACAGAGTCAGTGTCTTATGAGGAGAAGAGGGGGGGATCCCCTGCAGATACTGACAGGCTCTTTCTCCCTCAGTCAGAGTCTCAATCAGCTTGGCATGGCACGGGAGACTGGAGGCACCTGCTACACTTATAAGCCATATTTAAGTTCTTTCTGGGGTGATCCACATATCCTCTGTGAGACGTAACGGATGTCTGATCCAGCAAGGTGTCAAAAGCTAAATCGACATGCAGTCAAGCTTCTCTCCCAAACATGAGCGCGTATAAAAAATAATTTCTCTATCGCTCATTGACAGACGTAGTCCTCGGTGATACAGCACCTTCGGGTTATGTTGCCTCCACAGGAGCAGGACTAGACAGGAAATTAAAAAGCTCTGGCCACACCCTAGGGGCAGTCCCAGAGGGTATATCCTCTCTCTCTCTGCCTCAGCAAATCAGTTATTTTCTGTCTAGTTAGGAGTAAGGACCTAGATACCTTGCTGGGATCTTCGGTCCTGGCAAGATTTTTTTCTTAAAAGATTTTTTAGACAGCTTTTTTTCTCCAGTGTTCCTGTGAGATCTTCAAGCAAGAAAGCTGAACTGGGCGACGGGCTGGATGTTGAGATCCGGTGGTCACCCCAGTTCAGCCTACGAGCGCGTGCAGGCCATAGCTCCGCGCTGGGTCGGCCGTGACAAAGTCCCATTAAGGGACTGACCCCGCGAGTTAAACGTCTCGCTGAAACGCCAAAGACCATGAGTCACGGCGTCCATATCGGTCGACAGCCCTCCCGCCCCGGTGGAGAGGGGTACTGTCAGGAGTTGGTGCCCGCCTGGTTCCGGTATGGTGAGTAGTATGTTCCCCCTTTTCCCCTGACGGGTCTTGTGGTGAACGCGGGCCCCTCTCTGTATGGTAAGATAGAGTCCCCCTCTATCCTATAACATGACACAGATCCCCCTACTTTGAGTGTGATTTTATGTGCAAAGAGCCAGGAGGCTTGGTTTGGGAGCGAACAATCTAATTGTATATATGTTTAAAAGATTGTAATCAGTGGCATTCTGGGAATCTTACTGTGATAAGAATAAGGTACCTACCAGTCAGAAGCCACGGACATGTAGACTGCCTTCCTAAATCAGATCTCCAGCTATAAGCAGGCCTTCCGAACGGCCATGCGGTCCGCCAGGGCCGGTACCGCCAACCACGCCAAATCCCCATGCAGAGAGAGTGTTGTGTGCCCTGCAGCACACCGCTATTCAGTACAGGCCGCCGCCATTTTTTTGCTGGATTGCACGAGCCGCCATTTTGGCGTAGCCTCGTGTCTCCAGCATGGGGGCGGCCATGTTTGAGGTGATCCAAACACCTCGTGGAGCTAGGGGAGGTGCCGGAAGGCGTGCAGAGGGGCGGAGCTGCCTCCTTTCTTCCTGGGCAGCCAGCCAAAAGACTTCCTGTTTGTCAAGACAGCGCTGTAACCTGTTGCAGTTAAACTCTGAGCATCAAGTGGTGAGCCTGGGGGTCTATCTCTCTCTCTCTCGATCGATAGGGATCCCTAGCAGGTAACACTAAGGGGCTTTTGTGGCGCTGGGGGTCTGAAAAAAAAAAAAAAGTTTTTTATTTTTGAATTATATTATCCAGGAGGTGACTGGAATTATCATGGACCCTGCCACACATATTCCCCCACCTGTTTCCCTCGAGGGGGCCACGGGACCCGCCGGTGCACAGAGTGTAGAGGCATTTACAGCAATTTTGGAGTCTATGGTGGCTCGGGTGGAGGCGGCCTGTCAGGGACGGGGGTCAAGGAAGCGACCCCCGCCTACCCCTATACTATCTGACACCTCTGACTCAGATTCAGAGATGGTCACTGCAGTTGCAGGTCCCTCTGCAAGGGCTGTTACCTCAGGTAAAGCTCCCTCAGACAGTGAGGAGGACGTTTCTTCTCCCGCTATAATTCAGGAAGAAGCATTGGTGGACGCACTAGTTGTGGCAGTGCAGGAAACCTTAAAACTTGAAGTTTTACCGGCAGAGGCAACTGAAACAGAGATTCCTTTTGGTACTAACAAGCCCATCAAAACGGTGAAGGTTTTTCCTGTACCCAAGTGTTTTGGTAATAAGATTAAAGGAGAATGGGAGCATTCTAAACGTACCTTTACTATTTCCAAGCGTATTGCTAGACGCTATCCGTTTGAGGAATCCATCATTAAGAAATGGACGGTACCACCAGTGGTGGATCCACCTATTTCCAGGCTGAATAAAGCCACGGTTATCCCAGTGGAGGACACTTCGTCCTTTAAGGATCCGGTGGATCGAAAGATGGAAGCAGAGTCCCGCACCATCTTCTCTCTGATAGGGTCAGCATTTAGACCAGTAATTGTTATTGGTCTAGTTTCCCAGACACTTACGGAATGGGCGAGAATGGTACGCCAAGACCTTAGGGGAAAAGATATTCCCCAGGAGACATCTGATTTGATGGAACAGATTATACAAGGGCTACAGTTTATCTGTGACGCAGCCTTGGACACTATTCCCCTATTAGGGCATGCATCTATGTCAGCGGTTATCCTCAGACGTGTGCTGTGGTTAAAATGCTGGTCAGCTGACCTAGGTTCCAAAAAGACCTTGACAAATCTCCCCTTTCAGGGGAATCGTCTATTTGGGGCCACCCTAGATGAAATCATTAAGGATGCCACTGGGGGCAAGAGCACTTTTTTGCCACAGGCTGCTAAAGCTAAGGGACCTCGCAACAAGCGAGGACCTTTCTTTACCGCCCATAAAGGGCGCCCGGCTGGAACAAGCGGGAAAGGCAAGACTCCTCCAGGAGGGTTCAAGAAGGGCTGGTCGGACAAACAGAGGACCAACTCAGCCAAACCCGAAGCAAAGGAGTACACAGCCTGAAGGTGCGCCCCCACCCGGTTTCAGGGTGGGGGGGCGTTTTCACCGGTATTCAGGACATTAGATCAAGCATCAACTACTACTACCGGTGCGATTCTTCCCTTCCAACATTTAAGTACTACAGGAAGCGGTAGTTACCGTTCCCTGAATAGATCTTTTCCTTTACCTTTTCCTAAGATTAGTCTCTATTCCCCACAGGAATCGGATCTGGTTGACCAGACAGGCCAAGAAGCCTCTAGTCGGGTGACTTCGGTCCCTGAGGTTCAACCAGAAAAGATCACCCTTCCTGATAACAATCAGGTATCTGATAAATGTGTGGGAACAGAAAACGACCAGACTTTCTCGGATGGTCGGGGCCAGATACCTCTAGGGACGCCTGGTTCAGATCCAATCAGCGCCAGTGGTCCTAGAAATTCTAGGCTGGCCTCGTCAAGCCGGCCTGGCCGACTTGGACATGCTAGTCGCAGACGTTCTGTGGGAACTTCGTCTCAGGGAGTGTCTGTGGTCTCAAGGACCAATTTACCATCGTGCTTTACAGTCGCTGGTTTTAATGGCCTGGCCATTGAGACCCAAGTACTGAAGGACAGAGGTTTGTCTGCTTCAGTCATTCCTACCCTTATTAAAGCAAGAAAAGCGACTTCCAGCAAGGTCTATTATCACACATGGAAGACTTATATTGCGTGGTGCGAATCTTTAGGATTTCCTCCACGTACCTATTCGGTGACTCGAATATTGGCCTTTTTGCAACAAGGGGTTGAGCAGAAGCTAGCCTTGAGCACCATCAAGGGTCAAGTTTCAGCATTAGCAATCTTCTTTCAGAAACCTTTAGCTACCAAGTCCTTGGTGCGGAATTTCATCCAGGGGGTGCGGCACCTGGCTCCACCAGTCCGCGCGCCCTTACCGCCCTGGGATCTTAATTTAGTTTTGTCGGTTCTACAGAAACCTCCCTTTGAAAACATCAGGGAGATTCCCTTGCTTACTTTATCCCAGAAGGTGGCCTTCTTGGTGGCTATCACTTCTGCTCGCAGGGTGTCAGAACTGGCTGCATTATCATGCCAGTCCCCATACCTAGTGATTCATAGAGATAAGGTAGTACTTCATCCTAAGCCATCCTTTCTTCCTAAGGTGGTTTCAGATTTTCATCTGAATGAAGATATTGTACTACCTTTCTTGTGTCCTCAGCCCAAGCATCATCGGGAACATGCGTTGCATTCCTTAGATGTGGTTCGGGCAATCAGGGTATACCTGAAAGCTACGGAATCATTCCGTAAGACGGATTCACTTTTTGTGATCACGGATGGCCCCAGAAAGGGTTTGCCTGCATCTGCCGCGACCATTGCCAAATGGATTAGACAGACGGTGGTACAGGCTTATTCTATTAAGGGTCAGAGTCCTCCGTTCCCTGTTAGGGCGCACTCCACTCGAGCGCTCAGTACTTCCTGGGCCTTTCGCCATCAGGCGTCAGTGGTCCAGGTATGTAAGGCGGCCACCTGGTCGTCGGTACATACCTTTACAAAATTCTATAAAATTGATGTGACGGCATCGGCGGATGCCTCATTTGGCCGCAAGGTTTTGCAGGCCGCAATTTGAGGAGACCGGTGGTCTACCTCGAGGGTTTTTTTCTGTTTGAAAAAAAAAAAAAATTTTTTTTTTTGTTGAGTCTCATCATTAAGGATGAGCATTGTAAACTTCTAGTTGGCACCGGTTGGGCCTTTTAGATTGGGATTTGATTTTCATTTTCCCACCCCTCATTTGTGATACTGCTCTGGGACGTCCCGAAGGTGCTGTATCACCGAGGACTACGTCTGTCAATGAGCGATAGAGAAAAATGGATTTTTGTAAAATCTTACCGTAAAATCCTTTTCTCTTAGCTCATTGACAGACGTAGTCCCCGCCCCTCTGTTTTTGAGTTGGGTTGGGTTAAAATCTCTAAAGACTGCTTTTTGACAGAACTGATTTGCTGAGGCAGAGAGAGAGAGGATATACCCTCTGGGACTGCCCCTAGGGTGTGGCCAGAGCTTTTTAATTTCCTGTCTAGTCCTGCTCCTGTGGAGGCAACATAACCCGAAGGTGCTGCATCACCGAGGACTACGTCTGTCAATGAGCTAAGAGAAAAGGATTTTACGGTAAGATTTTACAAAAATCCATTTATGTGGCATTGTTATTAGTTGCTGCTTCTTTTCTACAGTCAAGAGGTTTAACCTCTCAGGCTTTGAATCCTCTTTGGATGATAGGAGGTCGTTCTGTACTATTAAACACCCAGGAGATCTAGTAGCTTCTTAAAGGAGTCAGCTCTCAAAGTCTCTTTCCTTATCAGAGTGGATTTTTTGGAGCACTCCATAGTGAATGAAGAACTTTTCCACTTTAGCTACAAAGGAAGCTCGCTGGCCATTTGTTGAAAATGCCTGGGCGTAGTGAGTAAAATAGTCACCACCAGGACATTTCCCTGACCACTCAAATTAGGTTCTAAGAACAAGAAATCAATGCACACCAATTCCATGGGTCCCTGACTTTGGAGGTGGCCCAATGGGGCGGCTCTGGAGGGCAAAGTCTTTCTCTGTATGCAGTGCATGCAGGAGGGACAGTAACTCAACTTTAGCCCACATACAATGCCAGTAGAACTGGTTTCTGACTATCTTGAAAGTCCTCATGGTCATTATGCAAGGCAGCTAACACAGTTTCTCTATGCATCTCCCCTAGAAACAATTGCCACTGGTCTTCTGGATAGTCCATGGGGCCCCTTCAGTAGACCACCCCATCACATAACGTTTGATGATCCCACTGCTTGTGGACATGCTTCCTTAGGAAAGTTTATTAACAGCTCTGAGCAATCACTCTTCAGGGCTTTTAGGGTCAGATTACATTGAAGGTCTTCCACCTGGTCCTTTCTTAGGTCTTTCTTTAATAGACTAGGCAGGTCTCCACCTCTCACTCGAGTGAGGTTACAGTAGAGCTTGGGGACACCTGCAGCAGTGACTCCAATCACTTTGCCTCTGGTGGCTTCCTTGACATCATGCTCAATTCCTTGACAATGTTTGGACACCTTCTGTTGTAAATCAGATCCACACTTCAGAGGAGTCTCCGATTTATTGGGTCTACTTGATAGAGCTTCAGCATCTCTGTTTTTGATTCCTGGTCAATAATTCAGACTGAAGCAAAAGCCAGATAGGGTAGCTAACCGTTGATGTCCTGTGTCATCCAGTTTGGCTGTGGTGAGTAAGTGGGAGACGGGATTATTATCTGTCTTGACCTTGAAGTCTGTGCCATACTATATTCTTTCAACTTGCCCACCATTGCTCACTTCAAGACAAGGAACTCTAGCTTGTGCGTGGGATAGTTCTTTTCTGTGGGTATAAGGCTCCAGTCCCCAAAGGCAACAGGTCATAGGTATTCACTATGCTGCTGATAGAACACTCCACCTAGCTCCTCACAGCTAGTGTCAATATGTAACTCGTAAGGTCAAGCTTGATCAGTGTAGGCCAAAACAGGAGCACTTGTCAACCTCCTTTTGAATTGGTGAAAGGCCTGTTCACATTGAATGGTCCATTCATTGATTAGTGATTCTCTAAATCTTCTAGGCTCTTTGGGTGGACTGGTCATTGGACACTATGTGTCATTGTCATTCTCACCAATCAGCAACACATTGAGGGGTCTGGCTATCTTTGCAAATCCCCCTATGGATTGTTAATAGGAGCAGAACCCCAGAAATGACCTCAGTTCAGTCACATTGCTTGGTCTTGGCCAAGAGGTGGCAGCTTCCAATCTCTTGGGGTCAGTGGCCACTCCGTCAACAGAAACAATGTGTTGGAGATAAGTGACAGAAGGCTGATAGAACTGACACGTTTCAAGGTATAGCCTCAACCCCTCATTGTGAAGTCTCTTTAGAACTTTCTCCAAATGCTCTTATTGCTCTTCGAGGATTTTGCCAAAGACAATGATGTTGTAAAAGTACATCAGCACCTCAATCTGGTTCATGTCTCCCACTCTCTGCTCCATCAGTTGCTGGAAGGTTGTTGGAGCTCTCAACATACCTTGAGGCATACTGTCAAATTTGTAGAACCCCAGTGGGCAGATAAAGGCCATCTTCCCTTGATCTTCTGGGTGCATGGAATCTGATAATATTTGCATAGTTACATAGTAGGTGAGGTTGAATAAAGACAATAGTCCATCCAGTTCAACCTGTGTAGGTGTGTGTGGCTGTAATCATCTCACATAACCCTGAATGTTCTGATCCTTGAGATATACGTCTAAGAGTCTTTTGAAAGCCACAATACTTCCCGCAGAAACCACCTCTTGTGGTAGAGAATTCCACAATCTTGTAGACCTAACAGTAAAGAACCCCCCACGTATTTACTTCTTAGGTCCAACACACTGAACCATTTTGCCCCCGACAGGCATTGTAGAGCATCTACTCTCCTTGGGATAGTGTACTGGTCAGAAATAGTTTGTCTGTTTACCGTGTGGTAGTCATTGCCGATGATTCCCATCCTCTTCAACTGCTTCTTCAAAATCTCCCAGAGGAATCTGTTGAGACCTTTCCTGATAGGGCTTGTCTTGCTGAAAGCAAATCCAGTGCTGGGCACTCTTCCTTGAGAAAATGCAAATGAATTGCAACCATGCCAAGTGGCTGAACTCCTGTGTTCACAAAGCAGCAGGGCAACCACTTAGCATGAGACCCAAAAGTTAGTGATCACTTCCGTAATAGTCCCTAGCACAATGATTTACACCTTATAAAACAGGAGTCTCTAACCTGGTGTCAATGGTTTCCTTAGTGGTCCATATATGGGTTTCAGGGGGTCCATAAGGGTCAGATAAAAGATAACATTTACATTCACTGAATATTCTCCCCCTCCCAGTCAATGGGTTCAAATTGAAAGAAATTAAAGAAAATGCACCTCACCACTGCTTATAGTGCTGCACATATAGTATGTACATACAGTATATTCATTGCATGCAAAGTTGTGTTTATCTGAATATTTCTGGGGAGGTGGTCCATAGCTTTCGTTATATTCTTAAAGGGGTTCCTGACTCAAAAAAGGTTAAGAACCACTGATCACACAGTTGCAGCATATGCATAGTTACATTGGTCCAAGCTGGGCCAATGTAACTATGCAAAAATATTCATACCTAGAATTCATCTTCAAAATATACTCTTTAAGGGAAATATACTCTTTAACCACTTAAGCCCCGGAAGATTTTACCCCCATTCCGACCAGGGGGTATTTTGCGATTCGGCACTGCGTGAATTTAACGCACAATTACGCGGTCGTGCGACGCTGTACCTAAACGAATTTGACGTCCTTTTTTTCCCACAAACAGAGCTTTCTTTTGGTGGTATTTGATCACCTGTGCGATTTTTTCATCATGCGCTATAAACAAAAAAAGAGCGTCAATTTTGCAAAAATAGCAATATTTTTCACATTTTTTTATATGAAATTCCCCCCAAAAAAAATGTAAAAATCAAAATTTTTAAAAATTTTCGGCCAATTTGTTTTATGCTACCTATGTTTGGTAAAAAAAAAATCGCAAAAAGCGTATTTTGATTGGTTTGCGCAAAAGTTATCGCGTTTACTAACAAAAGGGAAAGATTTTTGTCATTTTTGTTGTTTTTTTTTTTAACGCGTAATGGCGGCGATCTGCGATTTTTTTTGCGGTACTGCGAAATTGCGGCGGACAGATCGGACCCTTGACTGACATTTTTGACACTTTTGGGGTTACCAGTGACATTTCTACAGTAATCAGTGCTATACATATGCACTGTTACTGTAAAAATACACTGGTAGTGAAGGGGTTAACTTTATTTGGAAGGGAGGGGCTGTGTGTGTCCCTAGGGGCGTGGTTTCTACTGTGATTGGCTGTGGCTCTAGCTGTAAGGACACTGATCAACGGATCTACATACCAGATCCGTTTTATCAGTGTCTTTGCAGCGAGGAGAATGACAGGCAGTTTGTTTACACAAGCTGCCTGACATTCTCCCTCTCCCCCGCCGATCGCCGAGTGACCGGCGGACATCGGGTCCGCTGGTCACACGCGCGGGGGGGGGTCCGTGACCGCGCGGGGGGGTCCGTGACCACGCGGGAGTGCGCCCCCGGGGGCGCGCGCTCGCTCCCTAGACCCTCACAAGCAAGCAACGTAGCCCTACGTTAGTTTGCCTGTGAGGGGCTGACCGCCGACGTAGATAGTCGTGCGGCCGTCGGCAAGTGGTTAAAGGCATGGGTGTCGAACCTTTTGGCTTCTCTGGGCCACATTGAGTGTAGAGAAATTTCCTCGGGCCGCATATAAAATATATACTATAGTGAAGGTACATAAGTAATAAAATGCCGCCGCCCCCCCCCCCCCCCCCCCACACTAATTTAACAAAACTAGAGGATGATCAAATTAAATGGAATCAGTATAGTTTACTTGTTCTGAGAGATATTAAAGAAACACTCTAACCACCATGACCACTTCAGTGATTTAAAGTGTTCATGATGGTAGGAGTCAGAAACACTGCACATGCTCACCTCCACCCCCCTCCCCTCCGAGGCAGCCTCTGCCTACTGTTAGTTGGAAGTTGCTGTGGCCATGCCCCCGACCTGACTTCCTTCCTCCCCAGCAAAAAATAAAATTGTCAGGGGTCATTGGGCCGCATGCGGCCCCCGGGTCGCAGGTTGGACATGCCTGCTTTAAGGGAATACTGACCTTAATTCTTATGACAAACTAGGCAGCCAGGATTTTTTAAGTCTAGAATAATCACTAACTGTGTTTAATTTTTCTTCTGAACAAAGTATTCTCCTTTTTCCTGCAGCCATAATAATTCTTCTGTAATCAACAGGTGTTAATTCTTTAGTGTGAGCATATAATGGCATTTTACTAGACTATGAAATCCATTAGCCTATGAAAATTGATTCAGTCAGATTTTCTTCTGCCCTGAAGAGGTTAAATTAAAAGATTCAGCCAAGCGCTCACTCCGAAGGGGAAGACTGGCGTGCTGCTCTCCTCAGGCAGGGAACTCCAACATGGGTACATAAAAAAGAGAGAAAGGAGGCGCAAACACCTAGTGCATTACCCGTGGTACACTGTTAATAATTTTAATAAAATGCCAAATGCATACTCACAGACATGAAGATAATAAAAGCGTAAATTGTGTGTAGAGGGTAAAGGCTTGTGCAGGTCTGCAAAACGAAGTAATGCAGGCCAACCACAGAACCTGGGGGTTTAAATGTGCCACATATACTATAAGATATTTCCACACTTCCAGACAATGTTTAAAAAATATAAAGTACAAATTTTATTAGTTTATGTTTACAAAATTATAAACGAAAAAGGGGAAAGACATACATATACAGTACAAAAACAGTGTGTGAACAATGCAAATAGTATGTTAGTTACAATCCAGGAAGCCCAATGAATGGGACTGTGCAATCAAAAAGGGAGCTGGAACTACGCGTTTCGCAGAAATTGCTTCTTCGGGCTCCAGCAGGTTTAAGAACATTAATTTTTCTAAGAAGTAAATGGCATATGCATTAGTGTTCAGAAACAGATATCACATTATCATCAACAGATTTGAAAAATATAGGTTAAAATCCAAAATAATTACAGATTTTATTACGTTCTATTTTATATTAAAATTTAATGTACTCTTTATGTCTATATGACTATAAATGGTATTTTCTACTTTTGACCAGTGTATATTTAATATTTTCTACTTTATAAAGTTTCACCTCTATCTTTATGTCAAGATTTTATCAATGTTGCCCATTTTAGCAACATATTCAATATAAGGGCAAAAAAGAAAAGAAGTAGGAAGAAGTAAAGGAGAAAGAAGGGGAGGGGGAAAGGGAGAAGAAAGGAACACAAAAACAATGAAATAGAAAGAAAAAAAGAAAAAGAAAGATTTTGTATATAAAGTAGTCCGTCATAAGAGCTTAAGGGGGGGCGTGTTGGCCAGACCCCTGGTCACCACTGGGCAAAAAAAACCGGAGCGGTCAGGGGAAAGGGCCAGACGGGAAGAGAAGGGGTGTTGTAACGTAAGAATCTTTAATATTATGTCAAAAATAGTGTCATATTTAATTAACATTTCTCATTCGTTCATTATTACTGCATATCTAGCATCTGTGACAGAAGTGGCAGAATAAGAGATGAAAAGATTTAAGTATTTCAAGGGTATGTAAAATAATTTTTCTTATTCCCAGGTTTTAAATGCTACTCTAGATGCATTTTTTGTAATAATTTTTCTTATTCCCAGGTTTTAAATGCTACTCTCCTATTCTCCTGCCCCCTTCTTCCCAGTCCTTTCCCTTCCCATGTTCCTTTGAAAGACATATACCCAGTCATCAGACTAGATATACTTACACAGTAAGAACCAACGATATAACAACTTAATAGGTAAGCTTTTCCTTTTACATACCCTTGAAATACTTCATTCTTTTCATCTCTTATTCTGCCACTTCTGTCACAGATGCTAGATATGCAGTAATAATGAACGAATGAGAAATGTTAATTAAATGTGACACTATTTTGACATAATAGTAAAGATTCTTACGTTACAACACCCCTTCTCTTCCCGTCTGGCCCTTTCCCCTGACCGCTCCGGGGTTTTTTTGCCCAGTGGTGACCAGGGGTCTGGCCAACACGCCCCCCCCTTAAGCTCTTCTGACGGACTACTTTATATACAAAATCTTTTTTCTTTTTTTCTTTCTATTTCATTGTTTTTGTGTTCCTTTCTTCTCCCTTTCCCCCTCCCCTTCTTTCTCCTTTCCTTCTTCCTACTTCTTTTTCTTTTTTGCCCTTATATTGAATATGTTGCTAAAATGGACAACATTGATAAAGTCTTGACATAAAGATAGAGGTGAAACTTTATAAAGTAGAAAATATTGGATATACACTGGTCAAAAGTAGAAAATACCATTTATAGTCATATAGACATAAAGAGTACATTAAATTTTGATATAAAATAGAACGTAATAAAATCTGTAATTATTTTGGATTTTAACCTATATTTTTCAAATCTGTTGATGATAATGTGATATCTGTTTCTGAACACTAATGCATATGCCATTTACTTCTTAGAAAAATTAATGTTCTTAAACTTGCTGGAGCCCGAAGAAGCAATTTCCTGCGAAACGCGTAGTTCCAGCTCCCTTTTTGATTGCACAGTCCCATTCATTGGGCTTCCTGGATTGTAACTAACATACTATTTGCATTGTTCACACACTGTTTTTGTACTGTATATGTATGTCTTTCCCCTTTTTCGTTTATAATTTTGTAAACATAAACTAATAAAATTTGTACTTTATATTTTTTAAACATTGTCTGGAAGTGTGGAAATATCTTATAGTATATGTGGCACATTTAAACCCCCAGGTTCTGTGGTTGGCCTGCATTACTTCGTTTTGCAGACCTGCACAAGCCTTTACCCTCTACACACAATTTTCGCTTATTGGGGGAGGTGCCAACAAAAGCCTGTTTAATAAGCCGCTATCTCCCCTACCACAATTCTTTCTGATAATAAAAGCGTGTTACAAGAATCCACCATACATAAACAGGAACATGTCCTTGAAGTCAGGACCGCTCTAACTTCAAGGACATGTTCCTGTTTATGTATGGTGGATTCTTATAACACGCTTTTATTATCTTCATGTCTGTGAGTATGCATTTGGCATTTTATTAAAATTATTAACAGTGTACCACGTGTAATGCACTAGGTGTTTGCGCCTCCTTTCTCTCTGAAGAGGTTAAATGCCTGGCAAATGTACTAAGGATTTAAAATGAAGCACTTCTATTCAGTTTGTACACAGAACACATATTTTACAGAGATGGAGCTCTGGTTGAGAAGAGAGACTTTGCTCACTGCATTATTTTATTAAAGGTATACTGCTATATACTTTTCTGCTTCCCAGCTCCCTGCACACCTCATTAATATCAGATATTAATGACATTGTCATTAACAGACAATTTAGTCTTTCCTCTCATTGCTGCCGCTAAAAAATACAGTTATGTACATTATATATGTAGCGGACCCCTTAAACCTCCTAGGGCCTGGTGGTGACCCTCAGAGGCAGAGAGGGCCTACATACCTCCTTTGGGTGTGGATTGTCAGGCATGGTGGGCAGGGCCGGCCCTACAATGGGTCCCAGTGGGTCCATTGGACCCAGGCGGCAGATAAGCAGGGGCGGCCGCGGGCCGCTGTAGAAGAGAAAAAAAATAATTGCCACCACAGACAGTAAATGTTGCGGGCGGCTGACGGCCGCGGCTGCACACGTCTCGTAGCGAGTATTCAAATTGACTGGTCTGGGTGACTGGCCGCCCGCCGTCTCTATCACGGTCACTGTCTCACCGTCTCTCACCTCCTATTCTGCTGTGTTGACTGGCTGAGCCGAGGCGAGCGGGGCGAGCCGCAAGCGGCAATGCGGCTGCCGGTTGGTTGAGCAGTGTGGGTGGGCGGGCTTGTGGGGCGGAGCCAGCACAGGAGAGCGGCGGACTCGGCGGAGCAGCTTTCAGGCACCACGCGTCGTAACAGCACCACTTAGGCAAGAAGACAGAGCACGGACCGCCGCTGAGTGTTAAAGAGTAAATTAAACGAAAAAAAAAAAAAAAACACTGACACCAGTGCCACTAATTAACTTTAAGCCAGGCAATGAAAACGGCTGTGTAAAACTAAAAGGCCGCATGTACACACACTAGCTGCTACACTTCTGTGAGCCCCCCTATAAACATGTACCAGTATGTCATGTGACTGGTGCTGCTTGCTTTGTATGCTTATTTCAGCCTGGCTCTCCACATCAGTCCACTCGGTCTCGCTGATCAGGAGCCTCTTAAATTAGACTGCCAGCAGCACTCCTCCTGATGTCTCTCAACATGGCAACCTTATTAAGGCCCCTTTCACACTATCCGTCCGTCGGACTGATTACGTTTTTCTCAGCGGGGGATCGATCCATCGATCCTCCGCTGAGCAGGAGGATGACAGCTGTGTCTCCGCACTGGTGCGGAGACACAGCTGTCAGTTCCCAATACATCCCTATGCTGGAATCGGATGGTAACGGACCGTTGGTCCGTTCTCATCCGATCCGATCCGCTGGACGGATGGAAAATAGGGTTTCCATCCGTCCAGATTTGATGGATCGGATATCAGCGGACATGTCTCCGCTGACATCCAATCCCCCATAGAGATGCATGGGGGGGACCGTTCAGATCCGCCAAAAAAATGGACAGGCTGATCTGAACGGTCCGCCTGTGTGAAAGGGGCCTTAATTGTTGTTCTGAGGCGCCGGTGGGTTCCTGTACTCAGCTTTTTAGCGGCCCCCCGTTCACGCGCGTGGAAGTGTCCATGATGGCTGGGTCTGCAGGACCTAGCGCATGCATCACAAATCCAGGTAGAGGGCAATGACAGCGGCCCTTTACCACCAATGCAGCACAAGAGGAGAGAGAGACACCGCAGCAGCGTGAGCTGAACTGGCAATGAGGCCGGTTTGTTGACAAGTGATCACAGCCGCATTATCGCTCCGTCCACTGATGGAGCGATCACTTTTCAACAAACCGGCGTTATTGCTGGTTCAGCTCATGCTGCTGTGGTGTCTCTCTCCTCTCACGTTGCATCTGTGTGAGAGGAGAGAGACACCCCCTGCAGCAGCAGGAGCTGGCACGATCCTTTGTGCCATCAGTGCTCCTACAGTGCCATTAAAGTGCGATCTCAGTGTCAATACAGTGCCTCGTCAGTGCCATCACAGTGTCATCACAGTGCCCCATTAGTGTCATCACAGTGCCCCATGTGTGTCATCACAGTGCCCCATCAGTGGCAATTCAGTGCCCCATCGGTTTCATCACAGTGGCTCATAAGTGGAAAAAAAATGTGCCATCACAGTACCAACAGTGCAATCAAAGTTCCATCAGTGCAATCACAGTGCCCCATCAGTGTCAATACAGTTCTCCATCAGTGCCATCACAGTGCCACATCAGTGGCAATACAGTGCCCCATCAGCGCCACTATAGTGCTAATCAGTGCCCCATCGGTGCCACCACAGTGCCACTACAGTACTCATCAATGCCACTACAGTGCTCATCAGTGTCATTACACTGCTCATGCGTGCCACTACCATGCACATCAGTAAGTGCTCATCAGTGCCACCCTATCAGTTGATCCTCATTAGCGCCCGTCAGTGCCGTAAAAATGCATTAAAAATGCGTTTTCATTTTCTTTCCACATTTTCCAAAAACTTGTGGAAAAAACTGACATGTTCAAAAGACTCATTATGCCTCATAAAATATATGTTCCATTGTCCTGGTGCTCCAGGGCCTTCAAAAGTGTAATAGGTAGTCAGGAAATTAGATGTGTAATTTATGCTCCTAGAACACCTGAAGGTGCTACTTGTATGTTGGACCTCTGTATGTGGCCAGGCTGTGTAAAACTCTTACACAAGTGGTATCGCCATACTCAGGAGGAGTAGCAGAATGTATTTTGGAGTGCAGTTGGAAGTATGCATATGCCATGTGAGAGAAATAACCTGTTAAATTTGACACTTACTAAATACCCTGGAATGTCTACTTTCCAAAAAGGGGTGATTTGGGGGGTATTTGTACTGTCCTTACATTTCAGGGCCTCAAGAAATAAGATTGGCCGTTGTTATATCAGGTGTGATCAATTTTCATTGATTTGCACCATAGCTTGTAGACTCTATAACCTCCACCAAGTAATATACACTGACTTCGGTTTTTTTTTTGAACTAAAGAAATGTAGCAGTATACATTTTGGTCCAAATGTATGAAGAAAAATTACTAATTTCAGCCTTTTTTTATTTATAGTGCAAAAAATAAAAAACACAGTGGTGTTTCAGGGGTGTCCAACCTGTGGCCCTCCAGATGTTGCAGGACTACATCTCCCATACTCCCTTGCCAGCCTCTTTGCTGACAGAGTAGTATTATAGGAGATGTAGTCCTGCAACATCTGGAGGGCTGCAGGTTGGACACCTCTGCTCTAAATGGCTGTATGTTTGTTAACCGCTTGCCGACCGCCGCAAGTAGATTTACTGCGGCGGTCAGCCCCTGCCAGGCAGAGTGACGTTAATTAACGTCACTAGCCTGGGAGGGTCTGGGGAGCGAGCGCGCGCCCGCGGAGGTGCACTCCCGCTCCTGCGCGGTCACGGACCCCCCCCCCCCCCCCCCCCCGCGCGTGTGACCAGCGGACCCGATGTCCGCCGGTCACTCGGCGATCGTCGGGGGAGAAGGAGAATGTCAGGCAGCTTGTGTAAACAAGCCACCTGTCATTCTCCTCGCTGTAAAGACACTGATCACACGGATCTACTATGTAGATCCGTTGATCAGTGTCCTTACAGCTCAAGCCACAGCCAATCACAGTAGAAAGCACGCCCCTAGGGACACACACAGCCCCTCCCTCCTAAATAAAGTTAACCCCTTCACTACCAGTGTATTTTTACAGTAACAGTGCATATGTATAGCACTGATTACTGTAGAAATGTCACTGGTAACCCCAAAGGTATCAAAAATGTCAGTCAAGGGTCCGATCTGTCCGCCACAATGTTGCAGTACCGCAAAAAAAAAAAAAAAATCGCAGATCACCGCCATTACGCGTTAAAAAAAAAAACAACAAAAATGACAAAAATCTTTCCCTTTGTTAGTAAACGCGATAACTTTTGCGCAAACCAATAAAAATACGCTTTTGGGATTTTTTTTACCAAACATAGGTAGGATAAAACAAATTGGCTGAAAATGTTAAAAAATTTTGATTTTTACATTTTTTTGGGGGGAATTTCATATAAAAAAATGTGAAAAATATTGCTATTTTTGCAAAAATTGTCGCTCTTTTTTTGTTTATAGTGCGTGATCAAAAAATCGCACAGGTGATCAAATACCACCAAAAGAAAGCTCTGTTTGTGAGAAAAAAAGGACGCCAAATTCGTTTAGGTACAGCGTCGCACAACCGCGCAATTGTCTGTTAAAGTCACGCAGTGCCGAATCGCAAAATACCCCCTGGTCTTTTAGCAGGAAAATCCTCCGGGGCTTAAGTGGTTAAAGCGGAGTTCCGGCCTCGGGGGTGAAATGTAGATAAAAATACCCCCGGGACAGTCAGGGCTAGCACATTCCACAATGGATAGCCTCTAAACTGTCCTGGGTCGCACTTGCCTGCAAGAAGAAATACTTACCTTGAAAATTTCTTCTCCAGCGCCATCTCAGGTGTGGGCAGCTGAAGCCAGCGCGCCCTCTTCTGCGTCCTCTTCCACGTCCTCTTCATCCCAGAATGCCCTGCACTGGCCCCGCTCGTCAGTTCCGGTGCAGGTGTGTCATCCCTGCACAGCTTCTGGGCATGCCCAGAAGCTGTTTAGCAGGGAATTACGCGCCTGCACCGGAAGTGACGAGCGGGGCCGGTGCAGGCGCATTGATTCCGGGGAGCGATGATGTTCAGCTCCCAGGAATCAATGTAAGGAGAAAGTGACGGCGCGGGCTGCAGCTGCAGAGGGAGGAAGAGGAAGAGGAAAAAAGGTGAGTATATATTCTTCAATAACAAGGTAAGTAAGCAAAAAAAAAATAAAAAATCGTGATTATCCATTTGTTTTTCAGGGACACTCAGCAAGCGTATGGCTCAAAGTCGATTTTGAGGCCGAAACTCCGCTTTAAATCCACAAAGGAGAAGGCTTGAGGTGTTTTTGGATGACAGTAGACTGTGTAGCTGTTGAAAAAGGCAAACAAGCTGTTGTCTTATAATAAAAGGTGAATAGGTTCTAAAGCAGGGGCTGTTAAACTGTTGCCCTCCAGCATGACTACATCTCTCATACTCCCCTGACAGCCTCTTAGCTGATAGAGTATTATGGAAGATGTAGACCATTACCAGCTGGTGGGCCATAGTTTGACAACCCCTGGTCTATGGCTTCAGAACATAATTTTGCCTCTTTATACATGAGTGGTAAGACTGCATCTGGAATAGGCATACTGGAAATAGAACATGTTCAGTGATTCATATCACAAGTACACAGGCAAAATAGCAAGTGATTTAGGGGTTAATGTAGCATGTGATTTTTCGTCCTGATACGCAATGGTATAGTCCTTATTTTATTTTTTTTCTATGGACAACAGTATGCAGCAGCCATGTCTGGTGGAAAAAAACGTATACGTCTTTCTGGTGCACAATATGCAAAGATTAGAGCAAAAAAGGAGGCTTTTTTATTAAAGCAGAAAGGAGCCATGCTGAAATTTATTAGCCCAGAAAGTCATGACAAATCTATGGAACAGGAGCTTCCATCTGAGCAGACAACTGTTAGCTCAGATAGTGAGACCCCTGTTTAAATGAGTCCTACTGCATCCACATCAGCATCGAAAAATGCAGAAGCTGTACATGTTCCTGATCCTGAAGAGGAAAGTCCAGCGGATGTGAGCATGGTGGAGGAGCTGGTTCCTGATGACTCTCAGTTCAGTTCTTCATTTCTAGAAGACCCAGGGCTCTGGCCAAATATGAGCAGTAAACTGAGGGACTTCCTGGTAACATACGGCCCACACCAGGTGAAAAGTTTCAGCTTTCCAAAAGACAAATCTGAACACAAAAGAAGCTTTCATCGGATGCATTATTGGCGGACACTACCCAATATGGAGAAAGTCGAGAGACCGTGGCTGATGTACTCAAAGAGCAAGAATGCTGCATATTGCTTTAGCTGCAAAGTCTTCCAACAAGAACTCATTGCATCTGGTTTAAGTTCTAGAGGAACAAAGGACTGGAAACCTCTGCGTAGGAATTTGACATGTCATGAGAAGACACCATCTCACAAGAGAGATTTCATTCCATAACTGGCTAGAACTGCGTGCACGGCTACAGTTAAAGTCTACCATAGATGCAAAACATCAAGAGAAGTTAGAATCAGACACTAATCACTGGGAAAATGTACTAAAAAGGCTCATTGCCATTGTTAGAGTCCTCGCTACTCAAAACATAGCACTGCGTGGTACATCAGATAAGCTGTTTGTGCCCAACAATGGTAATTTTCTTAAAATTGTGGAGTTGATGGGAGAGTTTGAGCCAGTACTTAAGGAACATCTCAGAAGAGTAACCAACAAAGAAACCCACATTCACTATCTTGGCAAAACCATTCAGAATGAAATAATCCAGTTACTGGCAGGACAAATCAGATAGACAATTGTGGGAAACCTGAATGCTGCAAAATATTACTCTGTTATTCTTGACTGTACACCTGATATAAGCCATTCTGAACAAATGACTTTAATGGTGCATTTTGTAACAGCAACAGACTCCGGTGTAAATGTCAAAGAACATTTCTTGGGGTTCATCGACATAGATGATACTACAGGATCTGGGATGACAAAGATACTTCTTGAGAAGCTTGAAGAAATGGGAATTGATCTTAAGGATATCAGAGGACAGGGATATGACAATGGAGCTAATATGAAGGGGAAAAAACAGTGGTGTACAAACACGAGTGCGAGAGTTAAATCCCAGAGCCTTTTTTGTCCCGTGCAGTTCCCATTCATTGAACTTGGTCATCAGCGATGCTGCCTTGGCATGTTCTGAAGCTTCAGAATTCTTTAATATAATACAAAGTGTATATGCATTATTCTCTGCATCTACCCATCGTTGGCAAATTCTAAAGCAACATCTTGGATGTTCACAGATTACAGTAAAGCCATTGAGCACCACACGATGGGAGAGTCGCGTGGAAGCAGTGAAGGCTATCAGAAACCAGGTTGGGAAAATTTATGATGCCATAACTGCAGTTATGGAGGATGGTGCTTTAACAGGAGCAGCTCGTGGCAAAACAGTGGCAGAATGCAGAGGAATCATAAGGAATATATGCAATTTTAAATTTCTTTGTGGTCTAGTGTTGTGGCATGATGTACTCTTTCATGTAAATATCGTAAGCAAAAGCCTGCAAGGTATTGATGTTGATATTTCTGCAGCAGTTCAACAACTTCAGACGACAAAGTCATTCCTCCAAACTTATCGGTCAGATGACGAGTTTGAAAAGGTTTTGAAAAGTGCAGAAAAGATGGCAGAGGAACTTGACATTGAGCCGGCTTTTCCCCTCGCAGAAGTTCGGGCTCGCCACAGAAAAAAAACATTTTGACTATGAGGCAGAGGATGAAAGCATCAGTGATCCTAAAAAACAGATGAAAGTACATTTTTTCTTCCAAGTTCTAGACTCTGCTATCCAATCGCTGGAAGAACGTTTTTTACAGCTCCATGAACACAGCAATATCTTTGGGGTGCTCTATAACATTCCTAAACTCAAGGAAGCAATATCTGAAGACCTACTCCAGCAGTGCAAAAAATTGGAAAGCGTTTTGTCCCATGATAACATGCGGGATATAGATGCAAATGATCTCAACGATGAACTGAAAGCTCTGTCAAAATATGTCTCTGCAGACTTGTCGCCAAAGGGTGTGCTGGAGTATATCTGCACAAACCATTTTACTTCCATCTTTCCAAATGCCTTCATTGCTCTACGTATACTGTTAACACTCCCTGTAACCTTTGCAAGTGGAGAGCGAAGCTTCTCAAAGCTGAAGCTAATAAAAACATACCTGCGCTCCACAATGACACAAGAAAGGTTGGTGAGCCTGGCAACCATATCAATTGAACATGAATTATCCCAAACTGTACACCTAAAGGAAGCAGTGTCTTATTTGCATCCAAGAAGGCACGGAAAGCACCATTTTGATTTGATATGTGGTTAATAATTGCAATATTGTTGTTGTTGTCTGTCCATGACAAACCGTTTTGCCATATAATAGAACAGGGGTAGGCAATCTTTTAGTAGTACTGTGCAAAGAGTAAATTGAGGATTGTCCCTCACCACCTGCAATTACTGCTCATTTTGCGCTAGCAGATATGTGAAGTTCCACTGGGACCCCTGATAGGCCAAGCCTATTTGCTGTGGCAGGCTTGAGTGTCATGCATGGCACACATGCTATAGGTTGCAAACCCCTGCAATAGAAGTATTTAAACTATTTATAGAAGGCTCTGTAAAGCACTGTGTTTATATTTGCAGCCAAGAAGGCACGCAAAACACTGATTTGAGTCGATTGATGCATAGTTGAGTGCAATAATGTTGTTGTTCTTGTCTGTTGGTCATGACAAACAGTTTTACAATATATTTAAACTATTTAAGCTATTTATATAATAAAGCTTTATAAAACAAAATAATACTGGAGTTTGTGGTCTGGAATTGAACATAATGGTATGTCATATAATTTTGCACAATGACAAGGTGCTTGTTGTATGTAAATCTGACTTCCTGATAAATGTAATTTTAGTTTTAATAATCATGGATGGATGTGGGGGCATTTTGGTGGGCGTGATTTTTTTTTTTGGGGGGGGGGGGGGCAGCATTTTATTCTTGGACCCAGGCAGCACGATGCCTTGGGCCAGCCCTGATGGTGGGTAATGATACAAGTAAAAGAAATGATGGGCGCCAGTCACTTTTATGCTTGAACAACAGAAGAGTTTTATTTCTTCTAGACAGGACAAAAAATAAGATAATGGAGAGAGGGGTAGGGCACAGGACACCCTTAGTGAACATTTGAAAGGGCAGACTCCATATTCACAAATGACGGCAATCAGACAGCGGTACAGGAAAACAGACCTTAAGGTTCAGGCTGGGTTAGGAGGAAACTCCTCTCCCCTAGATCCAGTCCCTTTCAGTATCCATGAAACTTCAGACTGATCTGGGAGGCAGGTAACTCACAAAGGTTGCTGGATCTCTGTGGATGCTCACTTCCATGCAGATCACTGGCTCTCCTCAGCAGAGTCCCAGGCATGTGGCTAGGCCTCAGGCTTCAGGCCTACCTAGCAGCAGCATAGTGGTACACACCCACCCCAGAGGGGGTCCAGGTGGCAAGAGAGCGAGCATTGGACTTACCCCCAGTTAAATAGCCTCTCCCAGCATGCACCAGTTGCAATGTAATTGGCTAAGAGAGACATAAATATTCATAGCCTGTTTAACTGTAACCACCTACTGACAGAAGGTAGAACTACAACCAAACCTAGATTAAGAGGAAGTCCAATATACCACAGTGCTATAAATCAGCCAAGCTAGTTACTGTCCAGCAAACTAAATTTTACTAGCAACCCTGCTTAAGACAAGGGTGCTACATATAAGTATGTAGCAACTGTACAAATGAATGATCAAATAGAGAATCAGGATAAGTAATATCTTTGACAGTAAAATGAATAATGCATTTTGCTTTTGGGGCTTTATTCCATGACAAGCATGGGCAGAACAATTCAGCAAAGTAGAGCAAAAATCCTTGCCATATGAAACATGAAACAAAAGGGCTTGCATTATGACCCAAAAGGCTGTACATGCTTAGTGTATGGACAGAGCAGGGTATGATGGGGCAATCAGAACATAGAGAAATACAAAATCTGCGCAACTAAAAAAAAGCTAATATATAAAAACAAATAAATAAAAGTATCCGCTATAACAACCTATGCTTATCACTGCATATCCACAAAGTTCAATATATCAAAAAGTACAGCACTATTTAAACCTAATTGATCATACACATGTGCAAAATAAACTAAAATATATAGTGTATGCAATATTCCAATATATCCAAAAGTACAACACTACTTATGTAAAATTGATCATACACATGTGCAAAATATAAGGTGCATGCAGTATATTAAAGTGCTTTGAAAAAATGTGCAATAACATCAATAAATTGTGCAAAAAAAGTGTAAACAAATCACCCATAAAGTGCATTAATAATTAAATGTCCATATAAAGTGCAACAACAGTTCATATTTTTTCTTCACATCCAAAAGTGCAAAACTTGGCAAAAAAGTGCTTAAAAAGGTGCTCGTACTTCCTCCACCGCATAAGGATATGCATCCCATACTAGCTCATTATGAAATACTTACCTTAGAATGAAGCCCCCACAGCGGCGCCTGCTCACCACTGACATGGCGGACATGTTCACCCTTCTTCCTTCCGGGTTTGCGTCCTCCGGCCATCTGATTGCGTTCAGGGCACAGGGCTCTGAAGGAATGGCACAGGCGGCTGTTCTTTCAGAGCGCATGCGCTAGTGAGGTCACTGGCTGCATGCAAACTAAATATCTCCTAAACAGTGCACGTAAAGTGGTTAAACTGCCCTCATTTACAGACCAAAGTTCATGCCTTTGATCTAAAAGAATGAACTGATACAATGTTTCTCTTTGTTTCTAAGCATTGTGATAAACTTTGCCAGCTGATTTTTTTTCTCTTCGAGAGTTCTGAGCAGAGAACGGTTCTGCACTGTTACAAGAATCAAGGAAATGCCAGATTAAGATTGTGAGGGCAGTTGAACCGAGATCTCAATTTTTTAATGATTAATTGTGCAGCTCTACCACACAGCAAAGAAAAAATGTAGGGCAATCTTTTACCATTGGAGGAAAGGCTATATCGGAGTTACGTTACTATCAGGTTATTACCATTAAAGTGCCTCCTTAATGCCTGGACAAACAGTAAAGCAAATTTTAACACCTGAATGCAAATTTACAACCCTGGAAAGTGGCACATTGCTGTGGCACCTTCAGGCTTGGCAGGATCACCTTGTGGCAACATAAAAGGCCTGAAATAGTGTGAGCAGCTTGGAGGGAGGTCAGGAATAAACCAGGGGGGTAACGTTTTGGAAACAGTAGGGGCCTTTGCAGTGCCAAAGCAGCAGGGGAAATATGGTGCCGCACCTGGTGACGGCAGTGTGATGAAACGCGTAGGGCGAAGCTACAGCATCATTGCATCACTTCCGGTTTCTGGGTCCATGGAGCAAATCGCATCCCAGACTTCCTGGTTCATATTATGCTGAATAATTTTACACTAACGGTATTATACTATGGAGTTTGTCTTTGACATTTACATGCACGTTTGAAATAGCTGGGGAGAGGAAATAACACTAAAGAGCAATACCCTAGGGTTGAGCCTGGATATCTGCATACAGCCAAGTGGAACTATGGATGCTGGTTACCCCCTCTGAGAGGAGATCTTTCTGGTGAGTGAGGGAACAAGAAGGGGTCACGTGTGGAGACACCGGGCACTTTGCATGCTTCTGAGGAACTCTCTTCTGCAGCAACATCACCAGTTATTGCCCCTTTAGCAGCACTATTAGACGAACTTGCAGTGTTGATATATGAAGGGTGGAGCATTGGATTAAAGGATGGACTATTTTTATCACATAAGGACTTCTGATTGGTAGCACTGGTCACTTTGCATGATTTTGGTCACTTTATATTTATGGTATGACAGATTGTTTCATGTTTTTGAATGTTATGTAGCATTGGTCACTTTCACTGGGCACTTGCTTTTTTGCACATATTTTATATATACTGTATATACACAGTGTATATATATATATAATATTTTTTGTTTTTGTTTTATACATATTTTTTCTATATAGCTGCAAGAACAAGTATGTGAACCCTTTGGAATGATGATTTCTGCACAAATTGGTCATAAAATGTGCTTCTATGCTTCGGGTTGAGGTCAGGACTCTGACTTGGCCACTTCAGAAGGCGAATTTTCTTCCGTTTAAGCCATTCTGTTGTTGATTTACTTTTATGCTTTGGGTCATTGTCCTGTTGCAACACCCGTCTTCTGTTGAGCTTCAGCAGGTAGACAGATCGCCTTAAGTTCTCCAGCAAAATGTCTTGATAAACTTGGGAATTCATTTTTCCTTCGATGATAGCAATCCGTCCAGGACCTGACGCAGCAAAGCAGCCCCAAACCATGATGCCCCAACCAAAATACTTCACAGTTGGGATGAGGTTTTGATGTTGGTGTGCTGTGCCTCTTTTTTCGCCACACATAGTGTTGTGTGTCCCTTCCAAACAACTCAACTTTGGTTTCATCTGTCCACAGAATATTTTACCAGTACTGCTGTGGAACATCCAGGTGCTCTTGTGCAAACTGTAAACGTGCAGCAATGTTTTGTTTGGACAGCAGTGGCTTCCTCTGTGGTATCCTCCCATGAAATCCATTCTTGTTTAGTGTTTTACGTATTGTAGATTCGCTCACAGGGATGTTAGCATTTGCCAGTGACTTTTGTTAAGTCTTTAGCTGACACTCTAGGATTCTTCTTCACCTCATTGAGCAGTCTGCGCTGTGCTCTTGCAGTCATCTTTACAGGACGGCCACTCCTAGGGAGAGTAGCAGCAGTGCTGAACTTTCTCCATTTATAGACAATTTGTATTACCGTGGACTGATGAACAGCAAGGCTTTTGGAGATAATTTTACAACCCTTTCCAGCTTTATGCAAGTCAACAATTCTTAATCGTAGGTCTTCTGAGAGCTCTTTTGTGCGAGGCATCAATCACATCAGGCAATGCTTCTTGTGAAAAGCAAACCCAGAACTGGTGTGTCTTTTTTATAGGGCAGGGCAGCTGTAACCAACACCTCCAATCTCATCTCATTGATTGGACTCCAGTTGGCTGACATCTCACTCCAATTAGCTCTTGGAGATGTCATTAGTCTAGGGGTTCACATACTTTTTCCACCTGCACTGTGAATGTTTACATGGTGTGTTCAATAAAAACATGGCAACATTTCATTCTTTGTGTGTTATTAGTTTAAGCAGACTGTGATTGTCTATTGTTGTGACTAGATGATGATCAGATCACATTTTTTATGATCAATTTGTGCAGAAATCCATATCATTCCAAAGGGTTCACATACTTGCAGCTGTATATGTTTTTGCCTTAGTAGGCATAGAATTTTGGCATGGTATTATTTATGATAATCTTAGTCTAAGATTATAGAAGTACGAATAGAGCAGCGCCAAAACCACTACTTTTTGCAAATTTAAGCTTTTCAATATTATGTAATTTCCACTAAATACACTTCTAGTGACTATGGATGTAGAACAGTAAAATCCCTCACGTAGATAGGATTGCTAAGTGTCACAGATTCTTATCATCCTCACTAAACCACATATACAGTACTGAGGATGTTACACAGCTTATTTGATTCATTCTAACACACAACTATTTAACTTTCAACAATGAAATCTATCTTCAGTGTATAGGTACTGCTAGGATAAGTATGCTAACTCCTTAACAGTCTTCAACCTATACTAATTATACAGTATATACACACACATTCACTAAAGAGTATCTGTAAGTACTTCCCTCTCCTACACCCCTCCCTCCCTCTACAGGATTAGTGATATATTTTTATATGGCTTCCACCCCCCCCCCATGCATGTCATTCACCTGGGCGAAAATATACACGGTGCTTCCTATGCCCCCTGGTATATACACGTCACACATCCCAGGAGGGGGGTGTGTTCAGTGCTGCATCATAGGGAGGCATGCCGGCTAATCCCAGAAAAGCTGGCAAGCCTCTCAATTATGTCGTAAACAATGTGGCGGAGCTGGACCAAGCGGTGGCAGAAGAAGAGAGGATATCAGAACACTAGATTCTCTCGGTGGGTGGGTATCTGAAATTTACTTAACTCACCACCCGTAGGGGAATAAGGTTTCCCCCAAATACCTGAGTCCAATCTCAATCCAGTGCTGTGCCCAAAAGCAGCGGCCCTGCTCTCTCTCTTTCTTCTCACTTGCCTCCATGAGAGCAGCGAGAGCCATTGGCTCCTGCTGTTAATCAAATCCAGTGATGAGGGAGCATGGGTGGAACCAAGCTGAACTGTGGGTTTTAATAGACCAGCATGGCTCAGTATCCAGCCATCACATGTGCCACCAAATTAATAAACTTCCTATGGTGGCACACAGAGAAGAGGAGGAGCCCAGAGTGCTGGCAGGGACCCGAAAAAATGGACGGTTGGGGCTGCTCTGTGCAATACTATTGCACAGAGCAGGCAAGTATGATATGTTTGTTATTTAAAAGAAAATAAAAACCTTTGCAATCAATTTAATACATTTCACCAAGAGGCTCTACAGTTGAAGCTTCCACCCCTAACACACCAAGCAAGCCATTACACACATCAAGGCCACTATGCTCTGATTCAGAAGTCAGTACTAGCATTAACACTGCCTTGAAAAAAAGAGAAAATCTCTCACAATACATAGAGAAAAACCAAATAACTGTGTACCTTTAGTAACCACATACAATCCATCATTGTAAATAGATAATCCAAGAGCTGTATCCCACCAAAACAGAGGATGAATAAAATATTCCAACAACCTCCAATGCTGGCCTTAAACTATCCATTTTTTAGACATACATTAATCAGTAGCAAACTTCATTTTGAGTACAGGAACATAAATAATCAAAATTTGCAACAACAAACTGTGCAAGCTGTGCAGCCAACTGTGAAAAACGCACACAGGAGGGCTCAACCTCTTTGTGCATTACCACCAAACAATTGAATGAATTCCCAAAGACAATGGATACTCACAAACGTGTAAAAACAGTAGGCATGTAACATGAATGCTTCAGCCATGTACGGACACCGCCTAGCTATGAACACTCCAGTCAGCCCTCTCAGCAATTGACAGGGCTGCTGTTTTTCCGGCATGCACATCAGACAGAAGCCGGCTGCCATACACGACATTCGGCCCGTGCTTAAAACAGGACAGAAATGACAAGTCAAAATGAATTTACACAGACATACCATATAAGAACAATAAGAAGATGATTACTGCTCACCTGTGGGACAACTTTCCTCACAACCAGACCACTGCATGGAAGACATAAGTATTTTGATTCTTAAGAGGAAACTTTAAAAAAACAACTTAAGAAGAAAAACCTTTGACCTGTGAATGATAATTCTTATTGACATGGGACATAATGGACTAAATGTGAACCCTAGTTTTCTAAATCACTATCCAACAGTTTTATGACCATTCTCACCTCTGCGACTCTTCCCCAACTTTGCCTACTTTGACTGCGCAGACTAATTTTTATGCAATCAGTAGTGTTTGACTAAGAACAGCACGGAAGATGTTATTACTATGCTACCTTTTTACCTTCATTGTTAACAAGCCATGCAAACCTGAATAGCCATGAGAGTGAACAGATTGTTGTTAATCCTTGCTGCCAAAGAATTAAAGTGGAAAAGAAAACTCACCAGATATTTCCTGTGGGATGTTTTGCTAAAATCATTCTCTATTGTCTTTGCAATGTGATATTATTTCCACAGACTTACTGGGGAGGGGGGATATCAGGTGTATAAACTTTGTGTAGATTCCAGTTTGTGCCACAAATATTCTTTAGCGTTTGGAGGTTGACCTCTGTGGTATCCTAGTTTTCGTTGGACTCTTTATAATGGGTCAGTGTAAATTCCCCCTTTACACTGGTGCTCAAACTAAATTCGGACTTCCTAGATGTGCGCCCTGATGTAACCAGGCCCCGTCTGATGGGTTTCATCACACGTGATGTGACTTTTTCAAAGGGAAACCTACAAATTCCCTTTGATCCCTTGCACTGTATTTTGTCATTCACATACTGTATACTTACCCGATACTGGCTTATATGCATGATATTCTCTACTCACGGACACTGATATCACAGTGGTTGCTTATTGCATTTGATTATCACCATTACTTTTATTTGTCCTGTGAAAACACCCTTTTTACATTAATGGTAAGTTTAAATGTCCCCATAACATTGGTTATCACTGAATCAAGGCCCTTTTCATATTGGTAGCTACCAGCTAGTAAAGAAGAACCCCTTATATTGGTAGTCAGTGGAGAAGGGTTTCTTTACATTGGTGGCAAGTATGTTCAGATTAACACCCAGAGTGCAGTGTGTATTAACCACTTGCCAACTGCCGACAGTAATCCTACTGCGGCAGTGCGGCTACCCTGGGTCTAGCGACTTAGACACAGCGGGAGTCGGCCCGGAGGAAGAGCGGCGGTGAATACCTGATTGTTGGGGAAAGTACGATCTCGGTCTGTGTCACAGAACTCCCCCCCCCGCACGTCAGTAAGCATGAGGCTCACATTTAACCCTTTGATCACCAATAGGGTTAACCCCTTCCCTGCCAGTGTCATTATTACAGTACATATAGCACTGATTACTGTAGTAATGTCACTGGTCCCCCCAAAAGTGTCAAAAATGTCAGTTAGGGGTCCGATCTGTCCGACGCAATTTTGCAGTCCCGCAAAAAAAAAAAAAAAAAAAAAAACAAACAGATCGCCGCCATTACTAGTGAAAAAAAAAAAAACAATAAAAATGACATAAATCTTTCCCGTGGTTAGTAAACGCGATAACTTTTGCGCAAACCAATCAAAATACGCTCATTGCGATTTTTTTTACCAAAAATATGTAGCAGAAAACAAATTGGCCTAAAATGTTAAAAAATTTAGATTTTTAAATTTTTTTTTGAGAATATCTGTTTTTTTTTTATAGCGCATTTTTTTTTGGGAATGTTACATAGCAGAATGTGAAAAATATATATATTTTTTTTTTTCAAAATTGACGCTCTTTTTTTGTTTTTTACAGCGCAAAAACTAAAAAAAATCGCACAGGTGATCAAATACCACCAAAAGAAAGCTTGATTTGTGGGGAAAAAAAGCATGTCAATTTTATTTGGGTACAGCGTCGCACGACCGGGCAATTGCATGTTAACCACTTGCCGACCGCTTCACGACTATTTACTGCGGCACTCAGCCGCTTACAGGCAAATCGACGTAGCCCTACGTCGCTCACCCACGAGCCTGCAGGGGGCGAGCCCACGCCAAAGGGGGCAAGCGCACGCCAAAGGGGGCACGCTCCCACCCCAGCTCGTTCCCTGCTGAGCCAGCGCATGTGACCGGCGGCTCCGATGGCCGCCGTCCACTCGCGATCTCTGGCAGGAGAGGGAGAAAGACAGACAGCTGATGTAAACACAGCCGTCTGTCATTCTCCCTGATGTAGGCACAGAGGCTATGCGATCCTGCTATATAGGATCGCATGTCTCTGTGGTTACATCACTAGCCACGTCCCCTAACAGAATCACGCCCTAGGGACACACTTAACCCCTTGATCACCAACAAAGTTAACCCCTTCCCTGCCAGTGTCATTTTTACAGTAACAGTGCATATTTTTAGCACTGATTACTATAGTAACGTCACTGGTACCCTCAAAAGTGTCAAAAATGTCAGTCAGGGGTCTGATCTGTCTGCCGCAATGTAGCAGTCCCGCAAAAAAAAAAAAAAAAAAAAAAAAAAAAAAAAAAAAAAAAAAAAAAAAATCGCAGATCGCCGCCATTACTAGTAAAAAAAAAAAAAAGACAAACAAACAATAAAAATGACATAAATCTTTCCCTTAGTTAGTAAACGCAATAACTTTTGGGCAAACCAATAAAAATACGCTTATTGTGATTTTTTTTTTACCAAAAATATGTAGCAGAAAACAAATTGGCCTAAAATGTTAAAAAATTTTGATTTTTAAATTTTGTTTTTTGAGAAAATCTTTTTTTTTTTTAATAGCGCAAAAAATAAAAATCCCACAGGTGATCAAATACCACCAAAAGAAAGCTCTGTTTGTGGTAAAAAAAGGAACTCAATTTCATTTGGGTACAGCGTTGCATGACCGCACAATTGTCCGTTAAAGTCACGCAGTGCCGAATCGCAAAATAGGGCCTGGTCTTCGAGCAGCCAAATCTTCCGGGGCTGAAGTGGTTATAGTACGCAGTGCCGAATCGCAAAATAGGGCCTGGTCAGGAAGGGGGTCAAATCTTCTGGTCTTAAAGTGGTTAATTGGTAAAGAATTCCCCAGGAGTCAGCTGTAGCTCAGTGCCACAGGTCAAGTTGAGGTGGCACCTGCAATTTTGTTTTTGCTGCTGTGAAGGAAGTCTGCTTTCACTTGACTATGTTGGCACAGAGATGAAATAATCCACAAAGTATGCATTTTGCAAATTCATGTCCATGCTCATATGTACCTTAACAGGTGGGGAGGGAAGGTACACAAAGAAGTGTCACATACTAAATACTAGTCTAGAGTTTGTGAGCAAGGCCACGAGTTTAAAAATGTTTCACTTGTGAGTTTTTTTCACATGGACAGTTAATGCACACCTATTGTTTTGTCTAGTCTGCAACAATATTCTAAATTCTAGTTACCCTAATTTACTGATCAGGTCTAGGATAACCTCAGGCACCATATAAGATACTTCAGTGTTCCTGACCACAGCTTCCTTGTGTGCTGCTTGCAGAGAGCTCTGAACATAACATGCTATGTGTTTAATTTCCATACTGTAGCTCCATATAAATCTTGCTGATAAGAAAGACCAGTTAGCTGACACACGCTTGTTGTGAAGCTTTGTGTGGCACTACAGTGATCTGCAAGACGATATAACATACAGTATATAAAGCTTTCTGTTTGCACAAAACATCACACAGACAGGAGCTATATTTGGGGTAGTTATTAATAATGCTGTGAAGTGAGAATTGGATTAGAAGGTGGGGCTGTGGATGGCTCCTATACTGATTGAAGCTGCAAGAGATCAGGAACAAGTGGTATAATTGAGTGTAATGCCTCGTACACACGCAACGATTGTTGGCCGTGAATTTTCGGCCAACGTCCGATCGGCCGATTTTAGGCTTGTTAGTATGATGATTCCGACAACCGACTGCGACTTTTCGGTCAAACAAAATCTGGTGTGCATGCTATAAAATTTTTGTTGGCCGTCAACATAATGGCTGATTTTCCATCAGTCAGTACAGATTTCGGCAGACAAAAATCGGATGAGCAAGACTGGGCATGCTCAGAGAAGAAAAAACACACGGAAAGTAAACCAGCACATGACATCACTTCTGAAGTTGGTTGTTGTTGGCTGAGAAAATTTGTGTGCAGTCTAGAGCACATTTCAACCAACACAACAACACTGGACAAAAGACGGCCGATCGGTCGGCCGATAATCGTTGCGTGTGTACGAGGCATAACTGCCTATACTATGCGATTACAAGGCTCTTGGTCTATGTCCATGACAGTTCAATCAAGACGGCTTCATTTCTTACAACGTACAGCTCTACCCGAAGTGCTGTAGGTTTTCTTTCTCCAGTACGTTTCTTGAGAACTGTAATTGATTTCCAGTGAACTCTAAGCATGTACAGGGTTTGACAGAAAAAGCGGTGTACCTGTGGTGGGGTGGAATCCTTTGATGAGGTGCAGGCGGAAACGATGGAGATGACCGTCAGGTTTCAAGATTTCCACCCGGTTCATGTAAATGTGCCATCCTGTATTGTAATACTTGTAAAGCCTGTGGAACTGCCTATATTACTTTTGTTTGACAAATCTCTGCATGTGTTCAGCAACCAGAATCTTTTTACAAACGTCTCAACTGTATATCTTTGGTCTTCCTTTCTCCAGCCATAGAAAAAAACTGCTCAGCAGAGATGGGCTGAACTCCCCCTGGTTCGGTTTACGTCAAAACTCTGAAACATTGCAAAAGTTTGGACCCAAACCGCAAACCCTATTAAAGTCCAAGGGACCCAAACTTTAAAAATCAAAAGTCAACATTTTAAAGGCTTATATGCAAGTTAGTGGCTCTAAAGAGGGTATGCCCGGGTACTGCCCTGGGGGACATGTATCAATGCAAAAAAAGTTTTAAAAAAAGATTGTTTTTGAAGGAGCAATGATTTTAATGATGCATAAAGTGAAACAAAAATGTAAAAAGTTCCTTTAACCACTTGCTGACCGCCCCACGCAGATTTGCTGTGGCAGGATGGCTCGGCTGCACATAATCACGTAGATCTATGCAATTACGTGCATGCGGTCTCACCACCGAAGCCGCACTCCCGCTGTGATTAGACACAGCAGGAGCCAGATCATGGGAGGAGCGGACTTGATCGCCGCCGGCCTCCCGTGATCTTCAGGGAAACTGAAAGGAGAGCCACCTGCCTATGTAAACAAAGCAGGCGGCTCTCCTGTCAGACAGGCACAGTGAGATTGTGTGTTTCAGCTAAGCTGAAACACCAATCTCTGTGTGCCTTTCGCAGAGCCCCCCCCCCCATAGTTAGCAAGAACATTTAGGCTTACACTTAACCCCTTGATTACCCCCAGTATTGACCCCTTCCCTGCCAGTGTCATTTATACAGTAACAGTGCATATTATTTAGTGCCATTACTAATAAAAATAAATAAAAAGTCCAAAAATCTATCCCATAGTTTGCAAACGCTATAACGTTTGTGCAAACCAACTAAAATATGCTTTTTGGGGGGGGGGGTTTACCAAAAATATGTAGCAGAATACAAATTGGCCTAAACAGGTAAAAAAAATTAGATTTTTTTTAAAAAATTTTATTGGAAATGTTTTCAAGCAGAAAGTAAAAAATATTGTTTTTTTTTTTTTTTTTTTTAACAATTGTCGCTCTTTTTTGTTTACAAAATCTAGAAACCACAGAGGGGATCAAATACCACCAAAAGAAAGCTCTATTTGTGGGAAATAAAGGATATCAATTGTATTTGGGTACCTCTCCGCATTACTGCGCAATTGTTAGTTAAAATAACACAGTTCCAAATAACAAAAAATGGCCTGGTCATTAGGGGGTTAAACCTTCCGGAGCTGAAGTAGTTAAATATAGTGCCAGGGGGTTTCCTTTAGTTACTTAGATAAATAATGACATTTAAATTGATTTTCCCTGCAAGCTTTCTTAATTTTGTAAACAACGGCTTGGAGAGCCAGTCTGTATGAGGCCACAATTTAGTGCACTCGGAAAAAGATTAAGAGATTTTTTGGATAAATTCTGGTGTCTCTTTGGCAGACTTTGGATGGAAATAAAGTGTTGCACCACAGTGAGCAAGCCTTATGTGAAGAAACCAAATTATAGTACACTCAGACCAAGATTATCATTTCCTTAGTCTTTTACAGACTTTGGATAGAAGTATCAAGTGCATAAAAATTGGTCTTTGGGTGTCGGTGGTTCATTCACACCATAACCGGTGTTGGTGGTTCATTCACACCATAACCCTATAGACTAGAGGTACCCTTGAGGAAAGTAAAAATTGGCCTTGCTGTAAAAAAATCAAAATTATATGCCCTGGTCAAAGTTGTGGAAAAATTGGTCTTTGGGTGTTGGTGGTGCTTTCACACCCTAATCCTAAAGAGGTACTCCTGCTAAAAGCAAGATTTGGCCTTGCTGTAAAAAATTTATTTTATATGCCTCGGTCAAACAGGTGCAGAAAAATTGGTCTTTGGGTATTGGTGGTGCCTTTCATCCCATAACCCAATAGAGGTACTCTTGATGAAAGCAAGAATTGGCCTTGCTGTAAAAAGCATGAAGACCACCCTACAGCATAGCCGCATAAGAAGAGAGTTCCTCTCTGCCTTGGGGAATCATCAGTCCTACACCAGCCCAGGTACAGCTCCCATTCTCGCTGATTAACTCCCCGATATCCTAGCTAGTTGCAGCACCTGCTGGTATGAGGAGGCGCTGCTAAGACTCGCTTCAAGTGCAGAAGCTCTCCAACTGCTTCCTAGCAATGTCCTGCGAGGTTCAACAAAATGGCGGCAGGAGACATTCCCCCCCAGCCGATTGCAGGCCCTCTAGTGTCTGCCTCGCTGGATTACACAGACACAGAGGGAGGGAGTGTGGGTGCCATGGCAGCTATTCCTGATAATGCCCTCACTGACTCCAGCTCTCCCTCATCTTAAATTCAGGCCACATAGGGACTCTGAAGCAGGGTTGCCACCTCATCCCTTTAAAACCGAACACATATTAAATTACACAGGTTCTGTGGCTGATTAAGTTGGTAATTAAACTCACTAACAAAACTCACAGGTGCATTATCTGCATAACTTAGCCTCAAAACCTGTGTAATTAATATGTGTTTGGGTTTAAAGGGATGAGGAAACTCTACTCTGAAGAGTCCAACAGCACTGCAGCCATCATGGAAGTAACTGACCCTCATCAGAGCAGTTTACAATCTATACCTCACCCTGATCCAATAGCTCAATTCCTAAAGCGGCGTTCCACCCAAAAGTGGAACTTTCGCTTTAAGGACTCCTGACCACCTGACATGCCACAGTTGGCATGTCATTTTTTTTTGGGGGGGGAGGGGGAGCAGGTAGCCTAGGCAGCTTGAGCAGAAGTCCCCCCACCCTCCTCCCTCCCTGCAATCTTCTGGGACACGCCAAAGGTCCCAGAAGATTGCCTGGCCATGCAGCAAAACTCTTGCATGTACAGTGCACACCCAGCTGTGAAGCCACAAGCTGTCTCAGCCAGGTGCCCACACTTTTGATGCCAGCACCGCTGAGAGGAGCAAGGCTTCGGGCGGCCACATCACTGGATTGTGGAACAGTTGAGCGTGTGTTTGTTAAAAGTCAGCAGCTACACTTTTTTTTTTAACAAACACAGAATGGCTGGAACTCCACTTTAACCACAGGCCAGCCAATCTCTGATGTAACCTTAAAGGAGATGTTGAGGTCTCTGAGGTCATCTATACAATCTGACATAATTTCCTGTATTCAACGATGTAGAGCAGAAGTTCATCAGATTGAAAATAAAATGAGTGAATTCACATCCTCTTTCAATACTTTGGTGGACTCCCACAAATCACAAGAGTTTATTTTCAAACTTCAATCAAAATTGGCTGACCTTGAGGATCGCTCCTGTCCATCCTATCACAACAACTTCCTCATTATGCTCGAGATCTCTTTAAAGCAGTGATTCCTTCCCTGTCTTCAGCCAACCTTACCATCGACCGAATTCACTGAATGCCTAAACCGTTCTTCCTGCCTTCTGAAGTTCCTCCCGACATACTGTTGCGAATCCACTTTTTCCAGGTAAAGGAAAAAATGTTTAATGGATTTTGCAGAGTGGACAACAGTCTTGACCAGGCAGTGAATCTTCAAGTGCTTCTAGTTTACTCTCACACCGTACCATAACGCCACAATTTGATGACAATCACTAAGACGCTGGAAAATTATAAAATTGTGTATAAACTCAGCTAAACTCAGCATGACCTATATTGGATCTAATCATCTTATTGTGAGCCTTGGATGATGCTCTTCACCTCCTGCGGACATGAGGAACATACCACACGACTAAATTGAGCAGTACTCTTCTCCTGCAAAGATCCAACAAGATTAGCAGACAATAAATCAATTTAAATCCTCCACAAATAAAATCCTGAAGCTCTTTACAATTCCTACACAGGTTGAACTGGATGGACTATTGTCTTTATTCAACCTCACCTACTATGTAACTATGTGTTCTAGATCAGACTCCCCAAGTTCTTGAGGTACTTGCCTTAGACCCCCTATAGTGTGGGTAGTCTCTGCTGTTCGTTCGCATGGGACTTTTTTTTCTTAGAATTCTTGCCTTTGTTATTTATTGTTTCCACAGTTTCTGTTCCCTCCGTTTGGACTACCCAAGGTCATGTTCTTATTTCAGACCTGTTTTTTTGCTACTTTATTTCGCAACAACAAGTCCACATGCAACAGCTTTATGGTTTTCCCATTGAAAATGACATGGTTTCCTCAACATTCTCCACTTGAGTCTTTCATACCTCTACCTTCATGTCCAATCACTTACCCCAGCTATACCATCCTCCAGCTTCCGCAGTTCCCACAGCTCCCTCTCTCCAATCTGTGACATCTCAGTTCAGCTGGTATATGTGCATTATAGGACTTCAATTTCTCTCCATCAATGCTAGAGGCCTCAACCATCTGGCCAAACCAAGACGCTTATGGCAAGAAGCACTGCACCACAAAGTGGAAGTTGTAGCAGTGCAAGAAACTCGCTTCCATAAGAATGCTTCCTCCTACTGCTCCCATAAGAACTATCCTCATATCTTTACAGCTTCTATCCCAGCAAAGAAGAGGCGAGTGATGCAAGCCATAAGTGGCTCAGACTCCTTTGAACTCAGAATTCAATCTTCAATCCTGAGGGTCGGTTTATCATCTTAGTGTGTATCATTAATATTCTGCCTTTCACTCAGATTAATGTTTATGTGCCCAACACGCACCAGTTGAAATTTCTCAGAAAAGTCATCAAAAGAGTTTTGCAGGTGCAAGTTGGAAACATACTAATGTATGGTGATATTAACACCATAGTTGACATCAAAAGGAGTTGTAAAGGCAGGAAGTTTTTTTTTATCTTAAAGCCTTCTGTGTGCAGCAGCCTCCCCAGCACCCCCTAATACTTACCTGTGCCCCCTCTCTATCCAGCGATGTCCACAAGTCCATGAGGGACTCTCCCTCCTGATTGGCTGAGATACAGCCGTGGTGCCATTGGCTCCCACGGCTGTCAATCAAAGTCAGTGAGCCAATAATGAAAGAGAGGGGCAGGGCTGAAAGGCAGCTCCATGTCTGAATGGACACACAGAGCTAAAGCTCTGCTCAGGTGCCCCCATAGCAAGCTGCTTGCTGTGGGGACACTCAATGGAAGGGAGGGGCTAGGAGCAGCAACGAGGGACCAGAGAAGAGGAGGATCCGGGCTGCTCTATGCAAAACCAAGGAAGTATAACATGTTTTGTTTTTTTTGTTTTTTTTTACTTTGATACTACCACTCCATCTAAGGGTCATTCCCCTTTTTTCCAGCACCTCCTTGTTAGAGAGGAGTTATATGATGTATGGAGATGTCTAAATGCTAGTGAAGAGTCCTTGACATATTATTCTTTTAAGCATAACTCATACTCCTGTCTGGATTTGTTCCTGGCAGACAAGTTGTTATTGCAGAGAATTTCTAAATCCTCTATCCATGACATTACATGATCAGACCATGCACCTGTCACAACAGATAGAGGAGAGGAATGCCTTTGCAACAGCCAGATTGTGGAGGTGCAATGAGTCAGTAGTACAAAATCCAGAAACACGAAAGAAGGTTACCAATCACCTAGAAGAGTTCTTACATTTCAATGGCCCCCAGGCTATGGGGCCCTTTTACTAACTGGAACGCCTACAAGGCTTTTTTTTTATTTTTTTATTTATCAAAGTAAGTGCTGGGTTCAAAAGAATCCGCTCTGCCAAATTAGACTCCTCAAATATGCTGACTTTGAGGTTGTCTAACCTCCATCATAGCATTAGGGAAATGCTTTGCACTCAACATGATGAATATTTGCGCAAACTCAAGCTCAACTATTACGCTAATAATAATAATAATAATAATAAGGCAGGAAAATTCCTTGCCAATAGGCTAAAAACACAAAGGGCAAAAACCAAAATCTCCTATATCTTACATCCACTACATCAGCCAAAGTGGAAAATCCTCAGCCAATAGCTGATGCTTTCTTTGATTATTATTCTTCTCTTTATAATCTAAAGGGGGATGTCACTACTCCTCAACCTGCTGTGGCGGAAATAGACAACTTGGCCAGGTTTAATTTACCCTCTTTCCACACCTCAACTGGATTTGCTAAATGCTACAATTACACCAGAAGGAATAGTTCGTACTATTCTCTCCTTACCTAATGGCAAGGCCCCGGGCCTTGATGGCCCTACAAATAATTATTATAAGCGGGTATCACTAAATGGCGGCCCGCGGTCCACCTCCGGCCCGACGTACTGCTCTATCTGGACCGCCATGATCATGCCATTTAGCTGACGATTTTGTCCCCAGCCTCTGCCGCTGTCATTAGCGGACCAGAGCAGACGGCGGGACAATTCTGGACTGGGGGCAGGACCAGCATTGCTTGGAGAGAGGCAGCTGCCTTAATGAACTTTTCACATTAATCAGGAGGTGATTGGCTGCTAGGAGACGGTCCTAGCAACCAATTACCAGCTTGCTAATATGAAAGGTTAACCCGGCAGCTCCCGCGCCCCATCCAGTGTTGCTGTGCCTCTGTCTTCTGTTCAGAATTGTCCCGCCTCCTTCTCTCCACTCAGTGTAAGGTAGGAGAGTGAAGGGAGGAAAGGACATGGCTGTGAACTTGTAAAGGATGGGGAGCAGTGCTGTGTGTGGGAGGAGGTGGAGGGGGGTCATGTAAAGGGGACAGTGCTGTGGGGGTGACATATGAAGGGGGCAGTGCTGTGGGGGGGTGTGAAGGGGGCAGTGCTGTGGCGGGGATGTGAAGGGGGCAGTGCTGTGGGGATGATATGTGAAGAGAGACAGTGCTGTGAAGGGGGACATTGTTGTAGAGGGGTATGTGAAGGGGGCAGTGCTGTGGGGGGGGGGGGTGAAAGGGTAGTGTTGTAGGGGTGAGATTTGAAGGGGAAAATGTGAAGGGGGGGTATGTGAAAGGTGCAGTGCTTTGGGGGTGATATGTGAGGAGGGACAGTGCTGTGGGAGGGTATGTGAAGGGGGCAGTGCTGAAGGGGGGGATGTGAAAGGGGCAGTGCTGTAGGGGTGACATGTGCAGGGGGACAATGTGAAGGGGGGTAAGTGAAAGGGGAAGTGCTTTGGGGGGATATGTGAGGGGGGACAGTGAGGTGGGGGTTATATGTGAGGGGGACAGTGCTGGGGGGTATGTGAAGGGGGACAGTGCTGTGGGGGTGACATGTGCAGGGGGACAATGTGAAGGGGGTAAGTGAAAGGGGAAGTGCTTTGGGGGGATATGTGAGGGGGGACAGTGAGGTGGGGGTTATATGTGAGGGGGACAGTGCTGGGGGGTATGTGAAGGGGGACAGTGCTGTGGGGGTGACATGTGCACGGGGACAATGTGAAGGGGGTATGTGAAAAGGGAAGTGCTTTGGGGGGACAGTGCTGTGGGGGTTATATGTGAAGGGGACAGTGCTGGGGGGGGGTATGTGAAGGGGGACAGTGCTGTGGGGGTATGTAAAGGGGAGCAGTGCTGTGGGGGGTATGTGAAGAGGACAGTGTTGTGGGGAGTATGTGAAGGGGGTATGTGAAGGGGCAGTGCTGCGGGATGATATGTGAAGGGGGACAGTACTGTGTGTGGGGGGTGGTGATGTAAAGGGGGGCAGTGCTGTGCAGAGGAAGTGAAAGGGGCTGTGCTGTGGAGATGATATGTGAAGGGGGGCAGTGCTGTGTTGGGGAAGATGTGAAGGAGGACAAGCAGCTGCACACAAAATGAGGTGCTGCACGGAAAATGTGCAGGGGAAAATGTGCAGGGGTACCATTGGCTCTTAAACGCACTGAAATACAAGGTGTGGTTTCCTGCACATGGAAATTGCATAGTACAAATGCACCATGGAGTTTCTATGCACCTGCATTTTTAAAAAAGGTGCCAGGGCCTTTTCCCAGCATAAAATACAGGAACAGCAGCCTATTCAAATTAATAGGCTGTCGTGCCTGCACACCTAGGCAGTGATGTAAAGAATCTGAGTCCTAACACATAAACGCGATTTGGACCTCTGCTGGAATTTTTTTTTACTATTCAGACCTCCATGAATTTTAATTCAATACCCCTGTAATAAAGCATTTAAACATTTTAATTCCTCACCTTCTTCCAGTGTTCCAAAAGGCAATGTCTTTAAAGGAAATGCTTAAAGCCTATGTTGTTACCCTTCCCAAGCCAGGCAACTATTTCATTGCTCAACGTGGACAACGAAATTTTTGCCAAATTGCTAGCTAAACGACTTATTCCGTTTTTGGTGAACCGAGACCAAACGGGATTCACTAAAGGTCGTCCCTCATTTGATGCCACCCAACGTTTTTTAAATATGATCCACTATGCAGAATCTCTCAAAACGCCTTCCCTGCTTCTTTCTATTGATGCAGAGAAGCCATTTGACAGAGTCCACTGGGGCTACACGATGGCAGTTCTCCGTAAATTTGGCTTCCACACTATACTCACACTATAGTGACACTACTCTATACTGACACTACTCTATACTGACACACTATACCACAGGTGTGAAACACAAGGCCCGTGGGCCGAATGCGGCCCCCCAGGCCATTTCATGTGGCCCTCGCACCTCTCCTGAAGCTGCGGCACCCCCCCCCCCGGTCTCTGTCCCCACCTTGTCTCTATAGCCGGCAGCAGAGAGGAAAGAACTCCTTTGCCAGATCCTGCACTCCTCTGTGCAGCTGCAGAAAGGCCCCCCTCCCCCCATTTCTCAGCAATTCACAGCAGAGAGGAGGGCAGAACTCCTCCTACAGATCCTGCACCTCTCTGTGCAGCCGCAACATTTTCCCTGGTCTCAGCAGACTCTGGAAGCCTACTCCAGCCCTCCTCTGGTTCTCCAGACCCTGCACTTCTTCCCAGATCCACTCGCATCTTTTTCTGGGCAACAGCACAAGGTAAGGGAGTGCCTTGTGATGTAAGGAAGGGTGGGTGACTCTTGACTTCTGATGGTGGGGGGGAGGGGTGGTTCTTGACATCTCGTGTAAGGGGGCGTGGGGTGCTCTGGACATCTAATCCTACAGATATAACCGGCCCTTTGAGGGCAACCATAATGCTGATGCGGCCCGCGATTAAATTGAGTTAGACACCCCTGCACTATACTGACACTACTCTATACTGACACACTATACTCCCACACTATACTGAAACCACACTATACTCCCACACTATACTCCCACACTACATTAACACTCCACATTCTGTTAAAATAACACACTAACTTGCTAGTAGCAAATTGAGCCCTGCTCGAACAATCTCCAACAACACACTGCAAAAGGTTCCTGTGTGGAAGGAACCTTTTATAGTGTGGGGTGAGTCTTTGAGCATAATTGGGCAAAGTCATCATAAATGTATACAGAACTCCAGCCAGAAACATAATTTCCTGCTTGTGTTGTGTGATTGGCTCACTTATTTTCCAAGAAGCCTGCTCCAAGATACAAATAAGATATCCGGCATCCCCTGCAACAAAAATGTTATTTTTGGTGATAAACTTCTAAAGATATATCAAGTCTAAAGGGATGCAGACCCTGCCGTTTTTCTCATTAGAGCCCTGCAAGTGCAGCAGCTGATTGATAATTATGAAACTGCTTCCATTGATGCACTCTGTTCATAGACGCAGACAAAAAAAAAAAAAAAGTAGGAATCTGAAATAAAGTTTGTTAAAATCCTTGTAATGTATATCATCCAGAGGGGAATGTTTTTTTATCAACAAAAGTGGAGTTACTCCTAAAGAGCCAGCCATGGTCCTGGTAGTGAGAGTTAAAGGAGATTTACAGCCAAAGCTTGTTTGGCTGTACATCTCCTACGGAACAAAGAAGAGCAGTTTCTTCTGCACTCCTGTGACCGTTTTCAGCAGAAAGAGGTCTGAAGTCTGCTCTCTGCTGCCGTCACAGATGTCTGGACTGACACCTGGCTCAGCCTCTCAGCAAGCCGTAGCCGGCAGCTTAGCCCCCTCCACAGCCCAGCACTACAGTGAGTGAGGAGGGGCAGATTGGAAGGCTTCTGACTGACAGTCAGCAGCTCTCTGCTTGGAGCGCTTTTAGAACCGAGTGTTTGATTGCTTGGTTCTCAGGGTAGAGGCACCAGGGGACAGATGCAGCATCGGATGGATGCTGAATCCACTTAGGTAAGTATAACTGGGGAAAAAAGGGAAACCCATACATCTTTTAGGATGGGAACTCCTCTCACTTTGGGAGAATTGGGAGGATTCTTACTTCCCATTGCATCTCCAGAACAGGAAATGAGGGAAAATCTCCCCAGTGAGACAAAAACAGGGAAATGTAAGTAGAAATGGGTTTTACCTCTGTCCGAACGAAAAAAAAAAAAACCCTGAGTCCTGGTTTTAACCAGCCTGCCTTAGTTCAAGTATAAAAGTTGCGCCCTCCTGCCCCTTCACACACTACCCCAACAATCTCATTTGCTTTAACATTTTGTCTAGCCAAGATATAGAAACACCAGTCAATTAAAAATTATTAAAATCCCACTTCAGACACTAATTGTAATGTTCAAAGCAATATTTAACAGGATAATTATAAGGAATAATTGTAATTGAAGGGTAATTATGTTCTAAGGAAAGAAACAACAAGAAGCAACCAGAAGTATTCATATGTTTAATAAACTGAAAAGAAATCCACATTCCCAAGACTCATGTTGCACATTTACAAAACATTGATATAACAATCATTAAAACACAAGCACCCAAACACTATATGGGATGTATGTCCTCTTGACTAAAGACTAGTCATATGACGCTAATACAACCACAAAGTATAAAATACCAAACAGACAAGAATCAACTATTATTTTTGTATGGAAATACTGTACATTGTGTTCTGAGCAAGTTACTCAGCAAGCAAAGCACAAGAAAAAAAAAAATAGCATTTCCTTTCCTGTGAATTCGGAGCACTGTAAGCCTGTAAGTCTTTGTATTAGGGATGGACCGATATCGTTTTTTCATTGCCGATAACAATATAGACACCGCTCCGTCTGGCATATGATCTCGGAGGTCACGTGTGTGGTCACGCCCGGCGTGACCACGTGACCTCCAAGATCGTCGTCGTATGCCGGAGGGAGCGGTATCACCTGGGTGTCACTTAAGGCAAGTGGGTGAGAGACGGATCGATATTGGGTGGGTGGGAGATGGAGCGGGTGAGAGACAGAGCAGTATTGAATGGAGCAGTATCCCCCGGGTATCACTTACGGCAAGTGGGTGAGAGATACCGATGTGCCAGCAGATCTGCTAATGTGGAATTGCTTTTATCTTTAATTTGTACATATGTGAGTGGCATAATAAATAACTTTTGTAAATGGAATTATGCTATGTGACATCATTTTACATGAGAAATATTTGGAATATAAGCAATATCGGCCAGTTCTGGGGCCGATACAGATATATCGACAAAAGTCAATATCGGCTCTCGATACATCGGCCTTGCCGATAATCGGTTGATCCCTACTTTGTATCATGGGTGACTTGATTATATTTGTTCTTATTGGCCACAGTCATGGAAAAGTGCAAATATAGCCTAATAATACATAGCCATTTATTCCAAACTGTATTTGTTTTTGCTGACAATTCTACAGTTCTTATGGCTATTTTTTTCTTGTAAAAATATACTTTATTTTATTTAAAATATATAAAAACCAAGATACTTTATTGGGGTACATTACCCCCTGTACTGTACATAGATTTACTACACTGCAAGTTCCAATCAAACAATTACATTCACTCTGCAGTATAATGCCTAACATGTGTGGAGCAAAGTTCCCTGAGCCATCACCTCATGCATGACACCACTTACCCCAAAAACATTGTGTGGCCCGCTAAGGTACCACCAAAATACCTAGTAGCGCAATGTCAAGACGTGTGGTGCCTGAGTTAGACTCATGTCCCTCATCATCCTACATGGCACTGTGACTAAAACAAACCATGCAACAATTCAATAAGCAATGGGTGTGATGGGGGATAGGGAAGAGTGATAAGGGACAGGAAAAGAGTTCAAAGGCCTGAAACTTTATTGAAAGGACAAGGACACGCAAGGAAGAGTGGGGAGGAAGGGCATATGGCCAATTGGGTGTAAAGCAATAATTTTCTTGGCTCCACCCAGCAAGTTGAATTAAAAAAAAAAACTGTGCAGCTTACAAGGAGGTCTGTACTAACTAGTCAATAACAGTACAGGGATATCCCCACTGTGCTACTGTATTCTGCCTCCTCCCCTCCCCTCAGAACACATTGGTCAGAGCTCAGAGCCATTGGGTGAGATTGCTGATCGGATGCGGAAAGGCTGCTGGTTTTCCAGCATGCTGGTTCAACAGAAGCCGGTCATGAGATTGGCTTCTGTCAAACAAGGACCTGTACACACGGGCCAAATGTTGGCCGGTTTCTACTGTACCGGATGATTTTAGACAATATTTGTAGAGCTTTGAGTGAGAAAGCCTCCATGCCTAGGTTGATGTTTGCCCGTAACTAGCCCTCACTGATTGTACCTGTGCAGAGGTGCTTTTGATGCAGGCTCAGGGTTCCTCCTACAAGAGATCTTCATATTATGGGGGAGCAGCAGGTATATACTGGGTTCCACGCCTAACCAGTGTGCACAAGTAATCCCATGTGGTTCCTAAACTTAGCTATAGTGTGGAAATTGAATGTTTACAGACATTTTACAGCATTGCACCATATATGTTGCAGGTGGTACTAGATAAAGTATAGTGGGCCTTGGCTGCTTAACAGCAGGGCCATGATTTCAGCTGGACTGTCATGTCTCCCAGATGAGGTTACTGAGAGGGGAGTCTCCCCACTGGCTCGGTGAGAGGATTCTCATAGGGCAGTGGAGGAAACCCAATCAGTGACTCAGTCAGGCTTGTATCTACCCCAGAAGGCAGATTCTGCCGCAGAGGATTCTGGGAGTGGGTATAAGTTTGAAGGGAACGCGTGACACAGCATCTTTGGCGGGAAGCAGAGTACCAGGAGGGAGAGTACGGCTGTCTCTCCTCCTGTCAGGAAGTAGGTGTCCCGGGTGGCGACCTGGGAATCCAAAGAGTGTGAAGCCGAGCTGCATGGTGTGCTGAGAACCAGTGGAGAGAGAGAGTGGTCCAATTCTATGAAAAGCCTACAAAGGTCGTGAGTACTGTGAACTGCCCCTGGGGGTCTGTCTAGAGTCAGGAGGGGACCACTCTGGAGAAGGTTCTAGGGATCCAGGAGTCAGCTAGCTGTTAAAGGGGGTGCCTGGTCAGAGGACCCTGAAGTATTAGAGGGGGTACCTAGGTAGAGGACCCTGAAGTGGAAAGGGGCGCCTGTAGTTTGGGCCCTGAAGAGTCAGTGTACAGTGGGAAGTGTACAAGTTAAGAATTGCAGCAGCACAAGTATCTACGCAGAGCGTCGGCCCGTTCTAGCTGCTACTGCGCGCCCCCGGCGGCGCGCAGCGGCGCGATCAGGGATGAGGCTCGTCCCTCGGACATAGCCCATCCCTGATCAAGGTAAACAGCCAATAGAAATTGGCTGTTTACCACGTGATCGGCTGTGTCAATCACAGCCGATCACATGAGCGGCTCCAGCACGAGCCGCTCGTTCTCTCTGCAATGCGCGCCCCCGGGGGCGCGCAGAGCAGCGATTGGGGACGAGGCTCGTCCCTCGGACAGAGTTGATCCCCGATCTAGGTAAAGAGCCAATGAAATTGGCTCTTTACCACGTGACCGGCTGTGTACAATCACAGCCGGTCACAAATGTCAACAGAGAACACGGTAACTAGCTGTCACCGTGTTCTCCTCCTCACACACTGATCCTGTGTGAGGAGGAGATTGTGGTAACAGCTAGTTACCAACTACAGTGTACCCTAAACACACTGATTGCCCCCCCCCAATAAAGAGCACCTGTCACTAGCCCATCAAAGTACCCGAGTACCTGTCACCAGCCCATCAGGTACTCAGATGACAGGTACTTGGGTACTCTGATGGGCTGGTGACAGGTATTCGGGTACTCTGATGACAGGTACTCGGGTACTCTGATGACAGGTACTCTGATGACAGGTACTCGGGTACTCTGACGGGTACTCGGGTACTCTGATGACGGGTACTCGGGTACTCTGATGACGGGTACTCGGGTACTCTGATGACGGGTACTCGGGTACTCTGATGACAGGTACTCGGATGACGGGTACTCGGGTACTCTGATGACGGGTACTCGGGTACTCTGATGACGGGTACTCGGGTACTCTGATGACGGGTACTCGGGTACTCTGATGACAGGTACTCGGGTACTCTGATGACAGGTACTCGGGTACTTTGAGTACCTGTCAACGGAGTACCCGTCATCAGAGTACCTGAGTACCTGTCACCTACCCATCAGAGTACCCGAGTACCTTCCACCTGCTCATCAGAGTACCTGACGCCTGAAGTACCCAAGTACTTGCTGCCTGCTCATCAGTACCCATCAGTACTCATCAGTACTCATCAGTACCTATCACGTATCAGTACTGATCATCAGTACCCATCAGTACAGTATCACCTATCACCTATCAGTCAGTGAGTACTACTCATCAGTACCTATCACCTGCCTGTCACCTGCCCATCAGAGTACCCGAGTACCTGTCACCGGCCTATCGGAGTACCCGAGTACCTGCCACCTGCTCATCAGTACCAGAGTACCTGTCACCTGCCCAACAAAGTACCCGAGTACCTGTCACCCTTCATACAGCCACCATGTCCAAGTCCAAAAAGGTTTATATACGTCCTCCGTTTAAACCTAAATACCGGTGTTATGGCAGCAGATAGCTGCCATAACCCTGGTATTTTTTTAAACGGTGGACGGTTGGCTTTCCGATAAGGGTGGTCCCAGCGGCGGATTCGCCGTGGGATCACCCTTCCGGGATGGCGGAAGAGGCGCCCCTCCCGACGCGTTCCGGTCCTTTTCCCCGCTTACCGGACCCGCCGGCAGCGGGGAAAACGATCCGGTCCCGAATTCTCACAGACAGGATGTCGAGTGAGGGCAAGCTTGCCCTCACTTGACTCTATGGTCTTGGAGGACCGGAGCTACGGAAAATGTTGTTGCCTAGCAACCGGTTTAAAGGTCCTTTTTTTTTTTTTTTTCCCATTTTATATTATAATTATTTTATTTTTTTTTTTCTATCTTTTAGTGTACTTGTGAGATCTGAGGACTTTTTGACCCCAGATCTCACAAAAAAGAGGTCCTGTCGTGCCTATTTCTATTACGAGGAATATTTACATTTCTTTTAATAGAAATAAAAATGATCAATTTTTTTTTTTTTTTTAAACGGTGTAAAAATAAAAAATAATAAATAAAATAAATAGTAAAAAAAAAAAAAAAAATTAAAGCGTCCTGTCCCCGTTAGCTCGCGCGCAGAAGCGAATGCATACAGAAACCCCGCCCACATATGTAAACGGTGTTCAAACCACACATGTGAGGTATCGCCGCGATCGTTAGAGCAAGGGGAATAATTTGAGCCCTAGACCTCCTCTGTAACTCAAAGATGGCAACCTGTAGAAATTTTTAAATTGTCGCCTATGGGGATTTTTAAGTACCAAAGTTTGTCACCATTCCGTGAGCGTGCGCAATTTTGAAACATGGCATGTTGGGTATCTATTTACTCGGCGTAACATTATCTTTCACATTATGGAAAAAAATTGGGCTAACTTTACTGGTTTCTTATTTTTTAATTAAAAAAAGTGAATTTTTTCCAAAAAAATTGCGTTTGGAAGACCGCTACGCAAATACGGTGTGATAAAAAATATTGCAATAATCTCCATTTTATTCTCTAGGGTCTCTGCTAAAAAAAAATATATAATGTTTGGGGGTTCTAAGCAGTTTTCTAGAAAAACAACTGATTTAAGCTTGTAAACACCAAATGTCAAAAATAGGCCTAGGCAAGTGGCTAGGATGCATGATGATGCTCCTTGGATGTTAGGCCCCTCTATATGGCTAGGCTGTGAAAAAGTCTCACACATGTGGTATTGCCATACTCAGGAGGAGTGGCAGAATGTATTTTGGGGTGTCATTTTTGCTGTGTACATGCTATGTGTTAGGAATATCCTATAAATTGACAACTTTGTGTAAAAAAAAAAAGTTTTCATTTTTTTCCCACATTTTCCAAAAACCTGTGGAAAAAAATGATATGTTCAAACGACCCATAATGCCTCATAGAATATACGTTGGAGTGTTTGCTTTCCAAAATGGGGTCATTTTGTGGACTTTTCCATTGTATTGGTGCTCTAGGGCCTTGAAAAGTGTGATAGGTAGTAAGAAAGTTTTATGTGTATTTATGCTCCTAGAACGCCTGAATGTGCTTCTTGGACGTGGAGTCTCTTTTTGTGGCCAGGCTGTGTAAAAGTCTCACACATGTGGTATCGCCATACTCGGAAGGAGTAGCAGAATGTATTTTTGGGTGTAATTTTTGCTGTGTACATGCTATGTGTTAGAAATAGCTTATAAATTGACAACTTTGTGGGAAAAAAAAGAAAAAAAAAATTTTTTCTTCATTTTCCCAAGAATTGTGGGAAAAAATTACAACTTCAAAAAACTCACCATGCCTCTTACTAAATACCTTGGACTGTCTACTTTACAAAAAGGGGTCATTTGGGGGGTATTTGTACTGTCCTGACATTTCAGGGCCTCAAGAAAGGAGATAGGCAGTCAGTACATAGCTTCTAGACTCAATAACTTTCACACAGACTAAATAATATACACTAACTTGGGTTAATTTTACCAGAGACATGTAGCAGTATACATTTTGGCCCAAATGTATGAAGAAAAATTTATTTTTTGCAAAATTTCATAATTGAAACTAAAAAAAAGTGTTTTTTTTCAAAATTTTTGCTCTTTTTTTGCATATATCACGAAAAAAAAAACCCCCAGTTGTGATCAAATACCACCAAAAGAAAGCTCTATTTGTGTGAAAAAAAATGATAAAAAATTTTGTTTGGTTACAGTGTAGCATGACTGAGCAATTGTCATTCAAAGTGTGAGAGTGCTGAAAGCTGAAAATTGGTCTGGGCAGGAAGGGTGTCAAACTGCTCTGTATGGAAGCGGTTAATAAGCATAGTATGCTACAAAAGTGAGTACACCCCTCACATTTTTTGTAAATATTTTATTAAATTTTTTCATGTGACAACACTGAAGAAATGACAAGTTGTAAAATGTAAAGTAATAAGTGTCCAACTTGTATAAGGCTGGCCATACATGTTCAACTTTTGTTGTACAATTTCCTGTCAGATCTATCACAAACCACATAATGTGAGGTCAAAACTAAACAACACATTCCCTTGTATCCAATTAGGCAGGCCTTCGTACTACATACTTGAAGGTAAATTTCAAGAAAATCTGACCGAAAACTGAAAGAAAATTGTATCATGTATGGCCAGGCTAACAGTGTAAATTTGCTGTCCCCCTCAAAAAAAAAAAAAAAAAACAACACAGCCAATAATGTCTAAACCAGTGTTTCTCAACTCTGGTCCTCAGGGCACACTAACAGGCCAGATTTTAAGTATTACCTTGGGGAGATGCAGACTAGAATACTGCAATCACTGAGCAACAAATGATATCACCTGTGATGTATTTCAGTTTTCTTGCAAACCTGGCCTGTTAGTGTGTCCTGAGGACCGGAGTTGAGAAAGACTGGTCTAAACCACTGGCAACAAAATTGAGTACTCTGCTAAGTGCAAATGTCCAAATCTGGCACAAAGTGTCAATATTTTGTGTGGCCACTATTATTTTCCAGCACTGTGTGCTGTTACACAGTTAATATTCTCATTATTGTAGATGCAATTTACATAGTATATTCTGTGATTTATTTACCATGTATTTTTCTATGGGTAGGTATTTACCAAAAAAGGCCAGAAAGTGGCAGCAATGCTCTTGTTCCTCCTGTGAGCATGATACATCATTTCCTTGTATGTAAACTCCACCCCCTGCTCTTGCTGTATTTCCTGTGTCATGGCTGCATTTACCTCATGTAACAGGGACTCTTGTATCCACATGCTAAGCTAAGGAAAGCATCATCTTTTGACCGCATAATACTGAAATCCATTCATTCTGCTGTATTCCTGTTGTGTGATGTTCAGAATAAAAAAGCTTTTGGATGAAACCAGTATTGGTGAGTTCAAGCTATCTGAGGAGGACTGTCCGCAGTGACCGTATCTGCTTATACAGGCCAGGCACAGAGGTTTTACAAGGGTTAGATCACTATCACAACAATCCGAGTCAGAATACACTGCTTTAACCCTCTTGGGCATGGAGTTCACCAGAGCTTCACTGGTTGCCACTGGAGTCCTCTTCCACTTATCCATGATGACATCACGGAGCTGGTGGATGTTAGAGACCTTGCGCTCCTCCACCTTCCGTTTGAGGATGGCCAACAGATGCTCACTAGGGTTTAGGTCTGGAGACATGGTTGACCAGTCCAGAACCATGTGAACATTTAAAATAGTCTACGCGTGTAGTCTCCCTTTTGTGTGTTTTAGTTAGATTGTCACCTGTGGAATCATACCGAAATTTAGTTTAAATAGAAGAAACTGAGGAATCCTCAGAGTCACAGCTTTTCAGATTTTGGGTTAACTGAATATTCTGTTTGAAGGGGGCGTCTTGAACGTGGTTTATCTGACCATTTATAAGCTTGGCCTATATCATAGGCCATCTTATCTCCTAAATATTTCTTTTTTTGTTAGGATAATATAAAGGTATATAATATCTAGGGCGTTTTTTCCAATATGTTTGTTTAACTCTTTCTCCCTTTGGATAAACAAGGGAGAGGATGATAAATCCCCATGTTCAATACCCCACTTTTGTACGTTTCCGTCTAATTCTAATAATTCTGTCTCAAAATATTGAGAGAGTTAAAAAGGAGCCATCAAAGCACATATTCACATATTAATTTTAATAAAACCAATGTGTTTTCTCCTAGTGGCATCATTCATAAAAGACATGTTCAGCAATACTCCACTTTTGTTGAGAAAAAAACATTCCCCTCTGGGTGATCTCTCTACCTTGCAGGGATTTTAACAAACTTTGTTGCAGATTCCTACCTTTTATTATTCTGAAGAAATCATTGTTTGTTCCTGGGTCAAATGGGAGTGGTTTCATAATTCGGTCAGCTGTGGCAGCTGCAGAGCACTCATGAGGAAAGCTGCTGGGCCTGCATCCCTTTAGATGTGTTCCTATTGGGAGTATCTCACCAAAAATGACATTTTTGGTGCAAGGGATGCCAGAAATCTGACTTGTATCTTAGTGCAGACTTCTGGGAAAATTGGTGAGCCAATCACTCAAGCAGGAAATGAGGTTTCTGGGGTGTGGTCAGTACACATGGGAACACACGCAGCATTCACTCTCTAACAATCTCCAGTCAAGCTAACAAATACTACATAGAATTATTTATTGGCCACGTCTTGCCCAAACCGGACAAGGATCATAGTATATGCGACAATTATCGTCCGATCTCATTGATTAACTCTGATCTAAAAATTTTGGCGAAAATTATGGCCACTAGGCTTGGCTCCTTTTTGGCTCAATATATACATCCCGATCAAGCTGGGTTTGTCCCTGGTCGGCAGACTTCGGATCAGACTAGACGGGTTGTAGACATCATCACGGCTATTCAATCAGATTGGGACAGAGGGGGTAATCGTAGAGGCATGCTCCTCTCCCTAGATATTCATAAAGCTTTTGACTCCCTGTCGTGGGAATAACTTTGACGTGTTGACCAGATTTGGATTTGGCGCTCCCTTTCTCACTTTGCTGCGGACCCTATATAGTACACCCAGGGCGGTTCTTAGGCTGAAGGGCTTCTCATCGGACTCTATTCCTATCTGTAGAGGCACCCGACAGGGCTGCCCCTTGTCCCCTCTCCTTTTTGTCCTAGCACTGGAACCTTTAGCCATCAAAATTCGTGCTTCACCGGACGTGCGGGGGGTGGTGTGCGGGGGCGTCGAACACAAGTGCGCCCTTTTTGCGGACGATATTTTAGCCATTATCTCTTCGCCGGTCACGACTTTACCCAACTTATTTGCGCTATTGGATGCATTTGCGCTTGTTTCAGGTTTGCTCACAAACCAAAAGAAATCCCAGGCACTGAACATCTCCCTGGAGGGTCGCACAGTTGACACACTCAGGAAATCTTTCAAATTTGCATGGTGCACAGACTCTATGCCCTACTTAGGCATCCATTTAACCCCATCCTTGTCTACACTATACACGAAGAACTATCCTCCCCTGTTTACATGCCTGAAGGGTGACAAGTGGTCAATTCAGCCCCCTTCGTGGTTTGGCAGACTATACTCCATCAAGATGAATATCCTTCCGAGGGTGTTATATCTGTTCCGCACTCTGCCAGTCGTGCTGAGACGGTCTGACATGCTTAAGTTTCAGGGTCACGTCCTTTCCTTTATCTGGGGGAACAAGAGGCCTAGGGTGAACAAGAGAACGCTGTACACCCCTAAAGTCAGGGGTGGTTTAGGGGTACCGGAACTGCTGAACTATTATTATGCTGCACAGCTATCCCAGTTGGTGAGATTCCACTCTGAGGGGTCCCGGATGCCCTGGATGGAATTGGAGGCTAGCTCGGTTCCGGGCCTGGCAGTCTCCCATGCAATGTGGTTATCGCCTAGGGATCGTCCCCCCATCCTGTGCCCAGCCTTGTCTCATTCTATGGCCATTTGGGATCGCTTGTCCAGAACGCATGGCTTTAGGTCCCCACATACCCCATTGGCCCCTATTCTTAACAACAGCGGGTTCCCCCCGGGTCTCTCCCCCAGATCTTTTCAGTGGTGGACGAACAAGGGGCTGCTTCGCATAGCGGATTTTTGTGATCATAGGGGTATCCTCAAACGTCAGCAGCTGATAGAAAAACATGCCCTGCCTGATACTGAGTACTATAGGTACGCACAAATTGATCATTACCTGCGATCCCTGCCTCGCCTGTCCGATCTGACTACCATGACCTCCATGGAATATTTGTGCCGCAAATACGATAAATTACGGGGGGTATATATCTATGATTTATAATATGCTTATGGACTCGCCCCTGAAGCTTCCCTACATGGAACGATGGGAGGCGGATGTCGGGGAGGTTGTGGAGTTGGCGGACTGGCACGACATGGCTCGAGAGGCTTCCAGGTCTCTAATTAACACTTCAATCATCGAGGCTAATTATAAAGTGCTCCTGCGCTGGTACATGTTACCAGCCAGGATAGCATCCTTTGTGCCAGGAGCATCTCCTCTGTGTTTCCGGGGGTGTGGCCAAGAGGGTACGATGTTTCATGTTTGGTGGCAATGCCCGAAGGCCCGACGCTTCTGGATTAGAGTGTACAATTTCATCTACACTCTCACACAAGTTAACCTAATCAAGTCCCCTCAGCCGGCACTACTGGGCAAAAAGGTGGATACAGCCAATAGAGCGCAGAGGCGGCTCATAACGTTCATATTTACTGCAGCAAAAATAGCAATAGCAAGATCCTGGAAGTCTCCTACGATACCATTTGAGCTGCTCCGGCACAAACTGAATTGGATTATGATTAATGAGCGCCTGACAGCTCAACTGGAGGACAAAATGCGTGTGTTTGACAAGGTATGGGGATCGTTGATTAACTACCTCACTGGGGGTGCCTGATGACTCGGGAAGGTCTGGGGGTGGGGTGCGGGGGCGGGGTCGGTTCCAACCTTACAAATTTTTCCTCTTCTTTCTTTTCCCTTTTCTCTTCTTTTCTTGTGGTTCTATTATCCTTTCTCTTTCTCTCTCTCTACGATTTTTCTCAGTTTACGGTATACAGTGGTACTGTATTCTAATGGCTTTGTACCCCATATCCCCAGCCCCAGGCTGGGGCAAGGTTCTGTGGGATCACGATCTAGCCACTAACCCTGTGAAGTATGCAAAGTGTGATTAAATGCTCGGGGTAGCTGGCCCTGTTCATCCTCGGTGAGGGTCCCTCTAGATACCTTAAGGCTCCTGTTCATTGTGTATTGGGGTGCTAGTCCTTGCTACGTTGTAGTTTCGACCTTTTATAGCAGTATTACCTGATGTTTGCTATGGTTGTACCACTGTTCACGTTTGTTATGCACTGATTTTTTATGTGTGTATATTTTGCACTATTTTTGTAAAAACTTTCAATAAAAATCATTGAAAAATAATTATTTATTGGCAAAATTATGGCCGCTGCCTTTATTAATTGGTTTCAATGTACAATGTACGAAAACCATATCACTTATAACTTTAACTTCACACCATTTTTCTACACAGCTATTACAGCTCGAGCTGAATTACCACATTTCCTTTCCATTCAACTCTCCCCCTTTTCTTAAGAAAAGGTGACCCACCACATTAAAAAGGCCACGACAGGGGAGGGGGGTGGGTGAGCTCCGCAGCATGTCCTTCTGGCGACGACTGGCGCTAAAATCCAGTCAGAGCCCCTCTTTTATAAGCTCTCACAGGGGTTCCAGAACATTTCAGACCTTTCCTTGTATCCCACCTATCAGGCAACAAAGCTCCCCAGAGACCACACCCTCACCTGAGAGGTGTTTTGACCACGCCCTCACCTGAGGGGAGCCTTGAAACCTCTGGCTGCAGTGTTCCCATATGGAAAAGGGGGGCCTTGAAACTCATCCCCCTTTTCCTCACATTCTGTGTACAGAACAGCTCCAGGTTGCTATATTGCATTGCATTTTCAGGAAATTACAACAGCTGCAGTGTAAAAAAAGGTAATTTTTAATGACATTCAATTACAATATGATTTGTGTCGCAATTGTAAATGCTATATTGTTTTTCTTTATTTGCTGATTTTTTTCCCCATGAAAGTGGAGTTACCCTTTAACCACCGGAGGATTTTGCTGTCTTACGTCCAGGCCACTTTTTGCGATTCGGCGCTGTGCGACTTTAACTGACAATTGCGCGGTCGTGCAACGCCGTCTCCAAACGAAATTGACGTCCTTTTTTTCTCACAAACAGAGCTTTCTTTTGGTGGTATTTGATCACCTGTGCGATTTTTACTTTTTGCGCTATAAACAAAAAAAGAGCGTAAATTTTGAAAAAACAACAATATTTTTCACATTTTTTTATATGAAATTCCCCCCAAAAAAATGTAAAAATCAAATTTTTTTTTAATTTTTGGCCAATTTGTTTTCTGCTACCTATGTTTGGTAAAAAAAATTCACAATAAGCGTATTTTGATTGGTTTGCGCAAAAGTTATTGCGTTTACTAACAAAGGGAAAGATTTCTGTCATTTTTGGTGTTTTTTTTTTTACGCGTAATGGCGGAGATCTGCGATTTTTTTTGCGGGACTGCGACATTGCGGCAGACAGATCGGACCCTTGACTGACATTTGACACTTTTGGGGGTACCAGTGACATTACTGCAGTAATCAGTGCTATATATATGCACTGTTGCTGTAAAAATGACACTGGCAGGAAAGGGGTTAATTTTATTGGAGAGGGAGGGGTTAATGTATGCCCGGTGCTTACTGACGTGTGTGGGGGGAGGTGACTGAGTGACACAAGGACAGATCCAGGGTTCAGCTATGCTGAACCCTGCAATCTGTCACTGTCTGTCACTTAGGAGATCCGCCCGCTTGTGTTTACACAAGCAGGCGGATCTCCACACTAGACCCCTGACGATCGGGGAAGAGCGGCGGTGATCGCCGCTGCTCCTCCCCTGGCCCGACTCCCGCTGTGACTGAAAACAGCGGGAGCGAGCCTCCGGAGAGAGGGGAATGTCTGACGACGTAGTACTACGTCGTCAGACGATAACGAGCCACTCTGCCGCAGTAATATTACTGCAGGCAGACGTAAAGTGGTTAAAGGCAACACCAGAAGGCATGCTTCAATTAGCAGTAAGCGTACATGCTGAGGGCAGGTAATATCAATGTTTAGTCATAATGGATTTGTGTGCTATGGGTTCCCAATAGCTTCTATTGGTGGAATTATGCCTTGATCTATATACAGTTGTGCTCATAAGTTTACATACCCTGGCAAAATTTATGATTTCTTGTCCATTTTTCAGAGCATGTGAATGATAAACACAAAAACGTTTCTTTCACTCATGGTTAGTGTTTGGCTGAAGCCATTTATTATCAATCAACTGTGTTTACTCTTTTTAAATCATAATGACAACAGAAACTACCCAAATGACCCTGATCAAAAGTTTACATAACCCAGTTCTTAATACCGTGTATTGCCTCCTTTAACATCAATGACAACTTGAAGTCTATTGTGGTATTTGTGGATGAGGCTCTTTATCTTCTCAGATAGTAAAGCTACCCATTCTTCCTGGCAAAAAGCCTCCAGTTCCTGTAAATTGGGCTGTCTTGCATGAACTGCACATTTGAGATCTCCCCAGAGTGGCTCAATGATATTGAGGTCAGGAGACTGAGATGGTCACTCCAGAACCTTCACTTTACTCTGCTGTAGCCAATGACAGGTTGACTTGGCCTTGTGTTTAGGATCATTGTCATGTTGAAATGTCCAAGTACGTCCCATGTGCAGCTTCCAGGCTGATGAATGCAAATTTTCCAGTATTTTTTGATAACATACTGCATTAATCTTGCCATCAATTCTGACTACATTTCCTGTGCCTTTGTAGCTCATACATCCCTAAAACATCAGCGATCCACCTCCATGTTTCACAGTAGGAATGGTGTACATTTCAAGGTTTGAGGCTGGTCTCTATGCTGTTTGGCGTATTGTAAGCGGGATCCTTTGTGGCATTTGTGTATTAATGGCTTTCATCTGGTGACTCGACCATGCAGCCCATCTTTCTTCAAGTGCCTTCTTATTGTGCTTCTTGAAACAGCCACACCGCATGTTTTCAGAGAGTCCTGAATTCCGCCTGAAGTTATTTGTGGGTTTTATCTTAGCATCCCAAACAATTTTCCTGGCAGTTGTGGCTGAAATTTTAGTTGTCTACCTGACCATGGTTTGGTTTCAACAGAACCCCACACTTTCCACTTCTTGATTCAAGTTTAAACACTGCTGATTGGCATTTTCAATTCCTTTGATATCTTTTTATATCCCTTTCCTATTTTATACAGTTCAACTACCTTTTCCCACAGATCCTTTGACAATTCTTTTGCTTTCCCCATGACTCAGAATCCAGAAATGCCAGTGCAGCATTGGATGAAAGATGCAAGGGTCTGTCAGGAGTCCAGAAACTCCTTGACCTTTTATACACACACACACTAATTACAAGCAAACAGATCACAGATGAGGATGGTTACCGTAAGAGTCCATTCAGACTAGCGCGACTTGTCAGGCGACTTGGTCGCCTGACAATGCGCGGTCGGTCGCTCACCATTGAGTAGTACAGGACCCGTTCTAATAGGAGCGACACAAGTTGCTCCGACTTAGAAAAAGGGTCCTGTACTACTTTGGGGGTGACCTGGAGGCGACTTGCATTGACTTCAATTATATGAAGTCCGTGCAAGTCGCGCCGACTTCACAGGTCGCCCCACAAAGTCGTGTCGCGCCAGTCTGAATGGGCTGTTAGGCATTCAAACCCCTTTGTGTCAACTTGTGTGCATGTTATCAGGCCAAAATCACCAGGGTATGTAAACTTTTGATCAGGGTAATTTGGGTAGTTTCTGTTGTCATTATGATTTAAAAAGAGTAAACACAGTTGATTGACAATAAATGGCTTCAGACAAACACTAACCATGAGTGAAAGAAACGTTTTTGTGTTATCATTCATATTCTCTGAAAAAATGACCAAGAAATCATAAACTCTGCCAGGGTATGTAAACTTATGAGCACAACTGTACATATACACTATATTACCAAAAGTATTGGGACATCTGCCTTTACACACAAGTGAACTTTAATTGCACCCCAATCATAAAGCGAGGTAAAAACGTATTTGATCCCTTGCTGATTTTGTATGCTTACCCACTGACCAAGAAATGATCAGTCTATAATTGTAGGTTTATTTTAATAGTGAGAGACAGAACAACAACAAAAATATCCAAAAAAATGCATGTCAGAAAGTTATAAATTGATTTGCATTTTATTGAATGAAATAATTATTTGACCCCCTTTGCAAAACATGTTTTAGTACTGGGTGGAGAGGTGAGACATTTCTTGTAGTTGGCCACCAGGTTTGCACACTTCTTAAGAGGGATTTTGTTTCTCCCTTTTTTGCAGATTCTCTCCAAATCATTAGGGTTTCGAGGCTGACATTTGGTTACTCTATTAACCAACTCTATTAATTAAGGTCTGGAGACTGGCTAGGCCACTTCAGGACCTTAATGTGCTTCTTCTTGAGCCACTCCTTTGTTGCCTTGGCCATGTATTTTGGGTCATTGTCTTGCTGGAATACCCATTCACTACCCATTTTCAATGCCCTGGCTGAGGTAAGGAGGTTTTCACCCAAGATTTGATGGTACATGGCCCCTTCTATTGTCCCTTTGATGTAGTGAAGTTTTCCTGTCCCCTTAGCAGAAAAACACCCCCAAAGCATAATGTTTCCACCTCAATGTTTGACAGTGGGGATGGTGTTTTTGGTGTCATAGGCAGCATTCCTCCTCCTCCAAACATTGTATTACTCTTGGGTATCAGCCATGTTGGTTATTTTGCAATTGTTGTTGGGGATTACTTATTATTCATTTTTTACTATCTCGATAATATATTTATTATATATTTTTCATTGCCATGTGTATACATCTGTATGTACTAATAAATGTTTACAATTTCCCTGAGAGCCTTTCATGTCTTTCATTTAAAGTCCCAATCTCTCTTTTTTATGTTATTGAACAGGGATGGAGACGTACGGAAAGTCCCAAAATCCCCCCTCTTTTCCATATGCAATAGGGATGGAGAGACATGATTTTTGGCTGACAGGGAGACATTTGTATTACTTTTATTTTTGATAGCATATGATGGCTCATTTCCCATAGCCCTGCATATGATGGCTCATTTCCCATAGCCCATTATGCAGGATCAAATTTACTCCCCACGTACTGTTTGGGGGTATACTATGTATTTGACATTATAGCCATACCTTTACACATTAGCTATACCATCATTAATATTTTTATTTTTATCATTATTATTACTTTAGTGCAGCGCCTCCCATGGTTTCAGGTCACATTGGCTGGTCTCTTGGGGGACCCTGTTGTACCTCCCAGGAGCTGCGATGCGTGCCGTGCGTCCTCCCCATCTCCCTTTGCCTGTCTCTGGTGATTGAGTGGGCGGTACCGCCACGCCCTCCGCCGGCGTGTGACATCATTTTGGCGCCATTCCGCCGACGTTTGATTGTCCATCTCAGTGAATATCAGACAGCCCACGGGACGGTCATCCCTCTGTTCTCCGTTTCCAAGGTGCTGTCATTGGTACACTGCCGTGATGCTGGGATCACAGTGCGGGGCGAATCCCTGGTGGACACGGGGCACCATCTGCTTGAGTCTGGGACATTACTTATGGTATTTCTGGTCTATTCCTTTTGTCACATTTTTTCCATTCGTCTCTTCACCTGACTGCAATTTGCTATGTTGTACTGCTTCTTTCAGGTCCTTTCCTATGTACACCTTTCCGGATCTCTTCCCCCTTTCCCTCCCCTCCTCCCTCCTTTTCTGGGCTTGTTAGTCAGGATGTTATAATGCCTGTTTCTTCATTGTTCCCCACCAAATGAGTTTATTTGGGGGGTGCATCAGTTTTCATGCACCTTAAACTGTATCATACATGTACAGCAGATTCTAAAAGATATATTTTTTCACGCTAACTTATTCTGTAAATTTGTTTTTCCCCTTTTCCAGGTTTGTGCGATACTCCTGATTTTTTGGCAGAGTTTTGATAGGAGGCGGCAGCCTCAGAGTCAGAGGGCCCTGACTCATTTTGGTGTGGGGTGGGTGTAGCACCCTACAGGTAGGTGCTAGGTAAAATGTATAGTGGGCCTTGTCTTTCTAACAGCAGGGCTGTGATTTATTTAGCTAGGGTGTCAGGGCTTCCAGATGTGCCTGCTGAGGGCAGAAGTTTCCCCACTGACTCCTGTGAGTCATAGGGCACTGTGGGAAGCCCAATCAGGGGACACATCCCAGCTCGTAACTACCCCAGAAGGCAGATTAGGCTGCAAAGTATTCTGGGAGTGGGTATAAGTTTGGGGGGAAAGTGCGTGACACAGAGTCTTTGGCGGGAGCAGAGTCCTAGGAAGGAGAGTGCGGCTGTCTCTCCTCCTGTCTGAGGAAGGTGGATGTCTCAGAGTGTCGCCTGAGTGTCCAGAGTGTGCTGAGTTGAGCTGAGGGGATCCAGTGTGCCGAGAGCCTGCGGAGAGAGAGGGGTCCAGTCCCAGGAAAGCCTACACAGGTTGTGATTAATGAGGATTGCCCCTGGGGGGTCTGCCTGAAGTTAGAGGGGACCACTCCGGAAGAGGTTCTGGGATCCAGTGTCATGCTCCTGAAGAAGCAAGTGGCGTGAAATGACCTAGAGCAGGGTTATATGCCAGAGGTCCATAAGCCGCTAGTCATTTTTTTGTCTGGTGGCTTTATATGTTGTTGCACTGTATGGATCTCCATTTGTGTTTTGTACATTGTTTTTTAATCATTGTGGAAGTTTTAATAAATACTACACCATGAGGAGATCTCTTTTCTCTCCTGCCTGTTAATTTGCCACTCTGGATTTAACATCTGAGGAAAGCATGTCCAGTGAAGGGATAAGAAGATCACTCCCTGCTTGATTTCTCTGGCTTCATCTCACACGCTTTCAGCTGTCCTGAAAAGACAGCATATGGGTCGGGTAAGTGTTCACTTTTTACTTTGGTGGAGAAACACTAGCTGATGTCGGTATTGAATATCATCTTCCACTTGGATTTATGTTCCATTGAAGGACGAGAGGACGAGTGAAAGAGAGGACGAGAGAAAGAGAGACTGCAGTCTGGGCCCGGAATTGCCCAGAGCGTGCCAGTTAAAGTGACAGCTATACAGAGTTCTACAATATACTACCTCAAGCTGTGCCAGGCGGGGGAAAGTATTCAGTGACTTTCACAGTACACCAGTGTCAGGAGTTCTACAGTTCTCAGTCTTAGATCTTCTGGACTATAAGTCGAGGATTCAGCACTTCTTTTGTTCTACAGAGTGTTCTCGTGTCAGTGAGCGTTGGCTGGCGTCAAGGAAGCGCCAACGGGCATTTAAGAAGTAAAGTCCCAATTGTAATTAGTTAAGCCTCAAGGAGTATCCCACTCATTCCCTTCTCCCATTCCATAATTCCAATAAAAGCCACAAACAAAGATGCCGGAGTTGTTGCTGCTTCAGTTGTCACACCTGGGGACTCCGCTCACATGGGCTGGAGAGGATTCCAGTACTAATGGTAGACCCACATCAGGCCATAGGCCTGGAAACCTTGCTACAAAATGTTAACACCCCCAGATCAGATCGCATATCGCAGTGAGATCTGAGAGTTCGCACATGAATTGGATCGCACTGGTGTGAATCGCCATGCGATCCGATTCTGCTGCCGACCGAAAAAAGTGTCCTGTGCGAGTTCACTGTGATTGCGGTGCAAATTCAGCCATACAAACTGTATGACTGAATTCGCACCGCACAGACATCGCATGTGATTTTAGGAGCAGTGCGCTCCGAATCACATGCGATGTCTGTCATTGCAATAGTGTGAACCGGCACTTCCTGTAGGTACACAACCACTTTTATGAAGCCATGAATGACATCCCACCTGTAATCCCCCCCCCACCCCCTCCCCCCTTGTGGAACTGTGTGGATCTTGGGATCTCCAGTCCCTCTAGGGAGCTCAATGCTGCAGAAAATGCTTTCAGGGTGCATAGAAGGAGCAGATCTGGGAACATATGTTCCCCAATCTCTTCTGCGATATAGAAAACTTGAAGTATTGAGAATTTCATCACTCCTGGGTTTAGAGCTGCCATTCAAGATCTGTACTTGATAAGAGGAGGGCAGGGGAGACTTTGAGGTTCTAATAGACCCCTGATGTCTCCATATAGAGGACCTGTCACCATGCTATCACATTTTTTTTCAACTGTATTAATATCCCTTGTGATATTAATACAGTGGAAAAAAAAAAATCTTCAAAAAGTTAAATAATTAAAATAAATAAAAGTTAATTAAAAGAAACTCAGTCAATGTGTCCACACACACCCAAATAGAACCACGCACATAGGGCGTGCACGTGTCCATTAACACAATTGAGCCACAAATTTGAGGTATTGCCTTGAACATCAGAGTGAGAGCATTTCTAGAGCTTTCACTCATAAATTTTCACGTTTGGTATCTAATTATTCAACACAACCCTATATTTTAATGTTTTACAAAAAAAAAAAAAAAAAAAAAAACATTATACTGTTTGTGACATGCAGCTGCCAATATTTTATTCTACAGGGCCTCTGCTTTCAGAAAAGTCTTACTCCCCTTTCTGAAGATTTTAACATATGTGCAAAAAATAAAAAAAATTGCCCTTATACAAAAGTGGTTGAGTCAACATACATTATAAAAATGTCCATCTTCAGTGAATTGGCCTATTAAGAGTTGAATCTTGTTTAATGCTAAATATACATATACACTGTGTGGAAAGTCTGTATATACTGAATATTTCTCTGTAAAATTTCATACAGGAGAATGTCTTGAAATGGAACTACTCAAAAAACAATTAGAGGTGATTGGAGACTAAAACTGGCTACAGTAAGGACAAAGAATTGAAGAAAATAATTAACATGGAGATGGATGGCATGTGAATATGATATAATGTGCCTGGTATAAGAAGGGGGAGCCCGGAGCTTCAAGCAGTTTGGCACAAGAAATAAAATGTTCTCCAGGTCATTATGTTTTAATGGAAATAGAATGGCCTGGATCCAGTTCAGTGTTGAGCTCACTTCCTACTAAATCAGAATGTGAGAGCATGCATATAATCAAGGACATTGTCGTACTGCAAGAATTGCTGCTAACCCAGGCAAACCACAAGAGTTATTACCACTGTCTAAAACCAAGAATTAAAAACACAAAGACCACCAAAAAGCAGTTTAAAAATAGGTAAAAAGGAGATAACTTGGGGGAAAATACTTTTCTATTTTATGGGACAAAAGGACAATGCATTAACTAGGGTTAGGGAAAATGATTAGGCTAAATGATTCGCTTTGAATTGGCGCCATTTGTTGAGCCAAAAATATGTTTCTCTATTGCTTTCACATCTTTATGTGACAGACCCCACCTGTAGAGAAAAATAAATACAGGGAGAGCGTAGAAAATAATTTGCCTTTAGCCAATACATTCTTTAACCACTTGTCGACTGCCTGACATAATTTTACTGGGGCAGGGCGGCTCTGCTGCGTCCAGTAACATAGAAATACGTGACTGGAGTGCATGTGGTTTCGTTTAGACACAGCGGGAGGCGGGCCGCGGGAGGAGCGGTGGCGATCGCCACCTTCCTCCCGCGATCATCCGGGGAAACCGAGAGAACACCGCCTGCTTATGTAAACAATGCAGACGAATCTTCTCTCAGACAGGCAGGGACAGATCAGCAGTTTCAGTGAAGCTGAAACTGCAATCTGTGCCTGTCACAGAACCCCCCCCCCCCCCACACACACACACAGTAAGCATTTAGGCATACATTTAACCCCTTTGATCACCCCAGTATTAACCCCTTCCCTGCTAGTGTCATTTATATAGTAACAGTGCATATTACTTAGCACTGATTATTGTATTAGTGTCACTGGTCCCCAAAAAGTGTCAAAAATGTCAGTTAGGGGTCCAATCTGTCTGCTGCAATGTCGCAGTCTCACTAAAAATGGAAGATCGCCGCCATCACTAATAAAAAAAAACGAAATACTGTAAATAAAAAGTCCAAAAATCTATCCCGTAGTTTGTAAACGCTATAACTTTTGCGCAAACCAATTAAAATATGCTTTTTGGGATATTTACCAAAAATATGTAGCAGAATACAAATTGGCCTAAACTGATAAAAAAAAAAATGTAATTTTTTATTTTTTATTAGGAATGTTTTATACCAGAAAGTAAAAAAAATGGCGTTTTTTTCAAAATTGTTGCCCTTTTTTTGTTTATAGCGCAAGATCTAAAAACTGCAGAGGTGATCAAATACCACCATAAGAAAGCTCTATTTGTGGGAAAAAAAGGACATCAATTGTATTTGGGTACATCGTCGCACGACCTCGCAATTTTCCATTAAAGTAACGCAATGCCTCCTCCAAGTAGGAGACCTCCTGTATTGGCACCTTCCCTCTCTCACTCATTAGCGCTGTGCGATAGACTATATACACATCCTACACTTATCTCGGCTCACAAACCCCTGACACATATTTTTAACAATCTGGACTTTGTTCCGGGACTAAACATAAGGGCTTTTCGATGGTGGACCAACAAGGGACTATTCAGGATAGGACACTTCCTCTCACCTCAGGGCCCCTTGTCAGTCGCACACTGTAAGAGTAAGCTGGATATGCCTTCCTCAGAAAAATTTAGGTTGCACCAGATTAGACATTTCCTATCATCTATGGTCGCAGGTTCAGATGTTGAACCCCGGGCCACTTCATATGAATGCTGGTGTGCACAAGCTCAAGTCCAGAGGGGAGGTATTTCGTTGATTTACAGGGCTTTGATCGACTCACCTGACAAGCCTGGTTACGCCCTTTCCTGGGAAAGGGATCTGGAGCTATCGTGGGAACCGGACACCTGGAACTCCATTTTCCGGAGGGCTTTTAAAAGGTATCTTGAATATGTCTCTAGTTGAAGCTAATGTTAAGATTATTACGCGTTGGTACGTTGTTCCCACCCGTCTAGCCAGAATGTACCCGGGGACTGATCCTCTTTGCTTTCGCGAGTGCGGACATCAGGGTTCCTTGCTCCATATTTGGTGGGAATGCCCGCGGATCCGTAGTTTTTGGAATAAATTGTTTAGTCTGATCCGCAAAGTTACTGGGCTTCCGGCTCCCAGGACCCCGGAAGTAGCGCTGCTTCTTGGCTCTGGTGTAAAAGGGCCCAGAACCAGTTTGAAGCTCATGCATTTCATGTTGTTGGGGGGGAAGCTTACCTTGGCTCGGGCTTGGAAGTCCCCCTCGGTCTCAATGGGGGCGACCAAACGCAAAATCTCTTGGATCATGACCCAGGAGAAGATGGTCAGCATCTTCTGTGACAAGCAAGCGGAATTTGAAGCAGTATGGGAACCCTGGCGTCTGTACATCTCACCTCCCTCATCCTAATTGTCTGTGTTTTGTATTTTCTCCACCCGATCCCTTCTTGCATCCACTCCAGCATCTCCATCCTTTCTCCTATCCCCTTTCTCTTCTTGTGTTCTTTCCTTCTTTTCCTTTCCTTTTCTTCCTTTCGGATATTCCATACTTCCTCCTTTCTTGTGGCTTATAGGGTATCTACCTCTCTCAGGACCTATATCTTCAGAGGGTGATTATATGCAACCCCAGTTCATAAGATTCAGGGGGGGGGGGGGTTCCCCTTCCTGGTTTACAGAGGGCGTTTGTAACTTACATGGAGGTCCACGGTTATATTTTTCTGTTCTTTGCTTGCGGGCTGGGATTCTGTTCTGATCCTCAGACGTTTTAGGAATACTGTTTTAGTAACCATGCCTATCTCGTATTGCATTGTTGACATTGTTATCATTACAAAGTCCCTTCCCGAGTGGGCTCTGTATATGACACATTGTATACCTTTCTTATGCAATATTTCCTGAGATTGTATGTTATTAATCTACATAGGTCTTACAAAATAAAAAACTTTTGCAAGTAAAGTAACGCAATGCCATATCGCAAAAAATGGCCTGGTCATTAAGGGGGTAAAACCTTCTGGGGCTGAAGTGGTTAATGTTTTGGACCATAATGTCAAACACAATAAATAAACAGTATACAATATGCACCTGTCTATAGTATGCTTTTACTTTAAATATGCTGGCTGATTGCTGCAGGTGGCGGGTCGTATATGACACTTTCTGCAGATGTTTTGTATCCTGTGTCTTGGGATATATCTATTTTCAGATTACTGACCCCTGGGAGAAAGAGTCCTATAGGGGTAGATCTGTGAGGACCAACTGCTTCAATGCGATTTCTCTTCATCTACACCACCTCTTAAAATGGGCCCCGTTTATCGGGGAATCAGGGATTATTTTTTGGTTGTGGACACTAGGTGGTGCTGTTCTGCAAAGTGCTGTTGGCTTACTTTGCTGTGGTCTCAGCTGGAAGATACATCAAGCCTAGGGCCTCTCCTGCAGGCATCTCCCCAACATGCTCTCCCTTTAATGCTGCGGGCTCACTGCACGCCGAGTTAGGGGCCCCTACGGGGTTTCAGGACTTGCTGCCCGGTCTGCGTTTCCTGGTTCAGTGGTTTGACAAAGGTTCCCCCTCTGGCGCCTGTTCCCCACCAGCAGCGTTAGGTACTGGGGTGCTGCAAGTGACGACATCGGGGGACACGGTGGTTCATGGGACACCGGGGACAACCGCTTCGGAAACACCTTTGGACATGGGTAGGTGTGCGGACACGGTGCGCTTGGCCGATTCGGAGAAGTGTGAGGTATGCGTTTGTTTTGAGGGGCCGTTGGGCACGCATCTTACAGCGGCGGTGCGGGAAAACTTTGGCGTGGAGACTACGTGGTGATTTTCACGGCCGCCACGGCGGGAGTGCGTTCCCCTGGCATTTTATTAGGCTGAATAGCGAGCATAGGGCAGATCTTGGGGTGTGGCAGAATTTCTGGAAACCTTTAATGGTCAGTCCCTCTGGATGTCTGGGTCTATCAGCAACTGCGATCTTGATCTTTATACGGATGCTGCTGGCTCATTGGGTTATGGCGCGTGCTTTGGGGTTCCGTGGAGTGCGGAACGCTGGCTAGCCTGATGGCAGAAGGGCAGGTTTCTTGATGAATTTGGTTCTCCTGGAGCCCTTTCCTGTCTTAGGGGCAGAGGAGTTATGGGGAGGGTCTTTTAGTAACCATAGGTTATGGCTTCAAGACCTCGGCGTGGTACAATTTACTAATAATCTGTCCGGGTTCTTCTCTGCTAGTAGTTCACCTGCTTCGGCATCTTGTTTTGCATTGTCTGCAATTGCATATCTTTTTATATGCTGTGTATCTTCGGGGGTAAAAAATGTTTAATCACCAACTCTCAGTAAGCTAAAGGTCATGTTTTCGTATTCGCTGTGGTCATAAATTTTATTGTGAGCAATCCCCCGATCAATAACACAATACAATTTCAGTAGTTACATGATTCAAGATAAAAGTTTCTAAAAAAAGAACTGTTTGCATGGGAAGGATAAAAAGAGGATTTGTGTCTAAAATTAGTATGTACAATTGAAGAACTACATGCCAATTGGCCTGGCTCACAGTCTCCACTCTAATTCATCTCAAAGGTGTTCTTTCAGGTTGAGGACATGACTCTGTGCAGGCCAGTCAAGTTTCTCCACTCCAAACTCGCTCAGTCATGTCTTAATGGACCTTGCTTCGTGCACTGATCCAAATTAGTGTTTCTCAACCTTTTTTCAGTCAAGGCACCCTTTAAAAATGATGGACAATCCCATTCTAAATTTTAAAAACTATTCTAACAGTTTTACATAGTGCATCAATATCACCTTGCCACCGAAGTGAAGTAGAAAATATGTTCCTGAATTAGAAGATATGTTCCTGAATGAATTCCTCTTCAGGGTCCGGACCTGGCAACCGCTTTCTCACTTCCCATGCATGCAAGCCCCCTGTCCACTGAAGTGGTCCCTTTCCTGGGCAGACCCCTGGCAAGCTTCCCGGTACTCACAGACACTGTTTTTCCCTGGATTGCTCTGCCTGCAGCTCCACTTGTCAGTATCCTGGACCTCCTGGCTCAGCATCTCCCACTTGGTCCACTAGGCCAACTGCCTGTGACCACCTTCCTTGCTGACAGGAGGAGAGACAGCCATCACCCTCCTCCTGGGACCTGGCTTCCCACCCAAAGACGCCCTGCCACTTGTGAATAATAAAAGGAAATGACCAGCGCTATGGACTAAAGTGCATATGAGGGGGGGGAGGAGAAAAATATTATAAATAGAAGGTGTAAGCTGCCACCAATCAACCCTTAGATGTAAGGGTAAAAGTGCAATAAAAGAATGTGATAATTGGTATCGGCGCTACCTTATTAGTGTGAAGTAAATACCACAAATATCAGAGTGTCACCAATGTGTAGTGAATAAACTCCTAAATAAATTAAATATTACATAACCAATGTGTTTAATGAAGTACAAAAATAAAGACAACCAATAATGTGATGGGTGTACCATATACAATAATAGTGAACATAAAAGAAAAAAAGAAAAAAAGAAAAAAGAAAGAAAAAGGGAAGGGGAGTGAACCCCTAACCACAAATGTGTTTATCAGGTATGAATTCCCTGATATATGTGCCCCATATGTGATATAAAAATAGATATAAATACTTGCTGCTGAGTAAAATTATACTTGTCCACTAGGTGGCGTTTCCATTAATAGCTCATGCAGCAGTATATGATAAAAAAGGAAATGAGTGCTGCTAGAAAGATACGTAGAAAAAGCCACTAGGTGGCGTATTGCAATACAACCTGTGCAGCAAATATGGATGGGGGTCTCTTCTCCGTGATGAAGGAGCAGCTCCGAGCCGGCACTTGTGCCCTAAATGCTCACAACGAGAGAAGGCCCCATAATGAATAGTATATCCATACAATATGTAAAGAAAGCGCAGTACACTCACTGGTAGGTTTGCGATGATCGGCTCCAGTTGACGTCCCTCTGACGAAACGCGTAGGGCGGAGTTTTGCTACGTACTACGTCACTTCCGGTTGTCGGCCGTGGAACGCGGAAGCATCCCGGCGCGCACCGACTGCATTCTGATCCCGATCATCGCAAACCTACCAGTGAGTGTACTGCTGCATGAGCTATTAATGGAAACGCCACCTAGTGGACAAGTATAATTTTACTCAGCAGCAAGTATTTATATCTATTTTTATATCACATATGGGGCACATATATCAGGGAATTCATACCTGATAAACACATTTGTGGTTAGGGGTTCACTCCCCTTCCCTTTTTCTTTCTTTTTTCTTTTTTTCTTTTTTTCTTTTATGTTCACTATTATTGTATATGGTACACCCATCACATTATTGGTTGTCTTTATTTTTGTACTTCATTAAACACATTGGTTATGTAATATTTAATTTATTTAGGAGTTTATTCACTACACATTGGTGACACTCTGATATTTGTGGTATTTACTTCACACTAATAAGGTAGCGCCGATACCAATTATCACATTCTTTTATTGCCCTGCCACTTGTGCCCCGGCTTTTATAGCCTATCCCAGAATGCATCACTCTCTGTGCCAACCAACTGGGATGGCTACAAAAGCCTGTGTGTCACTGGCTGGGTTTCCTCCACTGTCCAACAGGCTCCCCTATTGGATACAGTGGGGACACTTCCTCAGACCAGATAAATCACACATGGACACATGCAACAGGCAAAAATAACACTTAGGCTCCCCTGATAAGCAGGCAGAACAAATGATGCTTTCACCCAGCCCCTACCTAGGAGGGTGCTACACATGGATGAGCGAGTGGAGCTGGAGGTAGAAGTGTATTTTATTCTGTAAGGCTATGGTTTGACGATTCAAAATATTTAACTGTCCCTAAACAGTTGCTAATGCTCTCTTTTTCCTTGGATTTTCCTTCTCTCCTTTCTCTTAATTTTCTTTTGAAAAGATACAGACCCAAGAACTTCAGTATATTTCTGTATATTAACTTCCCTTAAGTGGTTGTAACCCCCAGTTATGGATTTTGAACTAAGCACATAAAATCTGCAGTGTTTACTTATCTCTCTCCAAAGCTCCAAGTGTCATTTCTCTCTGGTGCTTCGCTCCTCTGTTATCAGCATGAGTCACTTCTGAGAAGTGTTCCACACATGAGATAAATTTGTGGAGGGGAAGGGGGGGGGTGGAGGAAGTGCTTATAACAGAGCTTGTGTATTAACAACACAGGTCTTATGCTGTGTGGAGGGAGGGGGGGGGGTGTTCCTCGCCTAGAATCAGCTCTCACACAGTGTAACGGCAGTCTCCCTGCCCTCTGCTCTCTGCTGAGACAGATGAAGAAAGATTGTTAACACAATATGCACTTCTGAAAAGGGTGTAGAAAGGGAAAGACTGCAGATAAACTAATAAAACCTATGTAGAAGGATTTACTTAATCTCTGTGTATCATCTGAGGCTGTTCATTTAACTCAGTATATGGGAGGGTTTACAACCACTTAAATGGGGGTAATGGATGTAGACTTGTGCACTTCTTGTGATAAGGCCTCTAAAGTATTGCCAGTGGGAATTGAAAAGTTGCATATTTCCCCCTCAGTACCATTGTATTAGTAACATTTGAGTTCTCTATTCTAGGTTTATTTGGATGGCTTTTGCTACATCTAATGTAATGGATTTATGTACTACCTTTTCACTTTGTATAGTCACAATAGATGAAGAAACAGTGGGCTCTCCTAAAGTAGATAACCGATTTCTAAAATTGGGGGCATCCTTTGCCGTGGTATGGAGATTTGTACCTCTTCGTGCTTGTTAAATTGTTTTAGGGGTACCCTAATGCCCCTTAATAGTTTTATGATTTTGTATTAACAATTTCGCCTTGAGATTTTTTAGTCTTAGTCTTCTTCTTAAGAAAATTCTTACAGTATTGAAGACTAGAGGAACAAAATTATCCTGTATTTTCTTGAAGAATAATACGTTTTATGATCCAGTTGTTTTCCCTTTGCTGGGTGATTCATTTCATCCATTTAATTAGTACAAAAAACAGTTGCTCCCATCCTGTGTTTGGATCTTTATCTAGAAAATAACAGTATTTCAAAATGCAGAGACCTCAGGGGGTAATGTTTAATTCCAAATTTTTATGTAAGAAAATATATACTATATAACACCACTGTGCATTTTCTGCATTCATTTTAGAAAGAAGAAAAAAACTTTGTGTACTCTATTTTCACAGTTATTACTATGAGGTAGAAAATCAGTAACCATCACTGGAGAAATGGGAGGACATGAACTGGATAGAAAAATTACTAAATTTGTAACATTTTAAAGCCAAAACGAATATGCATTTTGTTAACAAAATTTTCGGTCTTTTTTAATTTATAGTGCAAAAAATAAAAACCCAGTGATGATTAAATACCACCAAAAGAAAGCTCTATTTGTGTGAAAGAAAGGACGAAAATTTCATATGGGTAGAGTATTGCATGACTGAGTAATTGTCAATTTGAATTGTAATTCAAAATGTGAGACTACTGAAAGCTAAAAATTGGTCTGGTTAGGAAGGGGGTTTAAGTGCCCAGTGGGTAAGTGGTTAAAAGTGTGGAAATATACTGATCTCATTTAGCTCAAGGGTAATAATGAAGGCCCCTTTAGTTTTAATTGACTGTGACTTACTATATGGTAATTTATCCAGGTGGTGGCTATTTTAAGGTGTGTAAGGTACTTAAAGCGAAGTTCCGGCCTGAAAAAAAAAAAAAAAAGTTTAGATAAAAATACCCCCTGGACAGTCAGGGCTAGTGCATTTCAGCAACGATAGCCTCTGAATTGCCCCTGGATTCACTTACCTTTTTGATGAAATACTTACCTTGAAAAATGTCTTGTCCAGCACTGCCATCTCAGGTGTGGGCAGCTGAAGCCGGAGCATCCTCTTCGGTGACGTCGGAGTCCCAGAATGCCCTGCAACGGCCCTGCTCATCACTTCCGGTGCAGGCGCGTCATCCCTGCACAGCTTCTGGGCATGCAGGGCTGGTTCAGGGGCATTGACTCCTGGGAGCGATGACACTCGGCTTACAGGAGTCAATGCAAGCAGAAAGTCACGGCGCGGGCCATGGCCGCAGAGGGAGGAAGTGGAAGGAAGGTAAGTATATTTTCTTGAAAAACAAGGTAAGTAAACCAAAAAAAAATTGTGATTATCCAATTCTTTTTCAGGTTACTTAGAGCAAGCGGATGGCAAAATTTTGTTTTGAGGCTGGAACTCCGCTTTAACCACTTCCATACCGGCGTATAGTCAAATGACGCTGACAGGATGGCTTTCTAGATCTGGGCCACTACTGCGCTCCCTCTGACTGAGCCCAACCCCGATCAAGGTAAACAGCCAATGAAATTCAAAGTCCCACATATGTGGTATCGCCATACTCAGGAGGAGTAGTAGAATGTATGTTGGGGTGTCATTTGTGCTATGTACATGCTATGTGTTAGAAATATCCTATGAATTGACAACTTTGTGTAAAAAAAAAAAAAAAAAAAGAAGAAGAAGAAAAAAAAAAAAAAAAATGCGTTTTCATTTTCTTTCCACATTTTCCAAAAACTTGTGGAAAAAAATGACATGTTCCAAAGACTCATTATGCCTCATAGAATATACGTTGGGGTGTTTGCTTTCCAAAATGGGGTCATTTTGTGGGTAATTCCATTGTCGTGGTGCTCCAGGGCCTTCAAAAGTGTGATATGTCATTAGTTAATTATATGTGTAATTTATGCTCCTAGAACACCTGACGGTGCTCCTTGCATGTTGGGCCTCTGTATGTGGCCAGACATGTGGTATCGCCATACTCAGGAGGAGTAGCAGAATGTATTTTGGGGTGTAATTGCAAGAATGCATATACTGTGTGTGAGAAATAACTTGTTATTATAACAATTTTGTGTAAAAATAAAAAAAAAATATTTCTTAATTTTCCCAAGAATTGTGGGAAAAAATTACAACTTCAAAAAACTCACCATGCCTCTTACTAAATACCCTGAAATGTCTACTTCCCAAAAAGGGGTCATTTGGGGGGTATTTGTACTGTCCTGACATTTTAGGGCTTCAAGAAATGAGATAGGCCGTCGGTACATCGGTGTGATCAATTTTCAATGATTCGCACCATTGTTTATAGACTCTATAACTTTCACACAGACTAAATAATAACCACTAATTTGGGTTATTTTTACCAAAGATATGTAGAAGTATAAGTTTTGGCCCAAATTTATGAAAAAAAAATTACTTATTTGCAAAATTTTATAATCCAGAAACTAAAACAAAATGTGTTTTTTTTCAAAATTTTCGCTCTTTTTTCACTTATAATCGCAAAAAATAAAAAACCCAGTGGTGATTAAATACTACCAAAAGAAAGCTATATTTGTGTGAAAAAAAATGATAAAAAAAATTTGATTGGGTACAGCGTTGTATGACTGAGTAATTATCATTCAAAGTGTGAGAGCGCCAAAAGCTGAAAATTGGCCTGGGCAGGAAGGGGGTGTAACTGCTCTGTATGGAAGTGGTTAAACACCTTTAAATAGCCTTCACTATTACCCCTGAGCTAAATGGAATCAGTATATTTCCTCCCATTACTATTATATTATATATTTGTTGATTACAGATACTACTACGTTGGGCCAGTGTCACAGGGGTGTATATGCCCCACTAGGGTCCCTGTGAAAGCACGGTTTGTCACCTACCCCACACCACCTCATGCCATCTTTGACAGTGCCGCACAGCCATTCCGCTAAGCAGGATACAACTTGGTTTTATGTATTTTCTTTTGTGCCCCCTTGGTTGATTATTGTATTAGCCTTAGCCCTTATCTTGTACTCTAGCTGTGATTCTATATTTGTAAAATGATGTTCTTTTACTATCTAACTAATGATTACCATATATCTTGGTTCTAGAAGTCTCAATACCCATAACCACCCCTAAGGAAGGACAACAAGTCTGAAACATGTTGGGTTTTCATCAAATAAATTCATAAAGGCTGAACCAGGTCTACAGTATGGGCAGCCTTCTAGATGTATCTGATGGTGTTAAGGGGTATATGAGCCTAACCGTGATGTTTATAAATGTATGATGTTTTGATACAATGTCAAAATACTAGGACTTGGGTCCATTTTTTATCTGATGTTTCTACAATTAAAATTATTTTTTTAAGTATATAGCAGTTCTCCTTCCACAGTCCATGAGGGGTGTTTGTTGCACAAAATGCACATCAACTTTTTGCTCTATTGATATTATGTTGGCAGACTGCAAATTTTTGCACATTACACTCCATTCTCAAGAAATGTTTCTATTTTCCTAAGAAAGGATTGCACCAAGCTGGGCAAGAGGCATTGCCTCCCCCGACACTTGCTGCCATGTAGCCTTAAATGGGTGACCCGAGGGCCTGAATTGCTGACTTGTGGCCTAAACTGTGGCAACCCTGGTCCTACCATAGCTGACAGAGGGATAGTCTACAGTGCATCTGGTCTGGTATTATGGAGAGAGAAGGCTGCCGGTGGTGCTGCAGGAGCGTTGTGACTACAGACATCCTCAAGGATCCTTGGACAGTTATACCTTCTTTTGCTCCAAGTCAGCTGAGGGCCCACGCAAAGAAGAACGCTGGCTGGTAACAGAGGGGCCAACATCCTCACTATGTACACTGAAAATCCTCTCCTTTCTTCCTCCTGCACGAACTTGGTTCAGCTCCTGCTGATTACTCCAGGGGAACTTTGGAAACAGCCTTTAGAGTTAATCCAGCAACTGCTGGGAGCATCTGTCCCTTTTTGTGGATTAACCACTTTCTGCCTACACTAGCTGAAAGACGGCTACAGCGCGGGCTTCCAATGCCGGGAGGGTGTCCTTTGGACTCAGCTGATCACAGATTGGGGTAAAAGGCCATTCAGAGTGGCCCTTTACCACATGATCAGCTGTTAGCCAATGACAGCTGATCACAGGATGTAAACACAAGCCGGTTATCGGCTTTTCTCTCCTCACGCTTAGGGCATTGAGGAGAGAAGAAGTGAGCCAGTAACTGGCTTGTGTTAGGGACATGTGCGCTGATAATCAGGGCACCGATTATCAGTGTAGTCCAAACAGTGCCCACCAGTCCTGCCAATGTTTTCCCACCAGTGCTGCCAATGTGTGCCCACCAATTCTGCCTAACAGACCTGACAGCCTCTCCCCTTGTGTTGTCCCTGTGCTGATATTACTCACTCTCTTTGCTTGACCCGGTTTACCTACAAATCAAGCTTTTTGGTGGCATTTGATCACCACTGTGTTTATTTTTTGCACTATAAAAAAAAAAAAAAAAACAAACATTTTGAAGAAAAAAAAAACAAACAATATTTTTTATTATAAAACATATCCAATAAAAAAAAAAAAAAAAAAAAAAAATGAATTTCTTTATTAATTTAGGCCTATACACATTTTTTGTAACAAATCCCAATAAGTATATGTGGATAAGTAAGTAGTAAGTTATAGCATCTACAAACTGTGGGATATATTTATGGAATATTTATTTTACTGGTAATGGCGGCAATCAGCGACTTATAACAAGACTGCAATATTGCTGCGGACAAATCTGACAAATCAGTGACACTAATACAGTGATCAGTGCTAAAAAAAATATCCAGTCACTGTACTGGGAAGGGGTTAACATCAGCGGCGATCACAGGGTTAACTGTGTGCCTAGCCAGAGTTTATGCACTGTTTGAAAGGTGCTTTTATTAAGGGAAGGCATGGATCATGTCCCTGTTTTGCAGGAACACAGGATCCATGCCTTCTGTACTGATAGAATGGCAATCTGCCTTGTTTACAGTAAGACTGTCATTCTGCCTGTGTAACGAATGATCGGCGGGTGCTAGCTCACATCGAGCCCGCAGTACATGCAAAATCACAGCTGGAGCAAGCCACCAGCAGTGCACATTCGCGCCCGCTACCAGGAAGTCCGGGAAGTGCCGCCGATCTATAGCAGTAAACCTTTTTTCAGTCAAGGCACCTTTTAAAAGTATATTCAGTCTCAAGGCACTCCAGTCTAAGGCTAGGGTCACACTAATGCAGATGGTCGCGGGTGCAGGAATCCCAGCTGTGCCCGCAACTGCAACCACCCACAGCTTATATGTGCTGCTTTTTACAGACATGTGGGCTGCCATTCATTCCTAATGGCACCCCCACACATCTAAAAAAAAAAAAAAAAAAAAAGCACAGCACATTTGCAGAAGTGGAAACCACTGGGAAATCACATGGTGCAAATGCACCATGCGATTTTCTGGCTGCTGTGGTTTAAAAATGGTGCAGAAACCTTTTTCCTGCATGAAACGCAGGCATGGCAGCCCATTCAAATGAATGGACTGTAGTGCCCAAACAAACACAACTCACTAAGCAGAAATAGTTTGAACCACCTAGCCTAGGAGCTCATTCTCATGTGAGGTTGGTGGATAGTAAAACAATGCGGCTAAACCAATTTTCCCAACCGCAGCTCATTTATGTTCACGTAGATTAGACTGCTCCTTCTAAGCAATGACACCTCTTTTTCCAGAGCAGCCTGTATTGCACCTGAGGTTACCTGTGGGTTTTTATTTGTATCCCGTAAAATGCTTGCAATTGTGGCTGCAGTCTCTCACTCTACCTGTACTTGGCTTGGTAAGAGATTCCTGAAATTTCCACTTCTTAATAAGTGACTGAACAGTAATGGCTGGTATATTAAAGGCTTTGAACATCTTTTTATATCTTTTTCCATCTTTATAAGGATCCATTACCTTGTTACGCAGATCTTTTGACAGTTCTTTTCAGATCCCCATGGCTCAGTATCTAGTCTGCTCAGTGTAGTGCAAGAGCTGACAAACTCATTGACTGTTTTTACACAGACAATAAATGCAATTTAAAAAAGCCACAGATGTGGGAAATTACCTTTAATTGCCATTTTAACCTGTGTGTCACTTTGTGTGTCTGTACCAAGACTAAGCATTCCAGAGCATGTAAACTTTTGATCAGGGTAATTTGGGCGATTTCTGTTATTAGGATTTAAAAAGGAGCCAAAAACAATGTAATGGCTGATCCCTATCCTTAAAATATATATTTTTTGTATGTCACCATTTATGCCAGGTTATGCAGACTTTTGAGCACAACTGTACATCTACATACACTAGATTGTCAAAAGTTTTGGGACGCCTGTCTTTACACGCACATGAACTTTAATGGCACCTCAATCTAAAGCCCCGTACACACGATCAGATTATCAAACGATTTGTCGTTAATTTTTTGTGGCATGCTAGTCTGATGTGGAAAGTGAAGAGGTTTTTTTCATACGAATTTTCCCGTACGACAGAATTCTACTTCAGAAGTGATGTCATGTGTTGGATTGCTTTGTATGTGTTCTTTCGTCTCTGGGCATGCCTAGTCTTGCTCTTAATATTTTTTTCCGTCTAAATCTGTACTAATGAGTAGAGATGTATAGAACTGTTCGCCGGCGGACAGTTCCCGGCGAACTTAGCATGTTCGCGTTCGCCGCTGCGGGCGAACATATGCGATGTTCGGTCCGCCCCCCATAATACATCATTGAGGCAAACTTTGACCCTGAACTTTACAGTCAGCAGGCACATTTCCAGCCAATCAGCATACCTCCCTCCCACACCCTCCCACCCCCTATAAATAAGCAAGGGCAGCATCCATCTTAGATCATTCTGAAGCAGTGTGTGTAGTGAGAGTAGGGAGAGCTGCTGCTGCTGTTAAGCTAGGGACAGTTAGTCAGTGTTCCTGGTCTTGCAGTGTTCTTGGTCCACTACTGCTTTTTATATATATATATATATATATATATATATATATATATATATATTCTCTCTCTCTCTCTCTCTCTCTCTCTCTCTAGTGTCCCCAAAAGCCCTTTTAAGGGCTGGTAAGGTAATAGAGTTTTTTTTCTTATATATATATATTGTACAGGACGCCAAGGTTGGGTCCTGGACAGTCGCTATATATCTCCTGTGTTTGGGTTGTGGTCTCTTTAAGGGAAGTTGGGAAATGTTCAGGGGGTCACCCAAGACGGGTGAGAAATTCCTGGAAGTAGCTAAAATCAGAAGGACTGAATCGCAGTTCTCTGTGTTGAATAGAGCGATATTCGGGACCCGGAATTTGGGGGGCTCTGTAGTGATATTCGGGTGGGAAAGAGCCCCCACCCCTGACCATAAGGGATTCCAGCACACACAGGGTTAAGACCCATGAGAAGCAGTCCTTAAGAGACAGGAAGCAGCAATAGGTGAGTGTGGGGGAGGAGTAGTTTGGTGGTTGCACCTGTCTGAAGGAGCTGCAAGTTTGCTGGAAGCTGCTGAGAGGTCTATTAAGGACTTACAAACCTTGGGGTGAAGACCCATCCACAAAACCGTATGTGCCTTTTTTCTTGCTTTATTCCTTTGTGCTGAAGAAAAGCGGACTTTATTTTGTGTTTGATTTATGCACTGCTGGAAGCCTGTTTAAGTTTGCTGAAATAAAGCCTTTTTGTTTATGTTTTAAACGGTTGTGCACTCAATCCGGTGGAGCTAGAACCCCCAAACTTTACAATATATAAAAATCTATTGTACACTGCAGTTGCCTGCCAGCTGTGTGTGAGAGGCCTACCACAGACTGTACTGTGTGCACACCACACTCATGCGGGTGGCACAGGCACAGTACCTTGCATTTTAAAAAATATTTTTTTCCTCTGTCATAATTGCAGTGCTGTGTCAGGTCCACAGAGTGCACTGTACCCACTGCAGTGCACTGCCCACCACTGATATATATACGGTGGCACAGCATCTTGTTGCAAATTGAAAAAAAAAAAATATTTTTTATTATTGCAGTTGCCTGGGCTGCCAGTTACTGTCAGGTCCACAGAGTGTACTGTGCCCACTGCAGTGCCACTGTGTGCCCACCCACCACTGATATATAAGGTGGCACAGCAGCTTGCAAAGTAAAAAAAATATATATTTTTTTTTAATTGCAGTTGCCTGGGTGCCAGTGACTGCTGTCAGGTCCACAGAGAGTGTACTGTGCCACTGCCCACCCACCACTGATATATAAGGTGGCACAGCAGCTTGCAAAGTAAAAAAAAATATATATTTTTTAATTGCAGTTGCCTGGGTGCCAGTGACTGCTGTCAGGTCCACAGAGTGTACTGTACCCACTGCCCAACACTCCTATAGGGTGGCACAGCACCTTGCACTCATAGTACAACACATTAAAAAAAAAAAAAAAAAGACAGGCAGAGGCAGGCCACCCCGCAAGGGCCGTCGTGGTCGTGGTGCTGTGATTTCCTTAGGCCCTAGAATAATGCCCAGTGTTCAGAGGCCACCACAGACCCTGAACTCAAAAAATTCTGAGGCCATAGTTGACTGGCTTACACAGGACACCCAATCGTCTACAGCTTCCGCTCGGAACCTTAATGCACCGTCCTCCTCCAGCTCAGCTTCGGGCACCTCTCAATTTACCACTCGCCAGCCCGCCGGCACCACCACCAACACTAGCACCACAGCCGCTTCACTTGATCCGTCAGAGGAGTTATTTTCACATCAGTTGGAAGAAATAAGTGATGCGCAACTATTAGTGCCAGAGGATGTAGATAACGGGGATATGTCTCAGTCAGGCAGCATTATACACATGGACGTACATTGTGATGATGATGATGATGATGATGATGTTGTACCTGCTGCTGCTGCCTTTGCGGAGTTGTCAAGTGAAGCAGCTGATGATGACGATGTGTCTGTGGATGTCACCTGGGTGCCTGCTCGAAGAGGGGGAAAGTTCAGATGGGGAGACAGAGAGGAGGAGGAGACGAGTTGGAAGCAGGGGGAGGAGGTCATCGCAAGGAGCTACTGGCGCAGTCAGACAGCATGTAGATTCGGCACCCGGGGTCAGCCAGACAGCACGCCAATCAACGCAAGCTGTTGCCACCACCAGAATGCCGTCCTTGCAAAGCTCAGCAGTGTGGCATTTTTTTTGTGTGTCTGCCTCTGATATCAGCGATGCCATTTGTAACCTGTGTCAAAAGAATCTGAGTCGTGGGAAGTCCAACACCCACCTAGGTACAACTGCTTTGCGAAGGCACATGATCTCACATCACAAACGCCTATGGGATCAACACATGAGTAAAAGCAGCACACAAACTGAAAGCCACCATCCTCCTGGTCCAGCATCTTCAGCCACGTCAACCACTGCTGTCCTCCATGCCCCCATCAACAACCCGCCCCTCCGCCTCTCACCTTCAGCAGTTCCTGCTCGTCACCTGCCCACAGTCAGGTGTCTGTCAAGGAAATGTTTGAGCGTAAGAAGCCAATCTCACAGAGTCACCCCCTTGTCCGGCGTCTGACAGCTCTTAGCCCGCCAGCTTTTACCATACAAGCTGGTGGAGTCTGAGGCCTTCAAAAAATTTGTCGCTATTGGGACACCGCAGTGGAAGGTACCCAGCCGAAATTATTTTTCACAAAAGGCAATCCCCAACCTGTACTCTATTGTGGAAAAGGAAATCATGTCACGTCTGGCACACAGTGTTGGGGCAAGGGTCCATCTGACCACTGATAGCTGGTCTGCAAAGCATGGTCAGGGCAGGTATATAACTTACACTGCGCATTGGGTAAACCTGCTGGCGGCTGCCAAGCATGGAATGCGTGGCTCTGCTGCAGAGGAGTTGGTGACACCGCCATGACTTGCAGGCAGGCCTGCTGCCACCTCCTCTTCTACTCCTACTCCATCCTCTTTGCTAACCTCCTCGGCTGAGTCCTCTTCTGCTGTTGCGTCTTGCTCCACACCAACTGCACCCCCCCAGCTCCCCAGGGGCTATTCCACATGCCGGATATGACAGTGTCACGCTGTCTTGGGGTTGACTTGCCTGAAAGCAGAGAGTCACACCGGACCAGCACTACTGTCCGCCCTGAACGCACAGGTGGATCAGTGGCTGACCCCGCACCAACTGGAGATCGGCAAAGTGGTGTGTGACAACCGGAGCAATTTGTTGGCGGCATTGAATTTGGGCAAGTTGACACATGTGCCGTGCATGGCACATGTGTTGAATCTGATTGTGCAACGTTTTGTGCAGAAGTACCCAGGCTTACAGGACGTCCTCAAGCAGGCCAGGAAGGTGTGTGGCCATTTCAGGCATTCCTACACGGCCATGGCGCACTTTGCAGATATTCAGCGGCGAAACATGCCAGTGAGGCGCTTGATTTCCGACAGCCCGACACGTTGGAATTCAACACTGCTAATGTTCGACCGCCTGCTCCAACAAGAAAAAGCGGTCAACGAGTATTTGTATGACCGGGGTGCTAGGACAGCCTCTGCGGAGCTGGGTATTTTTTTGCCACGTTACTGGACGCTCATGCGCAATGCCTGTAGGCTCATGCGTCCTTTTGAGGAGGTGACAAACCTAGTGAGTCGCACCGAAGGCACCATCAGCGACATCATCCCATATGTTTTTTTCCTGGAGCGTGCCCTGCGAAGAGTGCTGGATCAGGCCGTAGATGAGCGTGAAGAGGAAGAGTTGTGGTCACCAGCACCACCACCAGAAACAGCCTTACCATCGCTTGCTGGACCTGCGGCAACACTGGAAAAGGAGTGTGAGGAAGAGGAGTCAGAGGAGGAATGTGGCTTTGAGGAGGAGGAACACCAACCACAGCAGGCATCCCAGGGTGCTCATTGTCACCTATCTGGTACCCGTGGTGTTGTACGTGGCTGGGGGGGGGGGAAGAACACACCTTCAATAACATCAGTGAGGACGAGGAATTGGACATGAGTAGCTCGTTATCCAACCTTGTGCAAATGGGGTCTTTCATGCTGTTATGCCTGTTGAGGGACCCTCGTATAAAAAGGCTGAAGGAGAACGACCTGTACTGGGTGGCCACGCTACTAGACCCCCGGTATAAGCAGAAAGTCTCTGATATGTTACCCAATACCGGCAGTCGCAATGGATGCAGCAGCTACAAAATAAGTTGAAAAGTATGCTTTACACAGCATATAAGGGTGATGTCACAGCACAACGGGAATCCAACAGGGGAAGAGGTGAAAGTAATCCTCCTCCTACCACCACAACCACGCCGGCAAGGACAGGACGCTTTACAGACTTCTTGTTGATGGAGGACATGCGGAGCTTTTTTAGTCCTATTCATCGCCACAGCCCTTCGGGGTCCACCCTCAGAGAACAACTCGACCGACAGGTAGCAGACTACCTTGCCTTAACTGCAGATATCGACACTGAGGAGCGATGAACCCCTTGACTACTGGGTGTGCAGGCTTGACCTGTGGCCTGAGCTATCCCAATTTGCCATTGAACTTCTGGCCTGCCCCGCTTCAAGTGTGCTGTCAGAAAGGACCTTCAGTGCAGCAGGAGGTATTGTCACTGAGAAGAGAAGTCGCCTAGGTCAAAAAAGTCTTGATTACCTCACATTTATTAAGATGAATGAGGCATGGATCCCGAAGGGACTGACAGTGGGGGATGCATTTGACTAAAAAAGGCCTGGTGATGACTGAGATGCCTTGGCCTAAAAATGGTCCACACGCTGCTGTCTCTGCATGCCGGATGACTTACGTGACGTCTCCGCCACCAACTACGGTACAAGCCGCAATGTTTTAGTGCACTTTCTGCCTTGAAAACCTCAATTTTTCAGGCCGCTGCTACAGCAGCGGCTGCAACAATACCTACTTTTTCATGCATGTGTACATGCCTAATTTTTCTGGCCTCTGTGGCTGCAAAAAAACAAAAAACAAAGAAAAAGGCACATACATGTGTCAATTCCCCTTCGTGATCGTTACCTTGTCGTGGTGAAGGGGCTTGCGTATCACAATGAAGCGATCATCACCTCTAGGAGTGTATTGGCACACCCCAGATGATAAGGTCGTTGCTTCATTGTGAACAGACCAAAAGCGATCCGCAGGATAATTTTTCATAGAAAAAAAACATTAATTTTCTTTCATTCTTTCTGTGGAGCTGGGTATTTTTTGGCCTCGTTACTGAATGCTCATGAACAATGGCTGTAGGCTCATGCGTCCTTTTGCGGAGGTGACAACCCTGGTGGTCAGTCGAACCCAAGGCAACATCATCGACCTCATCCCATATGCGTTTTTTCTGGAGCGTGCCCTGCGAAGAGTACTGGATCAGACTGTAGATGAGCATGAAGAGGAAGAGTTGTGGTCCCCATCACCACCAGAAGCAGCCTTGTCGTTGTCAATTGCTGGACCTGTGGCAACGCAGAGAGAGGAGTCTGAAGAAGAGAAGTCAAGAGGAGGAAGGTGGCTTTGAGGAGGTGGAATACCAGCCACAGCAGGCGTCCCAGGGGGCTTGTTCTCACCTTTCGGGGACCCTTGGTGTTGTACGTGGCTGGGTGGAGGAAGAGACCTTCAATGATGTCAGTGAGGACAAGGAACGGGACATGGCTAGCTTGGTATCCAACCTTGTGCAAATGGGGAGTTTGCGGTTGTGCAAATGGACTGACTGACGGGGAGTTTGGTCTGTCAGAGTTTGGTCTGTCACTGTGAAGCGGGCGACGGGCGTAACCCTTACACTACTTGACCGATAAAACATCATACCTGATCGTACTCACACACTGGATGTTTTAAAGCACGTTATTCCAAACAATTTAGGAATGTTAGGTGATTTATGCCCTTTATGGATCAAAACCCGACTCTGCGTCAACTACGTAATTTTCCATGGGAGTTTTGCCATGGATCCCCCTCCGGCATGCCACAGTCCAGGTGTTAGTCCCCTTGAAACAACTTTTCCATCACTATTGTGGCCAGAAAGAGTCCCTGTGTGTTTTAAAATTCGCCTGCCTATTGAACTCTATGGCGGTTCGCGAACATTTGCTGATGTTCGCGAACGGCGAATTTTAGGTTCGCAACATCACTACTAATGAGATGAAAATCGGATGTCGTTTTGACAGACGACAAACATTTTATAGCCAGCACATCAGGATTTTGTCAGCCGAAAAGTCGGAGTTGGCTGTCGAAAGCACCATACCAACAATCCGAAAATCGACAGATCGGTCGTTGGACAAATTTTCCCTACAGATTCTTATCGTGTGTACGAGCCTTTAGTCTGTAGGGTTCAATACTGAGTAGGCCCACCCTTTGCAGCTATAACAGCTTCAACTCTTCTTGGAAGGCTGTCCACAAGGTTTAGGAGTGCGTCTATGGGAATGTTTGACCATTCTACCAGAAGCGCATTTGAGAGGTCAGGCACTGATGTTGGACGAGAAGGCCTGGCTCGCATTCTATGCTCTAAGTCATCCCAAATATGTTCTGTCAAGTTCAGGTCAGGACTCTGTGCAGGCCAGTCGTCAAGTCGTCCACCCCAAACTTGCTCATCCATGTCTTTATGGGGCTTGCTAAAAAAAAAAAAAAAAAAAAAAAACTTAATTGATGGCAAGAAGAATCTTAAACTAGATGCCAGCTTAGTTTGGGAGGTTTTGGTCTTTTTGTGGCACCCCGGTTGAGAAACGCTGCTTTAATAGAACAACAGTCCTTATAACCACAAAATATGCTTCAACTATTGTGCCACAAGTAACATTCTCCCTGAAAACTATAAATCTCAGCACATTACATATGCTTTTCTGCACACAGAATGTAGACAGAGAGCTGAGTCTACTTTAATCGCTAGCCAACTGTATCAGATATATGGCGGAAAGGCAGCTCTACTGCACTTTGGCAGATGGGGAGTTCTTCAGGACTACTGGACCAAAACCAAGTTTTCAGAGGGGGGACCTCTTTATCACTCCACACATCCTGCTCTCACCCCACCCCCCCTTACTTCTTTTGAGAATTGAGGCACACCAATCAAAAATGTCGAACTCACGTATCCATTTGCTTCTGCGCACAAGCACAGAGGGAGAGTGGGGCACATTACATTTTTTTTTGTCTTATTTTATTTTTTCACTGTCCCTTTAATTAATTTTTTTTTTATTACTTTTATTCCTATTACAAGGAATGTAAACATCCCTTGTAATAGAAATAAGGATGACTAGTCCTTTTTATGGAGAGATCTGCGGTTAAAAAGACCCCAAATCTCTCCTTTACCTTTTTAAAAGCAAAAAAAAAAAATTTTTGATCTTTTTTTCTTTAAAACAAAAGTTTACTCCTTCCAGCCTGGGCCAGAAGGGATGTCATGACATCGCTTCGGCAAGGCCATAGAGGCGATCAAAGAGTATCTACTCTTTCATTGCCTCTGGGACTAACTGGGCGCACCTTTGGACTGTTTCTCGGGTGAGCAGGTGGAAAAGGGGGGAGCCCCTGTCCCGCCACTCCTGAAAGCGTTCCAGTGGCTCATGAGCTGCTCGGAATGCTTTCATGAGAAAGCCAGCTGCAAAAAACAATACCGAGGTTATGCCTGATATCTTCAATGTATATTATACACACGTATTACGGTCTTGAAATGGAAGAAAAAAATCTACACAACACTTGTTACAATTAGGGTACTTTAATATTGACTCACTGCAGTTTGGCCACAGCGCAGGATACCCACGGTTTTCATGTGCGTTACCTGCGGTTTCTCATAAACTTCTATTATGTCCTACATTTTTGAAAGCACACCATAAATGGGGGAAATAATAGAAGTCTATGGGAAACTGCAGGAAACACTCATAAAAACCGCGGGTATCCTGCGCTACACCTGTGTGCAGCCAAATTGCACTAGATGTGCAAGCGGAATACAATAAGAAAAAAAATGTACAAGCGCAATACAATATAAAAAAAAGTACAGTTACCATTATCAGTAATATAATACAGTAATTAACAGTAATATAATACAGTAATTAAAACAAATTTTTTTTTATCTTTCATCTTTTTTTTTTTTTTTCTTTTTATATATACCCACACATTACAAGCAAATCACTCACCATGCAAAGTTTAAAAATCTTGTACCTCATGGAGCTCAAATGCAACCACTGAAGAGCCTTCACCCTGGTTTTTCTCCCATCCTCACGCTCAGCTTTGCCTCCCCTGGGGAAAACCGTGCCAACCAACGTCTCCCGGCTCGCACATCACAGCAAGCCCTTGCTTGTTCGTCCACCTGTCCATAGCAACCAATGACATCACCGGTTGGCAAGACGCAGTCAGGAGGCTGCACAGCTTCCTGAGTGCCAGCGGCAGCAGGAAGTGAGTTTTAGACAGCGGACCGGCACAGCTGTAACAACCGACTGTCTAGCAGTGATTAATCAACAGATAGCTGCCCAAGTTGGGGTCATTTTGCTGCGGAACACCTGGGGACCCTTCACGGCACACTGGTGTGCCGCGGCACACTGGTTGAGAAACCCTGCCTTAGACAGCCAGCATCAATCATCAATGGGTATAGTATCCTATGCAGGGTTTCAAACTCAAAACATGGACAAAGGGAGGGACTTCATAGTGTAGTACGTTTTGTAAAGATTTATTCATAAAACATAGTAAAGACTCACATTTAGGTAAAGGAATAACAGCATAGTAGCGTGGCAGCGTTACAGCGATGAATACCGGTAGCTTTTTAGGAGCCTGTCTTAGAAGGGACCCTCTTGGCTACTGGAAATCGGTTTACAACATCTGCAGTGGAGACCCTGTTATCTATTGGTACAAACGCTCTTTATGAGTGATTTGGAGGTAAGCAGGCATTTCACTTATTTATGGATATATGCTCACTACCAAAGTGATTGCAGTTTCCCACACAATCAGCAACCCGTTTAGACACCAGCACTTTTTCCACTGAAACGTCTCTTTTTGAGAGAAATTTCCTTGTTATATTTCTTCACAAGAACTGTATTCCACTTATTACCCGTTATTTAACCCCTTTGTTGTTTTTGGGGTATTCTACTCTTTTTCACAGTGCAAATTATTGTGATTTCACCACTCTGTTTCTCTGATCAGACTTATTGGTTTGAACATTGTCTAGCACAGTGCACCTTTATTCACTGTCACCTTTAACAGTATTTTTTCTCTCCAGCTTTTTAGTGACTTATGATTACTTTATTTGGTCTGCTACTTTGTTTCAAGTTGATCAGCACCTTTTAGCACAGTGCACTTTATCACTCCACGACCTTATTATCTTATTGATTATTTTATGGTTCTAATTGTGACCCTGTTACACTTTATCCTACCTCTCATATTACACCCTGCTTTATGGTCAGCGCTTAGGTTTTCCCACCTTTTTATAACAATGAGACTTGGTTACATTTGAGTCCAAAGAGGCTGTTCACATCTGCATTCTGATTTGTTAAAAATGAGGCAGGTCTGATTTTACACGCATTCATATGCATTTTCTGGCTCAATAAAGTCTTTGGAACTGCATGGAAATGTACATATTGTGCATTGTAATGCATTTTTCATACATTTTCAAGTTGTTGTGAGTGAGCCAAATGGAAGCTTGTCATCCCATGGTTACATACAAGTACCTCTCCTGGATAGCTGCCATGTGCTTCTACAATTCACCTGCCATGTGCTCAGGCACAATGAAGACTTTGACAGTTGCTACTGCAACTGTGGGTGTAAAGTCATAAATGCTTCCTCACCTCCATACAGAAAATAACAGGAAGCAAATTCCCTCTTAATGTCATTACAGTAAAAGCATCCTTATTGTTTACAACAAAAATGCACAATGCATATAAATGCTTGTAAAACACATATAAAACTCAATAAAATGCACAAAATTGAACATGTAAAGTGGTTGATCTTCCTCCAGTGAAGTGCACGAAAGCCTGGACTCTCTGGGCATTCTCCTTCCTCATTGGCTAAGACAGCAGCGGGAGCCATTGGCTCCCACTACTCTCAATCACAGCCAGTAAGCCCACGAGGAGAGAGAGGGAGCAGGGCCAAGTCACAGCTCTGTGTGTGAATGGACAGAATCACAGCACAGGAGCGAGCCTTCCCAGGTGCCCCCATTGCAAGCTGTTTGCTATGGTGGCTGTATGTTATGTGCATTGTTAATCTGTGTGCTGTGTCATATGATCCACACTCACCACTACTCCTTTATACACTATACTATATATTCATTGCCCCTGCTGATCTTACACTAGGTTATATTACATACTGCTAAACACTGTGCTCTGTCAGCGCTGTACATTACATACTCCTGTCTGCTGAACTCTATGATTTGATGTACATTGCTCACGTATGGCTGCTGCACTCAAACTGTACAGGGAGGTCAAGATTATGTAACATAGAGTGTAACCCCATGTACAGAGTGCAGTGCTCAGGAGTATGTAATTTACAACTCAGCGTACATAGTTTGTCTGGTCCATCCAATTCAACCAACAGAAGGTAAACACATGTGTGTGTGGGTGTGTGTTTGTGTGTTGTAACAAGGGGGCCGTTAGCTCTAGTGGTGGATGCATTTTTCAAGGGATTCACATCAGTCTGCACTTTCATTTTATGGCATGGCAGCCCATTCATTTTTTTAAAAAGGCATAAAGAAAGTCAATAACACATTGCGTTTCCCACTGTGGGGTTCTTCTCCAGTTAATATAGAATGTACAGAAAATGCTAGCCCACCTGGCTCTTAAGCTCTCACTCAGCTTTTCAGTTGCAGTACCTCGGCTCTTTATGCTAGTCACCAGACCACAGATTCTCTGAAGCTGACAGCTTCTTTCTGGTCTTAGTCCTCAGGTCGTCACCTGTCTCTTGCAGACACACACATGCTCTGGCTGCCACCTGCAGCCTCGGACTCCTAGAGATCTCCTGTCTCTCTAGGGTGGAGCCATCTCCAAATGGGATCTCTGAGGTATTCCTTCACCTCCATTATAATCGCTGTGTGCACCTGAGCACACACCTTGCTGGTCCTCCACAAAACCTGGACACAGGGTAGGAGATTCCGTCCCACCCAAGACACTATGGAATCTCCAAACTACAGAGCCACATCCAGGTATGCCAAAACCTGGAGAAAGCTGCAAAAGCAGTTTTCTCCATTGCACATCTACGCCCTGTAGTTCTGCACGGAGCCAATGTGCATACTCTGTGTCCCTTAAGCACTTTACCACCGGAGGATTTTGCTGTCTTACGTCCAGGCCACTTTTTGCGATTCGGCGCTGTGCAACTTTAACTGACAATTGCGCGGTCGTGCAACGCCGTACCCAAACAAAATTTACGTCCTTTTTTTCCCACAAACAGAGCTTTCTTTTGGTGGTATTTGATCACCTGTGCAATTTTTTTTACTTTTTGCGCTATAAACAAAAAAAGAGCGTTTATTTTGAAAAAATAACAATATTTTTCACATTTTTTTTATATGAAATTCTGCCCCAAAAAAATGTAAAAATCTAATTTTTTTTTAAATTTTTGGCCAATTTGTTTTCTGCTACCTATGTTAGGTAAAAAAAATCACAATAAGCGTATTTTGATTGGTTTGCGCAAAAGTTATTGCGTTTACTAACTAAGGGAAAGATTTCTGTCATTTTTGGTGTTTTTTTTTTTTAACGAGTAATGGCGGCTATCTGCGATTTTTTTTGCGGGACTGCGACATTGCGGCGGACAGATCGGACCCTTGACTGACATTTTTGACACTTTTGGGGGTACCAGTGACATTTCTACAGTAATCAGTGCTATAAATATGCACTGTTACTGTAAAATTGACACTGGCAGGGAAGGGGTTAATTTTATTGGAGAGGGAGGGGTTAATGTATGCCTGGTGCTTACTAACGTGTGTGGGGGGAGGTGACTGAGTGACACAGGGACAGATCGCATGTTCAGCTATGCTGAACCCTGCAATCTGTCACTGTTTGTCACTTAGGAGATCCGCCCGCTCTGTTTACACAAGCGGGCGGATCTCCAAACTCGATTCCCCGACGATCGGGGAAGGGCAGCGGCGATCGCCGCCGCTCCTCCCATGGCCCGACTCCCGCTGTGACTGAAAACAGCGGGAGCGCGCCTCTAGCGGCGCGCGAGCGCCGACTACAAGGGGAGGAGTCCAGCGACGTAGGTCTACGTCGCTGGACGGAATCGAGCCACTTTGCCGCAGTACAGTCCCAGTGACTGGTCGGCAAGTGGTTAAATAACCATTTTCACCATGATAGAGTCTCAACCTGTCACTATATATATATATATATATATATATATATATATATATATATATATATATATAGGGCTTTTTTTCAGCGGGAACGCGGGGGAATGCAGGTCCGGCACCTCCTGAACTGAATGTATGTGTTGGCAAGGGGTGCTGGGGTGTGCTGGATGGTCTATTGATGCTGGCTGCTGGGGAATCTATTGTTGCTGGAGGCTATCTATTTTTGTGGAGGAAGGAGGTCTATTGTTTCTGGGAAGATCTTCTGTTGCTCGTGTGGGATCTATTGTTGCCAGGGTGGGATTTTTGTTGCTGGGGGGTCAGTTGTTGCTTGGGGGGATTTAGTCTTGAGGGAGCAGTCTTTGTTGCTGGCTGTTGAGGAATCTATTGTTGCTGGAGTGGATCTGTTTTTGCAGGGGGTTTGATTGTTGCTGGGGAGGTCTATTGTTATTGGTGGGTGATCTATTGTTGCTGGTGGTGGGTCTTATGTTGCAGGGGGTCAATTGTTGCTGAAAGGGATCTACTATTGAGGGAGGGGTCTGATGTTGCTGGTTGCTGAAGGGTCTAGTGATGCTGACTATTGGGAGTCTATTGATGCTGGGCTGGAACTATTGTCGCTGGGGTGTCCATTGTTGTTAGATCTATTTTACTGCCTTTCTTATTATCATGAACAAATTCCAAAAAACGATAGGTAGATAAAAAATATACTAAGTATATTACACGCGCCAAGTGAGGGAACCTATAAAGGTGTATAAGGGCCTAAAAATATCGATTTTTATAGAACAAAATGTGATATAAATGAAAAATAAATTGCAGCTGCTATAGTAAGGTGCTAGTGCTAATGGTGAAATAAAGTAATCAATAAATAAGTGATTACCTATAACGCTTGCTACAAATAAATAAACCAATCTAATAAATAATGTGATGACAATATGAAAATAGCTTACTATAAATATTGACAAAAAATTCTAGTTAAATATGAATAAATAAATATATGTGCTTTCATAAAATTATTAAAAATATTCACTATGAAATATATGTGGTATCTTAAAGTTCATGTGCACAAACAGTGGATGATTTATAATGAACAGTCCATTAAATGGTGCAGAAAAAAACACCAAACAGTGACTTCTTGGTGAAAAAATGTCCAAAAAAATTAATATATATATTAAAGTGCAGGTGCTTCTCTCTTGCCCAGGTGTCCCTTCACCGTGGAAGATAAATAGATTTCACACTCACCAGAAAACGTGGGTCCTATATGCCTTAAGACACTAGGACCAATCATGCTTAAATGACCCTCTCCAGGTCCGGGTGCGTTCCCTCCTGGCAAATAGAGCTATCCCTCTGCAGTACCACTCTTACTGCTGGTAGTCTCCAAAACAGGTGCCTTTCTTTCAAACAAGACTGCTCCTTCTGGAATAGCAATCCTCCTGTTGAATCACCTCCAATCAAGGGGGTTTTATAAAAGAAATAAAAAAAAAAACGGATAGTGCAGTACTGTTTAAAAAGTGGTTTAATAATGCACACAGCCCCGGTCAGTCCAAAAAATACAGACCTCTGAAGACGTCTAGCCAATGACGAAACGCGTTAGTGGAACGCACGTCGTGACGTCATACGGGCTTAGTGGAACGCAAGCCGGAACTACCGCTCTCAGCTCACATGTATGACGGCGTTTGTTCGGTTTTATGCAGTGTTTAACACGTTTTTCTGACCATATTCATTGGATTTTACTTGGTTTTACTGAGCCTTCTTGTTTTTATCACCCCATTGGGAATGTATTTTTTGGACTGACCGGGGCTGTGTGCATTATTAAACCACTTTTTAAACAGTACTGCACTATCCGTTTTTTATATTTCTTTTATACAACCCCCTTGATTGGAGGTGATTAAACAGGAGGATTGCTATTCCAGAAGGAGCAGTCTTGTTTGAAAGAAAGGCACCCGTTTTGGAGACTACCAGCAGTAAGAGTGGTACTGCAGAGGGATAGCTCTATTCGCCAGGAGGGAACGCACCCGAACCTGGAGAGGGTCATTTAAGCACGATTGGTCCTAGTGTCATAAGGCATATAGGACCCACGTTTTCTGGTGAGTGTGAAATCTATTTATCTTCCACGGTGAAGGGACACCTGGGCAAGAGAGAAGCACCTGCACTTTAATATATATATTAATTTTTTTGGACATTTTTTCACCAAGAAGTCACTGTTTGGTGTTTTTTTCTGCACCATTTAATGGACTGTTCATTATAAATCATCCACTGTTTGTGCACATGAACTTTAAGATACCACATATATTTGATAGTGAATATTTTTAATAATTTTATGAAAGCACATATATTTATTTATTCATATTTAACTAGCATTTTTTGTCAATATTTATAGTAAGCTATTTTCATATTGTCATCACATTATTTATTAGATTGGTTTATTTATTTGTAGCAAGCGCTATAGGTAATCACTTATTTACTGATTACTTTATTTCACCACAAAATGATACTTGGTTCTATATTCTCTAAAAAGGGTGGTACTGGGAGGTGGGTAAGGGATGGAACCAAGGAACGGTGCTCGGAGGTGGGTAGGGGGGTGGAGTTAAGGGGGACTCAGAAGGGAGGAGTTCCTGCACATATTCTCTAAGAAAAAAAGCCCTGTATATATATATATATATATATATATATATATATATATATATATATATATATATATATATATATATATAGCACCCTCCAAGATAGGTGCTAAGAAAAAGCATTTATATGGCCCTGTCTGCTTATCAGGGGGGCCTGATCATTCAGCTAGGCTGTCATGTGTTTCCAGGAGTATCTGTTGAGTCTGGGGAGTCTCCCCACTATGTCCAATGAGGGCTCTTGTTGGGCAGTGGAGGAAACCTAGCCAATAGCGTCCTGGGGCTCATATCTATCTCAGTGGGCAGAGTCTGCCGCAATGCATCCTGGGATGGGGTATAAGTCTGAGGAGAGCATATGACAGAGAGTCTTTGGTGGGAAGCAGAAAACGCATTGCTGTCTCTCCTCCTGTCAGAGCTAGAAAATGTGTCCTGGGTGGTTGGCCTAGAGGACAAAGGTTGAGCTGGGCTGCAAAGAGGGATCCAGGGTGCTGTGGACTGAGTGGAGCTGCTGGGGCAGAAGTTTCCCGGAAAAACAGTGTTGTGAGTACTTGAAAATGCCCAGGGGTCTGCCTAGAAGAGGGGACCATTCCAGAAGGTCAAAAGGGATCCTGGAGCCAGCTAACCAGTGGAGAGGACTTAGAAAGGGGGTGCCAGAGTCTAAGCCCTGAAGTTAAGAGAGTGAGAGAGATAAGAGTGTGAAAGAGGGTGCCGGTGTGGGCCCTGAAGTGTTCAGCAGTGCAGCAGTGTATACAAGTAGCTACCTCAGCAAGGAGTGCTTAAGGGTGCCAAAAGAGGACTTCTTTATCCAGGAAAGCAGTCAGAAGTCAGTTCAGCATTAACAGGCAGCAGGCCAGCGGTAACCAGTGTTAATTGGCGTGGACTGGCATCCAGCCAGCGTCAAGTTAGCGCCAATCAGCATTTTTTGTTTGTCCCTAGCAATTTGTGCATAGTTGAGGCAAAGGAGTATCTCACTCATCCCTTATCCCATCCAAGTTACAAAATAAATACAAAAACCCAAAGATACTGGACTGGTCATTGTCTCAGTGCTCATACTTGGAGAACATGCTTAAATATGCTGTTGTTGCTAGCGGTAACCCAGGCGGACCCATATCCAGCAAAACAGCTGGGAATTGTGCTACATATATATATATATATATATATCATTTCTGACAGCTCCCCTAGCAGAAAGCTGTTGACTGCCAGTCAGCAGCTCTCTGCTCTGCCCTCTCCTTGCTCATTGGAGCGCTGAACTGTGGAGGGGCGGGGAGTGGCCGGCTCAGGCTTTCAGCGGCTCGCTGAGAGGCTGAGCCGGGTGTCGGTCCAGGCACCTGGCAGATCCCAACTCCGTGGTCGCGATGACACGGTGCCTGGACCGACTTCTGTGACATTAGCAGAGAGCGGACTTCAGACCGCTATCTGCTGAAAATGGGACACAGGAGTGAAGAATGAACTGGACTCCTGTGATCCATAAGAGATGTGCAGCCAAACGAGCTTTGGCTGTACATCTCCTTTAAATGTGCGAAGGACAGACATACTTGTAATAAATACTGTATTATTATTATAAAAGAAAAAACAACTGTGCTAATTCAAACAGAAGCAGCAACTTCAAGTGCGACCAACAGCCCAAAAGTAAATATATAAAAAACAAGCTGCGCTAAAAATTTAAACAGTCCATATGAATGTCCATAAATGTAAATGTAAAGTGATGACACTTGTGCAGGTACCGCTTACCAGATTCCAAACAATAAAGAGCCAAATAGGTGAAGGCAGGTATCTTCAAAAGTGAGACACGGTAAACTTCAAAGGACTCCAATATCATTCTCCTCAGTGAAACATTAATGAAAAAAAGAAAACAACACCATAGTGTAAACCGATAATGGAATGAGGAGTAGATGCACCAAATAGGTTATGACCTGTGCAGGTACCGCTTACCAGAAGTGACAGATTTTGTAGCCAAAATATAGTAAGATGACTCCACCAGGTCTCAAAGAATGAACAGCAAGCCTGCACTCTTGTGATGCAAATCTCCAGAAATGGGTATTATATAAAAAAGAAAAAAAGGGCAAACGCCATAGCGTAAAACCAAAAACAATAGGTAATGTCGGACAATCACACTGGGGAGACTATCTGAATTTCCTCTTGCTATATCTGGTAAGGGGTATCTACTCAGTTTGGTGGTGGTTGTCACTCTTTCACTACTCAATTACTACATTCAGCACTGGAATTCCAGTTTCACACATTTCGGGTGTCATTACCTATTGTTTTTGGTTTTTCATTAATGTTTGACTGAGGAGAATCATATTGGAGTCCTTTGAAGTTTACCGCGTCTCACTTTTGAAGATACCTGCCTTCACCTATTTGGCTCTTTATTGTTTGGAATCTGGTAAGCGGTACCTGCACAAGTGTCATCACTTTACATTTACATTTATGGACATTCATATGGACTGTTTAAATTTTTAGCGCAGCTTGTTTTTTATATATACTGTATTATTATTATTATATAGGATTTATATACTGTAGCGCCGACAGTTTATGCAGCACTTTAAACTTGAGGGTAGACAGTACAAATATAATACACTTTAAAGCGGAGTTCCGGGCACAAAATCGATCTTTTTTTTTTGTACCTGTCCGCTAGTTCTCCTTCACCTGAAAAGGAATTGAATAGTTAGGTTTTTTTTTTTTTTTTTTACTCACCTTGTAATTGAAGATCGAAAATACTCACCTCAGTGTACTTCCTCCCTCAGCGCCGCGGCTCCGCCGTCACTTCCTGTCTTGCGATGATTCCTGGGAGCTGAACGTCATCGCGGATCGGGTGAACAGATTATTGGGTGGGGCTGGGGAAGACCCAGCTGTCATGGTACACGTGGGTACCAATGACATAGGCAGAGGAAGACGGAGAGTCCTAAACGATTTCAGGGACTTAGGCGCTAAGTTGAGGACTAGGACCTCCAAGGTAGTATTTTCCGAAATACTACCGGTACCTCGAACCACACCAGAGAGGCAGCGGGAGATTAGGGAAGTTAACGAGTGGCTGAGGAGCTGGTGTAGTAAGGAGGGTTTCGGGTTCCTGGAGAACTGGGCCGACTTCTCAGTCGGTCACCGGCTCTTTGGTAGGGACGGATTGCACCTAAATGGGGTGGGTGCAGCCGTACTGGGTGAGAGGATGGCCAAAAAGTTAGAGGGGCTTTTAAACTAGGGAATGGGGGGGAGGGTACAGATGTAGAATTAGCCAGTGGAAAGCAAGTTTCAGAGGGCAGAAATGGGGGCATTAGCGGTAGGGTGTTCGGAGCCCCTATACCCAGGGTGGGTACGGGGAAAAATAAAGAGAGCAGCCTAAAAACATCAAAATTACGAGGCTTATATACCAATGCCAGAAGCCTGGCCAACAAGATGGGAGAGCTGGAGCTGCTGATGTTTGAGGAGGACTTAGATTTTGTGGGGATAACTGAGACTTGGTTTGACAGCTCTCATGACTGGATGGCGACCATTCAGGGGTATTCCCTTTATCGCAGAGATAGAGAGGGTAAAAAAGGAGGAGGGGTATGTTTGTATATTAAGAACAGTATACAGGTAAATATGAGGGATGATATTAATAATGGAGCTATGGACGAGGCAGAATCCCTATGGGTAGAGCTTCAAAGGAAAGGCACGGTGGGGAAGGTAATATTGGGCGTATGCTATAGGCCCCCAAACCAGAGGGAGGAGGGTGAGGTGGACCTCATGTTACAGATAGGATTGGCAGCAAGGATGGGAAATGTCATTATAATGGGGGACTTTAATTATCCTGATATAGACTGGGCAGAAGGAACCGCGCATTCAGCCAAGGCTCGGCAGTTCCTAAATGTTTTGCAGGACAATTTCATGGGTCAGATGGTGAATGCACCGACAAGAAACAATGCGGTACTTGACCTACTGATTACCAACAATACAGACCTGCTCACGGATATAGAAATACGGGACAACTTAGGGAACAGTGACCATAGGTCAATTGGTTTCAGTATTAATTACAGTAATAGGAAACACAAGGGTAATATAAGGACACTGAATTTCAAAAGAGCCAATTTCCCTAAACTGCGCTCGCTGCTAGAAAATATCAAATGGGATAGAACCCTGGGAACAAAGAACACGGAGGAAAAATGGGAGTGCTTCAAGAGCATACTTAACAAGGGGGTGGGCCAGTGCATTCCACAGGGAAATAAATTTAAAAGAGCAAAACTAAACCCTGGGTGGCTAAACTCCAACATAAAAATGTTTATTAGAGCTAAAGAAAAGGCCTTCAAAAAATACAAGACTGAGGGGTCATTGGCAGCATTTAAGCATTACAAAGAGTGTAATAAGAAATGTAAAGATGAAATCAGGGCGGCTAAAATAGAACACGAGAGACATATAGCGGAGGAGAGTAAAAAGAACCCCAAGAAATTCTTTAAGTATATAAACAGTAAGAAAGCGAGGCCAGAACACATTGGCCCCATAAAAGATGATAAAGGAAAAATGGCCACTGAGGACAGAGAAAAGGCGGAAGTGTTAAATAATTTCTTTTCTTCAGTCTTCACAAAGGAATCGGGGGGCTACACGAACCCCGCTTGTAAGGCCGAACTAAATAATACACCTCAGGAAGTGCCGCCATGGCTAACAGAGGATAGACTTAGAGCTAAACTAGAGAAACTTAACATAAATAAATCCCCGGGACCGGATGGCTTGCACCCAAGGGTTCTAAATGAGCTCAGTCAGGTGATTGCCAGACCATTATTCTTGATCTTTAAGGATAGTTTACAGACAGGTATGGTGCCAGCTGATTGGAAAAAAGCCAACGTGGTACCAATATTTAAAAAGGGGCCGAGATATATCCCGGGTAACTATAGGCCGGTCAGCCTAACATCAGTAGTCTGCAAAATTTTGGAGGGGATGATAAGGGACCACATACAAGACTTTAGTAATGAAAACGGTATTATAAGTAGTAATCAGCATGGATTCATGAAAAATCGTTCATGCCAAACCAATCTATTAACCTTCTACGATGAAGTGAGCTGCCACTTAGATAAAGGTAAGCCTGTGGATGTGGTGTATCTGGACTTTGCAAAGGCCTTTGACACCGTTCCCCACAAACGCTTACTGTACAAACTAAGGAAGGTAGGTATGGACCATAAGGTGAGTACCTGGATAGAGAACTGGCTCCAGGGGAGAGTACAGAGGGTGGTGATTAATGGGGAGTACTCGGATTGGGCGGGTGTGGAAAGTGGGGTCCCCCAGGGTTCTGTCCTGGGACCAATCCTGTTTAATTTATTCATAAATGATCTAGAGGAGGGGATATCTAGTACAATCTCAGTATTTGCAGATGATACTAAATTAGGCATGCCAATATCTTCTATGCAGGATGTGGAAATCTTGCAAGCAGACCTGAACAAAATAACGGGGTGGGCAACTACATGGCAGATGAGATTTAATGTAGAAAAATGTAAAGTAATGCACTTGGGGGCCAGAAACCAGAAAGCAAGCTACTCACTAGGGGGGGAACCTCTGGGTGAGTCTAGGATGGAAAGGGACCTGGGGGTACTGGTAGACAACAGGCTTGGAAGTGGCATGCAATGCCAAGCCGCTGCAAGCAAAGCCAACAGAATACTGGGTTGTATAAAAAAGGGGATTCACTCCAGAAATAAAGAGATTATTCTTCCACTCTACAAGACTCTGGTCCGGCCACATCTGGAGTATGCTGTCCAGTTCTGGGCACCGGTCCTCAGGAAGGATGTGCTGGAACTGGAGAAAGTCCAGAGAAGGGCAACAAAAATAATTAGGGGAATGGAGGACATCGGCTATGAGGAAAGACTACAAGCACTGAACCTATTCTCTCTGGAGAAGAGACGCTTGAGGGGGGATATGATATCAATGTACAAATACTGTACTGGCGACCCTAGCATAAGGAACAAACTATTTAGAGTAAGGGAATACAATAAGACACGTGGCCACTCACTAAAACTAGAGGAAAGGCGGTTTAACCTTAAAGTGCGTAAGGGGTTCTTCACTGTAAGAGCAGTAAGGATGTGGAATTCTCTTCCGCAAGCAGTCGTATCAGCGGGAAGCATTGATAGTTTCAAAAAACTATTGGATGGACACCTTAAAGACCACAACATACAGGGGTATACAATGTACGGTTAAAAGCAAACACACACACATAGGTTGAACTGGATGGACTTGTGTCTTTTTTCAGCCTCACTAACTATGTAACTATGTAACTATGTAGCTCCCAGGAATCAATGCGACGGCACCGGACCCGCTCGTCACTTCCGGGGCGACGCCGCATTCCCCTGCTAAAAAGCTTCTGGGCATGCCCAGAAGCTGTGGAGGAATGCAGCGCGGCACCGGAAGTGACGAGAGGGGCATTCTGGGAGAAGAGGACGCGGAAGAAGACGCAGAAGAGGACCGCTCCGGCTTCAACTGCCCACAAGAGAGATGGCAACGCTGTGGAAGAAATTTTATAAGTGAGTATTTCTTCTTGCGGGTAAGTGCGATCCGGGACAGATCAGAGGCTAGCCATTGTGGAATGTACTAGCCCTGACTGTCCCGGGGGTATGTTCACTGAAAAATGTTTTCTGTGCCCGGAACTCCGCTTTAATACAGTAGGAATCAGAGGGCCCTGCTCGTTAGAGCTTACAATCTAAGAGGGAGGGTCAAGTGATACAAGAGGTAATAACTGTGGGGGATGGGCTGATGGAGAAAATAAAAGTACAGTTGTTAGATGGATGCCAGATACTGTACATAAAGTTCCCACATTTTGACTTTACAGAGCCCCTAGTGGTTAGTTTAATAGTGTTATAATGTGCTTAATGCCTATGAACAATACATTTTCAACATAAAACTCACAGTGGGGAAAGTTTGACTGAATATTAGGAGATAATATAAATTGATTTTAACATCATTGATTTTTATTATAAGGTCACTTGCAGGTTTCAGTTTGTTAATTTAACCAGTTCTGGACCGGAAGGATTTGCCCCCTTAATGACCAGGCCCTATTTTGCGATTCGCCACTGCGTTATTTTAACGGGCAGTTGCACGGTCATGCGACACTGTACCCAAATGAAATTTACGTCCTTTTTTCCCCACAAATAGAGCTTTCTTTTGGTGGTATTTGATCACCTGTGCGATTTTTGCTTTTTGCGTTATGAACAAAAAAAGAGCGACAATTTTGAAAAAAAAAAACAATATTTTTCACTTTCTGCTATATAACATTCCCAAAAAAAATTTTTAAAATCAACATTTTTTAACATTTTATGCCAATTTGTTTTCTGCTACATATTTTTGGTAAAAAAAAATCGCAATAAGCGTATTTTGATTGGTTTGCCCAAAAGTTATCGCGTCTATTAACTACGGGAAAGATTTATGTCATTTTTTATTGTTTTTTTTTTGTTTTTACTAGTAATGGCGGCGATCTGCGATTTTTTGCGGGACTGCGACATTGCGGCGGACAGATCGGACCCCTGACTGACATTTTTTACACTCTTGGGGGTACCAGTGACATTACTACAGTAATCAGTGCTAAAAATATGCACTGTTACTGTAATAATGACACTGGCAGGGAAGGGGTTAACAGTATAGGTGATCAAAGGGTTACATGTGACCCTAGGGGAGTGATTCTAGCTGTGGGGGGCGTGGCTTCTGAGATGACCACAGAGACATGTGATCCTATATAGCAGGATCACATGAGCTCTGCGATCATCCCAGGGAGAAGGACGGTCGGCTGTGTTTACAACAGACGACTGTCCTTCTCTCTCAGTAGGGAGCGATCGCGGGTGTCAGGCGGCAATCTGAGCCACCTGACACACAAATAGGCTTCCCCGCTGACGATCGGGGGTGGGAGCGCTCCGGCGGCGGCACGCGCTTGCCCCCCCAGTTCCTCTCAGGCGAGCGACGTAAGTCTACGTCGCTCTGCCTGTACGAGCCACCCTGCCGCAGTTAAAAGGAGGTGGGTGGTCGGGAACTGGTTAATGGAAAAAAAAACATACATACAAACTACCCTTACATAAAAAAATCTTGAAAATTGAATCTAAAGATCTATGGAACAAGACACAGCAAAACAATCTAAAATATAATACCTGATCGACAATATTTATAACTGTGCACATAAATGAATACAGAGGGGGTCCAGTGCGATAAACAGAATATCTGCAGGGGTAAATGCTTTCAGACAGTATGGCTCTTCTTACCTCCTTCAATTTCACTATAAACAGCTACCTGCAAGTCCTCATTTATAAATGTCAGCCAGAGCTGTGATGTTTGAATTGAGTAAAGATAACTTGGCAGTTAAACAAACACTACATTGCAGCCTGCTGTGTGCAGGTTATAGCTTTGAAAACTGGCATCTATCTCACCCTCGCCTTATCTCCCTTCTGCAGACTCGCAGCCCCATTTGAGCGCTCAAGCAGTCCATAAGACATTACGAAAGCTCCAGGCTCCTTCCAGGGGGTGAAAAAAATAGGCCAGAAAGCATTAGATAGAAAAGAACTTCAGTTTATTTTTCAGAATAAAAACTGAGGAATATTTTACTCAATACATTTATAAAAAATACAGGTAAAATGAAAAAAAAATAATAATTTAGAGCTCTGTTACAGACAATGCTAAATTGATCTAAAAGGTCATTAATTAAGTGCTTGTAAATACTAAAGGTTTTTTTTTTTTTTTTTTACCTAAAAGTGGTTGTAAACCCTAACATATACTGAGTGAAGTGAACAGACTCAGATGATACACAGAGGGGAAAAAAAATTTCTTCATAGATTTTATTAGTTTATCTGCAGTCTTCCCCTCTCTACACCCATTCAGAAGTGCAGATTATGTTAAAAATCTTTCTTCATCTATCAGCAGCACAGAGCAGAGAGTGGAGAGTCTACCATAATACTGTGTGAGAGCTGATTGGAGGAAAGGAACACACCCCTCTCCACACAGCAGAGGAACTGTGCTGTGAATAGACAAGCTCTACTCTGAGCAAACCCCCCCCCCCCCTCACCCCCCATTACAAATGTATCTCATGTGTCCGGAAGGAAAACTCCTCAGAAGTGACTTATGATGATATCAGAGGAAAGGAGCACCAGAGAGAAACAACACTTAGAGCTTTGGAGAAAAATAAATAAACACTACAAATATATGTGCTTCGTTTACAATCCATGACTGGGGTTTACAACTAAATACTTACCTGAGCCCAATCTCAATCAAGCGCTGTGCCTAAGAGAAGCAATGCTGCTTTCTCTCGCCTTACTGGACAAAGTGAGAGCAGTGGGAGCCATTGGCTCCTGCTGCTGTCAATCAAATCCAGTGATGAGGAAGCAGGGAGCGGGGCTGAGCCACACTGTGTATGTCAATAGATGCACACAGTGTGGCTTAGAACCGAGCCTGCATGAGTGCTCCCACAGCAAGCCGCTTGCTATGGGTGTACTCTAAAGCATTAAGAGCCAAGAGCACTGACGGGGGACCCAAGAAGAGGAGGTTTGGGACTGTTCTGTGCAAAACAACTGCACAAAGCAGGTAAGTATAACATGTTTGTTATTTAAAAAAAAAAAATAAATAAAAAATGAACCTTCAGAGCCGGTTCACACTGAGGCGGCACGACTCCTTACTACTTCGGGGGGCGACTTGTGCAGTACATTGCACCACGACTTCGGAGCGACTTGCAGGGACTTCACATAATGGAAGTCTATGCAAGTCGCTACGAGGTCGCCCCGAAATAGTACAGGACCCTTTTTCTAAGTCGGAGCGACTTGTGTCGCTCCTATTAGAACGGGTCCTGTAGCGGTCAATGGACCGCGAGGGAGCGCGACTTGTCAGGCTGACAAGTCGCGCTAATGTGAACCGGCTCTTACAATCACTTTACTTTTTTTTTTTTTTTACAAATTAATTGCACCATATTTTGCGTTAATTAGGGCTGTATAACTTTGGGCACACACTGACTAAGGAGTGCAAAAACTAGAGCTCAACAGGATATATTAAAGATTTGTAATGTTCATTTTGCACGGCCTCACATCTCATTAAATTACAATTTTATTTTTAAAAAATAAATAAAAAATGAACCTTTACAATCACTTTACTTTTTTTTTTTCTTTTACAAATTAATTGCACTGTATTTTGTGTTAAAGCGGAGTTCCGGGCACAGAAATGATTTTTTGCTGAACATACCCCCGGGACAGTCAGGGCTAGCACATTCCACAATGGCTAGCCTCTGATCTGTCCCGGTTTGCACTTACCTTTTAGAAGAAATACTTACTTAGAAAATTTCTTCCACAGCGTTTCCATCTCTGTTGTGGGCAGCTGAAGCCGGCGCGGTCCTCTTCTCTGTCTTCTTCCGCGTCTTCGTGTCCCATGATGCACTGCACCGGCCCCTCTCGTCACTTCCGGTGCGGCGCCGCATTCCTAAACAGCTTCTGGGCATGCCCAGAAGCTGTTTAGCAGGGGAATGCGGCGTCGCCCGGAAATGACGAGCGGGGCCGGTGCCGTCGCATTGATTCCTGGGAGCTATGACGTTTAGCTCCCAGGAATCATCGCGAGGCAGGAGGTGACGGGGTGAGCCGCGGCTCCGAGGGAGGAAGCAGTCAGAGGTGAGTATTTACGATCTTCAATAAAAAGGTGAGTAAACAAAAAAAATAAAAATAACTATCCAATTCCTTTTCAGGTGAGCTCTACCTAGCGGAGGGGCACAAAAAAAAAAATCGTTTTTGTGCCCGGAACTCCGCTTTAATTAGGGCTGTTTGACTTTATGCACACACTGACCAAGGAGTGCAAAAACTAGAGCTCAACAGGATCTATTAAAGATTTGTAATGTTCATTTTGCACGGTCTCACTCTCATTAGAGTATATAAAAAAGCAAAACTTTTTTTTGGATTGAGTACTGGAATAAAGCCTGTGTCATGTTTTTTGCCATCTTTCTCTCATTAGAGTTACATAGTTACATAGTTAAATAGTTACATAGTTAGTCAGGTTGAAAAAAGACACAAGTTCATCTGGTTCAACCAAAAAAAAAAACAGTATTGAAAACCCAACCATACAATCCCATATGCACAATCCTTTACCCGCAGTTGATCCAGAGGAAGGAGAAAAAACCCAGCAAAGCATGATCCAATTTGCTACAGCAGGGGGAAAAATTTCCTTCCTGATCCCCCGAGAGGAAATAGGATTTTCCCTGGATCAACTTTACCTAAAAAAAAAATATGTATTTAAAATTTTTTTTTGTTTTTTATATTCTTCACTTCGTGTGCAGTAGACTCAAAAGGAAGTGAAAGGGATACCTCTCTGGAAGTGCAGCCCCATATTCTTGGTCTAGTGGCAACTCGACTTTTTGGATTTGTCCCGATTAGGACAATTAAGGGATAGTACATTTCTCTAAAGGAGAACTGACAGGGGTTTTAACCTCTAACCACTATATCTAAATTGAAAAATTTTGGTATTAGTTATATTTAAAAGGCATTGTAAACCTTACTTTACCTTCAAATGATGCACATTAATCATGTAGTTTAATGGTGCCATTTGATGCCTTGTATGCACAAGCCTATAGTAGAGTAAATGCAGCATATCACTGCACAGGTTAATGCATGACCTCTGTCTGTGGTGTACAAGCTGGCACTTCCTGTGAAAAAACGAATATCCCAGAAACTCTGGGTCCCCCCCCCCCCCCCCCTGGAATTTCAACTTCCCCTTTAAAATGGTTGTTAAGCCACTTAATACTATCCTGTCTGGTCTGCTTAATAATCCTGTGTGCCCCTGTGTCTGTGTATGGATTTTAAAAAAATAAGCCGTTCTTCACCAGTTTTTAGAGCGCCGATCGCCACTCACGTGACCCACCAGCTCTTTCCTCTCCCTGTCTGACAGCTGCCTGCAGCGGGCAGGGCCCATGATTCCCCACTGATGTCAGTCGGGAGGGAAGGGGGAGGGAAGGAGGAGAGGCCAAGAGGAGGAGAGAGGCGGTGGGTCACGTGAGCGGCGATCAGCGCTCGGAAAACTGGTAAAGAGCGGCTTATTTTTCCCCTTTAAAAATAAATATTTGCTTAGACGGCGACTGACATCAGCAGCTGCGTGGACCACTGTCCTCAGCCCCAGGCCTCAGTCCTATCATTCCAGGAAAGGGGGAGCCCAGGTCAAGGAAATTTATGAGATTTGTGCACAGAGGCACAGCACGTGACGTCACAGCACGTACTGACCTCACGTGCATGTATGCACCGCCAGCACAAACCCAAAACAGAGAGCTTTGCTTTTGCATCAGGTTTCTCAAACCTTTGAATGCCTGCGCTTTATGTGATAATGACTAAGACCCTCCCCTTCATGACATTACTGAAAAGGGGCGGAGCATTGCTGACCTTTAAAATGATGCCCCCCCCTCCCGGGAAAAGTTCTGCGGATGGCCATGATCACTGGGACTTAACAACAGTTCACTATTTGTTGCTCTACATTCAAGAATGTTAATCGTGTATAAAAAGAAAACAATTAAGCGTAGATTTGTTAAAAGTAGTAATGAAAAAAAGTTTAAATGAACTTACAGTTGTAGAGAAATAATGCACATGTCAAGCAGCTCAAAAGTTCTGTCTCTCCTTGGGATGTGAATGGAAGCCAGTCTGATACTGCAGATCTTGTCAGGTAAGCAGCCAGGGGAAAGTGGTGAGACAATGTCGTTTTCCTCCATCCTGGATCACTGGCCGCTTCCCTGCATTGCTCTGCACAACTGCTGGGCTTAGGCTTACAGACAAACGCCACCGCTTTTTCCTGCCCACTTTCCTAGCAAGCTCTAATAACAGCTTGAGGAGAGACAGTACTTTTGAGCAGCTACTTATGTGTTTTATTTTTTTACCACTGTCAGTGCATTTGAGATGTTTTTTTTTACTACTTTTAATAAATATACATATAATTGTAGGCACCCTCTGTTTTTTTCTTTTCTTTTTATACAAGTTGGCCAGTGGGATTCCCCCAAGATCCTGCAATTGAGGTGCTGCAGCCATGGACAGTGTTATTACCTGACATATATAGGCCTTTAGAACTTGTTGCATATTAGGGGTTCTGAGTTGTTCGGAGTCGCCTCTGTTTGTGCCATGTTGATTTATTGTTTAGTATATTTAATAAATGTAAACTGCAGCATCCACCTGTCAAAACATGACAGAAGCATGAAGAAAAAAGCAGGAAACAAAAAAAACTGAAAGAAAAAAAACAAACATTCTACCAGGTACCAGAAACTATCACTAAGACCATGAACACAATACACACATACAGTGGGTACGGAAAGTATTCAGACCCCCTTACATTTTTCACTCTTTGTTATATTGCAGCCATTTGCTAAAATCATTTAGGTTCATTCTTCTTCCTCATGAATGTATACATAGCACCCCATACTGACATAAAAACACAGAATTGTTGACATTGTTGCAGATTTATTAAAAAAGAAAAACTGAAATATCACATGGTCCTAAGTATGCAGACCCTTTGCTCAGTATTTAGTAGAAGCCCCCTTTTGATCTAATACAGCCAGGAGTCTTTTTGGGAAAGATGCAACAAGTCTTTCACACCTGGATTTGGGGATCCTCTGCCATTCCTCCTTGCAGATCCTCTCCAGTTCTGTCAGGTTGGATGGTAAACGTTGGTAGACAGCCATTTTTAGGTCTCTCCAGAGATGCTCAATTGGGTTTAAGTCAGGGCTCTGGCTGGGCCATTCAAGAACAGTCACGGAGTTGTTGTGAAGCCACTCCTTCGTTATTTTAGCTGTGTGCTTAGGGTCATTGTCTTGTTGGAAGGTAAACCTTCGGCCCAGTCTGAGGTCCAGAGCACTCTGGAGAAGGTTTTTGTCCAGGATATCCCTGTACTTGGCCGCATTCATCTTTCCCTCGATTGCAACCAGTCGTCCTGTCCCTGCAGCTGAAAAACACCCCCACAGCATGATGCTGCCACCACCATGCTTCACTGTTGGGACTGTATTGGACAGGTGATGAGCAGTGCCTGGTTTTCTCCACACATACCGCTTAGAATTAAGGCCAAAAAGTTCTATTTTGGTCTCATCAGACCAGAGAATCTTATTTCTCACCATCTTGGAGTCCTTCAGGTGTTTTTTAGCAAACTCCATGCGGGCTTTCATGTGTCTTACACTGAGGAGAGGCTTCCGTCGGGCCACTCTGCCATAAAGCCCCGACTGGTGGAGGGCTGCAGTGATGGTTGACTTTCTACAACTTTCTCCCATCTCCTGACTGCATCTCTGGAGCTCAGCCACAGTGATCTTTGGGTTCTTCTTTATCTCTCTCACCAAGGCTCTTCCCCCCGATAGCTCAGTTTGGCCGGACGGCCAGCTCTAGGAAGGGTTCTGGTCGTCCCAAACGTCTTCCATTTGAGGATTATGGAGGCCACTGTGCTCTTAGGAACCTTAAGTGCAGCAGAAATCTTTTTGTAACCTTGGCCAGATCTGTGCCTTGCCACAATTCTGTCTCTGAGCTCTTCAGGCAGTTCCTTTGACCTCATGATTCTCATTTGCTCTGACATGCATTGTGATCTGGAAGGTCTTATATAGACAGGTGTGTGTCTTTCCTAATCAAGTCCAATCAGTATAATCAAACACAGCTGGACTCAAATGAAGGTCTAGAACCATCTCAAGGATGATCAGAAGAAATGGAAAGCACCTGAGTTAAATATATGAGTGTCACAGCAAAGGGTCTGAATACTTAGGACCATGTGATATTTCAGTTTTTCTTTTTTAATAAATCTGCAACAATGTCAACAATTCTGTGTTTTTCTGTCAGTATGGGGTGCTATGTGTACATTCATGAGGAAGAAGAATGAACCTAAATGATTTTAGCAAATGGCTGCAATATAACAAAGAGTGAAAAATTTAAGGGGGTCTAAATACTTTCCGTACCCACTGTAAATTAGAGCACGGATGTCCTATTATGTTGTACAAAAATCAACATTTATAACACATAGTAGATATATAGCACACTGCTTTTCTTCTCGTGTGTACAGATCGATATGCAGGAAATGTGGGCGAGCAGAATTAACCTATATATATGGTATAAAGGATTCTGTACCCATAAAAACTAACACCTGAATCCCTGCTACTTTTTACACCCAAGGAACCAACCATACAATGTAACCCATTCTGTAAAGGAAAGACAACTGATAAAAATATCCACATATATTATGAACTAGGTTGATAATAATGATTATTGCCAGGACATGTCTTCTCGACATTACCCTGGCCTAGGATAATGTCCCCATTATAGTAATATGAGACATGGTCATCACATAATCATCCAGTTATGTATAACAACGGATTATATTCCATTTCTAAAACTTGAATAATGCACAAAAAGGCAGGGTGATGATCGGTGTGTGAGCAGAGCTTACTTCACCTTGCACGCGGGGTACCTTTTGTGCAGAGCATGCTAATTAATGCCTGGGACCAGGTGGAGACTGTGGTCATGTGAAAAATCTAAGATTAAGGCAGTTCCCCGACTTATGGGCCATACACACTATAAGATTTTCTGAAGACTTTTTCCTTTAGACTTACCAAAACCATATAATATGAGGTCAAACCTAAACACTTTCAATTTTTATGCAATCTGGCATGCCCTTGCACTACATAGAAAAGGTAAATCTGAAGGAAATCTAACCACAAAAGTTGGATAGTGTGTATCCAGCTTTAGTCTTCACACTGAGTGAAGTAAAAGTTCCTATGCGAGTGTTTTGTCCCGTGTCACTACATGCTTAAACTTGGTAGATGTTGCATTAGGAAAGGTGTGCTGAGCCTGTGCCCACTCCACCAGTCCAATATACCTCTGTTACCTCACTCCCAGTAACACAATGGGGTCTTCCTGCGCACATTGCATGGACCTTATGAGTGTACTTGTTAACTCCTTCCTTCCCATGCCTCGTGACCAGACCATGGATCTCCGTAATGTGGGTTTGGTTCCGGTTGCTACTATAAACTGACCGCTAGGGTGGGAGCCAGACTATCAACCCCCTCGCTACCGGAGGATCTGTTTTGTGTTTTAACTGTACTTGGTTACCCATAGCAACTATTTTTTGATAGCCTCTTACCAAATGGCGAGGATCTCAAATTATAGAAATCAAACTAGCATATGCTATATCTCTCAGGTATCTGATACTCTCATCATCAGAGGTCTCATTTAGCCACATGGTCTGGTTGATAGGAAATGGCTGCAGCGTCCCCATTGCTGAAATATGTTTGGTTTTTTTTAACACACTCCATGTCCCCACAATGGTTTTGTCCAGACAAAATAAACAAATAAAAAAGAAGAAGCTGCATAAGGCGATAACATTTAGTCCCCGTTCACACTAAGGCGACCTGTGAGGCGACTTAGCCAGAGCCCTGACTTTAATAAACCCAATTGAGCATCTCTGGAGAGACCTAAAAATGGCTGTCCACCAACGTTTACCATCCAACCTGACAGAACTGGAGAGGATCTGCAAGGAGGAATGGCAGAGGATCCCCAAATCCAGGTGTGAAAGACTTGTTGCATCTTTCCCAAAAAGACTCCTGGCTGTATTAGATCAAAAGGGGGCTTCTACTAAATACTGAGCAAAGGGTCTGAATACTTAGATGATTTTAGCAAATGGCTGCAATATAACAAAGAGTGAAAAATGTAAGGGGGTCTGAATACTTTCCGTACCCACTGTGTGTATATGTGTATATATATATATATATATATATATATATATATATATATATATATATATATATATAGACACATACAGCAAATTGAACCTGTACAATGATTTGCTTGAAATGTTGTTTTTATTTACTTATTACAACCAATTAACCAATTTAATAGCAGCAATCTAACTATTATTAATAAATTAATTCACATCCCATTCAACATTGAGACCCCGCAGGTGCTTTCCTAAAAATTACTTTAGGGATATCAGGAAGTTGGGGACCAAGAATCCTGTCCTAAAAAAACTACTTTGTGCTTTATGTACAACCTAACACTCAGTGTGTAAAATCTGTGGACTAAAAACTTTAAGGAAGAAGAGGAGTCAAGTTCGGGGCGTGCCCGGAAGTGAGGATGTGAGTGTGGGCTGTGTATCTCCTCGCTGAACACCTCTCCCGCCGGAGCTGACAGAGACGCCGCGAGGACGCCCTAAAACAGCGGAGCTAGAGAGCCGGAACTTGGCTGTGATCCAACCGCCGACATCTGAGCAGCTCGTGCCTCGAGAGGGGAGAGAGGAGCAGCTGTCCCGTGCGTGGAGAGAGAGGCGGAACCCGGCTAGATCCCACCGCTCGGAGCGTGGGCGGCCTGACCGGGTAGGGGACCGTGTCCCGGACCTCCCGCTGGGTGTCTCCGCCGCCAAGCTCCTTGCTGCTGGAGCGCGCCGGGGTAACGGTGTGGAGAAGACAAGGAGAGTAGAAAGAGGAAATAGGACATCAGCCTCTTGAGCTCCCGCACTGTAGAGAAAAGGAGGTGGGATACCCGGTTTGAACAGCCGGCCCGAACAAGCACAAGATACCTATTGCAGGTCATTATATTATTTTAAAGCTCCTTAATGTGAAGGGTTTCCCCCAGAGAAAAAGGACTGTATACCTACCGAAAGAGGACAGCTTTGAACGTGGGTGAGATAATACCTTTTTGTTCTTTTTCTACCTATATCTACCTATTTCCATTGCTTGTGGGATGGCCATAGACTGTGATATCCATAGCGGGTAAAGAGGAAGAAAAAGGGACTACATCCCCTCTGTGCCGGATACCTGTTTGCCTCTTGGTGTTATTGAAATAAAGCCTACTAGAGGAATTATTGGAAACTGGGAGAGAACTGGTTATTGAACTAAAAAGGAAAGCATGACATTAACTAAAAAAAGGAAAGGAAAGAAAAACACGATAAAAGTCAAGATAAATAAACCAGAAGGAGAAATAGATAAATATTTTGCTAATAATCATAAAACGCCAAGGGAAGTAAAAATGGCAAGATGTGGAAACAGTGCCCTAACAAGCCCAGAGTCAGGGGATGTGCCGAGCTCTATGACTACTTCTCCTACCTCGGAGAATTATCTGGAAAGTCCGGAGACGAGACAAAGGGAGAATGAAATATCTTGTAATTATGCACAGAGCTTGGAGTGCAGCGCGGAGTTAAAAGCTATGCTACAAGCTCTACCAACTAAAATAGACATAGAACAGATGGTGCATAAAATAGAGGAAGCACATCAGAGAGAAATGCAGGAAATTAAGAAAGATATACAAAATATTTCGCAAGCTCTAGTGGAGGAATCAAAGGCCAGAAAAGATATTGAAGAGAGAGTAACATCATTGGAATTAACAAGAGACATACAAAGGGAGATAGATGAGAAGATACAATTACAGTTGGAGGAGATAGAAAACAGAAATAGACGTAATAACCTACGCATAAGAGGCATACCTGAAACGGTGGGAAAAGAGAGATTATTAGAAGTAGCGGAAGATATTTTTAAACAGATCATGAAGGACAAATATCCGGAACAACTAGAGATAGAAAGAATACATAGAACCACTGGCCCCAGAAATAAGGATGAGAGAAGCCCAAGGGATGTGATCTGCAGACTATTTCACTACGTACATAAAGAAGGGATTTTAAGACTGGCATGGGAATCCCAGGATATAAAAGTGGAAGGAGGGTTAGTTAGGATATATGCAGACATCGCCAGAGGAACATTGAGAAGAAGAACTCTTTTGAAACCGCTATTAGACCTGGCAAGAAAAGCAGGATGTACATACAGGTGGGGGTTCCCATTCTCTGTAACATTCCGTAGGAACGGACAGTATTTTAACCTTAGGACATATCAGGACAAGACGGCATTTTTCCGGTTTATTGAAACAGATCCTATTCAAATAGTGAATTGGCTGAACCGATTGCCCAGCGAAAAACCGTCAACATACCTTCAACAAAGGGAGAAAAGATCAGAGATACTATCAAGAGAAGAAAGAAGATAAAGAGACTTAACTATTAAGAGATTGTAGTGAGGTCCCCTTATGGGAATTAAGGGTTAATAATCTCCCCCCCCTTTTTTTTTTTTTTTTTTTTTTTTTTACACAATTTTTTAATTCTTGATGGAAGTTATTCCTCTAATCACTAATTTTACGGGGGATTTTGGGAGGGGGATTTTGGGAGGGGGGTTATCTTTTTTAAACCCCCCCTTTTTTCCTTTTTTTTTTTTTTTTTTTTTTTTTTTCACATAATTTTGAAACTATGATGGAAGTTATTCCTCTAATCACTAATTTTTGGGGGATTTTGGGGAAGGGTTCCCCCCTCCTTCTTTTTTTTTTTTTTCACATAATTTTGAAACTATGATGGAAGCTATTCCTCTAATTACTAAACTTATGGGGGATTGATAGATTAACAATTGGGGGGAGGAAAGAAGGAGGGGATTGAATTAGTGAATTTGAAAATGTTGTGATGTTTATTATGTGATGAATGACGCTCAGGGGATCGGGGGGAGGGATGGTTGGGGAAGGGAGAGAAGGGAAGAGGGAGGTTATTCTCAAACCTGCTACCTCCCCACCTATCCCCAGGGTCATAAGTTAGACATTTTAATGTCCTTTGGTAATTTAATGAGAAGGGAAGGCCTCTATTTACTGGGGGAAACTGAAGAATATGAAGGGAAAAGGAAACTCCGGTAAATCTTAGAATAAAAAAAGGATAGAATGAGCACATAAAAAACGGCGGGAGGAGGTGGAGGAGAGTCCACAGAGAATCACTTCAGGGCACGACCCTATCTATAGAGTCACACAAGTGGCACGAAAGTGACCGTGTGAAATAAGGATAAGTTTTGTTATTATCCGAAACTACGGGGGAGAGGGACGCTCTCTTGTGGAGATCGTCCCCCTCAAACCCGTAGGAAGGGGGGTAAAGGGGGGGGTGGGGGTTTAGGGAAAGCGGAGGGGTTTTTTTTTTTTTTTTTCCTCTCTTCTCTCTCTCTCTCTCTCTCTCTCTCTCTCTCTCTCTCTCTCTCTCTTCCTCCTTTTGCTCGTTTTTGCGCCACGAGCTAAGGATGGAAAATATAAAGGTGGTATCATACAATGTCAAGGGACTCAATGTACCAGAAAAAAGACACATGCTATTATCTGACCTAAAGCAGTTACATACTAGTATAGCGCTGATCCAAGAAACGCATTTCAGGACGGATAAACTACCCTTTCTTAAAAACAGAAATTTCCCTTATGCATATCATTCCACTTATACACAATCTAAAGCAAGAGGAGTCTCCATACTTATTGCAAATTCTGTCCCTTGGACTTTCCAAGATAAAATGCAAGATCCGGAAGGAAGATTTCTGTTTGTTAAGGGGAAAATAGGAGAAATACAAATAACAATAGCAACAATTTATGCGCCCAACAACAGACAGGAAAGGTTCATAGCGAAAGTAATAGAGAAATCTATGAGGTTTTCAGAGGGACAGTTAATTATGGGAGGAGACTTTAACTGCCCATTAACACCAGCATTGGATACATCTACAGGGACATCGACTTTTTCAGCAGGAAGGAATAAAAAAATTTTAAAGACAATATATAAAGCTCAACTTATAGATGCATGGCGGTTACAACACCCCTCTGAAAAAGAGTACACTTTTTTTTCTACGCCGCATAAGACTTATTCTAGAATTGATTTTTTTCTTATACCACATGCACAATTACAATCAGTTCAAAAAACAAGTATAGGTAGTATCACATGGTCAGACCACGCACCTATATCCTTGCTGTATAATTTGGTGGTGAACTCTGCACAGGGGAGGAGCTTCTGGAGACTAAACGAAAGTTTGCTACAAAAGGAAGAGATATTAAGGGAAGTTGAGAAAGAAATGAAAAGTTTTTTTGAAATAAATGAACAACCAGACTGTAAGATGGGAATACTCTGGGAGGCACATAAGGTAGTTGTGAGAGGACTCCTTATAAAACATGGAGCACGTATTAAAAAAGAAAGGAATGAGCAATTATCACAACTATTGGGAAAACTTTAGAGATAGAATTAGAGATAGAACATAAACAAAGACCAATAGATGTAACCTTGGTTGAGTTAAAATTAGTCAGGAAACAGATAACAGACCTGTTACAGTATAAAGCAAAAGCTGCATTACAAAGATGCCGCAAATTAAATTATGAGGCGGGAGATAAATGCGGGAAAGTACTGGCTAGAACTGTGCGTGAGCAGAGGACAAGAGCTTATATACCATCTATCACATCAAGAGAGGGAATTAAAAAGACTTTGCCAAAACAAATATTGAAAGAATTTGAGATATACTATACTTCTCTATATAATCTACAGGAGGCACCCCCTCAACAGCAAGATATGGATCAGTATCTGGTACAGTCACAGATGCCTAGACTCTCAGAGGAGGACCGGGAAAGTCTGGAAGCCGAGATTACACTAGAGGAAATAAAACAGGCAATTGGAGCCATGAACCCCGGGAAGGCGCCTGGCCCAGATGGCCTAACGGTACAATATTACCGGGTACTGTTCCATATCTTGGGACCGTATATGGCAAAGCTGTATAATGCATCAGGTCCAGAAGGGAAACTAGCGAGAGATACACTTACAGCTCATATCTCGTTAATATTAAAAGAGGGTAAGGACCCAGCGGCATGTGGCAGCTATAGGCCAATATCCCTATTAAATGTGGATTTAAAAGTACTGACTAAAATCTTGGCAAGTAGATTGGCAGAATTCCTTCCAAAATTAATACACCTAGATCAGGTAGGCTTTATGCCATCTAGAGAGGGAAAAGACAATACAACAAGAATCCTCAATTTGATGCAAGTAGCAAAAGAAAAAAAGATCCCTTATGTTGTGCTGAGTACGGATGCAGAGAAGGCATTTGATAGAGTGGGATGGCCGTTTCTGTTTTCCGTACTCAGACACATCGGATTAGGAAAAAATATGCTAGAGAAGATTACTAGGGTGTACACGGAACCGATAGCTAGAGTAAAGGCCAATGGGTTATTATCAGAAGCTTTCCCAATAAGGAATGGTACTAGACAGGGATGTCCCCTGTCACCCCTCCTGTTTGCCTTAACGGTGGAACCTTTTCTGTGCAGGGTCAGACGGAATCAGGATATTGAAGGGATAGAGGTAAAAGAAGTGCAATATAAAGTAGCTGCTTACGCAGATGATTTATTATTTTCCCTGACTAAACCGGGTATCTCACTGCCAAATCTCCTACAGGAATTTAAAAAATTTAATAACCTGTCCTATTTAAAGATTAACTATGGAAAATCAGAAGCAATGGGCGTAGGATTATCTATAGCTCAAATTAACCTATTAAGAGACAGTTTTGGTTTTAAATGGAAGGAGGACGCAGTGAGATACCTGGGGACTTATATACCAGCAAGGTTAATACAGGTGTTTGACCTTAATTTTTTACCACTTTTGGAAATGACTAGGAAACTACTTAAACAGTGGAATGGCGGGCTACATTCTTGGTTCGGTAAATGCAACTTATTAAAAATGATAGTACTACCTAAATTTTTATATCTATTACGTGCCTTGCCAGTTAAGATACCAAGCGCGTTTTTCAAGACAATACACTCTCTTTTTGTAAAGTATATATGGGCCCATAAAAGACCCCGCATAGCACGTAGAACTTTAACCCTACCGAAAAAGAATGGGGGCCTGGCTGTACCAGATGTCCGAGTCTATTATCTTGCAGCACATATGAGCAGGATATTGGATTGGTGGCATCATTCAGAAAATAAACTTTGGGTACAAATTGAACAGAATCAAACAGAAATAGACTTAAAGAGGGCGATATGGGTCTACCAGTGGTTACCTAAGGAATTGAAAAATCACCCAATAATAGGAAATACACTGCGGATATGCTCGCATCCGAGCATATATAGTAAACTAACGAAGAAGGAATCACCTTTATTTCCAATATTAGGGAATCCACAGTTTACTCCGGGCTTAGACTCCAGAAGCTTTATACAGCTGAGAGAAAAGAAACAGGAACAGGCTTCATCATTTCTTATACAAAATAACTGGGTTTCGATCAGTGAATTGCTGGAGAGAGATGGTGCATATAGCTTATCTTTCTGGCAAGCAGCGCAACTACATCATTTCCTGGACTCCATACAGGACTCAGAGAAGTATGGTAGAGCATTAACAAAATTTGAAAAGCTATGTGTAGAACCAGGGAAACTACTACTTACACTGTCAATCTCCTACGATTTACTGATGGAACCAGAAGAGCAAGTTAAACCTCAGTGGGTGGGAAAGTGGGAGAAGGATTTAGGGTTTGAGTTGACAGAAGGGCAGGTACAGAGAATAGTGAGACTAACTTTTAAACCAGCAAGATGTACCAAGACTCAAGAGATGAACTATAAGTTCATGATGAGATGGTATATTACTCCTGAGAAATTGCATAATTGGTATCCAAGAGAAACCAGTGAATGCTGGAGATGTAAAAAAGAAATAGGTACGCTAGTCCATATTCTCTGGACATGCACAGAAGTTAAACCCTTTTGGGGAAGAGTAAAGGAGGTAATCCAGAAATTTACTGAAAATAGAATAGAGGAAAAACCAGCCCTTTTTCTGCTACACTTGTCGGATATACCGACAAAGAGTTACGAAAACTCGATCGTCCCATTTTTGATAAATGCAGCAAAGGCATGTATACCGAGTAATTGGAAAAAAGCACACCCCCCCTCGATAGGAGAATGGGTAAATAGAGTAGAGGAAATAAGGAGAATGGAGGAAATGATTGCATCCTCTCAGAATAGGCAGGGAAGATATAAGAAAATATGGGAGGCGTGGAGTCAATTCATAATCTCGGAAGAAGGGAAACAACTTACAATAGGATAAAGTAATCTGGAAAAACTTATTGATTGCTTTGATCACTTGAACATTGGCTATGGATAGAGGGGTGAGGGGGGGAGAGAGAGGAGGAGAGAAAACTTATGGGGGTTTTCCTTTTTTTTTTTTTTTTTTTTTTTTTTTTTTTGGGTTTTGATAGGGAGGGAGGGAGGGAGGGAGGGAAGAGAGAAAAAATGTAGGAATATAAGAGGTAAAAAAAAAACTTTAAGGAAAAAATAGGGTTTTTTTTTTTTGATTAAAAAAAAAAAAAGCCTGAATGACGCTGGTTAGCAGAGACACCTACAGTATGGATGGAGTGTGTCTTTAATTACCACCAATGATGCAATTTGTGACAACCTGTCACTTCATCAGATAAATGGTGTAGGCAAGTTTTATAATTTATCATGTAAAATATGATGTAAAGAAACACGTATGAAAAATATGACATATAAAAGAAACATAGAATTATACGAGTAATAAATTAAAAACATCAAATTGCAAACAAAATTATTAAAAAAAAGAGGTAAAAACAATCAGGGTTCTCTGGCTGATAATGGACCCAGGAAAGTGGATGTATAATATAGGAAATGGATATAGCCTAAAAAAAAGTAAAATGAATGCAGGATGGTTAAAAAATTAAAAAGAATGTGGCATAGTGAAAAAAATGAAAAAATGTCAAAGAAATAGTAGATATCATTGAAGGCATGGATTGGAGGCAAACCAAATAAAAATTAAGTATATGGTAGATGTAAGCAATAAAGAAGTTATTGGTATATTAAGAAGGACATTTGGCAAAGGATTTGTGGATACAATAAAACAAACATATGAGAATGAAGGTATATAGGGGTAGGGACTGGAATGCAATCAATGTTGGGAGGAAGCGAAATTTATTAAAGTAAATAATAAACATGAGATGAGAAAAAACATGAGCTTGTACTGAGGACTAAGCTAATCAAAGAATAACTGTGAGATTAAATGGAACTAATAAACATTTGATTAGGTGTGAAGATATTTTTTGAAGTTAGTAGGTACAGTAGGTAGGAGTTCTTCCAATGTATTGGAAGTATATGTATGTAGTATATGTATATGTTAAGAAAACGTAAAGTCACGTAAGTTGACAACATTGTTTTAGACTAAAGTAAAAAAGAATTGAATTCTGATGAGTTACATGATGGGACTTAAGGGTTTTGTGACTTTTTGGAAAGTGGCAGAAAGAGTGTTGTGTCACCCCCTAAGAAGCCACTGGAAATATATACCTGTTAACTGTTCAGAAGCTGGCAACCCTGTGCTCCAGAAGCACACTGACAAAGTGAGGCTCAGTCTAGAAGTGTCTTTGTACAGTACACTAACACTAGAATAGCATTAGTTCTTCTATATCACACACAGGCTGTTTCCCACAGAAGAGGCTCCAGGGGAAGAGACCTCTGACCAAACCCTCCCAAATATTTAGCTTCTCCCCAGCCATATCTTCTTCCTCATAGGGAATGGCTGAGGTCAGATAAATATTCATAATCTGATGCCTGAACTTCCAACACTTTTTCTGAAAAATAACTTGAGAGGCAGGCAGAAGCAATCAACTACCAGGTTTAGAGATAAACCTGATCCATAGTAGATTCAAAAAAGCACTTGAGAAATACTGTGATAGTGAAAAAGAAAGAAGGAGGAAAGGTTAGGGAACATGTTGAACGTAGTATGGAGGTGGGGCATAGGGATTAGATAAAGAAGTAGTGGGGAAAGAAAGGAGGGGCTAGAGTGCCAAGGTACCCTCCTCCCCTATTACATCCAAGACCAGTGTCAAACATAATACAAGTCCAGAGTTAAGATACAAGCCTCTGTGAGAATACTAGAAGGGTTTGTTAAATGAACCAAGGTGTCCAAAGTTGTCATTATTTATCATCCTGCTCCTTCAAAGCCACAGTGAGTTGTTCCATGTTGCATCCCTGTGTTTCTTGAGGAAGTATCAGGGGAACTTTATTTCCACATTGCTGGGATACAGGCTGTGGCAGCATTAAAAAGATGTTCGAGCAATTTGCTTTTATATTTCTTAATACCAAATGGAGCATTGTGTGACAAGTATGCAGCCATGTTTCTGTTCAGAGACATGCCTGTAAAGATCTTTATTGTTTGTTCTACAGATTCGCAGAAGTCCTGTAATTTGGGGCATTCCTAGAAGCTATGTAAAAGGTTTCCGTCAGCTTTCATACATCTCCAACAGTAGTTGAATACCTGCAGGAACATGCGGTAGAGGATTTTAGGAGTTTTGTACCATCTTGTCAAAAGATTTTAACTACTCTCTTGATAGTTGCAGGCTATGGAGGCTTTATGTGCAAAAAAGATCATACTCTCTTTTTGAGCTTGGGAAAACTTAGTCCCCAAATCAACTTCCTAATGTTTCAAGAACTGTGGTCAAAATCTTACCTCAAAGTGAGTCAAGGAGGAATAGAAAAGTGACAAATATTGTTTTATTAAGGTTCCTGTCTAGGCAAAGTTGTTCAAAGGTGGTGAGTAAATGTATAATCTTACATACCGAAGGACGGTCATGCAGGTAGCTGTTTCATTGTGCTTGACGTAAAAAGTCCAAGTGTGTGGCAAATTTAGTTCCCAGGTCTCCTTTAGTCATTTGGTGAGTGCCTGTAGAAAAATGGATGAAATAGAATAGCCCAATCTGTATTAGGGCATGAAATTAGGGTTTAAGGTGGCTAAAGTCACCTTATCTGAGAATTGCTGTCATCAGACTAGATCAGGGGTGGCGAACATGCGAACGCATGCGGCTCCCGGCCAAAATGAATGCGGCTCTTTGCCTCTTATCATTATTTGGTATACTGTGGCTCTTTGCCAAGTTTGGTTTTGTTATGCTGCGGGACCTCTGAGGAGAGATCTCCAAGCGCGTAGTCCCGCCCCCAGGCTGCGTCATCACGTCTCCCATCTCCCAACTGCACGGGCCAGAGAGCGTGGGGACCCGTGTGTCTCCCTCCCGCCTCAGCTGCCTTTCACGGACATGTCTGAGTGACTGACGAGAGCTCAGCTCACCCGAGACAGCCGCCCGCTGACATCTTCCCCGCCGAGGCTCCGCAAAACCTTATAGCTAACCAGCTACCTAAGTCACCCTGAGGCGGCCTCAGCAGGCACTGGAGTGCACTGGCAGCAGCACCGACCATCCGACGACCATCCGTGACCCTGCGCATATCAACAGCAGCAGGTGAGGAGGGGAGGGGGGGGCTCTCTGATAGGACCTAAATGCAGAAGATTACTGGAAACAAAAGATGCCAGAAATCCCACTGAGATTATCATCCCATCATTTCAACAAGGTAACAAAAAACACCTGACTGAGCATGTTATATTATGTGTTTAATATATTATTGTTAAAGTTATATGCTTTTGTGTGAGTGTTTGTCTGTTTTGGCAGGTCACTGCGTGGTGTGGCTCTCTGACTCTCACAGTTTAAAATTTTGGCTCCTTTTGTCGAACTTGTTCGCCACCCCTGGACTAGATGACGGGGATAAGGAATATTGTGAAAAAACGTAGATAGTACCCAAAAGATTGCTGCAATTTATTATTTTTGTGAATTAGAGCGTAATCTGAATGGTTGGGCAGCCAAGGAAGACCTGCCAATCAGGATTCCAGTTTTATCCACTGTTTGTAGTCTATTTAAATGCATAGCTTTATGGTATTTGGTTTGTTTGGGAAAACTCATTCCCACTCATTCCCCTTCCAGTTCTAGATAGGGTCCAAACTGAATATTTAACTTGCACAGGTTTTCCTGCCCAAATAAATTTAGGAAATCTAGTTTTCAGATCTTTTAGTCTTTTTGTTGTTTTAACTGAATGTGTTTTGTGGAATGCTCAGTTGATTGGAGATTTGCATTCTGCTAGATGATCTTTAATTGGGTTGTTCGGCAGTTTCTAAGTACATGGAGTTGCTGGAGTTCATGTGGGTCTCTTTTAATTGGGCTGTTTAACAGTCTCTGAGTACATGGAATTACTGAAGATCCTGTGGGAATCTACTCTGGATCTAAATCTATGTTCTGAATTACAACATTCCCACTATAAACACTTTATTTATTATTTAGAGTTGCTCTCTCATGGTGTTAGAGCAGGGATCTTCAAACTACGGCCCTCCAGCTGTTGCACAACTACATGTCCCATGAGACATTGTAAAACTCTGACATTCACAGACATGGCTAGGCATGATGGGAATTGTAGTTCCTGAACAACTGGAGGGCCATAGTTTGAAGACCCCTGTATTAGAGTGTTTTTTAAAAAGAAATATTTATAAAACCTCCTTTATTCTGGACAGGAAAAAAAAAATTGGTGTCTAACATATAAGTTAAGATCCACAAAAAGGGTTCAAATATATTTGGCTTGGCTGTTGAGCAAAATGAGAGACCTCTGATTAGAAGTTTTTCTTCTAAGCTGTATTGCTTGGTGTCTTTTTAAGGTTATTTGAGGTACAAACCAAGGAAGCCATTTAAACTCTGTAGCATATTAGAGGAGTTGTAAAGGCAGAAAGTTTTTATCTTAATACATTCTATGCATTAGGATAAAAAGCCTTCTGTGTGAAGCAGCCTCCCCAGCACCCCCTAATACTTACATGGGCCCCATCTCTGTCCAGGAGTCCCTCCGCCGTCTGGGACTCACCCTCCTGAATGGCTGAGACACAGCAGCGACGCCATTGGCTCAATCAAAGTCAGTTAGCCAATCAGGAGAGAGAAGGGGTGGGGCTGAATGGAAGCTCTGTGTCTGAATAGACGCACGGAGCTGCAGCTCGGCTCAAGTACCCCCATAGCAAGCTGCCTGGAGGGAGAGCCGTAGAGGGACCCGAGAAGAGGAGGATCTGGGTTGCCCTATGCAAATCCACTGCACAGAGGAGGTAAGTATAACATATTTGGTATTTAAAAAGAAAAAAAAAAGAGACTTTTTGCAATCACTTTAATGCTTTTACCAAACAGAAAAGCTGCACATACAACTACAGGATACACAATGCAAAGAACAAAATATGTCTACAATGTACAAACTACCTATGCTCCTAGCAAATAAGTGTGTACAATGTATGGAATAGGCATAGGTATACTAGAAAGCTTAACTTGGGCTTTCCATTGATGTATTCTTCTTTATGGTTCCTTACTTTAGAGTCCCGCACAAAACATCTATTTCCTTCAAAGGCTTGCACAACTGTTTCCTCCTCTGTCTCCAGAACAAGTGTGTCTGTTTCCTGAGCACATGGCCTGTTCCAAGTCCTATTCCCCTCCCGCATTTCCTGCTACAACATATCCTGTAGCCTGACTTCCTGTGCTTAACTCATAAACTAGTCTAGCGGTTCCTTTGTATACCAATAGGGGGAACCTAATCTTCCCAAAACAACTTAAATGTTACTCAATCTTAGTGCTATAAAAATCACCACAAATATCCTTAGCAATGCACATACTGGTTAGTGGGTATGTGGACAGGTTGGATATACTGGATTTTTAAAAGGATGTTTTTAGAGTTTTTGATCTTGATCCCTTTATGTCTAATTACTCCTGCTTCTACCTTAGTGACCTGTTTTTTTACATTTCTTTTTAGCCACAGTGAGGTTTGGAAAAGTTTTATGGTTATCGATATGAAGCTCAGTGGGGTTGTGCATAGTGTATGTTAACATAGAGTATGTTAGCTTTTTTTCTAAGCTGAGATCCCCATTGAGATATTTGTAAATTGCTATCATGTCCCCCCTCAGGCGTCTCTTCTCCAGGTAGAATAAATCAAGCGATTGCAGACGCTCTTCATAATTAAGGTCCTCCAATCCCCTAATCAGTTTAGTTGCCCTTTTCTGGACTCTCTCCAGCTCCAACACATCAATCCTGAGGACTGGCGACCAGAACTGGACAGAAAACTCCAGATGCGGTCGGACCAGAGTTTTATAAAGTGGAAGGATTATAGTCTTATCTCTGGAATACATCCCCTTCTTTATGCATGCTAATATTCTGCTGGCTTTGGCTTTGATTTTTTATTGCACATATCTTTCTTTGGTGTGTCAAGTTCTGGTTTGATGTATATCGAGGGGGGTCTGGGTGCACCCTAGGTTTGGAAGGGTCTGTGGTATCTAGAATCTGTTTGAAAATTCTTGTTGGTTTTGGAGGCCTGAAGCATCTGCTGCAAATCATCAGATTGGTGAGTAAACTCCTCTTTCAGTAGTTTTTTCTAAATTGAAAATACTTTCCTGAGATCTATATAAGTAGAATATGCTGTGATTAAGGAGGTGGTAGTTAAAGTTTGGACTGTTCCTTTTATTGTTTCTGACACATTCCTTTTACTGTTTTGAAGCCACATCTTTTTCATCTAGATTGTAAGCTCTAATGAGCAGGGCCCTCTAAATCCTCCTGTATTGAATTGTATTGTAACTATATTGTCTTCCCTCATATTGTAAAGCGCTGCGCAAACTGTGGGCACTATATAAATCCTGTATAATAATAATAATATATTATACAACGACTTTCTTAGGCCCAATATCAGCCAGAGATCCCTGATTGTTTTTAAATCCACCTATTATTTATGTTCTGTAATTTCTATATATTTCGTAAATTACTCTTAAATAATTCTTTGTTTCATTTATATGTCATATTTTTCTTATTTTTTCCATGCTACGCCACGTATCTGATGATGTGAAAACTTGTTACCAAATACACTATTTATGTTAATTAAGGATATTCCTCTATGATAATATTTGTATGGTAAATTTTTCTTTTGCAGTCTGCTTTTTACGAATGCACTCCACAAGTACCTCTGCTAACCAGTGACATTTAAACTTTTTTCACCCCCCCCCCCCCCTACTGCACTTGCCCTTCCTAATACACCCTAAGTAGACCTAAGACTGGGCTCCCTTGAGCATCGAAAGCAACCACCACTACCATCTGTGTTATATTCTCCACAAGTGCCTGACCAAGGTTACAAATATTATTAACTTATGTTTTCCTGCAACCTAAGATGTAAGTTGCATCATCCTTTGACTGAATGTTCATGTTCATTTTCATATTTAGTCGATGACATAATACTGCTGCTAAATGTTTTGCTTCCCACTACAGCCAGAGATTTGACTCTACCTATTTAGTTTATCTGTTCGAACTAGCAAAATTTGATCCACACATTGATTCAGATTGAACTGTAGTAACAGCAGTATGAAACCATGCAGCAAAGAGTCTTTTCAGAATAATTACCTTGTAATTCAAAGTAAACTAAACTTTTTTTCCATCAAGTGGAGTGGAATGTGTTGATACTTTATGAATAAAAGATATTAATGATAAAAATGCAGAGAAAGATCACAGTAATGCAAATAATATTGCATATATAGCAGTATTCAAATACCATCGTAAATTGTGGGCCTTGGGTAATATTCTGTCACAATGTGTTTTGTCTAAGCCTCTTCTCCAAGTATTTTGCATATAAAGAAGGACTAGCTAAACTCCAGAACATCTCGGAAAATGTAAGAATTTCAATTGATGTAAATAGTTAAAGGAATGTTACTGAATTAAGAGTGCCATTTGGTATATCCCCTGGAGCCTGTGTTTTGGTAAAAAAAACCTTCTTTTCTGCTTGAAAGCATAATCAGTATTTTTTCTTTAATACTGTCATTTTCAAGAAATTTCAGTCTGTAAAATGGATAAAATGCATGCATTTTCTTATCTTTTTGCATCTTTTGAATAATAAATACATTTACCTTCAGTTTCTCCATTTGCAAAAAGATTTTATGGCGCCATTTAGTCACAAAGAGTTTAAATGTTGTAGAATAGTGGCTTTTATAAAACTGATTTAAATGCAAGTCTATGTATTTACTATGCATCACAGACAAGTAGTGTGTCAAACAATAATACTGTACTTTTTTTGGTGCAATTTTTGGACAATCAAATCAACAGTGACAGCTTTAGCAGAAGATGATAGTAGGAAAAAAGTATCAGGTTGGAAACTCATCCAGTTTCCCATATTTCACAGCTGACACCATTAATAGGGATACGGATTGGATTCACCTGATTCTGAATTTACTGTGGTTCCACGGGATTCAGAAGTCAGATGAAAAAGCAAATGTTTTCTTCGATTCAACCAAAAGGGTGCTCAAAATTCAGAAATTCCTTCCTGTTTACATGTTCTCAAAGTTTTTGTACACAAAAAAAACCAAAAAAAAACTCACATTTACCTTTACCTCCCTGTTGTCAGAGTAAAAATAAAAGTTAGGCATACACCTCTTGGAAAAAAAGAATATTGACCAACAGGTAGAGGTTCTGCGCATGGAGGTAGTAGGTGAACTTTAATAAGAAAAAGAAGATATGATCTGAGGTATACACAGTAACAAACATCCATCCCTAAATGTACATACAAAGAAGGAACAATGGTCATGGGACTTTAAATGAGGTAGGTCACTTTCTAAATAACAAGATTAGGTAGGTCACAAAATGATAATTTATTACAAATTTCATGATAGACACAGATATATAGAAATCACATAATCCAGATAAAATACAGACATATATAAATAAATAAATAGTGGACTGACATAAAAAAGATATATACCATGCATTTGTACAATTCATATTATAATAGTAAATAAATAATTTTTAGTTATTGACATGTAAGTAGCAGGATTCCATATATATGATGAATGAGTAATTGGGTATATTCTTTCCACATATATACAAGATTTTTCTATTCTAAAACTATATTCTATATTTTATAGTCTATATTCACAGATATTTTTAATCAAGCTCCTGATGAGTGGACAGAGATCCACGAAATGCGTAGAGCTCCTAGATGTGAAGACATATTTTCTGGATATTGACCATGTATAATGAGCCTATAGATGTGAAGACATATTTTCTGGATATTGACAATGTATTATCTAATATATATATATATATATATATATTGTAACAGGACGTCAAGTAAATGTGACAGGAAGTCAGGTAAATCTGTGAGTGTTGTCACAGATCGGAGATACAATTCACCAATTACTATAGGGTGTCGGCTGCAGAAGCCAGCAGAAAGGTCTAAAGACGTTGAACAGACTTCAGCTGTTCGGAATGAGGAAGTTAAGGCTTCTATAATTTGTCCAAAGGAAGTCTAAAGGATTGCTGCCTCCGGAAGCTGTCTCCTGAAGCCGTGTGGGCTGGGAGAAGGAGGACAGTCAGACGTGTGCCTCCCGACAAGCTGTGTGAGCATGGGAGAAGACCCCCTGAAGTGATGTGCGCTAAGGAGGGTAACCAGTTTTGAAGACTTCCCAAGGTGAGAAAACAAACTATTTCTATGTGGAAGAAATAAAGGAATGTTTGCCATGTGAAGAGACAAGCAAAGAGACATTCTCATTGTGAAGAGTAAAGGGACCTGTTAAATGAACATGTGCTGTGTGAAGAGATAAAACATGGACTGTTGAGTATCTGCTGTAGGATAAGAAAGTCTGCCCAACAGTAGGTTTGGGACAGACTCTTAGGTAGGTTCCAGTGTGAGAAGGTAGCCGCCCACAGAGGCAAGGATTTATTTTGGTGTTTTATTTTATTTTGCTGTTTTTGACGCTTGCAGTCTGGTGAAGAAAATTGCATTAATAAACCACACTGTTGTTTGCAAGCACTTATCGGCTATCTCTCTGTGAAAACGCACCCCCCAAGGGGTCATCCACACCCGCCACCGAGCTAATCCCTCACAATATATATATATATATATATATATATATACATATATATATATATATAGATATATATATATATATATATATCAGTGATGGCGAACCTTGGCACCACAGATGTTTTGGAACTACATTTCCCATGATGCCCATGCACTCTGCAGTGTAGTTGGGAATCATGGGAAATGTAGTTCCAAAACATCTGGGGTGCCAAGGTTCGCCATCACTGATATATATACACACACACATGTTTGTATGATATATTTATTCACTATTATGTATTTACTATTACAATATGAATTGTACAAATGCATGGTATATATCTTTTTTATGTCAGTCCTCTTTTTTTTTATTATTTATATATGTCTGTATTTTATCTGGATTATGTGATTTCTATATATGTGTCTATCATGAAAATAAATTATCATTTTGTGACCTACCTAATCTTGTTATTTAGCAAGTGACCTACCTCATTTAACTACCTCAATACTGGGCACTTAAACCCCCTTCCTTCCCAGACCAATTTTCATCTTTTAGCGCTGTTGCATTTTGAATGACAATTGCGCGGTCATGCAACATTGTACCTAAACCAAATTTGTGTCATTTTTTCCCCACAAATAGAGCTTTCTTTTGGTGGTATTTGATCACTGTCAGGTTTTTTCTTTTTTGGTGCACAAATAAAAAAAGACAGAAAAGTTTGAAAAAAAAAAAAAGTTTTTTTGTTTAGGTTATAAAATTTTGTGAATAGATACGTTTTTTCCTGCACTGATGATGCCGCACTGACAGGCACTGATGAGGAGACACTGATTGGGTGGCACTGATGGGGTGGCACTGATGGGGTGGCACTGATATGCAGCACTGATGGGCACTGATAGGTAGCAATGATATGCAGCACTGATGGACACTGATATGTGGCACTGATAGATAGCACTGATATGTAGCATTGGTGGGCACTGATAGGCAGCGCTGATGGGCACTGATAGGCAGCACTGATGGGCACTGATCGGCGGCACTGATGGGCACTGGTGGGCACTGATAGGTGGCACTGATTGGCACTGATGGGCGGCACTGATTGGCACTGATGGGCGGCACTGATTGGCACTGATGGGGGGCACTGATGGGCACTGATAGGCAGAACTGGTGGGCAATAATGGGCACTGGTGGGCAGCACTGGTGGATGGCAATAACGGGCACTGGTGGGCAGCACTGATATATTGCATTGGTGGGCAGCACTGATAGGAGGGCACTACTGGCAGGCTGTTTGCCATCCCTGGTGGTCATGGGTGGGCATCCCTGGTGGCTCTAGTGGCATCCCCTCCCCCCTGGGCTGCACTGGTAATCAATCATCTGATTACCAGCACAGACCCCCCCTGTGATCAGTGAGTACTTAGAAATACTCACTGATCACCCCAGCTCCAGTATCGATCCTCTTCTTCTCCTCCCTGACAGGATCTGTCAGGGAGGAGAAGAGATCGAAGCCGTTACAACGGCTGTATTTACATTGCATGACGGCTGTGATTGGACACAGCCGTCATGTGATCAGGAGGGCCAATCACAGGGCCCTCCTGACGCATCTTGTTGCGCTGTGTCCGAGGGACACAGGCACATCGGGATCGCGCCGCTGCGCGTACCCGCAGCGCGTACCCGCAGCGGCGCGATCTCGCTCCTTCTGAAGGATGTTCCGGAACGTCCATTCAGAAGGACGAGACTCCCACCCGGCCGTATATGTACTATGGCCCGGGTGGGAGGTGATTAAAGTCCCATGACCATTGTTCCTTCTTTGTAGTTAGCAAATTTAGTGTCTAAGTGCCACAGTATTGTAATGACATGGTTTATCCTAAACTAGACATTTTCACAAATCACATATGGAAAAAACATAAATTTAATGATTTTCAAAGGAAATATGTCACATGCAAATGTAGAAAAAAACACAAAAACATACAAAAAATAAATAATAGTGATCTAAACAATCATCCGTGCACTCAAACACAACTAAACTTAAAGTAGTAATTTGGTAAATAAAAAAAAAAAAAAAGATATTCATACTTGTCTATACGGCTGTAGCATCAGTCTGATGCTACAGTTGTCGTCTGCCAGCTCAAAGACCAAGAACTGAACAAGCACATGAGTTTGGTTATATACCAAACATTTTAAGGTTCATATTCCATCTGCTAAGTTGGGTCAAAGGTTTCTGGGACCTTTTCAGATTCATGCTCAAATACCCCAGTCACCTTACACTTAAAACTTCCTGATAGTATGATGAATAACCCTGTTTTTCACAAATCGCTACTAAAATCATTTTATGAAAATACTTTTTCTGGAAGACTTCATCCACCTCCTCCACCTGTTGAGGTACAGGGTGAAGAAGAATTTGTGGTGGAAAAAATTATTGATTCCAGAATCATTAGGAACAAATTACAATATCTGTTTCAATGGGAAGGTATGGGCCAGAAGAAAATTCTTGGGAGCCTGAGAAGAATGTTCATGCCCCTAGATTAACAAGAGAATTCCGCCACAGATTTTCCTCATAAACCTGGACCTAGGACATCCAGGGTACTGTCAGGGATTAGACTTGAACGTGGGACCGCCGCTATGTCTGGCAATGACTCTGTTTGCTGAGCCACCTGGAATGCAGGAGAGTTCCCCGGACAATTCCTTGAATGATCCTGCCTTGAATCTTGTTTGTCTTGAACCTTGAACTCTTTTCTTCTCCCATGAACGTCCTGATTTAAGCCATGTCTCTGCACTTCCTGTTTGTCAGATTATTGTGCTCTCTCCAGCCAATATCTTGCTTTTGTCTCTAAACAAAAAAACAAAATAGAGGCGCCTCTTAGTGTAGACTGCAAACAAAATTTATTGAACATAAACAAATGCACTCACATCTGTATGCATATTCATGCGATAAAAACCATTCCGGTAGTCAAGATGAGTAAGTGGATAGACGTTATCCCCGGTCTGTATAGCTGTTCCGCTGGCGTGCAGACTTCTTAGATGTACACCGACAATGCAGCGAAGCCGAGCTGTGCTGACACTGAAGAGGAAGAGGATCGCCGTGCTACAGTGGGAACGAGGCTTGGTACAGCGTCGGATGTCGATGATGTCATGGAGGTGCGACGCGTTTCCGAGCGTGCGTACTGCCGGGGGGAGAGACGGCAGTCGCGCTCCTTCTTCAAAGCTATCTATCCTATTCTCTATAACATTTTTTAAATAAATTAAACAGAATTGGTCCCAGGACAGAGCCTTGGGGTACCCCACTTACCATTCCAGACCAGTACACGTTATTTATCACCACACATTGGATGCGCCCCTGTAGCTAGTTTTCTATCCAAGAACAAACCCTATGGTCCATGCCTACAGACCTTAGTTTGTAGATTAAGCATTTTTGAGGGACTGGAACAAATGCTTTTGCAAAATCCAGATACACCACATTCACAGACCTACCCCTATCTAGATGGCAGCTCACTTCCACGTAGAATGTTAACAAGTTGGTTTGGCAAAAACTACCTTTCATAAAACCGTGCTGATTACTACTAATGATACTGTTTTCATCAGTAACTTCTTGCATATAGTCCCTTATCATCCCCTACAATAGTTTACAGGAATATCTCTGCCCTTTTTTGAATGTTCAAATGTGCAAATGAAGTGGTGCTGCACTGTTAGTACTACTGTGCAATAACTATTAAATACAGTAAATAAATATTATGTGATCTGTTTACATATATATGAAAGCATAAGCAATTGCAGTGATTTTTCACATCTTCAACATATGTGAGCTAAATGTAAACGTTTTTTTTTATCTGAAGCCAAAAAAGATCTATGGCTATGTTTGTTTTTTGACTGCTTAGAGGTATGATTGCTGTTAATTGACTGCAAAATGTAGCAACAAGGTAAAAAGGAAAAAATCAGCGCAAAAATACTATATATATATATAGTCCTCTAAAAATGATATCACCCAAATTATTGTGACTATAAGTGAAATATGCTTAAAAATATTACTGTCAAATCCTCATAGTATCTCTAGTATACAAAAATATTGTTCAAAATATTAGTGCAAATATGTGCAAAAAACTATATAAATCATCAACAATTCAAATATGTGACAAGCTATCAACAATTCATATACGTGACAAACTCAATACAATAAGCATTTAAAATATTAAAACATTGGTGATCAATAAAAAGTCCCAAAAAAATGCAAAAAAGTGCAAAGAAATAAATGTCTGTATTCAACAAATTTTCAACAGAAGGTGTGCGCCAAGAAACACCCTGTGTGCTGCTTCCACCAATCACCCCAGACTGAGTCACCAGATGGAGTGGCTGGTAAAATTATAAACCAGTTATTAGGCCTTTTTCTATAAAGTATATCCAGTATGCAGGTTCATAATCCACTTTAAATGGTCATCCTTAGACAGGCAATCACATATAGTCAGGCAGGGATGTGTCATGTGTTAGGAGGAAAGATGAATCCGCATAGTGTAACTCCATAAAACACATAGACTTTTATTCAATAAAGGTTCATTTTTTTCAATAAAGTTTCAACACATTTAACAAGTGTCATCCTGACACTAATGGTTTCAGTATAAGTATTAAAATGCATTAAAAGTGATCAATTCAACACACTCCTCTATGTGGAGATCGTTCATCTCCGACTGCTATACTCCAAGCTGTGAGCCAGAATCAGACCCACGCAGTGTGTTAAACGTCCTAGTCCCGCCCTACTAGTTTCGTCATGTGATGTCCTCATGGAGCCATGTGATCTAAAATGGCTCCAATTCTTGCAGTGAGTGGATATACATTCATAATCGTTTTAAGTAATATAAATTGCTTCATAATGCTTCAAAAATAAAAAATATAAACAATATATAAAGTCAGTCTCTCTTGTACTTTTTTTGCCCACTACCTCTTGTGCTTAAAAATCTTCTGTATTTGATAACTGTGTCACTCAATCTCTACTGTGCTCTTAGAACTCTCACCTCCTTTTTACATGTGTCTCAGCATAAATCATAAATCCTTCACATGCATGGATCCCTCTATGGGTTTTCTCCACTAAGGGCCCTCTTTGTAGGAATTCCTTCTGTTATAGATCTGTAAGTGGGTGCCTTTTACTTTAAGGCACTCCTCTATTTTCCAGAGGTTTGTCTCACACAGGGTATGGAAACATGTGAAAAAAGGCTCCCATAGTGTAATAATGTTATAAACCTCTTAATATATTAGACTACAATTACTGCACTTACAAAAAAATCTCTTGTTACAAGCATATAATCACAAGAATCGGATAAACATGTCTTCAGGTCCCTTGTGTACTTCCGCTCACACCCTACACGTTACGTCACCAACACGTGACTTCCTCAGGGGATTTCTGTTTTTCTTTTTTAAATATTGGTACCACGTGAGCTTTTTCCCAAACATCTGGTACCACTCTTGTCAGCATGTTGTTCATAAAGATTAGGAATATTGGTCTGGCTATAACCTGACTGAGTTCTTTAACCACTTGCCATCTGCTCACATTGCTGCTACTGCGGCAATGTGGCTCGTTATCGTCCAGTGACGTAGACCTACGTCGCTGGACTCCGCCCCTTGTGGGCGGCGCGTGCACGCCGCCGGAGGCTCGCTCCCACTGTTTTCAGTCACAGCGGGAGTCGGGCCAGGGGAGGAGCGGCGGCGATCGCCGCTGCTCTTCCCCGATCATCGGGGAATCTAGTTTGGAGATCCGCCCGCTTGTGTAAACAGAGCGGGCAGATCTCCTCAGTGACAAGGAGTGACAGATTGCAGTGTTCAGCATAGCTGAACATGCAATCTGTCCTTGTGTCACTCAGTCATCTCCCCCCCCCACACGTTAGTAAGTAATAAAATTAACCCCTTCCCTGCCAGTGTCATTTTTACAGTAACAGTGCATATATATAGCACTGATTACTGCAGTAATGTCACTGGTACCCCCAAAAGTGTCAAAAATGTCAATCAAACCCTGTAAAGTTTAACGAACAATACAGTCATGGTTGTTATACCCCTCCTTTTGCTTTGTAAAAAGGTTATAGACCTATTATAATCATTGGGACTATACAGTAGGTACAGGTCAATTCTATATCACTGCATGGTGGTGCACTTTGAACTCACTTACTAGCAGGATTTGTTACATGTTTTTTGGTGAAGGGAAGAATCAATGTTGGAATTTAATAGATATTAAGGGATTACATGTTTGCAGCACTGGGAGTGTGGCATCACATCCCAGCAGGATTTCAGACTGAAACACGGGAACTCTTATTTTTATTTCTTCACCATCTGCTTTGAGTTTACCTTATTTGATACACAATGTGCGTTTATCTATTGCAATTATTTAATTAGTCCACTGTGAATCTTTTGGGTTATCACTTTATCTGTATTTCTAAGCACTACATTTACAGCAGTGCAACACTTTTTTAACATTGGTATATTTTACATTTAATTTTTCAAGGGAATCTCAGTTTCATATAAAGTAAACTTAATAGCTTTCACAAAGTATAGAATGACTTTATATTACTTTCCCTAGTAAATGCAAGGTTCACATGTTGTGAATACTGTATATACCTGTTCTTCGGGCTACTTCGAACTAATGAGTGCATATCTATTAATATGTAAATTACTAAACATATTTAATTTTATTCTATGCCTAATTTCTAAAGATATGCTTCTATAAAATAGCTTGCAACCAATGTAATAGCAATTAAAGTAAATCATTAATTCACATGGAAATTTTAGTATGGACTTAATTCAACTTCCAGAGTTAATTACAGCTCAAAATAGGTTTATCTTGTGATTTGAAATAACTAACAGGCAAAATGCCCCCATAAAAATAAACTTTAATATCAGTAGAATAACATCTCAGAACGTCATACTGCAAATCAGGTATATGAGTCTGGAGTTCTGTAAATGGTGAAAATGTATTATTAGTCACTGTGACCTTTTCCACATACAGAAGATTATCATCCAAGCTACAAGGAAAAGCAATGGAAATGACTCATTGTACATTTAACAAGTGACGGGAAAGGGAGAAATGGAAGTGAGTCGTTCAACCATGCAGCAGGTTGACCATTGTTAATTTTCAAAAAGCTGCATCATCAAATATCTTAGTATCCCACACATTTGTCCTTAGGTAGAGTGCATGAAGTTATTGGCTTACTGCACCAACGAGTTTTTGTGTTGGATGAAAGACTTTATGAAAGTTACTTTGGTCTTTGCATTGAAAGAGATCTTCTTTTAAGACCTAAAAGTTACAGAATAAACACATTTTTTTTAGGTCTTATATAATATATAATAGGACAAAGAGCAACTGGAATACTGCAGTAAGCCATGGCAAACAATTATAAATAATTGACAATTAGTGTAAATTAAACAGTGATACATTTGGAAATCTGATTGCCAGCAGAGAGTCTCCTGTACATGAGTCTTATTTGCAATAGGAATAGGAATTTGATATAGAAAAATCAGATTGTCTTTGCTGTCATGAAACTTAGCTATAATCAGGAGTGTGATAAATCTTTAAGAACCCTGAATTAAAAATGAGAAAATAAGTGACATAGGGACTAATGGAATGAACCACAGTACTTGGTATGGGACCAGGAATCTGACACTCTTAGATGTGTGCCAAATTAAGAGGATTCTGCAGGCATAATAACTCTCGCAGAGAGTACATTTTCAGCTTTGGTTGACTTTCCAAATCAATTCCAGTGTTGCTTCTTAATTATACAAGAGACAGACACACTTTCAAATCCTACATCTATTGTCTTTAAATAAATATGTCACTAACACGTTGAAGTAAGCCATTAACTACAACTACAACAGTAGACTAAAGTTTAGCAATTACAGCTAAAAAGAATGAAAAAAGTAAGAAAAGCACAAAAAATCTAAGATTTGCTATAATGTATAGTGCAAACCAGGATTTGCAACTAGTTGGGCCTTTTCACTGGAGGTGAACATTTTACCAAGTTACCTACTAAAGAAGCTGAGAATGTTCACACAATGAACTGTGTGAAGATTCACTTAAATTATCAAATCATGTGCAAAGAATTTTTATTTCACGTGTCTGGATAATTGAAGTGAATCTTCCCTCCCCACAATTTATTCTCAATGTCTTCAGGATGTCTATGTTTGTTTTCAAGGGTGGTTGCCCACTTGCCCTTCCCTTCCAAGTCTCCTCTGGGTTATCTTGTCCTTCACAGCAGCCGATCAGCTTGAATGCTGTAGTTTGGCACATTCTCAGAAATAGCCAAAGCATTAACAGAAACTGTCACTTGTCAGTATTCTGGAAGAAAGAGTACAGGGCTCAAGATTAAAACTTAAGCCTGGAATATCACGTATTGCCTAACTGCTCTGCCATAAGCAAAGTCTATTGCTCTTTTCATATACATAAAAGCAGCAGATTCTGCATTTTCCACAAACTGTCATTTTATTTTTATTTTTTTACAGTGCTGGGCCTGCTGGTTAATTGCAATATAGGTAAATTCTTTAAGGGTAGGAACTGATGTGATTGAATAGCATGTACAGGGCTGTGTAAAACTGACAGCACTATATAAATGACAAAGAGTTAGTGTGGCGTTCATTGTTCAGTTAGTATTATGACACCTGTTTAGCCTTAGTGCTGGGAAAATGTGAGTTTTATGGTTTTTGGTTTTCTTTTTAAAATTTTTTTTTTCTGTTTTTAAGATTTTTTTTAAAAAAAAATGTATTCTGTAAATGATTTATACTTATCGCTGAGTGTCCTGCTGCCAGCATACAGTTTAGCTGTTACATTTGTCTTGGGTTCCACCTAGTGGTAAAAGTGTCAATCCTACAATAAATACCAGAACTCGGTTATTAGTGTTTGAACCTGTAAGGTTTCCATCCTCCCATCATTGTTCACTCTAACAAGAAGCATCCTGGGAAGTTTAGGCTCCTTATTTCAAGAGCACATGTGAAGAATAAACAGTTATAAATTCCTGTCATTATCTTAGCACATGTCTACAGTAGAGAACTGCACCTGTGTGTTGTCTAAATTGCAGCATCGCTGGATCTGCTTGTACTCAGTATCTGCCACAAGTTCAGTAACAGAAAACACTATTGTTGTATTTGATGTATTGTTACTGTATGTTTCTATTTGTTCCCAGCTTGTTCCCAATGTCGCCTCATCCTGTTCATTCCAATAAAGCCTCAGAAGTTGTTAACACAGTCAGGTTTATTGATGGAGTGGAAGGTTTAGTTGTGTGCCAAATTGCACATAGGGTAACGTGTAGCGAGGACAGAACACTGGGATCTGATAGGCGGGACTGATGAGTGGAGAGAGGTTCCTTTGGGGCACAGAAATGCGATGTTGCACTCATTTATTTGTCTTAAGAAATCAATATTATTCCATCATTCAGTAAATGGATCCCTAAAAGGGAAAAGGACTGTGTTTTGATGGAGGTGGCCACAAGATGAAAAAAGCTTTTTTGGAAGATCTTATTGGACAAAAAATATACACCACTGTTTTGAAGATTGGCTATTCTTACATTTATTGCATTATTTATTTTGAGGACCTGTGAATGTTTCACTGAACTGAAGAGGTGATCACTTATATATTTGTTATACATTATCAAGGACTTATATATTGTGTTTGTATCCATCACTTCTTATGCACTTTATTTGTATATATGAGTGTAGCATCTCACAGTGCATTCCAATGGGAAATAAATTTAAAAGAGCCAAACCTGGCTGGCTTAGCCGTAATGTAAATAAACTTATTAGGGGAAAAAAAAATGGCCTTCAAGAAATATAAATCGGAGGGGAAGTTATTGGCTTTCCAGGTATACAAGGAATTAAATAGGAAATGTAAATCCAAAATCAAAATGGCTAAAATCAACTTCGAGAGACAAATAGCGGAGGATAGTAAAAAGAACATTAAGAAATTGTCTAAATATATCAACAGCAAAAAAACGAGGTCAGAACATCTTGCACACATAATTAACGATGATGGGAGGATGGTTACAGAGGACACGGATAAGGCAACTGTGCTTAATGCTTTCTTCTCCTCAGTCTTTACACAAGAAAAGTAGGGATACACTGACCATGACGGTTTGGTTAGCAGTACTTCACAGGACTTGCCACTATGGCTATCAGAGGGTGAAATAAGGGAAAGGCTAGATAAAATTAACACAAGTAAATCACCAAGCCCAAATGGCGTACATCCGTGAGTACTTAAAGAACTCAGTAAGGTTATATCGAGACCACTGTTCTTGATCTTTGGTGACAGTATTTTGACAGGAAATGTACCAAGGGACTGGAGAAAAGCTAACATGATACCGATATTCAAAAAAAGGCAGAGGCATGTCCCGGGAAATTATAGGCTGGTGAGCCTGGCGTCAATCGTATGTAAACTTTTGGAGGGGATGATAAGGGACTATATCCAAGAGTTTGCTAAAGAAAACAACATCATCAGCAGTAATCAGCATGGGTTTACAAAGTGGCGTTCTTGTCAAACCAATCTGTTAACATTCTACGAGGAGGTTAGTTGTGAGCTAGACAGTGGGAGACCTGTGGATGTGGTGTACCTAGATTTTGCTAAGGCGTTTGATACAGTTCCCCACAAACGCTTGATTTATAAATTAAGGGCGACGGGCATCGACCACAAGGTTTGCTCTTGGATACGGAACTGGTTAAAGGGGCGTGTTCAAAGGGTGGTAATAAACAACGCATACTCAGACTGGTCTGGGATTGTAAGTGGGGTCCTCCAAGGCTCAGTTCTGGGACCAATTTTGTTCAATTTATTCATAAGTAGCATTGAGGACAGGATCAGTAGCTCGATCTCAGTTTTTGCAGATGACACAAAATTGAGCAGGGCAATAACTTCACATCGTGAGGCAGAAATCTTGCAGAATGACCTGAACAAAATAACAGAGTGGGCAACTACATGGCAAATGAGGTTTAATGTGGATAAGTGCAAGGTATTGCACCTAGGGACCAATAACATAAAAGCAATATATAAGCTAGGGGGGGGGGGAACCTCTGGGGGTATCAAAAATGGAGAAACATCTGGGAGTCTTAGTGGAAGATAGATTAGGCAATAGCATGCAATGTCAAGCTGCAGCTGCCAAAGCTGGCAGAATTTTGGCATGCATAAGGAAGGGGATGTATTCCAGAGATAAAACTATAATCCTACCACTTTATAAAACTCTCGTCCAACCACATCTGGAGTATGCTGTCCAGTTCTGGTCGCCAGTCCTCAGAAGGGATGTATTGGAGCTTGAGAGAGTACAGAGAAGGGCAACAAAACTTATTAGGGGATTAGAGGACCTTAATTACGAAGAGCGTTTAGAAGCACTAGATTTATTCTCCCTGGAGATGCGTGAGAGTGGACATGATAGCGATTTACAAATACCTCAAAGGTGATCAGAGCATAGAAAAAAACGATTCAGTCGCAAGGAATGCATGAGGACACGAGGTCATACAATGCGTTTAGAGGATAAGAGATTTAACCACAGGCTACGCAGGGGTTTCTTTACTGTAAGGGCTACAAGACTGTGGAATTCCCTGCCACAAATGGTAGTAACTGCGGGGAGTATGGCTATTTTTAAAAGACTCTTGGACATACATCTCAAGGATCGAAACATTCAGGGGTATGAGAAATGAATACGTCCACACACACCTACACAGGTTGAACTGGATGGACTATTGTCTTTATTCAACCTCACCTACTATGTAACATTGGTGTGTGGAAATCCACGCACCGCAGTTAACAATGAAACCCATGTGTAGCGGAATTTGCGCCTAATACTACACAATTAAACCAGCGTGTAGAACCATGAATGCTGCTCTGATCAAACTCATGCATGCATTCTCGCCACTACTACTGGCGTGAATCCCATTCAGCAAGGCTCAGAGAACAATGCCTAAAAGGATTATACTACTGTTCCCATAGACGTAAAGCTATCTGCAGTGAAAGAACCATGCTGTTTCCACTATAGTGATCAGGCACAGTAGAAAGACATGACCATGTATCTCTTTATAAAGGCAGATAGATATCAAAATGATATTGACTTCACGGAGCAAAAATATCCCTGCCGAGCGAACAAATCTGCGCATTATACAAGGGCCCCCCACTGGTGGTCATATCCTTGCTGCTTGATACTTTAACTCCGCAACTCAATACACATAAATCTCTACCTGCAAACAGACCCCCGCATAGCGCATGGAGTGTTCGCTGGCTATGTAGAGCGAACACATCTGCACATCTAAAGAAAGGTTTTCACTGCCAGTAGTCTTTCCTAAATGCCGATTCGCCCGCACACGCTATAATGAGCATATTGCAAGCAAACTGACAACAGGAGCCATAATAACAAGCTAAATAAAACACATCCTGTAAAATGTCCACACTAGTCCTAATAAAACTTCCACAACAGTCCCTCCTCTTTGTCATATGCTCCCATGTGTCCCTTGATGAATCTTGATCTTTTTTTTCCCATATAAAAAGAACAGCTTTTCTCATACATAAAAACAATCAATTTAAAAAAGTTAAAAAGAAAGATAACGGAATCAGTGTGGACACATAGACTCAAAAGAAAACGAATGTTGACACGTGTGTTCCGTTCTTCCGGAGGTGACTCAGAGGGGGACATGAGGTTGTGGGTCGTATTGATCGTCGGTCGGTTTGGAATCCTCAGCTTCTGGTGCATGGGTTCGATTTCAGGAATTCTCGTCTCAGCAATAAGGATTTGGTCGTTTGCTCGGGCTTTGGTGACTCGATCGATCAGACAACAGGAAAATGTCACCACGGCATATAGAAAGAATAGAAAAAAAAAAACAACATAAGTATATTTACTCCGATTTCCTTCAACCAAGATCCAATGGAGAACAAGGAAATCCCCAAAACTTCCCAAAGCCTTAAAAGGATTCCAACCTTCACTAGCTATAGCTCTGGCTCTGCCTTGCAGGGAAGTAACCTTATCCATATGGGCCTGAACCTTGTCACTGGTATCTGCTATCCAGGTACATAAGTCTTCTCCTATGTATTCAGAGAAACCCCCCTTGGAAGCTAACAGATAATCAAATTACATCTTTTCCTGCAGTACAAGAGACTTCATTTGTCATTGTTCCTGAGTAATCTCCCATACTGCTTCAACGGTCTCAATCTCATCCTCAATCAATGAGAAATTGTTTAATCGCTTCATAAGTTCAATCCCCCACCCTGTCCAAGCTGGGAACCAAGTACAGGCCAGGTCGTGGTTGGAGAACAGTTCCCTGCTAGCTCTCCCTGACGCCCTTGCCTTCCTTCGCAACAGCAGGTCCTCATGATCGGCTGCAATGTAGGATGCCGGTACAAGCTTCACTAAAGCACATGAACCTCTCCCATTAGGGGGAATTACCTCATAAGTGGCAGAACTACGTAAGAAATAATATGGACCTGTCAGAATTGTACAGGAAGAATTTCTCTGACGGTCACGGGCACTTAGTAGTAACATAATAGATTGGGTGATTGCTCCCTCAGTCTGGACATCACATCCTTCTTTCCAGCAGATATAATCTGGTATATTGGTGTCATTAAAAAGACCAGGTTTTTCTTTGGTAAGATTGACTGTTATACCTTTCTCACAAGCGGTAGATCCTAAAACCTATTCCCTTTGCCAAAACTAAGGTTAAAGCACATCTGTGGATTACCTAATTGTCCCGATACCCACACTGGATTAGAAAGTGAAGAGCAGGAGCCAGAGCTGACGTTATAACTATAACTATTAGTTCTATAGATCAGTGTCTCCTGGTCGTCTTTGCAAGTTTCTCATATTTCTTTATACCAATAGGAATGTCGTATATAGCCTGAACTGCTGCCATTGCTGTGGTGGGGATTTAGAGAAAACCCAGCAATTGGTCCTGTTCACCATCTTAGCTAGTTGGAGATGCATTTTAACCGGTTGCCGACCGCCGCACGACTATATACTGCGGCGGTCAGCCCCGGCCAGGCAGAGTGACGTATCGGTACGTCACTCGCCTGTCACTGACTTGCGAGCCTATCGCGGGCGGGCGCGCGCCCGCCGAGGCGCGCGCCCGCCGCGGCTCGTTCACAGGCAAGTCAGTGCGTGTGACCGGCGGACTCGATGTCCGCCGGCCACACTACGATCGCTCCTGTGAAGGGAGAAAGACAGAGCAGCTTGTGTAAACAAGCTGCCTGTCAGTTCTCCCTGTGTAAAAGTGAAGATCTGACCGTTCTACTATGTAGAACGGTTGATCTTTGCTTTTACACCAATAGCCATGTCCCTACACAGTAGAAAGCACGCCCCTAGGACACACTTAACCCCTCCCTGTCCAATAAAGTTAACCCCTTCCCTGCCAGTGTCATTTTTGCAGTAACAGTGCATATGTATAGCACTGATTACTGCAGTAATGTCACTGGTAACCCCAAAAGTGTCAAAAATGTCAGTCAAGGGTCCGATCTGTCCGCCGCAATGTCGCAGTACCGAAAAAAAAATCGCAGATCGCCGCCATTATGCGTTAAAAAAAAAAACACCAAAAATGACAAAAATCTTTCTCTTTGTTAGTAAACGCGATAACTTTTGCGCAAACCAATCAAAATACGCTTTTTGCGATTTTTTTTTACCAAACATAGGTAGCATAAAACAAATTGGCCGAAAAATGTTAAAAAATTTTGATTTTTACTTTTTTTTTTGGGGAATTTCATATAAAAAAATGTGAAAAATATTGTTATTTTTGCAAAATTTACGCTCTTTTTTTGTTTATAGCGCGTGATCAAAAAATCGCACAGATGATCAAATACCACCAAAAGAAAGCTCTGTTTGTGGGAAAAAAAGGACGTCAAATTCGTTTAGGTACAGCGTCGCACGACCGCGCAATTGTCCGTTAAAGTCACGCAGTAAAAAATCGCAAAAAAACCCCTGGTCCTTTAGCAGCCAAATCCTCCGGGGCTTAAGTGGTTAAACAATAGGCTGGGATGCTTTTCATTGTTACCCTCGGTAAAATACACTAAGCTAAGAATATAAATAAAACCGATACTCCTCATTCTTTGATGTAATTGAGCAGCATCTTGCAGTGGCTGGCGTGCACCCAGTTTTTGCATCCCTCAAGCTTTAAGGAAGTCGGCATTGTCAGTTGAACATGAAATGGCCTGTTGTATCTCGGTTCTAATCATGTCCTTTGATGTTTCCTCACAATTACCCAGTCAGCTGGTTGAATAGAATGTACACCGGTTATTGTGTCAGGGTCCGGGAGAGACTCCCGAACCCTATGATGGACCTTTTGAAGCTCCCTTTGCAGGGACTGTACATGCCCCATCAGCTGAGAATGTAAAGATATCAGCTGCTGAGAAAAGTACAATCCAGTCTTTGGTTTACTCCCAAACAAAACCTCTTGCGTGATAACCCATGGGGCTGTCTAGGGGCATTCCTGATGGAGTAGAGAGCCATTGGGAGACATTCAGGCCATGGTTTTCCAGTATCAGCCATCATTTTTGAGATTCTGTTCTTAATGATCCCATTTAGCCAATCAACCTTACCACTACTTTGGGGATGATAAGGGATACGTAATCCTTAGTTGATGTGAAGAGCCTTACATACCTCTGCAAAGATCTGACCGGTGAAGTGGGAGCCACAGTTCGACTCGATCGTTTCAGGTAGACCCCAGCGACACGCTATATAAGACAGAATCTTTTTTGCGGTGTTGGTGGCTATGGCTTTGCTAATAGGCCATGCCTCCGGCCAACCGGAAAACATATTCACACAGACCAAACCATGCTTGTGCGGCCCACTCTTTGGCAATGTTTTGAAATCTATTTGTATGTGCTGAAAGGGATATTCCGGTTTGGGCGAATGCCATTTTTTTACAGCCACGGTCTTACCTGAGTTGTGCAGTGTACAAACCAGGCAGGTAGCGGTAAAGTTAGCGGCTACGGTAGTGAATCCAGAGGCAATCCAATGTTCCTCCAGCTGTGTGCACATAACTGACTAATGACCTGGATAATGAGCCGAATGTGCTATCATTGTAAAAAGTGATCTTGGTAAACACCATTCACAACCAAGATGTCATCTGAACCCTGTGTAGCTCCCAAATCCATCCATTTCCACCTGTGACTGCAGTTTCTTAAACTCTTCTAGAGACACATCAGAGGAGATGGTCAGCATCAGGGTCTTCATCACAGGGCTCAGAGCACCTTCCTTACCAGCTCTATCCACCAAGGTTTTCCCATTGGCCTCCATAGTCTTATCAGTACTATGGGCCTTCACTTTCAGAATGGCTATCTCGTGTGGCAGGCAGAAGGCCATGAACAACCTATCAATCAACTCTGCATGTTTCACCGGCTTCCCCAAACTAGTCAAGAACCCTCTTGTCTTCCAGATACCATCAAAATCATGTGCCACCCCAAAAGCATACCTCGAGTCTGTATAGATGTTGATCCTCTGATCTTTTTGGATCTCACAGGCTCTTGCTAGTGCCCACAGCTCAGCTTCTTGTGCAGACATATGGGAACTCAATAAACCCTTCTCCACAACTTCATTGACTGTAGTCACTGCATAACCTGTGTATGGCTTACCATCCAGGGTGAAATACCTGGAACCATCGACAAAAAGGTTCTTAGCGTCTGGGATGGGAGTCTCCTTCACCGGACTGACAGCTGCTGATTACCATTCCATCAAAGAAAGAAAGTCATGTTGCTCCTCAGTGTGTTGTCCTACTAAGTTAGAAAATTGGTTATAGGTTGAGAGATTAGTACTGTTAGTCTGAAAGTTTTGAAAATTGTCATGTGCCACACCATTATCTCCCTCCCTCTCTTCCTCCTCAATACCAGGAAGAAGAAATGCTGGGTTCAAAATGATGCGACGTCTTAGAGTCAGGTTAGTATGTGTTAGGAGAGCCACTTTGTACTTAGTCAATCTGGCAGCAGAAAGGCGTTTTGTCTGGGCTTGATTTAGGATCTCCTGCACCAAATAGGGAGTATGGAGGGTCAATGGAGAGTCACCTACTCTCTGTAACAATACAGCACAGGTGTACACATCCCGGTGAGCCTCGGATGACTGGATCTAGGGTAGTTGACAGGTACATGATGGGTTGGTACATGAACCTGTGTAGTTGGGTCAATACTCCAGTTCCATGGCCCTTGCCTTCATGGCAAAAAAGATAAAAGGGGAAGGTCATAGTTGGGCAGACCTAAAGCAGGTGCTTTGGAGAGTTCCTGGGTCAAATCTTGTAGGATTAACCAGTTGTCAATAGACAACTTAAAAGGTGTTTGTGGTATTAATTCGTAAAGGGGTCCCAATTTGGATAATATATATAGGACCCAGTCTCTGCAGTAATTGGCAAGTCCTAGAATGGCTCTCAATTGCAGAGTTCCAAGGTCTCTGGATGTCTTTCAAGGTCTCTACTCTCTGGGTGGTTAGATGTCAGGTACCCTAAGATATGCAATGTCCTAAAAAGATTACCTTCTCCTTGCAGCCTAGCCTACAATGGAGAGGTTCAGTTGTTTGCAAAGACAGTTTCTACCTACCAACCTACGGTTGGTGTTATTTCTCCCGAGAAGGGAACCTTGCCTCTAAGACCTTTGGATATCAAAATGGTTTTGGCTGCACGGTGTCAATGAGGCAAGGTTCCCTTCTCGGGAGAAATATTTTAGTTCCTCGATAAACAAGTCGATGTGGGCTGACACCGGTTTACTATCGTTCTATAATGAATCATAGCTGTTGCTAGCTATTCCTACAACTGGAGTTTCTGGATCGTTTGGTATAATTGGCCACTTACCCTCTGGACCAGCTCATTTGCCCGGGCAATTGAGTGTTATATGGCCTGTCTTTCCACATCCCCTGCGATTTCCTGCATTGGGTGATTTCTCTTAACCCTCGACTCGTTCACTCGCCTGTTCGTTCTGGGATTCGCTCTGGGTAAGGGGTTTAAGAAACAAAAACCTTGTCTTCCTCTGATCCACCTTTCTCTCTATAGGGGAAACAGTGGATAGGATGGCGGGCGTAGACATCTCATTGAATTCGGGCCTGGCTAATAAAAAACGCTCTCAAATTTTTTTATGGATCCCTCAATCCATACGGTTTTTATTTCCATTCAAATTTCCCCTTAACTCACACAACTCCCAGTTTGAAAAGAGCGCATAGTTAGCAGAAGAGTGGGGAGAGGCTTCAGATGTTACAGGTGGTGACTGAGGAAGGAGACAGTGTGAGGAGATGAATTATTAGTAGAACCAATGTTTGTGCTGTTAGATGAAGAAGCTGGAGAAAGAGGAGTAGCGATAGTGGAATCATCGATAATAGGAGTTTCAGTAAAGACAGTGGTAGTTACATTATTAGCTGATCCGGCTTATCTCAGCAAAGTTAGCCCAGAAAGAGCTTCCTCCGATTCCCTTACCGGATCACCAGACTCTGCTATCTCCTCGGGCCAAGTATACTGTACATAATGCAGTTCTTCCGGGTTGAAACCACCTTCTGTACACCTTGGCAATTTACCATTATAGACCTTTGAAGCCACAATTGTGCTATATCCAATGTCTTTGTTGCCTGGATCCTGGTTCTAAACTCGGTGAGGAGTTTCTCCCATCTCCAGGTATCAAAGCTACCTTCCAAGGAAATGCACCAAGCTGTTCTCTTGGACCATTTGTGCCACTTTTAAGGGGTCTCATGGCCCGAGCCCCAAACCCAGACCTCATGTACTGCAAAGCTGTTTGGCGGGGGGGGGGGGGCTTTTTTTCCCTCCCTAACATGGATGGCCCATTGCCCATGACAACTCAAATCATCTTTTAATACAGTGGCCCTGCATCAAGGGGCACCCCTGCACCAACCTTTTAGGAGCAGTACAGCCCAATGACTATTTTTATGGTCCTGGCTTGCTTCCGGACTCTGATTATTTTACACGGCCACACGCCGGTCAGCTAGAAACTACAACCCGGTGGTATGTTTACAGCTATACAGCACCTTAGTGACCACACATGGGAGGGTTTAGAATCTACTCCTTCACATTGTATGTTAAAACAGACGTGTGGCAATCTCCCATTTTACTCAGTCTGGCCTAAAGTACACACATTCGATTTAACCTACTCCGTGTTGCCAAACAACTCAGAGAGTACCATTAAATCCTTCCCTATGAAAACCTTTGTGACTTCTATCTATTCCTAGATGTAACAACAACTATTGGGATTCCGGTTACCGTCTACTCACAGAATGTACAATGTCTCTACCCAAAACCCAAATTCCTGCACAGAAAGTACTATTTCCACAAACTAGCCACAAATCAGCACAAAACTACAATGATTCTACCCGAAAACTGAATCTAGTGCAAAAATGGATTAGTTACACTCAACACTGAATTTCACCGCACAAAAAGAAAAGAGTTATACAAAAAAGAAAAAAAAAACATAAAAGGCTATACAAAAACTAAAAGAACTACATTCGACAAACAAAAATTGAACACAAAAACAGATAGGTTTCACTAAACACTGAAATTTAATTAAAAACTGCCACAAACCAATATTATTTTCCACCCAGAAATGGAACAATTTTCACTCAGTCACAGCCTAACAATAGAATAGTTCTACCCGGTATACTACTATACCACCAAAATCTACATGGACCGATATTCTATTATTAGAAAACTAACATTGCTCCATACAAAACCCACTTCACAGTAAAACACTTACAAAAACCTTTAACATATACTGCAGCCCCGTACAAAAAAAAACCCTTTAGGCTATATTGACTGGGAACCTACAGAGGACAACAGTATAGGTTTTTCCCCCAATCAATACACCCAATTACAAATATTAAAAACACTAAATAAACCTTGTACTTATACAAAAAGAGGAGAACCAAAATACGTTTATTTTGCTGAGCGGAGTTTACCTCACTGTTGCTTATGGTTAGAGACGGAGTCTTCAAACAAGACCTTTAAGATGAGATAGTGAGTTCAAATTGAGGAAAGAAAAGGTGCATTCTTTCACTGCAGTGGGAGGATACAGTTTTCCAAAAGCTCAGTTTGAAGGGAACTGGGCAAAAGCAGAAGAATATCGTCTAGCTAACAAGCATTAGGCTAACTAATTTATAGTAATGAATAAGACATAGGCGTGTTCTAGGTTGTAATCTAGGTGTGATCGAATAATCAGTCCAATCAGTGTCCATATCTTCTTATGGTAAATTAACAGTTAAATGGGCATTAACATCATGTGACTGACACAAAAAGGGAACTAGCAGCAGTCCTCCATGACAGTTGTTGTTTCAAACTGGTTCTGACCACAAATGTCTATTCTTTGATGAAACAGGAAGGTAGGTGGTTGGCTTTCATCAGGCGGTGAGTGTCATCAGAGGCTCAAAATTAGTTTCCTACAGTTAACAGAAAAGTGTACATTAGCTCTTAAAATGAGATGACAGTGAAAAAGCAAAAGTAACAGTATATATATGTGTATATAGAGAACAAATCTATCAGACCCCTATATATATTTACTCATTACACAGCTGACAGAGAAAACATATCTTGGTCTCAGGGCAACAAAAAATTTCAAAAGCTGAAAAAAAGTTTGTCTTACCAAACAGCCGGCCTTTTTGTTGTATTGGACCTGAATTGGTCTCCCCCTCTCAGTGAGCTGTAAAGGAAACTCCATCGGCTCCTTAAACTTCCTGGCTCGCCAACTTGGATCTTAATATACGCTTGATGCGCAAAAAAACTCTGTTGCGCTAATAAGTGCACTTTTGGTTATTAATATACGCCAAGTGCAATTAATCCCGTTGTGCTAAAAAGCACAGTTCTCAGCTCTTTTGTATAAGGTAATGGAGCGCGCTCAGCAATACCCAGTAATACAGACACAATGGCTGTTATCACATTGGATGCTCGAGAATGCTGCCTAAAGCATTGAGGTCTGTTTATGTATGAGACAACACAGGGATAAAAGCAGGAAGTGATGTTGGTGTCGGCGCTACCACAGTATTAAAAATGTGAAGGTAAAAGATGTGTATACTGTGTGTTTTTAGTGAGCATAAAACTGTAAAACCGGTAGATATTTCATCCATAAAATCATAAAAAGTGCATATAGTGCGTTTGATAAAACCATATAGTGTCACCACTTAAATATGCAAAGTGCTTAGTGCTGTTTATACAAACATGTGCCAATGCACCAGGTGCTCAGTTATATGCCGTTATGCGAGAGAACTAGCGCCTGTGGATCCCCACTAGGTGCAAATGCTTACCGCACACTGAGCAGGTAGCTCGGTTCCCATCAAATGCTGCAATACAAAATAGCCTCCATTGCGTAGTATACAGTATTTGAGTTGAACCAAATACTACATCCACTCACAGTTAGTGAGTTTACTTTCAGCGTGCAGGGTCCGCCGGGCTGTGCTGCTTCTGCGTTCCACCAGTCTGAACCACCGCTACCGGAAGTGACGTACTGACGTAATAAGCCACGCCTACGTGTTTCATCACTACGACGTCATCTGGAGCATGCCATCTAGCGCTACTCCCGGTCTTTTTATAGGCTGAGCTGTCGCCATGTTAGTACACCCTTGGGGGCCGAATCGGCGGCCATGTTTTTACACCTTCTGTGTAGTTAGCCAATGGTGTGCAGCCTTAAAAATGAGTCATCATGTGAACTCCCATTGTTGTGTTTGCCGTACAAATAGATACATTCATATTTATTAACAACAACATAAAAATTATACGGCTAAACATAAATTTTATGAAAAATTATAAAAAGAAATGATACCGTGGTGAATGTTTAAGAGCTTTAATAAAATTACAGTGCGATATCAGTGCGAGATAGTGATGTGCCCAATTTGGGCTGTGAATTAGAAGTATTAGTGCTGATAAAAAGTGGCGATATTGGTATCCAAGGGGACACTAGATCTCATTGCTTAGTGATCAGTGATGAATAGTAGTTTGGGACCGACCGTGATCTGTGCAAAATCGCTTTTTGGATTATGTGCCCCATACATAGACCAATAAAAATCGATAGAAAAAATAGTAATCATTGAAACCATTGAAAATCACTGAGGATATTGTTGGTTCCAAAATGGATAATTGGGTGAGATAATTTAAGAACAAAAATTAAATTCCAAAAAATATAAAAATAAAAATTAAAATTAATATAAAATCGAATGTTAATATGCCATCCTATTTAAAATTAAAATTAGGTGGCTAAGACAAGACCCCAGGTCATAGATGAATATATGAATATATAAGAGAGTTGGGGACATAAGCTTCAGGGGTTAGGGTCCCATGTATCAGAGGAGGAGCTTGGAAGAACAAATGTTTTTGTGGGTATTTTCCCAAAAACTTTTTCACTCCCAGGATCCCACAGGCATGGTTTTTTATGTCATAGACAAGATAAAGAACGATTGGAGAGGCAGTAACAAAAGAATAAGCGTCTCCAGAAATGAAACCAAGTGGATATATCTGATGCAGACCCTCCAACCGAAAGGCTTGAATATAGACGTTTACTTGAATTGCTTCATCACAGATTTTTAATAATTATTAGTTTTTTAATAATAATTATTAATATTTTAATATTTTTTATCTTTTGTCTCAGTCTTTTTACAATAAGTCCTTTTATATAAAGTCTACCAAGGTTTTTTCCCTGTTTTTTTCCCTATTTTTACATAAGTATACAATTTTATACAGTTTTTACATCACCCCCCTGAGGTGTATATATATCCCCATCTCAAAGTTTTTGAAAAGTGTTTTGGAAAAAGTTTTTTGGAAAATACCCACAAAAACATTTGTTCTTCCAAGCTCCTCCTCTGATACATGGGACCCTAACCCCTGAAGCTAATGTCCCCAACTCTCTTATATATTCATATATTCATCTATGACCTGGGGTCTTGTCTTAGCCACCTAATTTTAATTTTAAATAGGATGGCATATTAACATTAAATTTTATATTAATTTTAATTTTATATTTTTATTTTTATATTATTTGGAATTTAATTTTTGTTCTTAAATTATCTCACCCAATTATCCATTTTGGAACCAACAATATCCTCAGTGATTTTCAATGGTTTCAATGATTACTATTTTTTCTATCCATTTTTATTGGTCTATGTATGGGGCACATAATCCAAGAAGCGATTTTGCATGGATCACGGTCGGTCCCAAACTACTATTCATCACTGATCACTAAGGAATGAGATCTAGTGTCCACTTGGATAGCAATATCGCCACTTTTTATCAGCATTAATACTTCTAATTCACAGCCCAAATTGGGCACATCACTATCTCGCACTGATATCGCACTGTAATTTTATTAAAGCTCTTAAACATTCACCACGGTATCATTTCTTTTTATAATTTTTCATATAATTTATGTTTAGCCGTATATTTTTAATGTTGTTGATAATAAATATGAATGTATCTATTTGTACGGCAAACACAACAATGGGAGTTCACATGATGACTCATTTTTAAGGCTGCACACCATTGGCTAACTACACAGAAGGTGTACAAACATGGCCGCCGATTCGGCCCCCAAGGGTGTACTAACATGGCGACAGCTCAGCCTATAAAAAGACCGGGAGTAGCGCTAGATGGCACGCTCCAGATGACGTCGTAGTGATGAAACACGTAGGGCGTGGCTTATTACGTCAGTACGTCACTTCCGGTAGCGGTGGTTCAGACTGGTGGAACGCAGAAGCAGCACAGCCCGGCGGACCCTGCACGCTGAAAGTAAACTCACTAACTGTGAGTGGATGTAGTATTTGCTTCAACTCAAATACTGTTGCAGCATTTGATGGGAACCGAGCTACCTGATACAAGTGTGCGGTAAGCATTTGCACCTATTTGGGATCCAGAGGCGCTAGTTCTCTCACATAACGGCATACAACTGAGCACCTGGTGCATTGGCACATGTTTGTATAAACAGCACTAAGCACTTTGCATATTTAAGTGGTGACACTATATGGTTTTATCAAACGCACTATAGTTTTATGCTCACTAAAAACGCACAGTATACACATCTTTTACCTTCACATTTTTAATACGGTGGTACCGCCGACACCAACATTTTTGCACCTTATCACTTACACACTACCTCAGAGGTAGGTTGGCGGCAGCTTACACCACCAATCTAAAATAGTCCAATAAATGTACTAAAGCTCCATAGCGTTGGTATTAATCTCACCTCCTATAGCAGGAAGTGATGGCTATACAACATTAGCCAATCAGTTCCAAATGTATAGTCACATGACATAAGTTACTCACATAGAATCAGCAAATGACACACCTGTATACCATTAAATATACAATAGAAAGGGGGAATCCACGATAGTGAATGAGCAGAACAGCTCACACGGCCTCCCACCATTGGTGTGTGGAAATCTCCACACAGCAGTTAACAATGAAACCCATGTGTAGCAGAATTCACGCCTAGCACGACACAATGAAACCAGAGTGTAGAACAGTGAATGCTGCTCTGATCAAACTCGGGCATGCCTTCCCACCACTACTACTGGCATGAATCCCACTCAGCAAGGCTCAGAGAACAATGCCTAATAGGATTATACTACTGTTCCCATTGACGTGAAGCTATCTGCAGGGAAAGAGCCATGCTGTATCCACTATGGTAATCATGCACAGTAGAAAGACATGAGCGTGTATCCCTTCATAAATGCAGATAGATATCAAAACAATATTAACTTCACAGAGCAAACATATCCCCGCCGAGCGAACAAATCTGCACATTATACAGGGGCCCCCGCTGGTGGTCATATCTTTGCTGCTTGATCCTTGAACTCCGCACCGCAATACACATAGATCTCTACCGGAAAACAGACCCCCGCATAGCGCATTGAGTGTTCACCGGCAGAGATGTCTATGTAGAGAGAACGCGTCAACACATCTAAAAGGAAGGTTTTCACTGCTGGCAGTCTTTCCTCAGTGGCAGTTCGCCCGCACACGCTCTAATGAGCGTGTTGCAAGCAAACCGACAACAGGAGCCATAATGACAAGCTAAATAAAACACATCCTGAAAAATGTCCAACTAGTCCTAATAAAATTTCCACAAAACCCCTCACTGCCTACAGTTGATGCCAAAGAGAGACCTTATTTAGAAGTCCATCAGCCATTCACTGTTAACATTCTAAAAGAGACAGCTTTGCATGCACCACCTTACAGAAGGTTCCATCCACGGCTCTCACCTTGGTACCCTCCCCCCACCCATTCACAGCGCTCACTGCATCTAGCTCTCTGTATCTAGCCCCCTCTCCCCTACCATCTTTAACAGCTCTCACCACAGCACCTAGTGTCACCCCCAACGCACAGCTCTCACCTCTGCTCCCAGCCCCCAACCATCTACAGTTCTCACCACTTCACCCAGCCCCCACCCATCTACAGTTCTCACCACTTCACCCAGCCCACACCTATCTACAGATAGCCTCCTTTCCTTCTATCCACAATTCCCTCCCTATGCGCAGCATTCTACATCCACAGCTCTCACCTTCAGCACTGCACACTCCAAAACCCTTCTCTGGCGCATCACATGTCCTACTTACAGCAGCTGACATTGTTCTACTGTACTTTATTCAACCACACAGTACAGCACACTCCCTGCACTGCCTCCCTTACACAATGGCAGTGTGGAATGATCCATGGTCTGCAAGCAGTGTTAGCAACCGGGGCACAAGTTCATACATGCAGGGCATGTATCATGAGTGTCAGGGAAGCTCTGCAGATAGGTGGTTCCGCAGCACTTGGCCCCACACAGCCTGTGGGGGGGGGGGGGGATAACACTGAAATCTAGATCTGATCTTGTTCCAGATCTGTGTAGCAATCTAGCATTAAACAGCCCCACACTTTGCCTTTGTAGGTGTTTCCTGCAACAAACACTGGACTCTGCTGGTTTCTCTCCTTGTGACTGGTGACTGGTCTTTAATCTGCCCTCTCCTCTTTCTGCAGGCAGCCTACTGGCTCCCACCCAGAGCATTTTCCTCAGTGATGATGTCACCACTACTATTATATTTTGTATATGTTATAATAGCTAATTTTATTTTATTCATGATAATATAGATTCACTATATAATTATTGCATTTGCAAACTGATTTTTTTTATCTAAAGTATATCTATGGCTATTGAAAAATAAAAATAAATAGATTGGCGCTTTAGCAAAAAAAAGTAAAAAAAAACACATAAAATGCAACTGATATATAAAAAATCAAATCAATGTGAACACATGATGATATATAAAAAATTGGTGCAAATCATGCTAAAAATAACAAAAGTGAAGAATTAAACCCACGTGTGACAAACAATACACAGAAGTGAAAAACAGATACTAAAATAAAATGTATAGAATAAATATCATAATTCAAAAGTCCATATATAATGTGAATCAAACTTGTGCAAAAAACAGGAAAACATTTTTATGTTAAAGGACATGAGAATCGTGGATAGTAATGTCCAGTGATGAAGGTGTCACCAGTGTAGAATCACAGCAAAAATGTATCGGTTGAGCTAGATGGATTTGTGACTTTTTTCAACCTATGTAACAATGTAACTATATGTTACTGAATGGAAACACAGCAGCTGCACAGACACAGCTGTATGTCCAAATTTCACCAGTGTGCAGGGTTGGGTGCATATTGTTTTGCCTGCAAATTCTAAACATATAAGCTATACAATTGCTGCTGTCACAATATAGCCTCGTATATACCACTATTTTTTTTTTTTTTCGTTCAACACAGCTCAGAACATCTGATGTTAGTACAGCGATTTCTCCTGTCGAGCTATTGTGTTCTGACAGGGGTACGGCCCCCCGCCAGAACACTCTGGTCAGCACTCTAAGCCATTGGCTGATCAGGAGCCGGTAGGCAGACCTTTTTCGGTCATGGGCCATTCAGCCGGCTTCTGTTGGACCTGCTGCCATACACACAGGCCGAATGTCAGCCGGTTTCTATAAAACTGCACAATGCCAGCCGACATTCGGCCAATGTGTACTAGGCTTATGTTAAAATTGAACTGCATCTGTACAATCCCTTCTCTTGCATTGAAATTGTTATGATTTCACTGCACTCTGTGAGCTTCTCACAATGTGCTTTAGAAGCTTCGCTAACTCAGAGCCCGCTACATTTCCTGGCCTGAGGACATCCAACATCAACTAGCACTTTTCGCCTCAGCCTTACTGTCCCTTGCCCACCCTTTTTCATTCATTGAATTTCAGTTCTTTCAATTATGGAGCCTCTAAATCAAATGTGGATGTTACCTAGGGTGGTCTGCAAGAAAATACAAAATGTCCAGGAATACCCACTCCCTCAGACTAGAATTCACCCATCAAGGCATTTTGATATTTGCATATCACTCATGAACCAGCCCACAGCTTCCATCAGAACTGAGGGCTCCTGAGAAATTACAGAGGCAGGGTGCTGAGATGTTTATAGGAAGCTATGTACAGCACTCTGCTGACTTCTCCACTCAGCCATGAAGCCATACACAAAAGTCCAGAAACCCAGTGATTATGTCATCGGGTAATGAGAAAGGGAAGATTTTTTTGTTGTTGTTTTTCATGTAATTAGCATTATGATGAGAAGAAAAGGAGGAACTAGGGAAGGCAAAATATCAGCAGATTAAACTTCAGCTTGAGGTCGGGCTCACATATGTGGTTCATGCCTGGGGTCCGGTGCATGTCTGTTCACTGGTTCAGGTGTCATTCAGGTCTGAATATTTGCCTTAATTGGCACCTGAATCAGACCCAAACACGCACAGGGCCCTCATGCAATACACTCCATGGCCGTCCTCTACCTGTGTGAACCGACTTCATTGAGAGACGGTCACACTCGCCTGTCATGCGACTTAAATGCGGGGAAACCCGTATCTAATTCGCACATATGTGAACTCAATCCTAAAGTGATTCCAAAGGCAGAAGGTTTTTTTATCTTAATTTATTCTATGCCTTAACATAAAAAAAACTTTGTGGGAGCCCCATGTTGATCCAGCGATGTGCATGGGAGCAGCGGTTCTCCGAGGTCTCCTCATTGGTTCACACAGCAGTGGGAGTTATTGTTTATCACTGTCAATCACAGTCAATGAGTAGAGAGTGGGGGTGGGGCCGAGTCATGCTCTGTGTGTGAATGGACAATGTTCATTCATAGGAGCGCAGCTTGTGAGTGAGCTTACTTGAGTACCCCATAGCAAGAAATGGATGGGGGCTGCTCTGTGCAAAACAATTGCACAGAGCAAGTAAGTATAACATGTTTGTTTTTAAAAAAAAACAATTACAACCTTTAGAATCACTTTAAGAGCCGGTTCACACTGAGGCGACATGACTTCGGGGGCGACCTGTGAAGTCGCGTGCACCGCTGTGCACCGCGACTTCGGCGCGACTTGCAGGGACTTCACATAATGGAAGTCTATGCAAGTCGCTCCGAGGTCGCCCCAAAGTAGTACAGGACCCTTTTTCTAAGTCGGGCTCACAAGTCGCAGCAGTGTGAATGGGCTCTAAATTGTTCAACTTCTGCAGAATATTTTCGCAAACTCTTTTGAAAACACTGCAGTTAGGAAAAAATCTGTTGTCTCTCTAAGTTGCATTGTGTGAACTTCACAACATTATGAGACAATTTTTATAGGTTGACCTTGTTGTGTTTGAAAAGCTTTGCAGTGAGCAAATCTTTAGTTCTGTCTTCTTTCAATTATAAAAGTGTCATTCATATAGTTACTGGTATCATAATGTGTTGAAATGTAGGACATCAGTGGACAGTTGTTGCAAGCTGACATTTTGTGTGTTCAAAGTGTCGCAGTGAGCAGAATAATTTATTGTCCTTTGATAAAAATAAGTCCAGTTTTATTTCATACAATTACTGGTGTCACATTGCATTGTTGAATTGTGTAACATATCCAAACTATTGCGGCAGACAGACTTGTTTTGTTTTATGGTGCCGTAAGCCAAATATATTGTTAAGGCTCCATACAAATCTACTCCTAAAATTGGTATTTTATAAAGTCCTGTTGTCACATGTAGGCTGATTTACTAATTGAGTTGATATTCGCTATTAAAAAAAATTGTGTGAATATTTTCTTAAATCATCCCATCAGGCGAAAAGCATCTTTACATGATCAAAGTGAACAGCAATTAACTTTCTACCTAATTGGATAATTGAAATAAATTGTAATATTATCCTATAGTAATATATTGTAACATTGCTCAGTATTACTTTTTGTAATTTTCTACACCGATTTTACTGAAATGCTTGAATTTAATTCTATTAAACTGCAGACATGTCATCCAGAAAGAAAGGCAGCAATTGGCTGAAAGCGCTGATTGGAAGACGGTTGGCTGCTGGTTTTCCAGTATGCTCGTCCAACCGGCTGGCTTCTGTAGGACTGGCTGCGATACACACACACGAGCCGAATGTCGACCTTCAGCCTATATGTATGGGGCTTTAGCCTGTGCAATACCTATCCCTTACGGCCTATTTAATCACCATTCATTGTTTACTCACCAAGTTTCTACTGGAAGAGTCAAGCCCTGTACACACAGGCCAAATGCTGGGCAACATCAGCCAGTTCAATAAAAACATTTGGCCCCTGTGTATGGCAGCCAGTCCAAGCATGAGCATGCTGAAAAACCAGCAGCTGACCGGTTCCCGATCAGCGCTCTTAGCAGACTTGTATAAAGTACTCGAAATTTCTACTTGAGTAAAAGTACAAGTGCTCGATCAAAAAATTACTTGAGTAGAAGTGGAAGTGCTCGCAGAAAAAGTTACTTAAGTAGAAGTACTAAAGTATTCAACATTTTTTTTACTTAAGTATTGCAAGTAGTTTTTTCAAAAAATTTGCTACTTAAGTACTAAGAGTAAAAAGTACCAGTAGTTTTGAAAAAAAAATTCTACTCAAGTACTGAAAGTAGAAGTACAAGTACTGTGTTATGTAGTTATTAAAGAAAGAAGTCAAAAGTTTGAACATCATATTGTTTTTTATTATTTCAAATGATTTATTCAAATGATTAACCTGTGTTTGTTAGTAGTTTCTTGATGCACTTTAAGCGCTGTAGCACCATTTATTTGTTTGTTTCATATTTTCTTTTTATTGGAAAGATTTGGTATAGCAGCTTTTATTACACACAGCCTTTATTTTCGTATGCGCTGATTTACAAATGACATTATACACATTTTTTTGAGCTTTATGCAACCTGCCATCTACTGTTCTGGCAGTGGTAATTTTTTTAAAAGTAACGAGTAACTATGCAGCACAAAAAAAAAATACTTGAGTAGAAGTATCGAAATCATCGAAAAAATGTAGTGAAGTAAAAGTAGAAGTAGGAGAAAAAAATTCTACTCTAGGAAAGTACAGATACCGCATTTCGGTACTTAAGTACAGTACTTAAGTAGTTCTACTTCGTTACTATACATCTCTGGCTCTTAGCCATTGGCTGAGAGCGCTGATGGGAGTGTTCTGGTGGGAACATGTGAGGACACATGTCAGAACACAACAGCGAATCAGAGGAGATCACTGTACTTATGTCAGATTGTTAGTATAGCGGCTCCGACCGCTGGGGCTGACAGTTTTTTTTTCCGTTCAACCCATAGCATGTGCCAGACTTAAGGTTAGATTTACGCATGCATCTAAATCCTCTCAAGAGTGATCCGTATTCGATTGACAGGCAGTGAGGAGGCAATGTAATGCTTCCAGTACCAGCCAGACTATGAACTCCCACCGTTGCCGCTGCCAAATGGTGACAGAAAATCATACCCATCGGGATGATCGTACAGGCAAAATAACATTTTCCCAATAGAAACTGCAATTTCCAATGCTGGATTTCACGGTGTTGCCGCACGCTGACCCCTTCCGCTTTTAGCGCAGTCAATTTATCGTGGCCATGGAGTCAATTGTAATCCCCAGAAAAAAGAACCCCGTCTTATCTGGGTCCAAGGGAACTCCAAAGTGCTCTGTCACATGCCGCAACGACCCCAACAGAATATCACAAATCCTGAAATCCTGTGGCCCAATACACAGAAAATCATCCAAGTAACGGAACTCAAACCTGACACATCCCGAACCACCCATTTGAGAAAATAACTACATTTCTCAAATAGGGTGTATGAAATGGAGCAACCCACGGACAAGCAGTGATCCACAAAACATGAACCTAGCCCCCTACAACCCAACTAGTGGAAGCTCTCTGGATGGACTGGCAAGAGTTGGCAAGCGACCTCTATATCTGCCTTGGCCATCACGAAGCCTTGACCATATTTGCGCACCCAAGAGATCGCTGCATCAAATTAAGTATAAGGGACTGCACAAGTCTGCGGGTCAATGCCATCATTAACTGAGCCACCCCTAGGATACAAAAGGTGATGAATAGGTTGAAACTTACCCTGTTTCTTTTTTTGGACCACCAAAGGCGAAACTACAGGGCCTTCCAAAGGTGGTGAAGGAAAAGGGCCGCTCCAGAATCCCTTCCTCCAGTAGATTTTCTGTAACTATGTCAGGGTGAAGACGTGACAAGCGCAAATTATCATGAACAGACGGGACCTCCCTTAGTGTGCATTGTATACGAAAACCCAGACGAAAACCCATTTCTAGTATCCAAGCCGTCCCCCTATCCAGATACCTATTTACAGTAAGAAGGGCAGCATTTGTCATACCATCACCGGCATTCTCCCTTTTTCCAGCTGTCATCTCCCCCACTCAGATTGCACTCCATCTCTGCTTCTTGCTGCATTCCAGATCTTCCTTGTACAGAGCGCTATGCAGCTCTCCCAGGCCGAACCTGTCACAGCCAAGAGCCTGTGAGCAGTGGCTGCACCTCCGCTCTGCCCCCTTGTGATGTCATCCGCAGGTCCTACAGGTCCTGGCGGAGCAGTACAGAGGCTGTGGCTTCCATAGGCAGCATGTACTGGCTGTGAATCGGACCACTTCCACTGGGTGATGTGCCCACTTGCCATCCTCACTCTCCTTCTCCAGATTAAAAGCCGCTGGCCACGCCTGGAGACAGGCCAGTGCCTGAAGCTGCCACACTCCCACACTATACCCTTCAGGGACCTCGCCAGGGGAGCCAGCTGCTTGCTCCTGGATCCTGGTGGAAGTGAGATGTGCAGATGGCTGGTAAATGTCTACCCCCCCGTGGGCTCCGCCGATGATGGGGATTCCTCACAGAATCACCCCTCCCAGCAGGTGTGCACTTGGAAGGGGGTCCCAGAGAGTCCCTGTTGGGGCTTCCATGGCAGCGCTGAGCCTGAGTGGTAGTCTCAGGACTGAGGCACTCCGGAGGTCAGCAGGGAGCATTGATAGTTTCAAAAAACTATTAGATGGGCACCTTAAAGACCACAACATACAGGGGTATACAATGTACGGTTAACAGCAAACACACACATCATAGGTTGAACTAGATGGACTGATGTCTTTTTTCAACCTCACTAACTATGTAACTATATAAGGTCTTGACCTCCGAACAAGTAGCCAAAGGGCAGTTTCCGGTCATGGCTGTACCTGCTCTACCCCGTTCAGGATGTCCAAAATATTGCTCTGGGCCATGCAACGCAGCTGCAGCCTTAAGCTGGTTCAAAAGCTCCCATTTCTGCTTTCACAGGCAAAAACACAGAAAGTGTGCAAATGGACGTTCATTTGATGGCTTCCCAACTCTGACTGTTACTGTCCTACCCCTTCCTGCAGTCTACACTCCTGTGCTCCTCTCCAAAACCTCATCTCTTCAACCAATCATGTAAGTAAACCTCACACCTCTTCCTTTTGAACATGTTAACTGGTTCCCCTTTTATCATCTGCATTCGTTTGAGCAGATGGGCCTTTCTTTCTCCCCCTACCCTTTTCTCCACAGGTTTATGTCCATGTCCAGTAACCTGTTTGCTCAATTAATCAAGATTCTTGTGCCGAAGCTGCAGGCTAGTAGAATCTAGCTCCATGACACACTTCATTGAGTGCATTGTTCCAAGCTGTCCGTACTCTATCACAGCAGTTTCTGCACTGTGTACTGACATAGACAAACACACATGATTCTCCGAGAACTTCTCGCTGTGGGTGCAAACCATGGCTGATATGTGAACCAGCATCTACAGTATATCCAGAGACAGTAAATAATTTTAATTCTTCAGTTGGTAATTTTTTAAACACCAATGAAGAGTCACCAATATTACAGCCAGTGGAACCAGTGCCGGTACTAGAGGAAGCAGAGCCAATGCTTCCTGTATAGCACTGGCTCCTTTTACAGTCAGAGTGATACCAAATGCACTCCGCCTGTAACAGTCACAGGAGCTATACAGGAGGCATCGGCTCTGCTCTCTACTGCAGCTGCATGCTTTCTGTCACATTATACCGGGGGATGGAGGGTCGGGAACCAGCCAAGATATAACATGTAATGGCAGTGCATAGGAACAACACAAACGGGATCCAAGGGAATGCAATAGAGATGTCTGGTAAAGAAAGCTCAGTTTATTGATTAAAAAGGGGGGGGGGGGGCATCTACGTACATACCACCCTGGGTCTAGAGTCAGGCAGGGGCACTGTCAGGATGGAAGACTGGATGGCGAATACCAAATGCCACTGTGTGCTGAGAGAGGGGAATCATCACTGCGCTGCTCTGATGCGATGGCCGGAAGTACATCACTCGACTTTCAGGAACCAGGGTGGAACGCAAACGCCCTCCGTGCAGTACCAGTGCAGTACTCGCCAGCAGTACCAGCAGTACCCACCAGCAGTACGCACCAGCAGTACCAACCAGGAGTACCCGCCAGCAGTACCCACCAGCACTACCCATCAGCAGTATCAGCCAGCAGTACCCACCAGCAGTACCAGCCAGCAGTACCCACCAGCAGTACCTGCCAGCAGTAGCCGCCAGCAGTACCAGCTCTGGAAGACCGCCAGCAGCAGCCACCAGTCATCCCCACCTGGGGGACAGCAGCCAGCGATACCTGAATATACCCAGGGTGGGTACGGGGAAAAATCAAGAGAGCAACCTAAAAACATCAAAATTACGAGGCTTGTATACCAATGCCAGAAGCCTGGCCAACAAGATGGGAGAGCTGGAGCTGCTGATGTTTGAGGAGGACTTAGATTTTGTGGGGATAACTGAGACTTGGTTTGACAGCTCTCATGACTGCATGGCGACCATTCAGGGGTATTCCCTTTATCGCAGAGATAGAGAGGGTAAAAGAGGGGGAGGGGTATGTTTGTATATTAACCGTTTGCCGACCGCCGCACGACTATATACTGCGGCGGTCAGCCCCGGCCAGGCAGAGTGACGTATCGGTACGTCACTCGCCTGTCACTGACTTGCGAGCCTATCGCGGGCGGGCGCGCGCCCGCCGAGGCGCGCGCCCGCCGCGGCTCGTTCACAGGCAAGTCAGTGCGTGTGACCGGCGGACTCGATGTCCGCCAGTCACACTGCGATCGCTCCTGTGAAGGGAGAAAGACAGAGCAGCTTGTGTAAACAAGCTGCCTGTCAGTTCTCCCTGTGTAAAAGTGAAGATCTGTCCGTTCTACTATGTAGAACGGTTGATCTTTGCTTTTACACCAATAGGAATGTCCCTACACAGTTAGAATCACGCCCCTAGGACACACTTAACCCCTCCCTGTCCAATAAAGTTAACCCCTTCCCTGCCAGTGTCATTTTTGCAGTAACAGTGCATATGTATAGCACTGATTACTGCAGTAATGTCACTGGTACCCCCAAAAGTGTCAAAAATGTCAGTCAAGGGTCCGATCTGTCCGCCGCAATGTCGCAGTACCGAAAAAAAAATCGCAGATCGCCGCCATTACGCGTTAAAAAAAAAAACACCAAAAATGACAAAAATCTTTCTCTTTGTTAGTAAACGCGATAACTTTTGCGCAAACCAATCAAAATACGCTTTTTGCGATTTTTTTTTACCAAACATAGGTAGCATAAAACAAATTGGCCGAAAAATGTTAAAAAATTTTGATTTTTACTTTTTTTTTTGGGGAATTTCATATAAAAAAATGTGAAAAATATTGTTATTTTTGCAAAATTTACGCTCTTTTTTTGTTTATAGCGCGTGATCAAAAAATCGCACAGGTGATCAAATACCACCAAAAGAAAGCTCTGTTTGTGGGAAAAAAAAGACGTCAAATTCGTTTAGGTACAGCGTCGCATGACCGCGCAATTGTCCGTTAAAGTCACGCAGTAAAAAATCGCAAAAAAACCCCTGGTCCTTTAGCAGCCAAATCCTCCGGGGCTTAAGTGGTTAAGAACAGTATACAGGTAAATATGAGGGATGATATTAATAATGGAGCTATGGACGAGGCAGAATCCCTATGGGTAGAGCTTCAAAGGAAAGGCACGGTGGGGAAGGTAATATTGGGCGTATGCTATAGGCCCCCCAACCAGAGGGAGGAGGGTGAGGCGGACCTCATGTTACAGATAGGATTGGCAGCAAGGATGGGAAATGGCATTATAATGGGGGACTTTAATTATCCTGATATAGACTGGGCAGAAGGAACCGCGCATTCAGCCAAGGCTCGGCAGTTCCTAAATGTTTTGCAGGACAATTTCATGGGTCAGATGGTGAATGCACCGACAAGAAACAATGCGGTACTTGACCTACTGATTACCAACAATACAGACCTGCTCACGGATATAGAAATACGGGACAACTTAGGGAACAGTGACCATAGGTCAATTGGTTTCAGTATTAATTACAGTAATAGGAAACACAAGGGTAATATAAGGACACTGAATTTCAAAAGAGCCAATTTCCCTAAACTGCGCTCGCTGCTAGAAAATATCAAATGTAGTGTTGAGCGAACACGGACTGTATTATTCGTGTTCGTACCGAATAATTGGATTTTTTTTACCCGAACACGGACACGGACACTTTACTGTATGTTCGGGTACAAATCCGTGTTCGGTCGTTTTATTTCCGGGTTTTGCATGCTTTGGCGCTCTTTTCATGGCGGGCTTTCAACAGCCAATCAACAATCGTTTAACTGGTGTGCCTTAAGCCATCCCAGCCATGCCTGCAAATGTCTTAGTAGCTGTGATTGGCCGTCTGAAGCATGTGACCAAGTCTTTATAAGTTCGAGGCAGCCGCCGCAGCAGCGTCATTCTGCTGCTTAGCTAAGGGACAGAGCACACATCAATGTGCTGGCTGCTGATTAGGGAAAGATAGGCAGGAAAAAACCATTTGTGTCCGGATAGAATTGAGGGACAGGTCGGAGTGTTTAGGCAGGGCGAGTTGTAGGCATTTTAGGGATAGAGTCTGCTGAATTATAGGGTCAGTGTCTTCTACAAACTACAATCGATATTGCTGTGTGGGGGGTGGGGTGAATCTGCACTCAATCCTGATCTACGATCTCTTCTCAATCCTGTTAGGGACAGAGTCTGCTGAATTTTAGGGAAACTGTGTTCTACAAACTACAATCGATATTGCTGTGTGGTGTGGGATTGGAGATAGGCAGGTGTCAGTGATCCACATCCATTTTTCTGTGTGTGAGCTGCAGTGAACACAATCTTTTTGGGCTGCAGTGAACACAATCCTTTTTGGTGTGCAGTGAACACAATCTTTGTGGGGTGCAGTGAACAAAATCCTTTGTGGGGTGCAGTGAACACAATCTTTTTGGGGTGCAGTGAACAAAATCCTTTTTGGGGTGCAGTGAACAACATCCTTTTTGGGGTGCAGTGAACACAATCTTTTTGGGGTGCAGTGAACAAAATCCTTTGTGGGGTGCAGTGAACACAATCTTTTTGGGGTGCAGTGAACACAATCTTTTTGGGGTGGAGTGAACAACATCCTTTTTGGGGTGCAGTGAACAAAATCATTTTTGGGGTGCAGTGAACACAATCTTTTTGGGGTGCAGTGAACACAATCTTTGTGGGGTGCAGTGAACACAATCTTTTTGGGGTGGAGTGAACAACATCCTTTTTGGGGTGCAGTGAACAACATCCTTTTTGGGGTGCAGTGAACACAATCTTTTTGGGGTGCAGTGAACACAATCTTTGTGGGGTGCAGTGAACACAATCTTTGGGGGGTACAGTGAACACAATCTTTTTGGGGTGCAGTGAACACAATCTTTGTGGGGTGCAGTGAACACAATCTTTTTGGGGTGGAGTGAACAAAATCATTTTTGGGGTGCAGTGAACAACATCCTTTTTGGGGTGCAGTGATCAAAATCCTTTTTGGGGTGCAGTGAACACAATCTTTTTGGGGTGCAGTGAACAAAATCCTTTGTGGGGTGCAGTGAACAGAATCTTTGTGGGGTGCAGTGAACACAATCTTTGGGGGGGTACAGTGAACACAATCTTTTTGGGGTGCAGTGAACACAATCTTTGTGGGGTACAGTGAACAGAATCTTTGTGGGGTGCAGTGAACACAATCTTTGGGGGGTACAGTGAACACAATCTTTTTGGGGTGCAGTGAACACAATCTTTGGGGGGTACAGTGAACACAATCTTTTTGGGGTGCAGTGAACACAATCTTTGTGGGGTGCAGTGAACACAATCTTTGGGGGGGTACAGTGAACACAATCTTTTTGGGGTGCAGTGAACAACATCCTTTTAGGGTGCAGTGAACACAATCTTTGTGGGGTGCAGTGAACAACATCCTTTTAGGGTGCAGTGAACACAATCTTTGTGGGGTACAGTGAACAGAATCTTTGTGGGGTGCAGTGAACACAATCTTTGGGGGGTACAGTGAACACAATCTTTGTGAGGTGCAGTGAACACAATCTTTGTGGGGTGCAGTGAACACAATCATTGTGGGGTGCAGTGAACTCAATCTTTGTGGGGTACAGTGAACACAATCTCATACTTCTGAAGATTTGAGGGTGCTGCCTGTTCCATACTCCCCCTACTCCTCATCTAGCCTTTTAGGGGTACAAACAATAGTAATTGGGGCCTAGTGTGGTTGTGTACGTGTGATATACATACACTTTTTTTGGATCATATTTTCTATTCCGCTATTTAATCAAAAACCTTTGGGGATCAGTTAAATTGGGGGATAGTCTGTGTTGGTACGTGTGAGAGAGATCCACCTTTCCAAGTTGTTGGGGTTCATCTCATACTTCTGAAGGTTTGAGGGTGCTGCCTGTTCCATACTCCCCCTACTCCTAGCCTTTTAGGGGTACAAACAATAGTAATTGGGGCCTAGTGTGGTTGTGTACGTGTGATATACATACACTTTTTTTGGATCATATTTTCTATTCCGCTATTTAATCAAAAACCTTTGGGGATCAGTTAAATTGGGGGATAGTCTGTGTTGGTACGTGTGAGAGAGATCCACCTTTCCAAGTTGTTGGGGTTCATCTCATACTTCTGAAGGTTTGAGGGTGCTGCCTGTTCCATACTCCCCCTACTCCTAGCCTTTTAGGGGTACAAACAATAGTAATTGGGGCCTAGTGTGGTTGTGTACGTGTGATATACATACACTTTTTTTGGATCATATTTTCTATTCCGCTATTTAATCAAAAACCTTTGGGGATCAGTTAAATTGGGGGATAGTCTGTGTTGGTACGTGTGAGAGAGATCCACCTTTCCAAGTTGTTGGGGTTCATCTCATACTTCTGAAGGTTTGAGGGTGCTGCCTGTTCCATACTCCCCCTACTCCTCATCTAGCCTTTTAGGGGTACAAACAATAGTAATTGGGGCCCAGTGTGGTTGTGTACGTGTGATATACATACACTTTTTTTGGATCATATTTTCTATTCCGCTATTTAATCAAAAACCTTTGGGGATCAGTTAAATTGGGGGATAGTCTGTGTTGGTACGTGTGAGAGAGATCCACCTTTCCAAGTTGTTGGGGTTCATCTCATACTTCTGAAGGTTTGAGGGTGCTGCCTGTTCCATACCCCCCCTACTCCTCATCTAGCCTTTTAGGGGTACAAACAATAGTAATTGGGGCCTAGTGTGGTTGTGTACGTGTGATATACATACACTTTTTTTGGATCATATTTTCTATTCCGCTATTTAATCAAAAACCTTTGGGGATCAGTTAAATTGGGGGATAGTCTGTGTTGGTACGTGTGAGAGAGATCCACCTTTCCAAGTTGTTGGGGTTCATCTCATACTTCTGAAGGTTTGAGGGTGCTGCCTGTTCCATACCCCCCCTACTCCTCATCTAGCCTTTTAGGGGTACAAACAATAGTAATTGGGGCCTAGTGTGGTTGTGTACGTGTGATATACATACACTTTTTTTGGATCATATTTTCTATTCCGCTATTTAATCAAAAACCTTTGGGGATCAGTTAAATTGGGGGATAGTCTGTGTTGGTACGTGTGAGAGAGATCCACCTTTCCAAGTTGTTGGGGTTCATCTCATACTTCTGAAGGTTTGAGGGTGCTGCCTGTTCCATACTCCCCCTACTCCTCATCTAGCCTTTTAGGGGTACAAACAATAGTAATTGGGGCCCAGTGTGGTTGTGTACGTGTGATATACATACACTTTTTTTGGATCATATTTTCTATTCCGCTATTTAATCAAAAACCTTTGGGGATCAGTTAAATTGGGGGATAGTCTGTGTTGGTACGTGTGAGAGAGATCCACCTTTCCAAGTTGTTGGGGTTCATCTCATACTTCTGAAGGTTTGAGGGTGCTGCCTGTTCCATACCCCCCCTACTCCTCATCTAGCCTTTTAGGGGTACAAACAATAGTAATTGGGGCCTAGTGTGGTTGTGTACGTGTGATATACATACACTTTTTTTGGATCATATTTTCTATTCCGCTATTTAATCAAAAACCTTTGGGGATCAGTTAAATTGGGGGATAGTCTGTGTTGGTACGTGTGAGAGAGATCCACCTTTCCAAGTTGTTGGGGTTCATCTCATACTTCTGAAGGTTTGAGGGTGCTGCCTGTTCCATACCCCCCCTACTCCTCATCTAGCCTTTTAGGGGTACAAACAATAGTAATTGGGGCCTAGTGTGGTTGTGTACGTGTGATATACATACACTTTTTTTGGATCATATTTTCTATTCCGCTATTTAATCAAAAACCTTTGGGGATCAGTTAAATTGGGGGATAGTCTGTGTTGGTACGTGTGAGAGAGATCCACCTTTCCAAGTTGTTGGGGTTCATCTCATACTTCTGAAGGTTTGAGGGTGCTGCCTGTTCCATACTCCCCCTACTCCTCATCTAGCCTTTTAGGGGTACAAACAATAGTAATTGGGGCCCAGTGTGGTTGTGTACGTGTGATATACATACACTTTTTTTGGATCATATTTTCTATTCCGCTATTTAATCAAAAACCTTTGGGGATCAGTTAAATTGGGGGATAGTCTGTGTTGGTACGTGTGAGAGAGATCCACCTTTCCAAGTTGTTGGGGTTCATCTCATACTTCTGAAGGTTTGAGGGTGCTGCCTGTTCCATACCCCCCCTACTCCTCATCTAGCCTTTTAGGGGTACAAACAATAGTAATTGGGGCCTAGTGTGGTTGTGTACATGTGATATACATACACTTTTTTTGGATCATATTTTCTATTCCGCTATTTAATCAAAAACCTTTGGGGATCAGTTAAATTGGGGGATAGTCTGTGTTGGTACGTGTGAGAGAGATCCACCTTTCCAAGTTGTTGGGGTTCATCTCATACTTCTGAAGGTTTGAGGGTGCTGCCTGTTCCATACCCCCCCTACTCCTCATCTAGCCTTTTAGGGGTACAAACAATAGTAATTGGGGCCTAGTGTGGTTGTGTACGTGTGATATACATACACTTTTTTTGGATCATATTTTCTATTCCGCTATTTAATCAAAAACCTTTGGGGATCAGTTAAATTGGGGGATAGTCTGTGTTGGTACGTGTGAGAGAGATCCACCTTTCCAAGTTGTTGGGGTTCATCTCATACTTCTGAAGGTTTGAGGGTGCTGCCTGTTCCATACTCCCCCTACTCCTAGCCTTTTAGGGGTACAAACAATAGTAATTGGGGCCTAGTGTGGTTGTGTACGTGTGATATACATACACTTTTTTTGGATCATATTTTCTATTCCGCTATTTAATCAAAAACCTTTGGGGATCAGTTAAATTGGGGGATAGTCTGTGTTGGTACGTGTGAGAGAGATCCACCTTTCCAAGTTGTTGGGGTTCATCTCATACTTCTGAAGGTTTGAGGGTGCTGCCTGTTCCATACTCCCCCTACTCCTCATCTAGCCTTTTAGGGGTACAAACAATAGTAATTGGGGCCCAGTGTGGTTGTGTACGTGTGATATACATACACTTTTTTTGGATCATATTTTCTATTCCGCTATTTAATCAAAAACCTTTGGGGATCAGTTAAATTGGGGGATAGTCTGTGTTGGTACGTGTGAGAGAGATCCACCTTTCCAAGTTTTTGGGGTTCATCTCATACTACTGAAGATTTGAGGGTGCTGCCTGTTCCATACTCCTCCTCCTACTGCTCAACCATCCTTTTAGGGGTACAAACAATAGTAATTGGGGCCTAGTGTGGTTGTGTACGTGCGAGATACATACACTTTTTTTGATCATATTTCCTTTTCCGCTATTCAATAAAAACCTTTGAGGATCAATTGAATTGCGGGATAGTCTGTGTCGGTACGTGTGAGATCCACCTTTCCAAGTTTTTGGGGTTCATCTCATACTTCTGAAGATTTGAGGGTGCTGCCTGTTCCATACTCCTCCTCCTACTCCTCATCCATCCTTTTAGGGGTACAAACAATAGTAATTGGGGCCTAGTGTGGTTGTGTACGTGCGAGATACATACACTTTTTTTGATCATATTTCCTATTCCGCTATTCAATAAAAACCTTTGAGGATCAATTGAATTGCGGGATAGTCTGTGTCGGTACGTGTGAGATCCACCTTTCCAAGTTTTTGGGGTTCATCTCATACTTCTGAAGATTTGAGGGTGCTGCCTGTTCCATACTCCTCCTCCTACTCCTCATCCATCCTTTTAGGGGTACAAACAATAGTAATTGGGGCCTAGTGTGGTTGTGTACGTGCGAGATACATACACTTTTTTTGATCATATTTCCTATTCCGCTATTCAATAAAAACCTTTGAGGATCAATTGAATTGCGGGATAGTCTGTGTCGGTACGTGTGAGATCCACCTTTCCAAGTTTTTGGGGTTCATCTCATACTTCTGAAGATTTGAGGGTGCTGCCTGTTCCATACTCCTCCTCCTACTCCTCATCCATCCTTTTAGGGGTACAAACAATAGTAATTGGGGCCTAGTGTGGTTGTGTACGTGCGAGATACATACACTTTTTTTGATCATATTTCCTATTCCGCTATTCAATAAAAACCTTTGAGGATCAATTGAATTGCGGGATAGTCTGTGTCGGTACGTGTGAGATCCACCTTTCCAAGTTTTTGGGGTTCATCTCATACTTCTGAAGATTTGAGGGTGCTGCCTGTTCCATACTCCTCCTACTCCTCATCCATCCTTTTAGGGGTACAAACAATAGTAATTGGGGCCTAGTGTGGTTGTGTACGTGCGAGATACATACACTTTTTTTGATCATATTTCCTATTCCGCTATTCAATAAAAACCTTTGAGGATCAATTGAATTGCGGGATAGTCTGTGTCGGTACGTGTGAGATCCACCTTTCCAAGTTTTTGGGGTTCATCTCATACTTCTGAAGATTTGAGGGTGCTGTCTGTTCCATACTCCTCCTACTCCTCATCCATCCTTTTAGGGGTAGAAACAATAGTAATTGGGGCCTAGTGTGGTTTTGTACGTGCGAGATACATACACTTTTTTGGATCATATTTCCTATTCCGCTATTCAATAAAAACCTTTCTAGGGCAAGATCTTAAATTACAGAAATATGAGGAGACCGTCAAATAAGGGCCGTGGCCTGGGTCGTGGTGCTGCTGGTAGAGCTCCTGTTGCAAGGAGAGGACGTGGTCGATCTGTGCCAGCTACACGCACAAGTGAAACACCTTCCTCAAGTGTGAGTAGGCGACAGAACCTGCATCAGTATTTGGTAGGGCATCAAACGCCCCTAGAAGTGATGAGGCCAGAACAAGTTGAGGCGATAGTAGATTGGTTTGCTGCTGACAGTGCCTCCAGTTCCTTCACATTGTCTCCCACCCAGTCTACTGCAGAAAGGTCAGAGTTGGCACCTGCAGCCAATGTCCAACCGTCTTTCACCTCACCCCCTTGCAAATCAGGCCAGCAGTCTGAGCCCCAAGCCATACAGCAGTCTCTTATTCTTTTTGAGGACTCTGTCAGCAGGGTTTCCCAGGGCCATCCACCTAGCCCTGCCCCAGAAGTGGAAGAGATTGAGTGCAGCGATGCCCAACCACTTATTTCTCAAGATGAGTACATGCAAGGATCATCGCAGCACGTCTCCGATGATGACGAAACGCAGGTGCCAACTGCTGCGGCGTTCAGCATTGTGGAGACCGACAAGGAGGGCAGGGGTGAAGACTGGGTGGAAGATGATGTGGAGGACGATGAGGTCCTCGACCCCACATGGAATGAACGTCATGCAGGTGACCTGAGTAGTTTGGAGGAAGAGGCGGTGGTCGCACAGAGCCACCAGCACAGCAGAAGAGGGAGCAGGGTGCAGAAGCGGAGCGGCCGTGCCCTAGACACTACGCCCGCTACTGCCCAACGCAGCAAGGGAACGAGCGCACCAAAGTCAGCTCAAAGGAGTTCTCTAGCGTGGAAGTTCTTTAGAAAATGTGCTGATGACAGAACACGAGTGGTTTGCACCCTGTGCAATCAGAGCTTGAAGCGAGGCATAAACCTTCTCAACCTGAGCACAACCTGCATGATCAGGCATCTAAGTGCAAAGCACGAGCTGCAGTGGAGTACACACCTTCAAAACCAAGAAACGTCTCTGGCTCATCCTGCTTCCTCTTCTGCTGCAGTCTCGGCCGCTCCAGCCACATCTGTAGTGATACCGGCACCTGCCACCCCGCAAACAGACGATCTGTCAGCAACACCACCACCTGGGTCACCAACAACCATCTCCACAATGTCCCGTGGAAGCGTTCAGCTTTCCATCTCCCAAACACTTGAGAGGAAGAGGAAGTACCCCCCTACCCACCCGCGATCCCTGGCCCTGAATGCCAGCATTTCAAAATTATTGGCCTTTGAAATGCTGTCATTCCGTCTGGTGGAGACGCACAGTTTTAAAAACCTTATGTCGGTGGCTGTCCCACAGTAAGTCGTGCCCAGCCGCCACTACTTTTCCAGGCAAGCCATCCCTTCCCTGCACAACCAAGTGGGGGAAAATATCAGGTGTGCACTGCGCAACGCCATCTGTGCCAAGGTCCACCTAACTACGGATACGTGGACCAGTAAGCACGGTCAGGGGCGTTATATCTCCCTAACGGCACACTGGGTAAATGCAGTGGCGGATGGGCCTGAGGCGGATAGCAATTTGGCGCATGTCCTTCCACCACCGAGGATTGCAGGGCGCTTCAGTTTGCCTCCTGTTCCTAACTCCTCCTACTCCGCTTCCTCATCCTCTACCGCCTCCTCATCCGGACAGCGTAACACCTTCACCACCAACTTCAGCACGGCCAGGGGTAAACGACAGCAGGCAGTTTTACAACTTGCCTGTTTGGGGGACAAACCACACACCGCGCAGGAGTTGTGGAGGAGCATGGAACAGCAGACAAATGAGTGGTTGCTGCCAGCGAGCCTCAAGCCCGGCCTGGTGGTGTGCGATAACGGGCGAAATCTCATAGCAGCTCTGGGCCTAGCCGGTTTGACGCACATCCCTTGCCTGGCGCATGTGCTGAATTTGGTGGTGCAGAGGTTCCTTAAAAACTACCCCGATATGTCAGAGCTGCTGCAGAAAGTGCGGGCCGTTTGTGCGCACTTTCGGCGTTCTCACCCTGCTGCTGCTCGCCTGGCAGCGCTGCAGCGTAACTTCGGCCTTCCCGCTCACCGCCTCATATGTGACGTGCCCACAAGGTGGAACTCCACCTTGCACATGCTGGAAAGACTGTGCGAGCAGCAGCAGGCCATAGTGGAGTTTCAGCTGCAGCACGCACGTGTGAGTCGCTCTGCGGAACAGCACCACTTCACCACCAATAACTGGGCCTCCATGCGAGACCTGTGTGCCTTGTTGCGCTGTTTTGAGTACTCCACCAACATGGCCAGTGGCAATGACGCCGTTCTCAGCTTAACTATCCCACTTCTATGCCTCCTTGAAAAAACAATTCGGGCGATGATGGAAGAGGATGTGGCACAGGATGAGGAGGAGGAGGAGGATGAAGAGGTAACATTTCCAAGGCTTTCAGGGCAGTCATTCGCAAGGGGCTCCGAGGGTGGGTTCCTGCACACGCAAACGCCAGGGACGCAATTGTCCAGCAGGGGCACAGTTCTGGAGGATGAGGAGGATGAGGAGGAGGAGGAGCTGGAGGAGGAGATGGAACCATGTTCACAGCAGGGTGGCACCCAGGCCAGCTCATGGCCATCACTGGTGCGTGGCTGGGGGGTTACAGAGGACACGGACGATACACCTCCCACAGAGGACAGCCTTTCGTTGCCTCTGGGCAGCCTGGCACACATGAGCGATTACATGCTGCAGTGTCTCCACAACGACCGCCGAGTTGCCCACATTCTAACTTGTGCTGATTACTGGGTGGCCACGCTGCTGGATCCCCGTTACAAGGACAACGTACCGTCCTTAATTCACTCACTGGAGCGCGATCGCAAGATGCGCGAGTACAAGCGCACGCTGGTAGACGCCATGCTGCTGGCATTCCCATCTGACAGCGGGGCCACAGTGGAAGCACAAGGCAGAGGAGGAGGAGGAGGAGGTCGCCAACGCAACCAGGGCACCGCCAGCACCTCAGAAGGCAGGGTTAGCATGGCCGAAATGTGGAAAAGCTTTGTCAGCACGCCACAACAAACAGCAGCACCAGCAGCTCAGATGGAACGTCTTAGCAGGAGGCAGCATTTTACCAACATGGTGGAGCAGTATGTGTGCACACGCCTACATGTAGTGAATGACGGGTCTGCCCCCTTCAACTTCTGGGTCTCCAAATTGGGCACATGGCCTGAGCTTGCCCTTTACGCCTTGGAGGTGCTGGCGTGCCCTGCAGCCAGTGAATTATCTGAACGGGTATTTAGCACGGCTGGGGGCGTTATAACAGACAAGCGCAGCCGCCTGTCCAGAGACAATGTGGACAAGCTCACGTTCATTAAAATGAACCAGGCATGGATCCCACGGGACTTTTCCGTACCTTATGCAGAATAGCAATGGATACCGACCTTACCCACCCATTGTTCCATTTTTGCTCTTTCTCACTCTTTTGGGGTGTACCCTCATTTAAAATTTTTGAAAAGAAGCAGTGTTGGCTACCTCGTCCTCCTCCTCAGGGCCAGATTAATGTAGGGGCTATTGGAGCTGCAGCTCCAGGCCCCTACCTTTTATATAGGCCCCGGGTTGGCCATATTCACTGTTACCGCTCTTCTGTCACTTGTAAACACAGAAGTCTGGCTTCTATGCTCGCTTCCCCAGGCAGCACCCTCAGAACCTCCCCACACAGCGTGAAGGCCGGACAAGGAGGGACAGTTGGCGATGCATGGATGTGTTTATGGGCTTCAGAGACAGCATCCCATGTTGAATTAGGCATGCATGGCTGCACCCTTCCTCCTCTGGGTGCATGGCAAGGCACGGCCCTTAAGGCCCTTCAAAATCCTCAGCACCAAGCCCATGATGCTGTTAATCCGGCCCTGGTCCTCCTCCACCGCCGCTTCCACCTACACCGCCCATAGGTGTGCGCAGCCTATTGCATTAAGGTGTGCACCCCAAAGTTGAAATACACATGCATGTGTTTGCCAGCAGGGAGAGTAATGTATCGGGGCCATGTACCTGTAGGCAAGGAGAAATAGAGCAGAGCAGGTCCCAGGGAGATCTTTCCCATCTCCTCACTGGCAATGCTATGTGCCCTAGGTGATTAGGGTGTGCCCAGGCACACCCAGCACACCCTGTGCGCACGCCTATGTCACCGCCACATCCACCACCACCTCAACCTCCCTCCTACTCCATATGGGCCTCGTCCTTCAGAGATGAAGAAGAACATTGTTTTATTTTTCTGTTTTTTTTTGTTGTTTTAAGTTATTTCCCTATCCACATTTGTTTGCAGAGCACTTGCCATGCTCTTAATTACGTTTTGCTGCCATTTGCAGCACTCTAGCCCTTTCCTTTGGTGTTTTAGAGCCATTTTAGTGCCTTAAAGTTCGGGTCCCCATTGACTTCAATGGGGTTCGGTGTCCGGGAAAAGTTCGGTAAAAGTCCGGGACACGGACCCGGACTTTTTTTTAAAGTTCGGCCGAACCCGTCGAACACGGACATCTAGGTGTCCGCTCAACCCTAATCAAATGGGATAGAACCCTGGGAACAAAGAACACGGAGGAAAAATGGGAGTGCTTCAAGAGCATACTTAACAAGGGGGTGGGCCAGTGCATTCCACAGGGAAATAAATTTAAAAGAGCAAAACTAAACCCTGGGTGGCTAAACTCCAACATAAAAATGTATATTAGAGATAAAGAAAAGGCCTTCAAAAAATACAAGACTGAGGGGTCATTGGCAGCATTTAAGCACTACAAAGAGTGTAATAAGAAATGTAAAGACGAAATCAGGGCGGCTAAAATAGAACATGAGAGACATATAGCGGAGGAGAGTAAAAAGAACCCCAAGAAGTTCTTTAAGTATATAAACAGTAAGAAAGCGAGGCCAGAACACATTGGCCCCATAAAAGATGACAAAGGAAATATGGCCACTGAGGACAGAGAAAAGGCGGAAGTGTTAAATAATTTCTTTTCTTCAGTCTTCACAAAGGAATCGGGGGGCTACACGAACCCAGCTTGTAAGGCCGAACTAAATAATACACCTCAGGAAGTGCCGCCATGGCTAACAGAGGATAGACTTAGAGCTAAACTAGAGAAACTTAACATAAATAAATCCCTGGGACCGGATGGCTTGCACCCAAGGGTTCTTAATGAGCTCAGCCAGGTGATTGCCAGACCATTATTCTTGATCTTTAAGGATAGTTTACAGACGGGTATGGTGCCAGCTGATTGGAAAAAAGCCAACGTGGTACCAATATTTAAAAAGGGGCTGAGATATATCCCGGGTAACTATAGGCCGGTCAGCCTAACATCAGTAGTCTGCAAAATTTTGGAGGGGATGATAAGGGACCACATACAAGACTTTAGTAATGAAAACGGTATTAACGGTAATCAGCATGGATTCATGAAAAATCGTTCATGCCAAACCAATCTATTAACCTTCTACGATAAAGTGAGCTGCCACTTAGATAAAGGTAAGCCTGTGGATGTGGTGTATCTGGACTTTGCAAAGGCCTTTGACACCGTTCCCCACAAACGCTTACTGTACAAACTAAGGAAGATAGGTATGGACCATAAGGTGAGTACCTGGATAGAGAACTGGCTCCAGGGGAGAGTACAGAGGGTGGTGATTAATGGGGAGTACTCGGATTGGGTGGGTGTGGAAAGTGGGGTCCCCCAGGGTTCTGTCCTGGGACCAATCCTGTTTAATTTATTCATAAATGATCTAGAGGAGGGGATATCTAGTACAATCTCAGTATTTGCAGATGATACTAAATTAGGCATGCCAATATCTTCTATGCAGGATGTGGAAATCTTGCAAGCAGACCTGAACAAAATAATGGGGTGGGCAACTACATGGCAGATGAGATTTAATGTAGAAAAATGTAAAGTAATGCACTTGGGGGCCAGAAACCAGAAAGCAAGCTACTCACTAGGGGGGGAACCTCTGGGCGAGTCTAGGATGGAAAGGGACCTGGGGGTACTGGTAGACAACAGGCTTGGCAGTGGCATGCAATGCCAAGCCGCCGCAAGCAAAGGCAACAGAATACTGGGTTGTATAAAAAAGGGGATTCACTCCAGAAATAAAGAGATTATTCTTCCACTCTACAAGACTCTGGTCCGGCCACATCTGGAGTATGCTGTCCAGTTCTGGGCACCGGTCCTCAGGAATAGGGATGATCGAACTTTTGAAAAGTTCGGTTCGACCAGAACACCCGAACTTCACGAAAGTTCGGCCCGGATTTCAGAACCCCATTGAAATCAATGGGACCCGAACTTCTGTAATCAAAAAACACCATTTTTAAGCCCTAAAACCCAATAAATGCCCCTAAAAAGTGCCTAGGGTTCTGGGTCATGCCCCATTAACTATTAATCACACAAAAAAAAGTTCTTAAAAATTGTCATTTTTGATAAAAAAGCCAATTATTGAAAAATTAAAAAAAAAAAAAAAGAGATTTTTTTTGATTTTTACTTTGGATTTAGTATCTGTGGGGTCTAAAAGGTGTGCATGTTAAGTTTCAGCTCTGTAGCATGTCCAGAACCATGAAAAAAAAAAAGATAATTTTTCAGTAGAACAGGGATGTGGTTCGGGAGCCTCCTTTAACTTTAACACCTATATGATCTTTTTTTCTGGTTCTGGACATGCTACAGAGCTGAAACTTCACAGGTACACCTTTTAGACCCCCCAGACACAAAATCACACAAAAAAAGTTCTTAAAAATTGTCATTTTTGATAAAAAAGCCAATTATTGAAAAATTAAAAAAAAAAAAAAAAAGAGATTTTTTTGATTTTTACTTTGGATTTAGTATCTGGGGGGTCTAAAAGGTGTGCATGTGAAGTTTCAGCTCTGTAGCATGTCCAGAACCATGAAAAAAAAAAGATAATTTTTCAGTAGAACAGGGATGTGGTTCGGGAGCCTCCTTTAACTTTAACACCTATATGATCTTTTTTTCTGGTTCTGGACATGCTACAGAGCTGAAACTTCACAGGTACACCTTTTAGACCCCCCAGACACAAAATCACACAAAAAAAGTTCTTAAAAATTGTCATTTTTGATAAAAAAGCCAATTATTGAAAAATTAAAAAAAAAAAAAAGAGATTTTTTTGATTTTTACTTTGGATTTAGTATCTGTGGGGTCTAAAAGGTGTGCATGTGAAGTTTCAGCTCTGTAGCATGTCCAGAACCATGAAAAAAAAAAAGATAATTTTTCAGTAGAACAGGGATGTGGTTCGGGAGCCTCCTTTAACTTTAACACCTATATGATCTTTTTTTCTGGTTCTGGACATGCTACAGAGCTGAAACTTCACAGGTACACCTTTTAGACCCCCCAGACACAAAATCACACAAAAAAAGTTCTTAAAAATTGTCATTTTTGATAAAAAAGCCAATTATTGAAAAATTAAAAAAAAAAAAAAAAAGAGATTTTTTTGATTTTTACTTTGGATTTAGTATCTGGGGGGTCTAAAAGGTGTGCATGTGAAGTTTCAGCTCTGTAGCATGTCCAGAACCATGAAAAAAAAAAGATAATTTTTCAGTAGAACAGGGATGTGGTTCGGGAGCCTCCTTTAACTTTAACACCTATATGATCTTTTTTTCTGGTTCTGGACATGCTACAGAGCTGAAACTTCACAGGTACACCTTTTAGACCCCCCAGACACAAAATCACACAAAAAAAGTTCTTAAAAATTGTCATTTTTGATAAAAAAGCCAATTATTGAAAAATTAAAAAAAAAAAAAAGAGATTTTTTTGATTTTTACTTTGGATTTAGTATCTGTGGGGTCTAAAAGGTGTGCATGTGAAGTTTCAGCTCTGTAGCATGTCCAGAACCATGAAAAAAAAAAAGATAATTTTTCAGTAGAACAGGGATGTGGTTCGGGAGCCTCCTTTAACTTTAACACCTATATGATCTTTTTTTCTGGTTCTGGACATGCTACAGAGCTGAAACTTCACAGGTACACCTTTTAGACCCCCCAGACACAAAATCACACAAAAAAAGTTCTTAAAAATTGTCATTTTTGATAAAAAAGCCAATTATTGAAAAATTAAAAAAAAAAAAAAAAAGAGATTTTTTTGATTTTTACTTTGGATTTAGTATCTGGGGGGTCTAAAAGGTGTGCATGTGAAGTTTCAGCTCTGTAGCATGTCCAGAACCATGAAAAAAAAAAGATAATTTTTCAGTAGAACAGGGATGTGGTTCGGGAGCCTCCTTTAACTTTAACACCTATATGATCTTTTTTTCTGGTTCTGGACATGCTACAGAGCTGAAACTTCACAGGTACACCTTTTAGACCCCCCAGACACAAAATCACACAAAAAAAGTTCTTAAAAATTGTCATTTTTGATAAAAAAGCCAATTATTGAAAAATTAAAAAAAAAAAAAAGAGATTTTTTTGATTTTTACTTTGGATTTAGTATCTGTGGGGTCTAAAAGGTGTGCATGTGAAGTTTCAGCTCTGTAGCATGTCCAGAACCATGAAAAAAAAAAAGATAATTTTTCAGTAGAACAGGGATGTGGTTCGGGAGCCTCCTTTAACTTTAACACCTATATGATCTTTTTTTCTGGTTCTGGACATGCTACAGAGCTGAAACTTCACAGGTACACCTTTTAGACCCCCCAGACACAAAATCACACAAAAAAAGTTCTTAAAAATTGTCATTTTTGATAAAAAAGCCAATTATTGAAAAATTAAAAAAAAAAAAAAAAAGAGATTTTTTTGATTTTTACTTTGGATTTAGTATCTGGGGGGTCTAAAAGGTGTGCATGTGAAGTTTCAGCTCTGTAGCATGTCCAGAACCATGAAAAAAAAAAGATAATTTTTCAGTAGAACAGGGATGTGGTTCGGGAGCCTCCTTTAACTTTAACACCTATATGATCTTTTTTTCTGGTTCTGGACATGCTACAGAGCTGAAACTTCACAGGTACACCTTTTAGACCCCCCAGACACAAAATCACACAAAAAAAGTTCTTAAAAATTGTCATTTTTGATAAAAAAGCCAATTATTGAAAAATTAAAAAAAAAAAAAGAGATTTTTTTGATTTTTACTTTGGATTTAGTATCTGTGGGGTCTAAAAGGTGTGCATGTGAAGTTTCAGCTCTGTAGCATGTCCAGAACCATGAAAAAAAAAAAGATAATTTTTCAGTAGAACAGGGATGTGGTTCGGGAGCCTCCTTTAACTTTAACACCTATATGATCTTTTTTTCTGGTTCTGGACATGCTACAGAGCTGAAACTTCACAGGTACACCTTTTAGACCCCCCAGACACAAAATCACACAAAAAAAGTTCTTAAAAATTGTCATTTTTGATAAAAAAGCCAATTATTGAAAAATTAAAAAAAAAAAAAAAAAGAGATTTTTTTGATTTTTACTTTGGATTTAGTATCTGGGGGGTCTAAAAGGTGTGCATGTGAAGTTTCAGCTCTGTAGCATGTCCAGAACCATGAAAAAAAAAAGATAATTTTTCAGTAGAACAGGGATGTGGTTCGGGAGCCTCCTTTAACTTTAACACCTATATGATCTTTTTTTCTGGTTCTGGACATGCTACAGAGCTGAAACTTCACAGGTACACCTTTTAGACCCCCCAGACACAAAATCACACAAAAAAAGTTCTTAAAAATTGTCATTTTTGATAAAAAAGCCAATTATTGAAAAATTAAAAAAAAAAAAAAGAGATTTTTTTGATTTTTACTTTGGATTTAGTATCTGTGGGGTCTAAAAGGTGTGCATGTGAAGTTTCAGCTCTGTAGCATGTCCAGAACCATGAAAAAAAAAAAGATAATTTTTCAGTAGAACAGGGATGTGGTTCGGGAGCCTCCTTTAACTTTAACACCTATATGATCTTTTTTTCTGGTTCTGGACATGCTACAGAGCTGAAACTTCACAGGTACACCTTTTAGACCCCCCAGACACAAAATCACACAAAAAAAGTTCTTAAAAATTGTCATTTTTGATAAAAAAGCCAATTATTGAAAAATTAAAAAAAAAAAAAAAAAGAGATTTTTTTGATTTTTACTTTGGATTTAGTATCTGGGGGGTCTAAAAGGTGTGCATGTGAAGTTTCAGCTCTGTAGCATGTCCAGAACCATGAAAAAAAAAAGATAATTTTTCAGTAGAACAGGGATGTGGTTCGGGAGCCTCCTTTAACTTTAACACCTATATGATCTTTTTTTCTGGTTCTGGACATGCTACAGAGCTGAAACTTCACAGGTACACCTTTTAGACCCCCCAGACACAAAATCACACAAAAAAAGTTCTTAAAAATTGTCATTTTTGATAAAAAAGCCAATTATTGAAAAATTAAAAAAAAAAAAAAGAGATTTTTTTGATTTTTACTTTGGATTTAGTATCTGTGGGGTCTAAAAGGTGTGCATGTGAAGTTTCAGCTCTGTAGCATGTCCAGAACCATGAAAAAAAAAAAGATAATTTTTCAGTAGAACAGGGATGTGGTTCGGGAGCCTCCTTTAACTTTAACACCTATATGATCTTTTTTTCTGGTTCTGGACATGCTACAGAGCTGAAACTTCACAGGTACACCTTTTAGACCCCCCAGACACAAAATCACACAAAAAAAGTTCTTAAAAATTGTCATTTTTGATAAAAAAGCCAATTATTGAAAAATTAAAAAAAAAAAAAAAAAGAGATTTTTTTGATTTTTACTTTGGATTTAGTATCTGGGGGGTCTAAAAGGTGTGCATGTGAAGTTTCAGCTCTGTAGCATGTCCAGAACCATGAAAAAAAAAAGATAATTTTTCAGTAGAACAGGGATGTGGTTCGGGAGCCTCCTTTAACTTTAACACCTATATGATCTTTTTTTCTGGTTCTGGACATGCTACAGAGCTGAAACTTCACAGGTACACCTTTTAGACCCCCCAGACACAAAATCACACAAAAAAAGTTCTTAAAAATTGTCATTTTTGATAAAAAAGCCAATTATTGAAAAATTAAAAAAAAAAAAAAAAAGAGAGATTTTTTGATTTTTACTTTGGATTTAGTATCTGGGGGGTCTAAAAGGTGTGCATGTGAAGTTTCAGCTCTGTAGCATGTCCAGAACCAGAAAAAAAAAGATCGTTTGTATTAGAAAACTTTAAGCACAGGAATATGGCTTCTCTGCTGTAACACCTTGCCGGTTTAATAGCAGGCATTTTTTTGGGTTCTTTGCAGTCAGGAAAAACATCTGAACTTGTGTATAGTAGTACTGTGCACAAGTTCTGATGTTTTGCCTGCCTCCAAAATTCCCCAAAAAATGCCAGCAAAAACACACCTGGGCATTTTTTTTTTGACGCTAGCGTTTTTTTTTGGCATTTTTTGGGGTTCTTTTGAGGCAGGCAAAACATCTGAACATGTGTATAGGGGGGATATATAGACATATATGTCTGAATATATACCCCTAGACATATATAGGTGTGATAGTAGCAGAAATAAATGCTTGCGCTAATGAAATCATTTACAGTAATATATTTCTGCTACTATCACACCTATATATGTCTAGGGGTATATATTCAGACATATATGCCTATATATACACCCTATACACATGTTCAGATGTTTTGCCTGCCTCAAAAGAACCCCAAAAAATGCCAAAAAAAACGCTAGCGTCAAAAAAAAAAATGCCCAGGTGTGTTTTTGCTGGCATTTTTTGGGGATTTTGGAGGCAGGCAAAACATCAGAACTTGTGCACAGTACCACTATACACAAGTTCAGATGTTTTTCCTGACTGCAAAGAACCCAAAAAAATGCCTGCTATTAAACCGGCAAGGTGTTACAGCAGAGAAGCCATATTCCTGTGCTTAAAGTTTTCTAATACAAACGATCTTTTTTTTTCTGGTTCTGGACATGCTACAGACCTGAAACTTCACATGCACACCTTTTAGACCCCCCAGATACTAAATCCAAAGTAAAAATCAAAAAATCTCTTTTTTTTTTTTTTTTTTAATTTTTCAATAATTGGCTTTTTTATCAAAAATGACAATTTTTAAGAACTTTTTTTGTGTGATTTTGTGTCTGGGGGGTCTAAAAGGTGTACCTGTGAAGTTTCAGCTCTGTAGCATGTCCAGAACCCCAAAAAAAGATCATATAAGTGTAAAAGAGGGGTCCCACCATCCCTGCTCTACTGAAAAATTATCTTTTTTTCTGGTTCTGGACATGCTACAGAGCTGAAACTTCACAGGTACACTTTTTAGACCCCCCAGACACTAAATCCAAAAAAAGTCATGCCTGCCTCCAAAAATGCCCGATAAATGCAAGAAAAAGCGCCGTAGAGAAGCCGTATTCCTGTTCTAATAAAAATTATAAGAAAATGCTAATTTTTGGGGGGTTCTGGACATGCTACAGAGCTGAAACTTCACATGTACACTTTTTAGACCCCCCAGATACTAAATCCAAAGTAAAAATCAAAAAATCTCTTTTTTTTTTTTTTTTTTTTTTTTTAATTTTTCAATAATTGGCTTTTTTATCAAAAATGACAATTTTTAAGAGCTTTTTTTGTGTGATTTTGTGTCTGGGGGGTCTAAAAGGTGTACCTGTGAAGTTTCAGCTCTGTAGCATGTCCAGAACCAGAAAAAAAAAGATCGTTTGTATTAGAAAACTTTAAGCACAGGAATATGGCTTCTCTGCTGTAACACCTTGCCGGTTTAATAGCAGGCATTTTTTTGGGTTCTTTGCAGTCAGGAAAAACATCTGAACTTGTGTATAGTGGTACTGTGCACAAGTTCTGATGTTTTGCCTGCCTCCAAAACCCCCCAAAAAATGCCAGCAAAAACACACCTGGGCATTTTTTTTTTAACGCTAGCGTTTTTTTTGGCATTTTTTGGGGTTCTTTTGAGGCAGGCAAAACATCTGAACTTGTGTATAGTGGTACTGTGCACAAGTTCTGATGTTTTGCCTGCCTCCAAAACCCCCCAAAAAATGCCAGCAAAAACACACCTGGGCATTTTTTTTTTTGACACTAGCGTTTTTTTGGCATTTTTTGGGGTTCTTTTGAGGCAGGCAAAACATCTGAACATGTGTATAGGGGGTATATATATAGGCATATATGTCTGAATATATACCCCTAGACATATATAGGTGTGATAGTAGCAGAAATATATTACTGTAAATGATTTCATTAGCGCAAGCATTTATTTCTGCTACTATCACACCTATATATGTCTAGGGGTATATATTCAGACATATATGTCTATATATACCCCCTATACACATATTCAGATGTCATGTCTGACATCAAACATGTCCTCAAAAAAGCACTGGCAGTGGCAGCCCCTGCAGCATTAAAAAATGCTTGCTGGTGAGAAGCCACATTCCTGTTCCGAAGCAGAGAAATGATCATTTCTCTATAGCGGTCACCCTGCTATGGAAGGGTTTTGTCACCCTGCCATAGCAGTCACTGCCAGTTAACCCTACACTACACTACGGTCCCCTGACACTTAACACTTTCCCTACAGAAACTAAATTTTTGAAGCTAACTTAAGTGTAAAGGAGCACTCTAACTACACTAGATATCCCTTTCCTCACACTAAAAATAGCTAAATGACACTTTTAAAGTAAAATTAACAGAACTGCTTCCACTCTCTTCCATGTCCATTATAACAATGCTGGGAATATGGCGGGGGCGATCTTATATACTGGGGGGCGTATTCACTAATGATTGGTCTAGGGACCCCCTAGTCACTCCAATCACATTCCTAGCATTCTTCTGCCCCCTCAATTGGCTTTTGCTAATGGTTCTGGTCCAATCACGGGCTTTTAAAGCCCATTTCCTGAAGCATTGCATTTTGGGCGGTTCTGGTTGCCGAATTCCGAACTTTTTGGGCAAAAAGTTCTAAATTCGGCCGAACCTCGAACACCCAATGTTCGGGCCGAACCGATGGTGGACCCGAACCGTTCGATCATCCCTACTCAGGAAGGATGTGCTGGAACTGGAGAAAGTCCAGAGAAGGGCAACAAAAATAATTAGGGGAATGGAGGACATCAGCTATGAGGAAAGACTACAAGCACTGAACCTATTCTCTCTGGAGAAGAGATGATTGAGGGGGGATATGATATCAATGTACAAATACTGTACTGGCGACCCTAGCATAAGGAACAAACTATTCAGAGAAAGGAGATACAATAAAACACGTGGCCACTCACTAAAACTTGAGGAAAGGCGGTTTAACCTTAAAGTGCGTAAGGGGTTCTTCACTGTAAGAGCGGTAAGGATGTGGAATTCTCTTCCGCAAGCAGTCATATCAGCGGGGAGCATTGATAGTTTCAAAAAACTATTGGATGGACACCTTAAAGACCACAGCATACAGGGGTATACAATGTACGGTTAAAAGCAAACTCACACACACATCATAGGTTGAACTGGATGGACTTGTGTCTTTTTTCGGCCTCACTAACTATGTAACTATGTAACTATGTAACCTGCAGGAATCCTGAGGAAAAGTGAAGATTGAGGACAGTTGAGGTGTGGGTAAACTGCAGTGCATCCATGTGAAAGCAGCTTTGGCCCCCTATCACACAATCAGTCTGATCGGGTCCGTCTGTCTGTTTTTCAGGTGGACCTAATTGGACCCTCCATTCACCTCTATAGAGCGGCAGATGTAAATGGACTTGTGCCTGTTTACACTCGCCTACCTCCAATTCCATCTACTTAAAAAAACAGAAGGGGATCCGTCCCCTTCTGTCTGGGCAGATCAGAAGGCCTATAAAGTAGAGCGGGGTGTGCCTGTGTCTGCTCTACATATGCTGAGTGGACACGGACCTGTCATCTGCCCTGCAGCCGGTTACCAAGTCGCTAAAGCGGCCCTCGCTCCTCAGAAGGTTGGGCACCCCTGCTATAGGGACATGAGTACCAGATGGAGAGGTGCTCTGTAGCAGCCTTCCCCCTTAGTTTCCCCATGGTGTGTGGTGGAGGGAAGTAGTTCCGGATGAAGAGGTGCACTATACTGTAGCGCATCAGGAGACCCACGGAGAAATCGAAAGATCTCCCACAAAGTTGATAAAAGTGTTAAGAATGCCACCACTGACGCGGCTGGCCCTAACACTTTCATCACTGTGGTTGGAAGGTCTCACTATTCTTCCCTACCTCCTCCACGCTGAGAGCATGGCATCGATTCTAGGCTTTATTACTGCGTAAACTGGCACCAATGCTAGGTTTTATTAATGTGTAAACTGGCACCAATAATAGGCATTATTACTGCGTAAATCTGCACCAATACTAGGCTTTATTACTGTGTAAACTGGCAACAATACTAAACTTTATTACTGTGTAAACTGGCACTAATACTAGGGGTTATTACTGCGTAAACTGGCACCAATGCTAGGGACTATTACTGCGTAAATTGGTACCAATACTAGAGGTTATTACTGCATAAACTGGCACCAATACTAGGATGTATTACTGTGTAAGCTGGCACCAATACTAGACTTTATTACTGCGCAAACTGGCACCAATACTTGGGGATATTATTGCGTAAACTGGTACCAATACTAGGGGTTATTACTGCCTAAACTGGCACCAATATCAAGGGTTATTACTGCATAAACTGGCACCAATACTAGGAGCTATTGCTGAATAAACTGGCACAATACTAGGCTTTATTACTGTGTAAACTGGCACCAAAACTAGGCTTTATTACTGCATAAACTGGCACCAATACTAGGGTTATTACTGCGTAAACTGGCACCAATAATAGGGGTTGTTACTAGGGCTGCGGAATATAATCGAAAGATCGTTGCATCGCAATTCGACCCTTCGCGATTCTGCATCGATGCGGGTTGCCGGCATAATCGATTAGGAAATGACGTCATCAGCCGCGGCCTCGCCCTATCGCGCAAGGGAGAAAAAGTCACAAGATCGCAGCTGATTGGTGGATTAGTGCGGGAGCTTAATAAAAAGGCTCCGCCCCTCCTCTTCCGTCTCTTTGACCCGGGCCGAGGCGCAGCAGGAACATCCCCCACGTGTATCGGTGTCCCACCTGCGGCCTTGCAGCCAAGAAGCCAGCCAGCCAGCCAAGCCAGAAGCCAAGCCAGTCCACAGACTCCACACACAGGAGCCCCAAGTGCGTCCCCATCGCAGCCAGCCAGCGCCGCCCGCCTCACCGTAGCCGTCCCAGGCCCAGCTGCCACGCCACTGCCAGTGACGCCAGCCGCCCGCCACTGAGCCCAGAGAGCAGCACAGCACCTGTCCTCCTCTGCAATGCAGTGCACAACAACAACCCACACAGTCACACAGCAGGTATGTAGTCCGTACAAATAATTGTATACTATAATCATTCATGGGGGTCTCGAGTCTGTATCTCTGGGGGATGTCTGTGATGGGGGGGACAGGGGACGGTCGGTCGGGGCCCGGGGGTACTGTTCTGTTGTGGCAGGCTGGCAGCCAGGGGGGCTCTCTCTGAGTGTCAGTGGGGGCCTGGGGGTCTCTGTCAGTGTGAGCTGTGGGGGTCTGGGCAAGGGGGGGACTCACTCAGTGTTTGTCAGTGCTGTGGGGTGGGGAAGGTGTGGGACAGTGGGACATCCAGGTCTCTGTCAGTGTGTCAGGCTGTCAGCTCAGCTGTGGGGGGATGGGGGTCTCTGTCAGTGTCACTGTCACTGTCACAGGCAGGCAGCTGTGGGGTAAGGGGGGGTCTCAGTGGCTCTGGCTCAGTGCATGCAGACAGAGGGAGTCTGACAGACAGACAGACAGACAGTCATATTTTATGAAAGATGTTGCTTGCTTGACTTGTTGCGGCTTAGTTTACAAGTGGTATTTTTTATTTTATTTTTTTAAACACTGACAGAGTTTGGCAACTTACGTCATCCGTCTCCGTCACATACGTGGTAGTATGGTAATGGCAGAAGGAGAAAAAGATCGAGAGATAAAAAATGCACCTAGCGTTTTAAGAGCAAACATCTGGGCACATTTCGGATTTTACGAACACACAGGGAAGCGTGAGTTGGACAAGACACACGCCGTGTGTAAAGCCTGTCACACAAAAATTAAATACCTAGGGAATACTACGAACTTGAGAAACCATGTTAGCCGTTTCACTCTGAGTTAGTAACACCTGTCGCCACCAGCAGTGCCACCACTGCCAAGGAAAGACTGCTAGACCCAGATCAGCCAAGAATTGATGCCATACTGTCAACTTATCTGCCCAACTCAGAAAAAGGGAAGAAACTAACCAAAGCTGTGGCAGCTTTCATCGCCAAGGACCTACAGCCTTACTCAGTTGTGGACAACGCTGGGTTTCGCTACCTTTTGAAGACGCTAGAGCCACGTTATAAGATCCCATCACGCAGTCACTTTACAGAAAACGTTATACCTGCACTCTACCACGACACCAAAGCTCAGGTACTTGCGTCAATGAACCAAGCCAGTCGAGTCGCAATAACGTGTGATTCATGGAGTTCAGTCACAACAGAGTCCTATGTTACAATAACAGCACATTACGTTACTAAGGACTGGCAGGTCTTGTCACATGTGTTGCAAACAAGAGCCATTTATGAGTCTCACACAGGTGCTCATCTGGCAGAGCTACTGTCTCATGTCGTGGAAGAATGGCAGCTGTCTGATAAATCTGTAGTGCTTGTGACCGACATCGCGGCGAACATGATAGTTGCAGCTCAAGTTGGTAAATTTCCTCATGTTAAATGTTTTGCCCATACACTCAATCTTGCATGTCAGCGGGCACTGAAAGGGGCCACGCTCTCCAGGCTTCTCGCCAGAGTGCGACGAATATCCACATTCTTCCATCGCAGCAGTAGAGCAAGCCACTGTCTAAAAGAGAAACAGAAATGTCTGGGCCTGAAGAATCATAAGCTAATAACTGATGTGCCAACAAGATTGAACAGCGCATATGACATGGTCGAGAGGTTCTTAGAACAACAACCTGCAGTTTGTGCCACCTTGCTGTCTTCAGAAGTCAGAAAAGGAGAGTCTGATCTCTGCACTCTCAATGAAACAGATGTGTCAAATGCAGAGGACGCTGTGAGTGCATTAAAACCAATGAAGGATGCAACCTTGCTGATGTCAGAAGAGCGCAACCCAACAGTGTCTCTCATAGCCCCTCTAAATGCACAACTGCTCCAGAGCATGACAGACACCATGGGAGACACACCCATGACCCATGAGATCAAGAATGCCATCAAAACAGATCTCCTGAAGAGGTACAGCAGTGAGGCAGAGAAGAAGATCCTTCATACAGCCTCTGCACTGGATCCTCGCTTTAAAGGACTGCCTTTTATTCTCACAGAGGAGGAGAGATCGGAGATATACAGAGGAGTGACTGAGAAGGCTGCATCTTTGGAGGTAATTAGAATTTCATCATGTTTCCTCCCAGACAGCTAGAAGCTCAGCTACATTGTGTTGTGTAATAACATGCCCTGATTCACTGATGCGGTGTGGTAAGTGGAACTGTATGGTATGGATTACAGTGCAGTTTCCCACACCTCATCAATGAATCACACTCTTAGTCAGTTCAGCTCTTCTTATACTATTATCTTTTGTTCAAACACACAGATTACATCTAATAGAAGGACAAATGTGGATGAAGTGCCTAGGGAAAAAGCAACTGTGGAAGAAGAAACACCCATTGAGGACAGCCATTCTCCTCCCAAAAAAAAGGCCACAACATCGCTGCTCATGACTTTGCTGGGGCAGTCTTTCACTGATGGTGCAATAGAACCTAAGACCCCCTATGCCAGGGCAGAAGACGAAATGGAAAAATATTGTAAAGCCCCACCTCTGCCTCTCACTGAGGACCCTTTGAAATGGTGGCGTGAGCATGAGGTCATATTTCCCCTCCTCTCTCAGCTGTCAAAGCAATACTTGTGTATCCCAGGTACAAGTGTATCTGCAGAGCGGGTTTTCTCTACTGCAGGAGATGTTATAACAGCGAAAAGAAGCAGTCTGAAACCTGAGCATGTGGATCATCTAGTGTTCTTACAGAAAAACCTACATGTTCCCAAATGCTAAGCACTGAAATAATTACTAATTCATGTTTTTAAAGAATTAGTAATTACTAATTCAGTCTGCCGCCAGTCACCAGTCAGTCACACCACCAGTCTTGTTTTATAGCTTTATAGCACTGATGGTTTGTTTTTGAATATTGTCCTGTCCAATGTGTCCATTTCCAATCCATAATCCGTTCCGTTGCTTCACACTAAAAGTGTCTAGGCAATAGGCATTGTAGGCAAGTAGGCAGGGGTTCATTTAACCCTCAACCAAATAAATAATATTAAAGTTTATTTTCTTCTAGACAACTGACTGACACCAAGCCAGCCACGGTGCAGCATTATAGGAAGGAAAATCATTGAGAGAAATAACTTGTACATTTGAAGCTTAACCTCGAGTAAATCTTATCTTATTGGATCACAAATAAATACACCAATTGTGGATTCTTGTGTAATATACTATATTTGTGAGTTTGTGAATGTGACCCCCATAGGATTTCCTCAAGGTTAAGCTTCAGTTTACAATTTATTCTCTCAAGGATTTTCCTTCCTCTAATGGTGGCTTGTTGGCTAGCTTGGCTTCAGTAACAGATGTAATCAACGTGGTAGAGTGCTGCTCAGTGCAGTGCAGGTAAAGTTTTCTTTCTGTAATGTGACTGACTGCCGTGACAACTCAAGAGCTTATAACGCAGCTCTAGCATTAACTCAACTGTGTTGAGTTGATGCTGAGGCTGCGTATAAGCTTTTGAGTTGTCACGAGTCACGACACACACACACTGTGTTTAGTTGACTGGCAATGGCAGGGGCAAACACAATCGCAGTGAACCTGGAACATTTTATATTTTTTACAGCTTTTCTGGCACTGGAGAGATGGAGAATGGCTTGTTTTCAAAAATGGTCCATTCACATAAGTGAATTGATATTTAAGCTTAAGCATATATTTGTATAACTCCCCTCTAGCAGCAATCAACTCACTTCACTTGAGTTGACTGGCAGTTGCAGGGGGAAACAAACATCACGGTGAACATGGAAGTTATGCAGCAGTGCATTATTGCCAGGTTCACCTTTGATATTTGCTACTAGTCAGGAAGTGCTCTGTTTTGTAGAGGACAGGTTATGGCACACACCTGGAATTTATTGCAACACATGTCTGTCTGCTGGTGTCTGTTGTACTCTGTAGCAATAGCAAACCAAACAAATACTAAAGGTAAAACGTGTATCCAGACAACTGAAGGCAAGCCAGCCAGCCACGGTACAGGAAAGGACATCCTTGATTAAATTAATCATACATTGAAGCGTAAAACCTTGATTAAATCTTTACTGGATCACAAATACACACAAACCTGACCTAACCTATATGCCTTGAGTTGTACCAGTGTGCCAATGCAAAACCTTTCTTCAGTTCTCATGATTCTGATGCAGACAATCGTGTTGTGTGTTTTTGTGTGATCCCATGAAGATTTACTCAAGGTTTAAGCTTCAGTTGATGATTTACTCTGTCAAGGGTTTTCCTTCCTCTAATGGTGGCTTTGGCTTGGCTTCAGTTGGGTTTAATCGTGGTAGAGACAGAGACTGTCTGCAGGACAGGTAACGTTTTCTGTAAAGTAAGTGACATAAAAGTGACATAAGTGAATTGATAAGCTTAAAGCTTATATTTGTAACTCCCCTCTAGCAGCCATCAACTCACTTGAGTTGACTGGCAGTTGCAGAGGGAAACAAACATCACGGTGAACATGGAAGTTATGCAGCAGTGCACTATTGCCAGGTTCACCCTTGATGTTTGCTACTAGTCAGGAAGTGCTCTGTTTTGTAGAGGACAGGTTATGGCACACCTGGAATTTATTGCAATGCATATATTCACATAAAAGGATTTATATATAATGTTTTGTGGGAATTTATGATGACCATTTTCACAAGAATATTAGCTTGGCTGGCTTCTTCTATCTTGGCTTTAAAGTACAACTATAGGCAAAACTTTATCCAAAATTAAAAAAAGTTTTGCCTTTAGTTGTACTTTAAATGGTGGTAGACCTGGCTTATATTAATCTTTTCTTTTATGAAGCAGTAAACTGCACGACTACAGTTTTTTTACTATTTTTACTGTTATTTCTAGTAAAATACTAGTGTTGTTGTCTGTCTCTGCTATGCTGTTTGCATTTTCAGACCTTCCTATATGTTTGCAGTGCAAGTGCACTAAAGTATGCAGGGCTTGCAGGCCATGAGGGTCCAGGAAAGTGTCCTTAAGCAAATGAAAATAAAAAGGATTCTTTTATTTGTGACTGCTTGATTGTTTGTTTGTTTTTTTTTATAACGTTTTGAAAACCATTGGGCAGTGGGCTGGGCATGGGCATTGGGCAGTAATCGTGATGCATCGCGGAATCGAATCGTATCGAATTGTGATCCTAATAATCGTAATTGCATCGAATCGTGAGGTAAGTGAAGATGCGCAGCCCTAGTTGTTACTGTGTAAACTGGCACCAATACTAGGAGTTATTATTGCGTAAACTGGCACCAATACTAGCAGCTATTACTGCGTAAATTGCCACCAATACTAGGGGCTATTACTGCCTGAATTGGCACCAATACTTAGGGTTATTACTATGTTAACTGGCACCAATACTAGGGGCTATTACTGCATAAACTGGCACCAATACTAGGGGCTATTACTGTGTAAACTGTCACCAATACTAGGGGTTATTACTGCCTAAACTGGCACCAATACTAGGCTTTATTACTGCATGAACTGTCACCAATACTAGGAGTTATTACTGCCTAAACTGGCACCAATACTAGGCTTCATTACTGCGTGAGCTGACACCAATACTAGGCTTTATTACTGCGTAAGCTGGCATCAATATTAGGCTTTATTACTCCATAAACTGGCACCAATTTTAGGAGTTATTACTGCATAAATTGGCACCAATACAAGAGGTTATTACTGCGTAAACTGACACCAATACCAGAGCTATTACTGCATAAACTGGAACCAATACTAGGGGCGATTACTGCATAAACTGGCATCAATACTAGGAGCTATTACTGCTTAAACTGGCACCAATACTAGGCTTTATTACTGTGTAAACTGGCACCAATATTTGGGGTTATTACTTCTAGGGATGATCGAACTTTTCAAAAGTTCGGTTCGGCCAGAACATCCGAACTACCCGAAAGTTCGGCCTGGATTTCAGAACCCCATTGAAATCAATGGGACCCGAACTTCGGTAATCAAAAAATACCATTTTGAAGCCCTTAAACCCAATAAATGCCCCTAAAAGTGCCTAGGGTTCTGGGTCATACCCCAGGGAATATTAATCACACAAAAAAAGTTCTTAAAAATTGTCATTTTTGATAGAGAGCCAATTATTGGAAAAATTTAAAAAAAAAATTAAAAAAAATAATAAAAAAAGTGTACCTGTGAAGTTTCAGCTCTGTAGCATGTCCAGAACCATTAAAAAAAAGATTGTTTGTATTAGAACACTTACAGCACAGGATGTTGGCTTCTCGCTTTTCACACATTGCCGGTTTAATAGCAGGCGTTTTTTTGGGCATTTTTTGGGGTTCTTTTGAGGCAGGAAAAACATCTGAACTTGTGTATAGTGGTATATATACCACTATACACAAGTTTAGATGTTTTGCCTGCCTCCAAAACCCCCCAAAAAATGCCTACAACAACACACCTGGGTGTTTTTTTTTTTTTTTTTGGCGCTAACGTTTTTTTGGGCATTTTTTGGGGTTCTTTGGAGGCAGGCAAAACATCTGAACTTGTGTATAGTGGTGTATATACACACATACTTATATGTATATACACACCTAGACATATATAGGTGTGATAGTAGCAGAAATATATGCTTGCGCTAATGAAATCATTTACACTAATATGGTTATGCTCCTATAACACCTATATATGTCTAAGTGTAAAATACATATAAATATGTGTGTATTCACAAGTTTAGATGTTTTGCCTGCCTCCAAAAACCCCAAAAACTGCCTGCAACAACACACCTGGGCGTTTTTTTGGGCATTTTTTTGGGTTCTTTGGAGGCAGGCAAAACATCTGAACTTGTGTATAGTGGTATATATACCACTATACACAAGTTCAGATGTTTTTCCTGCCTCAAAAGAACCCAAAAAAATGCCCAAAAAAACGCTTGCTATTAAACCGGCAAGGTGTGAAAAGCGAGAAGCCAACATCCTGTGCTGTAAGTGTTCTAATACAAACGATCTTTTTTTTATGGTTCTGGACATGCTACAGATTAATATTAATGATATTAATGATTAATAGTCCCTGGGGTATGACCCGGAACCCTAGGTACTTTTTAGGGGCATTTATTGGGTTTACGGGCTTCAAAATGGTGTTTTTTGATTACCGAAGTTCGGGTCCCATTGATTTCAATGGGGTTCTGAAATCCGGCCGAACTTTCGGGTAACTTTTTTTGTGTAATTTTGTGTCTGGGGGGTCTAAAAGGTGTACCTGTGAAGTTTCAGCTCTGTAGCATGTCCAGAACAATAAAAAAAAGATCATTTGTATTAGTGCAATTATAGATCTGTAATATGGCTTCGTTTTTTTCACACCTTGCCAGTTTAGTAGCAGGCGTTTTTTTGGCCATTTTTTGGGGTTCTTTAGAGGCAGGCAAAACATCTGAACTTGTGTATAGTGGTATATATACCACTATACACAAGTTCAGATGTTTTGCCTGCCTCCAAAAACCCCAAAAAATGCCTGCAACAACACACCTGGGCGTTTTTTTTTTTTTACGCTAGCGTTTTTTTGGGCATTTTTTGGGGTTCTTTGGAGGCAGGCAAAACATCAGAACTTGTGTATAGTGGTGTATATACACACATACTTATATGTATATACACACCTAGACATATATAGGTGTGATAGGAGCGTAACTATATTGGTGTTAATTATTTCATTAGTGCAAGTAGTTTTTTCTGCTCTTTTCACACCTATATATGTGCAGGTGTATATATACAGACATGGATGTGTATGTATACCCCCTATACACATGTTCAGATGTCATGCCTGACTCCAAACATGTGCTCAAAAAATGACTATAGACGCCTGCAGCCAAAAAGAATGCTGACGGATGAAAAGCCATATCCCTGCAGCGAAAGTGACACAAGAGAAAATATCTTTTCTCTATAGCGGTCACCCTGATATGGAAGGGTTTGGTCACCCTGCCATAGCAGTCACTGTCAGTCCACCCTACACTACATTACGGTCACCCTGATATGGAAGGGTTTGGTCACCCTGCCATAGCAGTCAGTTAACCCTACACTACATTACGGTCACCCTGACACTTCACACTTTCCCTACAGAAACTAAATTTTTGAAGCTAACTAAAGTGTAAAGGAGCACTCTAACTACACTAGATATCCCTTTCCTCACACTAATAAATGCTAAATTACACTTTTAAAGTAAAATTAGCAGAACTGCTTCCACTCTCTTCCATGTCCTGTATAACAATGCTAGGAATTTGGCGGGCGCTATCTTATATACTGGGGGGCGTATTCACTAATGATTGGACTATGGACCCCCTAGTCACTCCAATCACATTCCTAGCATTCTTCTGCCCCCTCAATTGGCTTTTGCTAATGGTTCTGGTCCAATCACAGGCTTTTGAAGCCCATTTCCTAAACCATTGCATTTTGGTCGGTTCTGGTTGCCGAATTCCGAACTTTTTGGGCAAAAGGTTCTAAATTCGGCCGAACCTCGAACACCCAATGTTCGGGCGAACCGATGGTCGACCCGAACCGTTCGATCATCCCTAATTACTTCCAAAACTGGCACCAATACTAGGGGTTATTATTGCATAAACTGGCACCAATACTGGGGGTTATTACTGTGTAAGCTGGCACCAATACCAGAGGCTATTACTGTGTAAACTGGAACCAATACTAGGGCCTAATACTGCATAAACTGGCACCAATACTAGAGCTATTACTGCATAAACTGGCACCAATGCTAGAAGCTATTACTATGTGAGCTGACACCAATATTAGACTTTATTACTGTGAAAAACTGGCATCAATACTAGACTTTATTACTGCACAAACTGGCACTAATATTAAGGGTTATTACTGCGTAAATTGGCACCAATACTAGGCTTTATTTCTGTGTAAACTGGCACAAATACTAGGTATTATTACTGCGTAAATTGGCAGTAATACTAGGGGTTATTACTAAGTAAACTGGCACCAACACTAGGGGTTATTACTGTGAAAAACTGGCATCAATACTAGACTTTATTACTATGTGAGCTGACACCAATACTAGGCTTTATTACTGTGAAAAACTGGCATCAATACTAGACTTTATTACTGCATAAACTGGCACTAATACTAGGGGTTATTACTGCGTAAATTGGCACCAATACTAGGCTTTATTTCTGTGTAAACTGGCATCAATACTAGGTATTATTACTGTGTAAATTGGCACTAATACTAGGGGTTATTACTAAGTAAACTGGCACCATCACTAGGGGTTATTACTGCGTAAACTGGCACCAATAACAGGGGCTATTACTGTGTAAACTGGAACCGATACTAAAGGCTATTACTGCATAAACTGGCACCAATAATAGGGGCTATTACTGCATAAAATGGCATCATTACTAGGAGCTATTACTGCGTAAACTGGCACCTACACTAGGCTTTATTACTGCATAAACTGGCACCAATACTAGGGGTTATTCCTGTGTAAACTGACACCAATATTAAGCTTTATTACTGCGTCAGAGGCTAGTAAAATAGTCCTGTCTTATAAAAACCCTATGAGAATCACGACACTTTAGCACCTGATGAAAGAGCGCGCATGTCCGTACAGGACCTTGCGCATTCTCAGAAATGCGTCGTGCACGCCTAGCATTCCAGTCTCCCTGGTGACGTGGCCGCATTACACCCTTCATCTGTACATTGCAGCGGCTGTTCCGGACGCCAACCGCAAACCGCCGCTGGAGTTAGCTGGCTCCCTCTCTCCTGTGGTGGACCGCTGAGCCATGGACTGCTTCATGTATGGATAGAGGATAGACGGCACCCTCCAGAGGAAAAACCTACAATCTTTGAATTTACACTGCCTGTATAACGTGGCTTCTAATGAGTTGCTACATTTTATGCCTTATCTAAGAATAAATATTGTCTGCACTTAGAGCGCTTTTCTCTCTTTTTTTCGTTCTAATTGTGAGGGGGATGGGCTTGTGGAGTCAACACAGAGACCTGTGATCCTAAATAGGAGGATCACAGGCGCTCTGTATTGATTCCTGAGAGAACAACGGTCTACTGTGTTTGCAACAACAGATCGCCGTTCTCTCTTCATGGGGAGCGATCGTGGGTGCACGGCGGCAATCGCGGCTGGCAGGCCCGTGAATCAGCTTCCCTGCTGGCTAATGGGAGTGCGAGCTTGCACCCGGGATCGCTCCCGCAGATCTATGTACAGGTACGGCAATTCACGCAGCAGAACCAGCCTGCCACAGTATATATGCGGCGGGTGGTCGGCAAGTGGTTAATTAGTGAAGAGGGTAGTGTTGGATAGACTAGTAGATTTAAATGGACTTTACATTAGTGACCTAAAGAAGAACTCTAGCTTTTCCTCCCCAAAACAACAGATGCATTTTGCATGTAAATGAATCACAACCAGTGTTTGTGTAACATACCTCCTTTACCTGGATACAGTAGGTTTCTGTGTCTGTGATGTCATTCCTCCTTCTGCCTGAATTTCAAAGCTCTCTGACTTCCTGTTTTCTTCCTTTGCCAGTCCTAATACTACATGTCCCATCATGCTTTGAGCCTCTGTAGTTTTAGGGCAGGCTATGGGAGTCACTTGGAGCAGCTGTGGGAGTTAATGTGGGTGGGTCCAAGGATTACTGTGGGTGTTTCTTGGCCTTCATGTGGTTGGTAATTGGGGGAGGAATGGAATTGTGTTATCCCCACCCACACTCCATTCCCATCTGCAGTGAATAGGAAAGAAATCAGAAAGTTCAAGTGATTCTTTTTTTTTTTTTTTTTTCCAAAAGTCTTTATTGCAGGTTAGAAAAGAACATGAGAGCATACATAAGTGATTCTAAAGCCAATTTTTATTTTTTATTTAAAAAACAAACCTGTCATATACATGAAAAATCCGGAATATTGCTGCACTCCATGGTATCTTTATTGAAGCATTAAAATGACATCACAGATATGACAGTAACATTAAAGGTAATGCGTTTCGCGTTACTCATATACACCTCAAACCTCATATACACATACATTGCTTGAAATATTATATGTATAATACAAGTGAGCATGGTATGGCAATTAGTTGAACAATTAACCAATAAAGCAATTAAGAATGCACTCTCACTACACCAATGAGAGCCTATGCTCCTTGCCTTCCCATACTAACATGTCATAACACATAAATCAAAAAACAAAAATATCACAAACAAAACAAGCCACACAAATTTCCTTTAACCCATCACCCACCAAAACAGATCCAGCAGCCACTGCAGGATGACCATACAGGAGAGCACAGGGAAGGAGACAGTCAACCAACTATAGCAGGACACCCTCACAAACTAAGTGCACATAATGTGATAATGTGAGGGATCCACACAATGTAGTTTCCTCCTCCGACAAGCTGTATGGCTAACAAGCCATTCACAGCAAGCCAGACAGCCAGTGATGACCTATAACCATCTAATACAACGGTTTGGAAACAACAAAATACTGTATGTTAGATGAGATACAGTGTCCAAAAATTAAAAAACAAGCAAAAGAATCAATGAAAACAAAATTTGAATAAAAGATCAAAGAAAGATCCAAAATAATCCAACAAAAAAAAACGGACCCCTGGGAACCCCATACACAAAAGGTATAGTTGTTCGAAAGAAATGGTACAATTGGACAAAAAAGGAATGATCCCTGTATGAACCAAACACAGATATAATGCCAAACTTACTTACTCAATATAATATGTTAAATGTGGTGTGATATAAACACAGGGATGTAGATAAGGTGGGGTTAGGGGGGTTGAACCCCCCTCCCCAAGCATCAGTGTAATACATAAAAAAATGTATTATTTTTTATTTTTCGCTCCGCACCAGGCAGTAATGCATTTTTGTTTTAATGCTGCTGCCTGCTGTTATTCCACCTGGACCGCCACCTGGGCTGTAGGCTTGGCTTGGGATGAGGGAGACCCTGGCTGACATTGCTCTCGTCTGTCTGCTCCGCTTCCACACCTCCTCTCTAGTCAGACTGAGACTCCAGAGACATGACTTGTCCAGCCATTTACAGAAGCTTTCAGGAGGACAGCAGCACTGAGAGCAGAGCGGGAGGGAGCGGGTAGCACCTATCCTGCCCACTGACACAAAAGATCGGCTCCTCCTCTCTTCGAGCTGCCACTTCCTGCCTTTGGTTGTCGCTTGGGGAAGGAGCTGCCTGAGCCTGAGTCTGAGTGCTGTTAGCTCAGCTGAGCCTGCCTGCCTGCTTGTCAGTACCAAGTGGAAGGATCATCTCAATTTTCTCTGAAGTGCTGCTGTGCTGTGCTGGAGTCTGGGCCTTAACCTTAACTCCAGGAGGACAGGTCACCAAAAACAACCAGGTCTCTCTCTCTCTGTGCTTTGTTCTAGACCTGAACTTCAACCATGGATCAAGTTCAGGGCTGCTAGAACAGTTGGTTGTTATTTTATAAACTCTTTCATAATATCTCTTCTTATCCCCCTCTTATTTCATGCTTGCAATGCATACCTCAGTATCAACATTAGAGTGTAAAATCGGTGTAAGGTTGAAGATCTCTTACAAAAGCCAATCCTGCCATTCTGAATATAAGCAAAGTGGGCAGGATGGACATTTTTTTTTTTGCTCCTGTGTTATCTATTTTATGACAAAAATTGGCTCTGAAAAAAAGGAAGGAGACCTACAAATGAACAGGCTCTCTCTCCCCATATGTGTGCTATCTGCACATTCACATAACAGTGGGAACATTCTGACATTTACCCTTAGCTGTATGGAGTGCTGTGCTACTACATTTGAATGCTGCCCTGAAGGTTATTAACCACTTGCCGTCTGCTTACGGTAATAGTACTGCGGCAAAGTGGCTCGTTATTGTCTGACGACGTAGATCTACGTCATCAGACTACGTCATCAGAAACTCCCCTTTCTCGGCTCCCGCTGATCCCGCTGCGATCGCCGCTTTCTCGGCTCCCACTGATCCAGCTGCGATCGCCGCTGCTCTTCCCCGATCGTCGGGGATCTAGTGTGGAGATCCGCCCGCTTGTGTAAACACAAGTGGGCGGATCTCCTAAGTGACAGGCAGGGTCAGATTGCAGGGTTCAGCATAGCTGAAGCCTGGATCTGTCCTTGTGTCACTCAGTCACCTCCCCCCACACACGTGAGTAAGCACCAGGCATACATTAACCCCTCCCTCTCCAATAAAATTAACCCCTTCCCTGCCAGTGTCATTTTTACAGTAACAGTGCATATATATAGCACTGATTACTGCAGTAATGTCACTGGTACCCCCAAAAGTGTCAAAAATGTCAGTCAAGGGTCCGATCTGTCCGCCGCAATGTCGCAGTCCCGCAAAAAAAAAAAAAACGCAGATCGTCGCCATTACTCGTTAAAAAAAAACCCACCAAAAATGACAGAAATCTTTCCCTTAGTTAGTAAACGCAATAACTTTTACGCAAACCAATAAAAATACGCTTATTGTGAATTGTTTTTACCAAACATAGGTAGCAGAAAACAAATTGGCCAAAAATTTAAAAAAATTTTGATTTTTACATTTTTGGGTGGGGAATTTCATATAAAAAAATGTGAAAAATATTGTTGTTTTTTCAAAATTTACGCTCTTTTTTTGTTTATAGCGCAAAAAGTAAAAATCGCACAGGTGATCAAATACCACCAAAAGAAAGCTCTGTTTGTGGGAAAAAAAGGACATAAATTTAGTTTGGGTATGGCGTCGCACGACCGCGCAATTGTCAGTTAAAGTCGCACAGCGCCGAATTGCAAAAAGTGGCCCAGACGTAAGACAGCAAAATCCTCTAGTGGTAAAGTGGGTAATCCCTATTTAAATGTATGCTGCTAGCCTACTACATTGTAGATCTGCTGAGGAAATTGTTGACCTTTTCCATGCGATGCTAAGCCTACTGGTCTTAGCTTAAAGTGGTAGGAAACCACAAAAAATCTACTCCCTGAAAGTTAAAATGAGTGTGTGTGCCTCTTTCCCTTGTATGCTCCTCAGGCTAAAACTGCAGTGCAGAATTTCTTCCTGTCATTGAATCATACTATCTATAGGTATCTGAGATTGTGGGAACTGCTGGCAAAGTTTGTTGATTTAGGTCCTGGATGGTGAGTCTTCTATAATTGCTGTTGTGTTAGCCTGTTAGGCCCTGACTGTTCACATGTAGCAATTTGGGATTGTGGGAAGAATATCCCTGTGATTCCGCCCGCTGCCAGATTCCAATCCAAATCGCACAGCAAAGCGCAGCATGTGTGTTTGTGTTCTATTCATTTTTAGTGACACCAAAATGTGGTGTGGTTTTGCTGTGATTATTGAGCGATTTATCACACAAGAATCCAAAATCACACCAGGTTTTGATGCCACTAAAAATGAATGGAACACAAACACACGTGCTGCGTTTTGCCAGCATTGCAGTGTGATTTGGAATTGCAAGCAGAATCATGGGGATACTGCCAGCCCGTGATCCCAAATCACTACAGGGCCTTAATGACATTGACTAAGGCTGGGCTGAGTCTTCCATTGCTGTTGTGATACTGTTGTTTCCCGGGTGTACCGCATTCTAAGTATCTTCTCTTTTTCTGTATGTATGGACTCTGCAGTGTCTGCAAGGTACCACTTCTCCTCCTGTATGCCTGTTTAACAAAAAATCAGTGTGTGCTTTGCTGCTTCCTTCCACAAGATGGGCCCTTTGCATCTGCTAAGTAAAGATCCCAAATTGCTACATGTGAAAAGTCAGGGCCTAACAGGCTAACATAACAGCAATTATGGAGGCCCCAGCCTCAATGTATTTTATAGGTACAAGGAAGCCCAGGTTTTGTTTAACCATGTCCCTTAGACCCTCCCACTCTAATGTTTTGCCACACCCACTTTTTTGTTGTGCGCCTCAATCACTTCCTCCCTGTCATGTCAGGTATGTTCTATATGTATGAACAATGCACAGTGCCGCTTCTCTTGTCTGGTATGCCAGGATAACAAAAAAATCAGTGAGTGCTTCCTTCCACAAGATGGTGCCCTTTGCACCTGCCCAGTAAGATTAGCTATTACAGTGCACCACCCTGTGGGCAGTCCAATGGCTAAGAGCACTGTCCATTGTGGTGAGGGAGGGGACACAATAGCACAGCTGGGGAGATCGCTGTACTAACACAGTGAGTTTTAGTACAGTGATCTGTCAGTTTTTTCCTTCAGACAGTACCCAGCTTTAGACTGGACAATAGCAAACCAAACTGGGCAATGTTCATAAGAACAGGAAGAAGGCAAAACTGAAATCAGGCTCAATTTTCAAAAGGATCTGAGACCTAGTTTTTCCTTTTTCCAGCTTTTTTTAATTTGGCGCAATTTATTTATTTAAAAAGACTTTTACTTAGTACCTACTGCTGAACCCCCCCCCCCCCCAGAACAAAAATGTATCTACGGCCCTGTATAAACTAACGTCATTACCGTAATAGCTGTTCATAAAATTATTCAAAATAAAATGCCACTCTGTTCATACATTATGACACACTACCATACAAGGATACAGACCAACACACCCTCCAGATGGCACTAACAGCCCCTTCTTTATTCATAAAAATGTGTAAGGTGCCACTCATAGTTTAACCCCTATGAAACTCTAGTGCACAAATAAAAGATCCAATAAACCTCGCGTTTACAGAGAGACCTAAACCTGTCACCTCCACGTCTGGAATTACCCACCTTCTCTACAGCCTGGACACTGATGACCATTGTGTTCCCCATATGATGTTCATTGAAGTGATGTGCCACACTTGTATGAGGTTTGAGTAGGTGCTGACTTTAGCGCGAAACACATTACCATTTATGTTCCTGTCATACCTGTGATGTGATTTTAATACTTCAATAAAGTTACCAAGGAGTGCAGCAATATTCCGGATTTTTGCATATCTCTGAATCTCACAGATGAGCTGTGCAGCACCCTGGGTGCCGGTTCACAACACGTGAGATTCGGCCACTCACCTAGAGCGGCATTTCTTTGGATGAACAAACTAGTTATACTTCCCTGCTCTGTGTAATGGTTTTGCAGAGAGCTGCCCTGATCCTCATCGTCTCCCACCACCGTTTGCTAAGAGGGCACTCATGCAACGCACACAGAAATAAACCCATGGCCACACCCACCAAACACGTGTCATTCCTAAGGTGCCACATAGGCTGGGTCTATCTGCGTGTTTCTAAATGCATGGCAAAAAAGCAGAAAACAAGCTTTGCTGTGCCTTTCTAAAATACACTGCAATTTGAGTCGCACTTTACATTTCTGCCGTGTTCTCATTTGCCCGTTTCTAAACACATGACAACCCGCAAGAAAATGCATAGTTTGCGGTGTGCTTCAAAAATGCGTGGAAATGCGCGTTACCATTCGTTCGCATCTGCCTGTTTCCAAACGCACGGCACCCGCAATAAAAAAAGGCACAAATATGAAACTATCTTGCTTGCATTACCATTAAGTGCCGGTTCAAACTTCCGCGTTTGCGGAGATTGCATGTAATTTGGAGTGCACTGCTCCTAATTACATGCGAGCTGATGTGCGGATGCGAGTTCAGCCATACACTTTGTATGGCTGAATTCGCACTGTATCTGCACCAAACACGCACATGAGGCTTTTTTTGAGCCGCAGTAGAATCGGATCGCACAGTGGTTCACACTTGTGCGATCGGATTCTGTGCGTACTTGCAGATCGCACTGCGATATGCAAAACAACTGGGGGTGTCGTTAACTTTTAATTGACACCCCCTGCGTATCGCATATGGCAGTGTGAACTGCCAGAGGTGCGGATGCGATGCGGGAACACGCTGCATATTCGCAGCGTTCCCTCATCGCAGAAGTGTGAACCGGCACTTAGGCTGCGTTCTCATTTACACATTTCCAAATTCAACCAGCACAGAAAACATGCACTTAGTTGTGCGTTTAAAAAACACATAGCATGCACTGCAACCCAAAATTTGCCGCACATTTTGAAAACACACTTATCATCATACTTATGTTACCATTTATTTGCATTTGCGCGTTTCCGTATGCAGGCAACTCGCAAGAAAACGCACACTTTGGTGAGCATTTTGAAAACCTGTGACAATATGTGGCTTGCATTACTATTTGTTTGCATCTGAGTGTTTCTGAGTGCACAGCAACCTGCAATAAAAAACGCACACTTTGCCATGCATATCAAAAACGTGCAGCACCAAGCAAATAAAATATCTGCTTTGTCATGCATTTCAAAAATAAATGGCAACGCGGGTCATATTTGTGTTACCATTTGTTCACATCTGCGCATTTTCAAACGCACGGAAATCCTCTAGAAAACGCATGGTACTTTTCTTTTGCATCTGCGTGTTTCTGAATGAATGGCAACCCACAAGAAAATGCACATCATGCCATGCTTTTCAAAAATGCAATGTGCACCATGCTTGTATTACCATATAGGCTGCATTTGCATCTTCGCATCTCTGAACGAGCGGCAGTCTGCGCAGAAAACGCATGCTTTGCTGTGCATTTAGAAAACTCATGGCAATGCACCTCGTGCCTGGGTTACCATTCGTTCACATCTGCATGTTTCTGAATGCAGGGCAATCTTTCATGTTGTGCTGTGTGAACCCCAGGGCTTTCTTTTTTAATCCCCCCCAGAATCAGTACAACTAACTTTCACAGCAGGCTGTGTATATTGCATGGATGGCTTTCCTTTTTTTATAATGCTTTGATCTATGAGGAGGGACTTGGTAGGTTTGGACTCTCTCTAGGTGTGACTGGGCGGGAGTGAATACTAATTAAGATGTATTCATTCCCACCTAACCATCAGAGCTATGAAGGAAGTTACGTCATTTGCAGACTACAGAGGGGTGTATTCTAGGCTAGAGATAGAGCAGGAAGTGGCTGAAAGGCCCTCAGTCTACATGCAGAGTATACTGATTTTCACATGATACAAAGCCAATACTAAACCCAGAATATCAGGGGATTTGCAGACAACAGAGCAACATGGTACAGAGGTATGATCTATGCTGGGACTGATCATTCAATTCTAGTGTAAAGAAAGTTGGAGTTCAGCTTTAAGCTGGGTATACACTAATAGAATTGCATTTGACATTTTTTATTGTAAGAACCCTTTAGGAACATTTGTTTATTTTTCTAATCATTAGTGGAGTCAAATCAATGATTCTTTTTGACCGCAGTGATGAGAAAATTCGACCGCAGTGATGAGAAAATTCGAAGAAACAGGATGGAAAGGTTTTTCCAAATGTACGAATTTCTAACAGTTTATGTGGTTTTCTTACTAAATTTTCTGTTTATTTAACATTTTTTCATACAAAGTTCAACAAAGGAAAAGAAAGAAAAAAAAAAAAAGAAAAAGCATATACAAAATTAAACATCGCACTTGAACATATCCTTTCATATCTAAATTATACTATAATAAGAATCCAGTAGGAACTTATATTCATAATTTCAATAAATTTTTCTCTCTTGGGTATAAATCCTCCTCCAGGATTCCCTAGAGCTCTAATCTATTCATGGTCCTACTGATTATTGTACGATAAAAAAAAAAAAAATCCAGGTAACACTTTTTAAGCAGTTACAACTATAGTTTTTTTTTTTTTTTTTTCTTTATGAAACAAAGGCTTTACATAAATAAATAAAAGCTGACCATTGTAAGCTCCCCTGTCAGTGTGAAATGGTTTGTCTTGACCGTCTAACTGCCAGTTTTACTGCTCTGTTGAAGGAAGTTGAGAAACAACAGACTTACTGGCAGGATCACCTAGTGTTAAATCTATGTTACAGAGTACTCTCAGAAAAACAAGGACTGAAAGTTATGTTAATGCTAGCAACAGACTGTATCATATAAGCATAGGTGTGCGCACCCTGTTGCATTAGGGTGTGCACCCCAAAGCTCAAACACTCATGCCTTTCTCTGCAGCCTCAGCTACACTGGACAGTGAATAAATGTAAAGTGCTCTGTGCTGAGCGGCTTCCTGTTCATTCACAAACTGAAGCATAGTAAACACAGTTTACTATGCTTCAGTTATGATTGAACACAGTGAGTGTGTTCATTTAGAAAAGGAAAGGAACGGTAAATGATGTATTGATTATCCCCTTTCTCGGCTCCATCCTGAAACATCCCCCAGAGCAGCTGGGGGTAAAGGGGGGGGGGGGGAGCCAGCAGCATTGTGGTGAGGGGAAGGGGTGCAACACGGAGGGAAGCCCAGGCAGTAGGAGGAATTGGCACTGCACAGAATGATTAGGGTGTGCCCATGGAGTGTGTTTATGGGAATGTTTGACCATTCTTCCAGAAGCGCATTTGTGAGGTCAGGCACTGATGTGGACTGTCCTGGCTCGCAGTCTGCGCTCTCAGTCATTCCAAAGGTGTTCTATCGGGTTGAGGTCACGACTGTGCAAGCCAGCCAAGTTCCTCCATCCCAAACTCGCTGATCCATGTCTTTATGGACCTTGCTTTGTGGACTGGTCCAAATCATTTGGTGGAGAGGGGAATATGGTGTGGGGTTGTTTTTTAGGTTTTAGATTTGGCCCCTTAGTTCCAGTGAAGGGAACCCTTAAGCCATCAGCATACCAAGACATTTTGGACAATTTCATACTCCCAACTTTGTGGGTTGGCCCTTCCTGTTGTATTCCAACATGACTGAGCACCAGTGCACAAAGCAAGGTCCATAAAGACATAGATGAGCATTATTGGGGTGGAGGAACTTGACTGGCCTGCACAAAGTCCTGACCTCAACCCGATAGAACCCCTTTGGGATGAATTATAACAGAGACTGCAACCCCGACCTTCTCCTCTATCATCAGTGCCTGACCTCACAAATGCGCTTCTGGAAAGATGTTCAAACATTCCCATAGACACACTGCTAAACCTTGTGGACAACCTTCCCAGAAGAGTTGAAGCTGTTATAGCTGCAAAGGGTGGGCAAACTCAATATTGAACCCTACAGACTAAGACTGGGATGCCATTAAAGTTCATGTGCGTGTAAAGGCAGGTGTCCCAATACTTTTGACAATATAGTGTTTGTCATTTTTTTATTAATGCCATGTTTACACTTTAACCACTTTACCACCGGAGGATTTTGCTGTCTTATGTCCAGGCCACTTTTTGCGATTTGGCACTGTGCGACTTTAACTGACAATTGCGCGGTCATCCAAAGCCATACCCAAACAGAATTTACGTCCTTTTTTTCCCACAAACAGAGCTTTCTTTTGATGGTATTTGATCACCTGTGCGATTTTTACTTTTTGCGCTATAAACAAAAAAAGAGCGTAAATTTTGAAAAAATAACAATATTTTTCACATTTTTTTATATCAAATTCCCCCCCAAAAAATGTAAAAATCAAAATTTTTTTAAATTTTTGGCCAATTTGTTTTCTGCTACCTATGTTTGGTAAAAAAAATCACAATAAGTGTATTTTGATTGGTTTGCGCAAAATTTATTGCGTTTACTAACTAAGGGAAAGATTTCTGTCGTTTTTGGTGGGTTTTTTTAACGAGCAATGGCGGCGATCTGCGATTTTTTTTTGCGGGACTGCGACATTGCGGCGGACAGATCGGACCCTTGACTGACATTTTTGATACTTTTGGGGGTACCAGTGACATTTCTACAGCAATCAGTGCTATAAATATATATAAGATATAAGCCGCGGATATATACTGACGCTCAGCATGGCGTCGGCATGGCTTTCATTCCCACTCACTTCGGACACATGTTGCTGGTTGGACCTTTTTTATGTCTTCTGGTTTTTTCATGCTCTGGTAATATCAGCTAACATTGTACTATACAACTTTATTCGATTTTTAATATACTTCATATTCATATATACCTATTTTTGTCACCGTTTTATGCATTTACCTTTCACAAGCTTATATCACCTTCATTCTGGCACCCCCCTCCCTCATCACCTCTAATGATTTTGTTTTCTTCACTTGCACTATGTCTTAACGAATGGTTTCTTTTTGACCCTGATCAGGTCTCTTATGCATCTCTATACTGCTATTCCATCACTTCTCTATTTCATACACTTTTTCACTCCTGGTGACTTACTTTTCTATATACCATCTCTGTTTCATCGGCTCCTACTGCATGCAATTTTTGCAGGATATGGTTGCTTTATATTTATACTCACAATCCATAACTTATTTTATCGGTTGATCCACCGACTTAATATTTGGTCTCTAGTCACCACTTCGACTATTTGCACGTTATAGTCTCTCTCCTTTATAAATTTCTCTTTCCAATAATTTTTTTTTTTTTTTTTTTGAACAAAAATTTTTTTTTTTGTTGTTTGGTCACTCACAGGCAGATCTTTTGGGTTCAACTTTTTGACCCTGTATATAATTTATAAATTATCAAATTTTTTGAGATTGTCTATTCTTGAGTTGACTTTTTTTGGATATTCATTGAAACTTCATATATATTTTCAGACTGCCTTTGGTTCCAACGGTTTGTGACCAATATTTCTCGGAGTAACCTCGTGTGAACCCTCATACTGGTTCATTTAATATTATGATCTCGTTTTGGGTCCTCTCCTCCCTATTGCCCCCATGTGTGTGGGCTGTATTCCATGCCTCAGCCCCGGATCAGGCGTTTCCTGGATCAGCCTCTTGTCTCTCTGTACCAGACTGGACTGCTTTTGGATTGATGACACTGGTCAAGGTAGTGTCCACTCCATTATATTTTCTATTTTCATTTATATCTTATACTTTTACTTAAACTCAACTCATATTCTCATTTTCAGAATAATACTTTATTTCTCCTGATGAGTGGACGGAGGTCCACGAAACGCGTCGAGCCGACAAATCACTCAGATACTCTATTCATTTTTTATATTAATACTGACAATCATTCAGATTACTTTATGGAAATCCCCCTTTTTTTAACCCCAAGATTACATACTTCAAGAGATTGAAAGCCCTATACCAAGCTGGTTTTATCGCCAATATGAATTTGTTTGGTTATGCCTATATATTATATATCCATATATGTTCTCTCATGTATATGACCTGTATGTGCAATCTGTACCATTATCCAGGTTTGTCATGTTAGATATAATAAACTAGATATTTGACTATGTGTTAACCCTCTAGGGGTCCCCATTTTCTGGGTTATATGAAGTTTTATATTTTTAAATTGTGTAAAATTGTGTACCTATCAGAGAAATGGTTTCCACAATAAATATTTTGTTTATTAATGATTACCTTGGTCATGATATATATTCCTTGTATTTAATATTGTTTGCATCTACCATGATTGAACAAACGATCTATAACCTTTAGACTTGTATATGCCATATTATCAAGCATTCCCTAACATATATAATGTCAGTCCTTCATGGGTTCCCATGTTTGGATTCGCATTAGGGCATGTTTATTACACCACCTATTATACAAATACGTCTAGCTGTACTCAATTAAAGTCCCAAATCCCTCCCCTTTTTTTCTTCACCATATTTACCAGGGATGGAGACAGCTAGACATTTCATATTCCTGTGGCAGATCGCTTCCCCTTTTTTGCCCTTCAGTGCTATATATATGCACTGTTACTGTAAAAATTACACTGGCAGGGAAGGGGTTAATTTTATTGGAGAGGGAGGGGTTAATGTATGCCTGGTGCTTACTAACGTGTGTGGGGGGAGGTGACTGAGTGACACAGGGACAGATCGCATGTTCAGCTATGCTGAACCCTGTAATCTGTCACTGTTTGTCACTTAGGAGATCCGCCCGCTTTGTTTACACAAGCGGGCGGATCTCCAGACTCGATTCCCCGACGATCGGGGAAGAGCAGCGGCGATCGCCGCTGCTCCTCCCTTGGCCCAACTCCTGCTGTGACTGAAAACAGCGGGAGCGAGTCTCCGGCGGCACGCAAACGCCGCCCACAAGGGGAGGAGTCCATCGACGTAGGTCTACGTCGCTGGATGGAATCGAGCCACTTTGCCGCAGTACAGTCCCAGTGACTGGTCGGCAAGTGGTTAACTAACAACCTAAAGCTGAACTTCCGCTAACACTTTTTAAACAGTTACAGCAACAGTTTATTTTCCTTTTAGGATTATTGGTTTTTATATAACTGAATAAAAGCTGACTATTGTCCCCTGTCAGTTTTAAATGGTTTGTCTCAACCTATTAACTGACACTTATGTTGGACAGCTTGGTCTATTGAATGAGGTTGAGAAAAAAAACAGACTTACTGGCCGGATCATCAGGTGAAAATTAACCACTTACCGCCCGCCCGCCGTCATATGACGGCGGGACGGTGCGGCTATTATCCTGGGCGGACGTCATATGACGTGACCCAGGAAATGCACGGCAGGCGCGCGATCGCGGGCGCGCCGCCGTGCACTGCCGGTGTCGGGGTGTCCCCGGGACACCCCCCGTCACCGGCAGGGGGGAAACAGCCACTGGGCGTGGCTGTTTCCCACGTGATCGGCTGTGTTCCAATGACACAGCCGATCACAATGGAGGCGGCCGGGAGATGACCGCGCATGCGCGATCGGGAGCGCGCAGCGCGGTCATGTCGGTGGCACTGTGTTCCGTAGGAACACAGCTGTCACCGGCAGTAGTAAACAGTCACTGACAGTGACTGTTTACTAAGTGATCGGCTGTGAATCCATTCACAGCCGATCACAAAATGTAAACAAAGAGCAGTAACTCAGTGTTACTAGCTCTCCTCCCCTCATACAGTTTCCAGTATGAGGGGAGAAGAACTAGAAACAGTGAGTTACTGCTCTGTGTACCTGCAAAAGTAAAATCACACTAATAAAGGTCCCCCCAAACAGTACTCAGCCCCCCCCCCAATGTCACCTGTCACTCAACAGTCACCTCATCAGTGCCCAGAAATTGACACCCATAACGTTCACATGTGAGCGCAGCGATCGCGGGCAGAATCACCGCGATTCTGCCCGCAATCCGGAAATCATTGCAAATTGCGGGACGCCTGTGCGTTGCCCATTTTTTGCAATAGCACCCCAAACGCTGTGCAATGTTGCCACCATTTCCGCCTGCCGAATCGCGGTAACATCGCGCAAACAACGCATGACGCCCAAAAAAGGTACAAGAGCTTCTTTGGGGCGTCATGCGTTGTTTGCGTGATGTTACCGCGATTCGGCAGGCGGAAATCGTAGCAACATCGCACAGCGTTTGGGGTGCTATTGCAAATCACGGGCAACGCACAGGCGTCCCGCAATTTGCAATGATTTCTGGATCACGGGCAGAATCGCAGTGATTCTGCCCGCGATCGCTACGCTCACATGTGAACGTAGCCTAAAATTCACCGGTCACCAGAGACTGCCATCAGTCATCGTCACCTGTCACCCCATCAGTCATCGTCATCTGTCACCCTATCAATCATCGTCACTTGACACCCCATCAGTGATCGTCACTTGTCACCCCATCAATCATCGTCACATGTCACCCCGTCAGTGATTGTCATCTGTCACCCCATCAATCATCGTCACTTGTCACCTCATCAATCATCGTCACCTGTCACCTCATCAGTCATCGTCACCTGTCACCCCATCAGTCATCGTCACCTGTCACCCCATCAGTCATTGTCACCTGTCACCCCATCAGTCATCGTCACCTGTCACCCCATCAGTCATCGTCACCTGTTTGCCATATACATGCAATCACTTACTGACCGCCTAACGACTATATGCGTCGGCCATTAAAAGCTAAATACTGGGGTTATGGCAGCAGATAGCCCCCATAACCCCGGTATTTTTTGAAACGGCGGGCGGTCGGCTTTCAGATAAGGGTGGTCCCAGTGGCGGATTCGCCGCAGAATTACCCTTACGGTGCAGGGGAATAGGTGCCCCCCCCCTCCTGCCACGTCCCAGACGTTTTCCCAGCTTACCGGACCCGCCGGCAGCGGGGAAAACTATCCGGTCCCGGATCCTCAGAGACAGGAAGTCGAGTGAGGGCAAGATGGCCCTCACTCAACTCTATGGTCTTGGAGGACCGGAGCTACGTCAAAAGACGTTGCCTAGCAACCGGTTTAAAGGGCCGCTTTTTTTTTTCTTTTTTTTTTTCCTCTTTCAACAATTTTTTTTTTCTTTTCTTTTTTAGTGTAGTTGTGAGGTGTGAGGTCTTTTTGACCCAGATCTCACAATAAAGAGGACCTGTCATGCCTATTTCTATTACAAGGGATGTTTACATTCCTTGTAATAGGAATAAAAATGATCAAAACATTTTTTTTTTTTTTAAACTGTGTAAAAATAAAAAAATAATAAATAAAATAAATAGGAAAAAAAAAAATTAAAGTGCCCTGTCCCCGTTAGCTCGCGCGCAGAAGCAAACGCATACGCAAGTCCCGCCCACATATGTAAACGGTGTTCAAACCATACATGTGAGGTATCGCCGCGATCGTTAGAGCGAGAGCAATAATTTGAGCCCTAGACCTCCTCTGTAACTCTAAGCTAGTAACCTGCAGAAATTTTTAAAATGTTGCCTATGGGGATTTTTAAGTACCAATGTTTGGCGCCATCCTGTGAGCATGCGCAATTTTGAAGCATGACATGTTGGGTATCTAATTACTCGGCATAACATTATCTTTCACATTATGGAAAAAAATTGTGCTAAATTTACTGTTTTCTTATTTTTTACTTCAAAAAAGTGAATTTTTTTCAAAAAAATTGCATCTGGAAGACTGCTGCGCAAATATGGTGTGATAGAAAATATTGCAATGATCTCCATTTTATTCTCTAGGGTCTCTGCTAAAAAAAATATATAATGTTTCGGGGTTTCAAGTAATTTTCTAGCAAAAAAAATGATTTTAGCTTGTAAACACCAAGTGTCAAAAATAGGCCCAGTCTTAAAGTGGATAAATGGACAACTTTGTGTAAAGCGCTACTTGGATGTTAGGCCTATGTGTGTGGCCAGGCTGTGAAAAAGTGTTACACATGTGGTATCGCCATACTCAGGAGGAATAGCAGAATGTATTTTGGGGTGCAATTTTTGCTATGTACATGCTATGTGTTAGAAATATTGCATAAATGGACAGCTTTGTGTAAAAAAAAATGTGTTTTCATTTTCTTTCCACATTTTCCAAAAACTTGCGGAAAAAAATGACATATTCAAAAGACTCATTATGCCTCAAAAATTATACGTTGGGCTGTTTGCTTTCCAAAATGGGGTCATTTTATGGGGGTTTCCATTGTCCTGGTGCTCCAGGGCCTTCAAAAGTGTGATAGGTTGTCAGGAAATTATATGTGTAATTTGTGCTCCTAGAATGCCGGACGGGGCTACTTGAATGTTAGGCCTCTGTATGTGGCCAGGCTGTGAAAAAGTCTCACACATGTGGTATCGCCATACTCAGGAGGAGTAGTAGAATGTGTTTTGGGGTGTAGTTGCAAGTATACATGTGCTGTGTGAGAGAAATAACCTGTTAATATGGCAATTTGTAAAAAAAAAAAAAAATCTTCATTTTGCAAAGCATTGTGGGAAAAAATTACAACTTCAAAAAACTCACCATGCCCCTTATTAAATACCTTGGAATGTCTACTTTCCAAAAAGGGGTCATTTGGGGGGTATTTGTACTTTCCTGACTTTTTAGTGTCTCAAGAAATGAGATAGGCCTTCAGTACATCCGGTGTGAGCAAGTGTGATCAATTTTCAATGATTCGCACAATAGCTTGTGGACTCTATACAAAGACCAAATAATATACACTTACTTAGGTTATTTTTACCAAAGATAAGTAGCAGTATAAATTTTGGCCAAAATTTGTGAAGAAAAATGACTAATTTGCAAAATTTTATGACAGAAACAAAGAAAAATGCGTTTTTTCACGATATTTTCAGTCTTTTTTTATTTATAGCACAAAAAATAAAAAACCCAGTATTGATCAAATACCATCAAAAGAAAGCTCTATTTGTGTGAAAAAAAGGACACAATTTTTGTATGGGTACAGTGTTGCATGACTGAGTAATTCTCAGTCAAAGTGTGAGAGCGCTGAAAGCTGAAAATCGGTCTGGGCAGGAAGGGGGTGAAAGTGCACTGTAGGCAAGTGGTTAAGGAAAACAAGCCTAAAAAAAAAAAAATAATAAAAGGAACCACTACATCTAAAGCTTGATTCACACTAATGTGGTTTTTCATGCTTTTTGCAGAAATGCATTTCATTTTTTTAACATGGGTTACTATGAAACACGTTCACATCAATGCATTTTTGTGCCTCTGCGTATTTATAAAGGGTCGGGGACTTTTTTGCATGTAATAGACTTCAATGGACCTGCATCCAAAATTCAAGTATTGCATTTTTGCCGCGATTTGCATTTTTAAGTTTGCCCAACAACAAATTTTACAAAAAAAAAACATAAAAATCGCAAATTGTGGCAAAATCGTGGTAAAAATAAAAAACATGTAAAGCGCAGCAAAAAGCACTACAGAAATGCTCAAAAGCAACATGCATAGCGTGAATCGACCCTTAGAAATATTATCATTTATTCTTTTTTTTTTTTAAGGAGGCCTTCATTTTACTTAATCTGCTTTAAAGCAGTATTGCTCTTCAGAGCACTGCAATTATTTGTACTAATGCGAAGGCTTTAAATAATCATAAATAATAAATCATTACTTTTTCTGTACACTATAAGCAAAAGACTGAGACTAGTCACTAACACATTTTTTTTTCGGTATTACACAGAAGAGCTTACTGCTCAAATATATCTTATATAAATGCAAATGGCATGTCTATGGATAATCCTGTCCCGTATTATTGCAACACATTTGAACACCTTTTAGGATAATATAAAATACAACAGACTGTTGCTGATCCATAACATGGCGAAGAGATCAGCTGCCACCACAATCCATAGTATGGTCTACATTTAGGTTCCATTTGTTTATGCTTACTGCAAATGCCTACCAGCACAAACAAGTTTAACTCTTTTCAAGGAAGAGCAGCCTAAATTCCCTCCTCCACTGTACCATGTTGGTATTACCCACTCCAGGTCTGAATGTAACCCTCCTGAGATGCAACTGGTCACATAAAGAAACCCACAGGGACACAGAAACTAGGGGTAGCTTAGCTCTACGGCAGACTAAAAGCATGTTATTATGCTTCCACTTGAGAAAAAAAGCAAGAAAATATATAATAGGACTTCGCTTAGCTGGCCACTTTTGAACTCAAGACCAGCGAGTTACTTTGAGGTTAATTCAAAGTCAGTGCTTCTCCTGCTCTTACAAAAGCCTCAGATAGTCAGTGTTAGTGATGTAAATCTACAAAAAGAGGAGCAAATTATAGAATAAAATTAAAGTAAATTATAAGCAGCTAATACTAATAATGTTAATGTACAAAGTACACTCTCTGTCCATTGGTCTCTATGGCAAACACATTTATATTTGTTTTCCTACATAAACAAGCCAATCGTTATTATTAATTGTATGATATTTTTTGAACTGCAACTGAAATCAGAATTTGATTTATATGATCAATGCCATACCTTTCTGTTGCACTAATTATATTAATGAACACCTATGGTTGCTAAACATTGTAGCATGTTACAGCTAATTCTAGCTACATGCCTGTAGCAATTCATTGATAGCCAGAGAATATAGATCCACACAAACCTCCAGTGTTCTCTAATTTACTTGTCATTTGAAATCAGGTCAACTGATCAATATTCTGCTAAACTGCTTCTCCATTCTGATAGATCTTCATCTACAGGAGAAGACGGTACAAAGTCTTAACTTGTATTTTTCTTCTGGAAGATTGATGAGACTCACAGTTGGTATCCTGGAAGAGGTCCAGGCATAGTCACCTTCATTTTATATCCTGATATCCTTCAAACGCACGACATTCAAAAAGAAACAAAAGCTTACATTTTACCATGTATTGATGAGATATGTTATTGATTTCACACTATTTGCAACTTTTATGATTTGCATAGCTAGTGCACATTATTAAAGGTTAAACTCCCAGCCACTAATTGTACCTGAAAGATATATAGTCATTCCAGAAAATAATTATTTTCATGAGCAAAATAAGAACATATTAGTGGGGTCTTCATTTCACAAAACATGTGAAGAACACATTTAAATTCCTGATTTTATTGAGCAGTTTTCTTTTATTGTATGTTGCTTTATTGTAAAATACAACCCCTTCTGATACTTCTTCCTGGTACTTCCCCAAAAAAAAAAAAAAGGTTCAACAGTTTCTTAAGACATCATTTGACCTACACAAGCTTTAAAGTCACCTATACCTCCTGTTCTAAAAAAAAAAAAACAATTTTTTAAATAAATTCTGTTTTATTAATTTTATGAAAGTGTACAATACAAAAAAAGAAGCCTACCAGACAGTTTCCAACAAAACAATAAACTTGAAAAGAAAGAAGCTCCACTTTTGTTCCAAGCCACATGCATCTAGTACAGCAGAGGTTTTAAACAGGATTACAGAAACAGAACTAAGGGCCAAAAGCCTGTAAACCACACTCAGGGAAAGTGCATTATTTTATACCATAATCCTACAATTGCAGAGGATGAAAAGCAACCAGATTTGGAAGACCAACACCGAGGAGGGGGCCTAAGCATAATTATGCCACACACAGCGAGTGGAAAAAAGGAGAGGACTACCATCAACTAGGGAGCCCATCCAGGACTCCCTAAACTTATGGATCATGTGCTGTATCTGGGTTTTCAAGCCACAGGGCTGAGATTTTGTCAAATTTATTCAGACATCCTCGGCCATTGTAGGCATCTTTATACAAAGGGAGTGCAAATTTCACAAGAGACTTCCTTTTATTCAAAAAGGGGGTAGCATCTGATTTACAATGAAGGACAATGGCTCTTCTAGCATAAAATAGCAATGTGCTGAGGAGTATACTTGTAATCTTTCTGGGAGCTAGCAGTTTAACCAATCCCAAGAGGCAGACCCCAACATCCAGAGGCACCCAAATAGACATCACTGAGGCGATTAAAAAAGAAAATTGCATCCAATAAGCCTCAATCGCTGGACAGGACCAAAAAATGAATAAAGTCTGCCTGTGGATTGGTACATAGCCAGAAACCCGAGGAGCCCGCTGGAGAGAATCTGTAATGTACCTGAAGATGGAGTCTGAAATGCAAAGGTAGGCCTCTCTTATAGCTCTGGCTCAGGAGCCCTGACAATGTAACAGGGAATCGCCAGAGCAAAGAGTGGCACGAATGCCTTTAAGGTCTTCTGCCAGCAGGTGCAGATGTGCATTGTGATGTGTAGAGGAGGCTGAATAAACACTTACAGGTGGAAGGACCAGGCTGGAGACAGCATTGCGTCAGTGTGTGCAGATGCAGGTATGCAGGCTAAGACTAGTTTCGAGAATCCAGGTGGCCAATGTTTGAGCAGGTAAAGACACAAACAGCAGGCAGTGGGATAGTCAGGTGCCAGGCTAGAGTCAGTAACAGCAGGGCAAATAATCCAGGGGAGCAGGTAGAAGATTAGTCCATAGGCAAGCCAGGGATCGATACGGGTAGTGTTCAAGCAGAGTCAGATTCAGCAAAGGTCAGCACAGAGGATCAGACACAGGAACAGATGCTCAAGGGTGTTCTTTACTGGTTACTGTGCACACTAGAATTCACACATCTTTACTGGCAGAACTTCTTTACGCGATCAGGCACAAGATAAGAGTGATGGATTATTTTAAATTGAATCTACCTATCTCTCACTGAAATTAGATATTGAAAAGGATCATCCCAAACATCGTCCCAATCATCATCGTCCAAGGTTCAGACCTCTATCACCCACGTAAGCTTGGAGGTAACGATGGATGGATGGCCTGGTACAACACAGAATGTGCCTTGGGAACGGACTCTGAATGCAGTAAGGACCTTTTTCTTGTGACGAAATGACTGCTGAGCCAAACTGTGAAATGTAGACATGATACAACTGCAGATACTGGAAAAAATACCAGTTAGGCAGGGAAATTTTACCTTGCAGGACTTAGACAGCAGGAAGGTGTCCATTGATGACTGTATGCCCCTAGTCTCCTAGATGTCTGGCTGTGAGACACGGAAAAAGTGTGGAAGAGACAGGTTGTTCCACAGGGAAAGATGTGGGGACCATACACAAGAGACAGAAGGATGAAACACCCCAGCCTTGTTCCATGCCTTAATCGTAGCCTTCGTACTGTGAGTGAGAGAGTACAGAGCCCTGCAACCCCTATAAAGCAGAGACTGCAAGGCTTCATATGAGCCCAGAACTGCAGCCTCCACCACCACAGAGGTATTGCCCTTGTCAAGTACAAGCCAATTGTGGGCACGTACCAATTGCCCAGCCAAAAAATATTGAAAGCAATTGGGAAGGGCTAAGCCCCCCAGGGACATTGGTTGCTTCAGAGTGGTGAGACTGATTATGGGAGGTTTATTATTCAAAAGGAAAGAGGAGATATACAGTCAGGTCCATAAATATTGGGACATTGACACAATTCTAATCTTTTTGGCTCTATACACCACCACAATGGATTTGAAATGAGACAAACAAGATGTGCTTGAACTGCAGACTTTCAGCTTTAATTTGTGGGCATTTACATTTAAATCAGGTGAAAGGTGTAGGAATTACAACAGTTTGTATATGTGCCTCCCACTTTTTAAGGGACCAAAAGTAATGGGACAATTGGCTGCTCAGCTGTTCCATGGCCAGGTGTGTGTTATTTCCTCATTATCCCATTTACAAGGAGCAGATAAAAGGTCCAGAGTTAATTTCAAGTGTGCTATTTGCATTTGAAATCTGTTGCTGTTAACTCTTAACTATATACTGCGGCGGTCAGCCCCGGCCAGGCAAAGTGACGTAGGGGTACGTCACTTGCCTGTCACTTCCTTGTGAGCCAATAGCGGGTGAGCGCGCGCCCGCGGAGGCGCGCTCCTGCCGCGGCTCGTTCACAGGGAAGTCAGTGCGTGTGACCGGCGGACCCGATGTCCGCCGGTCACTCGCCGATCGTCGGTGCAGAGGGAGAAAGTCAGGCGGCTGATGTAAACAAGCCGCCTGTCATTCTCCCCTGTGTAGAAACAGTGATCATACGGTTCTACTATGTAGGACTGTTGATCACTGTTCCTACACTAGTAGCCACAGCCAATCACAGTAAAAGGCACGCCCCTAGGGACACACTTAACCCCTCCTTCCCCAATAAAGTTAACCCCTTCCCTGCCAGTGTAATTTTGCAGTAACAGTGCATATGTATAGCACTGATTACTGCAGTAATGTCACTGGTAACCCCAAAAGTGTCAAAAATGTCAGTCAAGGGTCCGATCTGTCGGCCGCAATGTCGCAGTACCGCAAAAAAAAATCGCAGATCGCCGCCATTACGCGTTAAAAAAAAAAAACACCAAAAATGACAGAAATCTTTCCCTTTGTTAGTAAACGCAATAACTTTTACACAAACCAATTAAAATACGCTTTTTGCGATTTTTTTTACCAAACATATGTAGCAGAAAACAAATTGGCCAAAAATGTTAAAAATTTTGATTTTTAAATTTTTTTTGGGGGGGATTTCATATAAAAAAATGTGAAAAATATTGTTATTTTTGAAAAATTTACGCTCTTTTTTGTTTATAGCGCAAAAAATAAAAGTCGCACAGGTGATCAAATACCACCAAAAGAAAGCTCTGTTTGTGGGAAAAAAAGGACGTCAAATTCGTTTAGGTACAGCGTCGCACGACCGCGCAATTGTCCCTTAAATTCACGCAGTAAAAAATCGCAAAAAAACCCATGGTCAGGAAGGGGGTAAAATCTTCCGGGGCTTAAGTGGTTAATATGAGATCCAAAAAGCTGTCACTATCCGTGAAGCAAGCCATCATTAGGCTGAAAAAACAAAACAAACCCATCAGAGAGATAGCAAAAACATTAGGTGTGGCCAAATCAACTGTTTGGAACATCCTTAAAAAGAAAGAACGCACCAGTGAGCTCAGCAACACCAAAAGACCCAGAAGACCATGGAAAACAACTGTGGTGGATGACCGAAGAATTCTTTCCCTGGTGAAGAAAAAACCCTTCACAACAGTTGGCCAGATCAAGAACACTCTCCAGGAGGTAGGTGTGTGTGTGTCAAAGTCAACATTTAAGAGAAGACTTCACTAGAGTGAATACAGAGGGTTCCCCACAAGATGTAGACTCAAATCGGAGTCACCTGGGGTACACTGAGGCCACCACTAAGGCTATCTCCAAATTGTCCACACATTCGAAAAATTTGAATTTGCCCAAATGAGGCTGCAATGTCCGACTCCATGCCTCAATCTCCTCTGTACTGAATGAAACTGGAAACAATGATTTTGTCACTTCCAGTTTCAGATCTTCCATTCCTGGACGGTAGAGACAGGGGAACATCTAACTCAGCAGACCTGTGCCTGGTAAAACCGCAAATGCGAATGCTGACCCAGGGTGCACAAGTGTATGTAAACCTCGATTGCACCACACATGTCAAGTATCTCGTCAAAGTAAGAGCTATAATTCTAGCAGAATACATACAGTGTAAGCTAAACTAAGCTAAGCTGATGAGCTGTAAAGGCTTTTAAAGCATCACCTATGGAGATTGTTTGGGTACCATATATTTTTGAGGATATCACGGGTTCACCCAGTTTTAAGATTAACACATTTGGTCTCTATTTACTCAATGTAACCTCATCCTTTATATTGTACTGAAAAAAAATGTATATTATATTGTGTGTGTTTGCACTAAAATTCATTTTATTATATTTTTTTGCTGAAAATTTGCTCCTAATAAACAGTTCTGCAAGTATCATGCGGCATAAAACAAACTGCAACTACTTTTTATTCTACAGTGTCTCTGCTTTCAGAAAATATATTTCTGGGGGGCTAAGTAATTGTTTGGCCAAAACTGAAGATTTTTACTTGTACAAAAAAATAAATAAAATTGCTCTAATGCTGAAATGTTTAAACAAGAAATTGTATATGTGATTAAAATAGGTTTTATAGGTCATTGCAGTCTACATACAGATTAGACTGGAGGCTTTCCTTTACTTTAGCTAATCCCAAGACATGAGTAGGATGCTGTTGATTGGTCTTTTTTACTAATTGAAGCTATTATGACATGTTAACCGACATGCATACACTGTGACCAGTGACAGGTAAAGTGAATAACATTGATTATCTCATTACAATGGCATCTGAAAGTCAGTGGGATATAATAGGTAGCAAGTGAACATGCTGTTACTGACATTGTGTGTTGAAAGCAGGAAAACTGGGCAAGAGTAAGGATTTGAGAGATTTTCACAGGGGCAAAGTTGTAATGGCTAGATGACTGTGTCAGAGCATCTCCAAAATTGCAGCTATTTTGGGATGTTCCCAGTCTGTAGTGGTCAGGACTAGGGTTGAGCGGACACCTAGATGTCCGTGTTCGACGGGTTCGGCCGAACTTTAAAAAAAAGTCCGGGTCCGTGTTCCGGACTTTTACCGAACTTTTCCCGGACACCGAACCCCATTGAAGTCAATGGGGACCCGAACTTTAAGGCACTAAAATGGCTCTAAAACACCAAAGGAAAGGGCTAGAGTGCTGCAAATGGCAGCAAAACGTAATTAAGAGCATGGCAAGTGCTCTGCAAACAAATGTGGATAGGGAAATAACTTAAAACAACAAAAAAAAACAGAAAAATAAAACAATGTTCTTCTTCATCTCTGAAGGACGAGGCCCATATGGAGTAGGAGGGAGGTTGAGGTGGTGGTGGATGTGGCGGTGACATAGGCATGCGCACAGGGTGTGCCGGGTGTGCCTGGGCACACCCTAATCACCTAGGGCACATAGCATTGCCAGTGAGGAGATGGGAAAGATCTCCCTCGGACCTGCTCTGCTCTATTTCTCTTTGCCTACAGGTACATGGCCCCGATACATTACTCTCCCTGCTGGCAAACACATGCATGTGTATTTCAACTTTGGGGTGCACACCTTAATGCAATAGGCTGCGCACACCTATGGGCGGTGTAGGTGGAAGCGGCGGTGGAGGAGGACCAGGGCCGGATTAAGAGCATCATGGGCTTGGTGCTGAGGATTTTGAAGGGCCTTAAGGGCCGTGCCTTGGCATGCACCCAGAGGAGGAAGGGTGCAGCCATGCATGCCTAATTCAATATGGGATGCTGTCTCTGAAGCCCATAAACACATCCATGCATCGGCAACTGTCCCTCCTTGTCCGGCCTTCGCGCTGTGTGGGGAGGTTCTGAGGGTGCTGCCTGGGGAAGCGAGCATAGAAGCCAGACTTCTGTGTTTACAAGTGACAGAAGAGCGGTAACAGTGAATATGGCCAACCCGGGGCCTATATAAAAGGTAGGGGCCTGGAGCTGCAGCTCCAATAGCCCCTACGTTAATCTGGCCCTGAGGAGGAGGACGAGGTAGCCAACACTGCTTCTTTTCACAAATTTTAAATGAGGGTACACCCCAAAAGTAGGGATGCACCGAAATGAAATTCTTGGCCGAAGCCGAATAATAATAAAATGTTTGGCCGAAGGCCGAAGGCCGAATACCGAACGCGGTGTTTTGCATTTTTTCCATTTATTTTGCCAATTTTTTGTCCTCTCGTCTCTCTCTCTCTCTCTTGTCCTCTCTCTCTCTCTCTCTCTCTCTCTCTCGTCCTCTCTCTCTCTCTCTCTTGTCCTCTCATGTCTCTCTCTCCCTAAATGTTACTGTAGGGAATGGGATTCAGTGCACACTGCAGCCTTGTACCATAGGGTTAATGTTAGTGACACTGTAGGGATTGGGAAGGATGCTGGGAATGGAAATCAGGAAGCATGCAGGCAGCCTTGTAAATTTTAATTGCAGATACAGGGCACTGGGCAGGTCAGGGTTAATGTGGTAACATCAATTACTCAGTGACAGTCAGTCAGTGTCAGTGTGGACTCGATCAGATTATACAGTGACAGACAGTCTCTCATAGTGGTGGTAGTAGGAGGCTGGAGGTGGACTAGTAGGAGCCTGGAAAGGAGCACAGCCGCATACATACATTACTCACTCGTGCACTGCAGCCCGCCCCACACATTCAGTGAGTCTTACTCTCCTCCCTAGTTTTTTCAATGGCACATTCAGGAAGCCAATCACGCCGTGAGTAGCGGCACAGCGGAACCAATCAGGTGTGCAGGCACGCGTGATTGGTTCGCTGTGCAGCTAATCACGGCGTGATTGGCTTCCTGAATGTGCCATTGAAAAAACTAGGGAGGAGAGTAAGACTCACTGAATGTGTGGGGCGGGCTGCAGTGCACGAGTGAGTAATGTATGTATGCTCACCGCTGAAGTGTCCCGGCTTCCCCTGCCTAACACGGAAGTCTGTGAGTCCTCCTGTCCTCCGAGTCCCTTCCCCCTGTAAATATCGTGACCTCGGCGATATGAATATTGCCTACGGCCACAGAACGATAGTCAATATCATATCGACTATCGTTCAGCCCTATTATTCGGCACAAAATTATTCGGCCTTTTGACTTATTCGGCCGAGACACCGAAAGTGCTATTTCTTCTATTTTCGGCCGAATAATGTTCGGCCGCCGATTATTCGGTGCATCCCTACCCAAAAGAGTGAGAAAGAGCAAAAATGGAACAATGGGTGGGTAAGGTCGGTATCCATTGCTATTCTGCATAAGGTACGGAAAAGTCCCGTGGGATCCATGCCTGGTTCATTTTAATGAACGTGAGCTTGTCCACATTGTCTCTGGACAGGCGGCTGCGCTTGTCTGTTATAACGCCCCCAGCCGTGCTAAATACCCGTTCAGATAATACACTGGCTGCAGGGCACGCCAGCACCTCCAAGGCGTAAAGGGCAAGCTCAGGCCATGTGCCCAATTTGGAGACCCAGAAGTTGAAGGGGGCAGACCCCTCATTCACTACATGTAGGCGTGTGCACACATACTGCTCCACCATGTTGGTAAAATGCTGCCTCCTGCTAAGACGTTCCATCTGAGCTGCTGGTGCTGCTGTTTGTTGTGGCGTGCTGACAAAGCTTTTCCACATTTCGGCCATGCTAACCCTGCCTTCTGAGGTGCTGGCGGTGCCCTGGTTGCGTTGGCGACCTCCTCCTCCTCTGCCTTGTGCTTCCACTGCGGCCCCGCTGTCAGATGGGAATGCCAGCAGCATGGCGTCTACCAGCGTGCGCTTGTACTCGCGCATCTTGCGATCGCGCTCCAGTGAGTGAATTAAGGACGGTACGTTGTCCTTGTAACGGGGATCCAGCAGCGTGGCCACCCAGTAATCAGCACAAGTTAGAATGTGGGCAACTCGGCGGTCGTTGTGGAGACACTGCAGCATGTAATCGCTCATGTGTGCCAGGCTGCCCAGAGGCAACGAAAGGCTGTCCTCTGTGGGAGGTGTATCGTCCGTGTCCTCTGTATCCCCCCAGCCACGCACCAGTGATGGCCATGAGCTGGCCTGGGTGCCACCCTGCTGTGAACATGGTTCCATCTCCTCCTCCAGCTCCTCCTCCTCCTCCTCATCCTCCAGAACTGTGCCCCTGCTGGACAATTGTGTCCCTGGCGTTTGTGTGTGCAGGAACCCACCCTCGGAGCCCCTTGCGAATGACTGCCCTGAAAGCCTTGGAAATGTTACCTCTTCATCCTCCTCCTCCTCCTCATCCTGTGCCACATCCTCTTCCATCATCGCCCGAATTGTTTTTTCAAGGAGGCATAGAAGTGGGATAGTTAAGCTGAGAACGGCGTCATTGCCACTGGCCATGTTGGTGGAGTACTCAAAACAGCGCAACAAGGCACACAGGTCTCGCATGGAGGCTCAGTTATTGGTGGTGAAGTAGTGCTGTTCCGCAGAGCGACTCACGCGTGCGTGCTGCAGCTGAAACTCCACTATGGCCTGCTGCTGCTCGCACAGTCTTTGCAGCATGTGCAAGGTGGAGTTCCTCCTTGTGGGCACGTCACATATGAGGCGGTGAGCGGGAAGGCCGAAGTTACGCTGCAGCGCTGCCAGGCGAGCAGCAGCAGGGTGAGAACGCCGAAAGTGCGCACAAACGGCCCGCATTTTCTGCAGCAGCTCTGACCTATCGGGGTAGTTTTTAAGGAACCTCTGCACCACCAAATTCAGCACATGCGCCAGGCAAGGGATGTGCGTCAAACCGGCTAGGCCCAGAGCTGCTATGAGATTTCTCCCGTTATCGCACACCACCAGGCCGGGCTTGAGGCTCGCTGGCAGCAACCACTCATTTGTCTGCTGTTCCATGCTCCTCCACAACTCCTGCGCGGTGTGTGGTTTGTCCCCCAAACAGGCAAGTTGTAAAACTGCCTGCTGTCGTTTACCCCTGGCCGTGCTGAAGTTGGTGGTGAAGGTGTTACGCTGTCCGGATGAGGAGGCGGTAGAGGATGAGGAAGCGGAGTAGGAGGAGTTAGGAACAGGAGGCAAACTGAAGCGCCCTGCAATCCTCTGTGGTGGAAGGACATGCGCCAAATTGCTATCCGCCTCAGGCCCATCCGCCACTGCATTTACCCAGTGTGCCGTTAGGGAGATATAACGCCCCTGACCGTGCTTACTGGTTCACGTATCGGTAGTTAGGTGGACCTTGGCACAGATGGCGTTGCGCAGTGCACACCTGATTTTTTTCCCCCACTTGGTTGTGCAGGGAAGGGATGGCTTGCCTGGAAAAGTAGTGGCGGCTGGGCACGACGTACTGTGGGACAGCAACCGACATAAGGTTTTTAAAACTGTGCGTCTCCACCAGACGGAATGATAGCATTTCAAAGGCCAATAATTTTGAAATGCTGGCATTCAGGGCCAGGGATCGCGGGTGGGTAGGGGGGTACTTCCTCTTCCTCTCAAGTGTTTGGGAGATGGAAAGCTGAACGCTTCCACGGGACATTGTGGAGATGGTTGTTGGTGACCCAGGTGGTGGTGTTGCTGACAGATCGTCTGTTTGCGGGGTGGCAGGTGCCGGTATCACTACAGATGTGGCTGGAGCGGCCGAGACTGCAGCAGAAGAGGAAGCAGGATGAGCCAGAGACGTTTCTTGGTTTTGAAGGTGTGTACTCCACTGCAGCTCGTGCTTTGCACTTAGATGCCTGATCATGCAGGTTGTGCTCAGGTTGAGAAGGTTTATGCCTCACTTCAAGCTCTGATTGCACAGGGTGCAAACCACTCGTGTCCTGTCATCAGCACATTTTCTGAAGAACTTCCACGCTAGAGAACTCCTTTGAGCTGACTTTGGTGCTTTGGGAACTCTCGTTCCCTTGCTGCGTTGGGCAGTAGCGGGCGTAGTGTCTAGGGCACGGCCGCTCCGCTTCTGCACCCTGCTCCCTCTTCTGCTGTGCTGGTGGCTCTGTGCGACCACCGCCTCTTCCTCCAAACTACTCAGGTCACCTGCATGACGTTCATTCCATGTGGGGTCGAGGACCTCATCGTCCTCCACATCATCTTCCACCCAGTCTTCACCCCTGCCCTCCTTGTCGGTCACCACAATGCTGAATGCCGCAGCAGTTGGCACCTGCGTTTCGTCATCATCGGAGACGTGCTGCGATGATCCTTGCATGTACTCATCTTGAGAAATAAGTGGTTGGGCATCGCTGCACTCAATCTCTTCCACTTCTGGGGCAGGGCTAGGTGGATGGCCCTGGGAAACCCTGCTGACAGAGTCATCAAAAAGAAGAAGAGACTGCTGTATGGCTTGGGGCTCAGACTGCTTGCCTGATTTGCAAGGGGGTGAGGTGAAAGACGGTTGGACATCGGCTGCAGGTGCCAACTGTGACCTTTCTGCAGTAGACTGGGTGGGAGACAATGTGAAGGAACTGGAGGCACTGTCAGCAGCAAACCAATCTACTATCGCCTCCACTTGTTCTGGCCTCATCACTTCTAGAGGCGTATGATGCCCTACCAAATACTGATGCAGGTTCTGTCGCCTACTCACACTTCAGGAAGGTGTTTCACTTGTGCGTGTAGCTGGCACAGATCGACCACGTCCTCTCCTTGCAACAGGAGCTCTACCAGCAGCACCACGACCCAGGCCACGGCCCTTATTTGACGGTCTCCTCATATTTCTGTAATTTAAGATCTTGCCCTAGAAAGGTTTTTATTGAATAGCGGAATAGGAAATATGATCCAAAAAAGTGTATGTATCTCGCACGTACAAAACCACACTAGGCCCCAATTACTATTGTTTCTACCCCTAAAAGGATGGATGAGGAGTAGGAGGAGTATGGAACAGACAGCACCCTCAAATCTTCAGAAGTATGAGATGAACCCCAAAAACTTGGAAAGGTGGATCTCACACGTACCGACACAGACTATCACGCAATTTAATTGATCCCCAAAGGATTTAATTGAATAGCGGAATAGAAAATATGATCAAAAAGAAAGTGTATGTATCTCACACGTACACCACCACACTAGGCCCCAATTACTATTGTTTGTACCCCTAAAAGGATGGTTGAGCAGTAGGAGCAGGAGTATGGAACAGGCAGCACCCTCAAATCTTCAGAAGTAGGAGATGAACCCCAAAAACTTGGAAAGGTGGATCTCACACGTACCGACACAGACTATCACGCAATTTAATTGATCCCCAAAGGATTTAATTGAATAGCGGAATAGAAAATATGATCAAAAAGAAAGTGTATGTATCTCACACGTACACCACCACACTAGGCCCCAATTACTATTGTTTGTACCCCTAAAAGGATGGTTGAGCAGTAGGAGCAGGAGTATGGAACAGGCAGCACCCTCAAATCTTCAGAAGTATGAGATGAACCGCAAAAACTTGGAAAGGTGGATCTCACACGTACCGACACAGACTATCACGCAATTTAATTGATCCCCAAAGGTTTTAATTGAATAGCTGAATAGAAAATATGATCAAAAAGAAAGTGTATGTATCTCACACGTACACCACCACACTAGGCCCCAATTACTATTGTTTGTACCCCTAAAAGGATGGTTGAGCAGTAGGAGGAGGAGTATGGAACAGGCAGCACCCTCAAATCTTCAGAAGTATGAGATGAACCCCAAAAACGTGGAAAGGTGGATCTCACACGTACCGACACAGACTATCACGCAATTTAATTGATCCCCAAAGGTTTTAATTGAATAGCGGAATAGAAAATATGATCAAAAAGAAAGTGTATGTATCTCACACGTACACCACCACACTAGGCCCCAATTACTATTGTTTGTACCCCTAAAAGGATGGTTGAGCAGTAGGAGGAGGAGTATGGAACAGGCAGCACCCTCAAATCTTCAGAAGTATGAGATGAACCCCAAAAACTTGGAAAGGTGGATCTCACACGTACCGACACAGACTATCACGCAATTTAATTGATCCCCAAAGGTTTTAATTGAATATAGTTACATAGTAGGCGAGGTTGAATAAAGACAATAGTCCATCCAGTTCAACCTGTGTAGGTGTGTGTGACTGTAATCATCTAACATAGCCCTCAATCTCCTGATCCTTGAGATGTAAGTCTAAGAGTCTTTTGAAAGTCACCATACTACCCGCAGAAACCACCTCTTGTGGTAGACAATTCCACAATCTTGTAGCCCTAACAGTAAAGAACCCCCCACGTTGCCTGAGGTTAAAACGCTTCTCCTCTAATCGCATTGTATCTCCTCGAGTCCTCATGCAATTCCTTCGAATGAACAGCTTTTCTTCTAAGCTGAGATCCCCATTAAGATATTTATAAATTGCTATCATGTCCCCTCTCAGACGTCTTTTCTCCAGGGAAAATAAATCGAGCGATTGCAGCCGCTCTTCATAGGTAAGGTCCTCCAACCCCCTAATCAGTTTAGTTGCCCTTCTCTGGACTTTCTCCAGCTCCAACACATCCCTCCTGAGGACTGGCGACCAGAACTGGACAGAATACTCCAGATGCGGTCGGACCAGAGTTTTATAAAGTGGAAGGATTATAGTCTTATCTCTGGAATACATCCCTTTCTTTATGCATGCTAATATTCTGTTGGCTTTGGAAGCTGCCGCTTGGCATTGCATGCTGTTGCCTAGTCTATCATCAACCAAGACTCCCAGATCCTTCTCCATTTTTGATTCCCCCAAGGGTTCCCCTCCTAACGTGTATTGTGCTTTTATGTTTTTGGTCCCCAAGTGCAAAACCTTACACTTCTCCACATTAAACCTCATTTGCCATGTCGTTGCCCACTCCGTAATTTTGTCCAGGTCATTCTGTAGGATATCTGCTTCATGCTGTGCAGTTATCGCCCTGGCCAATTTTGTGTCATCTGCAAAAACTGATAACGAACTACTGATCCCTTCCTCAATGCTGTTTATGAATAAATTGAACAAGGTTGGTCCCAGGACTGAGCCCTGGGGCACCCCGCTTACTACCTCAGACCAGTCTGAGTATGCGCTGTTTATTACTACCCTTTGGACACGGCCTTTTAGCCAATTCCGTATCCAAGAGCAAACCCTGCTGTCGATACCTGCAGACCTTATTTTATAAATTAAGCGCTTGTGGGGAACTGTATCAAACGCCTTAGCGAAATCCAAGTACACCACATCCACTGGTCTCCCCCTATCTAGCTCACAGCTCACTTCCTCGTAGAATGCTAAGAGATTGGTTTGACAAGAACGCCCATTTGTAAACCCGTGCTGGTTACTACTGATGATGTTGTTGTCTTTAGCATACTCTACGATATAGTCCCTTATCATCCCCTCCAAAAGTTTACATATTATTGATGTCAGACTGACAGGCCTATAATTTCCCGGGATATGTCTCTGGCCCTTTTTGAATATCGGAATCACGTTAGCCTTCCTCCAATCCCCTGGTACATCTCCTGTCCTAATACTGTCAGCAAAGATCAGGAACAGTGGTCTAGATATAACCATACTGAGTTCCTTGAGTACTCTCGGATGTACGCCATCCGGGCCTGGTGATTTGTTTGTGTTAAGTTTATCCAGTCTTTCCCTGATTTCCCCCTCTGTTAGCCATAGTGGCAAGTCCTGTGTATTACTACTAACCATACAGTCATGGTCAGTGTACCCTTCCTTTTCCTGCGTAAAAACTGACGAGAAAAAAGAATTCAGCACGGTTGCTTTTTCAGTGTCCTCTGTAACCATCCTCCCATCATCGTTAATTATGTGTGCAATATGCACTGCCCTAGTTTTTTTGCTGTTGATATATTTAAAGAATTTCTTTGGGTTTTTTTTACTATCCTCCGCTATTTGTCTCTCAAAGTTGATTTTAGCCATCTTGATTTCGTGTTTACACTTCTTATTTTCCTCCTTGTATTGCTGGAAGGCCGATACTGTGCCCTCTGATTTATATTTCTTGAAGGCCAATTTTTTTCCCCTAATAAGTTTTTTAACGCTACAGTTTAGCCAGCCAGGTTTGGCTTTGTCTCTTCTAAATTTATTCCCCATAGGAATGCACTGCAAGATGCCTTTGCTTAATATTGTTCTAAAGCATTCCCATTTTTCCTCTGTGGTCAGTGATCCCAGGGTTTGGTCCCAGTTTACCCTTTCCATCAATGAGTACAATTTTGGAAAGTCTGCCCTTCTGAAGTTTAGGGTTCTTATGTTCCCCACTTGCCTTTTTATATTGTTATTTATACTAAATGTGATCATCCTGTGATCGCTAGAGCCCAGGTTGTCCTGGACTCCTACCTCCGAGATTATGTCTGGGTCATTAGTGATCAATAGATCCAGGATAGCATTCTCTCTAGTAGGGGAATCCACCAACTGCGACATGTAGTTATCCTGTAAGGTTTCCGTGAATAGCCGGGCCTTATGCGAGTGTGCAGTCCCCTCTTCCCAGTCAATGTCGGGATAATTGAAGTCCCCCAATATGATGACTGATCCTAGTTTTGCCGCTTTACCTATTAGTGCTAAAAATTCCAGCTCTACCTCCTCCCCTTGGTTAGGTGGCCTATAGCAAACCCCCACAACTACTTTTCCCTTATCTTCTTCCCTATCGAGTTCAACCCACACAGATTCTAAATCCATGCTCATCCCATCCGTAATGTCACTCCTTTCTAGCACCTTTATATTGTTCTTGACATAGAGACATACCCCTCCCCCTCTTTTACCAACCCTGTCCTTCCGGTACACCGAATACCCTTGGATATTGGCCAGCCAGTCATGTGAGGGGTCGAACCAAGTCTCCGCTATTCCCACAAGGTCTATGTCTTCCTCATGTACTAACATTTCCAACTCATCCATCTTATTAGCTAGGCTCCTGGCATTAGCATATACCCCTCTTAGTTTTACGGAAGTTAAACGTGATTGGCGGTTTTGTTTATTTCTGTTTGGTCTGCTGTTCTCCCGCACAGACCCGCCAATTGATGTTGTTGACCTACTGTCGCTGTTGACCCTACAACTGCCTTCAGTCCTCTGCTCCCTCCTGACTGATTCTACTTCTGAGCCCTCCCCCCCGTCTCCTAGTTTAAAAGCCCCTCCAACTCGGTGGCCATCTTTCTCCCCAAAAGAGCTGTACCGTCCCCATTAAGGTGCAGCCCATCCTTACTAAAGAGCCGGTAGCCGACTGAGAAGTCAGCCCAGTTCTCCAGGAACCCAAACCCCTCCTTCCTACACCAATTCCTCAGCCACTTGTTAACTTCCCTAAGCTCCTTCTGCCTCTCCTGTGTGGCTCGAGGTACAGGCAGTATTTCAGAGAAAACCACCTTGGAGGTCCTTTTCCTCAATCTATTACCTAAGTCCCTGAAATCGTTCTTAAGGATCCTCCACCTACCTTTAACTTTGTCATTAGTGCCCACATGCACCATGACCGCTGGGTCATCCCCAGCCCCGCCCAACAATCTGTCTGCCAGATCTGCGATGTGCCGAACTCGGGCGCCCGGTAAACAACAAACTGTTCGGTTCACGAGATCTTTTTTACAGATTTCCCTCTCTGTCCTCTTGATAATTGAGTCCCCAACTACCACAACCTGTCTAACCTTTCCTGCGTTACGGCCCCCCTTCTTCCTGGAGCCGTCCCTCCCCTGGCAGCTGGGGGAGGGCGCATGCTCCAGCTCTGCCACCCCTGAGTTGATATCCCCCTCAACCTGCAACTCAGCAAACATGTTAGGGTCTACCAACTCAGGACTGGCCTCCCTGACTCTCCTCCCCCTAACATTCCTAACAGTCACCCAGCTGCGTACCTCTGCTGCTTGCGTCTCCTCTATTCCTCCCTCCTCTATGCTGGCCCCTGCCAGCGCCTGATGGGTAATGTCCAAGCTCCTTTCCAGGTTGTAGATGCCACGCAGTCTTGTCACTGTGTTCTCTAGATCCACGATGTGGGCTTCCAGAGCAACAAGTCGCTCACATCTTGCACAGCAAATAGCGGAATAGAAAATATGATCAAAAAGAAAGTGTATGTATCTCACACGTACACCACCACACTAGGCCCCAATTACTATTGTTTGTACCCCTAAAAGGATGGTTGAGCAGTAGGAGGAGGAGTATGGAACAGGCAGCACCCTCAAATCTTCAGAAGTATGAGATGAACCCCAAAAACTTGGAAAGGTGGATCTCACACGTACCGACACAGACAATCACGCAATTTAATTGATCCCCAAAGGTTTTAATTGAATAGCGGAATAGAAAATATGATCAAAAAGAAAGTGTATGTATCTCACACATACACCACCACACTAGGCCCCAATTACTATTGTTTGTACCCCTAAAAGGATGGTTGAGGAGTAGGAGGAGGAGTATGGAACAGACAGCACCCTCAAATCTTCAGAAGTATGAGATGAACCCCAAAAACTTGGAAAGGTGGATCTCACACGTACCGACACAGACTATCACGCAATTTAATTGATCCCCAAAGGATTTAATTGAATAGCGGAATAGAAAATATGATCAAAAAGAAAGTGTATGTATCTCACATGTACACCACCACACTAGGCCCCAATTACTATTGTTTGTACCCCTAAAAGGATGGTTGAGCAGTAGGAGCAGGAGTATGGAACAGGCAGCACCCTCAAATCTTCAGAAGTATGAGATGAACCCCAAAAACTTGGAAAGGTGGATCTCACACGTACCGACACAGACTATCACGCAATTTAATTGATCCCCAAAGGATTTAATTGAATAGCGGAATAGAAAATATGATCAAAAAGAAAGTGTATGTATCTCACACGTACACCACCACACTAGGCCCCAATTACTATTGTTTGTACCCCTAAAAGGATGGTTGAGCAGTAGGAGCAGGAGTATGGAACAGGCAGCACCCTCAAATCTTCAGAAGTATGAGATGAACCCCAAAAACTTGGAAAGGTGGATCTCACACGTACCGACACAGACTATCACGCAATTTAATTGATCCCCAAAGGTTTTAATTGAATAGCTGAATAGAAAATATGATCAAAAAGAAAGTGTATGTATCTCACACGTACACCACCACACTAGGCCCCAATTACTATTGTTTGTACCCCTAAAAGGATGGTTGAGCAGTAGGAGGAGGAGTATGGAACAGGCAGCACCCTCAAATCTTCAGAAGTATGAGATGAACCCCAAAAACTTGGAAAGGTGGATCTCACACGTACCGACACAGACTATCACGCAATTTAATTGATCCCCAAAGGTTTTAATTGAATAGCGGAATAGAAAATATGATCAAAAAGAAAGTGTATGTATCTCACACGTACACCACCACACTAGGCCCCAATTACTATTGTTTGTACCCCTAAAAGGATGGTTGAGCAGTAGGAGGAGGAGTATGGAACAGGCAGCACCCTCAAATCTTCAGAAGTATGAGATGAACCCCAAAAACTTGGAAAGGTGGATCTCACACGTACCGACACAGACTATCACGCAATTTAATTGATCCCCAAAGGATTTAATTGAATAGCGGAATAGAAAATATGATCAAAAAGAAAGTGTATGTATCTCACACGTACACCACCACACTAGGCCCCAATTACTATTGTTTGTACCCCTAAAAGGATGGTTGAGCAGTAGGAGCAGGAGTATGGAACAGGCAGCACCCTCAAATCTTCAGAAGTATGAGATGAACCCCAAAAACTTGGAAAGGTGGATCTCACACGTACCGACACAGACTATCACGCAATTTAATTGATCCCCAAAGGATTTAATTGAATAGCGGAATAGAAAATATGATCAAAAAGAAAGTGTATGTATCTCACACGTACACCACCACACTAGGCCCCAATTACTATTGTTTGTACCCCTAAAAGGATGGTTGAGCAGTAGGAGGAGGAGTATGGAACAGGCAGCACCCTCAAATCTTCAGAAGTATGATATTGTGTTCACTGTACCCCACAAAGATTGTGTTCACTGCACCTCAAAAAGGATTTTGTTCACTGCACCCCACAAAGATTGTGTTCACTGCACCCTAAAAGGATTTTGTTCACTGCACCCCAAAAAGATTGTGTTCACTGTACCCCCCAAAGATTGTGTTCACTGCACCCCACAAAGATTCTGTTCCCTGTACCCCACAAAGATTGTGTTCACTGCACCCCACAAAGGATTTTGTTCACTGCACCCCAAAAAGATTGTGTTCACTGCACCCCAAAAAGGATGTTGTTCACTGCACCCCAAAAAGGATTTTGTTCATTGCACCCCAAAAAGATTGTGTTCACTGCACCCCACAAAGATTGTGTTCACTGCACCCCACAAAGGATTTTGTTCACTGCACCCCAAAAAGATTGTGTTCACTGTACCCCCCAAAGATTGTGTTCACTGCACCCCACAAAGGATTTTGTTCACTGCACCCCAAAAAGATTGTGTTCACTGTACCCCCCAAAGATTGTGTTCACTGCACCCCACAAAGATTCTGTTCACTGTACCCCACAAAGATTGTGTTCACTGCACCCCACAAAGGATTTTGTTCACTGCACCCCAAAAAGATTGTGTTCACTGCACCCCAAAAAGGATTTTGTTCACTGCACCCCAAAAAGGATGTTGTTCACTGCACCCCAAAAAGATTGTGTTCACTGTACCCCACAAAGATTCTGTTCACTGTACCCCACAAAGATTGTGTTCACTGCACCCCACAAAGGATTTTGTTCACTGCACCCCAAAAAGGATGTTGTTCACTGCACCCCAAAAAGGATTTTGTTCACTCCACCCCAAAAAGATTGTGTTCACTGCACCCCACAAAGATTGTGTTCACTGCACCCCACAAAGGATTTTGTTCACTGCACCCCAAAAAGATTGTGTTCACTGTACCCCCCAAAGATTGTGTTCACTGCACCCCACAAAGATTCTGTTCCCTGTACCCCACAAAGATTGTGTTCACTGCACCCCACAAAGGATTTTGTTCACTGCACCCCAAAAAGATTGTGTTCACTGCACCCCAAAAAGGATGTTGTTCACTGCACCCCAAAAAGATTGTGTTCACTGCACCCCACAAAGGATTTTGTTCACTGCACCCCAAAAAGATTGTGTTCACTGCACCCCACAAAGATTGTGTTCACTGCACCCCACAAAGGATTTTGTTCACTGCACCCCAAAAAGATTGTGTTCACTGCACCCCAAAAAGGATTTTGTTCACTGCACCCCAAAAAGATTGTGTTCACTGCACCCCACAAAGGATTTTGTTCACTGCACCCCAAAAAGATTGTGTTCACTGTACCCCCCAAAGATTGTGTTCACTGCACCCCACAAAGGATTTTGTTCACTGCACCCCAAAAAGATTGTGTTCACTGTACCCCCCAAAGATTGTGTTCACTGCACCCCACAAAGATTCTGTTCACTGTACCCCACAAAGATTGTGTTCACTGCACCCCACAAAGGATTTTGTTCACTGCACCCCAAAAAGATTGTGTTCACTGCACCCCAAAAAGGATTTTGTTCACTGCACCCCAAAAAGATTGTGTTCACTGCACCCCACAAAGATTGTGTTCACTGCATCCCAAAAAGATTGTGTTCACTGCACCCCAAAAAGGATTTTGTTCACTGCACCCCAAAAAGGATGTTGTTCACTGCACCCCAAAAAGGATTTTGTTCACTCCACCCCAAAAAGATTGTGTTCACTGCACCCCACAAAGATTGTGTTCACTGCACCCCACAAAGGATTTTGTTCACTGCACCCCAAAAAGATTGTGTTCACTGTACCCCCCAAAGATTGTGTTCACTGCACCCCACAAAGATTCTGTTCACTGTACCCCACAAAGATTGTGTTCACTGCACCCTAAAAGGATTTTGTTCACTGCACCCCAAAAAGGATGTTGTTCACTGCACCCCAAAAAGGATTTTGTTCACTGCACCCCAAAAAGATTGTGTTCACTGCACCCCACAAAGATTGTGTTCACTGCACCCCACAAAGGATTTTGTTCACTGCACCCCAAAAAGATTGTGTTCACTGCACCCCAAAAAGGATTTTGTTCACTGCACCCCAAAAATAATGTTGTTCACTGCACCCCAAAAAGATTGTGTTCACTGCACCCCACAAAGGATTTTGTTCACTGCACCCCAAAAAGATTGTGTTCACTGCACCCCAAAAAGGATGTTGTTCACTGCACCCCAAAAAGGATGTTGTTCACTGCACCCCAAAAAGATTGTGTTCACTGCACCCCACAAAGATTGTGTTCACTGCACCCCACAAAGGATTTTGTTCACTGCACCCCAAAAAGATTGTGTTCACTGCACCCCAAAAATGATGTTGTTCACTGCACCCCAAAAAGGATTTTGTTCACTGCACCCCAAAAGATTTTGTTCACTGCACCCCAAAAAGGACGTTGTTCACTGCACCCCAAAAAGATTGTGTTCACTGCAGCCCAAAAAGATTGTGTTCACTGCAGCCCAAAAAGATTGTGTTCACTGCAGCTCACACACAGAAAAATGGATGTGGATCACTGACACCTGCCTATCTCCTATCCCACACCACACAGCAATATTGATTGTAGTTTGTAGAACACAGTTTCCCTAAAATTCAGCAGCAGCAGCCTCTCCCTAACAGGATTGAGAAGAGATCGTAGATCAGGATTGAGTGCAGAGTCACCCCACCCCCCACACAGCAATATCGATTGTACTTTGTAGAAGACACTGACCCTATAATTCAGCAGACTCTATCCTTACAATGCCTACAACTCGCCCTGCCTAAACACTCCGACCTGTCCCTCAATTCTATCCGGACACAAATGGTTTTTTCCTGCCTGTCTGTCCCTAATCAGCAGCCAGCACATTGATGTGTGCTCTGTCCCTAATCTAAGCAGCATAATGACGCCGCTGCGGCTGCCTCGAACTTATAAAGACTTGGTCACATGCTTCAGACGGCCAATCACAGCTACTGAGACATTTGCAGGCATGGCTGGGATGGCTTAAGGCACACCAGTTAAACGATTGTTGATTGGCTGTTGAAAGCCCGCCATGAAAAGAGCGCCAAAGCATGCAAAACCCGGAAATAAAACGACCGAACACAGATTTTTACCCGAACATACAGTAAAGTGTTCGTGTCCGTGTTCGGGTACAAAAAATCCAATTATTCGGTACGAACACGAATAATACAGTCCGTGTTCGCTCAACACTAGTCAGGACCTATCAAAAGTGATCCAAGAAAGGAAAACAAGCGAACCAGCAGCAGGGTCATGGGCAGCCAGGGCTCATTGATGCACGTGGGAAGTAAAGGCTGACCCATGTAGTCTGAACTCATAGAATACCTACTTTTGCTCAAAGGTAAAATTGTTAAAAATTAATGCTTGTTCCAAGTAGGATTTTTGTCACATCCTCCATGTTGTCCCTCTCGTTGGGCACCAAGCGAGGGTAACACGAGAGGCCTACCCCAGAATGGGTTTTTTGAGCTGCACCAGGCATTGAACTGGGTTGCTAACCCTTGCACATGGGGTAATAGTTTGCCAAAAGGCGTGCTTTCCAATCCCCCCGACAAGGCGGGAGCCACAGTTGCGTGAAAAGTCAAAAATTAAGGCAGTCATCCAATTCTCAGCTGAGCCATCATTGTGTGCGGTACGTATTTCCTCCTTTAGCTGCTTCTTCCCATGTCATACTGATATATGTGTTGCATTTGGAGGGTCTGGCTGAGCTTCACTATTCAGCATACCTCTGTTACCTCACTTCCAGTTACAGAATTGGGTCCCACTGAGCACATAGTGTGGACCTCATACGTGCTCTCACCTAACTCTTTTCTTTTGGTTCCAAGTGACCAGGTCATAGGTCTCTGTAATGCCAGTTCTTTCCTGACAGACTGCTATTTCTGACTGAGAGAGAAAGTAGATTGCAGCTAGAAATAAGAAATCATGTTTATTTCTCCAAAGACTACATTTTAAAATACTGTATTTGCACTTCCCAAACCTGTTTGGGAAGGCCTCTATAAGCAAAAAAGCAAGCTGATTGCATTTTCGATTTTAAAAATGTAGTTATTTTTTTCCAGACTGATGGGCATAAATATAGCATGAAAAAATTAGCAATTGGTGTGCAATTCTTGAGGGATGCAGGTTGTATCTGAACTTAACAATTGTCTTTCATTCTTCAAATTTTTAGACAAATTATTTTAAACTAAAACAATTTAAATGAGATGTTGTTTCTGAGGGAGAGAGCAGGCATATTTCATCAATAAATATGAAATTAGACTTTATATATCGCCTTGCAGCAGAGAATCTCATCTGTTTTGATAGAGGGCACATTTTGAGCAAATAGTAAGGCTATAACTCTATATAAATTTTGCATGAAACTTTTTTTTTCAGGCACAAATAGTAAACATTTGCAGAGATTTGCTAAACAAAATCTCGTCTGTTTAAAAATGATTTAACTGTAAAAGCAATGAAAGGTCATATTTTAGCCAAAAATATTCAGATATGTATTTTTCTGACATATAGTCTAAAAATTGTACAGGTTTGCTGCATAGAATCAAATTATTTTTCATAGGAGGCAATTCAAGATGGGATTGAACAGGCAGACCCTATCTTTAATTACAAAATAGATTGTATTATCCTTGTAACGAAGGAGAAACATGTACAAATTACCAGCACGGAGACTGGGCAGGTTCCAACTAAGGAATTGCTGTTGGGCTAAACCATGGTAAGTAGTGTGTATCCCCAAAAAATCTGGAACTTAAGTAGGTCCAAAAGATCTATACAACCAGTTTAATGTAGCCTGCATGAAAGCCAAAAAGTTGCCATCTAAGGAGCAGCATGTAGAAACATTAAATCTTACCAAAGTTTAATAATAATGCAAAGTAAACATTAATGGCCAACACAGTGTTTATCCAGCCACAAAATGGTAACCTAACACAAAAATGAATGCAGACAAATTTTCATTTTTCACTCGGAAATAGCAGCAGGAAAATTAGGTTTTTGATGTTATTAGTGTCAAAATACTAACCCACCACAAATATTCATGCAGAGGACAGGATGGACCCTGCCGATAAATTTTATATTTTTACAACTGGAAAACAGCTTCTGATAAAAATTAAGTGTACCAAATTAAAATTGCCAGTGCAATTGACTACATCAATGGGAGCAATATGAGATGGTAATAGTGGCAGGTCTACAGCAGTATCAGAAGATGGTTACAGTATCAAGTCACAAAAATTATGCAAATTATATTTTTTGGCATCTGCAGCAAGGACTCATTTTCACAAAGGTCAGTCAGTCAACTTTGTCTAGATATAGATTAACTCTTGTTTCCTGTAACAAAGCTACCCACAATGCTAAATGTGTATTCAGAATGCACTCTGGCTGCAGTAGCTCAAATGCATCCTGAACAAGCTCTGGGCAGTGGCCCATCCTTGGTACCTGGAAGTCAAGGGGGTCATCAATTCTGGGGGTATGCATTTCTGCCCTTGACCTCATGTAATCTTCCATCAAATGATTTAGCTGCTGCCTATAGCTGCTGGCAGCAAACAACCCTGGGTGGTGGGTATTGTAGAATGTTCTGAAAGCCTTGGCATTGCAGTCTTTGCCACGGCAGCTCCAGCCACTTTGCCCATTAAATAGTACACTGCCAGCCCCTGGAAAGGAGATTAATGAGTTCCTCTTCAGTACATCATACAGGTGTTTCATCTTTAGCTTCCTCTGCATGGGAGGTGTGGGTAGCATGAGCTATGTGACTTACGCTTTTAATGTAGATGCAGGAGGGTGACCAACCAGAAATAGTTCCTCTCTTTGATGCCACAAATTCTGGCTTTCTTTTGCATGAAGGAGCCCATCTGCCATAAATTTCTGAAGGCAGAAGAACCCAAGTCCTCAGGGTTGCTGTGGATGACCTTATACTCAGCTATCTTCCTCCAACCACACATAGCTTCCTAATAGTTATGAGGGGAACCCACCCCTTAAAGCTTGCCCAAGTCCTCTACCTCCACAACGATACCACTGAACCCATACTCTTCCTATTCTTCTCCCTTCTCTCCAGAATTATCTAAAGCATTCTATGGTCTCACAGGAATAGAGTCTGGATAACACAGATCCTGAGACACCTTCTTTCTCTTGTTGCTGTGTCTCAAGTGCCCAGCCTATTATCCCCTGCAGTGTGTTCTTCAGCAGGAAAGCTAGAGGAATAGTGTCACAGATACATACATTGTCACAGGTGGGCAGATAGAGTTTATTATGCTGAATATCACCGAGTCGAGCATTGCCTGGGTATGACCACCTGAAATGGCTACAAACTCTTCTGGCTTGCCTCAGAAGATCCTGTAAACCAGCGTACCTAACCAGAAAGCACTGCGCCACTGGGTTGAGAATGTGTGCCAGACAGGGCACATTTGTGAACTTTCCATGCAAAGGGTGGACAGCAGGTTGGTGGCATTGCTACACATTACCTTTCCTGGTCTCTAGACATACCAGCTGCAAAACTGCAGCATTTTGGTTGAGCCATTGCTTAATTCCTTGGTCATTGGGGGAACTGGAGGTTCTGAGGATGAATGACTAGAAGAGAGCATTAAGGAGAAGACGATAGAAGGTAGAGGGTACTGGTCTGCCACCACCACCAGGTGTCAAGATATATTGTCACTACCCATGCTTGCTGGATGATGTGTCTGTGGTCATTTAAACCATTAGGCTGATTGCATGGACCAGGGATGTGGAAACATGACCTTCTGCGTGATGGTGGAGGGCAGGAATGGCCTTATGGGGGGGGGGGGGCAGCTGGGAACTTGCCACTGTGGTACAGTACAGGCTGCAAATTCATGGAAAGGGGCAGACTTCACCAGTTGGAACAGCAGCAGCAATTTTGCCAACCTGGTATTGAGACACTGAGCATCGAGGTGGATGGGGACAGACTTTTTATTACGTTCCAGGAGCTGGTGAACAGCAAGCTGCCTGCTTAGTGGTAAAGCTGGAATGGGCTGGGTGAGGTTGGCAGAATCAGAGCTTGCTCCTACCCTGCATACACCATGCTGACCCTCTTCTTCACTAGAAGTGCCATAAATCTTACCTCTGACACCTTTTGAAATACTGTCATCCCTGTCACTTGAGACTGCTAATAGAGAATCTTGTATAGTTGAAAAGAGAGAAGCTGTAAGGAGGGGGAAGAATGCAGCCCTTTGGTACCCAAAAGAATTATCCTATTACCCCCTTTGACACACAGGTGGCATACAGTACAGTATACTGCAGATATGAATATCAAACATTGCTGCGCCAGAAAAAAAGTGCAAATAGTGCAATGTGCTAACAATTATAAATATAAAAACCATTAATAGAATACATTAAAAAATAATATCAAAAAGTAAAGTGCAAAAAATGTCCATGTAAACACATAAAGTATATTGACAATTCACCATGGGTGATACTTCAGTGCAAAAACTGAAAATAAAAAGTGCTCTGTGCTTCTCCACCACCCTTGTAGATGGGCCTCTCACTTCACTATCTGACCCCTTTTTCACCAGTGGGTCGGAATAAGCTGTGTAACCGTGCTCTGCGACTGATAGCTGTGTAACTGTGCTCTGTGACCGATAGCTGTGTAACTGTGCTCTGCGACCGATTGCTGTGTAACCGTGCTATGCGACTGATTGCTGTGTAACCGTGCTCTGTGACCGATAGCTGTGTAACCGTGCTCTGCGACTGCTAGCTGTGTAACCATGCTCTGCGACTGATAGCTGTGTAACCATGCTCTGCGACTGATAGCTGTGTAATCGTGCTCTGCGACTGATTGCTGTGTAACTGTGCTCTGCGACTGATTCCTGTGTAACCGTGCTCTGCGACTGATTGCTGTGTAACTGTGCTCTGCGACTGATAGCTGTGTAACCGTGCTCTGCGACTGATTGCTGTGTAACTGTGCTCTGCGACTGATTGCTGTGTAACTGTGCTCTGCGACTGATTGCTGTGTAACTGTGCTCTGCAACTGATTGCTCTGCTCTGCGACTGATTGCTGTGTAACTGTGCTCTGCGACTGATTGATGTGTAACTGTGCTCTGTGACCGATAGCTGTGTAACTGTGCTCTGCGACCGATTGCTGTGTAACCGTGCTATGCGACTGATTGCTGTGTAACCGTGCTCTGTGACCGATAGCTGTGTAACCGTGCTCTGCGACTGCTAGCTGTGTAACCATGCTCTGCGACTGATAGCTGTGTAACCATGCTCTGCGACTGATAGCTGTGTAATCGTGCTCTGCGACTGATTGCTGTGTAACTGTGCTCTGCGACTGATTCCTGTGTAACCGTGCTCTGCGACTGATTGCTGTGTAACTGTGCTCTGCGACTGATAGCTGTGTAACCGTGCTCTGCGACTGATTGCTGTGTAACTGTGCTCTGCGACTGATTGCTGTGTAACTGTGCTCTGCGACTGATTGCTGTGTAACTGTGCTCTGCAACTGATTGCTCTGCTCTGCGACTGATTGCTGTGTAACTGTGCTCTGCGACTGATTGCTGTGTAACTGTGCTCTGCGACTGATAGCAATCTGTACTCTGTGACTGACTGACCATGCTCTGCGACTGATAGCGATCTGTGACTGACCGACAGCGATCTGCGACTGACTGTGCCCCACGACTGACTGTGCCCTGTGACTGACGGTGCCCTGTGACTGACGGTGCCCGATGGTGCCCTGTGACTGACTGAGCATACTCTGCGACTGAGTACCTGGGAAGACTGGTAAGTATCTTAGCAACTAGTATCTTAGCGACTGGTGAGTATCTTAGCGACTGGTGAGTACTCCAGGTTTAGTACCAGGGGAGATAGAGGTAGTGTAGGTAAGGAATAGCAGGTCGTTACCATTATCCCCATAGAGTAGTGGGTAATAATGTCGGACAGGATTGCGGATACCACTCAGTGCACTTCTTGCGCCATGTATGCGTTCTTTGATGAACCAATCGAGGGTGAATACTACTGTGCAGGATGTGAGCGACTTGTTGCTCTGGAAGCCTAAATCCTGGATCTAGAAAACATAGTGGCAACACTGCGTAGCATCAACAACCTGGAAAGGAGCTTGGACATTACCCATCAGGCGCTGGCAGGGGCTGGCATAGAGGAGGGAGGAGTAGAGGAGACGCAGGCATCAGAGGTAGGCAGCTGGGTGACCTTTAGGAAGGGTAGAGGGATGAGGGTCAGGGAGGCCAGTCCTGAGTTGGTACACCCTAACAAATTTGCCAAGTTGCAGGTTGAGGGGGATATCAGCTCAGGGGTGGCAGTGCTGGAGCAGGCGCCCTCCCCCAGCTGCCAGGGGAGTGGCGGCTCCAGGAGGAAGGGGGGCCGAGATTCAGGAAAGGTTAGACAGGTTGTGGTAGTTGGGGACTCAATCATCAAGAGGACAGAGAAGGCAATCTGTCAAAAAGATCGCTGTAGCCGGACAGTATGTTGTTTACCAGGTGCTCAAGTTCGGCACATCGCGGATCGGGTAGACAGATTATTGGGCGGGGCTGGGGATGACCCAGTGGTCATGGTGCATGTGGGCACTAATGACCAAGTAAAAGGAAGGTGGAGGATCCTAAAGAATGATTTCAGGGACTTAGGTAATAGATTGAGGAATAGGACCTCCAAGGTGGTTTTCTCTGAAATACTGCCTGTACCTCGAGCCACACAGGAGAGGCAGAAGGAGCTTAGGGAACTTAACAAGTGGCTGAGGAATTGGTGTAGGAAGGAGGGGTTTAGGTTCCTGGAGAACTGGGCTGACTTCTCAGTCGGCTACCGGCTCTTTAGTAAGGATGGGCTGCACCTTAATGGGGACGGTACAGCTCTTTTGGGGAGAAAGATGGCCACCAAGTTGGAAGGGCTTTTAAACTAGGAGACGGGGGGGGGGGAGGGCTCAGAAGTAGAGTCAGTCAGGAGGGAGCAAAGGACAGAAGGCAGTAGTAGAGTCAGCAGCGACAGTAGTTCCATAACGTCAATTGGGGGGTCTGTGCGGGAAAACCTCAACCTCAGGATGACATAGACCTTGTGGGAATAACGGAGACTTGGTTCGACCCCTCAAATGACTGGCTGGCCAATATCCAAGGGTATTCGTTGTACCGGAAGGACAGGGTAGGAAAAGGAGGGGGAGGGGTATATCTCTATGTCAAGAACATTGTAAGGGTGATAGAGAGGAGTGATATTACGGAAGGGATGAGTATGGAGTTAGAATCCGTGTGGGTAGAACTCCATAGGGAAGAAGAAAAGGGAAAAGTAATTGTGGGGGTTTGCTATAGGCCACCCAACCGAAGGGAGGAGGTAGAGCTGGAATTTTTATCGCTATTGGGTAAAGTGGCAAAACTAGGATCAGTCATCATATTGGGGGACTTCAATTATCCTGACATTGACTGGGAAGAGGGGATTGCACACTCACAGAAGGCCCGTCTATTCACGGAAACCTTACAGGATAACCACATGTCACAGTTGGTGGAATCTCCAACTAGAGAAAAGGCAGTCTTTACACAGGAAAAGGAGGGGTACACTGACCATGACTGTATGGTTAGTAGTAATACACAGGTCTTGCCGCTATGGCTAACAGAGGGTGAAATCAGGGAAAGGCTGGATAAACTTAACACAAACAAATCACTAGGCCCGGATGGCGTACATCCGAGAGTACTCAAGGAACTCAGTAAGGTTATATCTAGACCACTGTTCCTGATCTTTGCTGACAGTATTATGACAGGAAATGTACCAGGGGATTGGAGGAAAGCTAACGTGATACCGATATTTAAAAAGGGGCAGAGGCATATCCTGGGAAATTATAGGCCTGTCAGTTTGACATCGATAGTATGTAAAATTCTGGAGGGGGTGATAAGGGACTATATCGTAGAGTTTGCTAAAGACAACAACATCATCAGCAGTAATCAGCACGGGTTTACAAATGGGCGTTCTTGTTAAACCAATCTCTTAACATTCTACAAGGAGGTGAGCTGTGAGCTAGATAGGGGCAGACCAGTAAAGTTGGTGTACCTGGATTTCGCTAAGGCGTTTTATACAGTTCCCCACAAGCGCTTAATTTATAAAATAAGGTCTGCAGGTATCGACAGCAGGGTTTGCTCTTGGATACGGAACTGGCTAAAAGGGCGTGTCCAAAGGGTGGTAATAAACTGCGCATACTCAGACTGGTCTTAGGTGGTAAGCAGGGTCCCCCAAGGCTCAGTCCTGGGACCAACCTTGTTCAATTTATTGATAAACAGCATTGAGGAAGGGATCAGTAGTTCGACATCAGTTTTTGCAGATGACTAGAGTTGAGCGGACACCTGGATGTCCGTGTTCGACGGGTTCGGCCGAACTTTAAAAAAAAGTCCGGGTCCGTGTCCCGGACTTTTGCCGAACTTTTCCCGGACACCAAACCCCAGTCAATGGGGACCCGAACTTTCAGGCACTAAAATGGCTCTAAAACACCAAAGGAAAGGGCTAGAGTGCTGCAAATGGCAGCAAAACGTAATTAAGAGCATGGCAAGTGCTCTGCAAACAAATGTGGATAGGGAAATAACTTAAAACAACAAAAAAAAAACAGAAAAATAAAACAATGTTCTTCATCTCTGAAGGACGAGGCCCATATGGAGTAGGAGGGAGGTTAAGGTGGTGGTGGATGTGGCGGTGTCATAGGCGTGCGCACAGGGTGTGCCGGGTATGCCTGGGCACACCCTAATCACCTAGGGCACATAGCATTATCACTCTGTTTGCCAGTGAGGAGATGGGAAAGATCTCCCTTGGACGTGCTCTGCTCTATTTCTCTTTGCCAGCAGGGAGAGTAATGTATCGGGGCCATGTACATGTAGGCAAACACATGCATGTGTATTTAAACTTTGGGGTGCACACCCTAATGCAATAGGCTGCGCACACCTATGGGCGGTGTAGGTGGAAGCGGCGGTGGAGGAGGACCAGGGCCGGATTAAGAGCATCATGGGCTGGGTGCTGAGGATTTTGAAGGGCCTTAAGGGCCGTGCCTTGGCATGCACCCAGAGGAGGAAGGGTGCAGCCATGCATGCCTAATTCAACATGGGATGCTGTCTCTGAAGCCCATAAACACATCCATGCATCGGCAACTGTCCCTCCTTGTCCGGCCTTCGCGCTGTGTGGGGAGGTTCTGAGGGTGCTGCCTGGGGAAGCGAGCATAGAAGCCAGACTTCTGTGTTTACAAGTGACAGAAGAGCGGTAACAGTTAATATGGCCAACCCAGGGCCTATATAAAAAGGTAGGGGCCTGGAGCTGCAGCTCCAATAGCCCCTACGTTAATCTGGCCCTGAGGAGGAGGACGAGGTAGCCAACACTGCTTCTTTTCACAAATTTTAAATGAGGGTACACCCCAAAAGAGTGAGAAAGAGCAAAAATGGAACAATGGGTGGGTAAGGTCGGTATCCATTGCTATTCTGCACAAGGTACGGAAAAGTCCAGTGGGATCCATGCCTCGTTCATTTTAATGAACGTGAGCTTGTCCACATTGTCTCTGGACAGGCGGCTGCGCTTGTCTGTGATAACGCCCCCAGCCGTGCTAAATACCCGTTCAGATAATACACTGGCTGCAGGGCACGCCAGCACCTCCAAGGCGTAAAGGGCAAGCTCAGGCCATGTGCCCAATTTGGAGACCCAGAAGTTGAAGGGGGCAGACCCGTCATTCAGTACGTCTAGGCGTGTGCACACATACTGCTCCACCATGTTGGTAAAATGCTGCCTCCTGCTAAGACGTTCCATCTGAGCTGCTGGTGCTGCTGTTTGTTGTGGCGTGCTGACAAAGCTTTTCCACATTTCGGCCATGCTAACCCTGCCTTCTGAGGTGCTGGCGGTGCCCTGGTTGCGTTGGCGACCTCCTCCTTCTCCTCCTCTGCCTTGTGCTTCCACTGTGGCCCCGCTGTCAGATGGGAATGCCAGCAGCATGGCGTCTACCAGCGTGCGCTTGTATTCGCGCATCTTGCGATCGCGCTCCAGTGAGTGAATTAAGGATGGTACGTTGTCCTTGTAACAGGGATCCAGCAGCGTGGCCACCCAGTAATCAGCACAAGTTAGAATGTGGGCAACTCGGCGGTCGTTGTGGAGACACTGCAGCATGTAATCGCTCATGTGTGCCAGGCTGCCCAGAGGCAACGAAAGGCTGTCCTCTGTGGGAGGTGTATCGTCCGTGTCCTCTGTATCCCCCCAGCCACGCACCAGTGATGGGTGCCACCCTGCTGTGAACATGGTTCCATCTCCTCCTCCAGCTCCTCCTCCTCCTCATCCTCCTCATCCTCCAGAACTGTGCCCCTGCTGGACAATTGTGTCCCTGGCGTTTGTGTGTGCAGGAACCCACCCTCGGAGCCCCTTGCGAATGACTGCCCTGAAAGCCTTGGAAATGTTACCTCTTCATCCTCCTCCTCCTCCTCCTCCTCATCCTGTGCCACATCCTCTTCCATCATCGCCCGAATTGTTTTTTCAAGGAGGCATAGAAGTGGGATAGTTAAGCTGAGAACGGCGTCATCGCCACTGGCCATGTTGGTGGAGTACTCAAAACAGCACAACAAGGCACACAGGTCTCGCATGGAGGCCCAGTTATTGGTGGTGAAGTGGTGCTGTTCCGCAGAGCGACTCACGCGTGCGTGCTGCAGCTGAAACTCCACTATGGCCTGCTGCTGCTCGCACAGTCTTTGCAGCATGTGCAAGGTGGAGTTCCACCTTGTGGGCACGTCACATATGAGGCGGTGAGCGGGAAGGCCGAAGTTACGCTGCAGCGCTGACAGGCGAGCAGCAGCAGGGTGAGAACGCCGAAAGTGCGCACAGACGGCCCGCACTTTCTGCAGCAGCTCTGACATATCGGGGTAGTTTTTAAGGAACCTCTGCACCACCAAATTCAGCACATGCGCCAGGCAAGGGATGTGCGTCAAACCGGCTAGGCCCAGAGCTGCTATGAGATTTCGCCCGTTATCGCACACCACCAGGCCGGGCTTGGCCACTCATTTGTCTGCTGTTCCATGCTCCTCCACAACTCCTGCGCGGTGTGTGGTTTGTCCCCCAAACAGGCAAGTTGTAAAACTGCCTGCTGTCGTTTACCCCTGGCCGTGCTGAAGTTGGTGGTGAAGGTGTTACGCTGTCCGGATGAGGAGGCGGTAGAGGATGAGGAAGCGGAGTAGGAGGAGTTAGGAACAGGAGGCAAACTGAAGCGCCCTGCAATCCTCGGTGGTGGAAGGACATGCGCCAAATTGCTATCCGCCTCAGGTCCATCCGCCACTGCATTTACCCAGTGTGCCGTTAGGGAGATATAACGCCCCTGACCGTGCTTACTGGTCCACGTATCGGTAGTTAGGTGGACCTTGGCACAGATGGCGTTGCGCAGTGCACACCTGATTTTTTCCCCCACTTGGTTGTGCAGGGAAGGGATGGCTTGCCTGGAAAAGTAGTGGCGGCTGGGCACGACGTATTGTGGGACAGCCACCGACATAAGGTTTTTAAAACTGTGCGTCTCCACCAGATGGAATGACAGCATTTCAAAGGCCAAGAATTTTGAAATGCTGGCATTCAGGGCCAGGGATCGCGGGTGGGTAGGGGGGTACTTCCTCTTCCTCTCAAGTGTTTGGGAGATGGAAAGCTGAACGCTTCCACGGGACATTGTGGAGATGGTTGTTGGTGACCCAGGTGGTGGTGTTGCTGATAGATCGTCTGTTTGCGGGGTGGCAGGTGCCGGTATCACTACAGATGTGGCTGGAGCGGCCGAGACTGCAGCAGAAGAGGAAGCAGGATGAGCCAGAGACGTTTCTTGGTTTTGAAGGTGTGTACTCCACTGCAGCTCGTGCCTGATCATGCAGGTTGTGCTCAGGTTGAGAAGGTTTATGCCTCGCTTCAGGCTCTGATTGCACAGGGTGCAAACCACTTGTGTCCTGTCATCAGCACATTTTCTAAAGAACTTCCACGCTAGAGAACTCCTTTGAGCTGACTTTGGTGCGCTCGTTCCCTTGCTGTGTTGGGCAGTAGCAGGCGTAGTGTCTAGGGCACGGCTGCTCCGCTTCTGCACCCTGCTCCCTCTTCTGCTGTGCTGGTGGCTCTGTGCGACCACCGCCTCTTCCTCCAAACTACTCAGGTCCCCTGCATGACGTTCATTCCATGTGGGGTCGAGGACCTCATCGTCCTCCACATCATCTTCCACCCAGTCTTCACCCCTGCCCTCCTTGTCGGTCTCCACAATGCTGAACGCTGCAGCAGTTGGCACCTGCATTTCATCATCATCGGACACGTGCTGCGATGGTCCTTGCATGTACTCATCTTGAGAAATAAGTGGTTGGGCATCGCTGCACTCAATCTCTTCCACTTCTGGGGCAGGGCTAGGTGGATGGCCCTGGGAAACCCTGCTGACAGAGTCCTCAAAAAGAAGAAGAGACTGCTGTATGGCTTGGGGCTCAGACTGCTTGCCTGATTTGCAAGGGGGTGAGGTGAAAGACGGTTGGACATCGGCTGCAGGTGCCAACTCTGACCTTTCTGCAGTAGACTGGGTGGGAGACAATGTGAAGGAACTGGAGGCACTGTCAGCAGCAAACCAATCTACTATCGCCTCTCTGTGTTCTAGCCTCATCACTTCTAGAGGCGTATGATGCCCTACCAAATACTGATGCAGGTTCTATCGCCTGCTCACACTTGAGGAAGGTGTGTGACTTGTGCGTGTAGCTGGCACAGATCGACCACGTCCTCTCCTTGCAACAGGAGCTCTACCAGCAGCACCACGACCCAGGCCACGGCCCTTCTTTGACGGTTTCCTCATATTTCTGTAATTTAAGATCTTGCCCTAGAAAGTTGTTTATTGAATAGCGGAACAAAACAACAACAGTATCGCACGGGTGTATCTCACAGTCAAATATGCAAACTATGCCGCAATTTAATTTAAATTTTTCTACCCTAAAGGGAGGATGAGGAAGAGGAGTAGGAGGAGTTGGGAACAGGAGGCAAACTGAAGCGCCCTGCAATCCTTGGCGGAGGAAGGAGATGCGCCAAACTAATTTAAAAGGTGTATCTCACACGTACCGATACAGACTATGCCGTAATTTAATTTTTTACACTCCAAAAGGGTGTATATTGAATAGAGGAATAGGAAAAATTTTATAATACGGTGTATCTCACACGTACAAACACAGACTAGGCCCCGATTACAATTTTTTGTACCCTAAAGGCAGGATGAGGAAGAGGAGTAGGAGGAGTTGGGAACAGGAGGCAAACTGAAGCGCCCTGCAATCCTTGGCGGGGGAAGCAGATGCGCCAAACAAATTTAAAAGGTGTATCTCACACGTACCGATACAGACTATGCCGTAATTTAATTTTTTACACTCCAAAAGGGTGTCTATTGAATAGCGGAATAGGAAAAATTTTATAATACGGTGTATCTCACACGTACAAACACAGACTAGACCCCGCCGATTACAATTTTTTGTACCCTAAAGGCAGGATGAGGAAGAGGAGTAGGAGGAGCAAGCAGGAGGCAGACTGAAGCACCCTCAAAACCTCGGCAGTATGAGATGCGCCCCAAAAATTGGAAAGGTGTATCTCACACGTACCGACACAGACTATCCCGCAATTTAATTAATCCCCAAAGGTTTTTATTGAATAGCGGAATAGGAAATATGATCAAAAAATGTGTATGTATCTCACACGTACAGAAGCACACTAGGCCCCAATTACTACTGTTTGTACCCCTAAAGGCAGGATGAGGAGTAGGAGGAGTATGGAACAGGCAGCACCCTCAAATCTTCAGAAGTATGAGATGAACCCCAAAAACTTGGAAAGGTGGATCTCACACGTACCGACACAGACTATCCCGCAATTTAATTGATCCCCAAAGGTTTTTATTGAATAGCGGAATAGGAAATATGATCAAAAAAAGTGTATGTATCTCACACGTACACAACCACACTAGGCCCCAATTACTATTGTTTGTACCCCTAAAAGGATGGATGAGGAGTAGGAGGAGTATGGAACAGGCAGCACCCTCAAATCTTCAGAAGTATGAGATGAACCTCAAAAACTTGGAAAGGTGGATCTCACACGTACCGACACAGACTATCCCGCAATTTAATTGATCCCCAAAGGTTTTTATTGAATAGCGGAATAGGAAATATGATCAAAAAAAGTGTATGTATCTCACACGTACACAGCCACACTAGGCCCCAATTACTATTGTTTGTACCCCTAAAAGGATGGATGAGGAGTAGGAGGAGTATGGAACAGGCAGCACCCTCAAATCTTCAGAAGTATGAGATGAACCTCAAAAACTTGGAAAGGTGGATCTCACACGTACCGACACAGACTATCCCGCAATTTAATTGATCCCCAAAGGTTTTTATTGAATAGCGGAATAGGAAATATGATCAAAAAAAGTGTATGTATCTCACACGTACACAACCACACTAGGCCCCAATTACTATTGTTTGTACCCCTAAAAGGATGGATGAGGACTCGGAGTAGGAGGAGTATGGAACAGGCAGCACCCTCAAATCTTCAGAAGTATGAGATGAACCTCAAAAACCTGGAAAGGTGGATCTCACACGTACCGACACAGACTATCCCGCAATTTAATTGATCCCCAAAGGTTTTTATTGAATAGCGGAATAGGAAATATGATCAAAAAAAGTGTATGTATCTCACACGTACACAACCACACTAGGCCCCAATTACTATTGTTTGTACCCCTAAAAGGATGGATGAGGAGTAGGAGGAGTATGGAACAGGCAGCACCCTCAAATCTTCAGAAGTATGAGATGAACCTCAAAAACTTGGAAAGGTTGATCTCACACGTACCGACACAGACTATCCCGCAATTTAATTGATCCCCAAAGGTTTTAATTGAATAGCGGAATAGAAAATATGATCAAAAAGAAAGTGTATGTATCTCACACATACACCACCACACTAGGCCCCAATTACTATTGTTTGTACCCCTAAAAGGATGGTTGAGGAGTAGGAGGAGGAGTATGGAACAGGCAGCACCCTCAAATCTTCAGAAGTATGAGATGAACCCCAAAAACTTGGAAAGGTGTATCTCACACGTACCGATACAGACTATGCCGTAATTTAATTTTTTACACTCCAAAAGGGTGTATATTGAATAGAGGAATAGGAAAAATTTTATAATACGGTGTATCTCACACGTACAAACACAGACTAGGCCCCGATTACAATTTTTTGTACCCTAAAGGCAGGATGAGGAAGAGGAGTAGGAGGAGTTGGGAACAGGAGGCAAACTGAAGCGCCCTGCAATCCTTGGCGGGGGAAGCAGATGCGCCAAACAAATTTAAAAGGTGTATCTCACACGTACCGATACAGACTATGCCGTAATTTAATTTTTTACACTCCAAAAGGGTGTCTATTGAATAGCGGAATAGGAAAAATTTTATAATACGGTGTATCTCACACGTACAAACACAGACTAGACCCCGCCGATTACAATTTTTTGTACCCTAAAGGCAGGATGAGGAAGAGGAGTAGGAGGAGCAAGCAGGAGGCAGACTGAAGCACCCTCAAAACCTCGGCAGTATGAGATGCGCCCCAAAAATTGGAAAGGTGTATCTCACACGTACCGACACAGACTATCCCGCAATTTAATTAATCCCCAAAGGTTTTTATTGAATAGCGGAATAGGAAATATGATCAAAAAATGTGTATGTATCTCACACGTACAGAAGCACACTAGGCCCCAATTACTACTGTTTGTACCCCTAAAGGCAGGATGAGGAGTAGGAGGAGTATGGAACAGGCAGCACCCTCAAATCTTCAGAAGTATGAGATGAACCCCAAAAACTTGGAAAGGTGGATCTCACACGTACCGACACAGACTATCCCGCAATTTAATTGATCCCCAAAGGTTTTTATTGAATAGCGGAATAGGAAATATGATCAAAAAAAGTGTATGTATCTCACACGTACACAACCACACTAGGCCCCAATTACTATTGTTTGTACCCCTAAAAGGATGGATGAGCAGTAGGAGGAGTATGGAACAGGCAGCACCCTCAAATCTTCAGAAGTATGAGATGAACCTCAAAAACTTGGAAAGGTGGATCTCACACGTACCGACACAGACTATCCCGCAATTTAATTGATCCCCAAAGGTTTTTATTGAATAGCGGAATAGGAAATATGATCAAAAAAAGTGTATGTATCTCACACGTACACAACCACACTAGGCCCCAATTACTATTGTTTGTACCCCTAAAAGGATGGATGAGGAGTAGGAGGAGTATGGAACAGGCAGCACCCTCAAATCTTCAGAAGTATGAGATGAACCTCAAAAACTTGGAAAGGTGGATCTCACACGTACCGACACAGACTATCCCGCAATTTAATTGATCCCCAAAGGTTTTTATTGAATAGCGGAATAGGAAATATGATCAAAAAAAGTGTATGTATCTCACACGTACACAACCACACTAGGCCCCAATTACTATTGTTTGTACCCCTAAAAGGATGGATGAGGACTCGGAGTAGGAGGAGTATGGAACAGGCAGCACCCTCAAATCTTCAGAAGTATGAGATGAACCTCAAAAACCTGGAAAGGTGGATCTCACACGTACCGACACAGACTATCCCGCAATTTAATTGATCCCCAAAGGTTTTTATTGAATAGCGGAATAGGAAATATGATCAAAAAAAGTGTATGTATCTCACACGTACACAACCACACTAGGCCCCAATTACTATTGTTTGTACCCCTAAAAGGATGGATGAGGAGTAGGAGGAGTATGGAACAGGCAGCACCCTCAAATCTTCAGAAGTATGAGATGAACCTCAAAAACTTGGAAAGGTTGATCTCACACGTACCGACACAGACTATCCCGCAATTTAATTGATCCCCAAAGGTTTTTATTGAATAGCGGAATAGGAAATATGATCAAAAAAAGTGTATGTATCTCACACGTACACAACCACACTAGGCCCCAATTACTATTGTTTGTACCCCTAAAAGGATGGATGAGGAGTAGGAGGAGTATGGAACAGGCAGCACCCTCAAATCTTCAGAAGTATGAGATGAACCCCAAAAACTTGGAAAGGTTGATCTCACACGTACCGACACAGACTATCCCGCAATTTAATTGATCCCCAAAGGTTTTTATTGAATAGCGGAATAGGAAATATGATCAAAAAAGTGTATGTATCTCACACGTACACAACCACACTAGGCCCCAATTAGTATTGTTTGTACCCCTAAAAGGATGGATGAGGACTCGGAGTAGGAGGAGTATGGAACAGGCAGTACCCTCAAATCTTCAGAAGTATGAGATGAACCTCAAAAACTTGGAAAGGTTGATCTCACACGTACCGACACAGACTATCCCGCAATTTAATTGATCCCCAAAGGTTTTTATTGAATAGCGGAATAGGAAATATGATCAAAAAAAGTGTATGTATCTCACACGTACACAACCACACTAGGCCCCAATTTCTATTGTTTGTACCCCTAAAAGGATGGATGAGGAGTAGGAGGAGTATGGAACAGGCAGCACCCTCAAATCTTCAGAAGTATGAGATGAACCCCAAAAACTTGGAAAGGTTGATCTCACACGTACCGACACAGACTATCCCGCAATTTAATTGATCCCCAAAGGTTTTTATTGAATAGCGGAATAGGAAATATGATCAAAAAAGTGTATGTATCTCACACGTACACAACCACACTAGGCCCCAATTACTATTGTTTGTACCCCTAAAAGGATGTTTGTGTTCACTGCACCCCACAAAGATTGTGTTCACTGCACCCCAAAAGGATTTTGTTCACTGCACCCCAAAAAGATTGTGTTCACTGCACCCCACAAAGATTGTGTTCACTGCACCCCAAAAGGATTTTGTTCACTGCACCCCACAAAGATTGTGTTCACTGTACCCCACAAAGATTGTGTTCACTGCACCCAAAAAAGATTGTGTTCACTGCACCCCACAAAGATTGTGTTCACTGCACCCCACAAGGATTTTGTTCACTGCACCCCAAAAAGATTGTGTTCACTGCACCCCACAAAGATTGTGTTCACTGTACCCCACAAAGATTGTGTTCACTGCACCCAAAAAAGATTGTGTTCACTGCACCCCACAAAGATTGTGTTCACTGCACCCTAAAAGGATTTTGTTCACTGCACCCCACAAAGATTGTGTTCACTGCACCCCAAAAGGATTTTGTTCACTGCACCCCAAAAAGATTGTGTTCACTGCGCCCCACAAAGATTGTGTTCACTGCACCCCAAAAGGATTTTGTTCACTGCACCCCACAAAGATTGTGTTCACTGCACCCCACAAAGATTGTGTTCACTGCACCCCAAAAGGATTTTGTTCACTGCACCCCACAAAGATTGTGTTCACTGCACCCCAAAAGGATTTTGTTCACTGCACCCCAAAAAGATTGTGTTCACTGCACCCCACAAAGATTGTGTTCACTGCACCCCAAAAGGATTTTGTTCACTGCACCCCAAAAAGATTGTGTTCACTACACCCCACAAAGATTGTGTTCACTGCACCCCAAAAGGGTTTCGTTCACTGCACCCCAAAAAGATTGTGTTCACTGCAGCCCACACACAGCAAAATGGATGTGGATCACTGACACCTGCCTATCTCCTATCCCACACCACACAGCAATATCGATTGTAGTTTGTAGAACACACTGTCTGACCCTAAAAATCAGCAGACTCTGTCCCTAAAAGGATTGATAAGAGATCGTAGATCGGGACTGAGTGCAGAGTGCAGACCCCACCCCACACAGCAATATCGATTGTAGTTTGTAGAACACACTTTCCCTAAAATTCAGCAGACTCTATCCCTAACAGGATTGATAAGAGATCGTAGATCGGGACTGAGTGCAGAGTGCAGACCCCACCCCACACAGCAATATCGATTGTAGTTTGTAGAACACACTGTCTGACCCTAAAAATCAGCAGACTCTGTCCCTAAAAGGATTGATAAGAGATCGTAGATCGGGACTGAGTGCAGAGTGCAGACCCCACCCCACACAGCAATATCGATTGTAGTTTGTAGAACACACTTTCCCTAAAATTCAGCAGACTCTATCCCTAACAGGATTGATAAGAGATCGTAGATCGGGACTGAGTGCAGAGTGCAGACCCCACCCCACACAGCAATATCGATTGTAGTTTGTAGAACACACTTTCCCTAAAATTCAGCAGACTCTATCCCTAACAGGATTGATAAGAGATCGTAGATCAGGACTAAGTGCAGACCCCACCCCACACAGCAATATCGATTGTAGTTTGTAGAACACAATTTCCCTAAAAATCAGCAGCAGCCTCTCCCTAAAATGCCTACAACTCGCCCTGCCTAAAACACTCCAACCTGTCCCTCAATTCTATCCGGACACAAATGGTTTTTTCCTGCCTGTCTGTCCCTAATCAGCAGCCAGCACGTTGATGTGTGCTCTCTCCCTGATCTAAGCAGCAGAATGACGCCGCTGCGGCGCTGCCTCGAACTTATAAAGACTTGGTCACATGCTTCAGACGGCCAATCACAGCTACTGATACATTTGCAGGCATGGCTGGGATGGCTTAGGCACACCAGTTAAACGCTTGTTGATTGGCTTTTGAAAGCCCGCCATGAAAAGCGCGCCAAAGCATGCAAAACCCGGAAATAAAACGACCGAACACGGATTTTTACCCGAATATACAGTAAAGTGTCCGTGTCCGTGTTCGGGTAACAAAAATCCAATTATTCTGTACGAACACGAATAATACAGTCCGTGTTCGCTCAACACTACAGATGACACAAAATTGGGCAGGGCAATTTATAAATATCTCAATGGGGATCTCGGCATAGAAAAACAGCTATTGAGTCAAAGGGATTGCATGAGGACTCGAGGGCATACAATGCGATTAGAGGAGAAGCGTTTTAACCTCAGGCAAAGTGGGGGGGGTTCTTTACTGTTAGGGCTACAAGATTGTGGAATTCTCTACCACAAGAGGTGGTTTCTGCGGGAAGTATGGTGGCTTTCAAAAGACTCTTAGACTTACATCTCAAGGATCAGAACATTCAGGGCTATGTGAGATGATTACAGCCACACACACCTACACAGGTTGAACTGGATGGACTATTGTCTTTATTCAACCTCACCTACTATGTAACTATGTAACTATGATAAAGTGATAGTAAACTCTGTTACACCACTTATACCTACAGGCAAGCCTATAATAAGGCTTACCTGTAGATATTGTGATCATCTCCTAAACTTGCACTGTTTAGGATATATATTCTGAATGCAGGCAGCTGGTGATGTCACTGGCACATGCGTTCTGAAGGTCCTACATACAGTGGTGGACCTTCAGAGCCCGTGCCAAAAATAGCGGCTCCTGCACGCATGTGAGGAGGCGCTGTCATCGCGCTCCTGGCCGCTCATGTAGCCGGGAGCCACAAACCCAGAAGACTGGGGGAAGATAGAAGCCCTCTCAGCTGTGACAGCGTTGTGCTGGAGGGCTTAATTCTAAGGTACGTTTCTCATAATGTGCTAGTATGCAATGCATACTAGTACATTATGAAATTGCCTTGCGTGGATTTCTTTTTTCTTTTTTTTGCACCAGCTGCGGTTTACTACCGCTTTAATGTCCCACATTATTTATTCCCTACTTTTATTAACATCTATGGTATGAGATGGGAGATGTGGTTCTCTTGTGCAAAAACCCCTGTGGTGCTTTAGAGGAATAAGCTGCACCATTATAGTACTCATCTTTAGTGGTATCACCAACAATATCAAGAAGCTGCTGCAGTGCAGACCCCATAAATAAAAAAAAAAAATAAGAAAAATAAAGTCAAAAGGTAAAAAAAAACAAAAGAACCCAAACACCAACCCATAAGCCCCGTACACACGTACCGATTGTTGGCCGTAAATATTCGGCCGACGACTGATCGGCCAATTGTAGGCTTGTTAGTATGATGCTTCAGCGACAGCCGACAGCGCATTTCCGGCCGAACAGAATCTGTCGTGCAGACTTTAAAATTTTTGTTGGCCGTCACCAGAACGGCCGATTGTTCGCCAGTCAGTACAGAATTCGGCCGACAAACAGCAGATTAGCAAGACTGGGCATGCTCAGAAATGAAAAAACACACGGAAAGTTAACCATCACACGACATCACTTCTGCAGTCGGCTGTTGTTGGCTGACAAAATTCGTGTGCAGTCTTTTGCACTTTTCAGCCGACAGGATAGCACCGGACAAAAGACGGCCGATCGTTCGGCCGACATTCGGTACGTGTGTACGGGGCTTAAGGCTCCATTCACACTACTGCAACTTGTCAGGCGACCTCGCGGTCCATGCAATGCTACAGGATCCGTTCTAATAGACTTAAGCCCCGTACACACGTACCGATTGTCAGCCGTAAATATTCGGCCGACGACCGATTGTAGGCTTGTTAGTATGATGCACTTTTTCGGCCGAACAGATTCTGTCGTGCAGACTTTAAAATTTTTGTTGGCCGTCACCAGAATGGCCGATTGTTCGCCAGTCAGTACAGAATTCGGCCGACAAACAGCAGATTAGCAAGACTGGGCATGCTCAGAAAAGAAAAAACACACGGAAAGTTAACCATCACATGACATCACTTCTGCAGTCGGCTGTTGTTGGCCGACAAAATTCGTGTGCAGTCTTTTGCACTTTTCAGCCGACAGGACAGCCCTGGACAAAAGACGGCCGATCGTTCGGCCGACATTCGGTACGTGTGTACGGGGCTTTAGAAAAAGGGTCCTGTACTACTTCGGCGCGACCTCGGAGCGACTTGCATAGACATTCATTATATGAAGTCCGTGCAAGTCGCGCCGAAGTCGCGGTGCACGGGACTTCACATGTCGCTCCCGAAGTCGTGCACAAATCGTGCCGTGGTAGTGTGAATGAAGCCTAAAAGCAAAATAAGATCCTACATTTTTTAACTTAATAATTATGCTGCCCCTCCACCTAAAAGGGGAACAGCAGCAACACCAAAAAAGTCCTAAAAAGGAAACCTGGGTCTGTTGAAATCACAGTGACAGCAGGTGGGCTTATACGCCACTATCCCTAACCCCACAAACTTCAAAGAATCAGTGAGAATTTTCAACAGAAATGAATATAGCACTGTCCACACCACACTATATAGCTCTGTAATAGCACGCTACACTATAAACCCCTCTCTCCCTGCAGTACTTTCAGTTGTCCTGTATCTCGCTAAATGTCAACACCATTGACACAAAGCAACCTTTTATAGTGGGTGGACTGGGTTTAAACCAAAAACTATCATTGCCTTCTGCTCAGGTGCAAGTCTTTGACTAATGATTGCTTTTTGCAGCATTAGCCCTTGTTTACATTGGATGCTGATTTGAAATAGTGCAAGTTCATCTGAAATCATTCAATTTTAAAGCGACTCCAGGTGTGACTTTAAGACATCTGTGCGGCTTCATGCACAGATGTATATTCAAGTCACACCCGAAATCAGCAAAAGTAGTGCAGGAACTACTTTTTCAAATCGATGCGGCACTGTAAAGTTGGCGTCGCATCGCTTTAAACTTGGTCATTGCCAACAATAGGGTTACGACTTGTCAACAATAGGGTACGACTTGTCATGCGATTTGACCTGTCAAATCGCATGACAAGTCGCTCTATTGTGAACGAGGGCTTAGGGATGTTTGGATGGACAATGCTGCCTGAACGTTCCTAGAAGGTTTGAATGCGAATTAAACCATCCAAACCCAGAAAGTCTGGTACGAATCTAGGTTCGGATCAAACCCTAAGCACAGCCCTAGTGCTATGTAGAAGCATGATATTATTACATATCATTTAGCTTTATGTATATCTAAAACCATATTTTGTTTATGGATAGAGTAGGGAATAAATTACTTTACTTGGGGTTTTTTTCCCCCCATTTGGCAGAATTTCCTTTCACTTCTTGTTTGGCACAAACCACAGTAACAGGAAAACATCCTCCTTAATTGTCCCAGGAACAAATGTCTAAGGCCCCTTTCACACAGGCGGACCGTTCAGATCCGCCTGTCAGTTTTTTTGGCGGATCTGAATGGTCCCCCCCCCCATGCATCGCCATGGGGCATCGGATGTCAGCGGAGACATGTCCGCTGACACCCGATCCGATCCGTTAAATCTGGACGGATGGAAACCCTATTTTCCATCCGTCCAGCGGATCGGATGGGATCGGATGAGAACGGACCGACGGTCCGTTCCCATCCGATTCCCCAATAGAGATGTATGGGGCTGTGACAGCTGTGTCTCCGCACAGTGCGGAGAACAGCTGTCATTCTCCTGCTCATCGGGGGATCGGCGGAGCGATTCCCCTCTGAGAAAAGCGTAGTCCGTTTGACGGACTCATAGTGTGAAAGGAAATATTTCTTCTCTTTTCCTGTTTTGGTGGTACTTCAATCTTTTTTTTACCATTGACAATGGTCACCAGACAAAGAAACAGAGAGGACACAGACAGCAATAAAAGCCCAATAAAAAATCCAATGGGTGTTCTAACATCGTACTACGCTAACCAAAACAAAACTTTAAAGTGGTAGTAAAGGTGTATAGTTTAGGAGCTATTTACTTATGCAGCACCGGTGGTGACACTGGCGCATGCACACTGCACTCGCAATGGACAGTGTGCCATCCATTGAAAGAGCTGTGCCGCAGTCCTGACTCCTGTGCACATGTGCAGAAGTGACATAATTGCGGCTCAACTAATCCGATGGCTGCAGCTCGGGAACCCAGAAGGAAAACTGGGTGAAGATGGAAGCCCTGTCAGTGGTGACCAAGTGCTGCTGGAGGGCTTTGTTTTCAGGTAATTTTTTCATACTGCATACTATCACATTATGCCATTAATTACCTTTCCTACAGACTAAATAATAATATACATTGATTTGGGTTATTTGGGTTACTTTCACCAAAGAAATATAGCATGATACATTTTTACAGTGCAATTGTCATGCAAAGTGTTACAGAGCTGAAAACTGAAAATTGGCCTGGGCAGGAAGGGGGTAAAAGTGTCCGGTATTGAAGTTATTAAACAGATACACTACCGGCTTCATGTCCATTATAGATCTCCTCTGTATCTTCTATTGTCATTGTCCTACTATCCCACCTATAAACCCTTTGGGCAACATTTATCTGTCCATTCCTAGGTTTTTAAACTTGGCATTCTCTCAGAATTTTTTCTAATTAATATATTTAACCCTCTCAGAGTCTAACCATTCTCCATGAAATACAGGTCAGTCTCTGATCGCATGATCTCTCTTATATAGACATAACTACTAATCACAATTACTTGTGTCTTTTTTCAACCAGACTAGCTATGTAACTATTAGCAAAGAAAGGGGGGAAGGGGAAGTAAAAAAGGGGTGGGAGATATAATTTCATAACAACTGGCATGTTAATAAATAACAAGGGTAAAAAATATATAGCCATAAATATTAACCAATACTATAAAGCCAGTTGTTGGATGAAAAATATATATGGGGGGGGGGGGTAAAGGGGAAAATTCGGGACTTTGAATGAGGTGTGTGGTAACGATTGGTACATACATAGGTAAAATACACAGGTAGGTCTCATATGATGATAAAAAACATTTTATTGGCGATGTCATCGACAGACATAAGAACATCATAGTATAAATATAATTGATACGGCAGGTAAATGGTAATAATTAAACCAAATCATATACATAAGAGCTGATTGGTTGTAGACTGGAGTAGAACACTAATTGTCGAGCGATATTGAAGGATCCAAAAAATAAAAATAAGGAATGCATCATAAACAAGCCCTACGCGTTTCATGGAATGTAATCCACTTCCTCAGGAGCAGATGCATCATATATTACTGTAGAAAAAAGAGAATCCTTTTTACAGATAGCATAAAAAATGATAAAGGACTAATAAATAATGATAGGGAAGGGATATAATATCTCTAGCCTATATGTTCTCCAGCCAGTGTACTTACAATCCAGCAATGACATCAACACCTAAGTATTGTGGGGGGCAGACCACTAGGGGAACGTCTCTACCGGGAACTGAGAGAGCTTGATCCAAGGTCATCCGGGCACAATAAGAAGATTCCACAAAGAAATGTGTATTCAATATTGTGATGAACAGATCCATATAGATAATGGTCACCAGAGGGTTCTAAAAGTAAATAGTTGTAAATATGAAAAAACTTGTGTAGTACATATAAATAAATAGACTAAAATAGACTGGGTAGTATAAACTACCCAGCAAAACCCATAATCAGAAAACCATGTTGTGTGAAATTGATTAAATAAACCAAGAATGTGCTAATCAGAATAGATAGTGTAAAGGATAAACCAAAAAGGAAGTGCCTGTGAAACAGATAGGAGGTGCCTAGGAACCAGGGAGGGAGTGTGATGAACAGATCCACATAAATAATGGTCACCTGAGGGTTCTGAAAGTAAATTCTTGTAAATATAGAAACAGGTGTAGTACGTATAAATGAATTAATAAACTTAAATAAACTGAGTGGTATGAGCCACCCAGCAGAACCCATAATCAGGGAGCCATGTTATGTGAAAAAGATAGAATAAACCAAAGCTGTGCTAATCAGAATGGATAGTGTGAAAGATGGACAAGATGAAAAGTGCCAGAAAGTGATGCAATCAAAGCATTGCCAAAAAGAAAAGGATATCACGGAGCAAAAATGGCCTTGGAAAAGTGAGGGTGGAAGGTGGAAGTGAAGATAGCCTAAAAGGATGGTGAAGTGTACCCGTTATTGGCCTTGGTCAGCTCCCAACGCCACGCCAACGCTCAACAAAGAGGAAGAAGAGCCGCACCATGGGTGACCGGTGGTCATCCGAGACTGCGGCATCCAAACCTCACTGTATATGAGCGCGGATGAATCTCCACGTGTCGACGTGATGGCGCCAAAATGATGACGTCACAGATGCGACCGGGATTGCGTGACGCCGATGCAGAGCGGATGGACCCGCCCCAGCCCCCCGTGGGGGAGAGGGGAGGACCCCCGAAGTGCATCGCAGTCCCCGAACTAGACAGCAACCCAGAGGATCCGGATGACCACAATGGTAAAGGAAATGAACATAGTCATAACAAAGTAACTAGCTATGGAAAAAATTGCAAAGCTAAACAATGCTGACACAGAGAGACACTGCCTGCATGTAAATATGGATAACATACATGATATAAAAATTCAACTGTGAACACACACCTCCATCCCTATTCATTATGAAAAAATAAATTAACCGATAATTAAACCAATTAATTTGAAAAAATTTGGGACTTTATATGAGGTACTGCCAATTCCGGGCAGATTACCTCCATCCCTGTTGCATTAGCAAAGAAAGGGGGGAAGGGGAAGTAAAAAAGGGGTGGGAGATATAATTTCATAACAACTGGCATGTTAATAAATAACAAGGGTAAAAAATATATAGCCATAAATATTAACCAATACTATAAAGCCAGTTGTTGGATGAAAAATATATATGGGGGGGGGGGGTAAAGGGGAAAATTCGGGACTTTGAATGAGGTGTGTGGTAACGATTGGTACATACATAGGTAAAATACACAGGTAGGTCTCATATGATGATAAAAAACATTTTATTGGCGATGTCATCGACAGACATAAGAACATCATAGTATAAATATAATTGATACGGCAGGTAAATGGTAATAATTAAACCAAATCATATACATAAGAGCTGATTGGTTGTAGACTGGAGTAGAACACTAATTGTCGAGCGATATTGAAGGATCCAAAAAATAAAAATAAGGAATGCATCATAAACAAGCCCTACGCGTTTCATGGAATGTAATCCACTTCCTCAGGAGCAGATGCATCATATATTACTGTAGAAAAAAGAGAATCCTTTTTACAGATAGCATAAAAAATGATAAAGGACTAATAAATAATGATAGGGAAGGGATATAATGTTCTACTCCAGTCTACAACCAATCAGCTCTTATGTATATGATTTGGTTTAATTATTACCATTTACCTGCCGTATCAATTATATTTATACTATGATGTTCTTATGTCTGTCGATGACATCGCCAATAAAATGTTTTTTATCATCATATGAGACCTACCTGTGTATTTTACCTATGTATGTACCAATCGTTACCACACACCTCATTCAAAGTCCCGAATTTTCCCCTTTACCCCCCCCCCCCCATATATATTTTTCATCCAACAACTGGCTTTATAGTATTGGTTAATATTTATGGCTATATATTTTTTACCCTTGTTATTTATTAACATGCCAGTTGTTATGAAATTATATCTCCCACCCCTTTTTTACTTCCCCTTCCCCCCTTTCTTTGCTAATGCAACAGGGATGGAGGTAATCTGCCCGGAATTGGCAGTACCTCATATAAAGTCCCAAATTTTTTCAAATTAATTGGTTTAATTATCGGTTAATTTATTTTTTCATAATGAATAGGGATGGAGGTGTGTGTTCACAGTTGAATTTTTATATCATGTATGTTATCCATATTTACATGCAGGCAGTGTCTCTCTGTGTCAGCATTGTTTAGCTTTGCAATTTTTTCCATAGCTAGTTACTTTGTTATGACTATGTTCATTTCCTTTACCATTGTGGTCATCCGGATCCTCTGGGTTGCTGTCTAGTTCGGGGACTGCGATGCACTTCGGGGGTCCTCCCCTCTCCCCCACGGGGGGCTGGGGCGGGTCCATCCGCTCTGCATCGGCGTCACGCAATCCCGGTCGCATCTGTGACGTCATCATTTTGGCGCCATCACGTCGACACGTGGAGATTCATCCGCGCTCATATACAGTGAGGTTTGGATGCCGCAGTCTCGGATGACCACCGGTCACCCATGGTGCGGCTCTTCTTCCTCTTTGTTGAGCGTTGGCGTGGCGTTGGGAGCTGACCAAGGCCAATAACGGGTACACTTCACCATCCTTTTAGGCTATCTTCACTTCCACCTTCCACCCTCACTTTTCCAAGGCCATTTTTGCTCCGTGATATCCTTTTCTTTTTGGCAATGCTTTGATTGCATCACTTTCTGGCACTTTTCATCTTGTCCATCTTTCACACTATCCATTCTGATTAGCACAGCTTTGGTTTATTCTATCTTTTTCACATAACATGGCTCCCTGATTATGGGTTCTGCTGGGTGGCTCATACCACTCAGTTTATTTAAGTTTATTAATTCATTTATACGTACTACACCTGTTTCTATATTTACAAGAATTTACTTTCAGAACCCTCAGGTGACCATTATTTATGTGGATCTGTTCATCACACTCCCTCCCTGGTTCCTAGGCACCTCCTATCTGTTTCACAGGCACTTCCTTTTTGGTTTATCCTTTACACTATCTATTCTGATTAGCACATTCTTGGTTTATTTAATCAATTTCACACAACATGGTTTTCTGATTATGGGTTTTGCTGGGTAGTTTATACTACCCAGTCTATTTTAGTCTATTTATTTATATGTACTACACAAGTTTTTTCATATTTACAACTATTTACTTTTAGAACCCTCTGGTGACCATTATCTATATGGATCTGTTCATCACAATATTGAATACACATTTCTTTGTGGAATCTTCTTATTGTGCCCGGATGACCTTGGATCAAGCTCTCTCAGTTCCCGGTAGAGACGTTCCCCTAGTGGTCTGCCCCCCACAATACTTAGGTGTTGATGTCATTGCTGGATTGTAAGTACACTGGCTGGAGAACATATAGGCTAGAGATATTATATCCCTTCCCTATCATTATTTATTAGTCCTTTATCATTTTTTATGCTATCTGTAAAAAGGATTCTCTTTTTTCTACAGTAATATATGATGCATCTGCTCCTGAGGAAGTGGATTACATTCCATGAAACGCGTAGGGCTTGTTTATGATGCATTCCTTATTTTTATTTTTTGGATCCTTCAATATCGCTCGACAATTAGTGTTCTACTCCAGTCTACAACCAATCAGCTCTTATGTATATGATTTGGTTTAATTATTACCATTTACCTGCCGTATCAATTATATTTATACTATGATGTTCTTATGTCTGTCGATGACATCGCCAATAAAATGTTTTTTATCATCATATGAGACCTACCTGTGTATTTTACCTATGTATGTACCAATCGTTACCACACACCTCATTCAAAGTCCCGAATTTTCCCCTTTACCCCCCCCCCCCATATATATTTTTCATCCAACAACTGGCTTTATAGTATTGGTTAATATTTATGGCTATATATTTTTTACCCTTGTTATTTATTAACATGCCAGTTGTTATGAAATTATATCTCCCACCCCTTTTTTACTTCCCCTTCCCCCCTTTCTTTGCTAATGCAACAGGGATGGAGGTAATCTGCCCGGAATTGGCAGTACCTCATATAAAGTCCCAAATTTTTTCAAATTAATTGGTTTAATTATCGGTTAATTTATTTTTTCACAGCTATGTAACTATGTATTTTTTAACTATATTATTATTTATGGCCAAGGTCCCCCATATTTTTGCCTAGCAACCCTCCAAAGTGTCACAACTGGCAAAACAAAACGTGCCACCCATGGACTTTAGTTAAATTCTCTGTGAAATTTGAGTACAACAAAAAACGCTGGGAAACATTGGTGGAACCCAGGGGCAAATGTAATACTGAACAGTGCTGTTGTGGGTTTCTTTGGAAATATAGGTACAGCTACCTGTCCCTACTTAGTCAGTGAGGCCTAATTGGAAGACACATATTGCAGCATGGTAGATCAGACAACAGACACCAATTGTCTCAATATATTGGATGATTGGCATGAGTATTTTCAACAACATTTATAAAGATGCAAGGCATTATAGTCTTTGGTCATCGGTCAGATGTTCGTGATGGTTGATCAGATGCCAATGAAAATAATCAGATGTCGATTAGTGGTAACTTTAGGTGGTTTCTGGGTTTATGGAGTTACCTGCTGCCTGGATATATTTTATTTTTACACTTATAACTTAAAATCTTGAGACCTGCTTCTTTGTGGTCCTTGTTTGAGCAATCCTGTAGCACCCTCCTCTAGTTAGGTTGTTAGGATAACTTTAGTGTTTAGCCTCACTGTAGTCAGTGATCTATTGTTTCTGTCTGGTCAGGGCATTTCCTAAGTTGGGTGCTTGATTTTTCCTACCTGCTTCTAGGAGAAACTTTCAGAATGTAGGGCAGGTAGAGTCAAATATCCAGAATTGGTCCCAAGATTGAGCCTTAGGTTACCCCAGTGGCATAGCGTGGGGGGTGCTGGGGGGGCCAGCCGCACCGGGCGCAAATTAAGGGGGGGTGCGCCAGTGTCACTGTCCCCCGACTGGCTCCTGCGGCCCCTTAGGTTTAAAAATGGCGCCGCCCGGCGCCAACATGTCACCGCGCATGCGCCACCACCGGGAACAGCCGAACGTATACAAGCTTTCCCGAGTGGTGGTGGCGCATGCGCAATGACGTGTTGGCGCCTTAGCATTTTTTCTAAGGGGCCTCACGAACAGGCAAGTGAACTCCTCCACAGTAGGGCAGAGGATGATGTAGGGGGGGTCAGTGTAGGGGGGTCAGTGTAGGGTGGTCAGCGTAGAGGGGTCAGTGTGGGGGGGGGTCAGTGTAGGGGGCGTCAGTGTAGGGGGGTCAGTGTAGGGGGCGTCAGTGTAGGGGGGTCAGTGTAGGTGTCAGTGTAGGTGTCAGTGTGGGGGGGTCAGTGTAGGAGACATCAGTGTAGGAGGTGTCAGTGAAGGGGATCAGTGTAGGGGGATCAGTGTAGGTGTTAGTGAAGGAGGGGTCAGTGTAGGGGGGTCAGTGTCAGTGTAGGAGGGGTCAGTGTAGGAGGGTCAGTGTAGGAGGGGTCAGTGAAGGGGTCAGCTTTCCCGAGCGGCGGCGGCGCATGCGCAATGACAGGTTGGCGCCTTAGGGCAGCGCCATTTTTAAATCTAAGGCACCTCACGAAGAGGTAAGTGAACTCCTCCACAGTAGGGCAGAGGATGATGTAGGGGGGGTCAGTGTAGGGGGGTCAGTGTAGGGTGGTCAGTGTGGGGAGGGTCAGTGTAGAGGGGTCAGTATAGGGGTGTCAGTGTAGGAGGGTCAGTGCAGGTGTCAGTGTGGGGGGGTCAGTGTAGGAGAGGTCAGTGTAGGGGGGGTCAGTGTAGGTGTCAGTGAAGGGGATCAGTGTAGGGGGATCAGTGTAGGTGTCAGTGAAGGAGGGGTCAGTGTAGGGGGTCAGTGTCAGTGTGGGGGCGGGTCAGTGTAGGAGGGGTCAGTGTAGGAGGGTAAGTGTAGGAGGGGTCAGTGAAGGGGTCAGTGTAGGTGTCAATGAAGGGGGGTCAGTGTAGGAGGGGTCAGTGTAGGAGAGGTCAGTGTAGGAGAGGTCAGTGTAGGAGGGGTCAGTGTAGGGGGGTTAGTTTCAGTGTGGGGGGTCAGTGTAGGAGGGGTTAGTGTAGGTGTCAGTGTAGGGGGGGTCAGTGTAGGTGTCAGTGTAGGTGTCAATGAAGGGGGGTCAGTGTAGGTGTCAGTGAAGGGATCAATGAAGGGGTGTCAGTGTAGGGGGGTCAGTGTAGGTGTCACTGTAGGGGGGTCAGTGTAGGAGGGGTCAGTGTAAGTGTCAGTGTAGGTGTCAATGATGGTGGGTTCAGTGTAGGTTTCAGTGAAGGGGTCAGTGTAGGTGACAATGAAGGGGGGGTCAGTGTAGGAGGGGTCAATGTAGGGGGGGTCAGTGTAGGAGGGGTTAGTGTAGGTGTCAGTGTAGGGGGGTCAGTGTAGGGGTTAGTGTGAGGGGGTCAGTGTAGGTGTCAGTGAAGGGGGGGTCAGTGTAGGTGTCAGTGAAGGGGGGTCAGTGTAGGTGTCAATGAAGGGGGTCAGTGTAGGAGTCAATGTGGGGGGGTCAGTGTAGATGTCAGTGAAGGGGTCAGTGTAGGGGGTTAGTGTAGGTGTCAGGGTAGGAGGGGTCAGTTTAGGTGTCAGTGTAGGGGGGCAGTGTAGGTGTCAGTGAAGGGGTCAGTGTAGGTGTCAAGGAAGGGGTGTCAGTGTAGGTGTTAGTGTAGGTGTCAGTAAACGGGTAAGTGTAGGTGTAAATGAAGGGGGGTCATTGTAGGGGGGGTCAGTGTAGGTGTCAGTGTAGGGGGGTCAGTGTAGCAGAGGTCAGTGTAGGGGGGTCAGTGTAGGGTCAGTGTAGTGATCTGTGTAGTGGTCTAATAGATTTGTGTAGGGGGCGCAAATTACTAACCTTGTCCCGGGCACTGACAACCCACGCTACGCCACTGGGTTACCCCACTTACCACTCCAGACCAGTCTGAGTACATGTTTTTATTCACCACCCTTTGGACACACCCCTGTAACCAGTTTTTTATCCAAGAACAAATCTTATGGTCCATGCCTGCAGACCTCAGCTTGTAGATTACAGTGGTGATCGAAGGTTTGGGCACCCCAGGTAAAAATGTGTATTAATGTGCATAAAGAAGCCGTAAAGATGGAAAAATCTCCAAAAGGCATCAAATTACAGATTAGACATTCTTATAATATGTCAACAAAAGTTAGATTTTATTTCCATCATTTACACTTTCAAAATTACAGAAAACAAAAAAATGGCGTCTGCAAAAGTTTAGGCACCCTGCAGAATTTATAGCATGCACTGCCCCCTTTGCAAGGCTGAGACCTGCCAGTGTCCTGGATTGCTCTCAATCATCGTCTGGGAAGACCAGGTGATGTCAATCTCAAAGGTTTTAAATGCCCAGACTCATCTGGTCTTTCCCCAACAATCAGCACCATGGGATCTTCTAAGCAGTTGTCTAGAAAACTGAAACTGAAAATAGTTGACGCTCACAAAGCTGGAGAAGGCTATAAGAAGATAACAAAGCGTTTTCAGATGTCAATATCCTCTGTTTGAAATGTAATTAAGAAATGGCTGTCATCAGGAACAGTGGAAGTTAAAGCAAGATCTGGAAGACCAAGAAAAATATCAGACAGAACAGCTCGCAGGATTGTGTGAAAAACAATTCAAAACCCACGTTTGACTGCACGATCCCTCCAGAAAGATCTGGCAGACACTGGAGTTGTGGTACACTATTCCACTATAAAGAGATACTTGTAGAAATATTGTCTTCATGGAAGAGTCATCAGAAGAAAACCTCTTCTACGTCCTCACCACAAAAATCAGCGTTTGGCCAGAGGAGAACCCCCAATGGGACTTTTAAGGTCTTAGACAATCATTTGCTGCTAAAGTAGCAGTGAAAAAATAGTAGTAATGGTTTTATATAAAAAATATACATTTTATTACAAAGATAATAAAAGAACAAAGAACACATATATAGATACATACATATATATATATAGAACATGTAAAGACAAAAACATAGGGTGGCTAACCCAAAAATTACCACATCATGTAAATAGGGTACGTAATAGCAAAACAGACAAATGCCGTAGGGATAGATACACCCGACGCGTTTCTGGAGGTTATCCGTCTTCAGGGGTGTTGTACATTATTGTGTGGAGTATATAGTACCTCTAGTAAGACAAAACAGAAAGAGGCAAAAATAAGACACCAAAAATATTTAGTGCATAAGCAATATTCACAGAGGCTTTACATATATCACAGGCTTTGCTAATGCATATGTTACTTACATGGTGATGTTTAGGTCAATTATACATAGCCCAAAATTAAAAACATATTTACAAAGGTCCGGTCTCTGGAAGGTTTTGGAAGTGGTACATCATGATCCCAAACGCAGCAAGGGGGGAAGCACACACACAAGAGGTCAAGACCACAAAGGGAAGGCAGGCAAGACACCAGGCCAGAGATGTTAATGAGTGCTAAACTAGAAAACGAAAAAGGGGGGGATGGGAAGGGAAATATTGAAAAGTGGAAATTCTATATGTGGTAGTGCATATAGATCACATACTGTATATGCAATATATTTATGGTATGTTGCAGTCTATAGTGGGTATAAATATATGTATGTATATGGTGAGAAAGCAAAACATACAGATGGTAATGCAAAAAAGATTTGCATAAATATATGCATACAGATGCATAGTGAGACCATATATTTGAGCATATAAGCGAATATATAATGGTATGCACCAAACAGTACATAAATTAATATAAAGTAAAGACCATAGTAGTCTGGGCAAACCTAAGAAATTGATAGAAGATTCAGCTGTGTAGTTCTACACAGCTGAATCTTCCATCAATTTCTTAGGTTTGCCTACACTACTATGGCCTGGTGTCTTGCCTGCCTTCCCTTTGTGGTCTCGTTGACCTCTTGTGTGTGTTTCCCCCCTTGCTGCGTTTGGGATCCTGATGTACCACCTCCAAAACCTTCCAGAGACCGGACCTGTGTACATATGTTTTCAATTTTGGGCTATGTATAATTGACCTAAACATCACCATGTAAGTAACCATATGCATTAGCAAAGCCTGTGATATATGTAAAACCGCTGTGAATATTGTTTATGCACTAAATATTTTTGGTGTCTTATTTTTGCCTCTTTCTGTTTTGTCTTACTAGAGGTACTATATACTTCACACAATAATGTACAACACCCCTGAAGAGGGATAACCTTCAGAAACGCGTCGGCTATATCTATCCCTACGGCATTTGTCTGTTTTGCTATTATGTACCCTATTTACATGATGTGGTCATTTTTGGGTTAGCCACCCTATGTTTTTGTCTTTACATGTTCTATATATATATATGTATGTATCTATATATGTGTTCTTTGTTCTTTTATTATCTTTGTAATAAAATGTATATTTTTTATATAAAACCATTACTACTATTTTTTCACTGCTACTTTAGCAGCAAATGATTGTCCAAGACCTTAAAAGTCCCATTGGGGGTTCTCCTCTGGCCTTTTTTGTTTCTGGATGCGGTCTTAACCATTAACTCCCTATTTCACCAACCAATCCCTTTCTACAAAAATCAGCGTTTGAACTTTGCAAATGAACATATAGATAAGCCTGATGCATTTTGGAAACAAGTTCTGTGGACCGATGAGGTTAAAATCAAACTTTTTGGTCGGAATGAGCAAAGGTACATTTGGAGAAGAAGGGGCACAGAATTTAATGAAAAGAACCTCTGTCCAACTGTTAAGCATGGGGGTGGATCAATCATGCTTTGGGGTTGTATTGCAGCCAGTGGCACAGGGAACATCTCACGAGTAGAGAGATATGCGACACTGTACCCAAATTAAATTGACGTCCTTTTTTCCCACAAACAGAGCTTTCTTTTGGTGCTATTTCATCACCTGTGCAATTTTTATTTTTTGCGCTATAAACAAAAAAAGAGCGACAATTTTGAAAAAATAACAATATTTTTCACATTTTTTTATATGAAATTCTCAAAAAAAATGTAAAAATCTAAATTTTTTTACATTTTAAGCCAATTTGTTTTCTGCTACATATTTTTGGTAGAAAAAAAATCGCAATAAGCCTATTTTGATTGGTTTGCGCAAAAGTTATTACGTTTACTAACTACGGGAACGATTTATGTAATTTTTATTGTTTTTTTTTTAACTAGGCGGCGATCTGCAATTATTTTTGCGGGACTGCGACATTGTGGTGGACAGATCGGACCCCTGACTGACATTTTTGACACTTTTAGGGGTTCCAGTGACATTACTACAGTAATCAGTGCTATAAATATGCACTGTTACTATAAAAATGACACTGGCAGGGAAGGGGTTAACTTTATTGCTGATCAAGGGGTTAAGTGTGTCCCTAGGGGCGTAATTCTAACTGTTAGGGGGCGTGGCTAGTGAAGTAATCACAGAGACATATGATCCTACATAGCAGGATCGCATAGCCTCTGTCATTACTTCAGGGAGAATGACAGACGGCTGTGTTTACATCAGCAGTCTGTCTTTCTCCCTCTCCTGAGGGACATTGTGAGTGGCCGGCGGACATTGGAGCCGCCGGTCACACGCGCTGGCTAGGCAGGGAACGAGCAGGGGTGGAAGCGCGCCAGCGCGCACTCGCCCCCTACAGGCTCGTGGACGAGCGACGTACCCCTACGTCACTTTGACTGTAGGGGGCTGACTGCCGCAGTAAATAGTTGTGCGGCGGTCGGCAAGTGGTTAACACCTGCTCCCCATTCACACCGGAGACCTTGTAACACTAACGAATCACATGACACCGGGGAGGGAAAATGGCTAATTGAGCCTAATTCTGACATTTTAACTTAGGGGTGTACTCACTTTTGTTGCCAGTGGTTTAGACATTAATGGCTGTGTGTTGAGTTATTTTAAGAGGACAGCAAATTTACACTGTTATACAAGCTGTACACTCACTACTTGACATTGTAACAAAGTGTCATTTCTTCAGTGTTGTCATCTGAAAAGTTAGAATAAAATATTTACAAAAATGTGAGGGTTGTACTCACTTTTGTGAGATACTGTATTTTACAGTTAGAAACCATAAATATTGTACAGATCTGATGCAGAGTATGTCTCTGTGACTCAATCAGGGTAAAATGTGAATGCATATCTCTATCTCTATAAGAGACAAGCTAAAGATCACTATTCCATTAGTACAGAACACAGCTACTTGCAATTATCCTCATAGACACCATCCCCGACAGTATGGTCCAAGGTAGCTCTGGTAGTAAAGGTGAAAACCTAAAAGTATCCAAAGGATGAAACACAACTCCACTAATACTGGAGTACTCTAGTAACAATCAGGGAGGGAATCTCCACAGTAGCTGGGTGTTTTGGAGAAGCTACACGCTAGGGGACTCTGGCCTGGCTATCTGCATGCCGGTTCTGACAGTGAAGGGTCTTTCCTGGCTGCAGATCACTTGACCAGCTACCTATGCTTCATCAGGTGTGGCCTTTCTCAGCTGCTGAGGAAAAAAACAAAGAAAATTACCTTCCAAGGGTGTGTCCAACAACAGGGCAGATCCTAGGGTAACAGACGCCTGGGTGCAGGAATATTTATGGCGCCCCTACGTGGGCGCAGGGTTGGCCTTTGGGGTGTGCGAGCTGTGCGGCCGCACAGGGCGCCATGGGCAACAAGGGCGCTGTGCGGCCATCACAGCTCGCAGAGGATCAGGCGATTCAGGCCGCACAGCAGGAGGTGAGCGGCGACTGCGGCCTGGACAGGGTTAACACAGATCACAGAACACGCGGCCGCCGCTTACCTCCCGCTGTGCAGCCGTGCCTCGATCACCTATTGCTGCAGTGAGGCGAGCTGTGTATCTCTCACACAGCTCAGCCTCCGATCCTTCCACAGAATCCACGCTGACTTCCTGCCCACACATCCCCGGGAGTGTGGGCGGGCGGGAGGAGGAGAAGGGGCGGGGCGAGGAGGAGCTGACGATCTCTCCTCTGGCGTCAGTGCAGGGAGGGAGGAGAGATCGTCATCTCCTCCTTGCCCCGCCCCTTCTCCTCCTCTTCCCGCCCACCCACACTCCCGGGGATGTGTGGGCGGGAAGTTTTAAAGAAAAAAAAAAGCTGCAGACAACGTAAAGTAAGTGACATCTCTCTCCTTAAAAAAATTTAAGGAGGGGGGGGTCTGTGATGTAAGGGGGGGGCTCTATGTGTGGGGGGCTCTGTGTGAGGGGGGCTATGTGTGGGGGTCTGTGATGTAAGGGGGGCTCTCTGATGTGGGGGGCTCCGTGGGGAGGGGGGGTCTGATGTAAGGGGGGCTTTTTGTGGGGGGGTCTCTGATGTGAGGATGTGAGGGGGGCTTTGTGTGTGTGTGTGTAGGGGGTCTCTGATGTTAGGGGGGCTGTGTGTGTGTAGGGGGTCTCTGATGTTAGGGGGGCTGTGTGTGTGTGTAGGGGGTCTCTGATGTGAGGGGGGCTTTGTGTGGGAGGTCTCTGATGTGCGGGGGCTCTCTGATGTGGGGGCCTCCGTGGGGAGGGGGGTCTGATGTAAGGGGGGGGCTCTATGTGTGGGGGGCTCTGTGTGAGGGGGGCTATGTGTGGGGGTCTGTGATGTAAGGGGGGCTCTCTGATGTGGGGGGCTCCGTGGGGAGGGGGGGTCTGATGTAAGGGGGGCTTTTTGTGGGGGGGTCTCTGATGTGAGGATGTGAGGGGGGCTTTGTGTGTGTGTAGGGGGTCTCTGATGTTAGGGGAGCTGTGTGTGTGTAGGGGGTCTCTGATGTTAGGGGGGCTGTGTGTGTGTGTGGGGGGTCTCTGATGTGAGGGGGGCTTTGTGTCGGGGGTCTCTGATGTGAGGATGTGAGGGGGGCTTTGTGTGTGTGTGTGTGTGTAGAGGGTCTCTGATGTTAGGGGGGCTGTGTGTGTGTAGGGGGTCTCTGATGTTAGGGGGGCTGTGTGTGTGTAGGGGGTCTCTGATGTTAGGGGGGCTTTGTGTGTGTGTGTGTAGGGGGTCTCTGATGTTAGGGGGACTGTGTGTGTGTAGGGGGTCTCTGATGTTAGGGGGGCTGTGTGTGTGTAGGGGGTCTCTGATTTTAGGGGGGCTTTGTGTGTGTAGGGGGTCTCTGATGTTAGGGGGGCTTTGTGTGTGTTTAGGGGGTCTCTGATGTTAGGGGGGCTTTGTGTGTGTGTGTAGGGGGTCTATGATGTGAGGATGTGAGGGGGGCTTTGTGTGTGTGTGTGTGTAGGGGGTCTCTGATGTGAGGGGGGCTTTGTGTGTGTGTGTGTAGGGGGTCTCTGATGTTAGGGGGGCTTTGTGTGTGTAGGGGGTCTCTGATGTTAGGGGGGCTTTGTGTGTGTGTGTGTGTGTGTGTGTGTAGGGGGTCTCTGATGTTAGGGGGGCTTTGTGTGTGTGTGTGTGTAGGGGGTCTCTGATGTTAGGGGGGCTGTGTGTGTGTAGGGGGTCTCTGATGTTAGGGGGGCTGTGTGTGTGTGTGTGTGTGTGTGTAGGGGGTCTCTGATGTGAGGGGGGCTTTGTGTGGGAGGTCTCTGATGTGCGGGGGCTCTCTGATGTGGGGGGCTCCGTGGGGAGGGGGGGGTCTGATGTAAGGGGGCTTTGTGTGGGGGGTCTCTGATGTGAGGGGGGCTTTGTGTCGGGGGTCTCTGATGTGAGGATGTGAGGGGGGCTTTGTGTGTGTATGTAGAGGGTCTCTGATGTTAGGGGGGCTGTGTGTGTGTAGGGGGTCTCTGATGTTAGAGGGGCTTTGTGTGTAGGGGGTCTCTGATGTTAGGGGGGCTTTGTGTGTGTGTGTGTGTAGGGGGTCTCTGATGTTAGGGGGGCTGTGTGTGTGTAGGGGGTCTCTGATGTTAGGGGGGCTGTGTGTGTGTAGGGGGTCTCTGATGTTAGGGGGGCTTTGTGTGTGTGTGTGTGTAGGGGGTCTCTGATGTTAGGGGGGCTTTGTGTGTGTGTGTGTGTGTGTGTGTAGGGGGTCTCTGATGTTAGGGGGGCTTTGTGTGTGTGTAGGGGGTCTCTGATGTGAGGATGTGAGGGGGGCTTTGTGTGTGTGTGTGTAGGGGGTCTCTGATGTGAGGGGGCTTTGTGTGTGTGTGTGTGTGTGTGTAGGGGGTCTCTGATGTTAGGGGGGCTTTGTGTGTGTAGGGGGTCTCTGATGTTAGGGGGGCTTTGTGTGTGTGTGTGTAGGGGGTCTCTGATGTTAGGGGGCTTTGTGTGTGTGTGTAGGGGGTCTCTGATGTTAGGGGGGCTTTGTGTGGGAGGTCTCTGATGTGCGGGGGCTCTCTGATGTGGGGGGCTCCGTGGGGAGGGGGGGTCTTATGTAAGGGGGCTTTGTGTGGGGGGTCTCTGATGTGAGGGGGGGCTCTGTGTGGGGGGGGGGCTTTGTGTGGGGGGTCTCTGATGTAAAGGGGGCTCTGTGTGGGGGGTCTCTGATGTAAAGGGGGCTCTGTGTGGGGGGTCTCTGATGTAAGGGGGGCTAAGTTATTAGTGATCATAAAAAAGAAAAGTCAAATAAAGTGCAAAAAAGGTGCAAGAAAATGCGCGCACGGGGGGGGGGGCACGGGATTAGCTTGCACAGGGCGCCTGATCACCTAAGGCCGGCCCTGCGTGGGCGTGTTCATCTTACTAACCCCTCCCCTTTTCCTAATGGGACCTGAAGGGGGGTCTCTCCAAGGAACACAGAGAGGGCCTCTGTTAGAGAGTCTGTTAGAAAGAGCTCCCACCAGGCCCCATTAGAGACTACAATGGGGTTGTATCATGGGACCTGGAGGGGGGTCTCTCGAACAGAAGTCATCTCTGTGTGCATTTTAAAGTCTATGTTAGAAAGACCCCCCACCAGGCCCCTTTAGAGACTACAACGGAGTCTAATGGGACCTGGAGGGGGGGGGGGTTATCTTACAGAGGCCCTCTCTGTGCCTATTGGAGAGTCTCTGATAGAAAGAGGTCCCTCCAGTCCCCATGAAAGACTACATTAGAGTGTCCCTGAACAATAGAAAAATAAACAATATTATATTAATTAATAGCACTTTGATGCCCAGGCCCAAGACTAGAAGACTTCACTTACCTTAAATATTGGGTACTGGGGCTGGCTGCTGGTCCTGTGGCCTGGATTCTGGAACTGGGTCCTGGCTTCTGGGACTGGGTCCTGGCTTCTGGGGCTTTGCTGCTGGTGCTAAGGTCTGGCTGCTGGGGCTGGCCTGCTGGGCCTGGGGTCTGGCTGCTGGTCCTCCTGATTTCTGACTGCTTGTCCTGATTCCCGGCTGCTGGTCCTCCTGGAGTCTGGCTGCTGATCCTCCTGGGGTCTGGCTGCTGGTCCTCCTGGGGTCTGGATGCTGGTCCTCCTGGGGTCTGGCTGCTCGGGCCTTGGGGCTGGCTTCTGGTACTGATTCTTGGCTGCTGGTCCTGGGGTCTGGATGCTGGTCGTGGGGTCTGGCTGCTGGGGCCTTGGGGCTGACTTCTGGTCCTGATTCTTGGCTGCTGGTCCTGATTCCTGGCTCCTCCGTGGTGTACCGGTCTCTGTGGTATGCTGGGCTCTGTGGTGCCGGTCTCTGTGGTATGCTGGTCTCTGTGGTGCCGGTCTCTGTGGTATGCTGGGCTCTGTGGGGCCGGTGGTGCTGGCTCTGTGGTGCCGGTGGTCCTGGCTCTGTGGTGCTGGCCTCTGACTGTGGTGCCGGTGGTGCTGGGCTCTGTGTTGCCGGGCTCCATGGAGCTGGCTCTGTGGTGCTGGGCTCTGTGGTGCCAGTGGTGCTAAGCTCTGTGGTGCCAGTGGTGCTGGGCTCTGTGGTGCTGGGCTCTCTGCTGTGGTGCTGGTGGCTCTGTGGTGCTGGTGGCTCTGTGGTGCTGGTGGCTCTGTACTGTGGTGCTAGGCTCTGTACTGTGAAGCTGGTGGCTCTGTGGTGCTGGTGACTCTGTGGTGCTGGTGGCGGCTCTGTGGTGCTGGGCTCTGTGCTGCGGTGCTGGGCTCTGTGGTGCTGGTGGCTCTGTGGTGCTGGGCTCTGTGCTGTGGTGCTGGGCTCTGTGGTGCTGGGCTCTGTGGTGCTGGTGGCTCTGTGGTGCTTGTGGCTCTGTGGTGCTTGTGGCTCTGTGGTGCTGGGCTCTGTGCTGTGGTGCTGGGCTCTGTGCTGCTGGTGGCTCTGTGGTGCTGGGCTCTGTGCTGTGGTGCTGGTGGCTCTGTGGTGCTGGGCTCTGTGGTGCTGGCGGTTCTGTGGTGCTGGTGGCTCTGTGGTGCTGGGCTCTGTGGTGCTGGTGGCTCTGTGGTGCTGGTGGCTCTGTGGTGCTGGTGGCCGTGTCGTGCTGGTGGCTCTGTGGTGCTGGTGGCTTTGTGCTGTGGTGCTGATGGCTCTGTGGTGCTGGTGGCTCTGTGCTGTGGTGCTGGCGACTCTGTGGTGCTGGTGGCTCTGGGCTCTGTGGTGCTGGTGGCTCTGTGGTGCTGGTGGCTCTGTGCTGTGGTGCTGGTGGCTCTGTGGTGCTGGTGGCTCCTTGGTGCTGGTGGCTCTGTGGTGCTGGTGGCTCTGTGCTGTGGTGCTGGTGGCTCTGTGGTGCTGGTGGCTCCTTGGTGCTGGTGGCTCTGTGGTGCTGGTGGCTCTGTGGTGCTGGGCTCTGTGGTGCTGGTGGCTCTGTTCTGTGGTGCTGGTGGCTCTGTGGTGCTGGACTCTGTGGTGCTGGTGGCTCTGTGGTGCTGGTGGCTCTGTGCTGTGGTGCTGGTGGCTCTGTGGTATCCCGGCAGGACTGCTGCTGTCACTGTGAGATGGCGCCTCTATTTCCTCCATAGTCCCGGCTCACAGGCGAAGTGATGTGGTGCTGGGCTCTGTGCTGCTGGTGGCTCTGTGGTGCTGGGCTCTGTGCTGTGGTGCTGGTGGCTCTGTGGTGCTGGGCTCTGTGGTGCTGGCGGTTCTGTGGTGCTGGTGGCTCTGTGGTGCTGGGCTCTGTGGTGCTAGTGGCTCTGTGGTGCTGGTGGCTCTGTGGTGCTGGTGGCCGTGACGTGCTGGTGGCTCTGTGGTGCTGGTGGCTTTGTGCTGTGGTGCTGATGGCTCTGTGGTGCTGGTGGCTCTGTGCTGTGGTGCTGGTGACTCTGTGGTGCTGGTGGCTCTGTGGTGCTGGTGGCTCTGTGCTGTGGTGCTGGTGGCTCTGCGGTGCTGGTGGCTCCTTGGTGCTGGTGGCTCTGTGGTGCTGGTGGCTCTGTGCTGTGGTGCTGGTGGCTCTGTGGTGCTGGTGGCTCCTTGGTGCTGGTGGCTCTGTGGTGCTGGTGGCTCTGTGGTGCTGGTGGCTCTGTGCTGTGGTGCTGGTGGCTCTGTGGTGCTGGTGGCTCTGTGGTGCTGGTGGCTCTGTGGTGCTGGTGGCTCTGTGCTGTGGTGCTGGTGGCTCTGTGGTATCCCGGCAGGACTGCTGCTGTCACTGTGAGATGGCGCCTCTATTTCCTCCATAGTCCCGTCTGTGAGAGGAGGAGCCATACAGAGAAAGCTGGCAGCTGCAGTAGAGAGCAAAGCCGCTGTACGGCTCCTCCTTTCACAGGCGGAGTGTATTTGATATCACCTTCCGACTGTGAGCCAGGACCACAAAGAATGTAGCGGCTCCGCAAACATGCATGTAAAAGCCGCCGGCCAGACGGCTGGGCACATCCGCACAGTTGGGACGCTTCAGGAGATGAAATCAACACGCCGTGACCTAACGACGTTTCGTCCTAGAAGACGTTTTCAGACCTTTGAAAATGTCTTCTAGGACGAAACGTCGTTAGGTCACAGCGTGTTGACGTCATCTCCTGAAGCGTCCCAACTGTGCGGATGTGCCCAGCCGTCCGGCCGGGACGAAACGTCGTTAGGTCACGGCGTGTTGACGTCATCTCCTGAAGCGTCCCAACTGTGCGGATGTGCCCAGCCGTCCGGCCGGGACGAAACGTCGTTAGGTCATGGCGTGTTGACGTCATCTCCTGAAGCGTCCCAACTGTGCGGATGTGCCCAGCCTTCCGGCCGGCTTTTACATGCATGTTTGCTTCCTATGACATGTGAGTTGATTATTTTTTTTTAATTAAAGTTGTACGTTTCTACACTATTGGCGCCTTTCTTTTTATTTGGGACCTGGCAAGCGGTCTATCTGAGGGATTGCGATCTGGTCTGATTCCTGTCATCTTGAGAGTTCTGTCCACATCTATGCTGAAATGTCTCTGAGAGTCACCCAGTCATATTCCATGACATCCTGAGAGCGTTTCTAATTCCTGGTCTGGTAAGGGGCTCAAGTTGTCGGTGGTGGCTGTTTGATTTCTCTGTGGGAATTCATATACCCTGCTTATTTCAATTTCAGTTCGGTAAGGGGCTCTTATATCGCTGGTGGAATGCCTATCATCTAGGCTACTCTCTCTGTACTAACACCTAGAAGAGTCTCTCTGTGTGTTGGCTCATAGCTTATCCTGTGTTTTTGATTAGCTCTGGTAAGCAGCTTCACGATTGGTGATGGATACACCTTCTTTCTGATTTAAGTTGGTGCACTTGGGTGTTTATTATATTTGTTGTGGGGTTTTATGCTATGGCGTCCTTTTCTTTCCTTATGTGACTCCATGCTATCCAATCCCGGGAGCTCACCAGGGATATCTACAATCAAGGTGTTTGGATAAATCCCCTGCTTTTATTTACTACAAGTCTGGTAAGCGCATTACCTAAGGGAGCTTGGATTCCTCATTGTGCTGACCTTATTTCACAATATTTTTGGATCTCTTAAAAGACTATTTAATCACTTCACTTCTTTATTATCAGAACTTGAGAAACTGATTTATTATTTTTTTATTTTTTGGACATTTATTTGTTCCTATTCACTGAGCGCTACTTATTATTTCCACAGTTTTCTAGGGTGTGGTCACACTTGAAGTTGCTGCTTTATTTATTACCTTCACCTTTAGCGCGGTTATTTTTTCTATTTTTCATTACTGTATTAATGTCACTGGTCCCCAAAAAGTGTCAAAAATGTCAGTTAGGTGTCCGATCTGTCCGCCGCAATGTCGCAGTCCTGCTGAAAAACATTGATCGCTGCCATTACTAATAAAAACAAAAAAAAAATCCAAAAATCTATCCCGTAGTTTGTAAACACTATAACTTTTGCACAAACCAATTAAAATAAGATTTTTGGGATTTTTTTTACCAAAAATATGTAGCAGAATACAAATTAGCCTAAACTGATAAAAAAATTTGATTTTTAAAAATTTTATTGGGAATCGTTTATAGCAGAAAGTAAAAAATATGGCGTTTTTTTTTTCAAAATTGGTGCTCTTTTTTTGTTTATAGTGCAAAATCTAAAAACCGCAGAGGTGATCAAATACCACCAAAAGAAAGCTCTATTTGTGGGAAAAAAAGACATCAATTGTATTTGGGTACAGCGTCGCATGACCGTGCAATTTTTCGTTAAAGTAACACAGTGCTGAATCGCAAAAAATGGCCTGGTCATTAAGGGGGTAAAACCTTCCAGAACTGAAGTGGTTAATAATTTGTCTATGTGATTACCAATTTGTTGGAAGGACAATTAGGAAATTACAGACTAGGCTGAAAGAACATATAGCCAATGTTAAATCCGGGTTTCCTGGGCATAGTGTACCCAAGCAGGTACTACTTTTCTTGCTATATATACATTTTCCCTGAATTTGAAGGGCAACTCCATTACAAGGGAAATAGGATTGCACATCATACAGTTTGATGGATCAACGCATTTCGCTTACAACATAAGCTTCTTCAGAATCCGGATATGTTTAAAGTCTTCATAGTGTATGCCTTATAATAAGCAGACAACATGGCAAAAATGTCAATACAGTATATCTATTACAGTCAACACATAAAATATAATATACAACTTCCATGTTAAATACATCAACAATAAAGGGAGCAGGGAGAGAACAGATTAACCATGGAGGTATAATGAAAAAAAAATCCCTCCACAGTTAGTCTGTTCTCTCTCTGCTATCAGGAAAGGGCTCATCTGCTGGTGGCACTGTAGTTCCCAGATCCATAGGCTGCAGTTCCAGTGTCCACCAGTGGGTGTCTCTCAGCAGCCAGAAGCTGACATCTCATGCAATCAGTCATCACCTGATGCTGGTTGCAGGAAGTGTATTTAAACCCTGTGCATGCTCTTCCTCTCTGCCTTGGTGTTGTCTCCATGTGCTCCTGACCTGCGTTCCTGTGTTCCTGCATCCTGATCCTGGACTCTGATTCTAAACCTGCAGCCTGGTTCCTTCCTTCCTTCCTGCTTACTCTGTCTCATGTTACCCTCTCCCTGTTGTATTCTGTCTTGTTCCCAGCTCCCTCTGCTTGTTCTCCCTTGTATGACCCTGGCTCTATTATGATTGCGATTAGTTTATCCTGTTTTCTGTATATATTTGGTTTGAGCAGTTGTTCGCTGTGTGTCACTATTGCTTAGTTATCTGGTTTGATTTACACAGTTGTAGTTTTCTGGAGGTGCGTTTACATTTGTGTTATTCACTTATTTTTAAATAAATTATTTTCTTTACACTTTACTTGTGCTTGATATTCTCTGTGGCAGTCCACACATTTCTGGTCACACATGTTGCTGGCATAGGAAGGAATCAGGCTACAGGGTCAGAGTCCAGGATCAGGATGCAGGGACACAGGAACGCAGGTCAGGAGCACATGGTGACAACACCAAGGCAGTGAAGAAGAGCATTTACAGGGTTTAAATACACTTCCTGCAACCAGCATCAGATGATGACTGATTGCATGAGATATCAGCTTCTGGCTGCTGAGAGACACCCACTGGTGGACACTGGAACTGTAGCCTATGGATCTGGGAGCTACAGTACCTCCAGCAGGTGAGCCCTTTTCTGACACCTGCTCCCTTTAGTGTTGATGTTCGGGACTCCAACCAGCTAACGGATTTGCCGCCTGTTTTCTTGGGTCTCCCGGTGGGACAGGAGACCTGGGCAGAGCCACGGAAGGCAGCAGGGGGGAAGGGGACCTCCATTCCCGCTCACTGGGATAACAGACAAGCGGCTGCTGAGCCGCATGGGTTGTCATCTCCGACTGCCGACTCTAAAAAACTGTACCGGATTGATGCCTGCATCCCGGTGCAACCACTTTTTCAAGACGACGTACCGGTTTGCGGGAAGTGGTTAATTCAATGTTTTAAAGTGTTTGTTACCTTAAAAAAAAAAAAAGATCCTGTTCCTTTTAAAGCATGAATAACAGCACAGTGCTTATGCTGTGTAATTTGGCCCTTTGTATCATCTAAAATACCTGGTTGAATCTGCCTGGCGCTGCCCTCCCTTCGGTAAACTGACCACCGTTTATAAAGGCTGCTGAGCCCTGACATTGTGGTCAGTTTATGTGCCTCCATCATCCACTGTCTCTCCTGTGTCTCTGCCCTCTTCCTGTCAGCTCACGTTAGTGCCAGCCCCTCCTCTCCTGCTGCTAAAATAACTTTGTTATTTTCAGGCAATCCCTAGTGTTCCATAATGCTATGTGCCCAGTGTGTGTGCTTTATTAAAAAAACGCCATTCTGTACTTTAATTAGAGCGCTGCCCGGCGCTGACATGACTGCTCTCCTCCTCTCCTTCCCTTCTCCTGACTAATGTCAGCAAGGGATTCCCATCCCCTCCCGCTGTAGCTGTCAGATCAGGAGAGGGAACGGCGGGCGGTCACGTGAGTGCCAGGTGGTGCTCTGAAATATAGAATGGCATTTTTTTTAATATAGCACACACACTGGTCACATAGCATTATCGAACACTAGGGATTGCCTGAAAATTACAAAGTGGGTTTACAATCACTTTAAGTCTAGTGTCATGATTTTTTTGTAATCAATTTAGATTTTTATGTGAATTTATGTATTATTTTAGCAGGCTGATTGTTTTAACCACTTGCCGACCAGTCACTGGGACTGTACTGCGGCAAAGTGGCTCGATTCCGTTCAGCGACGTACACCTACGTCGCTGGACTCCTCCCGTTGTGGGCGGATTTTTACATTTTTTGGGGGGGAATTTCATATAAAAAAATGTGAAAAATATTGTTATTTTTTCAAAATTTACGCTATTTTTATGTTTATAGCGCAAAAAGTAAAAATCGCACAGGTGATCAAATACCACCAAAAGAAAGCTCGGTTTGTGGGAAAAATAGGACGTAAATTTTGTTTGGGTACGGAGTTGCACGACCGCGCAATCGTCAGTTAAAATCGCACAGTGCCGAATCGCAAAAAGTGGCCTGGACGTAAGACAGCAAAATCCTCCGGTGGTAAAGTGGTTAAATAAACACTTTGTATTTTCTTTTTTTTTTTTTTTGCTTAATTTGTTTTGTTCACAAGATGAAGCAATTTTTCACTTATTATCTGGCTTTGTCATGTTTCATCATGTGGTAAGGCTTTGCTGCCACACAGGTGTTATTCTGTGTTGATTGGAGTTAGCTGGCTTTAAATCTAACAAGAGTGTGATGGTTCCTGTCCAGTCCCCTATAGACATAGTTTCTGACCAAAAATGTAGGGCACGGCTTGTATGTAACAGCATCACACACTTTTGCCGGTTGGAGCTGCCATTGTTTGCGGTAAACCATCAGCCTTCTACTGCCTAGGTGTGAGGCGGTGAATTCACATGGTTTATCAAGTGTGATTGTACCATATTACTATTGCATCTTTTTTGTTAAAAAAAAAAAATACTTTTTTTGGGAAAATTATTTTTATTTGAATTTTTCAATAGACATTTACACACAAAACACATAGTGACAGCCTGGCAATCAGGCTACACCAAGGAAACATAACAAACAAGACCTCAGCACTGGGACAGCAATACAACTTCAAGACTAGGACAGCAGTACAACTCCAAGACTATACAAGCTACATAATATTCCAACCAAGAATACTTATCAAATATAGAACAGTAGATTATGTATGATAGCTCCCATATTTAATGACATACAACCTAAAATAATAAAGAAAAAAAACAACATCAATCTTTCTGGATTTCTCAATAATCAGTCTCAGGACACCTGTGCATCCCACCATATCGACAAAATAGTACTGACCCAGTTAACAATAAAATAGACCAGATTAATCGGACACGGTATCGATATTATTTATCCACCCACCCCATACCTTATCAAACTTGGTAGGTATTCCTCTTTTGGAATCCTCCTTCCGCTTTATAAAAGGGAATAGCTTTATTAATAAGCGCTTTCCACGCAGGAATGGCAGGAGGAGCAGTTTTTTTTCCATGAGAGGACAATCGGTTTTCTAGCATAATAAAACAACATTGTCAAAAGGGTGTGAACCACTTTCCTAGGAGCCAGGGAGTCCACCAGCCCCAAGAGACACACTTCTATGGATGGTCGTACACACAACAATGTAACATCTTCTATACATGTAGTAATTTCTAACCAAAACTGTTGTATGGCTGTACACTCCTAGAAGATGTGCATAAAGTCTGCTCTGGATGAACTGCACCACCAGCAGCTGGATGACTGAGTGGGAAAGATACTAGCCAATCTAGCTGGAGAAAGGTATATGCGGTGTAAAAAAATGGTACTGGATTAGATGGTCTCTAGCAAACACCATTCTGGAAAAAGTAATCTCCCAGAGATCATCCCATCCAACTGAGGACAAATTGCCACCCAGGCATCTCTGCAAGGTGCAAGAACCCTACTGGTATTGGTACACAGTTGTTTATGTATATTGGACAGGGCCTTTTATAAAGATTCATCACTAAGAAGGCTTGAGTTTTTAAACCTACTTTCACCATAGCAGTATATTGTATTATTTGGTGTTTATCTTCCCAAGTGGAGGTGTGATGCTTGTTCCTGCACTGGGAGCCATTGAAGGAATATATAGCCAAAGCCTGTTGAACCATTTATAACTTAATGGTCCATCTCATCTGGTAATGAAATGCATGGCGGGTCATAGTACCTGCCATGCATGTATGGGGCCATGGCAAGACCAAAAAAAAAAAAAAAAATGTTTAAAATGTACTGTATAGAATATAAATATTGCTATTGGTCAAATTACAGATGTCAGGATTGGTCAGTTAAAGCTAAAAGGTTATTGGTAATTAAAAAAAAAATATATATATATACTGTATTGATTGGAGGAATTTCAATCCTGGAGGTGACAGTTATTCCTTATATAAGGGAGTGAATTAACGGTTTAAAATCAGTCGACAGGAGAGGACAAAGAAGTTCGTTGGCAGTTACCTTGTCATGGAGTCCCTTCTGCGTGAGTTGCTGGAGAGAGCCCGTAGTGCGGATGGCGAGGAGTGGGTGAAGAAGTGCCTATCCATTCCGGTGAATGCCTCCGTCTCTGCTGGTCCTCCGCCATCTTCGTCTCAGGCTTCTTGCGTGTTTCCAGCTCCTGTTGACCCCGGTGCTGACGCAGCCTCCGCTCGGCGGCCTTCACGAATGGGATCGTCCGCCCCCGATGACCTGGATGCGGTTTGCGGCGATCGTCATTTCCGGGCGACGGCTTCCTCCGGGTCCCGGGATAGGAAATCGCCACGGATCAAGAGGAGGCCTAGCAGATTCGGTCCGGCTGCGGTCTCGTCGGCTCCAATCCCTGCCGTTAAGAAGAAGAAGGTTATCTCAGATAATTATGGAGCCTGTTGGTCCTCGGTCCCTAGTAGGGATAGTGTTTCTTTTTTACAGGTTGCAGTTTCTCCTATTATAGGTAGGCCGACGAGTACGGTTCTAACCGGTTCAGTACCGGCAGCGGTGACCTCAGATTCCCTTATCTGCCGGTGTTTCAATTTCTCTGTCAGCTCCTGTCCAACGGCCATCAGCTGGCGGTGCTGCGGTCAGTGATGACGCAGCTGTTGCAGGTGAGCATCCTGCTAGTGCTGTATTAATGTCTGAATTTTTACATGTTATGTCTACTTTTTGTAAGAAATTTTCTACTCCTGTGTTGACTAGCGATTCTACATTATGTGGGAATGTTAATGAGTCTGAGGTTCCTGCCTCTTTGCAGGAAGTTTGGGGGGCTGATATGCTTATGGAATCCTCTCCCTCTGATGCCTACATTATAGATCCAGTACAGGTTGCTCAACATGAGGCGTTCGCTGGCAGTTATAGAAATATACCTGAGATTGCTTTAAAGGAAGCTTTACCCTGTCCTGTATCTCCTTTAGGATTTCATCTTAAGGAGACTGTTAAGGAAAAGATTTTTAGAGGGGAATATGTTGACATCCTGTCCTTGCTTCCTGGCCTCAAGCTTTCAAAGTTTGACAATGATAAGACTGGCGAGGATAGATCCAGGGTAGCTCCTAGGACATTCCATAATTGGTTACAGGGTTTCTGTATCTATTTAAGTGTGCTAGGTGAAAAAAGACCAGAATTGTGTAGCGGGCTTTTCCAGCACTTGGATATAGTGCTGGAAGCATACAAGAATTTCCCTGGTATCTAAGTGCTACAAGAAACAAGCTTCGCTTGGTAGTCAATCGAATGAGAAGCAAACTTTTCTTAAAGGCGGAAACTACAGTGAGCTTGGAAAAAATGCTCCCATGGCTACGGGTTTACCCAAACCGTAAGTCCGCCGATATTTTGATTCAGGGTTTTTGTTTTTCTTTACCTTCCTTTTCAGGTACAGGCTGTGTAATTCACGACAATCTCCCTTCTGTGGCTGTGCATCCTGACGTCGTCAGGCACAAGATTGCTAAAGAGATTGCTAGCGGTAGGGTTGCTGGGCCTTTTTCTGCTCCTCCCTTTCCTAATTTTAGGGTCTCCCCGTTAGGGGTCATAGCCAAGAAGGCGGATGGTGATTTTCGTTTGATACACCACCTGTCTTTCTCGTCAGGAGAATCGTTGAATGACGAGATTGCTACTGATTTATGTTCTGTATCTTATGCTACATTTGACGATGCACTGTCCAAAATTAGAAAAGCAGGTTGCTCGGCCTTACTTGCTAAAGCCGACATAAAATCCGCATTTCGACTATTGCCCATTCATCCCAATGCTTTCGATTCTTTGGGTTTTTGTTTCGATGGAGAGTTCTTTTTTGACAAATGTTTGCCAATGGGGTGCTCCATCTCCTGTTATTATTTCGAATTATTCTCCACATTTTTGGAATGGGTGATTGCTAGCAAATCAGGTCCAGATAGTGTACTACATTATTTAGACAACTTTCTCTTTATTGGTAAGGCAGGGTCTTCAGATTGCATTTCTTGTTTTAGGTATTTTGAAAATATTTGCTGCGAATTTGGTGTTCCATTGTCGGTCGAAAAGTCAGTATATCCTACATCTTGCCTTGAATTTTTAGGTATTCAAATTGACACGACTGCCATGGTTTTTCGTCTACCTGATTCAAAAATATCTAAAATTCGTTTGCTTTTGAATTTTGTTGTAGGTAGGAAGAAGGTCAGGTTGAAATTTATTCAGTCTCTCCTGGTTTTACTCAACTTTGCATCAAGGGTCATGCCTATGGGCAGGGCCTTTACTAAGCGGTTGTATAGGGCTATTTCCGGAGTCTCTTCCCCTAGTCACTTCATTTCTGTGTCGGCTGACATTAGAGATGATTTATTAATTTGGTTGCTTTTTTTGGATTCTTTCAATGGCTACACCGTTTGGCAAGACTGTTTTTGCTCATCTCCTGCTTTAGATTTGTTCACTGATGCCTCCGGCTCACACGGTTATGGCGTTTACTGGAACGGCCATTGGTCAGCTGCTACTTGGCCTGTCTTGTGGATAGATAAAGGTTTGACTGGTTGCATAGTTTTATTGGAACTGTTTCCAGTTCTAGTTGCATTGGAGATCTGGGGACTGCAATTTGGTAATAAGCGTATATTGTTACATTCCGACAATAAAGGAGTAGTATTTGCAATTAATTGCTTATCCTCCAGGTCTCTTCCGGTCATTTCACTTCTTAGGTATTTAGTATTGTTATGTTTAAAACACAATATCTGGCTGAAAGCTAAATATATTCCCGGATATTCCAACGTTATTGCTGATTCTCTGTCTCGCCAGCAGATGGACCGTTTTCGGATTGCAGCTCCCGGCGCGGATCTCTTGGGCCTTTCATGCCCTTCTCACCTGTGGAATCTGGTCTGACAAAGGTTTCTTCTGCTATTTTCTCTTCCCTGGCTCCTTCTACATGGCGCTCGTATCACGCCGCGTGGCGTATGTGGTCTTCCTTTTTTGTTGGCAAAGATAGTCATGAATTTTCTTTTTCTGAAAAAAATGTTTTGTCCTTTTTGGAATATTTATTTAATAGACAGTTTTCTTATTCTCATATTCTCAAATCTTTAGCTGGTATTTCATTTTTCGCGAAATTGCACGGTCATCGCTCATGTATGGAAATTTTCTCAGTGAAATTGGCTTTAAAGGGTTAACGCAAGTCTAATATTACCCCTGATAGGAGACTTGCTGTTTCCCTTTCATTGTTGGAAAATTTGTGTGTGGCCTCCATTTCTGTTTGATTTTCACATTATGAAGCTGTGTTGTTACAATGCGGTTTTTGCTTATGCTTCTTCGGTGCATTTCGCATTTCAGAGATGCTGGCGTCAAAATCATCTGCCATCGATGGTTTACGGTTCTCTGATGTTTCTGTTACCAAAGGTGTGCTTCGCGTTTTTTTGAGGCGAAGTAAAACGGATCAATTTGGTAAAGGGCATTGGATATCTCTGGGGCGATACGAAAATTCTAAAATTTGCGCTGTTCATCGGGTTGAGAGTTATTTGTTAGTTAGGCCTCTTCCATTTCTTCAATTTCTCATACATCAGAACGGTAGCCCACTGACGGTTTTTCAATTCAATGCTTTTCTTAAAAAATGTTTGATCCATTTGAATTTGGGCCATCTTCCGATTTCCGCTCATTCCTTCCGAATTGGCGCAGCTACCACTGCTGCTCAATTTGGTATGTCTGATGATTCTATTAGAAATATTGGTAGATGGCGTTCTGCCGCCTTCAAGTCATATGTCCGTCCTAATTCTTGTATTTAATTGCAGGTTCCCGTAAAATTATTTGGCTCGTTGGACATTCGTTCGTTTTTTGGGCCCACAAGAGGGCTGAAGTTCGGGTTTATACTACAAATTTGGGTTTTTCATCCTCCTCTGCTTCGCTATTCTGGTACTGTAGGCGTGGAATGCGTTGGCATGACATCTGTTCTGTTTTTTTATGAACTGTTTTTGATTTGGCCTTCCCCCGATGCGGTTATTATTCATCTAGGGGGCAATGATTTAGGCTCCCGAAAGAGCGTAGATTTGTTATTACATATTAAATCTGATCTTATGCATTTACAGTCTGTGTTTTCTGCTTGTATTTTTTTTTTTCCGAAATTATACCCAGATTGTGTTGGTTTTCGGAAGAGCAATTATTTTTGGAGAAAACACGTATAAAGGTACATAGGGCTATTTCTAAATTTATGCCCTCTATGGGGGGTTTTTCATTCAGACATGTGGATTTGGAAGGGGGTTTAGGGGGTTTTTATATATGGGATATGGTTCATTTGTCGGAAGTTGCAAATGACATTTTTAATCTGGACTTGCAATCGTGTATTGAAAGGGCTTTGGGCCTTGTGGTGGTGCCATGCTTGTAAGTTGAGCATGGCTTGTGGGTGTGTGTTTCTTGTATGGTGTCATACAATGGGTGGTCCGAGTTTTTTGATTGGATCACAGTTATAGTTACGTTAATGTGTATGGTTAGTTCGAGCTTCGGGGCTGAACTAAAGAAATGTAGTTATTAAATATAGTTAATAAAGGGCCACGGCCCATCATACCATTGCAAGTCCAGCATCGTTTTTTGTCTTTATTTAATTATAAAGTAATATATGTTTAAATTGTTCTGCATGCGGCACCATGAAATGCATGGCGGGTCATAGTACCTGCCATGCATGTATGGGGCCGTGGCAAGACCAAAAAAAAAAAATGTGTAAAATGTACTGTATAGAATATAAATATTGCTATTGGTCAAATTACAGATGTCAGGATTGATCAGTTAAAACTAAAAGGTTATTGGTAATTTAAAAAAATATATATATATATATATATATACTGTATTGATTGGAGGAATTTCAATCCTGGAGGTGACAGTTATTCCCTATATAAGGGAGTGAATTAACGGTTTAAAATCAGTCGACAGGAGAGGACCAAGAAGTTCGTCCCTCCCACCCTCCCTATGTTCATAGTGTTGTGAATGGGTGTGTGTTTCTTGTATGGTGTCATACAATGGGTGGTCCGAGTTTTTTGACTGGATCACAGTTATAGTTACGTTAATGTGTATGGTTAGTTCGAGCTTCGGGGCTGAACTAAAGAAATGTAGTTATTAAATATAGTTAATAAAGGGCCACGGCCCATCATACCATTGCAAGTCCAGCATCTGTAATATATGTTTAAATTGTTCTGCATGCGGCACCATAAGACTCTGCTAAATGTGTTATATGGTGGTGAAATTAAGTTTGGGTGTATGTACCATCTGCCTACAGGATGGATGTGGCTTTTTACTTGGTATCACAACTCAGGCTGGGTTCACTGTAGCTTTGGCCGCGGCTTACAGCAAGGGGTCCGGTGCATCCCTGTTCTCTGTTTCAGGTGGAAATCAGGTCCGAATTTTTGCCTGAATTCGGGCCTGAAACCTAGCCAAAAACACACAGGACCCTTTTCCAGTGCAGCTTGCAGCCGTCCCAGAGCTGTGTGAACCGGCTCCATTGAGAGCCATTCACACTCTCCTGTCATGTGAGTGGATGCAGGGAAACCTGCATCCAATTTGCATAAGTGTGAACCCAGGCTCAAGAGGAGATTGCACAAGTTTATGTATGATCAAGGTCGACCGATCTGCCGATTTTCGGCTTGTTAGTATGATGCTTCCGACAACCAACTCCGACTTTTTGGCAGAAAAAAATCTGGTGTGCAGGCTATAAAATTTTTGTTGGCCGTCAACACAACGGCCGATTTTCGTGCAGTCAGTACAGATTTCGACAGGGAAAAATCTGATGAGCAAGTCTGGGCATGAAGAAAGAACACAAAGAAAGCAACCCAACACATGACATCACTTCTGAAGTAGAATTTTGTTGGGCGAGAAAATTCGTGTGCAGTCTAGGCACATTCCAACCAACAAAACACAACTGGACAAAAGACGGACGATCGGGCGGCCGATAATCGTTGCATGTGTACGGGGCCTTAGTCACATATGGACTGTTATGGACTTCCATGTTTGATGGTTAATATTTTTTGTTGTTTTTGTCATTATTTTAGCACAGTTTTTTTGTTTTTTGCTAATGAAAATGATGAAGGTACATTTAGCAATTCACATGGTTGCTGATTAAAACAGGCACATCGAAGTATGCAGGCATCCGAGTAAAGCTGTCCACAGACCATCCTCCGCACCGCTGGCTCTCACCGCTGTCAGTCTGCAATCGTGACCGGGAAGACAACCCTGCAGTAGAGCGATCTGAAAGCGAGGCATGGAGCGCACCGTGGAAGGTACGACGTCGATGCCGGTGCTGAGGATGGTCTATGTGGACAGCTTTACTCCCGATGCCTACATACTTAGATGTGCCTGTTTTATTCTTCAACCATGTGAGTTGCTAATTGTTATACCTTCATTAAATGTACCCATATTGCTACACTTAGAGGCTCCTCTCTTCTCTTTTATACTCAGTTGTGCCTTGACACTACTTGTATATCAAGACATCGCTTGTTTATCAAGTCAAAATGTATTAAAAAAATGTTGCTTGTCATGCAAAACGCTCTCAAACCAAGTTGCTCTCAATCGTAGGCTTTACTGTAAATCAGTACAAGCTCTTGAAATATTTATTCTCCACAGAACATCTTTTTTACTGAAATTGTTTGTGCCAGTAAGCAAAACCTTTTCAACTCCAGCAATACACAGTAAAAATGTCTCTGATTGATTTATTGTTTTGTTCTGTCTTCCAGACCAGCAGTCACTCAGAAAGAATATTGATTGCAATGATACAGGGTGTGTCTACACATCTTTAATATAATTATAAAAACATGAAAAAACAAGACTATAAAAATGTAAAATCAAATACGTTCCTCAGGTAAACTTTTTCAGTTACTGGACAATATGGATACAAGCTGAAAACCTGAACTTATAAAGTAGATACATTTCCATGTAAATCTAATGTAGAAAAAACTGAGATGCCTCTTCAGTGATGTAATTTATTCCCCCCTTCTTCCACACTGCATGTTTATTTTATTTTTCTGGTTTACTTTACCATTAAAGAAATTCAATGAATGTGCTTGGTTAGCAGCCAAGTGTGCCATGTCCCCATGCCTTGCCGTCCTGAGCATTAATTCCACTGGAAGATGTCACTGCTCCTCCGCTTTACCTTTTGACCTCCATAAACAAGTCACATTAAACCTCTTCTTATCAAAGCTCCACTCTGCCTTTTTAGGATATTACATTTTATGCCACTTAAATATCATTAGTGCAGTGTCAAAGGAAAGGCAATGCAGCAGGAAAATAGAAATAAAATGAAATATCAATTTTAAATTTACAGAGCTGGATAAGGAAAAGAAAAGCACAATGAACCTAGGCCTGGGGCAGGTGAACCACCCACGTCTTAATATCATAATGTACTAAAGTTCTTCTTTAACGTAAACATCTTGGAGATTTTCTGTGGATGTAGGCTGTCTAAAATCCTTCTCTCTCTTCTTGTTATCTCAGACAGACTTGATGATGTTGGGATCAGGGCTCTGTGGGGGGCAAACCAGGACTCCTTGTTCTTCTTTACACTGAAGATAGTTCTTGAAGGCTAAGTTCACTTTTTTTCCCCAGCTCCCCTATGTACCAATGTAACAATAATGTATGACAAAAAAAAAAGCTTTCTTTGATTTTGAGAACCAGGCCTTACCTTAGCCCTTGCTGTATTTCTTAGAAAGCTTCAGAGACTGCCTGGTATAGATTTGAGACAGAGAAACCACTAAGAGACAGGAAGAAGTTGACCTCATTAGCACATACCCTTCACCCATCAATCAATCAACATCTCAACGTAGCGAAAACTCACATTCCCGCATTGTTTGTTTTGAGTGTTTTGGACCATTTTCACTCATCACGCATAGAGCAGCCCATTCACCCCCGGCATCTCTCCACAGGTGAATTTGCCTGGCTTCCCCAGTGTCTCTTCAGAGAGGCTCAGGCTGCATGCTAAGTGTCCTGGGACTACATGCAGCCCACAGGCAACCCTTATGTAGTGCAAGGGCCTGCCTGATTGGATACAGAGTGATTGGAGAAAGGACGATTGTACAGACTGTATAGTGTGTGGCCACATTTATACAACTAAAATTACCTAGTTGTGCTTTTATTGTCATGAATTGTTAACGACACACCAAACTCAGAAGCAAACACATTTTGCCACATGAAAAAAACAGGTGACAAATACAGTAAAAAATGTGCAACTCACAACACGCCATGTGTAGCGCAGCCCATTGAAATCAATGGGTCCTATGTTGGGAGGTGTGGTCCAGAGTGGTGAACACACCCTATCACACCCTCTTCTGTGATGCAACAAGGAAATGAAGGCTTCTGGGAGATGGCCTACAGGAAGTGAATGCTGGGAGATGATCTACAGAAAGTGATGAAATCTAAAAACTATTTTAAAAATTCAAATAAACGAACAATATTTTATACTTTATGTGGATAAAGTAAGTGGGAGAAAAGAACATTGGGATGGCTGGGCCAGAAATGGCATTGGAAAATGCTTATATTAATTGTAAAAAGGGAAATTCTGCCCAAAAAGGTGAACTTATCCTTTAAAGACATTGGCTGCATGTTTAGGGTCTTTGTCCTGCTGCAGAATAAATTTGGGGCCAATCATACGCCTCCCTTTCTCCACGCACTCTCACCCTTAAAGCAAGGAGAGACTTGCCAGTACTAAATAGCCAGGAATTCATCCAGTACTGCCAGTATGGTGTGGAACTGGGGAGCACTGTGCGCTCTGATGAATTCTGCTCTCCTTCCCCCTCACTTACACACATTTACAATAGTTTATAAGGGTAAAAAAAAAGACACAGTGCATCTAGTTCAACCTACTGTATGCGTGTGCATGTGTGTGTGATTTTTCTAACAATTCCCATAGCCCTGTAAATTCTGCTTCCTGAAGAAGACATCTAAAAGTTTTTTGAAGTTGTTGACAGTTTCACCTAATACCACTTCCTTATCGAGGGAGTTCCATATTTTATTAGAAACAGTAAAGAACATTTTCCATAATCTAAGGTAAACCTCCTTCCTTCTAACCTCAAATCGTGGCCGTATGTCCTCATCTGTAAAGTAAATGGTTTACCACAGTTACCGGAGTCACCTTAAATGTATTTGTACATTGTAATAATATCCCCTCCTAAGCACCTCCTCTGCAGAGTGAATAACGAATCTATGTATTCAATCCTCATACGTGAGGGATTCCATCCCCCATATTATTTTTTTGCCCTTTGCTGAACCTAATGAGATTGAACCAGTGTTTTGTAGAGGTTTTGAATTATTGATGTATCCCTTGAATTTATAGTTTTTCAGTTTACAAGGTTGAAAAAAAACACATACGATGCAAGGTTAGTGAATAAGACAAGACGAGCCCTGCTGGTGAGAGAGCAAATTCATTCACTGCAGACTCTAGCTTCCACCCAGCTCAAGCGCTTCCTAGCTGTCTTGGTCTAAAGGGGTACAGGTGTAAAGGGAAAAGGGGCAGGGGTGCCTGCATTCAACTATAGGGGAGGGGGGGATATGCGACCCATCTCACTTTTCAAGTGAAGCAGGCTCATGTGACTGGTCAGGTTCACATGAAAAAATGTACTCTGTCAGTGAGAAAAAAATAACAAATGGAGAGAGGAGAGCAGCGCCATCTGAGTTTAGCAATTTAAAACAGTTTATACCAGAAATAATGAAAGAAACAACTATAGGTGTCCCTGGGGAATTTGAGTGGAAGGGCTGGATATGGTAAGTGTAGTAATGAAAGGTATAGAAAAGAATATATAAAATTTCAACATTTATTGATTTATATTAAAATTCAACAAAATACAAAAAATAACATATTTAGACTTTAAAATAACATTCCATGTACATATCCTGATAGGGATAATACATTAGGGGTTCATGAAGCAGGGGAGTGTATCCTCCAACATGTTTCGGAATTTTTGTTCATCTAATTCCTTCTTCAGGGAAGTTTATATACACATAACCGTGCATTCACCACCTGTGTATCCCTAGAGGGAGTATGGAGCAAAAAGCGTCCTTTTAGTTGTCTCCTCACAGAAGGTATACTGCAAAGGTGGCTGTTTGTATGGCAAAGGATACCTTATATTCATGCAGTCTGACTGTGCAGCTCTGTAGTTTGAATGTGCAACAAGTATATGGACTTGAGAGAATACAAGTCCCTCCACACGTTGTCAGGGTATTAATGTTAGTACCGGTGGTTCACTCAAATCCCCAATGGCCATATGCACATTGTATTCACGAGGAGCACATAGGGCGGATGAGTCCACACCGTGTCAGAAATCCTATGTGAAATGCAGATAACCGATTTGGGTCACCACAGAGAGATCGGTTATCTGCATTTCACATAGGATTTCTGACAAGGTGTGGACTCATCCGCCCTATGTGCTCCTCGTGAATACAATGTGCATATGGCCATTGGGGATTTGAGTGAACCGCCGGTACTAACATTAATACCCTGACAACGTGTGGAGGGACTTGTATTCTCTCAAGTCCATATACTTGTTGCACATTCAAACTACAGAGCTGCACAGTCAGACTGCATGAATATAAGGTATCCTTTGCCATACAAACAGCCACCTTTGCAGTATACCTTCTGTGAGGAGACAACTAAAAGGACGCTTTTTGCTCCATACTCCCTCTAGGGATACACAGGTGGTGAATGCACGGTTATGTGTATATAAACTTCCCTGAAGAAGGAATTAGATGAACAAAAATTCCGAAACATGTTGGAGGATACACTCCCCTGCTTCATGAACCCCTAATGTATTATCCCTATCAGGATATGTACATGGAATGTTATTTTAAAGTCTAAATATGTTATTTTTTGTATTTTGTTGAATTTTAATATAAATCAATAAATGTTGAAATTTTATATATTCTTTTCTATACCTTTCATTACTACACTTACCATCTCCAGCCCTTCCACTCAAATTCCCCAGGGACACCTATAGTTGTTTCTTTCATGAATTCAGTGAGGAAGGGATTTTGGGCTGGTTCGGCATAGCCTTGTACCAACCATTCAATTTGTCTTTATACCAGAAATAAGACTGCAAATTACAAAATACAAGCAGAGAAGCGCTTTGTAAGCAAGAGTTCTTCCACTCTGAGAGTGGGCACTGTAAAGTTGGCGGGTGTAAAACTGATCGTCCCGGCGGTGCTGGTGGCTCCCATTACTTCCTGGTGGTTCGGGTACACTCATGGATAGGGATGACGTCACTACAGGATAATGGGGTGAGCGGGCAGGGCGCGTGTTTGGGGCATGTGTGCTCCTTCTTCAGGCATGAAGGAGCATTTATGCCCCAAACCACCAGGAAGTGCTGGGAACCACCAGCACCACTGGGACAATCGGTTTTGCACCCACCAGCTTCACAGTGTCCAGCCTTAGAGCAGAAGAACCCTTGCTTATGAAGCACTTCTCTCCTTTTATTTTGTAAGTTGCTGTCTTATTTCTGGTATAACAGTTTTAAATTGCTATACTCAGATGGCACTGCTTTCCTCTCCTCTCTCCATTTGTATTTCAGCAGTCCATTCAGAGTCCATTGTATTTCAGAGTCCCTTCTAGCACTTTTTCCAGCAGCCTTCGAAACCAGCAATTCTTGGTCACACCAAACATTCAAGAACTTTCACACCATACGAACTGAAAGATTGTACACTTTCAATCTTTAACCACTTAAGGGCCACCACACGTACATTTATTGCAGCAGGGCGACCCTTAAGTGCAAAAATCACCTACCTGTACGTGATTCTCGTCGCCAGCTCTGGGGCGCGCAGGCCGCCGGAGCTGTGCTCTTGCTGTGAATGGACACAGTGGGAGCCAATAAGTGGGTCTGGTGGCCCTGATGCCCACCAGGACCTACCAATCGTTCTTAGGAGAGACAGAACATAATGGAGAGAGAGATTTTGTGTTCCTGCTAATCAGAAACACAGATGTCTTTCTTCCTCCAGTTATTCCATCCTCCACACAGTAAGAAAGTACACCCAGGGAACACCGTTAAAATAGTTGTAAAGTTAAGTTTTTTATCTTAATACATTCGATGCATTAGGATAATAAACCTTCTGTGTGCAGCAGCCCCCCTAACACTTGCCTAAGGTCCGTCTCTGTACAGTGATGTCCATGAGTTTCTCAGCCATCCGAGATCCTACCTCTTGATTAGCTGAGACACAGCAGCAGCACCATTGGCTGCTGCCAATCAAAGTCAGCTAGCCAATCAGAAGAGAGGGGGTGGGGCAGGGTCAGGGCTCAGTGTCAGAATGGACACAGGGAGCTGTGACTCAGCGCGGATGCACCCATAGCAAGCTGCTTGCTGTGGGGGCGCTGAACAGGAGGGAGAGGCCAAGATCACAGAAGAGGGACTTGAGAGGAGGAGGATCTGGGCTGCTCTGTGCAAATCCACTGCAACAGAGCAGGTAGGTATAACAGGTTTGTTATTTTTATAGGAAAAAAAACGAGACTTTAAAATTGATTTAACCCTTTGATTCTGATGATAACCCCTTCCCTGCCAGTGTCATTTATACAGTGACAGTGCATTTTTATTTAGCACTGATCACTGTATTGGTGTCACTGGTCCCCAATAAGTGTCAGTGTCAGACTTGTCCGCCGCAATTTCGCAGTCCCGCTAAAAATCGCTGATCGCCACCATTACTAGTAAAAAAAAATAAAAATAAAAAGTTCATAAATCTATCCCATAGTTTTTAGACGCTATAACTTTTGTGAAAATCCGATCAATATACGCTTTTTTTTTCAACAAAAATATGTAGCATGTACATATATATTTTTTTCCAAATTGTCTGTCTTTTTTTGTTTAACGCGCAAAATAGATACCACCAAAAGAAAGCTCTATTTGTGGGGAACAAAAGGACAGAATTTTTTTTGAGGTACAGCGTCACAGGACCGTGCAATTGTCAGTTAAAGCAACGCAGTGCTGTATCGCAAAAAATGGCCTGCTCAGGAAGGGAGTAAAACCTTCCAGAGCTGAAGTGGTTAATGTATTTAAGTCATTGCCTCTTGGCATTTGTCGATTTCAACCCTGCGTAGTGAGTGGTTAAACTATTTGTTGTTTAGTGAGGAAAAGATACCTGTTCTTCAATTTTATAGACCAGTGGTCCCCAACCACTTTGGCACTGGGGACCTGTTTAATAGCAGCCAATTTACCCAGGGAACAGGGGGGGCTGGGGTTTGGTGGACAGGTCGGGGGATGGGATATTTACAGAGTCTGTCCTCAGCCGCCTTTCACACCACTACTCCCCTTTACAGCACAATCTCCCCTTAATATCGGTGTCCTCAATTCCCCTTCACATCACAGCCCCTTTTACATTACAGTGCCCCACCTTTAGATTACAGTGCATTCCTCTTTACAGAGCAGCCCCCCCGTTACATCACAGTGCACCCATTAATGTAATGGGAACTGTTCTGTAAAGGGGGCACTGTGATGTAAAGGGGGGTGCTCTGTAAAGGGGACTGCACTGCAATCTAAAGGGGGCACTGTGATGTAAAGTGGGGGGGTGCTCTGTAAAGTGGACTGCACTGTAATATAAAGGGGGAACTGTGATGTAAAGTGTGGGGGGGTGCTTTGTAAAGGGGACTGCACTGTAATGTAAAGGGGGCACTGTGATGTAAAGTGGGGGGTGCTTTGTAAAGGTGACTGCACTGTAATCTAAAGGAGGGGAACTGTGATGTAAAGGGGATGTGGTCTGTAAAAAGGGAACTACACTGTAATGTAAAGGGGGCACGGTGATGTAAAGGGGGGGTGCTCTGTAATGGGGACTGCACTGTAATCTAAAGGGGCACTGTGATGTAAAGTGGGGGGTGCTCTGTAAAGGGGGCACTGTGATGTAAAGTGGGGGTTGCTTTGTAAAGGGGACTACACTGTAATCTAAAGGAGGGGAACTGTGATGTAAAGGGGGTGTGGTCTGTAAAAAGGGAATTACACTGTAATGTAAAGGGGGCATGGTGATGTAAAGGGGGGGTGCTCTGTAATGGGGACTGCACTGTAATCTAAAGGGGGCACTGTGATGTAAAGTGGGGGGTGCTCTGTAAAGGGGACAGCACTGTAATGTAAAGGGGGCACTGTGATGTAAAGTGGGGGGGTGCTCTGTAAAGGGGACTGCACTGTAATGTAAAGGGGGCACTGTGATTTAAAGTGGGGGGTGCTCTGTAAAGGGGACTGCACTGTAATGTAAAGGGGGCACTGTGATGTAAAGTGGGTGGTGCTCTGTAAAGGGGACTGCACTGTGATGTATAGGGGTTGCCCTTTACAATGCATTCCCCTTTATTTTACAAAGCAGTCCCCTTTATAATCAACTAAGTGTCTGGGGTGTGAATTATCCGAAGATTTTAAAAAATAAGCAAGATCAAATAAAAAAGGTTTTAGAAAAGTTGAGGTGCAGTCTTGACTGTCTGGAATACTGGCTTTACCATTTTCTTGTGGCAGAAATCCCTCTCTGAAAAATCACACTCCAATTCTTTTAGTAAACACTAAAAATCGTGTATTAGGATTCTGATTTTCAAGGGCAGGTTTGTGTAAAATGACTGAGTCAGTGCTAGTAATTTATATTGCTTTAGAGATTTAATTCAAACCATAAAACAATCAGGCAACTGTGATCACATACTTTATGTAAAAATATGTTTATGAGTGGCATGAAAACTGCATCAAGTTGTCAAAGTAATGAGCTTCTGTAATAGCTATTTCAGCAGACTTGGCAGAGGCTGTGCTCAGTCTGTGTGTTCTCTCCCGGCTCCCTCGTCTGTCCGACAATGTCATCCTATCAGCAGGGCAGGGGGCAGGAGGAGCTCTCCATTCCAATCTGCAGCTCCTCCCGCTACCTGCCCTGCTGATTGGATGACATTGTCAGCCAGGCAGGCCAAGTAGTCAGGAGAGGACACAAGGGCATGGTCGCAGTCTGTGATAGCCTCATGTGGATAGTGGTCGCTGCTCACCCACCGCTGTGTGGCCCGGTCATCAACAGGCCACAGACTGGTACCAGGGGTTGTAGACCAAGAGAAAAGAGCTATCCTATGACAAGGATGCAACCTACAACTAACACTGTTTGCTTGTGCCTGAAGTTTAGCTTTAAATTATAAAATATGGGGAAATGTGGATATTTTGTAAAGATGTGTGTATATATATATATATATATATATATATATATATATATAACTCTGATATACAATTTAACTGCTAAATGGGGACCAGAGAGGCAGGTTGCAATACCATGTTGCCTTTTAAACAATGCATCAAAAATCCAAGTAAACACCTTTAGACCCCATGCACACTGGGTGTTTAGCCCAGATCATGGGGCTTTGGGCTGCATGTGTACTGCACAGGTATTCCCTCTAGCCCTGCTGTCAGCAGCCTGTCAAACTCTATGAGAGTCTGAAAGCTGCTGTGGCTGGACAGTGTACTTAGTATGCACCCAGGGCAAATGCCCACAGTGCAGACTGCTTGGGTTCTTGGCATTCTTCCCTGGGTGCATACTGTCCTTATAGTTCTTATCAGGGTTGCCAACTTTCAGTAAATTTACAAAAAGTTTGTAAAATAGTTAATTTCTGCATCTGTCCATTATTGTTACTTACAGACATGCAATCTGCGTGTCCGCAATTGTGATTCACAGACAGATGCAAAAACTACAGATTTTACAAACTGTTTATAAATCTACTAACAGTTGATAACTGTGGTCCTTATAGTGCACTGTACAGCCCTGTCCAGTCGCAGCAGCTGTCAGCCTCTCATAGAGTTTACCAGGCTGCCAGCAGTGGGGTTGGATGGAACACCTGTGGCCTTTGCACTCAGCTAAACACCAGAGCCCCATGCACTGTGACTGTAACTCTCTCACACTTGACACTTGTCTTTTATTGCAGTCCCCTAAAGTCTATTTGTACATCATCAACTGTGGATCTGTAGTAGGTGGTAGATGTAGAGAAACCAGCAATGGAATGGTTCGTGGGATCGACCATCAGCTGGCCATATGTCATGTGAGGTGGTTCATGATTTAATAAAACTGAACTATACTCACCTTCAGCCCAGCGATAAAGTATCCTGGAGCTCCTTGCTGGCTACTAATATCTTCGGGTGGCCAGCTTCTGTTATCGATCTCCAGCTGCTTTTCTTGGCCTAGGCCAAGATGACGTCACTCTCACGCATGCAAAGGAGTTCAGTTAGCTCAGTATTGCTGAATTTGTACATAGAGCTTGTATGCACAGCTCACTGTACAGCTAAAGGGGCGGACAAGCAGGTAGGTAATTTTAATACAGAAGAGACATAGCATGTCTTCTGCATTCAAATACATGTCTGTTCACCCATTGTTAACTTATGTCATAAAATTCCATTTTAAATGAGGCCAGAAGCAGTAAGTTCTCAACACAAAAGCAAACCCAAATCTAAAAACTGTCAAATATGCCTAAATTAACAAAATGTAATTTGCTCAACATATTCTTTTAAAGGCAAGTTCACCAAGTATTTCGTATTGTTATACCCCTACTAGCGGTATGTGGCTTTGTAGCTACTATGACTTTTAAAGTATACTGATGCCTTACCAGCCATGGTATTGGTAGGATCACATTATTGTTATTATTTTGCAAGGATTTTAACGAACTTTGTTGCAGATTCCTAACTTTTGTTGCTCTGAAGGAAAGGCCATCTGTGTGTTTTAATTTGCACAGTCAATGTGAATGGGAGTGAATTTTTCATTATTGATCAGCTGATGCTTTTGCAATGGTCTAATGAGGAAAATCGCAGTGTCTGAATCCCTGTAGCTATAATTAACTCTTTGGGGAGTATCTCACAAAAAATAAAATGTTTTCTGCAGAGGATGCCTATAATCGGACTTTGTATCTTAGTGCAGACTTCTGGGAAAATCTGTGAACCAATCACACATGCAGGAAATTACTTTTTTAATTAGGGGGGGGGGTTCTGTGTACATCAACAGTACAGGTTTCCATGTCGTATTAAATTTTAGAGAAACTTACAGCACTATAGATTGAAAAGGAAAGATATTTTTTTCAGTAACATTCAATTGCAATATGGCTTTTGTAGCAATTGTATATACTATAATTGTCTTATTCTATTTTTTTTTTCCCTCCACAAAATTAGAGTTACTCTTTAACTTGTTTATCCCCAGTCGGACAAGTATCTATCATAAAACAACACAAAACAACAAAATAACAATAAAATTGATTTAATTATAGCTTTGCAACAATCATTTCTCAAACCATCACATCCTTCCACACCTTTCCATCTGTGTGTATATATACATATGAACATACATACATATATACACACTCTAAACAGTCTTTACACAGACGCCTTCATTTAGTTCTGTACAATGGGCGTGAGCTGTGTTCACATATAAATACAATTATGGGGACGGAATCAGCAGGACAAAAAGCAAACTCTCAATGCGCATTTTGTGTTAATTTGTTTATATGTCCACTGCTTTGCATTTGTCACCTATTATTTCTCTATGTAATCCGGAATTAGCTGTAAACATCATCGTCCAGAGGCTAGCTATGATTACGCAACACCGGGCAAAGAAAAACCTGCCATTCCTGTCAGCTGAATGCCTGTTACTCCGTGCAAAGGTTACCTCTACAAACTTTATTTACAGCTGACAGAACACTTTCACATAATAGAACAGCTCTTGGCACGATCTTTGCGCATCTCTGTCTCATTTAATAGTTCAGTCCGTCCAGGTAGCTGCGATACGCGTTTCAGTCCTCTCTTGGAGTTGCTGCGTTTAAGGTTCTTGTGGATGCGGTTAACAGAGGCCAAAGTGGTGACATGAAAGACATCCCTCACGCTGTTCTCCGACACCTTGGAGGAACATTCTACATAAGCCACTGCTCCAATCTGCCGGGCTTGGGTGCTACCCTGATGGAAGAAAAAGTTAACAATTAATATGGAAGTTTATTGTTCACACCACCAAGTTTAAATCATGTTTTTTTATTAAACAACAAGAATAAATACCCTTGACAATGTGGTGAAGCCTAAAGAGGAACTGCAGTCTGCTCACATAAATTGTAATAAAAACATCTTTGTCATTCTAAAGCTTCCCTTAAACCACTTTGCATATTATTTTATATATACTGTGATTCTATACTTGCCAAATATGCTGCAGAAATCTCCCTCCGCTAAGGCTGGCTGCAGCCATTTTAACTGTGGGCCACTGAAGCTGCTGCTTGTTCACTTCCTGGATTTACACAGACACACAAGAGTTAGAGAGAGAGCTGTGCATGATGTCATTAGCCTAGGCTTTTTACCAGACAAGAAAGAGGAAGTGAGCTGTATAAGGTATTTACTGGCAGAAAAAAAATGTTTTACTATCCAAAGTTAAAACAACAAGGGCAGAAGATTTTATAGATGGAAAGATGTAAAAAAAAAATGACCGAAGAGATCTTTAAAGAATGCTGTTTAAAGTAGATCTAAAACAAAGCACTAAATTCTCATATTACCTTTAAAGCTGAAATCCAGACAGAAATAAAATACACTACATAATGCAGCTACACTATATTCATTAATCAGACAATAAAAGTGGGATTTTTTGACTTACGGTAAAATCCATTTCTCTTATGTTCATTGACGGACACAGCCCCTGGTATTCATAACCATTGGGTGATACTGCCCCCTAAAGGAGTAGGACACTTGGCAGAAAAAAAATTCTGGCTACACCCATGGGCAGTCCCCAGGGGTATACTCCCTCTCTCTGCTATAGCCACTCAGTTTTGTAATAAGCAGTGTCAGGAGAATGATAACTCCACAGAGGAGTAGGTGCTATGTCCGTCAATGAAAATCAGAGAAATGGATTTTACTGTAAGTCAAAAATCCCATTTTCTCTTTCGTTCATTGATGGACACAGCTCCTGGTATTCATAACCATTGGGATGTTCCAAAGCAGTGTTAAATATGAGGGGTGGGAACAACCAAAAAATTCCCAAGGATAAACATTAGCCAATCAGGCAACAGGGGCTCAACCAAACAGCTGGAGCCCACCTGAAAAAAACAATACACCCTCAAAGAGTATCGGGTTCTCTTAAACAGCAGCCTGCAAAACCTTGCGGCCAAAGGAAGCATCCACAGATGCCAACATCCACTTTATAAAACTTTGTAAAAGTGTGCCCTGACGACCAGGTGGCCGCCTTGAAAACCTGCGTCACTGGAGCCTGATGACGGAAGGCCCGGGAGGCACTAAGAGCACCAGTAGAGTGCGCCTTGACAGGGAAAAGAGGATCCTGACCCCTGACTGAATAGGCCTGAACCGCCGTCTGTCTGATCCATCTGGAAATGGTCGCAGACAAAGCGGATAACCCTTTTCGAGGTCCATCTGTGAGCACAAATAGAGAGTCTGACTTCCTGAAAGACTCCGTAGCTGCCAGGTACACCCTAATTGCTCAGGCAACATCCAAGGCATGCAAGGAAATTTCGTTTGGATGTTTAGGCAGTGTTTCTCAACTTTTTTTTTTTTTTAATCAAGGCACCCTTTAAAATTCAAGACTCCCTATTCTACCATTTTAAAAATGAAACAAATAGTTTTACATAATGCAGTAATATCTACACATGTAGGACACCCAACTTTAGAGGTGATTTATTCTTCCAAAGAAAATAAATCATTGCACACTGGTACTGAGTATTTTTAGTAGTAGTATTGCAATGTCTCTTGCCCTCACTCAGAAAACGTGTCCCCAGTACTGACAAGAGGGACAGGGGAAGGACAAACTAGGATGCTGTGTAGGCGCCAAACACACTGCCTATCAACCAATGGCATCATTGGTTTTTTGGACGCCGGCGGAGAGAAGGTTGTAATGGTGCACAATGAAACCTGTGGCTTTGTGTAAATAAAAGACAGTCTTGAGCTACTCAATGGCTCATATACAATTTTTGGGCAAATTTTTAGGCATTCTGCCAAGGCACACCTGAATAAAACTTAAAGTAACACGGGCTCCTTTTATGGATTTCTACTGTGTATAAGGCTATTTGGTGAAAAAATTGGTAAATTCAGTATTTTACAGGAAATAAAAAACATATCAATTGTTTGTGATGCATAGCGCTTTTTCAAACTAAATGTCATCCAGTTAGGGTTAATATCTGCTTAAAAAACATTTTTTTTCAAATTCTCATAAGGAACTCATACATTTTATTATGTGGGTTCTCCATAAACGTTGCATTGCCACATTTCAAGATCTGTTATCTTGTTTTGTTTGGATGCTGGATGTGGTTTTCTCAGTAACTTATCTTGGCTTCCTTGCAAGAATTTCAATTATAAAGGGAAGATTAAACATTATTAGCTTTCTATATATAGCACTGTTTTAAGCTATCAAGTGGATCCCATAACATCATATTGCACTACGAACAGAATATGATTCTGCTTTTATAAAAACAATTGCATAAGTGCCGGTTCACACTACCGCGGCACGACTTCAGGGGCGACCTGTATAATGAATGTCAATGCAAGTCGCTCCGATGTGGCCCCGAAGTAGTACAGGAACTATTTTCTAAGTCGGAGCGACTTGAGTCGCTCCTATTAGAAGGGTTCCCGTAGCACTGCATGGACAGCGACTTTTCAGGCTGACCAGTCGCCTGACAAGTCGCGGTAGTGTGAATGGGCACTAACACTCATATAAAAATATTGCTAATATTTTGTGAAAAATAGTCAGAATTTAGGTACAGTCATTGTATATTATACTGATAATAATATCCTTTATACAATTTATGAGATACTTTAAGAAAAATGTCTTATTCATATGCAGACCTTGCGCACTATGGTCTTTCTACCCAGTCGCTGCAACTGCATCCAGCATTACTGGGACTGGCTGTAAGTTTGACTGCCAAGTCTTGGTCCTTGCTGCAGAAGTGCAGAGAACATATGTACTGTAAATAAAACCAGCAAACAATGTTTATCAACTTCATTGGTAAATACTGTAGCAGAGGGATCCCATACTACTCAGTAAAATGGTGGCTTACGCCATATTTTGAGAGATGCAAGCACACTGGTTATTCAGGGTTGTGCTGGCTTCATAAAAGAGCCATAGATAGAGTTCAGGGTCCCACCCTTCTGAGGGATGTCAGTGTGTGAGGGGTGCCGCACTAGATGCTGCCGTGCAGCAAGGTCAGGTTGGGACAGAAGAAGGCCCAAGCCTAAGAGGAAGTCCAGGAGGGACACATACAGCTATAAAGTTGCAAGGAAAAAAGCAGAGCTTAAGTACAGCATCTGCGCATAACCCTGGATGTGTTTGATGGTCAGGAAGACCCTGCAAAGGTACTTGGAGCAGTAAAGCTGCCACAAGAGAGACAGGAGGCTCAATGTTATGTCTTTGCAGTGATATTGAGAACCCCCTGCATTGGAAGAGCTATCTGTATGACCTTTGACTTGCTTTTAAATAAAAGTGGGCTGCCATGCCCTAAAACACAGTTTTAGACTGTTGGAACTCATTCTAAATGCAGCTATCGCTTGAGTTTAATCACCCCAATCGTATTGTGAAGGATGCGGGCACAGATGACAGAGTACAAGATCCTCACAGACCAGAAAAGGTGAGTAGCAAGAAACTGTGTATTTTGCAGTATGCAGCAGCTGATGTGATGGGAGGGGTTGCCCGTGGAAATTAAGGAGAAATCTGTGCTGCTGACTACATTCACCCTATGTTGTGTTCTGAACATGTTGAGGACTTTTTGGATGAGTTTGCGATTATTGCTTTCTACAGAGGGTGGACCAGAGGCCGCTGGGCCGAATTGGTGCAGTTTTCTCTGACAGAGGAGAACCCAAGGGTGTCCTGCTTGATGGGTCGTAACCAAGAGGACTACGACAGGTACCTAGAAGAAATCCTATCTAGAGAGAGCTGGAAAAGTTCTGCGGGGAGAATGGGTCTTCCATAGCAACAGGAAAAAGTATGTTTGCGGAAAGGAGGACCTAGAGTGGAGATGTAGCTCAAATCTTAAGTGAAGATGTTTGTGCAAAAGTTCTGTGACCCTTGGCAACCATGTAGAAAATTTTGTTCAGCCTGCAGGGGGTGACAGAGAGCACAAGAAACCAGTGGTTTCTCATTGTGGCTGCTTGTGTGAAGTGGTCAGTCCATGGAAGAGGACACAGAATCCAGCATCTTGCAAGGATTATGACCATGTGTGGGTCTGCTTTTACCCCTGGCAACAGGAGACCTGTTTGGCCTGCAGGGGATTTTGGAGGGTCCAAGAAGGCTGCAATGTTGCCCTGCATCCATGTGGGGGCATTAGCTTGTGAGAGCGCAGAAAAGAAGGGACAACGCCCTCAATTGAAGTGTTCAACACCTGCCAACTGGAATAGTAAGACTGTTCCTATTTCATGTATGAGAGAGACTCAGTATGTGTTTAAGACCAATGAAGTGGTGGCAAATCCTATGAGGAGATTCGCTTTCAAGAGAGACTTGCTGCTGTGTAGGCCTAGGGAGAAGCACGGGTTAATGCTGAATCCACAGCAAGACTGATGTCTGATAAGGACTTGTCTTCCGGCAGTGTGCTGTGTAACAGTAAGACAAGTGATAAAAATTGATAAAATGTGTGGTGCACTAAGCCAATTACAAATGCTGAGGTAAATAATGGGTTGATGCAGCCTGCTTAGGTCTTATAAAGTTAATGAAGCATCGTCAGTGTACAGTGTTGAAAGTTTGGTATTGGATTGAGATGTGTGCCATTTTCTCTAGCAACTGTGACAGGTGCAACAGAGATGACTCTGGGGATCTCACGGGAACTCAGGGTACCTGAGGTTGGGGTTTTTTCGGGACAACTGTGTGGCTCGCCCTGACGGGAGAGTGCATTTCAAATTAGGTGAAAAGATATGTACTAAGTATCCTACAGTCTCAAACTGCTAATATGCTAAGGCACCCTATACAAGGCAGGAATGTTGATAATGATGATGTTGGTGTTGAGCCCCTCTGCCCCCCTGTGTCTCCTTGGGCAGATGGAGCAGTGCTACAGAGAGCAGGTGACTGGAGTGCAGACAGTATAGACTGGGATAGGGGTATGGCTATAAAGGAAATAGAAATTTCTGAAGGTGATAGCGAGGTGGACACTATTGCTGCTGTGGCAAATGGAGAGGCTGAAGAACAGCCATTAGTCTCAGGTGCATTGGCTGTTGCAGAAGTTGCAGTCAGAAGGATTAGATAAGGGCGCGTACATGGCAGAGGTTTTGTCCACAGAAAAACAGATGAGTAATTTTGAGTGTCAGAGGGACAGTGTACTGGATAATGACTTGAAAAGGCTCAGTGTTGCTAAAAATGAGAGGTTGACACATGCATTTGGCAGTGCTCAGGGGGAGCTGCAAGTTGTGTCAGTTGCCTCTGAGGTGGAGGTTTCTTTCAGTGTCTGAGCCTCTTGAGCCTTAGCAAATGAGCCCCTCCATAGCGCTAGCAATGGAAGAGTCCCTAAAGTTCTGTGTTTAGATAAGGGATGTTTAGAATTAAAAGAGATGCTATGGGAAATGTTGGAATTGGTGAAAAACCTTTCGATGTACACCTGCTTGTATCCACTGCAGATGGGTGGCCTGGTACTGCATAGGACCAATCAGTGGAGACATGTGGTACTGGTGATGTTAATTGCAATGTTGGTTACTTGTGTGGAAAGTTTACCCACGGCTCTCAGCAGGAGTGCAAACAATGGGACATGAGTCCCGGGTGATGCTGGCAATGATAATAATGTGTGTAATTCATGGGGGAATAGTGCTACCTTTACAATGGTGTGTAAATTCTAGGTGGTTTGGTTACCAAGAGTAACCATACAAAGGTTAGCAAACCTGAAAAAAGATGGTGTTGGGTAAGGTTGAGTCAGGTTGTGAGAAAGGTCGGTCCCTGACAGGTGCCATATCGGTAGGCCCCCTACCGTCCTGGGAGAGTAAGTCTGGGTATGTAAAAAGAAATGTAAGATCCCTAGGCCAGAATGTAGAAGGGATAGTAGAGAGATTAGTGGGAGCCCACAGTTCAGGAAGAAGTGCTTGTGGAAGCACACCTGGAAAAAGAAGTGGGTGGAGTGCCCCTTTAGAAAGGAAGTTGGACAGGTTAGGACTCCTGTAGCTGATCGTCAGCACAGAGGTGCCAAGATGAAGTGCTTGTGGAAACGTACCCGAAAAAAGAGTTGGGCCTACGCAACTAATGGCTGGCACAGCCATATTGACATGTTTATGTGTTCCTCAGTCTGGATTGAAACATGTAGCAATGGAGAACCCTGTGCTTCTCGTTAAAACGGTGGCTCACGCCAGATTTTGAGAGAAGCAAACACAATGATTATTCAGGTGTGTGCTGCCTTCGTAATAGAGCCAGAGTTAGAGCTCAGGGCCCCACCCTCCTGAGGGAGATCAGTGTGTCTGAGGGGAGCCGTTGTTCCGTGAGAATTACCTACCCGTGAGAAAAACCTACCCCTCGTCACTTCCGGTTCACGGCACTGTATGGAATGCAGCGATTACATTAAAACAGCGGGGCTGCAATAGGAATCATCTCCGCTCCTGTGCCTGTCACTTCCCTGCTCTCGGCAAGTAAATATAAAAGCGGCGGCGGGTGTATGTAAACATAAATCACGGAGACGCCAGCCGCTTTTATATTTACTTGCCGAGAGCAGGGAAGTGACAGGCACAGGAGCAGAGATGATTCGTATTGCAGCCCCGCTGTTTTTTTTTAACCGCCGCTTCGGTAGGTTTTTTCCACGGTACACCGTGCTATTTCCATACTAGTGCGCATGCGCACTAGTCTGCTCCTCTGTTGTCCCTTTAGGTATCCGGCCCTGTGAGCATGCGCACTGCTGCGCTGCTCAGCTGTTCCTGGCCGGAAGTGACGAGGGGTAGGTAATTCTCACGGGGTAGGTAATTCTCACGTTACACCGTGTTAGATGCGGACGTGCATCGAAGTCAGGTTGGGACAGAGCCAAAACCTCAGAGAAAGTCCATGTAGGCTGGAAGCAGCCAGGAAGCTGTAGAGAGTCCAGGAGGGGCAAGAGCCCCTAGGGAGCTGCAAGGTAAAGACGCAGAGCTAAAGTACAGTGTCTGCGCATAACCCTGGGATGTGTTTCATGGTCAGGAAGACCAAAAGGTGTTTGATGGTCAGGATGAGGTACTCGGAGCAGTGAAGCTGCCACAATAGAGCCAGTTATGTTGTTATGAATGTTATGTCTTTGCAGTGAGAGTGAGAACCCATTGCGTGGAAACACAGCTACTGTATAAGTTTAATCACCCCAATCTTACAATGCGTTGTGACAAAATTGGTGTTACAACATTTTTAGTTTCGATATTTTAAAAGTAGATCAAATGTAAGTGTAAATACAGCACATTGTAGTCATTAGTGATAAATGACATGCTTGTATTTAGCAACAGAAAAATGTAAAACATTGTACTGTGCTTTGTGTAGGGGTATGATATTCCATACACTAGTGCTTGGAATGAAGATCCCTTTGATAAATACCCGTATAAACACTGATGTCTTTCCTACAGCAGCACAACATGCGGGTTATTTTAAACCTACTACTTTGTTACGTGTGCATTTCATTGCTTAGAAAGGTGGTCGATTTTTTATTTTTAACCAAAAGTAGCATCATTTGGATGCTTAATGTGAACAGCAAGGTAGAATTACACTGCACACATTAAACAATGGTGTATAAAAAGCTACATGATTTTAGGGATCACAAACTCTGTGCACGTGTACATCCACATGCTCTTGCTAGCCTGTGATGCATGAGTGATTTCTCCCTGCTCTTATTAACTTGCTTTAAGACTCATGCACATGGCCGATTATGGTCATATATTGTCCAGATGATTATATTTCTGCGGTGGGTACAGCCACATGTTTCTGATCAGCCATAGACAGGAAGTCTGTACAACTTAATGACAGATTGACACAATTCGAGGATTTCCACATGTAAAAACACATGAACTAATTACCTGTAATTATGGCTGTATGTGCACCTCTGGATGCAAAAAGTTCACAAGAGTTAGTAAATACAGAAGCTGCAAAAGCTGCTGCTGTCAAAAAAGTGGATCATTTGGCACATTGTTTATAGACGATGTTCAACACCCAATCGGGTAATATAAAGTAACACTGTATGCACACAGTATATGTATATGTATCTGCATATATATTTTGATTTTGACAACGCAAAATTCTCCACACTTGGCTAATGTGTAAGGTAAAGTCTACAGGTTTGAAAAAATCAGTTTGTAAATGGATAGAAAATTGGCTAAAAGATAGAATTCAGAGAGTATGGTTAATGATTATTACTCCGAATGGTCTAAGGTTATTACTGGTGTACCCCAAGGTTCAGGCTTGGGACCCTTACTTTTTCATATATTTATAAATTATATAGATTCTGGGATTAAAAAGTACCAATTCGGTGTTTACAGATGACACCAAGCTATGCAATGGAATAACTTCCTTACAGGATGTCTCCAACTTACAAGCCGACCTCAATGTACTGTTTCATTGGGCGGCTGTGTGGCAAATAAGGTTAAATGTTGATAAATGCAAAGTTATGCACTTGGGGAATAGAAACATGCATGCATCATACATACTAGGAGGAGAACATCTGGGAGAGTTAATGGTGGAGAAGGATCTGGGTGTCCTGGTAGATCAAAAGCTTAATTATGGCATGCAATGCCAAGCTGAAGTTTCCAAAGTGAGCAAAATCCTTTTTGCATTAAGAGAGGTATGGACTCCAGAGAGTACAATATCATTTTACCCCATACAAATCATTAGTAAGACCTCAACCGGAATATGCAGTTCAGCTTTTGGCACCAGTTCATAAAAAGGATACTGGGGAACTGGAGAAAGTGCAGAGAAAGGCAACCAAATGATAAGATGAACTGAATTTATTGATTCTTGAAAAAAGGAGATTAAGTGGGGATATGATCAACATGTATAAATACATATGTAGTCCATATAGTGAACTTGGTGTTGACTTATTCACTTTAAGGTCATCACAGAGGACAAGGGGGCACTCTTTACGTCTGGAGGAAAAGGGGATTTCATCTCCAAATACAGAAAGGCTTCTTCATAATAGCTGTGGAGATGTGGAATAGACTCCTAGAGTTCTGGCCAGCTCAGTAGATTGCTTTAAGAAAGGCCAGGATTATTACCTTGATACACATAATAATACTGGATACTAACATTTATAGTTAATGTTGATCCAGAGAATATCGGACTGCCTCTTGTGGGATCAGGAAGGAATTTTTTCACCTGCTGGAGCAAATTGGACCATGCTTTATTGGGCTTTTTGCCTTCCTCTGGATCAACTGTGGGTATAGGATTGTATATATAGGATTGTATACAGTGCTCAGAATAAATGAGTACACCCCAACAAATTTGTCAGAAAACCCTGAGGCTGGGTTCGCACCTCCGTGAGGTGCGGCTCATCGTTTCAGGTCCGATTTTGGCCCAAAATTTTTGGCTGAATTCAGACCTGAAACAGACCAGAATACGCACAGGTCACCTGTGCAATTCGCTCCGCAGTCATCCCAGAGCTGTCTGAACCGGCTCCATTGAGAGCAGGTCACAGGCTCCTGACATGCGAATTGGATGCGGAGAAACCCACATCCAATTTGCATAAGTGTGAACCCAACCTTACTTTCCTATTAGAATCAACATTTTCTATGGGACACTATACTACAAAATACTCCCACAAATGCGGGCCATTGATTGCAACCAAGATTTATTCATTTGCACGCACAAAAAAAGTATTTTTCCTAACAAATTAAATCAAGACCATGTTTCAAAAATGAATACACCCCAAAGAAATTCTTAGAAGCAAAGCTAATTTTTAAAATACAAAATCCTAATTAACAAGAATTCAACTACAGTGAGTCTAATTATTCATTAAACACATGTCCAGCAGACAGTTGAATATAAAAGGGAGTTACTTAACAAAGAAAACCCCTTCCCATTTCATGCTGTCAGCAATGACACCACATGGAAAATAAATGTCACAAGGCCTGAGAAAGAAAAGAATTCCTTTACACAAAAAAGGTGAAGACTACAGGAAGATCAGCAAAGCTTTACTTATCAGTCAGAATACTGTAGCAAAAGTAATACAAAAATTTAACAAAGATGGAACTGCAACCATCTCACAGAGACATCCAGGCCATCCATGAAAGTTAACACCTCGACAGGTGCATATTCTAATTAGAAGGGTTGAAGAAAATCGGCATGCAAGTTCACTGCAGTTAGCTAAAGAAGTAGAAAGCCAAACTGGGGTGATTGTTTCACGTGCCACAATACGGCGTACACTGCAGAGGAATGGCATGCATGGGTGTCGTCCATAAGGGAAACCTCTCTTAAAGACCATGCTAGAATTTGCCAGGGCCCATGCTAAAAAAGAAGACTACTGGGGCTCTGTACTATGCAGTCATGAGACCAACATACATTTTTTTGGAACTTATGACGGCCTCTAAACTCTATGGTGTTGCAAAGGTGAGGAGTACAAAGAAAAATGCATGGTGCCTACAGTGAAACATGGTGGTGGTAGTATCCTTCTGTAGGGCTGCATGAGTGCTGCTGGTGCCAGGGAACTGCACTTCATTCATAGTATCATGAATTCCCAGATGTACTGCTACATATTAAAGAGAAGATGCTACCGTCGCTCCATGCCCTTGGTCGTCGTGCACTTTTCCTACAGGACAATGATCCAAAAAACACATCTAAGGCCACTTTGCATTTCTGAAGAAGAACATGGAGTGATTCAGTGGCCAAGTATGCCTCCTGATCTGAACCCAATCAAGCACCTATGGGGGATTCTGAAGAGACAAGTTGAGCATCACTCTCCATTCAGCATCCAGGCTCTAAAAGGTGTCATTCCTGAAGATTGGAAAAAGATAGATGTTGCAATATGTCGCCAACTTGTTCATTCTATACCTAGACGACTTGGTGCTATCCTTACAAATCATGGGAGGCCATACAAAATACTAGGTGTAGTAGTTTTTGTTGTGGGGTGTATTTTTGCATCAGCTAATTTGAGTAAAACTGAAGATTTTGTAATCCAAGTTATATTATTAACCTTACTTTCATGGAATGAGCTAAACAAATGTTCTATAAAACTCGGTTTTGTCAAAATTTATGAAATTTTTTTTGTGTTTATTGAGATAGTAATTACAATCTTACTTTTTAAAAGGAGTGTACTCATTTATGCTGAGCACTGTATATATGATGTCAGGATGTCAGCTAAAGCAACCTGACAACTAAAAAAAAAAAAAAATAAAAAAAAAAAATATATATATATATATATATATATATATATATATATATATATTACTGTTTTTTTTTTCTATTAAAGAAGCACAAATTCTTATGTTTTTGGTCTATAGATTGTGTAACATTTTTTGTATGACAATACCACCAAAACAAGGCCTTGTTTGCTGTTAAAAAAAAAAAATAAAAAAGAAAATGATTGCTAAATAAATATTCCCCCAGCAGAAATGTAAAACATTGAACTAGAGCTGAAGGGGTTATTAAATCCAACCCATAATGTATAAAATTCCCAATAAGCCCAACTTCTGGTTTGTCTACACAAATAACTTATTTGAGCTAAGGTCTGCTAGGTCCGTGTTCCCTGCTGGCTCTGTTTCCAAGGACAGCTAATTCAGTGCTGCCGACATTCCCAACGTGTGTGATCCCTGATAGTCCCCTTGCAATGATGTAATTCCTTTTCCGATTCCTGAGAGGACCCGCTGCTGGACAACCAGTAAAAAACTGTCCATGTTACAGGGGAAGGAATGTGGATATCCAAAGAAGGACCATTTCTGATGTAAACGGAAGAGAACAGAGGAACCGCAGTTTTAGGCAATTAAAAAAGGGCATTTAGATTTTGTTTTATGCCAGTGATCAGTTGGAGGGGATTCTGGTTTTATCCAAAATTGGGTTTATTAAACAATGCAAAAAAAGTGGAAATCTCCTGCCCCTCCAACAATTGTGTGTTGGATGCAGAAGGTAGAAGACAAACAAAATGGAGGATTCAGTGCTCTCAGCCCAACACAAAAGGGAGAGCTACTCTACAACATGGGATGCATGGAACATGTTTGTCCTCTTGGGTGAGGCTCTTCTGGGTCCATAGGCCCCCGCTATGTTCACTACGTTCATTTTGATCAGATTTCTTGATGGATCTTCTTCCTTTGAGATGGGAGATTGCCGCCCAGGTGCCCCCTTATCCCCCCCTTTCTCTTTCTTCCTTTTCTAGACTTTTCTAGCTGTTCTTGGTATTTCTCCTTCCCTTTTAAAAAAAGAAGAAAATGGGAAGGGTGGAGGATGTCCCGCTTCCATGGTCAAGTTTTGCAAGGCCTACTGTGGCTGCCTTATGGGAGAGAGGGGTCTATGATGTCCTTAATCTGATTAGTTTTGATTTGTTTCATACTGTAGATGTTCATGTACTTCTGGTTCTGTAACATGCAATGTGTTGATTTCTCTCTTACTGTATTGCGGTGCCGCATGTTGGCAGACTTTCCCACTCTAACTTTCAATAAAAATGTATATTTGAAAAAAAAATCAAAAAAAGTATTAAACTTTTAGCATGTTTTCAGTTCACCACATTGAGCAAATAAAATAAACATTCCCCAGTAAACTATTTTTTAAAATTCTTACCCCAGCAATTACAGTTTACAACTTTCAATGCCGCTGGCTTCTGCTCTCTAAGTGCTGCTTCCCTGAACTTACTTTCCAAACAGGAAAAATTAACAGTGGATAATGTCTCCAGTCAGTACATTAGCTTATAGAAAGGCGGGGGAAGGAGAGAGGAGCAGGGGGGTGCCTTGCCATCCTAGGCTATGGGGCTGTGTACTTCTATTGAAGCACACGGTATAGGGAGGCACAACTCTTTGGTTATGTAGCATGCTGAAAGAGAGGTGAGCCACACTAAAACAGAAAACCTGGGGCATTATTCAAGGTATCAGCTTAAACAGGAACACAGGCAAGGAGTAAGAGAATACATTAAGTGAATAAATCAGACACTGAAAGTGCTTAAAAACAATAGGGGTTTAACCAGTAATACTGTGGCAGGCAGCCCCTTCTGTGCGAACCGACGTAGGTATACATTGGTCGCTTGCCTGGTGCTGGGGGGCGCGTGCACGCCACCGGCGGGGCGCTCCCATCCTCACTCGGCAGCGGGGATCCAGATGCACTGGGCCAGCAGCCGTGTTTGCCGCCAGGCACCCGCGATCACTGCCCACTGAGAAGAATGGTCAGCTATTGTAAACACCGTTTCTCTCTGGAATGATCACAGTGCGCCTGTGATCCTTCTATATAGGATCACAGGTCTCTATGATCATTTCAAAAGCCCAACCCCCATACAGTTAGTAAACATACCCCTAGTCTTACATTTAACCCCTTGATCACCAACTAGGTTAACCCCTTCCCTGCCAATGTCATTATTACAGTAACAGTGCATATTTTTAGCACTGATTACTGTAGTAATGTCACTGGTCCCCCCCAAAAATGTCAAAAAATGTCAGTTAGGGATCAGATCTGTCTGCCGCAATGTCGCAGTCCCGCTAAAAATCAGATCGCCGCCATTGCTAGTAAAAAATAAATAAAAATGGCATAAATCTTTACCCTAGTTTGTAGACCTGATAACTTTTGCGCAAACCAATCAAAATACGCTTATTGCGATTTTTCTTTACCCAAAAATATGTAGCGGAATACAAATTGGCATAAAAGAATTAAAAATTTTGATATTAAAACTTTTTTTTTTTTTTTTGGGAATGTTATATAGCAGAATATTTTTTTTTTTTTTTTTTTCAGAATTGTCTCACTTTTTTGTTTATAGCGCAAAAAATAAAAATTGCACAGGTGATAAAATACTACCAAAAGAAGACTCTATTTGTGGGAAAAAAAAGACATACATTTTATTTCGGTACAGTGTCGCACGACCACGCAATTTTCCTTTAAAGTACCGCAGTGCAAAATCGCAAAAAAAATGGCCCGGTCATTAAGGGGGCAAATCCTTCCGGTCCAGAAGTGGTTAATATCATTTTAAGCCATACTAGTAAAACACGGATGCCGACTAGTTACTATGGCTACTGCCCTCCCCACTTTTCTGTTTTCCAAGATTTATTGAATAAGTATGCTCTTATTCATTTTTGTTTAGTCTGCCTAGAACAAGATGGAAAAGCAAATATGGCTTTTTTAGTTGGGTGAATGTAAACTCCTGCAGAGCAGACGACGTGGATTAGGACTAGTTAGGAATGAAGTGTGAGAGAGCTATATAAACACATGCCAAATGATTCCATTTTAGGAACGCAAGATGTTTCTCATCACATTGAGAGCTGCTTAATTCAAGCAATGCTGCTTTTTTTGTACAGTCGGGGGACAAAATATATTTCATTGTTAGGATTATACTATAGAGAAAACCACAAAGAAGTACATGGCAATAATTATTTCTAAAGGACATAACTGCATGGATCATTTCCACTGCTGTACTCTTGATTTTTGGCTTGTTTAGAAAATCTTTAAATATTTCCAATCTGCTAACCAGATTGCTGGTACCTATAGTCGTACTCTACTCTTATATACATTTGAATAGAACAATTATTTAATCACTTCTGGACCGGAAAGATTTGCCCCCTTAATGACCAGGCCATTTTTTGCGTTATTTTAACGGAAAATTGTGTAGACGTGCGACGCTGGACCGAAAATAAAATTGAGGTCTTTTTTTCCCCACAAATAGAGCTTTCTTTTGGTGGTATTTGATCACCTGTGCAATTTTTTTTATTTTTTGCGCTATAACCGGTTGCCGACCGCCGCAAGTACATATACTGCGGCGGTCAGCCCCGGCCAGGCAAAGTGACGTACCAGTACGTCACTAGCCTGGGAGCCAATAGCGGGCGAGCGCGCGCCGCCAGAGGCGCGCTCCTGCCCCGGCTCGTTCACGGACACCTCAGTGCGTGTGACCGGCGGACCCGATGTCCGCTGGTCACTCGCAATCGTCCGCTGTGAAGGGAGAAAGGCAGGCGGCTATTGTAAACAAAGCCGCCTGTCATTCTCCCCTGTGTAAAAGCACTGAACTAACGGTCCTGCTATGTAGGACCGTTGATCTGTGCTGTTACACACACAGCCACATCCCTGCACAGTTAGAAACATGCCCCTAGGAATACACTTAACCTCTCCTTCTCCAAAAAAGTTAACCCCTTCCCTGCCAGTGTCATTTTTACAGTAACAGTGCATATGTATAGCACTGATTACTGTAGTAATGTCACTGGTACCCCCAAAAGTGTCAAAAATGTCAGTCAAGGGTCCGATCTGTCCGTCGCAATGTCGCAGTCCCGCAAAAAAAAAAAAATCGCAGATCGCCGCCATTACTCGTTAAAAAAAAAAAACAACAAAAATTACAAAAATCTTTCCCTTAGTTAGTAAACACAATAACTTTTGCGCAAACCAATCAAAATACGCTTATTGTGATTTTTTTTTTTTACCAAACATATGTAACAGAAAACAAATTGGCCAAAAATTAAAAAAAATTTAGATTTTTACATTTTTTTTTTGGGAATTTCATATAAAAAAAATTTGAAAAATATTGTTATTTTTGCAAAATTGTCGCTCTTTTTTTGTTTATAGCGCATGATCAAAAAATTGCACAGGTGATCAAATACCACCAAAAGAAAGCTCTATTTGTGGGAAAAAATGGACGTCAAATTAGTTTAGGTACAGCGTTGCACGACCGCGCAATTGTCCGTTAAAGTCACGCAGTGCCGAAACGCAAAATACCCCCTGGTCAGAAAGGGGTTAAAATCTTTTAAGTGGTTAAACAAAAAAAGCAACATTTCTGGAAAAAAAATATATATCTATATATATATTTTTTTTCACATTCTGCTATATAACATTCCCCAAAATCAAAGTTTTAAAAATCAAAATTTTTCATCCTTTTAGGCCAATTTGTATTCTGCTACATATTTTTGATTTAAAAAAAAAAAATCGCAATAAGCATATTTTGATTGGTTTGCACAAAGTTATCGCATCTATAAACTAGGGGAAAGATTTATGCCATTTTTATTTATTTTTTTACTAGTAATGGCGGCGATCTGCGATTTTTAGCGGGACTGCGACATTGTGGTGGAAAGATCGGACACCTAATTTACATTTTTTACACTTTTGGGGGGACCAGTGACATTACTACAGTAATCAGTGTTAACAATATGCACTCTTGCTGTAATAACGACACTGGCAGGGAAGGGGTTAACCTAGGGGTGATCAAAGGGTTAAGCGTGAGCCTAGGGGAGTGTTTATAACTATGGGGGGAGGGGGGGTGGGCTTGTGATATGACCACAGAGACCTGTGATCCTATATAGAAGGATCCCAGGCGCTCTGTGATAATTTCAGAGAGAAAAACGGTCGGCTGTGTTTACAACAGCTGACTGTCCTTCTCTCTCAGCAGGGAGCGATGGCGGGTACCCAGCGGCAATCGCGGCCCCTGGCCCCGTGCATCAGCATCCCCGCTGCCTAGTGGGGGGCCGGAGTGTGCCACCGGCGGCGCGTGCTCACCGCCAAGCACCACGTGCGCAACCAACATAGGGCTACCGGCTACGTCGGTTCAGGCAGGAGAGGCAGCCTGCCACAGTAAATCTGCAGCAGGCGGTCTTAATGTGGTTAACAATATGCTTTTCCAATTGTCTGCTCAATTTTAGAAGATATAAACAGAATGCCTAACGTACAAACCTCTTAAAGGGTATCTCCAGATTTTAGTGAAATTAAAATAGTTTGTTTGGATCAAGCTGGTCCAAGCAAACTATTTACTTTACTAAGAGAGGCAGCAGCTATGTGCACTGTATGACCTGCATGGAGGATCACCTAAATACCGTATACAGTGCTGTGTTTTGGCAGCAGGATGGGAAATTCCCATCTCGCTCCAGGAACAATATTGAGTTGGGTTGAGCATTGCTCAGCCATTCACAGGGAGCTTTGTATTTTATGAACGAATAATAGACTTAAGCCCCGTACACACGTACCGATCGTTGGCCGAACGATCGGCCGTCTTTTGTCCAGGGCTGTTGTGTCTGTTGAAAACTGCAAAAGACTGCACACGAATTTTGTTGGCCAACAACAGCCGACTGCAGAAGTGATGTCATGTGATGGTTAACTTTCCTTGTCTTTTTTCTTCTCTGAGCATGCCCAGTCTTGCTAATCTGCTGTCTGTCGGCCGAATTCTGTACTGACTGGTGAACAATCGGCCGTTCTGGTGTTGGCCAACAAAAATTTTAATGCCTGCACGACAGATTCTGTTCGGCCGAAAATGCGCTGTCGGCTGTCAGCAGCATCATACTAACAAGCCTACAATAGGCCGATCGGTCGTCGGCCGAAAATTTACGGCCGACAATCGGTACGTGTGTACGGGGCTTAACTCTGATGGGCTGAGGTGAAAAGGCAGGTGGATGACGTCACAATCTCTACCTCGGCCAACCAGAGGAAGTTTTGTGTTTATTAATAGAATACAAGGCTTCCTGTGAATGGCTGAGCAGCGCTCAGTCCGCCCCGCTTTTGTTTCGGTAATGGAATCACTGTATACTGTATGTAGCTGATGCTATGGTGCATAAGTTCATACAGCTCATACAGCTGCTGCATCCATTAGTGAAGATAATAGACCAGACTGGTGTAAACAAACTATTTAAAATTCATTAAAACTTTAAGGCCAGTTCACACCATAGAAATGCAGTCCGAGTGCTTCCAGGTGCTTTTCCGAATGCGTGTTTTTGACTCGTTTCAGTGCGTTTTTGGTGCGTTTTAAATGCAGTCCAGTGCATCCCCCTTCTTTTTCTTAACCCTAAATAAGGACATGTATGCTCCAGTGCGTTTTTAGTGCATTTAGATGTATTTTTGATGCTTTTTACCACATTCCAGTACAGTCCAGTGCAGGAAAAATGGAGCATGTTTTACTTTTTTTTCTGAAACTGGAACTGACCACACTGGTGTAAACTTTGCCATTAAAAACCATATAACCTAATATCCATGCGTTTTTGATGCAGAATAGGAAACGCAGTGGACTGCATGTGATGTAAACTGGTCCATACACTAAATTGCTAAATGTCTAGCTAGGATACAGTTTTACCTAAAGGTTACATAGTTGCACGGTTGCATAGTCAGGTTAAGTGCCGGTTCACACATGTGCGGCTGCGGAGATCGCATGTAATTCGGAGCGCACTGCTCCTTCATTGCATGCGATCTCATGTGCGGATGCGAATTCAGCCATACACTTTGTATGGCTGAATTCACACTGTATCCGCACCAAAGACGCACAGGACCCTTTTTTTCAGCCGCATCAGGATCGGATCGCACAGTGGTTCACACTTGTGCGATCCGATCCTGTGCGTGCTGTCAGATCGCACTGCGATATGCGATCAAACTGGGGGTGTCGTTAACATTTAAATGACACCCCCTGCGTATCGCATATGGCAGTGTGAACTGCCAGATGTGCGGATGCGATGCGGGAACAGGCTGCGAATTCGCAGCCTTCCCGCATCGCACAAGTGTGAACCGAGCCTGAAAAAAGATACAAGTGAATTTAGTTACGCTAATAAAAAAACAAAAATACAAAAACAAACAAATAGAAAACCTCCATATACACTATCCTATCCTCAAAGTTGAAGAAATTCCTTTCTGATTCCCCAGGAGAAAATCGGAAAGATATTCCCTGGAACAACTACCTCTCGTGTTATTACATAAGTGCATTCCTGGCACTATTTTCTTTTTTGAAAAAAGAAAGACAAACCACATTAGGGCTGAATATAAAGAACTGAACAGCATGTTCCCACTTAATGAGTCCCCAGTCACACCCCAGCGTTTTTGCACCTTAGCCTATATGCGATAATACAAAGTTGTTCAAAATGATGCGTACGTTTTTTTGGAGCAGTGTTACGTGTTTTTGGCTCCACAGACTTCAATGGAAGAACCTGTAAACGCTCTCCTCCTCCTCCCACCCAGGAGCATGCATACAAATACTTGCAAAACCTTAAACATACATGCAGTATATGTACACAAAGATAGCAGTAAAAACCCAACAGTGGTTCTAATCCTTTGAAATAAATTGCTCCTGAAACAATAAAATATTGGTCAGCTGGAGCCTATTGAGTTTGCACTCTTGTATAGAATGGCATGTGTTTTAAAAGATAAGTGCACTTTTTTAAAGAAAAGTTCCCTTTTCCTTTTTTCCCCTTTTGTGGTGACCTAATCTTTGGCCCCCCTTCTCCATAGATGCATACTGTGCATTCCGAAAGTATTCACAGTGCCTCACTTTTTCCACATTTTGTTATGCTGCAGCTTTATTGCAAAATGGATTAAATTCATTATTTTCCTCAAAATGCTACAAACATTACCCAATAATGATTACATGAAAGAAGCTTGTTTGAAATCTTTGCAAATTAATGAAAAATAAAAAACTAAAAAAATTACATGTACATAAGTATTCACAGCCTTTGCCACGACACTCAAAATTGAGCTCAGGTGCCTCCTGTTTCCACTGATCATCCTTGAGGTGTTTCTAGAACTCTTGGGCAACTATGTGGCAAATGAGGTTTAGGCTCCGTTTCCACTATCGCGGCTATGAAGTCGTGCTACTTCTAGCGCGACTTTGTAGTGTAAGTTGTTTGCGGCTTTCAGTGCGACTTGTCCCTCATTATAGAAGGCCTAAAAGTAGTGCACAAACTACTTTTCAAGTCGCGGCGACTGAAGTTGCAGCAGTTAGAACGGGCCAAATTGAAATGAATGGCTTTTGACTTGCTGTGCGACTTGACATGTGTCAAGTCGCACAACAAGTCGCAATAGTGGAAACGGAGCCTTAATGCTGATAAATGTAAAGTTATGCACTTGGGGGCTAAGAATATGCATGCATCATACATACTAGGTGGAGTAGAACTGGGGGAATCCATAGCGGAGAAGGATCTGGGTGTTCTGGTAGATCATAAGCTTAATAATAACATGCAATGCCAAGCTGCCGTTTCCAAAACGAGCAAAGTCCTTTCTTGCATTAACAGAGGCATGGACTCCAGAGAGAGAGATATAATTTTGCCCCTGTACAAATCATCAGTAAGACCTCATCTGGAATATGCAGTTCAGTTTTGGGCACCAGTTCCTAAAAAGGATATTGGGGAACTGGAGAAAGTGCAGAGAAGGGCAATCAAACTGATAAGAGGCATGGAGGAGCTCAGCTATGAGAAAAGATTAGAGGAACTGAATTTATTCTCTCTTGAGAAGAGGAGATTAAGGGGGAATATGATCAACATGTATAAATACATAAGGGGTCCATATAGTTAACTTGGTGTTGAGTTATTCACTTTAAGGTCAACACAGAGGACAAGGGGGCACTTTTTACGGCTAGAGGAAAATAGATTTCATCTCGAAATACGGAAAGGTTTCCTCACTGTAAGAGCTGTGAAAATGTGGAATAGACTCCCTTCAGAGTTGGTTCTGGCTAGCTCACGAAATTGCTTTAAAAAAGGTCTGGATTCTTTCCTGGGTGTACATAATATAAATGGGTACTAATATTTATAGGTAAAGTTGATCCAGGGAATATCCGATTGTCTCTCGGGGATCAGGAAGGAATTTTTTTCTCCTGCTGTAGCAAATTGTATCATGCTTTGCTGGGTTTTTTTCCGCCTTCCTTTTGATCAACTGCGGGTACAGGATTGGTTGGGTTTTCAATACTGTTTTCTTTTTTTTTTTTTTATTGGTTGAGCCGGATGGACTTGTGTCTTTTTTCAACCTAAGGGCTCTTTCACACGGGCGTTCCTTTTTTTTTTGCCCGATCAGGTCCTTTTTTTTTTTTTTGTAACGGACACGGATGACACTTGTGTCATCCGGTCCGTATGTCCGTTTTTCATCCCATCCGAATAATGCATGTCTATGTAAATACGGATGTCTGCGGATGACACCACTGACATCCGTTTTTGCTTCAGTTCCGTTTTTTGAAAGGAAGAAAAAATAGGGTTCTCCTCCGTTCAAAAAAACTGAACTGAACTGAACTGACAAAAAACGGATGTCAGAGGATGATCATCCGATGACATCCGTATTTACATAGAGATACATTATGTCCGTTTTTCATCCGCAAACGGATGGGATGAAAAACGGACATACGGAACGCCCGTGTGAAAGAGCCCTAACTATGTAACTCAATTGGAGTCCAACTGTGCTAAATTCAGTTGATTGGGCATGATTTGGAAAGGCACACACCTGTCTACATAAGGTCCCAAAGTTAACAGTGCATGTCAGCACATAAAACAAGCCATGAAGTCTAAGGCTCCTTTCAGATGGCCGCTCTGCTGCTTAAGTCCGCTGCGGGACTTTTTTTTTTTTTTTTCTCCATGGAGCGGATGACATTTTTGTCATCCGCTCCGTGTGCCCGCATATCATCCTATCCGTTTGCGGATGATATGCGGACATAATGTAAGTATATGGCACTGCGGATGTCAGCGGATGACACCGCTGACATCCGATTTTCCTTCCTTTCCGTTTTTTACACGGAAGGAAAAATGGGGTTCTGTTCCATTCGTAAAAACGGAACAGAACTGACAGGAGGAAAATCGGGTGTCAGCGGATGGTATTCCGCTGACACCCGCAGTGCCATTCACTTACATTATGTCCGCAAATCATCCGCAAACGGATGGGATGATTTGCGGACACACGGAGCGGCCGTGTGAAAGGACCCTAAGGAATTGTCTGGAGACCTCTGAGACAGGATTGTATCAAGGCACAGATCTGGGGAAGGGTACAAAAAAAACTTTTGCAGAATTGAAGGTCCAAATGAACACAGTGGCCTCCATCATTCATAAATGGAAGAAGTTTGGAACCACCAGGACTCTTCCTAGAGCGGGCCACCCAGCCAAACTAAGCAATCAGGGGAGATGGGCCTTATGCCTCGTACACACGCAACGATTATCGGCCGACCGATCGGCCGTCTTTTGTCCAGTGTTGTTGTGTTGGTTGAAATGTGCTCTAGACTGCACACAAATTTTCTCGGCCAACAAAAACCAACTTCAGAAGTGATGTCATGTGCTGGTTTACTTTCCGTGTGTTTTTTCTTCTCTGAGCATGCCCAGTCTTGCTCATCAGATTTTTGTCTGCCGAAATCTGTACTGACTGACGGAAAATCGGCCGTTATGTTGACGGCCAACAAAAATTTTATAGCCTGCACACCCTGACGACGTCAATTGGCTGACGAAACGCGTAGGAGGAGCCTGCGGCACGCCGAGCTGAGATACACGAGGGGACGCGGCGGCCATCTTCTTGGTTAGGAACCAGGTCCTAGGATTGCTCCCTCGAGATATATGCTGTAATATCTCCATCTAAATGTGAGTTGCCACCTACTTTTTGGTCTAAATAAATGTGTGACGGTACTTCACCATGGGAGTTGTCCCTTCTTTTTATTTATGTACTCACATCGAGTGGAGCCATTGAAATCTTCCTAGTGAGCTGGACTGTCATCTACTTGGTCCATCTGATTTCCATTACAAGCGGTCAATGATCTCTGTGGTGGGGATCATTGCGTTGCGGTAAGGGGCCATTTCTTCTACTTGGTGGTGGTCTCCATACACTGGATTTCAGGATGGTGAAAGTTTGATATGAGATTCGGGGAGCACTTCCTTCCTCCTTTCTTTTGACGGACCTATCCTTCCAACTATTTGTGTTTATTGTTCATATGGACTGTTAAGTTCAAAGAATTAGTATACTAGCGCTACACCATATTTTGTTAAGAGCCCTAAAGAAGTCTAAGGGGTCTGCTTACCTCTGTTTCCAGTTGAAAGACTGGTCTTATAGGCTTTTATAGGGCTCTACTGTAAAGGCACAGCTAGGAGGCAGTGGACGTGCCGTGGCTGTTGGATTGAGAAAAGCATACATCTCTGGAGAGGGGGTTGGGATAAATTTGAGTACCTTAAAGCGGAGTTCCACCCAAAAGTGGAACTTCCGCTTTAGGTATTCTAACCCCCTGACATGCCACTTTAGGCATGTCATTTTTTTGGGGGGGAGCGGGTACCTAGTTTTGACAGGTACCAGCTCCCACTTCCGCTCGGAGCGCCGCGGCGCCCTGAACGGAAGTTCTCCTCTACCCCTCCCTCCCTGCAATCTTCTGGGACATGTCAGAGGTCCCAGAAGATTGCCGGCCAATCAAGACGTGCAGCGTGACTCGCGCATGCGCAGTGGGTACCCGGCTGTGAAGCCGCAAACTGTTACAGCCGGGTGCCCACATCAGTGATACCGGCGCCGAGGGAGAAGATTGAGGCTTCGGGCGGCCGCATCGCTGGACCGTTGGACAGGTGAGTGAAATGGCTGGAACTCCGCTTTAAAATGGCAAACAGAATAAGTGCACTTTCTCTAGAAATCCTTAATCGAGTCTGATTTAAGATGGTCGAGACTTTACCCCCGAAAAAGCTTAAATGTTGTCAGGTATGGGAAGTAACATATTTAGCTAAAGTGTTTGTAAAGCCTAAGTATATTTTACCTTAATCCATTCCTTGCAATAAGGTAAAAAAATGTATTTTTAGGCATCAGTATTTCTCCCTAACCCCTCGCTACTCCCAACCTGAGCCCTCATTCGATCCCGCGCTGTGCACATCTGTAGCTAGCTCTTTTTTCCCTTCACTTCCTGGTCTCAAAGCTCTGCTGTCAATGAAAGTCAGTGATGATGGAGTGGGGTCAGGGCAGGGTCCTGCTGTCTGTGTCTTTCTATGGGGGCACTCCCTAAAGGGGAAGAGACAGGAACGGCAACAAGGGATCCGAAAAGAACAGGTTCAGGGGCACAGTGTGCAATTGTATTGCACAAAAGAGGTAAGTATAAATCTGTTTGTTATTTATTTTTTGTAAATTGAAGTTTTACAATCACGTAAAAGAAAATGTAAAAATCTTGTAAGCAAGTCCTCATCAGTCACAGTACATATTCAGTTGTCTGAACCACTCTGTCTGCTGGTCGATTACTGCGATGGTTTTACTGAAACTCTTTTATTTCTCTGAAATAAAGGAACAGCTGTGGTAGTGCTGAAATAATTAGCAGATGCTTGAAAGGAGACAAAGATTTTGAATAAAGAGTCTACCACTATGAGACAGTTTTTGGAATGGACCAGCAAAATCGATATAAAATCTAGACCTTTCCTTCTTGGTTACTGCCCAGGGGGAAACTGGTATAGGTGGGAGATTTCCTTGGTATATTTCAAAGGTCTGACAAAGGTATCAAGTTAAGCATTACCACATGCGTTTGGACACCAATCCATAAAACTAGAGAGACTAATATGTGAAGTTGCAGTTGTTACACGTTGTGAATCCAAGTATCTGCACTAATTTGAATAGTAAAAAAGAACAAACATTTAGATAATGATAAAATAACATAAAACTAAATTTTGCGATGTTGACGTGTTAGTAAACTGCACATATTATCACAACTACTTAGTGTATCCCGACATACCTTGTTCTTTTCCAGGACAGATTAGGCTTTCATTTAGTGGTAAATGTTAATGGATATCTCTTGATTTTGTTTTATTATGAAAGGAAAACTAGCACAAAATAGTAAAAAATAATTTTTAAACTTTAGCCGTAGATTTTTATGCCATTACCATGACCTACCACCAAAAAAACCCTGCAAAATAAATTCTCCTACTTTTGAAATTGTGACAATAGCACATACATTAGTTGTGCATTACTTGTTCTTTGTATCCGTAGAAGGGCCATGAAATAAAAAAATGCATTTAGTTGTTTTTTTTTTGTCACACTTAAACACATTGACACTTGCACTGACATTAAATATGATTTTTTTTTTACTTCTTAGCTCAAACACACAGACCTTAACACTGACACTAACACTCACAAAACTAGAACAAGCCTTAATATAGTGTATGTTTTCCTCCTCACGAGAGAAGTCTGTTTTTTCTCCTCTTCACAGAGAAGAAACAACATAGGGGTGGACTATGGAGTGAATGATAAATGTGATTGCCAATCACAGAGATCATATGATTGGGATCCAGTTTCCCGAGTCCCGATCCTTAATACGAAACCCAGGGCTGTCATGACAGCTTGGTCTTAGTGTTGGGAGCACATGGGATCGAGTGCGCTCCCAGCAAAGAGGAACACATATATGCAACGCTCAGGATTAAAGCCAACTTCCTGGATGCTGCATATATGTATTACATGGGCTAAAAGGAGGTTAAACCCTAAAACAAATGTAATATATTACAGCTTAAAATCCTTAAATGTTGGGCTGTGCTATTTTCTTTTTTTCTTAGGTCTCGTACACACGCAACGATTATCGGCCGACCGATCGGCCGTTTTTGTCCAGAGTTGTGTTTTGTTGGTTGGAATGTGACTAGACTGCACACAAATTTTTTCGGCCAACAAAAATCAACTTCAGAAGTGATGTCATGTGCTGGTTTACTTTCCATGTGTTTTTTCTTCTCTGAGCATGCCCAGTCTTGCTCATCAGATTTTTGTCTGCCGAAATCTGTACTGACTGACGGAAAATCGGCCGTTGTGTTGACGGCCAACAAAAATTTTATAGCCTGCACACCAGATTTTTTTCGGGCGAAAATCGGCCGATCGGACGTTGGCCGAAAATTCATGGCCAACTATCGACGCGCGTGTACAGGGCATTAGTCCTTCTCCTTTTCCCCTGGTGATATGGCCAGTAACACACTCCCTGTCCTAGGGTGGCTCCTCTATCGATGGAGATACAACGGAGTCACCCTAGGACTGTTTGTAGAGGGTGACGTTAGATTAACTTTACATACAGGGGGTGACTAACAAATTAAAGCCTAACTCCAGCTAACACTTTTTAAACAGTTACAGCAGACATAAAGGTTTTACATAAATTAAACAAAAGCTAATTGTTAACTGGTTTGTATCAACTCTCTAACTTCCACTTTCGCCGTGCAGCTTGGTCTGTTAAAGAAAGCTGTAAAAAAGGCAACAGGATGAACAGGTAAGAAAACTGAATTACAAGGGAAACTTAGAAAAAAGACTGATTTTTTTAATGCTAGCAATTGACTGCATCATATGTCATGTTTGAATTTGCCATTTGGCTTGGGGCCCACACCTATACAATTCTGTTTTTACAGTGCGTTTTGCATTTTTGCACACATTTTTCACGCGGTTTTTAATGTGTTTTGCATTTTTTTATGCTTTTTTTTGGGGGGGCAATTTGTTGGGCCGATTAAAAAATGCAAATCGTGGCAAAAACACACTACATGCTTTTCTGCAGCTTCTCCATTGAAGTCTATTGAACCAAAAAAGCACCGATTTGCGTTGAAAAAAGTCCCGGACCCTTTCTAAAAACAAAGTGGCGGAAAAAACCAAAGATGTGAACGTGTCCCGTAGGAAACCATGTTAAATTAACTGTAGTGCGTTTCTTCACCAAAAAAAAGCATAGGTGTGAACTGAGCCTTAGAACTACTTTAAGGCAACCCATTAATTTTGAATTGGCTGCCAATACGCTCCAGCACAAAGGAAAATTAACCTGACCTGTTTTAGGAAATGCATTACCGCCAATACCAAATAGACTGCTCAAAAAAATGAAAGGAACACTTTGAAAACGCATCGGATCTCAATGGGGAAAAATTCATGCTGTAAATCTATACTGATATGGACTGGGTAATGTGTTAGGAACTAACAGCTGCCACATCGTTTGATGAAAAATACGATTTTTGTAAGATCCTACCGTAAAATCTTTTTCTCTGATGTCCATCGACAGACACAGCCTCATCTCCATGAGCTGAGTGGGTTATGCTGCCACCTGCAGAAGTAGTCTAGGCAATACGTTAGTACAAAAAACTTTTAACATGTACAGGCCCACGGGGCTGTCCCTCCAGGCATAACTCCCCACTGCCACAGCCCAGCACATCAGTTTAGTTGTAAGCAGTGAAGACAAAAGAACCATCCCCATACAGAGGGGTGAGTGCTGTGTCTTTCCATGGACATCAGAGAAAAAGATTTTACGGCAAGATCTTTATTTTCTCTATCGTCCATTGACAGACGCAGCCTCATCTCCATGAGCGGAGTGGGACGTCCCAAAGCAGTATAGGCATGCGGGGTGGGAAAAACGCAACAAGACAGTAACATCAACTCCAAGAGGCTAACCCTAGCCAACCGGGCAACATAGAGCTCAACCAAACAGAAGCTCACCCAGGTAAAACACCCCTAAGAGAATAACGAAAAAACATTCTCTTATGAAACAGCAGCCTGCGGCCAAAAGAGGCATCCGAAGATGCCAACAAATCCACCTTGTAAAATTTGGTAAAGGTGTGCACAGACGACCAAGTCGCCGCCTTACAAACTTGTACAACAGAGGCCTGATGGCGAAAAGCCCAAGAGGCACTCAGCGCTCTAGTAGAATGCACCCTCACAGGGAGAGGAGGAACCTGACCCTTAATTGAATAAGCCTGAACAACCGTCTGCCTGATCCATCTCGAAATGGTAGCAGCGGACACAGCCAAACCTTTGCGAAGACCATCCGGAAGGACAAAGAGAGATTCCTGAAGGATTCAATAACCGTCAGATAAACCCTTATCGCCTGAACCACATCCAGAGAGTGCAAGCCAACTTCTTTGTGATGTTTAGGCCTTAGGAAACCTAGGTCCTACTCCTTCTCTAGGCCGTAGGACATAAGGAAGGCAACACAATGTCTTCATTCAGGTGAAAATCCGACACCAACTTAGGAAGAAAGGACGGATTAGGTCGGAGGACAACTTTATCCCTGCGGACCACCAAATAAGGCGAACGACAGGACAGCGCCGCCAACTCAAGACTCTGCCGGCAAAAGTGATAGCCACTAGAAAGGCAACCTTCTGTGATAAAGAAAGCAGAGAAATCTCCCTAATATTCTCAAAAGGAGCCTTTTGAAGAACAGACAAAACCAGATAAAGATCCCACGGTGGTAATGGGGATCTCCGAGGAGGAGCCCGATGACGCACCCCTTGAATGAAAGTGTGATTTAAACTAATAGCAGCCAACGGACATTGGAAGTAAATAGCCAAGAACGACACCTGGCCCTTGATAGTGTCCAACGCCAGGCGCTGCTCAACCTCTTTTTGTAAAAATGCTAAAACCCTAGCTACAGAGAACAAGTGAGTGTGCAGCTGCAGTGATTCCCACCTCGAAATGTACGATTTTCACGTATGATGATAGATCTTCCTAGATGATGACTTCCTAGCCTCCTAGGAATCACAGAATCAGAGAGACTTCTATCCCTCAACACCTTGTTTTCAACAGCCAAGCCGTTAAAGCCAGCGACCATAAAGCAGGATGGAAGATCAGTCCATGAGATAGTAGGTCTTTCCGCAGAGGAAGATGTCATGGAGGATCCACGACCATTTTTACCAGTTCTGCGTAACAGGACCGCAGAGGTCAGTCTAGTGCCACCAGAATGACCTGAATGCCTTCCATCACCACACGGCGAAGAAACCTCGGCAGGATAACAAGCAGAGGGAAGGCATAAATCAGCCGATACTGACTCCAAGGAGCCACCAGAGCGTCTGTGGCGTCGGCCAAAGGATCCTGAGACCTGGCCACAAACCTCTAAACTGGACACACAGGAGATGAAACACCTCCAGATGAAGAGACCATTCCCCTTGATCCAACACCTTATGACTCAGGTAATCCGCCTGCCAATTCTCCACATCCGGGATGTGGACTGCGGAGAGAGCCGAAACATTGTGTTCCACCCACACCAGAATCTCGGCCACCTCCTTGGCCACCAGGGCACTCCTGTTGCCCCCTTGGTGATTGATGTAAACCACGGCCGTGGCATTGCCCGAACCGGAGAGCTGCGTAGCCAACTTGTCCTTGGGCCATCCGTGAGCACAGAGAGCGAACCTGACTATGGGAAGACTCAGTAGTTGCCAAGTACCCCTTGAGTGCCTGAACTGCATCCAGAGCATGCAGCGCACATTCCATAGGATGAGGGGGCTTAGGACACAAGATGGCAACACAATGGCTTCATGCAAGTGAACACTAGAAACCACCTTCGGAGGAAGGGATGGATCCGGACGAAGTACCACCTGGCCCATGAACCAACATATAGGGAGAACGACAGGACAATGTCACTAGTGCCGACACCCTGCGTGCAGAGTGACAGCAACCAAGAAGGCCACCTTCTGCAGGGGATACCCTTGATACATGCAAAGGAGGGTCTGGAAGAACTGACTGCACCAACCAAGTTGGCAATGGAGGTCGCACCGGAAGAACCAAGTGTCGCACCCCATGGAAAAAGTTATGCACCAGGGAAAGGGCGGCCAACGGCCTGTGGAATTAAAATTACCAAAGCCAAAACCTGACCCTTGACAGTACTCAAGGCCAACTTTTGATCAACCCTCCCCCCCCCCCCCCCTTTGAAGGAAGCTAAGATCCAGCCACTGAGTAAGAGCCAGGGGGAGCCCAAGAAGACTCACACTACGCAATATGCGACTTTCTCATATGATGAAAAAAAAATCATCATAGAAGACGCTTCCCACACTTTACGCAGGGTGGGAATACACCGAAGCAGACAACCCTTCGCCCTTTGACACCTGGCTTACAACAGCCAAGCCAGCGAGCCGCCAGGGAAGGGGGGGGACATTTACTCACCATACCGGGAACACAGGTGGGCGCCATCTCTTGACAGGATCCCACGCCACCGGAGTAGGGGGGCTGTCGATCAAATAGGAATGCTGCAACATAAGCCTCGACCCTGTCGCGTGCGTCCTGGTGGGGCGTTTAACTCGTGGGGCCAGTCCCCGTCCAGTGGGACTATGTCGCGGCCGACCCAGCGCGGAGCTAAGGTCTGCACGCGCTCGATGGCCAGACTGGGGTGACCACTGGATATGGGGGTCCAGTCTGTCGCCCAGCCCGGCATAATTGCTTGAATATCTCACAGGAAAAAAAAAAGGCTAGCTAAAAAAAAAACATCTACATAAAAAAATACTTTATATGCCAGGACCAGAGATCCCATCAAGGAACTAGGTCCTTACTCCCTACTAGGCAGAAAAAAATTGACATCCTATGCAGGAAGAGAAAGGGTGTACCCTCTGGGACTGCCCATAGGCTTAGCCAGAACTTTTTTGTGCCTAGTGTCCTAATCCTGTAGGGGGCAGTATTACCCTACTGATATGAATAAGAGAGAACTGCGTCCGTCAATGAACGATAGAAAAAATTATGCAGCAGGCTAGTCCATTTTTCTGAAATTTCATTGCAGCAACTCAAAATGGTTCTCAGTGGTTTGTATGCATGCCTGACAAAATCTGGGCAGGCTCCTAATGAGACGATGGATGGTGTCCTGGGGTATTTCCTCCCAGATCTGGACCAGGGCAGCACTGAGCTCCTAAACAGACTGAGGTGCAGCCTGGCGGCGTCAGATGAACCAAAACATAATGTTCCATGGGTGTTCTATTGGATTAAGGTCAGGAGAGCATGGGGGTCATTCAATAGTTTCAATTCCTTCATTCTCCAGGAACTGGCTGCATACTTTTGCCGAATGAGGCCGGGTATTGTCATGCACAAGGAAGAACCCAGGACCCACTGCACCAGTGTAAGGTGTGACAATAGGTCCAAGGATTTCACCCCGATACCTAATGGAAGTCAGGAAGTCATTTTCTAGCCTGTAGAGGTCTGTGTATCCCCCCATGGATAAGCCTCCCCAGAGCATCACTGACTCATCACCAAACTGGTCATGCTGAACAATGTTACAGGCAGCATAACATTCTCCACGGCTTCTCCAGACCCTTTCACGTCTGTCAAATATCCTCAGGGTGAACCTGCTCTCATCCTTGAAAAGCCCAGGGCGCCAGTGGCAGACCTGTCAATTCTGGTGTTCAATGGCAAATGCCATTCGAGCTCCACGGTGCCAGGCTGTAAGTACAGGGCCCATTAGTCCACCCTCATGAAGTCTGTTTGATTGTTTGGTCAGAGATTAACACCAATGGTCTGCTGGAGATCATTTTGAAGGGCTCTGGCAATGCTTATCCTGTTTATCCTTGCACAAAAGAGCAGATACCAGTCCTGCTGATGGATTAAGGACCTTCTATGGCCCTGTTCAGCTCTTCTAGAGTAACCGCCTGTCTCCTGGAATCTCTTCCATGCTCTTGACTGTGCTGGGAGACACAGCAAACCTTCTGGCAATGGCACATATTGATGAGCCATCCTGCAGGAGTTGGACTGCCTGTGCAACCTCTATAGGATCCAGGTATCACTTCATGCTTCCAGTAGTGACACTGATGCTAGTCAAATGGCAAACTAGTTAAAAACAGTCAGAAAAGATGAGTAGGGAAAAAAAATGTCAATGGCCTCCACCTGTAAAACCATTCCTGTTTTGGAGGTCATCTCATTGTTGCCGATCTAGCGCACTTGTTAATTTTTATCATACCAAAGCAGTGGAAACTGATTAACAACCCCCTCCGCTACTCAACTGACCAGATCAATATCCCAGGAGTTCAATTGACTTGATGCTATAGTCTGATTAAAAAGTGTTCCTTTTTTTTTCGAGCAGTGTATATTTCAAATGGCACCACAACTCACTATTACATACATGGTACCATGCGTTGCTGTAACATGTACGGTATTCAGCACACAAAGGTGTGAACCAAGCCTGAACCCTTTACAGTCATTTGTGATATCCAAGTGGTATTTAGTACTAAATCAAGAAGGGATTCCACAATAAAATTTCTAAAAAAAACATTTCTGAAAAAGCAACCATGCTGAATGCTTTTTTCTCGTCAGTCTTTACACAGGAAAAGGAGGGGTACACTGACCATGACTGTATGGTTAGTAGTAATACACAGGTCTTGCCGCTATGGCTAACAGAGGGTGAAATCAGGGAAAGGCTGGATAAACTTAACACAAACAAATCACCAGGCCCGGATGGCGTACATCCGAGAGTACTCAAAGAACTCAGTAAGGCTATATCTAGACCACTGTTCCTGATCTTTGCTGACAGTATTAGGACAGGAAATGTACCAGGGGGTTGGAGGAAAGCTAACATAATTCCGATATTCAAAAAGGGTCAGAGGCATATACCGGGAAATTATAGGCCTGTCAGTTTGACATCGATAGCATGTAAACTTCTGGAGGGGATGATAAGGGACTATATCGTAGAGTTTGCTAAAGACAACAACATCATCAGCAGTAATCAGCACGGGTTTACAAATGGGCGTTCTTGTCAAACCAATCTCTTAACATTCTACGAGGAGGTGAGCTGTGAGCTGGATAGGGGGAGACCAGTGGATGTGGTGTACTTGGATTTCGCTAAGGCGTTTGATTCAGTTCCCCATAAGCGCTTAATTTATAAAATAAGGTCTGCAGGTATCGACAGCAGGGTTTGCTCTTGGATACGGAACTGGCTAAAAGGGCGTGTCCAAAGGGTGGTAATAAACAGCGCATACTCAGACTGGTCTGAGGTGGTAAGCGGGGTCCCCAAAGGCTCAGTCCTGGGACCAACCTTGTTCAATTTATTCATAAACAGCATTGAGGACGGGATCAGTAGTTCGATATCAGTTTTTGCAGGTGACACAAAATTGGGCAGGGCAATAACTGCACAGCATGAAGCAGATATCCTACAGAATGACCTGGACAAAATAACGGAGTGGGCAATGACATGGCAAATGAGGTTTAATGTGGAGAAGGGTAAGGTTTTGCACTTGGGGACTAAAAACATAAAAGCACAATACACGTTAGGGGGGGGAACCCTTGGGGGAATCAAAAATGGAGAAAGATCTGGGAGTCTTGGTTGATGATAGATTAGGCAATAGCATGCAATGTCAAGCGGCTGCTACCAAAGCCAGCAGAATATTAGCATGCATAAAGAAAGGTATGTATTCCAGAGATAAGACTATAATCCTTCCACTTTATAAAACTCTGATCCGACCACATCTGGAGTATTCTGTCCAGTTCTGGTCGCCAGTCCTCAGGAGGGATGTGTTGGAGCTGGAGAGAGTCCAGAGAAGGGCAACTAAACTAATTAGGGGATTGGAGGACCTTAATTATGAAGAGCGTCTGCAATTGCTTGATTTATTCTCCCTGGAGAAGAGACGCCTGAGGGGGGACATGATAGCAATTTATAAATATCTCAATGGGGATATCGGCATAGAAAAACAGAAGGGATTGCATGAGGACTCGAGGGCATACAATGCGATTAGAGGAGAAGCGTTTTAACCTCAGGCAATGTGGGGGGTTCTTTACTCTTAGGGCTACAAGATTGTGGAATTCTCTACCACAAGAGGTGGTTTCTGCGGGAAGTATGGTGGCTTTCAAAAGACTCTTAGACGTACACCTCAAGGATCAGAACATTCAGGGGTATGAGAGATGATTACAGCCACACACACCTACACAGGTTGAACTGGATGGACTATTGTCTTTATTCAACCTCACATACTATGTAACTATGTAAAAAAATGGGTGTCATTTTAGAAGATGCAAAGCAAGCTACTGAACATCAGTATGCAATACGAACTTCTTATGTTTTTACAGAAAGGTGTAATCATAGTTCTTCAACATAACACGCCAACAAAACATGCAAGGTGACACGACAGTTGGAGAAGAAATCATTATTGATAAAAATCCCAAAAGTTGCTAATGCATCTTTCGGTATAATATAAAAATAACGGCAAACACTTTGAATGTGAATGTCTAACTCCAAGTCTCCAGACAAATCAATAACCTCTCACTTTATGTGGTGCCTACCAGAAAAAAATTACACAATCCTTTAAGGTAGAAAAAGAAACAGATTCAGCCTTATAAAACCTCTTTAGTTGCATTTGTAATCAGTCCAGGGATCAAGAACAGTCTCAATTCAATGAAGTCATTTTGTAACTAAATCCTGGAAGTTGTGCTACATAATTACAAATCTTTAAAGGGCTACTATAGCCCACTCATTTTTATTCCCCTTTAGATGCAAGATGCCCAGCAAAATTGAAAGTTGGGGAAAACCTAATATACTGACTGGTATGCTTTCAATTGCCAGCTTTAATACCCGTGGTTTAAATATTTTTTCAAAAGGCAAAACAGTGTAAGAGCTGGTGGGCGGGAGATTGGGCAGAATTTCAGGATCTTGTTAAAGCTTCTAAAAAAAAAAAAAAAAAAAGAAAAGAAAAGTCAGCAGCTACAAATACTGTAACTGCTGACTTATAATATGACACTTACCTGTTTGGGGGTCCCGCAAAGTCGGCCCCCCAAAGCAAATTTGTCCATTGGCTCGGGTGCAGGCCTCTGCATTTCAAGTAAGGGAAACTGACAGTGAAGCCTTCAGGTTTCCTACTGTGCATACCCAAATCGGGCTGCGCTTTCTGAATGGTCCCATCGTCTTCTGGGACACACATAGGTCCCAGAAGGCAGCGGGGGGGAGGAGGAGGGCCAGATGCAAATGCTGATATGACATACCTCGCAGCGGCGAAGTAGGACAGAAGTCCAGCTGGAGAGCGTTTTTGTTCAAGACCTACTTTCATTTTAGCCTGGAACTCCACTTTAAAGGAGAAGTAGACCAAAGTATGGCCAAAACTCTTTTGGCTATACTTCTGTTATAGGAGTGCACTTAGTGCTGCACTCCTTTGACCCCTAGTCAGCCAACAGCGCTGTTGGCTGACAACAATCAGCTGGTTCAGACTCTGGAGGGATCTTAATTTTAATTTCAGGATCCACCCAGATGCTTATGTGGCAGCACACTGCTGAGAGCCTGAGCCAGGTGCTCCTGCCCCCTCAGCGGTCTTTGATTGCTAAGTCCTCAGTGTAGAGTTGTCAGGAGACAGATGCAGCATCCACCTAGGTGAGTATGGATGCTTTGTTTTTTTTCTTTCAAAAACCATACTTCTCTTGACGATGTATTTGCAAACTGTAAATTCCTATGGTGCATTCCCATGCAGATTCCCATGGTGCACAGACCTACTACCATCTCCAGCAATGGGATTGTACTGTATCCTTCAATCACCTCCAACATTCCCTCAATAGGATAACCACAGACACTATAACTACAGTGCCTTGCGAAAGTATTCGGCCCCCTTGAACTTTGCGACCTTTTGCCACATTTCAGGCTTCAAACATAAAGATATAAAACTAATTTTTTGTGAAGAATCAACAACAAGTGGGACACAATCATGAAGTGGAAAGAAATTTATTGGATATTTCAAACTTTGTTAACAAATAAAAAACTGAAAAATTGGGCGTGCAAAATTATTCAGCCCCTTTACTTTCAGTGCAGCAAACTCTCTCCAGAAGTTCAGTGAGGATCTCTGAATGATCCAATGTTGACCTAAATAACTAATCATGATAAATAGAATCCACCTGTGTGTAATCAAGTCCCTGTATAAATGCATCTGCACTGTGAGGTTCGTTTAAAGCGCACAGAGCATCATGAAGAGCAAGGAACACACCAGGCAGGTCCGAGATACTGTTGTGGAGAAGTTTAAAGCCGGATTTGGATACAAAAAGATTTCCCAAGCTTTAAACATCCCAAGGAGCACTGTGCAAGCGATAATATTGAAATGGAAAGAGTATCAGACCACTGCAAATTTACGAAGACCTGGCCGTGCCTCTAAACTTTCAGCTCATACAAGGAGAAGACTGATCAGAGATGCAGCCAAGAGGCCCATGATCACTCTGGATGAACTGCAGAGATCTACAGCTGAGGTGGGAGACTCTGTCCATAGGACAACAATCAGTCATATACTGGACAAATCTGGCCTTTCTGGAAGAGTGGCAAGAAGAAAGCCATTTCTTAAAGATATCCATAAAAAGTGTAGTTTAAAGTTTGCCACAGGCCACCTGGGAGACACACCAAACATGTGGAAGAAGGTGCTCTGTCAGATGAAACCAAAAATCAAACTTTTTGGCAACAATGCAAAACGTTATGTTTGGCGTAAAAGCAACACAGCTCATCACCCTGAACACACCATCCCCACTGTCAAACATGGTGGTGGCAGCATCATGGTTTGGGCCTGCTTTTCTTCAGCAGGGACAGGGAAGATGGTTAAAATTGATGGGAAGATAGATGGAGCCAAATACAGGACCATTCTGGAAGAAAACCTGATTCTGCAAAAGACCTCAGACTGGGACGAAGATTTGTCTTCCAACAAGACAATGATCCAAAACATAAAGCAAAATCTACAATGGAATGGTTCACAAATAAACATATCCAGGTGTTAGAATAGCCAAGTCAAATTCCAGACCTGAATCCAATCGAGAATCTGTGGAAAGAACTGAAAACTGCTGTTCTCAAACGCTCTCCATCCAACCTTACTGAGCTTGAGCTGTTTTGCAAGGAGGAATGGGCAAAAATGTCAGTCTCTCGATGTGCAAAACTGATAGAGACATACCCCAAGCGCACGACCTCGAAACGCGTTAGCCCTTCGTCTTCACGAGACATGGACTTGTAATAAGGACGTTGTTCTATGGAATTGATATGCTGGATTTTATCGTATGTTTGTGAGTAGTTCATTTTTATTTTTATTTTTACAATAAAAGCCCACTAAGGATAATGCGCTAGGCTGGTGCGCCCTTCTCTTTGTTCTTATTTGCAGTTAAGGTTTCACACCCTTGTACTCATTACACAGCACACCCCTGAACTCTGCATTCTATACCTAGCACACCCCTTGACTCTGCATTCTGTATGCAATGTAAACCTGAACTCTGCGCTCTGTGCATAACGCACTTCTGAACCCTGCACTCTGTACATAGTGCACACCAGATACAACTGGCCCTTTGAATGCAACCACACTGCTGATGTGGCCCGCAATGAATTTGAGTTTGACATCCCTGTGATGGGATCTTTAGGGTTCCTACCAGTTCAAACTACCGTTTCCTCATAAAGAAATCTGCAGACGCAGGAGCTCTCTACATATGGATTATATAAAAGAAAACATATCTGACATTGATTTAGATGTGCATTCATCCTACATTAACTTATAGCAAGCTTGAAGGAATGGATTAGGAATTATCTGCGAGAATGTCACACACCTCTTTGTCTGACTTTCATCCTCCTACCTTCACAGCATTTTCTTTTTTTTGGTTGGCATGTGCTAATTTGAAATAATAATTAGGGCTGCTGGCATTAATTCATAAGGAACGTAAAATGGCAAGTACATACATATAAAAACCATCATAGTATTTTATTTAGGCAAGGATAATCCAGTAGCAGAACAGTTCTATAAAAATCAGCCTCCAAAGATTCATTTTTTTTTCATATTTAGTTTGGTTACATGACTGCCGCTGCAGCTTTTTCCTCTCCAAATGGGAGGGATCTGTACCTTCCGGGATTCCCTCTCAATCCAGCAATATCTCACTGGTAATAATGCCTCTAGGGTGAGAGAATGTCAGCAATCTCAGTAAAAAGGAGAGTTAAAATGGGGCTATACATTTAGCTGCATAGTGTTACCATTAATGACAGGAATTGCAGCGTATAGCAGGATCACCAGGTTTATCCTCTGAAAGGATTATAATTATAGCAGCTATATTAGCACAGTTCAATGTACAACATGCAAACACCTTCATTATTTTGGGTGGAGTTCCACTTCAACACTGGAAGCTGCATATCTAAAGGGAATGCAGGTATTATTGCCATATGTAATGGACTAATCTTTTTAATATTCTTATTTCTAAACCGTTGCCTTTCAGTATGGTATTAAAGTACTAATGTTACTTTTAGAAGCACCTGTATCTTTAGTAATCAAGGTACCCGTTGAGTGCATTACATATGTACAGTATATATATATGATTAAACAAATGGTTGGCTGATTTACATATTATTATTATTATTATACAGGATTTATATAGCGCCAAAAGTTTTTGTAGCGCTTTACAACATGAGGGCAGACAGTACAGTTACAATACAATTCAATACAGGAGAAATCAGAGGGCCCTGCCCTGATATTTAAATGAATGTTAACAGACTGAGATCTTGGCTTGTGTCAACAGGACTTTGTTCACTTCTAACAGGTTTTGGAGTTCACTACAAATCTATGGGGATTCAAACACTGGTTTACGCAGGTCAAAAACAGGTCAGAAGAAGGTCAACTGCAGGTCACGTGTACCCATCAATGAATTCTAAATGATCCCCGAAGCGTCTTAAACTGATGTCAATCTGATGCCAGCGACAAAGCCCAAAGACCATCAACACATTATATAATGAGGATAGTTTAAAGCAGGGTTTCTCAAGTTCTGCGTGAGTTCCCCTGGGATTCTGCTGTGATCTACCAATCAAGCGTAGTAAGCTGATTGATAGTTCCCATCCCCACTGTTGACACATGCTGAGCAGCTCAGGGAAAGTGCTGGGATGAGTACTCTTGTGGCTCGCTGTTCCCCGCCAGCCCCTCCTTCCCGCCTGTTCATCCCAGGTGCTTGTATGTGACATTACCCGGGGTGGATGAGAGAGGAGGAGGAGCTGGTGGGAAAGATAACTCACCCCAGCCACTTCCCTGAGCTGTTCTGCATGTAAAGAAAACTGCTGGTACTGTAATGTGTCCTGTACTATTTTAACGTGCCCTGCTCCCTTGTAGAATGCCCTACCTCCATGTAATGTACCCTGCTCTCATGTAAGGTCTCCTACCCCCATGTAATGTACCTTGCTCTCTTGTAATGAGCCCTCCTCCAATATAAAGTCTCCTGCTTCCATGTAATTTGCCCTGCTCCCTCTCATGTAAGGTGTCCTGCTCCAGTGTAACGTGCCCTACTCCCATGTAACATGCCCTGCTCCCATGTAGTGTGCCCTGCTGCCCCCTGTGTACTGTACCCTCCTGAATCCCTGTGTTCTGCCCTGCTGACCCTTTGTACCCCACCCTGCTGCCCCCCATACACTGCTTATCTCAAGTTGGACCCAGAACTGAGCATCTCTGCAGAAAAAAAGCAAGTACAAGTTTCATATTAATTTAGTACATTTTAATATTGACCCTATTATTTTATGTTTTTTCTAAAATAATTGTTTTTATATCAACAGCTTGCTGATCACACCCATGTTCCCTGATCTATAGATGTGAAAATAATTTCAGGGGTTCCCTGAGATTCCACTTTTTGCCAACGGTTCATCCAAGGTAAAAAGTTTGAGAAATTTAAAGTACGAAAAAGTGATATCTGAGTTAAAAATGGATTCTGAAGACTCCAGTTTGTGAGATTTTCCTGCCCTACTTAGGAGCAGCATCTGCTCCAATTTTTTACATTTAGGAAGAGCGGTGCAAACCTATGCTTGCACAACTCTTTGTTAATTTCCCCACAGTTAAAAATATTTGTTAGCCCCCATTCACGCTACTGTGGCATGATGTCAAGCTTTGCCATATGGGCTTGTTTCGGTTATTGGGCAGCCTATTTAATGGGCTTGCTTTACATGTGGCAAAGAAGGTAATAGATATTTTTTTGATTTGCGCATTCATAACCATGTTTTGCTGCATGCGCAAAGCTGTGCTCGCTTAACCATTAACAATGAATGGCACCACAAGCACGACATATATTCATACCATACATGTGCAGTGGTGTATCTTGCAGCAAGTCTGCATTTATACGTAATGCAACACACACCAATGCATGTCACCACAGTGCGTTGTGACCCAATGTAGTGCATACAAATGAATTTGTCTGGTTAACCTTATAAATAATAAAAAATAATATGTGTGATGTCTTGTAACAATGCATTGCGCTGCTTCTACACACCAGTGTGTCATATGGAGCATAATGCATATTGGCTAGTGTAAAGAGGCCCCCATGTTTAATTTCTCAGTATCTTCCATATATTGAATGTTTTGGGTTTAATGACGCTTTAGCTCTGCATACCTTGTGTACATTTTATCATACTTCTTTCTAAAAAGTATAAGAGTTACCTGTTCATGTGTAACGGGAATAAGTCTTTGTTTGGACAGCTCTCGTAGAGTATTCAGATCTGTCCTCATGTCAAGTTTACAGCCTACTAGAATGATTTTGGCACTTGGGCAGAACTCCTGAGTCTCTCCTTGCCACTGTGGAAACAAAACATCAACTCAGTAAACATTCATTGACTGCTGGGTCGTAACAACTCAGGTCACTGTTCTTCAATACCAGCCTTCTTTGGCTAAATACCAAAGTCATGTTATAGTTTAAAAAAATATTCAGAAGAAAAAAAATAACCTACAGAAAGAACCTACAATCAAAAGCCAAGTACAATATACAGGTACCATTTCATGGGGGCAAAACTTTGCCAACAAAAACAAAAAAAGTATTTTGTTTTGTAAAGGGAAACTCTCAAACATGGAATAATAGTTTTCGATGGTTGATTTTAAAAGCCAGCAATAGCCAAAAATGTTTTGTTTATGGTTTTGGATGGAATAAAGGAAAGAGGAAAGATGCTTTTCAAGTTCCTATTTTTGGCTCGTTCTCTGTTAGGGAAATTTCTCTCACTTTGCACACTAAGCGGGACAGGGAGTGAATGGAAATCTATCCAAATACACATTTTTATTAGAGATAAGATCCTCAATCAGATTTTTATTACACAAAACTAACCTACTTTACCAACTGTGATTTTCAAAATACAGTAAACCCCCCTCCATTGCGGAGGTTACGTTCCGGACCCAGCTGCGAAAAGTGAAAATCCGCGAAATAGAAAAACCCTATTAAAATGCATTATTGGTATGTTTTTTTTACTGTCACTGTACGTGTAAAAGCATTTTAAGGTCTTTAACCTCCTGCCGTCCGCGCTACAGCCTATATACGGCTGCAGCGCGGACTCGAATTTTCGGGAGGCCGTTTTTAAACGGCCTCCCAGTGACACGGCCCCCACGCGCTCCCGCGAGCGCGCATCGGGGGGAATCTGTGTCGGCCATGTCCCTTGGACACAGCCGATCACAGATCGTGGTGAATGGCCAATCACAGCGGCCATTCACCACGTGATCAAGCCATCCAATGAGAGATGATCTCATATGTAAACATATGAGATCATCTCTCATCGCCGGCGCTCCTTCCTCACACAGAGCCTGCGTGTGAGGAAGGAGGGAGAGCTGCACAGCGCCGGGGACACAGAAAAAATTAATCAGGGCACTGATCACCCGTGCCCTGATTACCAGAGGTACACCAAACACACCTTCAATGCCCACAGTGCCCACCATCAGTGCCCCCCATCAGTGCACACAATCAGTGCCCATAGTGCTGCCAGTCAGTGCCCATCAGTGCCTGCTCATCTAGGCACTGATGAGCACTGACTGGCAGCACTATGGGCACTGAGTGTGGGCACTGATGGTGCTGCTCATCAGTGCCGCCCATCAGTGCTCATCAGTGCCACCCGCCAGTGCCCATCAGTGCCACCCGCCAGTGCCCATCAGTGCTGCCCGCCAGTGCCCATCAGTGCCGCCCGCCAGTGCCCATCAGTGCCGCCCGCCAGTGCCACCTCTCAGTGCCCAGCAGTGCCACCTCTCAGTGCCCAGCAGTGCCGCCTATCAGTGCTCATCAGTGCCGCCTATCAGTGCTCATCAGTGCGGCATATTAGTACCTCCTCATAAGTGCCACCTCAGCAGTGCCCATAAGTACCACCTCATCAGTGCCCATCAGTGCAGCCTATCAGTGCCCATCAGTGCCGCCTCATCAGCGCACATCAGTGAAGGAGAAAAATGTATTTATTTTCAAAATTTACTCGCAAAAAATAAGAAAAACTTTTTTTTTTTCAAAATTTTCTGTCTTTTTTCTTTTTTTTTTATAAAAAATAAAAAACCCAGAGATGATTAAATGCCACCAAAAGAAAGCTCTATTTGTTTGAAAAAAATGATAAAAATTTTATATGGGTACAGTGTAGCATGACCGCGCAATTGTCATTCAAAGCGTGCGAGCACTGAAAGCTAAAAATTGGTCTGGATGGGAAGGGTGTTTAAGTGCACAGAAGGCAAGTAGTTAAACACACTTTTAAAACAATAGAAACTCATTTAAACACATAAAAGATACTGAGAGACATAGCAAGAGCAATGGAAAACACAAAAATATTTCATTTTTAATGATTTATATAGTAAAATAACATTACAAAAAAAAACCGCAATATACCGGGACCGCAAAAACTGAACTGCGATGGAGCGGGGGTTTACTGTAGTACTTAAAGACCCATAAACAAAAAAAAAAACAGAACATTGCTAAAATATATTAATTAAATGTTCATGTAAATACAACACTCCTGGCTCTCAACACCTCATATATGAATATTGATCCTCTTCTACAACAATGATGGTTAATAAGCATCAACAGTCAAGATGGAATCTTCCATGAGCCTCAATTCTCCATGCGTAGAAGATTTTGTGCAATATTTAAACCAAAATGATTTAAAATTTGACCCTGATTATTACCTGTGCCTTAGATTGGGTGTCTTTTCTAGATGTTGAGCTAAATAAAAACAAAGATGGCACCTTGGCAAGCAGATCTTCAGAGGGTAACACAGTGTACCATGCCAGCAGTGTACACCTCTTTAGTCCAAAGTATCCCCTACAGCAGGGATTCCAAAACTACGGCCCTGCAGCTATTGCAGAACTACACTTATAAATTATACTTGTAAAACTCTGACATTAACATACATGACTGATGGGAATTGTAGTTCCTGAACAACTGGAGGGCTGTTGTTTGGGAATCCCTGCCCTACAGTAAGGCTCCTTTTATACTGGCGGTGCACCCGACGGAGTCCGTTCTGCTCAGCGGGGGATCAATACGCTGATCCCCACTGAACGAGCGGATGACAGCTCCGTCTCCGCTCTGTGTGCAGGGACGGAGCTGTCAGAGCCCTGCTCTCCTCTATGGGGAGATCAGATGAGAACGGACCGCCTGTCCATTCTCATCTGATCCTATCCGATCCAAGAATAGAGTTTCCATCCATCTGGATTTCACGGACAGGATCGGATCGGATAGCAGCGGGTCAGCAGAGATGTCACCGCTGACATGCGCCACTCCATAGGGCTGCATGGAGCATCCTATTAGGTCCGCCTGAAAAACTGACAGGCGGATTGGATCGGAAAGTCTGTGTGAAAGGGGCCTAAATATTTAGGGTTGGGTTAAAACTGTTCAGACGGTAGAGACTTTCAGAGAGTATCAATTGCTATACGTGATAGGCGATTAGCCATGGGTTATGCTAGAAGCATATTAAAGAACGTCTATAACTAGGCCAAAATAAAGTCACGAGACTCTATTATTTGGCAATCCGAAACCTCAAAGTTCTACTTAATGTTGGTAATTGGATGCCAAGGTAGCAAGAGAAAAGGCTAGCCCCAAAAATAGTTTTCCGAAGAGCTAATTCCATCACAGACGATTAGTGAAAAGTCACTATTTGGGATCTTTACAGGCAGACCCATACAAAGGATTTGGATTGTACAAATGTTATTTGTGTAAACATTCAATCTGGATGTAGGTACCAGTGACAATGTACAATATGTAAAGTCCATCTGCCCACATTTGTTCAGATTTTTCTTACTGAGAGGGTCCCCACTGAGGTTTTTTTCTCCTTTCCCCTTCCCTTTTTAGTTTACGTAGATACCTCGGAAATCTTGGCAATGTGGAACCTGTTAAAGCACCACCTTGGTAAAATTAACAGGATACCAATGGATGGATTTTTTTTCTGGCCTACGGTATATTACTGTGAAATGTATTTTGTTTTTGTTTTTTTAAATCTACAGTAAGTTTTTCATTAGTAAGGAAAACAGACGATTATCCCTAGTGTTCTATGTAGTTACATTGTTACAGTACACATACTTCTTCACTGTGCACGGAGCAAGATTATATAATACATATTAAGTGACTAATGAGCTGAAAACAAGACGTTTGTCTAGCTAATCGAAAACAAGGTCAGACGATGGTGACAATGAGCAAGGAATCTATGGCTGGAATTGGACCCGTTTTATTACTATAATACCTGTTTGCTGTTCTCTGTTTATAGCAAATGAATAAATGATAAGCTCAGCTCCTGAATTCTGAGCCCCTAGAGTTTATTCTCTTCCTTAATGGAACACATTCCTTCTCCACAATGAATGCTAAGTAGCCAAAATGTTCTTATTTTAGGGAACGATTGGCTGAAAACCGACCTCAACTTCAAATAAGGCAGCATGAGGTTATTTAGTGATAGCAATAAGATACTGTCCGAGCTTCCCTAATGCACAATTCGGAGAACAGGCTGGTGCTGTGCTAAAAAATAGATGAAGCATTGTCAGCAGCTCTGGATTTTGATACAGAAAGAAATAGAGCTGACCATACCTGACAACACTGCTTGTGAGCTACATGAGGTGTTTTCCGCAGAGTTGTATAAAGTACTCGAAACCCATACTTGAGTAAAAGTACAAGTGCTCGATCAAAAAGTGACTTGAGTAGAAGTACTAAAGTATTCAACATTTTTTGTACTTAAGTATTGCAAGTAGTTTTTTAAAAATGTTGCTACTCAAGTACTGAAAGTAAAAGTACCAGTAGTTTTGAAAAAAAATTGCTACTCAAGTACTGAAAGTAAAAGTACAAGTACTGTGTTATGTAGTTATTAAAGAAAGAAGTCAAAAGTGTGAACATCATATTGTTTTTTATTATTTCAAATGCAGCTTTTATTTATACATACAGTAGCATTTATTTTCCTATGCGCTGATAATACACATGTTTTGAGCTTCATGAAACCTGCCATCTACTGTTCTGGCAGTGGTAATTTTTATAATAGTAACGAGCAGGGCTTTTTTTCAGCAGGAATGCGGGGGAACGCAGTTCCGGCACCTCCGGCACTGAATGTATGCAAGGTGTGCTGGGGTGTGCTGAAGGGTCTACTGATGCTGGCTGCTAGGGGATGTGTTGCAGCTGGAGGGGATCCATATTTTCACTGCAGGGGGGTCTATTGTTGCTGGGGAAGTCTAGTGTTACTGGTGGGGGATCAGTTGTTGCTGGAAGAGATCTACTGTTAAGGGGGTCTATTGATGCAAGCTGTGGGGAGATCTGTTGTTGCTGCCAGGGCTTTATTGTTGTACTGTGGGATATTTTGTTGTGGGTGGTGCATTGTTGTTGGAGGGATCTTTTGTTGCTGGAGGGTGTATTGATGTTGCTGGCTACAGGAGATCTATTTACCTGACTTTCTTGCTATCATTAACGATCATTAAGAAATTCCATACTTTGTAGTAAAAATAATTCTGTATTCTCTATAAAGGGCAGTACTGGGAGGTGGAATCAGGGAACGGTCCTCGGAGGTCGGTAGGGGCGGAGAAAAGGAGTGAGTCAGAAAGGGGGAGTTCCTGCACCTATTCTTCGAGAAAAAAAGCCCTGGTAACGAGTAACTATGCAGCACAAAAAAAAAATATCACAGTAGAAGTATTGAAATCATCGAAAAAATGTAGTGAAGTAAAAGTGGAAGTAGGAGAAAAAAATTCTACTCTAGGAAAGTACAGATACCGCTTTTCGGTACGTAAGTACAGTAGTGAAGTAGTTCTACTTAGTTACTATACATCTCTAGTTTTCCGCCAGATCAGGTAGCAGTCTCATAGCTATAAGCAGGGCTGCTGTTAGAAATCGCGGGGCCCCATACAGAAGACCTGGCAGGGCCCCCCAAGAAAATATTAAAGAAATATTTAGCTAAAATTACAACAAAATCACTATTAGCAGACACAAATATAACATAACTCGCATAATTCCAGCTAAATCTAGAAAAAAAAAAAAACGATGTTAGGCCCCTTTCACATCCGTTTTTCGTCCGATCCGTTTTTTTGATGGATGAAAAATAGGGCATTCATCTGTTCCAAAAAACGGACATTGACGGAAGAGGATGAAAACTGATGTTAACTGATGATCATCCATTGTCTTCCGTTTTTACATAGAGATACATTGATGTCCGTTTTTCATCCGTCAACGGATGGATGAAAAACGGACAAACGGACAGCATGTGTGAAAGGGGCCTTAAGTGCCGGTCCACATTTATGCGATGCGGGATCGCTGCGACTATACAGCGTGTTCCCGCATCGCATCCGCACAACAGGCAGTTCACACTGCGATATGCTGGGGGTGTCAATTCAAAGTTAACGACACCCCCAGATCAGATCGCATAGCGCAGTGCGATCTGAAAGTTCGCACAGAATCGGATCGCACTAAGGTGAACCACCATGCAATCCGATTCTGCTGCGGACCAAAAAAAGGGTCATGTGCGTGTTTCAGTGCGATTGCGGTGCGAATTCAGCCAAACTAAATGGCTGGATTTGTACCGCAGAGACATTGCATGTGATTTTAGGAGCAGTGCGCTCCGAATTACATGTGATCTCTGTGAGCGCACAAATGTGAACCGGCACTAAATAAAAAAGAAGATGAGATGAGAAAAATATACAGGCTGGGCAGTTGGAGCTCAGTGATCAGAGAGTCAGAGAGAGAGAAACAAAGTTACAAATAAACTCCTGAGCAGAGATAAGTGCTGGGAGGGGGGCCACACAAGGGAGGGGGATTAGTGAGGGACAACTGTCTCTTTCTCAACAGATAAAAGCTGATAGCAGGGAGAGGGACAGATCAGATTCAGGTGCTGGAGGAAGACTTCTGTATTTGTTGTCCATCACTAATCCCCCTCTCTGTGTGGGCCCCCCCTGTGTGCTTGGGTCCCCTACAAGAGGGCTGGTGGTCCCCCCTTATCAGCGGCCCTGGCTATAAGTGCCCACAGATACCACCATCTGACCCTGCACAGAGGAATTACTGCCTAAGCAGGTAAACAAAATTGGATATAAGCAATGTTGGGGCCAGCTGGTGTCCACATGCAATTCCCTTGTCTCTCCTAATTGACTAAACACAGCTACTTACCCAAGCTGAGCATTCAAGTTTATGTGTGTGCCTGCTACCAGAGGAACCTGAGGGTCAGTTCATACCAGCCTCTCTGACCATCCTCCAAAATCTTTGGAAATTTCTAGCTATAGAGTTTGAAGGCCAAATCTGACAGATACTACGTTATGAATATGTTAACCTCCTGCCTACTGGGCACTTTCACCCCCTTCCTACCCATGCCAGTTTTCAGCTTTCAGTGCTATCACACTGAATTACAATTGCGCTGACATGCAACACTGTACCCATACAAAATTTTTTATCATTTTTCTTATACAGCGAGAGCTTTCTTTTGGTGGTATTTAATCATCACTGGGTTTTTTTTTTTTTGCTAAACAAATAAAAAAATACTGAAAATTAAAGAAAAAGAAAGCTTTTTTTAACGTTCTGTCATAACATTTTGTAAAAAAGTAATTATTCTCCTTCACTGATGGGCACAGATGAGGCTGCACTGATAGTCTGCACTGATGGGCACTGATAGGAGGCACTGATGAGACTGCACTGATATGCAACACTGATTCAACAACGCTTCACTGATACCCACTGACAGGCATCACTGATGGGCACTGTTAGTGTTGCACTGATCATCAGTGCCCTGATTATCAGTGTAGATGTCACCTGTGTGGATTTGCCAGTTATCGGCTCTCCTCTCCCCACACGCTGTCACCGCAAGGAGAGGATTGCCGATAACCGGCAAACCCTGTTTACATTGTGATCAGCTGTGATTGGACACAGCTGATCACATGGTAGAGAGCGGCCGTGATTGGCTATTTACCCAAATCACTGCCAATGCATGCCGCAATCAGGCATGCAGACAGCACGAGCACAGGAGGACGTCATATGACGGCCGCCTAGCAAAGTGCGACTGTGTTGTAGCCGTCATTTGGCTATAGAGCGGCCGTGAACAGGTTAATGTAAAAAATGTGTGGGGAGAAATATTATGATCACATCTTCTGTTCTTACCATCTAATACCTGATCAAATATCTATCATACTTTAAAGTACAACTGAACCTTCAGTTTAAATCTAAATGCATTCCAGGTTCATCAAACAGTCATGCGGACCATTCATTTCATCAGTTCCATAATGTCAACATGTATAAAGTATTCATCAGTTTTACATCCGTTTTTCATCAGTGGTCATCAGTTTATTTTAGAACGATTACCAATGCAAAAACAGGTGAAAAACTGACCATTTGTCAGTTTACATCCATTTTTCGTCCGTTTTTTTTACTGAAGAAAAAACAGATGATGACGGATGCGGATGTAAACTTATGTAAATGGATGATCATCCACTTACACCTGTATATCCATAGAGATGCATTGATGTCCGTTTTTCATCCGTCAACGGATAGATGAAAAACAGACAAACAGACAGCATGTGTGAAAGGTCCCTTTCATAAGGGCTTTCCGATCCGGTCTGCCTGTCAGTTTTTCAGGCGGACCTGATCGGATGCTCCATGCATCCCTATGGAGCAGCAGATGTCAGCGAGACATCTCGGCTGACACCCGCTGCTCTCCGATCCGATCCTGTCTGTGAAATCCGACTGATAGAAACCCTATTTTCCATCCGTCTGGAGGATCAGATCGGATAAGATTGGATGAAATTGGACAGGCGGTCCATTTTCATCCGATCTCCCATAGAGGAGAGCGGGGATCTGATAGCTCTGTATCTGCACACAGAGCAGAGACGGAGCTGTCATCCACCTGCTCAGCAGGGATCAGCGGATCGATCCCTGCTGAGAAAAACAGAGTCCATCGGGTACACTGCTTGTGTGAAAGGAGCCAAAGGGGTCTAACAGTTTTTCTTCTCTACCACAGCCTGAATGGAAAAGCCTGCATGTTGTAAAGTGGGACCCTTGCTCTCTGTGAGAAATCAATGAAATTATTATAGAGGTCCAACATGTTCCCTACTGTGTCTGACATATAGCTCTGAAATAGGCAATGATCACTCTCTCTGATGAGAGATCTAACTCTGATTCAGCAGGGGGAGAGCAAGGGTCCCACTCTGCCGGACACAGGCTTTTATACTCAGGCTGTGGTTGATTTTTGAAGAAAATCTGTAAGACCTTGCACACCTTTTGTTTTGATGTACCTGGAGGGGATTAAAAGATGTATGGCTCCCCCGCCAATTATACTTACCTAGGTGGATGCAGCATCAGTCTGATGCTGCATCTGTCCCCTGGCACCTCTACATTGAGAATCGAGCGATCGAACACTGCCAATCGCTCGGTTCTGACAGCTCCCTAAGCGGAGAGCTGCTTTCTGCTCTGCCCCCTCCACCCTTACTGGAGCGCTGGGCGGAGGGGCCGGCTCAGGCTCTCAGCGGCTTGCTGAGAGGCTAGGCCGGGCGTCCGTCCAGGCACCTGGCAGATCCCAACTTCCATTGTCACGATGACACGGTGCCTGGACTGACATCTGTGACATCAGCAGAGAGCAGCAGTCCGCTTTCTGCTGAAAACTGGTCACAGGAGTGTAAAACGAATAGCACTCCTGTGATCCATAGGAGATGTACAGCCAAATGAGCTTTGGCTGTACATCTCCTTTAAGTCAATATAAACTGAAAGTTCATTTGGGCCTAAAGGAGAAGTATGACCAAAGCTTTTTTGGACCATACTTCTATGGATCACAGGAGTGCAATTCATTGTGCATTTCTGTGACCCGTTTTCAGCCAACGGTGGTCTAACTCTAGGCACCTAGGTCAGCACCTGGGTCAGCATCTCAGCGATCCGCTGAAAGCCTGACCCAGCCCCTCCCACAACCCCCACAGCCCAGCACTTGTAAGCGCTGGAAGGGACAGCAGAGAGCCGCTGAATGACAGTTACAGCTCTCTGCTCCGTGCAGAGGGGGAGAACTGGGTGATTAGCAGTGTTTGATTGCTCAGAACTCACTGCAGAGCCAGCGAGGGACAGATGCAGCATCGGATTGATGCTGTATCTACCTTGGTGAGTATAAATGTTTTTTTTTTTTAAATCCTAAACCTTTAAAGGCAGTTGCTGCTGTTTCTTAGCAAAAAATTCTTAGAGTACTTTCACACTGGCCATGTTAAGTACCTTCAGCAGGGGATCTGTGAATAGATCCCATGCTGAATCAGAGCAGAACAGATGGACATCACTTTGTGACATCAGTGCCTGTTTTCTGCATTTTGACAGCGAACCTTTCTGGATCTGTGTTTAATTTATGTCTATAACTCAACACACAGCCATTAATGTCTTAACCGCTGGCAACAAAAGTGAGTACATCACAAGTGAAAATGTCCAAATTGGGCCCAATTAGCCATTTTCCCTCCTTGGTGTCATGTGACTCGTTAGTGGTACAATGCCTCAGGTGTGAACGGGGAGCAGGTGTGTTCAATTTGGTGTTATCTCTCTCACTCATACTGGTCACTGAAAGTTCAACATGGCACCTCATGGCAAAGAACTCTATGAGGATCTGAAAAAAAAAATTGTTGCTCTACATAAAGATTGCCTAGGCTAGAAGAAGATTGCCAAGACCCTGAAACTGAGCTGCAGCATGGTGGCCAAGACCATACAGTGGTTTACCAGGACAGGTTCCACTCAGGACAGGCCTCGCCATGGTCAACCAAAGAAATTGAGTGCACGTAAACGTGCACAGCATCATATCCAGAGGCTGTCTTTGGGAAATAGTCGTATGAGTGCTGCCAGCATTGCTGCAGAGGTTGAAGGGGTGGGAGGTCAGCCTGTCAGTGTTCAGACCATACGCCGCACACTGCATCAAATAGGTCTGCATGGCTGTCATCCCAGAAGGAAGCCTCTTCTAAAGATGATGCACAAGAAAGACGCACCGCAAACAGTTTGTTCAAGACAAGCAGACTAAGGGCATGGATTACTGGAACCATGTCCTGTGGTCTGATGAGACCAAGATAAACGTATTTGGTTCAGATGGTGTCAAGCGTGTGTGGTGGCAACCAGGTGAGGAGTACAAAGACAAGTGTGTCTTGCCTACATTCAAGCATGGTGGTGGGAGTGTCATGGTCTGGGGCTGCATGAGTGCTGCCGCACTGGGGAGCTACAGTTCATTGAGGGAACCATGAATGCCAACATGTGCTATGACATAATGAAACAGAGCATGATCCCCTCTCTTCGGAGACTGGGCCGCAGGGCAGTATTATGTATTAAAGTAAATATGACAGTATTAAAGTAAATATGATGGACTGGCCAAGCATGTTTCCAGACCTAAACCCTATTGAGCATCTGTGGGGCATCCTCAAATTGAAGGTGGAGGAGCGCAAGGTCTCTAATATCCACCAGCTCCATGATGAATATAATAAAGGTGGGATAAGGGGAAAAAATAGGGAGGAAAGGGAATTGGAACAATCAGGAAAGACAGAGGGGGGAATGGGACTTTATATGAGACTTGTGCAATGGAGTCTCCATCCTTAATATTGTATACAGAGCTATAGGAACACATAGTGTTCACATGTAAAAACGTGGGACTTTATATGAGATGTGGCCAGTGTAATGTGATGACATAGTGGTAATGCATATACAACTGCTGGTAAGCATTGGGCGGCATATGGTTAGTCATCACACATTTATTAGCAAATTCAATAGCACATAATATCAGGATAATGAATAATAAAACAATGAATATTGGGGGAATGTACAAACTATACAATTGATAACATGATATAACCATAATGATAAAAATACATACATGATACAGACAATTACAGAAATGTACCAAAAATCTTGGAATAAAGGTAGAAAATATAATTGGATGCATGCTAGATGTTGGCAATAAGTTGAATGGCCTCTTGGGCTCAACGCGTATCGTGAAAAACGTTTCACTTCATCAGGAGCAGGCTCATTTTGATAACTAAAAAATATAAAACATAATGGGTATTGCATCCAACAGGGGGTATATATAGGGAGATTACTAATGGGTACTGGACTTACAATAAGATGAATACTGTCAGAGAGGCTGATGGTCATCCAGGAATACGTCCATGAAGGGAACTGAGGGGGCGAATGCTCCGCACAAGGCCCGGGTGCAGGGTCCACAATTAGTATGGGGGTTTTTATTAATGATCATATAGAGCTGTATTAGAACATCTTGGTTTAATCACCTTTCCAAAAAAGCGCACACATGCAAAAGAAATGACTATCAAATATAAGGCAATCAATGAATAAATAAAAATGGGGTTTTGGTCCCACCATATGGCCATATCGTGCTCAAGCCCACCACTACGTCAAAGTACCATTTTTATTTATTCATTGATTGCCTTATATTTGATAGTCATTTCTTTTGCATGTGTGCGCTTTTTTGTAAATATTCATGTCGCTTGGTCTAAAGCTGCACCAGCTTTAGAAATGCATGTTCAGGGTGTGCTCCCCCCAACCTCTTTTTTGTTTGTAATGTATTCGGTCTGACCAGACTCTGAGGTGAGCACCCCACCCTCCCACACCTGTACTCCATTAGTGTCCATTGACTAGCAGATATTGGATGAGTTCCACATAGTGCAGTTGCACATCTCTCCCAGTTAGGAGTTAGTATCTCCAAGGGTTTGAGAAGTTGGATTCATCCTTTTTTACATGGATAGTGTAGGACCCACTGACAATGGGGTACTTTGACGTAGTGGTGGGCTTGAGCACGATATGGCCATATGGTGGGACCAAAACCCCATTTTTATTTATTCATTGATTGCCTTATATTTGATAGTCATTTCTTTTGCATGTGTGCGCTTTTTTGTAAATATGCATGTCGCTTGGTCTAAAGCTGCACCAGCTTTAGAAATGCATGTTCAGGGTGTGCTCCCCCCAACCTCTTTTTTGTTTGTTAATCACCTTTCCACCCTTCACTGATTACTTTCACCTAGTGCTCGTCCTTTTGACACTTATCTATTTAGATCTCACCGTATCAATTTTCTATTTCTTTCCTTTTCTTTTCCCCCACTCTTAGTCATGGGTTTATTTGCTTTCATATCATCTCTGGTCATTGGCTTATCAATTTGACCTTATATTATAATGCTATTAGGTATACCCATTTTCTTTTTTACGTTCTAATACAGCTCTATATGATCATTAATAAAAACCCCCATACTAATTGTGGACCCTGCACCCGGGCCTTGTGCGGAGCATTCGCCCCCTCAGTTCCCTTCATGGACGTATTCCTAGATGACCATCAGCCTCTCTGACAGTATTCATCTTATTGTAAGTCCAGTACCCATTAGTAATCTACCTATATATACCCCCTGCTCCTGATGAAATGAAGTGAAACGTTTTTCACGATACGCGTTGAGCCCAAGAGGCCATTCAACTTATTGCCAACATCTAGCATGCATCCAATTATATTTTCTACCTTTATTCCAAGATTTTTGGTACATTTCTGTAATTGTCTGTATCATGTATGTATTTTTATCATTATGGTTATATCATGTTATCAATTGTATAGTTTGTACATTCCCCCAATATTCATTGTTTTATTATTCATTATCCTGATATTATGTGCTATTGAATTTGCTAATAAACGTGTGATGACTAACCATATGCCGCCCAATGCTTACCAGCAGTTGTATATGCATTACCACTATGTCATCACATTACACTGGCCACATCTCATATAAAGTCCCACGTTTTTACATGTGAACACTATGTGTTCCTATAGCTCTGTATAACAGCTCCATGATGTCATCCTGGAGGAGTGGAAAAGGACTCCAGTGGCAATCTGTGAAGCTCTGGTGAACTCTATGCCCAAGAGGGTTAGGGCAGTGCTGAAAAATAATGGTGGCCATACAAAATATTGACTCTTTGGACATTTTCAATTAGGGGTGTACTCACTTTTGTTGCCAGCGGTTTAGACATTAATGGCCGTGTGTTGAGTTATTTTGAGGGGACAGCAAATTTACACTGTTATACAAGCTGTACACTCACTACTTTACATTGTAGCAAAGTGTCATTTCTTCAGTGTTGTCACATGAAAAGATATAATAAAATATTTACAAAAATGTGAGGGGTGTACTCACTTTTGTGAGATACTGTACGTATATTAGACAACCTCTGATCCGCCACAATTAGATCCCGGAAACTAGAAAGCATACAGTCCTTTTCCATTTTTTTTTCTAAACCTAAGGGTCCTTTCACACGGGAGTTCCGTATGTCTATGGGATTGCGGACGTTAGCGGATGACCATCCGCTGACATTCGTTTTGCGTCCATTCAGTTCAGTTCCGTTTTTTTGAGACGGAAGAGAACCCTATTTTTCTTCCATTTAATAAACGGAACGGACGCAAAAACGGATGTCAGCGGATGTCATCTGCTAACGTCCGCAATCCCATAGACATACATTATGTCCGTTTTTCATCCACAAACGGATTGGATGAAAAACGGACATACGGAGCGGGCCCTACAAAAGTGCATCCGTGTCCATTTAAAAAAAAAAAGTGACTGAACGGATAAAAAAACTGAACTGACCATGTAAGCGGATGTAAACAGATGCACATTTGTTTACATCCGCCTGCCCACAGATTTACATGGAGGTTCCCGATCAAGTCACCTGAAAAAACAAACAGGGGGACCCGAATGGAAAGCCTGTGTGACAGGGCACTATCACAAGTCTTTCTGCACACACTCAATAAATAGTGTTGTGTTATTACTATATAAATAGTATGGTCGCAGATGCTACTATTCTTTGCTTAATCATTTCAACTCTGGAAGGTTTACCCCCCTTCATGACCAGGCCATTTTTAGAAATACAGCACTGTGTTACTTTAACCGGTTGCCGACTGCGCACAGTATATTTACTGCAGCAGTCAGCCCCGGCCAGGCAGAGTGACGTAGATCTACGTCGCTCGCCTGTCACTCCTTTTAGAGCCAATAGCGGGCGAGCGCGCGCCCGCTGAGGCAAGCGCCCGCTGAGGCTCATTCACAGAGGAGTGCGGGTGTGTGACCGGCGGACATCGGTCACACACTACGATCGTCGGTACAGCGGGAGAAAGAGAGCGGCTTATGTAAACAAGCCGCCTGTCATTCTCCCCTGTGTAAAGATAAGGATCAGATGGTTCTACTATGTAGAACCGTTGATCTTTGTTTTTACACTAGGAGACCTTTCCCACTACAGTAAGAATTACGCCCCTAGGACACACTTAACCCCTCCCTGTCCAATACAGTTAACCCCTTCCCTGCCAGTGTCATTTTTGCAGTAACAGTGCATATATATAGCACTGATTACTGCAGTAATGTCACTGGTACCCCCAAAAGTGTCAAAAATGTCAGTCAAGGGTCCGATCTGTCTGCCGCAATGTCGCAGTACCGCAAAAAAAAAAATCGCAGATCGCCGCCATTACTCGTTAAAAAAAACCACCAAAAATGACAAAAATCTTTCCCTTAGTTAGTAAACGCGATAACTTTTGCGCAAACCAATCAAAATACGCTTTTTGCGATTTTTTTTACCAAACATATGTAGCATAAAACAATTTGGCCGAAAATGTTAAAAAATTTTGATTTTTACATTTTTTTGGGGGGGAATTTCATATAAAAAAAAGTGAAAAATATTGTTATTTTTGCAAAAATTACGCTCTTTTTTTGTTTATAGCGCATGATCAAAAAATTGCACAGGTGATCAAATACCACCAAAAGAAAGCTCTGTTTGTGGGAAAAAAAGGACGTGAAATTCGTTTAGGTACAGTGTCGCACGACCGCGCAATTGTCCGATAAAGTCATGCAGTAAAAAAATCGCAAAAAAAACCCTGGTCAGGAAGGGGGTAAAATCTTCCGGGGCTTAATTGGTTAAAGCGGAGTTCTGCCACCCCCCCCCCCCCTCCAAAAATTAAAAGTCAGCAGCTACACATACTGTAGCTGCTGACTTTTAATATTAGGACACTTACCTGTCCTGGAGTCCAGCGATGTCAGCACCGCAGCTAATGTTTCCATTGGCGGTTGGGTGCTGCCGTTGCCATTGCCGGAAAGGGAACCTGGCAGTGAAGCCTTGCAGCTTCACGGCCCGGGAGCCTACTGCACATGCGCGAATGGCGCTGCGCTCGGTAATTGGCCACGAAGCAGAGGGAGGAGTAGGGGGCCGAACCTCGCCGGGGCGAGGTCTGTCAAAAACAGATACCCACTCCCCCCTCCCCCCTGAAAGGTGCCAATTGTGGCACCAGAGGGGAGGGGGAGAGACAAATAAGCGGAAGTTCCACTTTTGAGTGGAACTCCGCTTTAGCATTGCTCGCTTGCTGAGAACACCGAGGGTTGTCTGGCCTGATCCAGGCGGTTTATCATCTTAAAAAGCTGATCGGCCACGATTTGGGATCCAGTTGTCCTTACTTGGTGTCTCTCAAAGACCATCCACCATAGATTGGCACAATCCTCTTCCCTTATAACATATATATATGAGGTTTCATTATTTAAATTATACCAGCAATACAGCCAACTCGTGGTTTCAGCAGAGCATTTACAGCACCTGTTCTTAACATATACCGGCAGGTATACAATGCTATTCATCACTGCATAGAATACCACCACCCAGGGTCTCCTCTCTCCCCCCCTGAAGAAGGAGTATTTGTTTAACTCCGAAACTAGTCGGGTCTGGAGCCTTCACCCTGAACTGGTGTGATCTATTCTAATTGCACATGTGATGTATTTTATCTTACTTGCCTTTTATACAATTTTGTAAATTTTGATTCTTCAATAAAAGATTTAAAAAACTTTGTGCATATGTGAGTGCCTTAAAAGTCCCACCAATAGGGGAACTCTTTTTCTTAAGATTTCATTGGGATGTGGCACCACCAATAGTACCCAACACAGGCATTTCTTTGATCCCTACTGACAGATCGACTTGTTTACATGGGCAAACCACCGTTCTGCCTCTCTCCCGATCGATCGCCAGCAGACATCGAGTCTGCCTGACCCGCTAATTGGCTCCTGCTGCGTCCAATCACAGACCAGATTCTGCATATTGTAGACGCAGCCCCGCAGTGAATGTACATAAGGCAGTCAGCAAGAGGTTAAAGGCAAACAGTCCATCTGATTTAGAGATGATTTGTGCATTGTGCCAGATTTTCACTCTGTAAACATGTATAGTACCATCATGGTTAAGGTTGCCTTCTGTAGTAGAGGGCCAGTGCTGGGTGATTACTGTTGAAGAGTATCTGAGACATCAAAATGCTATAAAGCACTATAACAAAATCTAGTTTCATAACATTTTGTCCATTTTTTGCTGCAAACTGTAGCTTCTTCAGCTTGTATGAGTCTTCTAGAGATGTACAAAATGATATTTGTTATAGTGCTATATAGCATGTTGGTGTCTCTGAGACTTTGCAACAGTAATCACCCAGCACTGGCTCTTTACTACAGCAGACTGCATTAACCTTGACAGCACCATAGACATTTGCAGAGCAAAAATCTTCTAAAGAGATGACATCTACTTGTTTATCATAAAACAGCAGGACATCTGTATCTGCCAACTCCTCGCTTTTCACCCACTTTCCCTTGGCCATTGTTGATTACAGAAACATCAGATAGCGCTTTCTTATCACCACCAAAATGATACAAGAGAACAAAAGAACAACAATGTGCATATATTCATCTTGATTTCCTGTAGAGAACACAGCCACCTCTCCGTGACAGGACATGCCTTGTTTAAATCATAAGTACAACTTACACAGCCGCAATCAAAGTAATTCAGCTATATGCGACAGGCCTCTCCTTCACACAAACACATACTGCATAATGATATTCAGGATAAACACACACTGGCATGGCCGGGACGAGGAATGGGCAGGAGGGACGGTTGCCCTGGGCGCAATGATTTATTGCAGGGATGGGGGGGCGCCCTGACCCAAACCCTTAGGGAAGGGAGGCGCAGTTTGGTATCCTTGCCCTGGGCACTGGATGACCTTGTCCCGGGGCTGGACACTGGAAACCCATCCCCGCTGTTTAATGAGACACAGAGGTGGGGACAGTTCAGCATACACACAGTATAATTGCTTTCTCAAGCGCCAACAGGACTATAGAGTCTTCTTCATTCTACAAGGGATACAGTACTTAAAGCGGAGTTCCGGCCATAAAAAAAAATGTTTCAAAAAAAATACCCCCGGGACAGTCAGGGCTAGTACATTCCACAATGGATAGCCTCTGTACTGTCCCGGGTCGCACTTATCTGCAAGATACTTACCTTGAAAATTTTTTCTCCAGCGTTGCCATCTCGGATGTGGGCAGCTGAAGCCAGCGCGATCCTCTTCTGCGTCCTCTTCCGTGTCCTCTTCTCCCAGAATGCGCCGGCACCGGCCCCACTCGTCACTTCCGGTGCGGCGCGCATTCCTCCACCATTCCTGCCCAGAAGCTGTTTAGCAGGGAATGCGGCACCGCACCGGAAGTGATGAGCGGGGCCGGTGCCGGCACATTGATTCCTGGGAGCGATGACGTTCAGCTCCCAGGAATCATTGCAAACCGGAAGTGACGGCGCGGCCCGCAGCCGGCGAGGGAGGAAGTGGAAGAAAGGTGAGTATATTTTTCTACAATACAAGGTAAGTAAAAAAAAAAAAACGTAACTATTCATTTCCTTTTCAGGTGCCGAAAAGCAAGCGGATGGCCACAAAATTACAAGATTATGTCGATTTTGTGGCCGGAACTCCGCTTTAAATCCCAACTACAGGATATTGGCAACTTACTCTCCCAACCCTCCTCTTCCATCCCCTAACAAACCACTGGTGTGAAAAAAAAAAACCTGATGCCCACTTTCCTTACCTGAAGCAGAGAACATGCAATCAGGCCCAATCATTCACTCTTTTTCTGTTTACTTCTAAGGGTCCTTCTTTGGGTGCCAACATCACTGTCTGCGTGACATGGATGCTTCTGATTGATGGGGATAAAGCTTCCAACGGTGGAGTCCTCTCAAATGAGTATCAGAGGTAGGAGAACTCACAGGGGTGGTGAGGAGACAGGTGTCCAAGAAGATGTTTTTAATAGTCCTTGACTTTTCTGACCCGCCTAAAGCTGGCAGTAGACAGTCTGAATCTTTGCCGGTTCAACAGGGACTGGCCAAGATTCAAACCATGTACGGGCAGGCTGATTTACCCGATTATGACTTAGGTACAACTAGGGTACAACTAGCCTGTCAAATTTTGGTCCGAAACCGAAAATGCAGGATGCCCTTGGCCGAAAACCGAAAATTACTTTTTCCCCCCAAAAAATTTAAAATGGATAGAATAGGGGCATACACCAAAAACAGGCAGCGACGTACACCTGTCGCTGCCACCCTGTCACAGTATATGTACTGTGATGGGTTGGCAATAGGTTAATTTAATTACCAATGGCATTTGTATTATGAAGCATGAGGGGGTTAATGTATTGTCACTGCTGGTCACTCATCTATTAGTGATCGACCAGTGGCAGGTAATTAACCCCTTTGTGCTGCATTAGTGCAACCAGTGTCAGTGCAACCAGTGTTAATTAACACTGATACTGGTTGCACTAATGCAGCAAAAAAGGGTTAATTACCTGCCACTGGTCGGTCACTAATAGATGAGTGACCTGCAGTGACAATACATTAACCCCTCATGCTTCATAATACAAATACCATTGGTGAGCTGCTTCAGCTCCCCCCCCCCATCTCCCCCCACTGCCTCAGTGTCCCCCTCCTCGGGTGTCCTGCATTCAAAAGTCCCGCCTCTGGCCGGTGGCACCGCCTCTCAATGACATCCCTACTACGATCTGTGCATTATGAATGGACATACCAGGCGGGGGGCGGGGCGAGCGGCCGCTATACATAGAACTAATGTGATCCTTCACTGTCAGCTCAGCATGTCTATGTGTGAATGAGAACAGAACTGACCTGACACCGGGCGGGGGGGCGGGCGGAGCGGCCGCTATTAGCTGTAACTATGTGAGAGCTTCACTTCCCTGTCAGCGGAGATACATGCCTGTCAGTGAAGTGAAGTGAAGCTCTCACATAGTTACAGCTAATAGTGGCCGCTCCGCCCGCCCCCCCGCCCGGTGTCAGCTCAGTTCTGTTCTCATTCACACATAGACGTGCTGAGCTGACAGGGATAATTCACATAGTTCTACCTATAGCGGCCGCTCGCCCCCCCCCCCCCCGCCTGGTATGTCCATTCATTAATGCACAGATCATAGTAGGGACGTCATTAAGAGGCGGGACTTTTAAAACCTGCCCTGCGCTGCGCCCTCCTCCTTCCCCACGGCGGCCATATTTATTTTCGGCAATGTTAACCCATTATCGGCTCATTTTCGTACGATAATTTCGGTGGCCGAAATTTCGGTGCATCCCTACTTGATATCATATTGTCAATTACATATACTCTTTTAATCTAAGTAAGTGAGTGTTGTGCAACTGAGTGTCAAGTGAGTGAAGCGGAGTACCAGAGGGTGAGAAGGTAGCGTTAGGAAGCCAGGAAATAGCCACATAGGATAGACTTAAATTACTGAATCCCCATTAGATTAGATAGTAGGTACAATGCCCGGCGGGTGTGGAGATGCGACTCGGTGTACATCTTGTAATATGTATGCGTTCCTCAGACATGTGATCGAGGGCGAATACATATGCGCAAGATGTAAGCACGTTGTTTCCCTGGAAGCTCAGGTCCTGAATCTAGGGAAGCAGCTGGCAACACAGAGACGAATGTCCATACCGGAGGAGAGCCAGGATTGTACCAGTCAGGTGCAGGCAGGGGTCTGCACAGAGGTGGGCAGAGTATTGGAGGTGCAGGCATCAGAGCAGTTTAGAGGGGTGACAGTTAGGAGGGGTAGAAGGGAACAAGGCAAGGAGGCTGATCCTGGGCTGGAGCACCCCAATAGATACGCCCCGTTGTGTGATGTTGGGGAAACCAGTCAGGGACCAGCATTGCTGGAGCAGAGCGACGCCCCTAGCTGCCAGGGGAAGAACTCCTCCAGTAAGGCCGGGAGAAAGGGAAAGGAAAGACAGGTGCTGGTGGTAGGGGACTCAATTATTAGAAGGGCAGACAGTGTAATCTGTGACAAAGACCGTGTGTGCCGAACAGACTGTTGTTTGCCGGGCGCTCGGGTTCGGCACATCGCGGATCGGGTGGACAGATTATTGGGTGGGGCTGGGGAAGACCCAGCTGTCATGGTACACGTGGGTACCAATGACATAGGCAGAGGAAGACGGAGAGTCCTAAATGATTTCAGGGACTTAGGCGCTAAGTTGAGGACTAGGACCTCCAAGGTAGTATTTTCCGAAATACTACCTGTACCTCGAGCCACACCAGATAGGCAGCGGGAGATTAGGGAAGTTAACGAGTGGCTGAGGAGCTGGTGTAGTAAGGAGGGTTTCGGGTTCCTGGAGAACTGGGCTGACTTCTCAGTCGGTCACCGGCTCTTTGGTAGGGACGGATTGCACCTAAATGGGGTGGGGGCAGCCGTACTGGGTGCAAGGATGGCCAAAAAGTTAGAGGGGCTTTTAAACTAGGGAATGGGGGGGAGGGTACAGATGTAGAGTTAGCCAGTGGAAAGCAAGTTTCAGAGGGCAGATATGGGGGCATTAGCGGTAGGGTGTTCGGAGCTCCTAAACCCAGGGTGGGTATGGGGAAAAATCAAGAGAGCAGCCTAAAAACATCAAATGAAGATAAATGTAACCGATCAAAATTAAGAGGGTTGTATGCCAATGCCAGAAGCCTGGCCAACAAGATGGGAGAGCTGGAGCTGCTGATGTTTGAGGAGGACTTAGATTTTGTGGGGATAACTGAGACTTGGTTTGACAGCTCTCATGATTGGATGGCGACCATTCAGGGGTATTCCCTTTATCGCAGAGATAGAGAGGATAAAAAAGGGGGAGGGGTATGTCTGTAAATTAAGAACAGTGTACAGGTAAATATGAGGGATGATATTAATAATGGAGCTAAGGACGAGGCAGAATCCCTATGGGTAGAGCTTCAAAGGGAAGGCACGGCGGGGAAGGTAATATTGGGCGTATGCTATAGGCCCCCCAACCAGAGGGAGGAGGGTGAGGCGGACCTCCTTTTACAGATAGGATTGGCAGCAAGGATGGGAAACATCATTATAATGGGGGACTTTAATTATTCAGATATAGACTGGGCAGAAGGAACCGCGCACTCAGCCAAGGCTAGGCAGTTCCTAAATGTTTTGCAGGACAATTTTATGGGTCAGATGGTGAATGCACCGACAAGAAACAATGCGGTACTTGACCTACTGATTACCAACAATACCGACCTGATCACGGATATAGAAATACGGGACAACTTAGGAAACAGTGACCATAGGTCAATAAGTTTCAGTATTAATTACAGTAATAGGAAGCAGAGGGGTAATATAAGAACACTGAATTTCAAAAGAGCCAATTTCCCTAAACTGCGCTTGCTGCTAGAAAATATCAATTGGGATAGAACCCTGGGAACAAAGAACACGGAGGAAAAATGGGAGCGCTTCAAGAGCATACTAAACAGGGGGATTGGCCAGTGCATTCCAAAGGGAAATAAATTTAAAAGAGCAAAAATAAACCCTGGATGGCTAAACTCCAACATAAAAATGTATATTAGTGCTAAAGAAAAGGCCTTCAAAAAATACAAGACTAAGGGGTCATTGGCAGCATTTAAGCATTACAAAGAGTGTAATAAGAAATGTAAAGACGAAATCAGGGCGGCTAAAATAGAACACGAGAGACATATAGCGGAGGAGAGTAAAAAGAACCCCAAGAAGTTCTTTAAGTATATAAACAGTAGGAAAGCGAGGCCAGAACACATTGGCCCCATAAAAGATGACAAAGGAAATATGGCCACTGAGGACAAAGAAAAGGCGGAAGTGTTAAATAATTTCTTCTCTTCAGTCTTCACAAAAGAATCGGGGGGCTACACAAACCCAGCTTGTAAGGCCGAACTAAATAATACACCTCAGGAAGTGCCGCCATGGCTAACAGAGGATAGACTTAGAGCTAAACTAGAGAAACTTAACATAAATAAATCCCCGGGACCGGATGGCTTGCACCCGAGGGTTCTTAATGAGCTCAGCCAGGTGATTGCCAGACCATTATTCTTGATCTTTAAGGATAGTTTACAGACGGGTATGGTGCCAGCTGATTGGAAAAAAGCCAACGTGGTACCAATATTTAAGAAGGGGCCGAGATATATCCCGGGTAACTATAGGCCGGTCAGCCTAACATCTGTAGTCTGCAAAATTTTGGAGGGGATGTTAAGGGACCACATACAAGACTTTAGTAATGAAAACGGTATTATAAGTAGTAATCAGCATGGATTTATGAAAAATCGTTCCTGCCAAACCAATCTATTAACCTTCTACGATGAAGTGAGCAGCCACCTAGATAAAGGTAAGCCTGTGGATGTGGTGTATCTGGACTTTGCAAAGGCCTTTGACACCGTTCCCCACAAACGATTACTGTACAAACTAAGGAAGGTAGGTATGGATCATAAGGTGAGTACCTGGATAGAGAACTGGCTCCAGGGGAGAGAACAGAGGGTGGTGATTAATGGGGAGTACTCGGATTGGGCGGGTGTGGAAAGTGGGGTCCCCCAGGGTTCTGTCCTGGGACCAATCCTGTTTAATTTGTTCATAAATGATCTAGAGGAGGGGATATCTAGTACAATCTCAGTATTTGCAGATGATACTAAACTAGGCATGCCAATATCTTCTATGCAGGATGTGGAAACCTTGCAAGCAGACCTGAACAAAATAACGGGGTGGGCAACTACATGGCAGATGAAGTTTAATGTTGATAAATGTAAAGTAATGCACTTGGGGGCCAGAAACCAGAAAGCAAGCTACTCACTAGGGGGGGAACCTCTGGGTGAGTCTAGGATGGAAAAGGACTTGGGGGTACTGGTAGACAACAAGCTTGGCAGTGGCATGCAATGCCAAGCCGCCGCAAACAAAGCCAACAGAATACTGGGATGTATAAAAAAGGGGATTCACTCCAGAAATAAAGAGATTATTCTCCCACTCTACAAGACTCTGGTCCGGCCACATCTGGAGGTCCTCAGGAAGGATGTGCTGGAATTGGAGAAAGTCCAGAGAAGGGCAACAAAAATAATTAGGGGAATGGAGGACATCAGCTATGAGGAAAGACTACAAGCACTGAACCTTTTCTCTATGGAGAAAAGACGATTGAGGGGGGATATGATATCAATGTACAAATACTGTACTGGTGACCCGAGCATAAGGAACAAACTATTCAGAGATAGGAGATACAAAAAGACACGTGGCCACTCACTAAAACTTGAGGAAAGGCGGTTTCACCTTAAAGTGCGTAAGGGGTTCTTCACTGTAAGAACGGTAAGGATGTGGAATTCTCTTCCACAAGCAGTCGTATCAGCAGGGAGCATTGATAGTTTCAAAAAACTATTAGATGGACACCTTAAAGACCACAACATACAGGGGTATACAATGTACGGTTAAAGCAAACACACACACACATCATAGGTTGAACTGGATGGACTGATGTCTTTTTTCAACCTCACTAACTATGTAACTATGTAATCTTCTGAGGAAGTGACTGAGCTGGCTTATGAAACGTGTTGAGATCATCCCATTTTTCCTTTGACATTAATATGGAAGATTTTCTTGGCTGTCTCTACACATTTCAAGAAGAATGATAATACACAAGAGGGTCGATAGGGTGAATGGGGCTATATTCATATAAGTATCTACAGTCAGGTCTATAAATATTGGGACATCGACACAATTCTAATGTTTTTGGCTCTATACACCACCACAATGGATTTGAAATGAAACAAACAAGATATGCTTTAACTGCAGACTTTCAGCTTTAATTTGAGGGTATTTACATCCAAATCAGGTGAACAGTGTAGGAATTACAACAGTTTGGATATGTGCCTCCCACTTTTTAAGGGACCAAAAGTAATGGGACAGATTAACAATCATAAATCCAACTTTCACTTTTTAATACTTGATAGCAAATCCTTTGCAATCAAAGACAGCCTGAAGTCTGGAACGCATATCACATCACCAGACACTGGGTTTCATCCCTGGTGATGCTCTGCCAGGCCTCTACTGCAACTGTCTTCAGTTCCTGCTTGTTCTTGGGGCATTTTCCCTTCAGTTTTGTCTTCAGCAAGTGAAATGCATTCTAAATCGGATTCAGGTCAGGTGATTGACATGGCAATTGCATAACATTCCACTTCTTTCCCTTAAAAAACTCTTTGGTTGCTTTCGCAGTATGCTTCGGGTCATTGTCCATCTGCACTGTGAAGAGCCGTCCAATGAGTTCTGAAGCATTTGGCTGAATATGAGCAGATAATATTGCCCAAAACACTTCAGCAGTCAGCAGTCACATCATCAATAAATACAAGAGAACCAGTTCCATTGGCAGCCATACATGCCCACGCCATGACACTACCGCCACCATGCTTCACTGATGAGGTGGTATGCTTTGGATCATGAGCAGTTCCTTTCCTTCTCCATACTCTTCTCTTCCCATCACTCTGGTAAAAGTTGATCTTGGTTTCATCTGTCCATAGGATGTTGTTCCAGGACTGTGAAGGCTTTTTCTAATCTTGCCTTCCTGTTTTTGAGACTCTCCAATGGTTTCCATCTTGTGGTGCACCCTCTGTATTCACTCTGGTGAAGTCTTCTCTTGATTGTTGACTTTGACACACATACACCTACCTCCTGGAGAGTGTTCTTGATCTGGCCAACTGTTGTGAAGGGTGTTTTCTTCACCAGGGAAAGAATTCTTCGGTCATCAACCACAGTTGTTTTCCGTGGTCTTCCGCGTCTTTTGGTGTTGCTGAGCTCACCGGTGCGTTCTTTCTTTTTAAGGATGTTCCAAACAGTTGATTTGGCCACACCTAATGTTTTTGCTATCTCTCTGATCGGTTTGTTTTGTTTTTTCAGCCTAACGATGGCTTGCTTCACTGATAGTGACAGCTCTTTGGATCTCATATTGAGAGTTGACAGCAACAGATTCCAAATGCAAATAGCACACTTGAAATTAACTCTGAACCTTTTATCTGCTCCTTGTAATTGGGATAATGAGGGAATAACACACACCTGGCCATGGAACAGCTGAGCAGCCAATTGTCCCATTACTTTTGGTCCCTTAAAAAGTGGGAGACACATATACAAACTGTTGTAATTTCTACACCGTTCACCTGATTTGGATGTAAATACCCTCAAATTAAAGCTGAAAGTCTGCAGTTAAAGCACATCTTGTTTGGTTCATTTCAAGTCCATTGTGGTGGTGTATGGAGCCAAAAAGATTAGAATTGTGTCGATGTCCCAATATTTATGGACCTGACTGTATATATTCAATGTGACGTGAGCTTCTAATTTTTTCTTTTATGGAAGAATTTTATAAATAAATTGATTTTTTAGATCATATATCATTTGTTTTTTATTATTTGGTATCAAAAAAATCTCATGGCAGTTCAATATTGGTGTGGGCATTATAGAAGGGATGTTGGTACCTTCTTTTAAAAGGATCAAATGTTATACCCTCTGAGGGTTCTCTTGTTATAATCCAGATGGTTTAATTAGGAAATACCAGACTTAATTTGTCTGATTCTGACAAAAGCATAAACCATTAGGAAACCTAATACAACATAAACTAGGAGACGGGGGGGAGGGCTCAGAAGTAGAGTCAGTCAGGAGGGAGCAAAGGACTGAAGGCAGTTGTAGGGTCAGCAGCGACAGTAGGTCCACAACGTCAATTGGTAGGTCTGTGCGGGAAAACCGCAGACCAAACAGAAATAAACATAACCGCCAATCACGTTTAACTTCCGTAAAACTAAGAGGGGTATATGCTAATGCCAGGAGCCTAGCTAATAAAATGGATGAGTTGGAAATGTTAGTACATGAGGATGACATAGACCTTGTGGGAATAACCGAGACTTGGTTCGACCCCTCACATGACTGGCTGGCCAATATCCAAGGGTATTCGGTGTACCGGAAGGACAGGGTAGGAAAAAGAGGGGGAGGGGTATGTCTCTATGTCAAGAACAATATAAAGGTGATAGAAAGGAGTGACATTACGGATGGGATGAGCATGGATTTAGAATCTGTGTGGGTTGAACTCGATAGGGAAGAAGATAAGGGAAAAGTAGTTGTGGGGGTTTGCTATAGGCCACCTAACCAAGGGGAGGAGGTAGAGCTGGAATTTTTAGCACTAATGGGTAAAGTGGCAAAATTGGGATCAGTCATCATATTGGGGGAGTTCAATTATCCCGACATTGACTGGGACGAGGGGACTGCACACTCACAGAAGGCCCGTCTATTCACGGAAACCTTACAGGACAATTACATGTCACAGTTGGTGGATTCCCCTACCAGAGAAAACACAGTCCTGGATCTATTGATCACTAATGACCCAGACATAATCTCGGAGGTAGGAGTCCAGGACAACCTGGGCTCTAGCGATCACAGGATGATCACATTTAGTATAAATAACAATATAACAAGGCAAGTGGGGAACATAAGAACCCTAAACTTCAGAAGGGCAAACTTTCCAAAATTGTACTCATTGATGGAAAGGGTAAACTGGGACCAAACCCTGGGATCCCTGACCACAGAGGAAAAATGGGAATGCTTTAGGAACATATTAAGCAAATGCATTTTGCAGTGCATTCCTATGGGAAATAAATTTAGAAGAGACAAAGCCAAACCTGGCTGGCTAAACAGTAGCGTTAAAAAACGTATTAGGGGAAAAAAATTGGCCTTCAAGAAATATAAATCAGAGGGCACAGTATCGGCCTTCCAGCAATACAAGGAGGCAAATAAGAAAAGTAAACAAGAAATCAAGATGGCTAAAATCAACTTTGAGAGACAAATAGCGGAGGATAGTAAAAAAAACCCAAAGAAATTCTTTAAATATATCAACAGCAAAAAAACTAGGGCAGAGCATATTGCACACATAATTAACGATGATGGGAGGATGGTTACAGAGGACACTGAAAAAGCAACCGTGCTGAATGCTTTTTTCTCATCAGTCTTTACACAGGAAACGGAGGGGTACACTGACCATGACTGTATGGTTAGTAGTAATACACAGGACTTGCCGCTATGGCTAACAGAGGGTGAAATCAGGGAAAGGCTGGATAAACTTAACACAAACAAATCACCAGGTCCGGATGGCGTACATCCGAGAGTACTCAAGGAACTCAGTAAGGTTATATCTAGACCACTGTTCCTGATCTTTGCTGACAGTATTAGGACAGGAGATGTACCAGGGGATTGGAGGAAAGCTAACGTGATTCCCATATTCAAAAAGGGTCAGAGGCATATCCCGGGAAATTATAGGCCTGTCAGTTTGACATCAATAATATGTAAACTTCTGGAGGGGATGATAAGGGACTATATCGTAGAATATGCTAAAGACAACAACATCATCAGCAGTAACCAGCACGGGTTTACAAATGGGCGTTCTTGTCAAACCAATCTCTTAGCAATCTACGAGGAGGTGAGCTAGATAGGGGCAGACCAGTGGATGTGGTGTACTTGGATTTCGCTAAGGCGTTTGATACAGTTCCCCACAAGCGCTTAATTTATAAAATAAGGTCTGCAGGTATCGACAGCAGGGTTTGCTCTTGGATACGGAACTGGCTAAAAGAGCGTGTCCAAAGAGTGGTAATAAACAGCGCATACTCAGACTGGTCTGAGGTAGTAAGCGGGGTGCCCCAGGGCTCAGTCCTGGGACCAACCTTGTTCAATTTATTCATAAACAGCATTGAGGACGGGATCAGTAGTTCGTTATCAGTTTTTGCAGATGACACAAAATTAGGCAGGGCAATAACTGCACAGCATGAAGCAGATATCCTACAGAATGACCTGGACAAAATAACAGAGTGGGCAACGACATGGCAAATGAGGTTTAATGTGGAGAAGTGTAAGGTTTTGCACTTGGGGACTAAAAAACATAAAAACACAATACACGTTAGGAGGGGAACCCCTGGGGGAATCAAAAATGGAGAAAGATCTGGGAGTCTTGGTTGATGATAGACTAGGCAACAGCATGCAATGTCAAGCGGCAGCTTCCAAAGCCAACAGAATATTAGCATGCATAAAGAAAGGGATGTATTCCAGAGATAAGACTATAATCCTACCACTTTATAAAACTCTGGTCCGACCGCATCTGGAGTATTCTGTCCAGTTCTGGTCGCCAGTCCTCAGGAGGGATGTGTTGGAGCTGGAGAGAGTCCAGAGAAGGGCAACTAAACTGATTAGGGGGTTGGAGGACCTTAACTATGAAGAGCGGCTGCAATCGCTCGATTTATTTTCCCTGGAGAAGAGACGTCTGAGAGGGGACATGATAGCAATTTATAAATATCTTAATGGGGATCTCAGCTTAGAAAAAAAGCTGTTCATTCGAAGGAATTGCATGAGGACTCGAGGACATACAATGCGATTAGAGGAGAAGCGTTTTAACCTCAGGCAACGAGGAGGGTTCTTTACTGTTAGGGCTACAAGATTGTGGAATTGTCTACCACAAGAGGTGGTTTCTGCGGGTAGTATGGTGACTTTCAAAAGACTCTTAGACTTACATCTCAAGGATTAGGACATTAAGGGCTATGTTTGATGATTACAGCCACACACACCTACACAGGTTAAACTAGATGGACTATTGTCTTTATTCAACCTCACCTACTATGTAACTATGTAACTATGTAACTATGTAACATTTTTACCTTTAGATGACTAGAAAAATTCCACAAACAGCTCATTCATCAAATGTAAGTATGTTGTGTTTTCTTTATGTGCTGTTAATTATACATGGTATGTGTTCTTTTGGACATTTGTGGGCACTATGAATGCTGCACGCGCAGTACTGTTGCCTTTGTGCTGGACATGCTTTATGTGTTGCTTGTGTGTTCTGTACATACTGTATGTGTTATGTAAGCTGTATATTGTGCACTTTGAGGTTGATTTACTAAAGGCAAATAGACTGCGCACTCTGCAAAGTGCAGTTGCACTCTGCATGTGCAGTTGCTGCAGAGCTTAGTAAATGAGGTCAAGCTTCACTTTGCCAAGAATACCCAATCATGTGCAAGGAAAATAAAGAAAACTGAATTTTTGTAAAATCTTACCTGTAAAATTCCTTTCTCTGAGTCCTCCGACAGTCGCCGCCTCTTCATATTCGTCACATATGGGGTATTAGACTTTGCTCCGAAGGAGTAGCTAGGCAACAGAATATGTTAACATTAAAGCTTTTAACATATCCCACCCTCAAGGGGTGGTCCCCTCAGTCAATACCCTCCTACTTCCTGCAACCATATCTCAGTTTTAGTGGAATAGCAGTAGAGTATACAACCAAACCCCAAAAGAGGGGCGGGGGCGGCGACTGTCGGAGGACTCAGAGAAAGGAATTTTACAGGTAAGATTTTACAAAAATTCCGTTTTCTCTTACGTCCTCCGACAGTCGCCGCCTCTTCATATTCGTCACATATGGGGACTTCCCAAAGCAGTGCAAACATGAGGGGTGGGAAACGCATCCGCGCCGAAAAGGCAACGCAGTCTCCGCATCAAAGAAAGGAACCTTACCAAAGGAAGGAAACCAGCTGGGCAACAGGAAAAAACAAGTGCTCAACAGGAGCAACAACCCAGGAAAAGACAAATAACCAGGGGATAAAAAACTTATCCCAACAGCCAGAGGTCCCCATAAGGGACCCTAAGGAAGTGCCGCACTAAGAACCTTGCGGCCAAAGGAAGCATCCGCCGATGCCTGAACATCTACTTTGTAGAATTTTGTGAACGTGTGTACGGTCGACCAAGTCGCCGCCTTACACACCTGGGCTACCGAAGCCCCATGACGACAGGCCCAAGACGTACTCAGAGATCTAGTAGAGTGCGCCTTCACAGGCACAGGGGGAACCTTCCCCTGCAAGGCATAGGCCTGTTCAATGGTCTGCCTGATCCATTTGGCGATGGTAGAGGCCGAAGCCGCCATGCCCTTCCGAGGACCCTCTGGAAGAACAAACAAGGAGTCCGTCTTTCGAAAGGACTCAGTCGATTTAAGGTAAACCCTTATCGCCCGAACAACATCCAGAGAATGTAATCTCACCTCCTTTGGATGTTTAGGCTTCGCGCACAGCAAAGACAATACAATATCCTCATTAAGATGGAATTCCGAAACCCGTTTCGGAAGAAAAGAAGGATTAGGTCGCAAGACCACCTTGTCCAAATGAACAACCAGATACGGAGACTTGCAGGACAAAGCTGCCAGCTCCGACACTCTGCAAGCCGAAGTGATCGCCACCAAAAAGGCGACTTTTTTGGACAACATAGACAACGAGATCTCCCTGATCTGTTCAAAAGGAGCACGTTGCAACACAGACAGAACGAGATTCAAGTCCCAAGGGGGCAAAGGATCCCTCCTAGGAGGAACCAGATGCCACACACCCTGAACAAAGGTGCCAACCAAGGAGTTGGAAGCCACGGGACGTTGAAACAGAACGGCCAGCGCAGACACCTGACCCTTTATCGTAGCCAGCGCCAAACGCTGATCGACACCCGTTTGAAGGAAGGACAGCACTCGGGAAACCGAGTACGCGCGGGGTGAAAACCCCCTGGACTCACACCAGGCAAAATAGGCCTTCCAAGTATGGTAATAAACCTTCCCCGAGGAAGACTTCCTCGCGTTGATCAAGGTATGAACGACCTCTGGAGAGAGGCCCTTCTCCTTCAGGACCTCGGTCTCAACAGCCAGGCCGTCAAAGCCAAAGACTGTAAAGCAGGATGGTATATCGGTCCTTGAGACAGGAGATCGTCTTGAAGAGGCAGACGCCACGGGGCGTCGACCGCCAGATTCACGAGGTCTGCGTACCAGGACCGGCGAGGCCAGTCCGGTGCCACAAGAATCACCGTGCTGCGTTCCGAGTGCAACCTGCGAAGGAACCTGGACAGCAACTGAATCGGTGGAAACGCGTACATCAGCCTGTACTGATGCCACGGGGCTACTAACGCGTCCAACGCGTCTGCCCGAGGATCGCGCGTCCTTGCCACGAACCTTCTCACCTTGTTGTTGAGACGAGACGCGAACAGGTCCACATCTGGAAGACCCCACTTCGCGCACAACATCTGGAAGACAGCCGGGTGGAGAGACCATTCCCCCTGATCCAGGGTCTGGCGACTCAGATAGTCCGCCTGCCAGTTCTCCACCCCCGGAATGTGAACCGCCGTTATCGCCGGGACATGAGTCTCGGCCCAGGACAGAATGTCGGCCACTTCTCGAGCCGCTCGGGCACTCCTGGTGCCCCCTTGGTGGTTGATGTAGGCCACCGCCGTGGCATTGTCCGTCTGCACCCGAACCGGGCAGCCCTGCAGCCGGTCCGTCCAGCGATGAAGACAGAGATTTATCGCACGCAATTCCAGAATGTTGATCGGAAGGGAAGACTCCCCCTCCGACCAAGTTCCCTGGGCGGACAGAACGCCCAGAACACCACCCCAGCCCGACAGGCTGGCATCCGTGGTGATCACCGTCCACGAGACAGGACGAAACGACTTGCCCCCGGACACCATCGGGGACTGGAGCCACCACAGAAGGTCTCTTCTGGTGCGATGACTCAACGAGATTTGAAGATCCAGAGATTGAGGTCGCCCGTCCCACCTGAACAGGATCTCCGCTTGGAGACCCCGCGTGTGAAACTGGGCGAAGGGAATCGCCTCGAAGGCCGAGACCATCAATCCCAGACATCTCATGCACGTCCGCAGAGACGAGTGCGGAACGTCCCTGAGGGACCTGACTTCCTCCTGAAGAGTTATGAGTTTGTCTTCCGGCAGGAAGACCTTCGCCTGCACCGAGTCCAGAATCATTCCCAGGTAGGGAAGACGAACCAACGGACTCAGTGTCGACTTTGGAAAATTTATCGTCCAACCAAACTCCTGCAGAGTTTGCATCGTGACAGACAGGTCCTTCTCCAGACCCTGGCTGGTCGCAGACCGAACCAGAATGTCGTCCAGATACCCCAGGACAGAAATGCCCTGGGCCCTCAATAATGCCAGAACCGGTGCAAGCAACTTGGTGAAGACCCGCGGAGCCAAGGCGAGACCAAAAGGCAACGCCACGAACTGGTAGTGATCCTCCGCAATGGCAAATCGAAGGAACCTCTGGTGACCCTCGAAAATGGGGATGTGAAGATACGCATCCTTCAAATCGATGGAGGCCATGAATTCCCCCGGAACCAGGGCAGCCACCACCGACCGCAGGGATTCCATGCGGAACTTGCGAACCCGCACAGAGCGGTTCAGAGCCTTCAAGTCCAGAATTGGACGAACCTTGCCCTCCTTTCTGGGCACGGTGAACAGATTGGAATAAAACCCCCGAAATCTGTCCCGATGAGGCACCGGAACTACCACTCCCTGAGCCCTCAGGTCCCGCACCGCCAGGTGCAGGTCCCGCAAACGCTCTGGAGACAGTTGAAGATTTGAGGGAAAAAATCTGCTCTCCGGCCGAGAGAGAAACTCGATCTTGTAACCGGATCGAACGATCTCCTGAACCCATCTGTCCCGCACACGGGCCAACCAGGGCTGAAGAAAACCGAGCAAGCGTCCCCCCACCCCAAAACTGGGTGAGGGCGCCCCTTCAGGCCGAACTGTTATGGGCTGCAGATCCGGATTGACCGGACTTCTGTTTTCCAGACCAGGGCTTCTTCTGAGAGCCTTGACCTTTGAACGGCTTGCCCTTGTAGTGCGGCCGAAAGGCACGAAAGGACCCCTGAGGGGGCCGAAAATTAGCATGCTTCTTCCCAGAAGCCCCCTTAGCCTTGGGGAAATGGGGCAAGAGAGTGCTCTTACCCCCGGTGATCCCCTTGATCAACACATCCAAGGACTCCCCAAAAAGGCGAGACCCATCATAAGGTAGATTGGCTAAGGTCTTACGTGAGGACTGGTCCACCGACCAACATTTTAACCAAACCAGGCGGCGAGACAACACCGCCACGCTGTGCACACGTGCAGCCAACGGAACCAGGTCCAGGTCCGCATCACACAGATACATGACACCTTGGTGGATTTGATCCACCATATCCAGGGTCGCCGGCGAGGCCGAATCGGCCACTAGGACGCGCCTAAGCATCTGCGTCCAACTTGCGATCGCCTGGGCCGCCATGAGAGAAGCAAACAGAGCCTTAAGCATAGAACCCGTAACAGAATAAGTATGACGGGCAAGAGACTCCAATCTCCTATCCGTGGCATCACGGAACACTGGGGAATCCTCTGCAGGAATCGCAGTGGCTTTGTTTAAAACCGCAATTGCATGATCCACTGGGGGAGGCACACACAACCTTTCATCAGTGGAAGGCGAGAAAGGATAACGCAGCTTGAATCTACTTGGTACAGCAAAAGGCTTGCGCAGATTGCGCCATTGTTCCTTAACAGCGCGCTGAAAATCATCATTGCAGGGAAAAACCTGCGGCGTCCTGCGTTTTCTCTGCGTCCCATAAGCCGCCAAGGCGGCGGGGGGACACACTTCATCCTGCAAACGCAACGTTTGCTTTATGGAAGCAATCAACTCATCCATGATTGCAAGCTCTTCAGGCGAGCCAGGGGGAGAATTATCAACCCCCTCAACTTCAGCCTCCACCTCGGACCCCACTAGATCTAGGGAGGAGCGGGACCCCGATAAGGAGGCCCCCGCCATAACAGCCCCATCACCTTCACCCTCAGAATCAGAGGAAAGAGCAACTCTGGGCCTTTTAGTAGATTGAGCAGCCACCAGCATCTGTACCTGAGCAGCAAGGCCAGCCACAATAGTGGCTAAATCCCCCCCTGGGGGGGAAACAGCGGTCCCCTGGCTTTCCACCAAGGCGGTAGGAAATTTGCCCTCCTGAGAATCCATTGCCCCTGTAATGCCGGCCAATAAAGGGTTAACTGCCCCTTTAAGCAAGCGCGGCAAGCGCAGCCCACCGCACCACACTCAAGCACAATGAGACCCCCACAGGGAATATGCAAACTGAACACAGGCAATGGATAGCAAGAACAGAAGGATAAAACCTGAGGAGACCCTCGCGGCTGCTGCTGCCTCGATCGGCGTTCCTGGAAAGAGGAAGTGATGCTGCCAGGGCGCTCTATGAAAGCCTATGGAGGCTACAAGAAAATGGCCGCCATGCATGTAAAACATGCGGCCGGAGCGAGTGTAGGCAAAATGGCGCCGTTTGGCGCCAAAACCGCCGCTCTACAGTGCAGTATTGCACACATGACATCCCTGTATAAGAATACATGTCAGATCGCCGTAGCGATCGCTGTATATGCCCAAACATGCCAAAAAAAACATGCCCCACAGCACACAGCTTCACACACTGACCAGGCTGACACACACAGTGTCACACAGCTCCCCCCCCCCCCCTTGCAGCCCACAGCATGCAGCCGAGAGATAGGGAGACAAGCAGTGTGAATAGAGGCAGGTTACACAGTCCCAGACTGACACCCCCCCCAGACAGACAGGTCCCCACATAAATACACTTACCTCACATGGCGTGGGGGACCCGCACAGGCGAACAAGCCGCTGCACATGAGGCAGGGAGAGTCGCATTCAAGACGCACAAAATGGGGGTTAAGAAACCGCACAGCGTCCAGTGAGGTAGCCACCTCACCAATCATCCCTGCACCGAACAGGGATGGGTCGTTCACTGTGCCAGGAGCGTTACCTGGCTGAACGCTCGATGGCAGGCTGGGAAGCCACTGACCCACGACCTGCGACCAGGGGGATCAGCCCGAGACCCAGCCCGCATGATCCTCTTCATCAGAAGAACTAACTAACGCTGACAAAAATAACAGCTAAGTAAAGGTAGAGAGAAAACTCAAACAAAATTTCAAAAAGAAGAAAGAGTCTGGGGCAGAAAGCCCCAGCACAGAGAGAGCCAGCCACTCCTGACAAGCTAGACATTAAAACTGAGATATGGTTGCAGGAAGTAGGAGGGTATTGACTGAGGGGACCACCCCTTGAGGGTGGGATATGTTAAAAGCTTTAATGTTAACATATTCTGTTAATACCCCATATGTGACGAATATGAAGAGGCGGCGACTGTCGGAGGACGTAAGAGAAACTGAATTTTTGCTGGCACATGATTGGATGACAGAAGTCAGCAGAGCTTCTGTTCATTTACTAAGCTCTGGGGCAACTGATCCGACAGGGTGCAACTGCAACGTGTGCAGTTAATTTGCCTTTAGTAAATGCCTTTGTGTGCTATGTATTCTAATTGTGCTGTATACAGTGTGTATAGGTGAAAGGTGCATCAACTAAACTTCAGGCAGAGAGTGAAATCAATCAGTTAGTGCGGCTTCACATTGGTGCGATGCGGGAACCCTGCAAATCCGACTCGCAGGCAGTTCACATTGGGAGTGTGAATACAAAGTTAATGACACCCCAGATCAGTTCGCATATTGCAGTGCGAACTGTCAATTCGGACAGGAATCAGATCACATAGGTGTGAACACCCATGTGATCCAATTCTGGTGCGGACCAAAAAAGGGTCCTGTGTGACTCTGGTCAGACTGCGATGCAAATTCAACCATACAATCTGTATGGCTGAATTTGCATTGTACAGACATTGTATGTGATTTGCAGAGCAGTGCGGTGCGAATCCCATGCGATGTCTGACATCGCTGAATTTTGAACTGGCACTAACCTTCAAATACTTGTCATCAAACACTGCATCCCGGCTAAAGTCTGAGAGCAGATTTATTTTTTGATAATGAATGCTATGTGATCCATGGTAGACAGATCCAGCACTTTAAGTCTTCATGTACTTTTTGAAGGCATCTTGTCATCCGATTTAGCACTGTACAACTTTCCTTGAAAAGTTTTAATGATGAACGCTGATAACACCTGTCCTGGCTACCTTGATGCTAATTTTACAGAAACCCATCATGAGAAGAACATGAAAATTTGTTGCGCTCCTCTTCTGAAAATACTGCTTGTTTAGCTGTCACGCTGACAACGCTGACTCTTCTACTGCCTCCATGGTTAGTACCAGAGATGTATAGTAACTAAGTAGAACTACTTCACTACTGTACTTAAGTACCGAAAGGCGGTATCTGTACTTTCCTAGAGTAGAATCTTTTTCTCCTACTTCCACTTTTACTGGTGAGTATCCTTGCGACAGGTGAGTATCCTTGCGACTGGTGAGTATCTTTGCGACTGGTGAGTATCTTGCGACTGGTGAGTATCTTGCGACTGGTGAGTATCTTGCGACTGGTGAGTATCTTGCGACTGGTGAGTATCCTTGCGACTGGTGAGTATCCTTGCAACTGGTGAATATCCTTGCACTGGTGAGTATCCTTGCGACTGGTGAAGTAACTTGCGACTGGGGAGTATCTTGCGACTGGTGAGTATCTTGCGACTGGTGAGTGTCCTTGCGACTGGTGAGTGTCCTTGCGACTGGTGAGTGTCCTCGCGACTGGTGAGTATCCTTGCGACTGGTGAGTATCCTTGCGACTTATCCTTGCGACTGGTGAGTATCCCTGCGACTGGTGAGTATCTTTGCGACTGGTGAGTATCATTGCGACTGGTGAGTAGCTTTGCGACTGGAAGTATCTTTGCGACTGGTGAGTGTCCTTGCGACTGGTGAGTATCTTTGCGACTGGTGAGTATCCTTGCGACTGGTGAGTATCCTTGCGACTGGTGAGTATCCTTGCGACTGGTGAGTATCCTTGCGACTGGTGAGTATCTTTGCGACTGGTGAGTATCCTTGCGACTGGTGAGTATCCTTGCGACTGGTGAGTATCCTTGCGACTGGTGAGTATCCTTGCGACTGGTGAGTACCCTTGCGACTGGTGAAGTATCTTTGCGACTGGTGAGTATCTTTGCGACTGGTGAGTATCTTTGCGACTGGTGAGTATCTTTGCGACTGGTGAGTATCCTTGCGACTGGTGAGTATCTTGCGACTGGTGAGTATCTTGCGACTGGTGAGGATCCTTGCGACTGGTGAGGATCCTTGCGACTGGTGAGTATCTAGTGACTGGTGAGGGTATTAGCGACTGGTGGGTACCCCAGGTTTTGTACCAGGGAAGTTAGAGGTAGTGTAGGTAAGGAAGAGCAGGTTGTTAATATTATCCCCATAGAGTAGTGGGTAATAATGTCCGACAGGATTGGGGATGCCACTCAGTGCACTTCTTGCGGCATGTATGCGTTCCTTGATGAAACAATCGAGGACGAATACTGCTGTGCAAGATGTGAGCGACTTGTTGCTCTGGAAGCCCACATCGTGGATCTAGAGAACACAGTGACAAGACTGCGTGGCATCTACAACCTGAAAAGGAGCTTGGACATTACCCAGCAGGCGCTGGCAGGGGTCAGCATAGAGGAGGGAGGAATAGAGGAGACGCAAGCAGCAGAGGTACGCAGCTGGGTGACTGTTAGGAATGTTAGGGGGAGGAGAGTCAGGGAGGCCAGTCCTGAGTTGGTAGACCCTAACATGTTTGCTGAGTTGCAGGTTGAGGGGGATATCAACTCAGGGGTGGCAGAGCTGGAGCATGCGCCCTCCCCCAGCTGCCAGGGGAGGGACGGCTCCAGGAAGAAGGGGGGCCGTAACGCAGGAAAGGTTAGACAGGTTGTGGTAGTTGGGGACTCAATTATCAAGAGGACAGAGAGGGAAATCTGTAAAAAAGATCTCGTGAACCGAACAGTTTGTTGTTTACCGGGCGCCCGAGTTCGGCACATCGCAGATCTGGCAGACAGATTGTTGGGCGGGGCTGGGGATGACCCAGCGGTCATGGTGCATGTGGGCACTAATGACAAAGTTAAAGGTAGGTGGAGGATCCTTAAGAATGATTTCAGGGACTTAGGTAATAGATTGAGGAAAAGGACCTCCAAGGTGGTTTTCTCTGAAATACTGCCGGTACCTCGAGCCACACAGGAGAGGCAGAAGGAGCTTAGGGAAGTTAACAAGTGGCTGAGGAATTGGTGTAGGAAGGAGGGGTTTGGGTTCCTGGAGAACTGGGCTGACTTCTCAGTCGGCTACCGGCTCTTTAGTAAGGATGGGCTGCACCTTAATGGGGACGGTACAGCTCTTTTGGGGAGAAAGATGGCCACCGAGTTGGAGGGGCTTTTAAACTAGGAGACGGGGGGGAGGGCTCAGAAGTAGAATCAGTCAGGAGGGAGCAGAGGACTGAAGGCAGTTGTAGGGTCAACAGCGACAGTAGGTCAACAACATCAATTGGCGGGTCTGTGCGGGAGAACAGCAGACCAAACAGAAATAAACAAAACCGCCAATCACGTTTAACTTCCGTAAAACTAAGAGGGGTATATGCTAATGCCAGGAGCCTAGCTAATAAGATGGATGAGTTGGAAATGTTAGTACATGAGGAAGACATAGACCTTGTGGGAATAGCGGAGACTTGGTTCGACCCCTCACATGACTGGCTGGCCAATATCCAAGGGTATTCGGTGTACCGGAAGGACAGGGTTGGTAAAAGAGGGGGAGGGGTATGTCTCTATGTCAAGAACAATATAAAGGTGCTAGAAAGGAGTGACATTACGGATGGGATGAGCATGGATTTAGAATCTGTGTGGGTTGAACTCGATAGGGAAGAAGATAAGGGAAAAGTAGTTGTGGGGGTTTGCTATAGGCCACCTAACCAAGGGGAGGAGGTAGAGCTGGAATTTTTAGCACTAATAGGTAAAGCGGCAAAACTAGGATCAGTCATCATATTGGGGGACTTCAATTATCCCGACATTGACTGGGAAGAGGGGACTGCACACTCGCATAAGGCCCGGCTATTCACGGAAACCTTACAGGATAACTACATGTCGCAGTTGGTGGATTCCCCTACTAGAGAGAATGCTATCCTGGATCTATTGATCACTAATGACCCAGACATAATCTCGGAGGTAGGAGTCCAGGACAACCTGGGCTCTAGCGATCACAGGATGATCACATTTAGTATAAATAACAATATAAAAAGGCAAGTGGGGAACATAAGAACCCTAAACTTCAGAAGGGCAGACTTTCCAAAATTGTACTCATTGATGGAAAGGGTAAACTGGGACCAAACCCTGGGATCACTGACCACAGAGGAAAAATGGGAATGCTTTAGAACAATATTAAGCAAAGGCATCTTGCAGTGCATTCCTATGGGGAATAAATTTAGAAGAGACAAAGCCAAACCTGGCTGGCTAAACCGTAGCGTTAAAAAACTTATTAGGGGAAAAAAATTGGCCTTCAAGAAATATAAATCAGAGGGCACAGTATCGGCCTTCCAGCAATACAAGGAGGAAAATAAGAAGTGTAAACACGAAATCAAGATGGCTAAAATCAACTTTGAGAGACAAATAGCGGAGGATAGTAAAAAAAACCCAAAGAAATTCTTTAAATATATCAACAGCAAAAAAACTAGGGCAGTGCATATTGCACACATAATTAACGATGATGGGAGGATGGTTACAGAGAACACTGAAAAAGCAACCGTGCTGAATTCTTTTTTCTCGTCAGTTTTTACGCAGGAAAAGGAAGGGTACACTGACCATGACTGTATGGTTAGTAGTAATACACAGGACTTGCCACTATGGCTAACAGAGGGGGAAATCAGGGAAAGACTGGATAAACTTAACACAAACAAATCACCAGGCCCGGATGGCGTACATCCGAGAGTGCTCAAGGAACTCAGTATGGTTATATCTAGACCACTGTTCCTGATCTTTGCTGACAGTATTAGGACAGGAGATGTACCAGGGGATTGGAGGAAGGCTAACGTGATTCCGATATTCAAAAAGGGCCAGAGACATATCCCGGGAAATTATAGGCCTGTCAGTCTGACATCAATAATATGTAAACTTTTGGAGGGGATGATAAGGGACTATATCGTAGAGTATGCTAAAGACAACAACATCATCAGTAGTAACCAGCACGGGTTTACAAATGGGCGTTCTTGTCAAACCAATCTCTTAGCATTCTACGAGGAAGTGAGCTGTGAGCTAGATAGGGGGAGACCAGTGGATGTGGTGTACTTGGATTTCGCTAAGGCGTTTGATACAGTTCCCCACAAGCGCTTAATTTATAAAATAAGGTCTGCAGGTATCGACAGCAGGGTTTGCTCTTGGATACGGAATTGGCTAAAAGGCCGTGTCCAAAGGGTAGTAATAAACAGCGCATACTCAGACTGGTCTGAGGTAGTAAGCGGGGTGCCCCAGGGCTCAGTCCTGGGACCAACCTTGTTCAATTTATTCATAAACAGCATTGAGGAAGGGATCAGTAGTTCGTTATCAGTTTTTGCAGATGACACAAAATTGGCCAGGGCAATAACTGCACAGCATGAAGCAGATATCCTACAGAATGACCTGGACAAAATTACGGAGTGGGCAACGACATGGCAAATGAGGTTTAATGTGGAGAAGTGTAAGGTTTTGCACTTGGGGACCAAAAACATAAAAACACAATACACGTTAGGAGGGGAACCCTTGGGGGAATCAAAAATGGAGAAAGATTTGGGAGTCTTAGTTGATGATAGATTAGGCAACAGCATGCAATGCCAAGCGGCAGCTTCCAAAGCCAACAGAATATTAGCATGCATAAAGAAAGGGATGTATTCCAGAGATAAGACTATAATCCTTCCACTTTATAAAACTCTGGTCCGACCGCATCTGGAGTATTCTGTCCAGTTCTGGTCGCCAGTCCTCAGGAGGGATGTGTTGGAGCTGGAGAAAGTCCAGAGAAGGGCAACTAAACTGATTAGGGGGTTGGAGGACCTTACCTATGAAGAGCGGCTGCAATCGCTCGATTTATTTTCCCTGGAGAAAAGACGTCTGAGAGGGGACATGATAGCAATTTATAAATATCTTAATGGGGATCTCAGCTTAGAAGAAAAGCTGTTCATTCGAAGGAATTGCATGAGGACTCGAGGACATACAATGCGATTAGAGGAGAAGCGTTTTAACCTCAGGCAACGTGGGGGGTTCTTTACTGTTAGGGCTACAAGATTGTGGAATTGTCTACCACAAGAGGTGGTTTCTGCGGGTAGTATGGTGACTTTCAAAAGACTCTTAGACTTACATCTCAAGGATCAGGAGATTGAGGGCTATGTTAGATGATTACAGTCACACACACCTACACAGGTTGAACTGGATGGACTATTGTCTTTATTCAACCTCGCCTACTATGTAACTATGTAACTTCACTACATTTTTTCGATGATTTCAATACTTCTACTCCTATATATTTTTTTTGTGCTGCATAGTTACTCGTTACAATTATAAAAATTACCACTGCCAGAACAGTAGATGGCAGGTTTCATGAAGCTCAAAACATGTGTATTATCAGCGCATACGAAAATAAATGCTACTGTATGTATAAATAAAAGCTTCATTTGAAATAATAAAAAACAATATGATGTTCAAACTTTTGACATCTTTCTTTAATAACTACATAACACAGTACTTGTACTTTTACTTTCAGTACTTGAGTAGCAAAATTTAAAAAAAAAAACTACTTGCAATACTTAAGTACATGTTAAATGTTGAATACTTTAGTACTTCCACTCAAGTCCCTTTTTGATCGAGCACTTCTACTTTTACTCAAGTATGGGTTTCGAGTACTTTATACAACTCTGGTTAGTACTAGATGCGGCAATAACAAAATATAAACTCACAGCAAAAAGAGCATCCATGAGCATGATTAGAAAGGCAAGAAAAACATTCCTTATGTTTCTTTCATGGACTTAAACATCAAGTTTAAAAATACAAGTGTATTTTTTTTTCCTCACATGAGAACATTTTGGGTTGCTATTGATGAAATTGCTCTTTCTGAAAATATTAACCTGTATAAAAAAAGAAGTGTGTACTAACCTATTTTTCATCCAGTCCAGTCACATGATCCTGCAGCTCCTTCTCCCCTCTGTCAGTAAGCGGCTGCTGCAGGGGAGAGGAGGGACAACAGCCGGACCATAGGAGCCCATGGGTGACGTTGCGGCTCCTAGAAATCATGTGACGGACCGGAGCAGATATAAATTGGTACGCATGCAGATATTTTTATACAGGTTGGGGAGGCTAGGAAGGATAGTTTTAAGAATAGTTATAGTTAGGGTTTTTGTTCAACCTTAAGGGCGGGGGATGAGCCTGACAGCCATGCCGATAAAATTTCAGAAGGAGAATTTGAATTTTAGCTAGATAGAAATAAAACATAACAATACCCACAAAAAAAGGGTAGAAATAGCTGCAAGCTGAAGTTTAGGTATGGTCATTTTTACAGCTAGGCCTCATGTACACTGCAGCTGCTAAACTGAAGTTTAGGAGCAGTTGGGCATTTTTTCAGCAGCCCCTTCTCTATGTTATCTTATGTGTACATGTACAATCAGTAGTTTATAGTAGTTTAGAGGCAGTTGAGGTTACAGGTATTTTTTTAACCGCTTGCCGACCGCTGCAAGTACATATACTGCGGCCGTCAGCCCCGGCTAGGCAAAGTGACGTACCGGTACGTCACTAGCCTGTGAGCCAATAGGTTAACATCTGCACACAAATTAGCATAGGGTAATTAGCAAGGAGTGGAAAATGTGATGGAGTATGGCTATTTGTGTATAACGATGTATGCTGCGCTAATTTGTTTTGGCTTGGCATTATGCACAGTTCACAGTTTTTCCCCACTGGTTTATAGTAGTAAACGGCAGCATTTGATGTTCTTACAATTTGATTTAGTGCACATGTGTGTTTGTTGCCAACAATGCTGCTGTGAAGTAATCTGGGGGTTTTGTGTAAAAACATAATAGACTGTGGGCTGTTGGGCGACACATTAGCACGATGACTCCACTGTCCGCAGGGATGGTTTTCGGGTGTTGGTGCTTGATTTCCGGCTCACGGCTGGGAGTGGTTGCTGTGTTACCGCCCAGTCTTGTCAGTATTTAAATGAGGTGGCCGGGCTGCGTGCTCACGCCCTCAGTTGAAGTCCGTGATGACGAAACGCATCAGGGCGTGAGCACGCGGCTACCAAGGCAACCCTGCATAGCGTCACACATCACGCTGTCGATACGGCCGAGGAACCAGGAAGTCGGTCACAGAGGCACCCGGTCTTCGCGGCGCGGTGGAGTCAGCATTCGTGGCGGGAGATACAGGGGAAATTCCTTCGGTACACTTATTTCGCTTGAAAACTGCTTATCCCATGTGAGTGTAAACCTTTTAATCAATAAATATTCTGTGTGGTACATGTTACGCTATGGGTCCCTTTGTTTTCATTGCATGTGATCATAATATGAGGATATGAGGAATCGTTGATCCACATTGTCAAGCTGATACCAGGACCTGGAGGTGGATCGCCATTTGATAACGTATGATCACTTGATTTGGTCAAAAGGTGTTTGATCCTTGTAATGAGGGTACGTTTTTAATACCTAGGGGAGCACGTCGGTGTGGTGAAGGCTCTTGGTGGTGTTTAGAGGAATAGAGGAAGAACTCCTTTTGGGACTACAGTATTCCACACTATCTTTTCCATTGTTGTGAATAAGAGACTTGCATGATATTTTGCTGCATGCCGATTTGCCAACAGGACATTCAGAGTGATTGATTAAGATTTTACCTGATCACATTCATTAATTTGAATTACAGACATATTCGCTTCTCTTGTTAGTAAGAGTTTATCAGCGCTGCTAGTGCATATATGGGCTTGTTTTATATATGCACCTTTTTGATAGTGCATATGTATAGCACTGATTACTGTAGTAATGTCACTGGTACCCCCAAAAGTGTCAAAAATGTCAGTCAAGGGTCCGATCTGTCCGCTGCAATGTCGCAGTCCCGCAAAAAAAAAAAAATCACAGATCGCCGCCATTACTCGTTACAAAAAAAAACAACAAAAATGACAAAAATCTTTCCCTTAGTTAGTAAATGCAATAACTTTTGCGCAAACCAATCAAAATACGCTCATTGTGATTTTTTTACCAAACATATGTAGCAGAAAACAAATTGGCCAAAAATGTTAAAAAAAATTTAGATTTTTACATTTTTTTTGGGGAATTTCATATAAAAAAATGTGAAAAATATTGTTATTTTTGCAAAATTGTCGCTCTTTTTTTGTTTATAGCGCATGATCAAAAAAAATCACACAGGTGATCAAATACCACCAAAAGAAAGCTCTGTTTGTGGGAAAAAAAGGACGTAATTTTCATTTGGGTACAGCGTCGCACGACCGCGCAATTGTCCGTAAAAGTCACGCAGTGCCGAATCGCAAAATAGGGCCTGGTCAGGAAGGGGGTAAAATCTTCCGAGGCTTAAGTGGTTAAAGCAGAAAAATCACGTTCAGGACTGTACTTTACTGCTATTTCAAACGCCAAATGCTTGTAACCGCCTGTAACTGCGGTAAACCATGTTTATGCATGTTTGCGTTTATAAGTATATTCAAAGGGGAAAACATTTCTGATAATTTTTGAACATATAAAAATGTTGAAAAAACACAAATTTCACCACATGCTGTTGCCATCAGCAATGGGTGAGTCCAGTGTGATGAACTCTGGTCCTCTCATGCAATTTTCTACATCTTCAGAACAGCAACATCCGGAGCATTTCCTCACACATGCTCATGATGGGATTTATAGTGAAAACACAAAAAATAAGACCGCTATCTACAAGCACACTGCTCTCTCTGCTGCTGCTTTCTCTTCTCTCACATAATGGCTGAAATAGGTAATAATTGACTTGTTTTTCATGCATTGTGGGCATTTGAAAGGGTTTGAAGGTTATCTTCTAACCTCAAATGCTCTTAACCGCTGCTAAACTCGCATAAACGCGGTATGTAAAAGCTGTAAAAGGGGCGTTTTTACCATCGGTTTGCAGCTGTTTCCAGCAATCAGAAAAGGTTTTCAACTGCCCTGTGCACATGAGCCCTTAGATTGTTCCAGCTTGGAACAATGTATATGTAAGTGGAATACCTGTGGGGCCACCGTGAAAGCTGGAAATCACTGTAGTAGGGCTGCCACGACGCGCGTGAAAGGCGTTGACGCGTCAACACGTGGCGCCACACGCCCCCTGGCCATCCGCAGCGCCGCTTGAACCATTGCCGGCCGGGTAAAATCCCCCCCCCCCGACTCCGTCCAAACCGATGTCGGAGACAAGAGGTGAGGGCTGACCGTCTCCAGCTCCCCCGTACTCCGCCACAGCTTCTGCCGCAACACCTTCGCCATCCTCCCCGATCACCCAGGTACTTAGAGATGTCACATGTGCGGCGCTACACTGGCTTGTACTGTACTGTGGCGGCTTGTAATGGTCTGTACTAGGTGGGAGGGCTTACTGAGGGGTCTGCACTGGGAGGGGGGGCCTACTAAGTGGTCTGTACTAGGTGGGAGGGCTTACTGAGGGGTCTGTACTAGGTGGGAGGGCTTACTGAGGGGTCTGTACTAGGTGGGAGGGCTTACTGAGGGGTCTGTACTAGGTGGGAGGGCTTACTGAGGGGTCTGTACTGGGAGGGGGGCTTACTGAGGGGTCTGTACTAGGTGGGAGGGCTTACTGAGGGGTCTGTACTGGGAGGGGGGCTTACTGAGGGGTCTGTACTAGGTGGGAGGGCTTACTGAGGGGTCTGCACTGGGAGGGGGCCTACTAAGTGGTCTGTACTAGGTGGGAGGGCTTACTGAGGGGTCTGTACTAGGTGGGAGGGCTTACTGAGGGGTCTGTACTAGGTGGGAGGGCTTACTGAGGGGTCTGTACTGGGAGGGGGGCTTACTGAGGGGTCTGTACTAGGTGGGAGGGCTTACTGAGGGGTCTGTACTGGGAGGGGGGCTTACTAAGTGGTCTGTACTAGGTGGGAGGGCTTACTGAGGGGTCTGTACTGGGAGGGGGGCCTACTAAGTGGTCTGTACTAGGTGGGAGGGCTTACTGTGGGGTCTGTACTGGGAGGGGGCTTACTGAGGGGTCTGTATTAATTACAGGATTAATTAGCTAATCAAAAAAACACTCAATTAAGCAAAAAAAATAAAATAAAAATAATCGTTAGATTATTCGACTAATCGTAAAAATAATCGATAGATTAGTCGACAGACAAATTAATCATTAGTTGCAGCCCTACACTGTAGTAAGCACCACTACTACAGCTATCTCCACCAACTTTTGGGTCCCATGCCAAGCTACTGCCTCGCTGCATTGTCAACACAGGACCATTGCTTGGCACAGGTGCCATTCTGGTAACACTTTGCATCTTCTCAATAAATGCAAAGCGTTCTCTGATTGGATGAGGTGGAGATTGTGATATTACCACCCGCCTCTCCATCCTATCCAATTAGAGAACATGTTGCATTTATTGAGAAAATGCAAAGTGTTCTCTGAATGTCACCTGTGCTGAGCAAGCAGCAGCAGAGCAGTCACTTGACTTGCACCAGGAAGATAGCAGTGACTACTACAGGGGTTTCCAGTTTCCACAGGGATCTTATAGGTATGGCACATACATACTGGACCAATGTATATATGTAAAAATTACAAGTGTGATTGAATTGCCAATATAACTTCAAAACAATATTACACAATATAATCTGTGTATATAAATTAACAATGAAACATATCAAAGTAACAGATTTAGAATAAACTTCCATAAACAACGTGGCATGCCAAAATAATAAAAGAAACAACCAAAGAATTATCATTAGTCCAAATATGCAGAAAAAAAACAAAAAGTCCTCAACTGGTAACGATCTTTCACCAATGTAAATAAAAACATTCTTGTTAAGGGAGATCCACCAACATGTATCCATACTCACCAGAAAATAAGCCTTTAAGGATAAAGTATAATCACTCTAAACTTGAATGTGTTCCTCCAAACCCGAAGCTCTATACCTGAGACCAAGCATACACCACAAAAGGCAGCCACTCCAACTTGAGGACCAAATCGCCCTGTTTCCCAAAGGATTTGATTCCACACTATGTGGGTAGTGTGCTCCACCAATCATATACAAGACAAGAAGTATACAAGACAACTCATAGTGAAGCATAAAGCTCTTCCATACGCGTTTCACCCAAACAGAGCAGTAAAAACTGCCATATTTAAAACCAAATACCAACGCCAAACTTTACATAATTCTTAATTTAAAATAACATAGACAAAACGGTATTCAACACAGTTTGGAGGTCAAAAAAACCCCTTCAACTAATGCCTAGTACCTTCACTGCTCATCCATTGGCACCAGGGCCGGTGCTAGACTATTTTACGCCCTAGGCAAGACCAGCTACTTTTGCCCCCCCCCCCAAAAAAAAAAAAAAAGGTAAGGGGTTAAAAACAGACTGGTTGGCAAATTGAACTGGGAATTTTATCTTTGTTTGTTTCATGTGCGTTGCCCTTCCATGTGTTCTTTGCTATGAAGGCCAGTTATAGGTGGGGGCAGAGGCCATTTTCTTTGTTGAAAAGAAAACTGGTGAGTGGACATACTGGGTGCCTTTGCTGTAATACTATCAGCTGGGCTTCCATTATGCCCCCAATTACCTTTCAGGAGGGATGGGCCACCTCCAGGCTCACCTGCCCCCTATCTATCCATTAGCTTGCATGTGCTCCCACTGTGGAGACTCTTTAAAATTCATTAGAGTTAGGACTGCAGGTAACAGGGAGCCTTGACGTGGCCCTGCAGCTTTCACATGCGTTTGCAAATGTGTGCTAACTAAACCCCTGTATTGACGCAAACTGTTAGACAGGCCAATTTGGTTGGTAAGCAGACTGGTTGGCAAATTGAACTGGGAATTTTATCTTTGTTTGTTTCATGTGCGTTGCCCTTCCATGTGTTCTTTGCTATGAAGGCCAGTTATAGGTGGGGGCAGAGGCCATTTTCTTTGGGGTTAAAAACTCCTCTATGTCATACCCAGTGACCCTGATCCCATGGTTCCTCCATGTTATGCTTTCATACCCAGTGACCCCCCATATTCCTCCATGTCACACTCGGGGACCCTAATGTCCCTCCGTGTCACACCCAGGGACTTTGATGTTTTTCCATGTCACACCCTTGGACCCCAATATTCCTCCATGTCATGCTGTCATACCCACTGACCCTGATGTTCCTCCATGTCACACCCAGGGACCCCCGTGTTCCTCCATGTCATGCTGTCATACTCAGTGACCCCAATGTTCCTCTATGTCAGACCCTGATGTCTTTCTATGTCACAGTTGGGGACCCTGATGTTCCTCCATGTCACACCTGGGGACCCTGGTGTTCCTCCGTGTCACACTTGGGGACCTCTATCCCCCATGGCACACCCAGGGACCCCAATTCCTTATGGCACACCTGGTGACCCCGAACTCCTGTTACACCCGGTGACCCCTATCCTCCATGTCACACCTGGTGACTCGGATTCCCCATGGAACACCTGGTGACCCCGATTCCCTTTCATACCAGGGATGCTCCATGTAACACCCAGGGACCCCGATCCCCTGTTCTGGGGACACTAACTGGGCGGTATGAAGAGAGTGGCCCCCACTTTGCCCTCCTTCACGGTGATCTTGCTGATTCCTTCTCCCAGGATGCTCCTCTCCTGGACCACAGTGCTCACCACAGCTCCAACCGGCTCCTGGTGGAGGGAAAAGCAGCAGTCAGAGAGCTCCGCATGTCCTTCATCACCAACCTCTTCAGACCATTCCGGTGCCTCGTCGCTTCTGCCCCAGTAAAGGTTCCACCCTCCAGTGCCGAGCTCAGGCTCAGGTTCAGTTCTCCTCCGCTCCCTGCTTAATACCAACCCAGGGAAATGAACGGCTGCCTTAAGGCCGTTCAGCTCCAGCTGAAGAGGATCATCATGCAGGCATCACTCTGGTGGGCTCCATTCCTGCCTCTTGTGGCCCCTCCAACAGTGGTGGAAAGCCAGGGCCTGATAGTTCCGCCACTGCCCAAGACACCTGGCATCTTTCTCTGTCCCTTCTTCCTTCCCTACCGCCACCTCTCCCTTCAGCTCACAATAATCATTCATGATGGAGAGAGAGTGCCGACTCCTGGCTGCGCCCCTAGGTGGCAATGAGCCCTAGGCGGCTGCCTAGTTTGCCTAGTGGAAGCACCGGCCCTAATTGGGACAGCACCTGTTTTATGCCTGACAGAGACTTCCCTTAAGAGGTTTCTTAAATAGAGTCCAACTTACATTGCTGTTACATTTGAGCCCTAGTAAAGGGATTTTTTTGTCCCTGAAACCCATTGGATAGCATATATCGATTTATCAAAACATTATTGCCAAGAATTATGTTATTTTTACATGGATTTCTCAATTTGGATGGCCCTCCCCTCTTTGGGGAACCCCCTTGTTGTTCCACCATTGGTTAGGCGGTGAGTGAATGGAGTCCAGTGCATTATATCTACTTTTCCTTGTGCTTACTGTAATTATTGGCTACTGCATGACTCCAAAATGTTGCACTACACTGTTCTGTGATCTTTCTTTAATTAAAAATCATTTGGACGGAATTGAAGATCCTTGGTGTGCTGGCAAACATCTACATTATCGTGCATGTTCCAGTATCTGGCTGGCGATCGCTACAGCACCCGGTACTTCTAGAGCTCATTCCAGGAACGTGTGAGAGGGGAATATGGACTGCTGACTTCTTTGGGGAACCCCCTTGTTGTGGAGCTGCCAAGGTCATTCCATCATGTCTTTCTGCCACCTTTTGTTAGACGGGAGAGAGAAAGAAGTCCAGCACATTACGTCTACTTTTCTTTGTGCTTACTGTAATTTTTGGCCACTTATTACAGATGTTTTTAAAATAATCGAAAAAGGTTATTCGCATGTTGCAATTGGAATTTAAAATAAAAGTTATAATCCCGCACAGACCCTTATTACCCAACAAGAGTGCAGGCATATTAATGGCTCGTACTTTAGCTAATTAGAGTGTCTTTTTTTATTTACCCAATTATTCTCTATATTGGTCCATGTATGTTTGCTGCTGAATGACTTCCCACACTGCACCTTCTGCTCGCACTAATCTTCTCTACGTTCACAGTTGGATGTATAGATAAAATACACAAACATACAAACACCCACACACTGACAAAGTACCTTCACATGTCTCACTGAGCCAGCTAGCCTATCAACTCATAGCAAAGGCTCGTGATATGAGCGGAATCCCAGGAACCGAGGTGCTGCATGAAGCCGTGTGTAAAATTACTTCTAGAGTCTTCTATGCAGCTCGGCCTTGTTGCTCACAGATGTCCAGTCACTCAGCTAACCCGTTATTAGGACTACTATGGAATTATAAAGGGGGGTGGATTTGGGTGGTAGAAACCAGCTGCCTATTCCACATCTCCCAGCAGTGCTACTATGTGAATGTTTGAAAAGGCAGAAAGCGCATAAAATCATAGGCAGCTTTTAAATGACAACCTGTTTACGATCGTTTGCAGTATGACACTTGTCACTGCGACACGTACATTAACACGTTTCTCGCTGCATTGAAAGTTTACACCATAATTGCAGAATTTCTCTTGTTGCAGGAAGAAAATTGTCTCTAGTATTTTAATCAGGTTTCTACAAACTGGAATCAAAATGATTGTGAAAGCCAAGCCAATCTGGTAATAAATGTTGTATCTGAGCAGCCTCACTCTTATATAACAAAAGAGAGCCAGCTAACGCAGTGATGGGTTTCACCCTCATAAATTAAAATTGAAAACAAAAAATCTACAGAGGTGACCAAAAATATAAAAATGTTAGAACAAATATACAATAGATAAAAAAATATTGTGCACTAATAAAGATACACAAAATGAATATAAGACACAACAAAAAATAATCAAAAATGAGTTTCAGCCAACGTCCCTAAAGTGCCCGTACAGGAATTAACCCAAATACAGTATGCATTAATGTCTCTAAATGACCCTCTAAAATAATGTGCAATATGAGTCATAATCCTCACTCGATCTTCTGTGCTCTAAACGTGAACCTAAATAGACCTCCACTCACACCTCCACACTGTGCAATATATATGCTCACCAAAGATTGGGACCTCTACATTATAGGAGGTGCCACAAGCTCATGTTTAACACCATCATCCACTGGTCTATCAAAATATTTCGCTCTTAAAGCTGAGTTCCACCCTAAAAATGTTATTTTAACAAAAAATACCCCCGGGACAGTCAGGGCTAGTGCATTTAAGCCATCGATAGCCTCTGAACTGTCCCCTGTTTAACCACTTAAGCCCCAGCCCTATTTCGGACACTTTTTGTTCACAAGTTAAAATCAGTAATTTTTCCTAGAAAACTACTTAGAACCCCCAAACATTATATATATTTTTTTAGCAAAGACTCTGGAGAATAAAATGTCGGTCATTGCAATATTTTTTGTCACGCGGTATTTGCGCAGCAGTCTTTAAAACGCCATTTTTTTGGGAAAGATTTTGAAAAATCACATTTCACTGCATTTAAAAAATACTAAACAGTAAAGTTAGCCCATTTTTTTTGTATATTGTGAAAGATGATGTCACGCCGAGTAAATAGATACCCAACATGTTACGGTTTAAAATTGCGCCCCCCCGTGGGATGGCGACAAACTACGGTAAATAGAGATCTCAATAGGCGACACTTTAAATGTATTTAACGGTTACCAGTTTAGAGTTAGAGTATAGCTCTTTTTTTTTAATTATTGCTCACGCTCTGGCGATCGCGATGATACCTCATATGTGTGGTTTGAACAGCGATTTCATTTGCGTCTCGACTTCCGTATACGTTTTTTTTTGTGCGCGAGCTAACGGTGACGGGGGCGGCTAAATTTTTATTTTTTTCCCATTTATTTTATTTATTTTTTTAACTTTATTACAGTTTTTTAAAAAAAAAAAAATCTGATCACTTTTATTGCTGTCACAAGCAATGTAAACATCCCTTGTGACACCAATATGTAGTGACAGGTACTCTTTATGGAGGGATTGAGGGTCTAAAAGACCCTAGACCCCTCCACTACACTTCCCTGTATGCAAAACGCCAAAAACAGCGTTTTTGCATACAGCCGTTTTTCAAATCAGCCGCCTTTTGCAGCACAGTAACCCAGAAGTGACGTCATGGACTCCGCCTACGGGTTACGTCATCGGAGACCCGATCAAAGCTGTTTCCGGCTTTGATCGGGACTCCATCCAGCCGGCGGAACTGCCGGCTGGGTGCTCGGGGCTCCCGGTGGGACGGGAGCCCCGGTAAAAGCCACGGAAGGCGGCGGGAGGGGGCGGACGTCCCCTCCCGCCCCCCCGAGTAACGATCGAGCGGCTCCCGAGCCGCATCGGTCGTTACTGACGGAATGCCAACCGTCGGCTCTAAACCTCTAAACTACTGCAAAGTTTACCGACGTACCGATACGTTAACTTAAGTGGTTAACTTACCTGTAAGAAGAAAAACTTACCTTGAAAATATCTTCTCTAGTGCTGCCATCTCCGGTGTGGGCAGCTGAAGCCGGAGCGTCCCTCTTCGTGTCCTCTTCCGTGATGTCGGAGTCCCAGAATGCCCTGCTCGTCACTTCCGGGGCAGGCGCGTCATCACGCAGCTAATTCTGTGCATGCCCAGAAGCTGTTCTAATTGATTCAGCAGGGAATGACGCGCCTGCACCGGAAGTGACGAGGGACACCGGTGCAGGTGCATTGACTCCTGGGATTGATGACGCTCATCTCCAAGGAGTGAATGCAAAGGAGGAGGTGACGTTGGGGGCCGCAGCCGCAGAGGCAGGAAGTGGAAGGAAGGTAAGTTAATTTTCAGAAAAAATAAGGTAAGTGAAATTAAAAAAAAAAATAACTATCCAATTCTTTTTCAGGTTATTTTATGCTAACAGAAAATGCTAAGTTGAAAAATAGGGTGGAACTCCGCTTTAAGCTGTCCTTAAATTACCCCAGCAGATGCAAAGGAAGTATCTAGCTTTTTTCCTCAAGTGCAGACAAAGAGAAAAACAGACCTGATCTAAATGTTCTCCGCTTAGATTTATTTAAATTAACGCTTAATAAACCTACTCAAAAACAGTAGCATAAAAACAGGCTTCAATGAGGGCATACTGCAAATGCAAACATCTACAGATGGACTAATTTGACTGTGTGTGATCACGGCCGTGAGATGTTTGCATTCTCTCAATGAAGCCTCATTTTAGAAGACCATGTATGGACATTTGGATTGATTCCTGTCCTGTATGGACACTTTAGGGACGTGGACTAAATCAGATTTTTCATTATTTATTGTATCATATATTAGTTTTGTGTGTTTTTATTAGTGCATGGTATTTATTTCTATATTGTATATTTGTTATATTATTTTTATATTTTTGGTCACTACTGTAGATGAGCGCTGCAATTTTTTTTCATTTCAAACTCAAGTCAATATTCACAAATTTAAACAATTCATTTTTTCAGGATTAGGTGTTGAGAGATATTCTGAATATTTATTCGTGAACCGAACAGTGTATAAATTTGCCTTTGTCTTTGCCTAATGTTATTGGTTTGCGAAGAATTAATGTGTTCTATCTGCATATGTATCGGTGATAATGCCAGAATGGTTAACCTATTCCTACCATTAGGAAATACTGAATTTTATTAAAGGGTAATGCCATCTTTTGCACCATGTTACACATTACAGTCATATTTATTTTTATTTTTATGTAAATTTATGTGCATCTATTACTTGTTTGTAAAAGGATGGGGCTTTTTTCTGTAAATTTATAAGTATTTATTTTTTGTAAATAGAGTTTTTTTTTTTTTTTCTGTAAATAAGGTTTTTTTTGTAAAAAGTGAAGTTAGCCTTTAAATATTTTACTTGCAAAATGGCTACCTCCCTGACTTCTATCATTACAGACTCAACAATAACTTACATTATAAATATGACAAAGGAGTCTATCTTCTTTATCCACTTTACCACCGGAGGATTTTGCTGTCTTCCGTCCAGGCCACTTTTTGCGATTCGGCGCTGTGCGACTTTAACTGACAATTGCGCGGTCGTGCGACGCCGTACCCAAACGAAATTTACGTTCTTTTTTTCCCACAAACAGAGCTTTCTTTTGGTGGTATTTGATCACCTGTGCAATTTTTACTTTTCGCGCTATAAACAAAAAAAGAGCGTTTATTTTGAAAAAATAACAATATTTTTCACATTTTTTTATATGAAATTCCCCCCCCAAAAAAATTTAAAAATCTAATTTTTTTTTAATTTTTGGCCAATTTGTTTTTTGCTACATATCTTTGGTAAAAAAAAAAAAATCACAATAAGCGTATTTTTATTGGTTTGCGCAAAAGTTATTGCGTTTACTAACAAAGGGAAAGATTTTTGTAATTTTTGGTGTTTTTTTTTTTAACGCGTAATGGCGGCGATCTGCGATTTTTTTTCCTGGACTGCGACATTGCGGCAGACAGATCGGACCCTTGACTGACATTTTTGACACTTTTGGGGGTACCAGTGACATTACTGCAGTAATCAGTGCTATATATATGCACTGTTACTGTAAAAATGACACTGGCAGGGAAGGGGTTAATTTTATTGGAGAGGGGGGGGGTTAATGTATGCCTGGTGCTTACTGACGTGTGGGGGGGGAGGTGACTGAGTGACACAGGGACAGATCGCATGTTCAGCTATGCTGAACCCTGCAATCTGACCCTGCCTGTCACTTCAGAGATCCGCCCGCTTTGTTTACACACAGCGTGCGGATCTCCAGACTCGATCCCCAACGATCGGGTAAGAGCAGCGGCGATCGCCGCCGCTCCTCCCCTGGCCTGACTCCCGCTGTGACTGAAAACAGCGGGAGCGAGCCTCCGGCGGCGCGCGCGCGCCGCCCACAAGGGGCGGAGTCCAGCGACGTAGGTCTACGTCGCTGGATGGGAACGAGCCACTTTGCTGCAGTAGCAGCAAAGTGAGCGGGGGTAAAGTGGTTAAAGAACAGAATGACACTTTAGTCCCTTTACTACCACTCCATTTTTTCTATTTTCCCATGTGCAATAAAAGTATGGTACTATATGTGTAAATTCATTAAAGTGTATCTAAATCCAATAACAATGTATAGTATTGACGCTTACCAGTCCTTATATGCGGCGGCTGCATTAATTGTTTTCTTTTTACACTTGTGCTGGTGGATGCTCTCTTACTTAAAATCTTCCATAAACCCCCAGATACCCCCCGCAGCTGATCATCTGCAGGGAATGAAAAGCTCTACTTGTCACAAAAACTTGTTAAAAGTGCCTGCTATACTTGCTGCTTCATTCATGGAATCTGTACTATCAGTTTCCACAATGAAAATCACTTTATGAATTGAGGGGGTGGATATTTTTTTCCTCTGCCTGTCCTCCATTCACAGAGCGCTTTTCATTTTTAAGGGCTGATAGTACATCTTCTATGAATGAAGCAAGAGGGATCTCTAGACTAAACGAGAATTTAGGGGAGATGGAACAGCACCAGAAAATGATTAAAGTGCGGTGTCAAATGTTTGCACTGCTGCTATCCTGTTGGGATAATCCTCAACCACAAAAATATCTAGAAAGGGACAACGCTGTGGAAACGCTGTTTGTTGTTCCCTATAAAGTGTTGAAATTTGTAAACCATATGTGAATAAAAACATCACATTTCATATATCTTATAAGTATTGGGGTTAGGGCTGCAACTAACAATTATTTTCATAATCGATTAGTTGGCCGATTATTGTTTCGATTAATCGACTAATCGGATAAAAACCTCAAAAGAAAAAAAAAGGTTGGTGTATAATTTAGTTAATATTCTTGAATGTCTATATGCAGTGGTAAAAATATAAATATCCAGCTATATAGTTGGATATTTAATCCACTCGACAGATATATGTATTATTAGAGGTTTAAGTGTTGGTTCACACTGATCCGACTCAAAGTCGCCCCGACTTCGGGCGACTAATGAAGTCGCCCGTGCAGCGCGACTTGCGACGACTTCACATAATGGAACGGTGCAGGAACCTTTTTCTAAGTCGGAGCGACTTGAGTCGATCTGATTAGAACAGTTCCATTGCACAGCAAGTCGGATCAGTGTGAACCGACACTAAATGTGGTATTTATCAGACTCAGAGATCAATATTTTTAAAAGACCTAAAACACTGTTTTGCAAATTTGTAGACCGGATTGGTATATAATATTCATGATAGACTCCCTTATTAATAGGCAGGTAGCTTGATAGCAAAGTATAGTACAGTATTTTACAGAGTGTCCCTATAGCAAGGTAAAAAAAAACTCTACCTTTAGAATCACTTGGTTCCTTCTCTTGCCCAGGACTACATTTACCATGAGGCATTGCTCCTCACACATTCACAGGTTCTCTGCCATCTACATACATGTATGGATGGTGCACTGAGCTGTATGTGCGTTGCACTGTATTTTCTGATATGTAAACAAATAATGCATTCTGTATGCAGGGCAACTAATCGGCTGACCGATTAATCGATTATGAAAATAGTAGACTATTCTCATAATCGATTCGTTGTCGATTAATCAATTCGTTGTTTCAGCCCTAATTGGGTTGATGTGCTATTAAACGAAACGCGTTGGTCGGGCACCTTTCAGCACTGTATAGGCTCTTCTAGTCTCGGCTTGCTTTTCCACTACTGTAGTACTAAGTAGTAAGTGGGTGGGATTACAACGATTCTCTGACCAATCAGTGGCAAGTAGTGACAAACAATCAATGCTGCATGCAAAGGATTGTGGGATATGGTATCGGTACAGCCTGCCTGGAACCCCAACCAAGGTGGTACTGTTTAAGCGAGCCGTACTGACGCCGTACCATGTAGTAGAAAAGCGCCGCTGTACCAAACCGTACCGAACCGTTCTAACCCGTACCATGCGGTACCATGCAGTGGAAAAGCGCCAAACCGTTCTGTACCATGCAGTGGAAAAGCGCCAAACCGAGCCAAACCGATCCGTACCATGCAGTGGAAAAGCGCCAAACCGATCCGTACCATGCAGTGGAAAAGTGCCAAACCGAGCCAAACCGAACCGTACCATGCAGTGGAAAAGCGCCATATGTATCCCATAGTTCCTAGTTCATCTCTGGAGCCAGCAAGAGAGGGTGGCTACATTCCTACATGCAGTGAAACCATGAAGAATGAATGTAGCCATCCTCTAACAGGAAGTTAATCACAGCAGCAGCAAAAAAAAATTAAATTTGGAGATTTGGAGGAGGCTGAGAGTAATAAAATGTATTTTTTGAATTAAGAATACATTATTGAATATATTTATTTTTTTTTTTTTTACTTCCTGCCCACGCTATAGCCAAAAGACGGCTAAACCGTGGGCTTAGTTTGCTAGGAGGCGTCCATAAATGTCCTCCTGTGATCACGCTGGCCTTCGGTCCTTTGGACTCAGCTGATCACAGATTGCGGTAAAGGGCCAATCACAGCGGACAATGTGTCTAATGACAGCTGATCACAGGATTGTTTTTTTTTATGTTTTTTATTAATTTAATCAAAGTATACAAAGCAATCAGTATAAAACAAAAAAGAAGAAGAAAAGAAATGCAATTCTTTTTTATAACACATAACATTTTCATATCATACCCCCCCTCCCCCCATGATTCTCCCTATCAATTCTATTCGTCTTCTAATATATATATTATTTTCCTACGTTTTATTTTCCCATATTGGTTAAAAGTCTCCAGTTTTGATCACAGGATGTAAACACGAGCCGGTTATTGGCTTTTCTTTCCTCATGCTGACAGTGTGAGGAGAGAAGAAGAAAGTCAATAACCGGCTTGAGTTAAAGGGACATCGGCCCTAATAATCAGGGCCTGATTATCAGTGAAGTCCCAGTGGTGCCCACCAGTGCAGCCAATCAGCGCCCACCAGTGCTGCCAATAAGTTCCCACCAATGCTGCCAATCAGGGCCCAACAATGCTGCCAATCAGTGGTCATCAGTGTCGTCGATCAGTGCCCATCAGTGCTGCCAAACAATGCCTCTTTATCAGTGTCACCTATCAGTGCCACCTACTAGTGCCTATCAGTGCCCATCAGTGCCCACCGGTGCCACCTATTAGTGCTCATCAATGCTGCCTAACAGTACCACCTTTCAGTGCCACCTATCGGTGCCCATCAGTGCCTCCTCATCAGTGCCCACCAGTGCCGCCTTTTCAGTGCCCACCAGTATCATCAGTGCCCATCAGTGGCAGTCTCATCAGCACACATCAGTGAAGGAGAAAAATTTGCTGTTTGCAAAATGTTATAACAATCTATGAAAAATGTATTTTTTAATTTGTTTAGCAAAAAAAAAAAAAAAACAGTGATGATTAAATACTACCAAAAGAAAGCTCTATTTGTGTGAAAAAATGATACAAATTTCATATGGGTACAGGGTAGCATGACCAAGCAATTGCCATTCAAATTGTGACAGGGCTGAAAGCTGACAGGGCAGGAAGGGGGTAAAAGTGCCCAAAAGGCAAGTGGTTAAATAAACAGTTTACTGTCATTTTAAATTGAATCAAAGCTGTATGTTAACATGTAAGACACCTGTAGGGGGCAGACAAAGCAAATATTATAACTAGTTAAAAAAAATAGAATAAAGCTGCAATAATTCTTCCTTCTATATAGGATTACAGAGCTCTGTGATTATTTCAAAAGCCCAACCCCCCACAGTTAGTAAACACTCCCCTAGGCTTACATCTACCCCTTGATCACAAACAAGGTTAACCCCTTCCCTGCCAACGTCATTATTAAAGTAAGGGCCCTTTCACACGGGCGTTCCGCATGTCCGCATATCATCCTATTTTTTTGCGGATGATATACGGACATAATGCATGTCAATGGGATTGCGGATGTCAGTGGATGACCATCCGCTGACATCCGATTTTCGTCCTTTCAGTTCAGTTCTGTTCCGTTTTTTGGAACGGTACAGAACCCTATTTTTGTTCCGTTTAAAAAACGGAACGGATGCAAAATCAGATGTCAGCGGTGTCATCCGCTGACATCCGCAATGCCCATAGACATACATTATGTCCGTATATCATCCGCAAATGGATGGGATGATATGCGGACATACGGAGCGGATGTCATCCGCTCCGTGAAAAGAAAAAAAAAAAGTGCCGGAGCGGATCGCAATGCGGTCCGCTCCGTGTGAAAGATCCCTAACAGTGCATACGTTTAACACTGATAACTGTAGTAATGTCACTGGTCCCTGCAAAAGTGTCAAAAATGTCAGTTAGGGGCCCGATCTGTCCGTCGCAATGTCGCAGTCCTGCTAAAAATCGCAGATTGCCGCCATTATTAGTAAAACATAAATAAATAAAAATGACATAAAACTTTCCCCTAGTTTTTAGACGCGATAACATTTGCGCAAACCAATCAAAATACGCTTATTGTGATTTTTTTTTTACCAAAAACATGTAGCAGAATACAAATTGGCCTAAAAGGATGAAAAATGTTGATATTTAAATTTTTTTTTTTTTTGGGGGGGGGGGGGGGATGTTATATTGCAGAAAGTGAAAAATATGTTATTTTTCAGAATTGTCACTCTTTTTTTTTTTATAGCGCAAAAAAAAAAAAAAAAATTTGCACAGGTGATCAAATACCACCAAAATAAAGCTCTATTTGTGGGAAGAAAAGAACATCAATTTTATTTGGGTACAGCGTCGGACGACTGCGCAATTGTCCATTAAAGTAATGCAGTGCCGAATCGCAAAAAATGGCCTGGTCATTAAGGGGGCAAATCCTTCCGGTCCAGAACTGGTTAAAAAAATGTGTAGTCCTTCAATCAATCCTAGTCATAAAAATAATCTTGTTATCTATGTATTATAATCCTTAGGGGGAACAGCGTACTAAAGCCTCGTACACACGATCAGATATTCGTACAAAAAAAAAAATCATACGTTTAGTACGCATTGTTGAATTCCATACCAGTATCATTGCATCATGATATTTGTTTTTTTTTTGTGTGATTTAATCACATTTAGGCTACGTTTCCACTGTTGCGACTTGCTGTGCGACTTGACACATGTCAAGTCGCACAGCAAGTGAAAAGTTATTAATTTTTATCTGGCCCGTTCTCACTGCCGCGACTTGAGTTGCGGCGACTTGAAAAGTAGTTTGTGCACTACTTTTTTTGGTGCACTGAGATCACCATTTCCAAATAGAAGATTGCGCTGTATTCATTTTGTATTTAGGTTTCCCAAAGAAGAGACCCCTCCACTTTACACACTTGCAAACGATTCACTGTATTGAAGGCAAGCCAAGCCTATACATAGTCAGGTTGAAAAAAAGACACAAGTCCACCTGGCTCAACCAATAAAAAACCAGTAAAGAAAACCCAACCAAACAATCCCATATACACAATCCTATACCTACAATTGAACCAGAGAAGGTGAAAACCCTCAGCAAAGCATGATCCGATTTGCTACAGCAGGGGAAAAAATTCCTTCTTGATCTCCCGAGAGGCAATCAGATATTCCCTGGATCAGCTTTACCTATAAATATTAGTACCCATTTATACTATGTACACCCAGGAAAGAATCCAGGCCTTTTTTAAAGTAAATTAGTGAGCTGGCCAGAACCACCTCTAGAGGGAGTCTACTCCATATTTTCACATTCTTATGGTGGAAAACCCCTTCTGTATTTGGAGATTAAATCTCTTTTACTCTAGACCATGTGTCAAACACAAGGTCGGGGGCCGAATTCGGCCCGCCAGGCCCTTTCATGTGTCCCTCACACCACTCCTGCAGCTGCAGCGCCCCCCTCATCTCTGTTCCACCTTGACTCAGCAATTGGCAGCAGAGAGGAGGACAGAACACATCCGCGAGATCCTGTGCATCTCCTTGTAGCCACGGAGAGGCTCGTCTCTGCACCCCCATCTCAGAAGCCGCATCAGGGATCCCACAGAACCTGTGCTCTCTGTGCAGCCACAGCATCCCCTCGTCTCTCCCTCCCCTGGTCTCAGCATTCAGCAGACTCCAGCCCTTCTCTGGTCCTCCTCCAGACTCTGCACTTTCTGCTTCCCAGCCCTGTCCCCAGCTTCTTCCCAGTAGCAGAATAAGGAAAGGGGGTGCACAGTGATGTAAGGAAGGATGGGGGGGCTTGACTTCTGATGGTGGGGGCTCTTGGCATCCGATGTATGGGGGGAGGGTGGTCTGGATATCTAGTCTTACGTATACAACCGGCCCTTTGAGGGCAACCATAATGCTAATGTGACCCGTGATGAAATTGAGTTTGACAACCCTGTTCTAGACGTAAAGAATGCCCCCTTGTCCTGTGTGGTGACCTTAAAGTGAATAACTCAACACCAAGTTCATTATATGGACCCTGTATGTATTTATACATGTTGATCATATCCCCCTTAATCTCCTCTTCTCAAGAGAGAATAAATTCAGGTCCACTAATCTTTTCTCATAGCTGAGGTCCTCCATGCCTCTTATCAGTTTGGTTGCCCTTCTCTGCATTTTCTCCAGTTCCCTGATATCCTTTTTGAGAACTGGTGCCCAAAACTGAACTGCATATTCTAAATGAGGTCTTACTAATGATTTGTACAGGGGCAAAATGATATATCTCTCTCTGGAGTCCATGCCTCTGTTAAAACATGAAAGGACTTTGCTTGCTTTGGAAACCGCAGCTCTTTAAGCCTCTTTATGGTTGATCGTTTTTTAGCTTTACATGGATCTTAAAGGCGATAGAAGTGAAAACGTATTTCCTCTTTTGCAGTCAAGTCACAGCATGCCTAATTTTTTTTTCATATTTATCTTCTAAATGCTTCTCAGGAGGAGGTGTCATGGCTGACTGCAGGGTGTTTTTTTTAATATTAGCATGTGCCTGTCCCAAGTCTGTCCTTATTAACATACATTACAATGCAAGAAGCTCAGCTTTTACACCTTTAAGCCTTTGTTAGGACAGATGTGTTCAAATTTTGTTTCAATTTATAATGAGAATCCAACTGCACAGTACAGACAGAATTTATTTAGGCCTTTTTTGGGTGTTTTTTCCGGCGTTTTTTGCAAGTGTTTGGAAGGCATTGGCATCTAACAAAAACGCTTATATTCTAAAGCATCTGCCGCAATCAGCCAAGAGGTTATTACATAATACTGTATATCAACTCCCCTACGGGTACTATGGTCCTTGTGTTAGTTCCCTATCTCTCTCCTCTTCCCCCTGTCTTCCCTCTTCCCTTTTTCCTATTTCTCTTTCTTCCCACTCCCTCCCTATCCACCTCCCCCCTGCCTCTCCATTCCCCCCCCTCCCCTCTTCTGCTTCCCCCATCCCCCTCCCCCTTTCTTCCCTCCCCCCTCTCTCTCTCTATTCCCGCTTCCCCCTCCTCTCCCCCCCTCTCCCCCCCTTCCCTCCTACCTTTCCCCCTCCCTCCCTCCCTTCTCCCCTCTTCTTCATTCTCTCCCCCCTCCCTCCTCTTCTTCTCCTCTCTCCTAACCTTCCCTCCTTCCTCTCCTCCCCCCTCCCTCTTCCCTCCCCTCTCCCTCCCCCCTCTTTTTCCCTCTCCCCCTACCGCCCCCCCCCCCTACTCCTCGTTTCCCCCCCTCCCTCTTTCCACTCCCCCTCAGCTCCATCTTTGGTGCGGCTACCATGCATAGAGCCCTGTCTGATATACTGTGTACATATTGTAATGATGCCACTTGATCTAGTGCTATGTAACCTCACTTTGTAACCGTTACTTTTCATTTCCATATCTGTTATGTTCTGTACCGTTGTACTTTGCGAATTTTTAAATAAAAATTTAATGGAAAAAAAAAAAACGCTTATATTCTGCCAAAAATTAAGCTCGTGTACTTTTTTGAGCTTCAGGGGCTCATTGAAATGAATGGGATTTTGCTTGTTGAGCATTTTGAGACTTCAGAGATGAGCGTTTTACAAGATGGAAAAGGCTCAGGTGTGAACAGGGCCCCATCCTAAACAAAGAGAACTATCTATGTTTTTTTTTTTTTTCGCTAAAGGGTCCAGAATAGAAAATTGTGAAATACGTAACCAATAAAATGTAGGGGTTATCCCTTTTTTGCTGCAAAGACAATATATACCGTAAGTATATATACTGTTCAACTATTGTTGATTTTAGGTAACAAGGGCCATCAATGAATACAAAACTTTTCTAGAATTACAGCGTTAAAGATAGGAATGTCACATTTGCGGAAACGGAAGCAATTGCAGCCGAACATTAAACTAATGAGCCCATTAATGGATCCTCTGATATAGTGTGACAAGGCTTATGTAGATGGCTATTAGGAAGGCTGCTAAGCCGCTACATACTTCCCTCCACTGTCCTGTGCACCCTGTCGTGCCCACTCTTTAAGTACAGACATCTGTCTAGAACACAGGGGCATTGTGGGAGCCGTGTATGGTTCCATTGTGTGAAATGCCCAGGACACTCTGCTTCTCTGGACACAATCCAGGCACTTCCTAGCAGCTGCAGAGGATAAACATGCAGCTATGTGGGTCATCGGGACCTGCAAACGAAGTCACAGGATGCTGTCCAGTCTAGAATAAACCCCAAGGCCACTGAACCCTGCGACTGACACCGCAGAGACTGGAATTGGTGAAATCGAATCCAAAGGTTTTACCTGCTTTGTCGCATGGAGTCAACATTTCAAAAGTGAACGAATAACAAACACCTTTTGATTAGTTTAGAAAAAATAAAAATGAATCCAATAATCTATGTAAAGATATATAACGATTTATCAGTGGGGCTGTGGCTGCACTGCAAGGGTTATTTGCTTGTTTAGGTTGATAGGGAAAAGGGAAAGGCCATTTTAGTTATAAACAAAATATAATTTATATAAAATATATTTGTAATTTTATTTATTTTATTTATTTCAGGTCCTTATATAGCGTTGTCAATTTACGCAGCGCTTTACATATACATTGCACATTTACATCAGTCCCTGCCCTCAAGGAGCTTACAATCTAAGGTCCCTAACTCACATACATACACAGTAGGGCCAATTTTATAAAGGATCCAATTAACCTACCAGCATGTCTTTGAAGTGTGGGAGGAAACCGGAGTACCCGGAGGAAACCCACGCAGGCACAGGGAGAACATGCAAACTCCAGGCAGGTAGTGTCGTGGTTGGGATTTGAACCAGCGACCCTCTTGCTGCTAGGTGAAAGTGCTAACCACTACGTAATGAAGCAGGTTGTCTAAAATCCTATATTTCTTATTTACTGTCTGGAACCACCATTTTCACACCAGTTGCCCAGGCTTCATTTGCTATCTCAGCCTTTGAAGACCTGTTCAGCTAACGAGCCTTAGAAGTGACAAGCCTATGTGAATGACCATCCGCATATCAAAAAATTGTCACCAAAGAAAGACTCAAATGGAACTTCAAAAGAATTAAGTTAGCTAGGTGCCACCCACTTCAGAATGTATAAATTGTAATACAAGTCTTTAGGCAGATAGAGCAATTGTTTTCAAACCAACAGAATTGCTGCCGGGCACCCACGATCACTCCCCGTGGAGAGAGAACGACGGCTTGTTGTTGTAAACACAGCAGACCGTTGTTCTCTCTGGAATGAACACAGAGCGCCTGTGACCCTCCTATTTAGGATCACAGATCTCTGTGTTGATTCCACAAGTCCCTCCCCCACAAAGTTAGAAAACACTCCCCTAAGCTCACACTTAACCCTTTGATCACCCCCTGGGTTACCCCCTTCCCTGCCAGTGTCATTATTACAGTAACAGTGCATATTTTTAGCATTGATTACTGTAGTAATGTCACTGGTCCCCCCAAAAGTGTCAAAAATGTCAGTTAGGGGTCCGATCTGTCCTCCGCAATGTCGCAGTCCCACTAAAAATCACTGATCAACGACATTACTAGTACAAAAATAAATAAAAATGTATAAAAATTACAAATCTTTTACCTAGTTTGTAGACGCGATAACCTTTGCGCAAACCAATCAAAATACGCTTATTGGTATTCTTATTAACAAAACTATGCAGAATACAAATTGGCCTAAAAGGATGAATTTTTTAATTTTTGTTTGGGAATGTTATATAGCAGAATGTGAAAAATATTTTTTTTTTCAGAATTGTCGCTCTTTTTTTGTTAATAGCGCAAAAAAATTTAAATCGCAGAGTGATCAAATACCGCGAAAAGAAAGCTCTATTTGTGGGGAAAAAAAGGACGACCGCGCAATTGTCAGTTAAACGAACGCAGTGCCGAATAGCAAAAAATGGCCTGATAATTAAAGCGTAATTCCACTTTTGTTGAGAAAAAAACATTCCCCTCTGGGTGATCTCTGTACATTACAAGGATTTTAACAAACTTTGTTGCAGATTCCTACCTTTTGTTATTCTGAAGAAATCATTGTTTGTTCCTCAGTTCTCCTGTGCTGAGTGGGTGAAATGGGAGTGGTTTCATAATTATCTATCAGCTGTAGCAGCTGCAGGGCTCTAATGAGGAAAGCTGCTGAGTCTGCATCCCTTTAGACGTGTTCCTATTGGGAGTATCTCACCAAAAATGACATTTTTGTTGCAGGGGATGCCTAAAATCTGACTTGTATCTTAGTGCAGACTTCTGGGAAAATTGGGGAGCCAATCACACAAGCAGGAAATGATGTTTCTGGGGTGTGGTCAGTACACATTCTGGGTACAGAACACCTCCAGGTAGCAGTGGTGGCTGGTGCTCCATGGGTCGGCAGGTGGACCTGACCATGGACCACACCAGCTCCAGCCCCCCCCACCGCACACCATACCCCCCCGGTCACCGGCTTACCTCACTCACCCTGTGCTGCCCCTGGACTAACATGGGGGGCAGCGGCGGCTTCCCCCTCAGTCTCCTCCGTGTCCCCCTTTGTTGGTCGGGCTTCCCCTGCGTCTCCTCCCTCCTCCTCCTTCGCCAATAGGATGGCTTCTCCTTTCGGCCAATCGGGAAACGGGTCATATTCATTCGCTATTGTCACACAACTGGGTGGGCTCAGGGTGCAGTGCTCTGTGCCCCGAGCCCACCCTTTTTTGAAGCCTATTAGAGCCTCTGGCTCTAATCACGTACTTCAAAAAAATAAAAAATCCCCATTGAAATTCATGCATGTAGATTAGGCGGCCAGATGCATGGATGGGGGGGTGGCGTCCCTTTGCCCCTAATGGACGGGCCGCTTGTGCCAGGTAGCCATATTGCATTGCATTTTCAGAAAATGACAACAGCTGCAGATTGAAAAGGAAAGGTCGTTTTTTAATAACATCCAATTACAATATGATTTGTGTCACAATTGTATACGCTATATTGTTTTTTCTTTATTTGCTATTTTTTTCCCCTACGATAGTGGAGATACCCTTTAACTGCTTGCCGACCGCCGCAAGTACATATACTGCGGCAGTCAGCCCCGTGCAGGCAAAGTGACGTACCGGTACGTCACTCGCCTGCGAGCCAATAGGGGGCGAGCGCACGCCACCGGAGGCGCGCTCCCGCCCCCGCTCGCTCACTGGGATCCCTGCGCGTGTGACCGGCGGACCCGATGTCCACCGGTAACTCGCAATCGTCCGTTACAGCAGGAGAAAGGCAGGCGGCTAATGTAAACAAAGCTGCCTGTCATTCTTCCCTGTGTAAGTGCAGAGATTATACGGTCCTGCTATGCAAGATCGTATATCTCTGTACTTACACAAGCAGCCACATCCCTGCACAGTTAGAAGCACGCCCCTAGGGACACACTTAACCCCTCCTTCTCCGATAAAGTTAGCCCCTTCCCTGCCAGTGTCATTTTTACAGTAACAGTGCAAATGTATAGCACTGATTACTGTAGTAATGTCACCGGTAACCCCAAAAGTGTCAAAAATGTCAGTCAAGGGTCCGATCTGTCCGCGCCAATGTCGCAGTCCTGCAAAAAAAATTGCAGATCGCCGCCATTACGCGTTAAAAAAAAAAACAACAAAAATGACAAAAATCTTTCCCTTTGTTAGTAAACGCAATAACTTTTGCGCAAACCAATCAAAATACGCTTTTTGCGATTTTTTTTTACCAAACATATGGTAAAAAAAAAAATTGGCCTAAAATGTTAAAAAATCTTGATTTTTACATTGTTTTTGGGGGAATTTCATATAAAAATATGTGAAAAATATTGTTATTTTTGCAAAATTGACGCTCTTTTTTTGTTTATAGCGCATGATCAAAAAATCGCGCAGGTGATCAAATACCACCAAAAGAAAGCTCTGTTTGTGGGAAAATTAGTTTAGGTACAGCGTTGCACGACCGCGCAATTGTCCGTTAAAGTCACGCAGTGCCGATTCGCAAAATAGGCCCTGGTCAGGAAGGGGGTAAAATCTTCCAGGGCTTAAGTGGTTAAGGGGGCAAAACCTTCTGGTCCAGAAGTGGTTAAAAGACCAACTCAACCTTTTTAAAGGACGAGTTCACCGGTAGAAATATATTTTTCCTTCTAGCCATAAGACTTCTCTTCTACGGGAAGAATTGTCAGTGACACATTTTTATTCTTCATCAGATATAGTATTAAAAATAAGATGGAACTAGTTCACTTTCCTAGCAAAGGATTGAAATAAAATCATTTGACATCTTCCTAAATATTAACAGACACTGTACAACACTGGTACAGAATGGCAGGGGATTTATCAAGCAGAATCAGGCACTTATCTATTACAAATCCAACGGCCTCTCACATATTAAAGGATTTGAAGTGTTTTTGTGTGTTGATGAATTCTGCGTCCGCAATCCCAAAACACTTGTGACAGTATTTCTCTAAGCAGAATGCGAGAAATTGAGGAATCTTCTGGTAAATCTGTCTCATACAATACAATCCGGCTCCTGCCCTGCTGTGAAGATGATGTTTCCATATGCAGATGGTACTCCTAGAAATCAGGCATCCTGAAAATAGTGTGAAAGTCAGTGTGTGATTACAGCCTTGTCACCTCCATCCCCGATCCCCCACTAACAAGTCTCATCAGCAGCCTAGAAGGCTCGGGAGTCACGCTTTGAATGAGGGAGATGGGAGGCAGCATTCATTTACACCTCTGCAGACAGCAGCTCTGTGTGCGTCCTCACACCTCGCTTACAACCTTACAGCAGCAGTCTGGGCACCTTCTAGGTGATTCTCCTTCTTTCACTAAGACAGAAGGAGGTGCACAGGAAAAATGAGCTTATATACCTTTCCTATTTTATATATTCCTCGGTGCAAATATGTATGCACAATGGTATGGAGTTTGCATGTTCCTCCTGTCGCTGCGTGTGTTCCTCGGGGTACTCTGGTTTCCTCCCACACTCCAAACACATGCTGGTAGAATAATTGGCTCCTCTCTAAAACTGACCCTGGTAGGACACTCTACTGAGCACGCCCAATGGGGCTACCTCTCCATTTCCCCAACAGCAGATAAAGTGTTTTGGATCCCTAGGGAGACATATCCTATAGAAATAGAAACTAAATGAAGTATACATGGCTATGGGGTGTATTGCGTGTTATTTTGTACCTTCAACATAGAATGAATGACCTCCTTGCAGTACTAAGCCCATTATCACTGATGATTGTAATCTCACAATTTCTTAATAGACAAGCAGAATCTTTATGTATTCATTCTGCATTTCTGCATATTTAAAGCCCAACTTCAGGAAATATAAAAAGTTTTCTTTGCAGTGGGGCTGCGCCTGCACAGCAAACGGTTAACTGTTCGATTAGTCTAGTCTTTTTACACTTTAACCTTTCCGGAAGATGGCGCTCCCCCACCCTCCAGCGGTAGACTGTCCCTTAGCGTCATAACGTCCAATACAGAGCTATGGAGCCAGCATTGGTCTTGATGACATCAGGACTTTAGACTGCTGGAGCATGGAGGAGAAGGCGCTGAGGGAAAAGGTCTAGCAGAGGAGAGGATCAGGTATGTAGATCTTTTTCATTGACACTGCAGACACAGCCCACTGCAAGGGATCATTTTTTCGAAGTTGGGTTTTAACCACTTCTGGACCGGAAGATTTTCCCCCTTAATGACCAGGCCCTATTTTGCGATTCAGCACTGCGTTCCTATTAACGGACAACTACGCAGTCGTGCGACGCTGTACCCAAATAAAATTGGTGTCCTTTTTTCCCCCACAAATAGAGCTTTCTTTTGGTGGTATTTGATCACCTGTGCGATCTTTATTTTTTGCGCTATAAACAAAAAAAGTGACAATCCTGGAGAAAAAAAGATATTTTTCACATTCTGCTATATAACATTCACAAAAAAATTTTTTTAAATCAATTTGTTTTCTGCTACATATTTTTGGTAAAAAAAAAAAAAAAAAAAAATCAAAATAAGCGTATTTTGATTATTGCGTCTACAAACTACGGGAAAGATTTATGTCATTTTTAGTGTTTTTTGGCGGCGATCTGCGATTTTCTGCGGGACTGCGACATTGTGGTGGACAGATCGGACCCCTAACTGACATTTTTGACACTTTTGGGAGCACCAGTGACATTACTACAGTAATCAGGGCTAAAAAATATGCACTGTTACTGTAATAATGACACTGGCAGGGAAGGGGTTAACATTGTGGGTGATCAAGGGGTTAAATGTGTACCTAGGGGAGTGATTCTAACTGTGGGGGGGCGTGGCTTGTGAAATGATCATAGAGACCTGTGATCCTATATAGAAGGATCACAGGGGCTCTATGATCATTCCAGGGAGAAGAACGGTCAGCTGTCTTTACTGCCCCATGCATCGGCTTCCCTGCTGCCGAGTGGGAATGGGAACGCGCCGCCAGTGGCGCGCGCTCGTCCCCTAGCTGCAGGCGTGCGACTGACGTAGGTCTTCATCCGTTTGCGCAGGAAGGATGCACTGCCGCAGTAAAAAGGCGACGGGGGGTCGGGAAGTGGTTAAAGTGATAATCTTCACCCCACTGGTTCTCCTGCCTTTAGTTTTTGTCATCTGGGAAACTATAAATGACTTTAAGGCCTCATACATACTGGACGTTATAAAAACGCCAGTAGCTTTGTAGTGAGTTTTTCAGCGTTTTTTTACTTTTTTGCATTGGCATTTTTCAGCGTTTTTAGCTAAAAATCTCTTCTCTGCTATTTTAGTAACTCCAACTTTCCCACGATGCAATGCTTGCCAGAATTGCTTTGCATGGGTGTTCACACCCATGCAATAAGATTTAGGTGCAGGGAAAAAAGGGTCCCACATCATTTTGGTGCAAATGTGGACCCTTTTTTCCCCGTATTAAAATCGCATTGCATGGGTGTGAACAGCCATGTGATGCAATTCTGTCAAGCTCACTGCATTTTGCAATCTGTTTTGGGGTGTAGTTCATGGAACATTAACCCCCTGTTCACATCGAGCAGATTTGACATGTCAAATCAGAGCCTATTGACGGCAACATCACTGTCCGAATTACCAAAACCAACACTCCCCCCCCCCCCCCTCTGCGGGACAGCCGGCTGGATGGCTGGCAAGTCCACCACCAACCCCCCCGTGGGAAAGCCGGCCAACCAGCAATCAAATCTACCACCCCCCGGGAGAGACGGACGGCTGGCTGCCCAGCTGGACAGCCAGCATCCTTACCTCCTCCTTCCCCGAGTGGCTGTGAGTCTCCTCCGGTGTCTGCCGTATGTCTCCTCCCTCTTTCTGGCCTATGGCCAGTAAAAACGTTTCTCTTTTCAGTCAATCAGGAAAGGGGTTTTTAACGACCCGCTTACTGATTGGCTAGGAGGAGAATCAGTGTGATAATAGCGAATATTCATTCGCTATTGTCATACAACTGGGTGGGCTCAGGGCGCAGTGCTCTGTGCCCCGAGCTCACCCTTTTTTTAAGCCTATTAGAGCCTCTGGCTCTAATCAAGTGCTTAAAAAAAATACCCTATTGGAATACATGCGTCCGGCGCTCTGCATGTAGATTAGGGGGCCGGACGCACGGATAGGGGGGGGGCGGCACCCCTGCGCCCCCCATGGACGGGCCGCCACTGATGTCATCCAAGAAAGCTCAAAACAGGCAATACCCCACAAATGGGAGATCAGATAAGGCCTTCTCAGAAGTCTGATCCGCAGACTAGCATTTCAGCCAGATAATACGCCGAAGGATCACTGCTGAGACAGATAGTCTGGAAATCAATAGAGCCGCATCTAAAGAGGCCTCAAAGACAAACTGTAGCCCCTGGACCAATTGATCCACCGGCTCTGCAAAGGAAGGGGGAAGCTGTTCCCCCCTCCATGTCCCGGCATAAAAGTTTAGCCCACTTGGTCAGAGTTTGCGACATCAGGGCAATAGTAAATACCGGCCTAAGTGCCGAACCAGTCACAGTGAACATATGGCGGGTCAGAGCCTCCGACCTCCTATAAGCCAGATCTTTAAAGGCCGGGAACTCCTCAGCCAGAATTAAGGTGGCTTTATTTAACCTGGAAAAGGGGGAGTTCACTACAGATGGGACCTTCCACTTTTTAAGCAGGGAATCCTCATAAGGATACCGCATCGCAACAAGCTTAGGGGCTCCAAAAGTGTGTTTTGGACAACCCAACTGTTTAGTAACAATATTATCAAAGTAGGCGGGAAAGGGGAACACCCTTGGAAGGCCTGTGGGTGCCAAAAGGGACCAGCGCCTCCGACGCAGCCTCATTCTCCATTTTCAAAGTTTCACACACTGACACAATCAGCGCATCCACCAGTGCCTTTTCATGCACGGCTAGAGGAGCAGAGGACTCATCCTTACTATCTGAGCATGCAAGACACTAAGAACTCCAGGACTGTCGTCAATGCAGTCAGAGATTGTTGGGACCCTGAGGGCCCAGCAGCCTCTGACAGGGGATCAGGTGGAGAAATGTGTTCCAGGGACTCCATTGGAGAAGAGGGGGACCCACACAAAAAAAGTGTATACCACTGCTAGGGTCACCATGCTTTCGGCACTACAGGGTCCAGCACAGAGCACTACCACTGCTAAAGCAGAGAGAGGGAGAGAAAATCCCACAAAAAGACCTCCACCGATCAGGCACTTACAGCACCAGGCAAACTGCACACCATGCGGCGATCAGGAAAAGAAAGTTCCAGCACTAGGGGATGAGGAGTGGCTCCCACCGACAAAATTACCGTTATATAGCTTCAAAAACATGGCCGTCACTATTTTCAATGAGAAAACCACAATAAATTGGCCACTGATGCTATACAAACATGGCCACCGATCTACAGCACAAGAGGGCACAAGAAAATGGCATGCTGTGCGGCACAACGTGGCTTCTGGGGCCCCAGGGGGGACCCCCGGAGCACCGAACATGATCCCAGCAGGAAGGGGGACCCTGGAAGGAGCCCCCACCAGATATAGCCCCCTCCCAAAGGACGAGCGCACTCCCCCCCAGCACCCCCATCGCTACTCGACACCCCAGGTCAACCTAAAAGGTATGGCCACCCCATGGGACGGAGGGTGTGGGCAGATGGGGGGGTAACAAGTCTGCAGAGGACCACTAAGAAGTAGGGGACCTGCATGGATAGAAAGGGAACTCGGGGGTCCAACCGCCCTAGGAAGGGGCCCACGTCCACCCCAAAACCTCCAGGGTTGGGGGGGGACAGCTATTTACTATGCCAGGAACAGTGTGGGCACTGCTCCTGACAGACTACAGCTCCATCGGAATGGAGGGGGCTGTTGGCCAGGAAGAACGCTGCGACTGTTTAACTTGCAGGCCAGCCCGCATCCAGGGGCTATGTCACAGCCGACCTACCGTGGAGCTGAGGCCTGTGCGCACTTGCTGGCTAGACTGGGGGAATCCTCTGGATCTAGATTATCCAGTCCTTAGCCCAGTCTGGCAGTTGATAGTAGATAGTAAAAAAATTAAATTTAAAAGAAAAAAATTGCCAGGACCAGAGATCCCAGCAAGGAACTAGGTCCTTACTCCTGACTAAGCAGAAAAAAGCCTATAGCTGAGAGTGGGAGAATACCCCCTGGGACTGCCCATAGGCATAGTCAAGCTTTTTCCTGCCCAGTGTCCTACTCTTGTAAGGGGCAGTATAAAACAATGGTCAAGAAGATAAGGAGCTGTGTCCGTCAATGAACGAAAACGAAATAACAAATTTATGGCGACTAGAAGGGGCTAAGAAGCACATGCAGCTCTTATGATACTCAGCACCATCTAGTGGCCCATAATGCAGCATTTTCCCCATTGAATACCATTCAATCGGCAAAATTAGCTTTTGCTTCATTCGCTCAAAACAAATTTACTGTACATGTAGTTTAGATTGATGAACAACTATGCAAGTTTTTTTTATAAATACACCCCATAGTTTACATTTGGCACCCTATGGCGCTGTTATATTTATTTATTTGTCACAAATCCTATTACTTTTGCTGAAAAGCATGGTCTGCATGCGAATGTGGAGGAAATGTACATAAAAACATTTGAAAAAAAAAAAAAGGAATATGTACCCTGAATACTATCACTATAACTAGTAACCACATTTCAATTATCAAAAGTCAATTATTTTGGTGATATTAGTCCAAGGCACCGGATTTTCCTTGCCTAAAGCTCCTGGGATGCATCCAGCTTGCCTGCCATGAGCAAATGGTAAATGAAGAAGTGCTGATTGTGCTGAATAACGGACCCTGAAATGTATGGAGCCTGCATGCACTGGAGTGTTCTTTTCACATATGGTGTAATTGGAGCAAGATGAGAATGTAACCATGTCAATTTATTTGTTTTAAAAGGTTATGAGGTCTCCTGTGTAAGTCATAATGATAAAGTTTTCTGGGTAAAGGTGATAAAGATTACTGAAACAGTAAGTCAAACTTTCCAATTTTTACTGTTTACAGGTGACTTACTTCTGAACAAACAAGATTATGATTGCTGCACCAAATAAAACTCCCTTTTACACCATCCACCATTTGTAATAGGTCATTACTGGCAACCAGAAGAACAGATGATTAACTGGACAGAAAAACATGTGAGAAAAGAAGCTTACATCAAAAGCAAAAAGTTTCAGTGGAGCTCCTGTATACTTAGGAAATCATTAAAGTGAACCTGTGCTGACACTATGTACACTAAAGTTTTTACAAATTTTGAGCAAGTAGCAAAAGCACCTTAAACAAGCCCTCATTCACCTCTGTAGCTATAGGCATTGTGGAGAAATTCATCTTCAAAATGTTTATTACTTTCTATTGCAACAAAATCTTGGCAGCTTATGTAAACAGACAAGGCACTTCAAGGGAAAACATTTAAATGAACCTGTGCTGAGACTATGTGTACTAAAATTTTTATACATTTTGAGTAAACAGCAAAGGCAGTTTAAACAAGCCCTCATTAACCTCTGTAGCTATAGGCATTGTGGGGAAATTCATCTTCAAAATGTTTATTACTTTCTATTGCACCATAACCTTGGCAGCTTATGTAAACAGATAAGGCACTTCAAAGGTGTTAGAAACAAACTGAAAACATGACTTATATGGTCTAGAATTAATTACTTCACACTACATGCAGATCAAGACCTTTTGATGACCGGCCCCTGTAAATATACTACCAGTCTGCTGCTGTTGTTCTGTGAGGATGTACCGTTACATCCTACCGGGAACTGCCTTCTCATGCACAGAGGCACAGTCCTGTGAGAGGACACACGGATCACAGCCAAAAGGTACAGAGCCAATGAGAGTGGCTTTGTACCAAGTGATTGCTGTAACCAATTATAGAATGTAAACAAAGGCTGCCGTTAGCCAACTGATGTATAAATGGAAATAAAGCTCCCTGATCACCACCCCAGCCTCAGTGCAATCGAAAACCAGTGCCCACAGTATCAAAATCAGCCCAATTTGGTATCTAATCTTACGTTTATATTAACCCCTCACCTCCCTTATCCTGCACATCTTTTTTTAACCCCCTATCTCCATCCTCCCATTGTATGTGACGTATACATTAACCCCTTCACCTCCTGATCAATCTGTGTATGACCTGTACATTTAATGTATCTAGTGCACCATTACCAAGCTTTATGTTTTAACCCCCTCAATACAAGCATGTTTCTTTACTGCCAAAAAATTGTGGCAAAAAAATCTGATTACGTTGCGGTGGCCACTTTCCAAAAAGTGGTCACTTTGGGGGGTTTGTACTGTTCTGCCATATTTTTTTGCTATGTTTTAACCACTTCAGCCCTGGAAGGTTTTACCCCCTTCACGATCAGGCCATCTTTTGCGATACGGCACTGCGTTAATTCACCTAACAATTGCACGGTCGTGTGACACTGTACCCACATAAAATCCATGTCCTTTTTTTCCCCACAAATAGAGCTTTCTTTTGGTGGTATTTGATCACCTTTGTGGTTTTTATTTTTTGCGCTATAAACAAAAAAGAGTGACAATTTTGTAAAAAAAAAAAAAAAATTTTACTTTCTGCTAGAAAACATATCCAATAATAAAATGTAAAAAATCAAATGTCCTCATTAAATTAGACCAATATGTATTCTGCTACATATTTTTGGTAAAAAAAAAAAAAAAAAAAAAAAAAGTCCCATTAAGCGTATATTGATTGGTATGCGCAAAAGTTATCGTGTCTACAAACTATTGGAATTTTTTTCATGGCATTTTTATTTTTTATTTTACTAGTAATGACGGCAATCAGCAATTTTTAGCGGGACTGCGGCAGACAAATCAGACACCTGATACTTTTGACACTTTTTTGGAGACCAGTGACACTTATACAGTGATCAGTGCTAAAAATATGCACTGTTACTGTACTAATGACACTGGCAGGGAAGGGGGTTAACATCGGGGCGATCAAAGGGTTAAATGTGTTCCCTGGGAAGTGCTTGCAAACTGTGAGGGGGGGATGCTTTAACCACTTTAGCCCCGGAGGATTTGGCTGCTCAAAGACCAGGACCTATTTTGCGATTCAGCACTGCGTGACATTAACAGACAATTGCGCGGTTGTGCAACGCTGTACCCAATTGAAATTGACGTTCTTTTTTTCCCACAAACAGAGCTTTCTTTTGGTGGTATTTGATCACCTGTGCGATTTTTTTTTTGCGCTACAAACAAAAAATAGTGACAATTTTGAAAAAAATACTATTTTTCACATTTTTTTATATGAAATTCTCCAAAAAAAAATGTAAAAATCAAAATTTTTTAACATTTTAGGCAGATTTGTTTTCTGCTACATATTTTTGGTAAAAAAAAAAATTGCAATAAGCGTATTTTGATTGGTTTGCACAAAAGTTATTGCGTTTGCGTTTACTAACTACGGGAAAGATTTATGTCATTTTTATTGTTTTTTTTTTTTTTAACTAGTAATGGCGGCGATCTGCGATTTTTTTTTTGCGGGACTGCGACATTGCAGCCGACAGATCGGACCCCTGACTGACATTTTTTACACTTTTGGGGGTACCAGTGACATTACTACAGTAATCAGTGCTATACATATGCACTGTTACTGTAAAAATGACACTGGCAGGGAAGGGGTTAACTTTATTGGTGATCAAGGGGTTAAGTGTGTCCCTAGGGGCATGAGTCTAACTGTCAGGGGGCATGGCTAGTGAAGTAACCACAGAGACATGCAATCCTATATAGCAGGATCGCATAGCCTCTGTGCTTACTTCAGGGAGAATGACAGACAGCTGTGTTTACATCAGCCGGCTGTCTTTCTCCCTCTCCTGCGGGAGATCGCGAGTGTCCGGCAGACATTGGAGCCGCTGGTCACACGCACTGGCTCCCTGGGGAACGAGCCACCGGCACGCGCTCGCCCCCTACAGGTTTGTGGGCGAGCGACGTAGGTCTACGTTGCTTTGCCTGTAAGCGGCAGAGTGCCGCAGTAAATCTATGTGAAGCGGTCGTAAAGTGGTTAACATGGGGAAGACAGATCTGTTTTTCTGCTTAGCAGGAACACAAGATATCTATCTTCTTCCCTGTAAGAACGGGGATCTGCCTTGTTTACATCGGGATCGATCACGGGTGGCCGGTGGACCCGCTGATTGGCTCCCCCTCTGTCCAATCAGCTCGTGATCCCGCCTCCAATGGCGCGCCTGCACAAACTAGTGGCTATTGTACGAAATTATATAAAGGTACGTGATTTCGCGCAATACAGCCACTTTCCCGCAGTTAATGAACCTTAGGCAGTCGGCAAGTAAGGATGGGCTGCACCTTAATGGGGACGGTACAGCTCTTTTGGGGAGAAAGATGGCCACCAAGTTGGAGGGGCTTTTAAACTAGGAGACGGGGGGGAGGGCTCAGAAGTAGAATCAGTCAGGAGGGAGCTGAGGACTGAAGGCAGTTGTAGGGTCAGCAGCGACAGTAGGTCCACAACGCCAATCGGTAGGTCTGTGCGGGAAAACCTCAGACCAAACAGGAATAAACATAACCACCAATTGCGCTCAACTTCCGTAAAACTAAGAGGGGTATATGCTAATGCCAGGAGCCTAGCTAATAAAATGGATGAGTTGGAAATGTTAGTACATGAGGAGGACATAGACCTTGTGGGAATAACAGAGACTTGGTTCGACCCCTCACATGACTGGCTGGCCAATATCCAAGGGTATTCGGTGTACCGGAAGGACAGGGTAGGAAAAAGAGGGGGAGGGGTATGTCTCTATGTCAAGAACAATATAAAGGTGCTAGAAAGGAGTGACATTACGGATGGGGTGAGCATGGAGTTAGAATCTGTGTGGGTTGAACTCCATAGGGAAGGAGAAAAGGGGAAAGTAATTGTGGGGGTTTGCTATAGGCCACCTAACCAAGGGGAGGAGGTAGAGCTGGAATTTTTAGCACTAATGAGTAAAGTGGCAAAACTGGGATCAGTCATCATATTGGGGGACTTCAATTATCCTGGCATTGACTGGGAAGAGGGGACTGCACACTCACAGAAGGCCCGCCTATTCACAGAAACCTTACTGGATAATTACATGTCACAGTTGGTGGATTCTCCGACTAGAGAAAATGCAGTCCTGGATCTATTGATCACTAATAACCCAGACATAATCTCGGAGGTAGTAGTTCAGGACAACCTGGGCTCTAGCGATCACAGGATGATCACATTTAGTATAAATAACAATATAACAAGGCAAGTGGGGAACATAAGAACCCTAAACTTCAGAAGGGCAAACTTTCCAAAATTGTACTCATTGATGGAAAGGGTAAACTGGGACCAAACCCTGGGATCCCTGACCACAGAGGAAAAATGGGAATGCTTTAGGAACATATTAGGCAAAGGCATCTTGCAGTGCATTCCTATGGGAAATAAATTTAGAAGAGACAAAGCCAAACCTGGCTGGCTAAACCGTAACATTAAAAAACGTATTAGGGAAAAAAAAATGGCCTTCAAGAAATATAAATCAGAGGGCACTGTATTGGCTTTCGAGCTATACAAGGAGGCAAATAAGAAAAGTAAACACGAAATCAAAATGGCTAAAATCAACTTTGAGAGACAAATAGCGGAGGATAGTAAAAAAAACCCAAAGAAATTCTTTAAATATATCAACTGCAAAAAAACTAGGGCAGAGCATATTGCACACATAATTAGCGATGATGGGGGGATGGTTACAGAGGACACTGAAAAAGCAACCGTGCTGAATGCTTTTTTCTCGTCAGTCTTTACACAGGAAACGGAGGGGTACACTGACCATGACTGTATGGTTTGTAGTAATACACAGGATTTGCCACTATGGCTAACAGAGGGTGAAATCAGGGAAAGGCTGGATAAACTTAACACAAACAAATCACCAGGCCCGGATGGCGTACATCCGAGAGTACTCAAGGAACTCAGTAAGGTTATATCTAGACCACTGTTCCTGATCTTTGCTGACAGTATTAGGACAGGAGATGTACCAGGGGATTGGAAGAAAGCTAACGTGATTCCGATATTCAAAAAGGGCCAGAGGCATATCCCGGGAAATTATAGGCCTGTCAGTTTGACATCAATAGTATGTAAACTTCTGGAGGGGATGATAAGGGACTATATCGTAGAGTTTGCTAAAGACAACAACATCATCAGCAGTAATCAGCACGGGTTTACAAATGGGCGTTCTTGTCAAACCAATCTCTTAGCATTCTACGAGGAGGTGAGCTGTGAGCTAGATAGGGGGAGACCAGTGGATGTGGTGTACTTGGATTTCGCTAAGGCGTTTGATACAGTTCCCCACAAGCGCTTAATTTATAAAATAAGGTCTGCAGGTATCGAAAGCAGGGTTTGCTCTTGGATACGGAATTGGCTTAAAGGGCGTGTTCAAAGGGTGGTAATAAACAGCGCATACTCAGACTGGTCTGAGGTTGTAAGCGGGGTGCCCCAGGGCTCAGTCCTGGGACCAACCTTGTTCAATTTATTCATAAACAGCATTGAGGACGGGATCAGTAGTGCGTTATCAGTTTTTGCAGATGACACAAAATTGGCCAGGGCAATAACTGCACAGCATGAAGCAGATATCCTACAGAATGACCTGGACAAAATTACAGAGTGGGCAACGACATGGCAAATGAGGTTTAACGTGGAGAAGTGTAAGGTTTTGCACTTGGGGACTAAAAACATAAAAACACAATACACGTTAGGAGGGGAACCCTTGGGGGAATCAAAAATGGAGAAGGATCTGGGAGTCTTGGTTGATGATAGATTAGGCAACAGCATGCAATGTCAAGCGGCAGCTGCCAAAGCCAGCAGAATATTAGCATGCATAAAGAAAGGGATGTATTCCAGAGATAAGACTATAATCCTTCCACTTTATAAAACTCTGGTCCGACCGCATCTGGAGTATTCTGTCCAGTTCTGGTCGCCAGTCCTCAGGAGGGATGTGTTGGAGCTGGAGAGAGTCCAGAGAAGGGCAACTAAACTAATTAGGGGATTGGAGGACCTTGACTATGAAGAGCGTCTACAATCGCTTGATTTATTCTCCCTGGAGAAGAGACGTCTGAGGGGGGACATGATAGCAATTTATAAATATCTTAATGGGGATCCCAGCTTAGAAAAAAAGCTGTTCATTCGAAGGGATTGCATGAGGACTCGAGGGCATACAATGCGATTAGAGGAGAAGCGTTTTAACCACAGGCAACGTGGGGGGTTCTTTACTGTTAGGGCTACAAGATTGTGGAATTCTCTACCACAAGAGGTGGTTTCTGCGGGTAGTATGGTGGCTTTCAAAAGACTCTTAGATGTACATCTCAAGGATCAGAACATTCAGGGGTATGTGAGATGAGTACAGCCACACACACCTACACAGGTTGAACTGGATGGACTATTGTCTTTATTCAACCTCACCTACTATGTAACTATGTAACTATGTAAACAGAAAAGGAGACCTGACCTTTTTTCCTTTTTATATAGTAAAAAATAAAATCCTAGTATTTATTAAATACCATTAAAAGAAAGTTGTCCGTCTTAATACTCTCATCGAGTAATTGTCAAAGTATCACAGTGCTGAAAACTGAAAAAAGACTGGTAATGAAAAGGGTGAAACATACATATATATATATGTATAGAGAAAAAAATCACCCATCTTTAATATAATCACAATATAATTGTTTTATCCAAGTGAAAGACATAACACTAACATGTCAGAAAAAAAAAAAATAAAATCAAAAACAGAGTCACTGAGATGCAAAAAGTATCACCCTCTTGTGTCAGCATTTTGTTGAATCACCTTTTGCTTTAATTTGTGGAGAGCGGCCCTCAAGTCATTCCACACACTAGGTCATGCAAGGACATTCACCTTTTTCTCCTTCAACCACTGTGTGGTCATTTTTGCTGTGTGCTTTGGATCATTGTCATGTTGGAAGGTAAACCTTCTTCTCATTGACAACTTTTAGGGCAGCAGATTTTCCTCAAGAATTTGACTGTATTTTGCCCCATTAATTTTTCCTTCTATCCTGACAAGTGTTCCAGTCCCTGCAGCAGAGAAATACCCCTATAACAGGATATTACCACCTCCATTCTTTTCTGTAGGAACGTTGTTATTTGGATGCTGAGCTTTATTGGATTTCTGCCAGATATCTTGTTTGGTGTTGAGGCCAAGTAGTTCAATTTTAGCCTCATCTGACCAGAACACCTTTTTCCATGTGGCCTCAGAATCTTCAAGGTGCATTTTGGCAAAGCTCAGTCGTGACTCCATGTGGCCTTTCTTGAGGAGTGGCTTTTTCCTTGCAACACTCCCATATAAGCCACATTTTTGGAGAATTTGTGATATTGTTGTCACATGCGCATAATGACCACTCTTTGTCATAACTTCCTGCAACTGCTTCAGAGTTGCTGTAGGCCTCTTGGTAGCCTCTCTGACCAGTTTCCCGCCTTGCGCTTTCATCCAGTTTGGAGCGACGTCCTGATCTAGGGAGGGTCTGTGTCATACCAAATACCTTCCACTTAATAAAATAGATTTCACTGCTTCTAGGCATTGATAAAGCGTTTGAAATGTTTTTGTATCCATCTCCTGACTTGTGCCGGTCCACAACTTTATCCCAGGGATTTTTCGATAGTGCCTTGCCACCCACAGTTAAATGTTTGCTTCAGTTGCACTATCAGGGACAGAAATGCTCCAAGAAAGCGCTTTTCATGCTGGGCTAATCAAAATGACCACAGCTGATCACAGTTTGGAGTCAAATGGCCTTGTGTGCCATTAGAAAGGTGATTAGCTACACCTGAGTGAGTTTACAAGTCATTTTTAGGAGGAGGGTGATTTATTTTTTCCAACTTATTGATTCTGTTTTTGATTTTTTTTCTGACATGTTGGTGTCAAAACTTGGATGTTACAAGTAAATACAGTTGTATAAAACAAAAACTGCATCTATCTTCATTTCAGGCTGCAAAGCAGCAAACTGAATATTTTAAAGGGGGATGATTCGTTTCTATACTCATTGTTTTGGTACTGAGGTGGATAAAGATGTTTTTGCTGCCTCCTAAGGATATGTAATGTCCTAATGCACATACTGTGAGGACAGGTGCACTTTAACCACTTTGCCGCTGCTCACTACAGGGAGTGCAGAATTATTAGGCAAATGAGTATTTTGACCACATCATCCTCTTTATGCATGTTGTCTTACTCCAAGCTGTATAGGCTCGAAAGTCTACTACCAATTAAGCATATTAGGTGATGTTCATCTCTGTAATGAGAAGGGGTGTGGTCTAATGACATCAACACCCTATATCAGGTGTGCATAATTATTAGGCAACTTCCTTTCCTTGGGCAAAATGGGTCAAAAGAAGGACTTGACAGGCTCAGAAAAGTCAAAAATAGTGAGATATCTTGCAGAGGGATGCAGCACTCTTAAAATGGCAAAGCTTCTGAAGCGTGATCATCGAACAATCAAGCATTTCATTCAAAATAGTCAACAGGGTCGCAAGAAGCGTGTGGAAAAACCAAGGCGCAAAATAACAGCCCATGAACTGAGAAAAGTCAAGCGTGCAGCTGCCAAGTTGCCACTTGCCACCAGTTTGGCCATATTTCAGAGCTGCAACATCACTGGAGTGCCCAAAAGCACAAGGTGTGCAATACTCAGAGACATGGCCAAGGTAAGAAAAGCTGAAAGACGACCACCACTGAACAAGACACACAAGCTGAAACGTCAAGACTGGGCCAAGAAATATCTCAAGACTGATTTTTCAAAGGTTTTATGGACTGATGAAATGAGAGTGAGTCTTGATGGGCCAGATGGATGGGCCCGTGGCTGGATTGGTAATGGGCAGAGAGCTCCAGTCCGACTCAGACGCCAGCAAGGTGGAGGTGGAGTACTGGTTTGGGCTGGTATCATCAAAGATGAGCTTGTGGGGCCTTTTCGGGTTGAGGAGGGAGTCAAGCTCAACTCCCAGTCCTACTGCCAGTTTCTGGAAGACACCTTCTTCAAGCAGTGGTACAGGAAGAAGTCTGCATCCTTCAAGAAAAACATGATTTTCATGCAGGACAATGCTCCATCACAGGCGTCCAAGTACTCCACAGCGTGGCTGGCAAGAAAGGGTATAAAAGAAGAAAAGCTAATGACATGGCCTCCTTGTTCACCTGATCTGAACCCCATTGAGAACCTGTGGTCCATCATCAAATGTGAGATTTACAAGGAGGGAAAACAGTACACCTCTCTGAACAGTGTCTGGGAGGCTGTGGTTGCTGCTGCACGCAATGTTGATGGTGAACAGATCAAAACACTGACAGAATCCATGGATGGCAGGCTTTTGAGTGTCCTTGCAAAGAAAGGTGGCTATATTGGTCACTGATTTGTTTTTGTTTTGTTTTTGAATGTCAGAAATGTATATTTGTGAATGTTTTTGTTAAGTTGCCTAATAATTATGCACAGTAATAGTCACCTGCACACACAGATATCCCCCTAAAATAGCTCAAACTAAAAACAAACTAAAAACTACTTCCAAAAATAGTCAGCTTTGATATTAATGAGTTTTTTGGGTTCATTGAGAACATGGTTGTTGTTCAATAATAAAATTAATCCTCAAAAATACTCATTTGCCTAATAATTCTGCACTCCCTGTAGAGCTCTACTGCTGCAAAGTGGCTCGATAACGTCTGGCGACGTAGACTTACATTGCCAGACATTCCCCTCTCTCTTTCGCTCGCTCGCTCAGTCACAGCGGGAGTCGGGACAGGGGAGGAGCGGCGGCGATCGCCGCCGCTCTTCCCCGATCGTCGGGGAATCAAGTGTGGAGATCCGCCTGCTTGTGTAAACACAAGCGGGCGGATCTCCTAAGTGACAGGCAGGGTCAGATTGCAGGGTTCAGCATAGCTGAACCCTGGATCTGTCCTTGTGTCACATAGTCCCCTCCCCCCACACACGTCAGTAAGCACCAGGCATACATTAACCCCTTGATCACCAATAAAAATTAACCCCTTCCCTGCCAGTGTCATTTTTACAGTAACAGTGCATATGTATAGCACTGATTACTGTAGTAATGTCACTGGTAACCCCAAAAGTGTAAAAAATGTCAGTCAAGGGTCCGATCTGTCCGCCGCAATGTCGCAGTCCCGCAAAAAAAAAAAAATCGCAGATCGCTGCCATTACTCGTTAAAAAAAAAAAACAATAAAAATGACAAAAATCTTTCCCTTAGTTAGTAAACGCAATAACTTTTGAGCAAACCAATCAAAATAAGCTTTTTGCAATTTTTTTTTACCAAACATATGTAGCATAAAACAAATTGGCCTAAAATGTTAAAAAATGTAGATTTTTACATTTTTTAGGGGAATTTCATATAAAAAAATGTGAAAAATATTGTTATTTTTGCAAAATTGACGCTCTTTTTTTGTTTATAGCACATGATCAAAAAATCGCACAGGTGATCAAATACCACCAAAAGAAAGCTCTGTTTGTGGGAAAAAAGGACGTCAAATTCGTTTAGGTACAGCGTCGTACGACCGCGCAACTGTCCGTTAAAGTCACGCAGTGCCAAATCGCAAAATAGGCCCTGGTCAGGAAGGGGGTAAAATCTTCCGGGGCTTAAGTGGTTAAAGGGGGGGTGATTCGTTTCTATACTCATTGTTTTGGTACTGAGGTGGATAAAGATGTTTTTGCTGCCTCCTAAGGATATGTAATTGTCCTAATGCACATACTGTGAGCACAGGTGCACTTTAAGGCTTGTCCACACTGGATGCATTGTTGTGCAATTTTCTTCATTCTCCAAACTGTATATATGGTTACATAGTTAGTCAGGTTGAAAAAAGGCACAAATCCATCTAGCTCAACCAATAAAAAACAAACAAGAAAATCCAACCATACAATCCCATATTCACAATCCTATATCCATAGTTGACCCAGAGGAAGGCTAAAAACCCCAGCAAAGCATGATCCAATTTGCTACAGCAGTGGAAAAAATTCCTTCCTGATCCCCCGAGAGGCAATCGGATATTCCCTGGATCAACTTTACCTATAAATATTAGTACCCAGTTATATTATGTTCACCCAGGAAAGAATCCAGGCCTTTTTTAAAGCAATCTATTGAGCTGGCCAGGACCACCTCTGGTGGGAGTCTATTCCACATTTTCACAGCTCTTACTGTGACAGAACCTTTACATATTTGGAGACAAAATCTCTTTTCCTCTAGACGTAAAGTGTCCCTTTGTCCTCTGTGATGACCTTAAAGTAAATAACTCAACACCAAGTTCACTATATGGACCCCTTAAGTATTTATACATGTTGATCATATCCCCCCTTAATCTCCTCTTCTCATAAGAGAATAAATTAAGTTCCTCAAATCTTTCCTCATAGCTGAGCTCCTCCGTGGCTGTTATCAGTTTGGTTTCCCTTCTCTGCACTTTCTCCAGTTCCCTGATATCCTTTTTGAGAACTGGTGCCGAAAACTGAACTGCATATTCCAAATGAGGTCTTACTACTGATCTGTACAGGGGCAAAATTATATCTCTCTCTCTGGAGTCCATGCCTCTCCTAATACAAGAAAGGACTTTGCTTGCTTCAATCAATCTGTTGGTGTTAATGCAGTGTTTTGTGACGCATATTGAATATTGATGTCCTGCATGCTGCCTTTTGGGTACCTTGACATGCATTTTCCTATTTATGTAAACTGAATGACTCCTTCAAAAGACACTTAAAAATACAAATACATCTGGCGAGAGCTGGCCCTGACAGTGAGACAGTCACCCATTACTGAGAGCTCTTTGGCATTTATATATTTTGTGTTATATCTATTATCAATGGTACAAAGTCATTGTGTCTAAGGATGAACCGGTGACAAAAAACTGGTCATACAATTACCCTAGGAAGTGAATTCATGCATTCTCTGCTGTAGCCAGCTCAGAACATCCCGTGTCCTACTAAACAAAAGCCAGTCTAGACTCCATTCTGGGAAGGATGCCCATGTATGTGTCTGTACAAACTGCCTTGCTAAATGCGTTCCAGTTCACATTCACAGACAGCCAGGTGGATCGGACAACAGAGAGTTTTGCAATGGAGGAGAAAGTGGCAAAGGAAGACAATGTATTGGTTTTTGCATGACTCTTCAAAGTACATACTCCTGTATAAAAGGCAAATGCTTCTAACTTATATGATACAAATATACTGTAGATGTGATCAGGATATATTTATAAAGCAATGAATGTGAGATTCTCTGAATGTTTACTGTGGGTGAATCATTGGCATTGCATGAGTTTTAAAGGACAGAGAACCTTTAATCGCTTTTGAATGTCACATTTGCTGCTTAATATATATGCTCCTAGGGATTTAGCGTATTTAGGTTTAAATTATTTTTATAAATATATATTTTATTGTATGTATATAATCTTTGTTTTATGAACAGTTATTTAATAATGGACAAAGGCTTCTCGGAGCACCATTGGCTTATGTAAAGAGAGCACAGCAGTCTGACTGAAACTCAAAGCAGAACTTCACCTAAAGGGGAAGTTCCGCTTGTTTGCATCCTCCCCCTCCTCATTTGGAACTTTTTTTTTTGGGAGGGTGGGGAGAGCCATAAGCTTGCCCCCCCCCCCCCCTTCTGAGACGTATCACAGGTCCCAGAAGACTATGTAACCATCTACAAATCTCAGTGCAAATCGTGCATGTGCAGTAGGAATCCGGCCTCAAGGCTTCACCAGTGGTAACTTTGTTGGCCAAAAATGTTTTCGGCAAAATTTTCTTCAGTAGCCTTTTTACAGTGACAAAAACAAAACTAAAAGTGCATCACATTTTCGTCCACTGAAGAAAACCATGGCGAAAATCAATTTTGTTTTCATTAAAAAATGTGAGGGAGGGGTTTTAACACTCATGATTTTCCACTTTTTACGGAGCTCTGTCTGTGTAGAACCTGTGAGTGTTTCCACTCCCAGCAAGCAAGCGACTCCAGTCCGTAGCGTGCTTAGCTTAGCAGCACTGTGCAGCCAACATTACAGGTCTCTGAGCCCTCAGATTACCATCCAAAGCAGCACTATGCATTACAGGCCTCCTGTAGAGAGTCCCACTCTCGAATCCCATCTAGAGCAAAGAGCACTGTGAGTGTGTACATTACAATTACAGGCCTCCCCTCCAACCACCGTCCATTCAGAGCACTGTGTGCATTACAGGCCTCCTCTGACCAGTGACCACCGACATCCAGAGCACTCTGCATTACAGACCTCCTCAGACCACTAGCCAGAGCACTGTGTAGCATTACAGCGACCGTCCAGAGCACTGTGCAGCATCACAGGCCTCTTAGACCACTGTGCATTATAAGCCTCTTCAGAACACCGTCCAGAGCACTGTGTAGCATTACAGTCACTGTTCAGAGCACTGTATAGCATTACAGTCACTGTTCAGAGCACTGTGCAGCATTACAGGACTCTCAGACCACTGTCCACTTGTCCAGAGCACTGTGTAGCATTACAGGCCTCCTCAGACCACTGTCCACAGCAGTATATGCCTCCTCAAACCACTGTCCAGAGCACTGTGCAGAGCACAGTGCATCATTACAGTGAATGGGGAAAGCTCACCTCATCGCATGACCTACTGCTGCCTTTTGTGGAACATACATAAAACATTTCAGAGTGACACCATGTCCATGTCCCTGCCCTCTTTGATCTACTCAGCCACCTTGAGAACTTTAAACAGAACACTAGCTACCAAGACCTTGCCACAATTGCACAGAAGATAAAAAAGAATGTGAACCAGCTGATAAAATGCTCTCGCCATTTGCAGCAGCTGCTTTTTTTGTCAACCATACTGTCTATGAAACACTTGTTCATGTGGTGGATGAGAATTTTTTGCTTAAAAGGCAGAGGAGTATGCCGTAGGAAAATCCACATTTCCCCACACACAAGTTGAGGAATTGTCTTAAGATGATGTGGAACAGGAGAATATAAAAAAAAAAACCCAGGAAGTGGAAGAAGCATCATCCACATCTAAGCAGCCAGTCTTTCGGTTTAGACCTAAATGCTGCAGAAGACCCAGGCAGATGATCTCCCAAAACGGCATAAAGCAGCAGATCAAAAAGAAAGAGCTTTTGCACCACAATCACTGAGGACACCAGAACAGATTTTTAGCTGTCAAAGAGTGACACTTTTTATCACCAGCTAAAACCTTTTGCATTAGACCTGCTGCCTATGGCAGCTTCTCAAGCCTTTGCAGAGAGGTTATTCAGTGCTACAGGTGACCTCTCTAGAGGCTGGCGGAATAGAGCAAGGGTCATGTTGGCGCGAAGTGCTTTCCTTAAAATGAATTGAAACAAATAGAAGTATTTTATTTATAGAAGCATACCTAATACTTATGGGTTGTGCTTACTGTGATATGAAGAAGCAATACTTCAACAACAGTTGTAATTGACAATTAAATTCATAGAGAAAATGTGCAGGCTACAAATGACATTAGTATGTGGAACTAGAACAACCAACACTTTTTTTCAACTCCTCAATTTTGCATTAATGAAAAAGAAAAATAGATCAGTAACTGTCAAATAGGGCAGCCTTAGGTTGGGGTCCTGGTCTTGGGTAGACTTTTTAGTGTGATATTTACCTCTACTGTCAATCCAAATGCTGAGAGAGAGAGGAGTTAATAAAAAGGGGTAAGTATAATCCACACGCTAATGGCATTATTGTAGACTGTGCACTGTTTCTTTGAATGCATCTGAGAATAAGAACTGTTGAAATAATAAACTGGCAGTAAACTGATTCTTATTGTAGAAATGAGCATTACCCTCGAGTACTGATTTATTATGTTGTGCCAGGGACAATGCCTGTGCTGCCTGCTTGTAGTAGCTGAAATATTTTGTTGTGTTCTGTTCAGTTACTTAAACTGTTAACGTTTATGTAAATGTGCATTGCATGGTGGCATTATCACGAAAAGTGTTTTTTTTTTTTTTATTTTAATGGTAGAACTGTCAAAAAAGCAATATTTTTGTAACTAAACTTGGTTTTACTTAAAGACATTATATAATGGCTAAATCTGTGTCTGTAGTGCATGTTCAAATACCATTAATAATAACATATTAGATTTTTTTCACTCCAGGAGTATATAATGAGTTTGGAAATTGCAGAGAAATGCTTAAATAAAGCATTACAATTTAACTAAACGCATTCGATTACGTTGGTACTTTGACGTTAAATACCAGTGTTATGGCAGCAGATAGAATTTTCTTACAGGGCCGGCGGTCCTCTTTCACATAAAAGTGGTCCCATGGGCGGATTTGCCGCGGGATCACTTTTATGGGCGGCGGGAGAGGTGCCCCCTCTCCTGCTGCTTCCCGGTCATTTTCCCCGCTTACCAGAGCCATAGGTAGCGGGGAAAACTATACGGTTCCGTCCATGCCCCAGGCAGGAAGTCGAGAGAGGGCAAGATGGCCCCCCTCGACTCTATAGCCTTGGAGGATTGGAGCAATGTCATATGTCGCTTCCTCCCAACGGCCTTAAAGGGCCCATTTTTTTTCTTGCTGAAATTTTTTTGGGGGGTTTTAAGGATAGATGTGAGATCTGAGGTCCTTTAGACCCCAGATCTCACTTTATAGAAGTCCTGTCTTGCTTATTACTATTACAAGGGATGTTTAAATTCCTTGTAATAGGAATAAAAGTGATCAAATTTTTTTTTTTTAAATGGACAGTGTAAAAATAAAAGGTAAAATAAATAGTTTGTGCTATGTATATGTATATACCATATACAGGACACTATATACTCCTCTCTATATACAGGACACTATATACTCCTCTCCTCTCTATATACTGTATGCATTACACTATACATTACACTATAAACTTCTGTATACTGATTCCATTTCATTTGACCATCCTCTAGTTGTGTTAAATTAGTGCCGGGGGGGGGAGTGTGCCACCTCCCTGAAATTCGTTTTTGCAGGTTGGGATGCCTCTAAATATGACTAAAACTAAAACGACACACATCAAAATATACAATCTCAATGCTTCTTATCCAGAACCCCAAAGCGTTTCAACTGGTTCAGTCTTCTTCAGGGGAATATTGAACCTTAAATGCAAGCTAGATTTTCTAAAAACACAACCGGAAACAATCAGAACATATATAAAGAAAAACCTATCAATATTGGTCAGGTATAAAACATGTGCACTGAATGCTTTTAAGTAGGGGAAGAGGCCCTGTCATGTGTCTTAGTCAGGCCAGTCCTGGACCTTTTTTTTGGCGCCAAAAAGATCTCCCTTGAATAAGGGGGAGGGATGCCCCTTAGTAGTTGAATCTTTTTCAATATTTAAAGTGAATTTGACCATGAACACAGCCATTGCTTATTTTTTGGAATGCATGTATGTATTGGCGGATAGATGCAGATTAAAAGACCCAGGCTGCCACTTTTTGTCCCTTGCATTCAGGGTTTAGCACTGTAGATGTAGGATAACTTCATCTGGTCCCATCCAGTGAATGGATCCCCAGCATAAGTTTACTCATCTTTAAGTAGCTTTTTGTATATTTAATACTGTTTACCTGTCCAATATTGATAACGAAAGGAAGTGTGGGAGTTGGATAGGTTTGAAGAGGTGCTGAGTCGTTTTAAACCCTCATCCATTTAGCTAGTAAAAAGCATATACATGGACAGAATCCCCCAAATTTTGGGACTATAGCGGGTAACGACACAGGTAGGTATAGAAAAGAAAATAATTTATTTTGTATGAACAATATACAATAATTGGCAAAAGGGCCGAAAATGATACACGATTGCACAATTGTGAATACACATTAAAAATTGTAAGCTACTCTTCACATTGTTAGACCCAAAGATCATTTAGACATGGGGGAACCTGAAGTATGGTTCTGAAGACCCTACGCGTTTCAATGTCACTCTTCTTCAGGGGTCTTTTTAGACCTTGGTCCCAATTTACTGTTTATAACTATTTTACAATGTTCTATAATGAAATGGAGACAAAAATGTTAATTTTTCATCATAATACAGATTAAACTGCATATTGTTTGTTTTCCTTTATCTATTGTTCGATATATCTCACCATACACATACCATGTCTTTTTGTCGTTCGATCTGAAAAGAGTCGTCTTAGTTAAAAACTTGATCATTTTGGCATTACCCAAGATTACATGCTAGGAGATGCACCCAGGGGGTTAACTGGAGATTCAGATCACTCCTGCTCAATCCGGGAGGGAAGAGAGAAATGGGAGAGAATCACCCATGTGTATGGTGAGATATATCGAACAATAGATAAAGGAAAACAAACAATATGCAGTTTAATCTGTATTATGATGAAAAATTAACATTTTTGTCTCCATTTCATTATAGAACATTGTAAAATAGTTATAAACAGTAAATTGGGACCAAGGTCTAAAAAGACCCCTGAAGAAGAGTGACACTGAAACGCGTAGGGTCTTCAGAACCATACTTCAGGTTCCCCCATGTCTAAATGATCTTTGGGTCTAACAATGTGAAGAGTCGCTTACAATTTTTAATGTGTATTCACAATTGTGCAATCGTGTATCATTTTCGGCCCTTTTGCCAATTATTGTATATTGTTCATACAAAATAAATTATTTTCTTTTCTATACCTACCTGTGTCGTTACCCGCTATAGTTCCAAAATTTGGGGGATTCTGTCCATGTATATGCTTTGTCCAATATTGATAGGTTTTACTTTATATATGTATATTGTCATATTTTATGATTGTAGGTTGTATTTTTAAAAAATCCAGCTTGCATTTAAGGTCCATTATTATAGAAGAAGACTGAACCAGTCGAAACACGTCAGGGTTCTGGATAAGAAACTTTGGGATTGTATATTGTATTGATGTGTGTGCTCTTTCTTCTGCCTGGATGACCGCTCCAGTGGGCGGGGCCGAGCACTGCCACTGATGTCAGCCGGGGAGGAGGGGAAGAGAGGAGAGAGAGCCGAGCGGTCACATGATCGCCGGGAGCTGCTCTGATATAGGTACCACTCAGCATATTTTTTCTATAACAACAGACACAGGGACACTTATTGTTATGTTACAGAGAGAACGGGATGATTTTATATCACAGATCCCCACATCCAGACAAGCAATGTGGATGTAGGGATCTCCCCTGTGCTTTAGTGTGTAGGGATCTGTGCTTTAGTATCCTGATGGCAGGGCCTCTCCCATTGTCAGAATACACAGATCATTGCTGCAGAGAGGACAGAGCAGGGCTGCGGATGAAGGAGGCACGTAAACTGACCACGGTGTCAGGGCTCAGCAGCCATGATACACTGTGGTCAGTTTACAGAGAAGAGGGTAGAAACTGGCAGGATCAGCTAGGTTTTTTAGGTGATACAGGGGGCCAATGACACAGCACAAACACTGTGCTGTATAACATGTTTAACCACTTAAGCCCCGGAGGATTTGGCTGCTAAACGACCAGAGGGTATTTTGCGATTCGGCACTGCGTGACTTTAACGGACAATTGCGCGGTCGTGCGACGCTGTACCTAAACGAATTTGGCGTCCTTTTTTTTCCCACAAACAGAGCTTTCTTTTGGCGGTATTTGATCACCTGTGCGATTTTTTGATCACGCGCTATAAACAAAAAAAGAGCGTCAATTTTGCAAAAATGGCAATATTTTTCCCTTTTTTTTATATGAAATTCCCCCCAAAAAAATGTAAAAATCAAAATTTTTTAATATTTTCGGCCAATTTGTTTTATGCTACCTATGTTTGGTAAAAAAAATCGCAAAAAGCGTATTTTGATTGGTTTGCGCAAAAGTTATTGCGTTTACTAACAAAGGGAAAGATTTTTGTAATTTTTGTTGTTTTTTTTTTTAACGCGTAATGGCGGCGATCTGCGATTTTTTTTGCGGTACTGCGACATTGCGGCGGACAGATCGGACCCTTGACTGAAATTTTTGACACTTTTGGGGTTACCAGTGACATTTCTACAGTAATCAGTGCTATATATATGCACTGTTACTGTAAAAATACACTGGTAGTGAAGGGGTTAACTTTATTTGAGAGGGAGGGGCTGTGTGTGTCCCTAGGGGTGTGATTCTAACTGTGATTGGCTGTGGCTTCAACTGTATGCAGAGTGATCAATGGATCTACATAGTAGATCCATGTAATCATCTCTCATACAGAGAGGAGAATGACAGGCAGCTTGTTTACACAAGCTGCCTGACTTTCTCCCTCTCCCCCGCCGATCGCAGAGTGGCCGGCGGCGATCGGGTCCGCCGGTCACACGCGCGGGGGGGTCCGTGACCACGCGGGAGCGGGAGCGCGCCTCCGGCGGCGCGCGCTCGCTCCCTAAACCCTCACAGGCGAGCGACGTAGACCTACATCACTTTGCCTGTGAGGGGCTGACCGCCGCCGTAGATAGTCGTGCGGCGGTCGGCAAGTGGTTAAGACCCCGTTCACACTGGGGCGACCTGTCAGGCGACCTGGTCGCCTGACAGGTTGCCATAGGTCGCCTGCCATAGAAAAGCTGTGGACCCGTTCTAATAGGAGCGACACAAGTCGCTCCGACTTAGTAAAGGGTCCGGAGCTTCTTTGGGGCGACCCGGAGCGACCTGCATAGACTTCAACGTTATGAAGTCCGTATCGGCCGCTCCGAGGTCGCGGTGCGAGCAGCGCGCCGTGACCTATGAGGTCGCCCCAGCAAGTCGGATCGCCCCAGTGTGAACGGGGCCTTAGGGGAACAGGATCTTGTTGTTTTTTTTTTGTTTTTTGTTTTTTTTTAGGTTAACAAATGCATTAACCTGCTGGCTGAACAAAAAAATTAAGGACTCGGAATGTGAAAAACATTTGTGATCCTGGGAAATCTAACTCAATGGTGTAGAGATTATTAGTGAGTTCACGCCAACCAGGAAGTGGCTTTTCAGGGCTTGATGGCCTACTTTTATTTAAAAATACAGCAAAGTTCCTCACATCAGGGTTTCCCATGCAGGGGATTTTAGTAACATGCTGAATTTAAAGGAAAACAGCCTCCTGGCTATATAGCATCTCACCTCTGTCGGGCCAGTCCACAACACACCAGTGTTTTCACACTGCTCCCTGCAGCACTGGCCCTCATCCTGGCCTCTGGACAGGGACCTCCTGTCTCCTGGGTGGAGAACACCTGTCTCCTAATGGGAGCTCCGAACTATGACCAGGCATATGATTATCCTGCTGGTCTACATCAAGGCCTTGACACTGGGTCTGGGTTGGAGGCTTCTTCCCTCCCTAAGCACTTCAAAGCCAGCAAACTCCAAAGCCCCTATCTGGGAATTATCTGGGAATTATATATCCAAATCCAGCTTTAAACATCTCCACAACAGTATCTCGGACCTGCCTGGTGTGTTCCTTGTTCTTCATGATGCTCTCTGCGCTTTAAACGGACCTCTGAGACTATCACAGTGCAGGTGCATTTATATGGAGACTTGATTACACACAGGTGGATTCTATTTATCATCATTAGTCATTTAGGTCAACATTGGATCATTCAGAGATCCTCACTGAACTTCTGGAGAGAGTTTGCTGCACTGAAAGTAAAAGGGCTGAATAATTTTGCACGCCCAATTTTTCAGTTTTTTATTTGTTAAAAAAGTTTGAAATATCCAATATATTTCGTTCCACTTCATGATTGTGTCCCACTTGTTGATTCTTCAAAAAAAATGACAGTTTTATATCTTTATGTTTGAAGCCTGAAATGTTGCAAAAGTTCGAAAAGTTCAAGGGGGCCGAATACTTTCTGAACACCCTATTAGGGGGGGCAGACAACCTGGAGTGAAAGTCTGCAGGGAATATGACTGTCCCTGAGCAAACTAAGGTTGCTCTTGATGCTCAGTGGGGTGATCTGGACGATCCTACTCTTTGAAGTCTCAGGATTACGTTGTGTTAACAGTAAGTAACCTAAAACAGGCATACATTTTACCTACAGAAACATTTGAAGGAAAAGCTCTGTCCTCTGCCTCTGAAAAATACAGTATCTCATATCTGCCACCCCAGAATGTCCCTTTCAAACATGCAATATGCATGCCTACAATATCTGTTGCACATGTATGCAACAATGTACCCCCAGAATATTTGTTGCACACATGCAATATAGTATGTGCCCCCAGAATATCTATTGCAGGCATACAGCATTCACCGTAAGACAACAACAAGAAGGCAAATTTGGCTCTCAGGAACAGGGTTCTCCCTCGAAACGTGTAAGCCAAACCAGGTCTTTGAGGACGCCATCACGCCATCCAGCAGTAGTGTTGTGGAGGCGAGTGGTTCCCATTTCCTACATGCATGTACATATCCTATGTTTGTAAGTATATTGTACGCTACCCATTTTGATTTTAATAAACTTTTTAGTGCTAATGCACAAGGTCGGTGCTCCCTTCTCTTGTTGTTGTCTTTCAGTGTTTTTGGATACCCTTGGTCCTGAGGGGGCAGCAAGACCACCTTATCTGTGCTAAAAGACCATCTAGACCAGTGTTTCTCAACTCTTGTCCTCAGGGCACACTAACAGGCCAGGTTTGCAAGAAAACTGAAATACATCAGAGGTGATATAATTTGCTGTTCAGTGATTGCAGTATTTTAGTCTGCATCTCCCCAAGGTAATACTTCAAATCTGGCCTGTTAGTGTGCCCCGAGGACCGGAGTTGAGAAACACTGATCTAGACCATTCACCTTCCCGCATACCACTTGAGAGCAGAAGAGATACTGTTTTTGGAATCATTGATACAGCATTCAAACCACCCCCCCCCCCCCCGAATATCTGTTTCATACATGCACCCCCAGAATATCTGTTGCACACATACAACATGAACCTACAGAATGTCCAGGCTTCACCCTCACAAAAAAATCTCATATGCAACCTGTGCATCTAATGTTTCTCCGTACATTTACAGCCATTACGCCTACAAGTGCCTTGTGTCTACAACCATTTCAGCAAATACCCCCTCACTTGTGCATCCTGGACCCCCACTAAGTCTACTTCAAATGTGTAGCCTGCACCCTGCAATGCCCTTTGACATACAGTACGTGTTTCATCACATACAATACTTAAGCTGGCCTTACATTAGTATGTTTTCAAACCAAACGTCTGTGTGAACATTTGTATGGAAATTCTCAGTACATTCAACAGATGTAAGTAAAGTACTGGAAAATTTTCATTTGGTTTTAAACATTCAATTTTAGAATGAATGGACTTTACCAAATAAAAGCCACATACACTATTTGAAATTCATTCATGAATACGTTTCTATCCTGGCTCCTTCAACATTTCTTGTGACTGCAGTTTAAATTGAATTCCAATTTGACCCTTTTAATGATTAAACAAACAAATCTCGCCAAAGAGGACAGAGAGCAAAATAAAAATCTTCAACACTCAAACAAAACATTGGTTTTAATGGATTAAAGAAAGTCTTCTCCAATACAATTCATGAAAGGTGTCTTTCATTTTTAAGCTCACCTGGATACATGATTTAGCATTTACATCGAACATTCGGTGAGAATTATTTTTAGATTTGTCAATAGATTGTACAACTGGGAGAGGGGGATGCCTTCCAGCATCACTGATAAGTGCAGTACATTGCAACAATATTTTTGTAACATATTTATGAAATCTGTTAGGCACACTTACAAGTGAAAAAAAAAAAAAAATACACAAAATGTAAAAGTTCCTTAATTTCATTTCTAAATAATGTTGACATACGTTGTACCAGAAATATAGTTTCAGTGACATGAAAAAGTAGAAACACTCGGAATTTTAAACCTAAACACTACACAACACATTTTTTAATCATTTTGTTTTTAGATTCACAAAAAAGAAAAATATGTTATCTTTTTCTTGTATTTCCTATTTACTGCTAAAAAATGTCTATGCATTACTTAAAGTAATGACAAAAATATTGCTGAAGCAATGGGCTAATAGCTGAAATGTACATAGTCCATAAAGGGGGTTTCCACTTACCAAATCTAAAGTGGTAAAGACTGTCAGATAACAATTAAATAAATAATTGATTTACTATGTTCATTAACCACTTAAGCCCCGGAGGATTTGGCTGCTAAAAGACCAGGGTTTTTTTTGCGATTTTTTTACTGCGTGACTTTAACGGACAATTGCGCGGTCGTGCGACGCTGTACCTAAGCGAATTTGACGTCCTTTTTTTCCCACACACAGAGCTTTCTTTTGGTGGTATTTGATCACCTGTGCGATTTTTTGATCATGCGCTATAAACAAAAAAATAGCGTAAATTTTGCAAAAATAACTATATTTTTCAAATTTTTTTATATGAAATTCCCCCCAAAAAAATGTAAAAATCAAAATTTTTTAACATTTTCGGCCAATTTGTTTTATGCTACATATGTTTGGTAAAAAAAAAAATCGCAAAAAGCGTATTTTGATTGGTTTGTGCAAAAGTTATCGCGTTTACTAACAAAGGGAAAGATTTTTGTCATTTTTGGTGTTTTTTTTTTTAACGCGTAATGGCGGCGATCTGCGATTTTTTTTTGTGGGACTGCGACATTGTAGCAGACAGATCGGACCCTTGACTGAAATTTTTGACACTTTTGGGGTTACCAGTGACATTACTGCAGTAATCAGTGCTATACATATGCACTGTTACTGCAAAAATGACACTGGCAGGGAAGGGGTTAACTGTATTGGACAGGGAGGGGTTAAGTGTGTCCTAGGGGCGTGATTCTAACTGTATAGGGACATTGCTATTGGTGTAAAAACAAAGATCATCGAGTCCGCCGGTCACACGCACTGACTTGTCAGTGAACGAGCCGCGGCGGGCGCGCGCCCGCCCGAAATTGGCTCTCAAGTCAGTGACAGGCGAGTGACGTATCCATACGTCACTCTGCCTGGCCGGGGCTGACCGCCGCAGTATATAGTCGTGCGGCGGTCGGCAACCGGTTAAAGGAGAAGTAAAGCCAGAGCTATTTTTGCTGTACTTCTCCTGTAGGTCACAGAAGTGCACTTAGTTCCGCACTCCAGTGACCAGTTTTCAGCCGACAGCGGGCTTTAGCCTGCTGTTGGCTGACATCACCGCCGACAGCCATATGGTAAGGATTGATCCAGATGCCTGGACCAGCAGCTGGCTCAGTCTCTCAGCGAGCTGCTGAGAGCCTGAGCCAGCACCTCCTGCCCTCTCCACAGCTCAACACTCCAGTGAGTGCTAGAGGGGCAGAGCAGAGAGCTGGTGACTGAAGGTCATGGCTCCCTGCTCAGAGCGGAGGGGGAGAACTGAGTAATCAGCAGTGTTTGATCACTCAGTTCTCAGTGCAGAGCCGGTGGGGGACAGACACAGCATCAGATCAAAACTGAATCTACCTAGGTGAGTATAAATGTTTGTTTTTTTTAAAGTTTATTCTCTCTTAAATATATTTATAAAAAAAATAATAATCTTTGCGTTTTTTTTGTTGTTTGCCTCACAGTCAGAAACCAGATAATTTAAAAACCAGTTCCAAAAATTGTTTTCCACTACCATAATTCATGTGTACAGACATAAACACAAGCTAGTATTAATTTACTGAAACAAGTTAACATTAACAACTGAGAGTTACAAATGATATGAAAATATACGCTTACCTTTTTTAAAACACTATCTAAAGTTTCTGGCCGGCTTATATCGAAACAAATAAGTACAGCGTCAGATTCTGGGTATGCCAGGGGGCGGACATTGTCATAATATGCTGAACCTGCAATTAGGAAAAACATAAGGCAATTCAAGTACAAATCTCCAAATTTTTATTTCAATGACAGAGATTATTACTTTTATTTCATTGGTCACCACAAAGCAATAAACATCAACCCCTTTCCTTTATTAAAAACATAAAAGCTTTTATTAACCATTTGCCTAACAGTGCAATTTTGACCTTTTTTACATACATGTTAAAATCAGCATTGTTTTTTTATATACATTCATTCATTAAACTGAACATAGACTGACTGCTCAAATGTCTCTTTGGTAAACTTTGCACTTAGGTTACTGCTGTTTCACATCCACGTGTAGCCATATTTACATTATTTTGATGTTTATTCTGTTTTAAGTCTTACCTAAATTATAAGTTCCCTTATCTTTACGATTCTGCCCTTTTAGTCCTCTTGCAGTTTGATTGTGGTGTGAAAGTTTGCCCCGTTAGCTATGTGCCTAATATTACCTCCTGATTAATGAATTGCCAAATTCCATAACACCCCACGTCAACAGGTAAAATCAACACTCTCCTTATTCAAACCTGCTACCATAGATGATGTTGCTATACTCCTTTCTAACACCTACCTAACCACCTGTCTCTATTCCCTCTCAAATACTACGTTCACCCTCTGACTCTATCCTACACTCTCTAACCCTTATCTTCACTCTTTCTTCCGGCATCTTCCCAAACGCTCTAAAACATGCACTGGTCACTGCCATACTTAAAAAGACGTCCTTGGACCCAGCCAATCTTAACAATCTACGACCTATCTCCTTGCTCCCCTTTTCCTCCAAACTCCTCGAACATTTGGTCTACAACCAACTGAGTGACCACCTCATTAAGAATAACCTTCTTGATCCCCTTCAGTCTGGATTTCGCCCTCAAAACTCCACAGAAACTGCTCTTTTAAAACTCGCAAATTACTTACTAACAGCAAAATGTAAAGGACGCTATTCTGTACTCCTAGTTTTGTATCTTTTGGCTGCCTTTGATACGGCTGACCACCCCCTCCTACTCAAAAAACTGCACTCCTTTGGTCTCCATGACTGTGCTCTTCGCTGGCTGTCATTCGACCTATCCCACCGCACCTTCAGTGTCACTTCAGTGTTTGGCTGAAGCCATTTATTATCAATCAACTGTGTTTACTTTTTTTTAAAATCATAATAACAATGAAAACTACCCAAATGACCCTGATCAAAAGTTTACATACCCCAGTTCTTAATACCGTGCATTGCCCCCTTTAACATCAATGACAGCTTGAAGTCTTTTGTGGTATTTGTGGATGAGGCTCTTTATCTTCTCAGATGGTAAAGCTGCCCATTCTTCCTGACAAAAAGCATGAACTGCACGTTTGAGATCTCCCCAGAGTGGCTCAATGATATTGAGGTCAGGAGACTGAGATGGCTACTTCAGAACCTTCACTTTATTCTGCTGTAGCCAATGACAGGTGAACTTGACCTTGTGTTTAGGATCATTGTCATGTTGGAATGTCCAAGTACGTCCCATGCGCAGCTTCCAGGCTGATGAATGCAAAATTTACTCCAGTATTTTTGGATAATATACTGCATTCATCTTGCCATCAATTCTGACCAAATTTCCTGTGCCTTTAGCTTGCACATTCCCAAAACATCAGCAATCCCCCAAATGTAGCGTTTATGGTTGTGGCCAAAGCTCAATTTTGGTCTCATTACTCCAAATGACTTTGTGCCAAAAGGTTTGAGGCTGGTCTCTGTGCTGTTTGCATATTTTAAGCGGGATATTTTGTGGCATTTGCATAGTAATGGCTTTCTTCTGGCGACTCGACCATGCAGCCCAACTTTCTTCAATTGTGCATTTGAAACAGCCACACCACATGTTTTCAGTGAGTCCTGTATTTCACCTGAAGTTATTTGTGTTTTTTTTTGCATCCCGAACAATTTTTCTGGCAGTTGTGGCTGAAATTTTAGTTGGTCTACCTGACTTTGGTTTGGTTTCAACAGAACCCCTCATTTTCCACCTCTTGATTAGAGTTTGAACACTGCTGATTGGCATTCTCAGTTCCTTGGATATCTTTTTATATCCCTTTCCTGTTTTATACCGTTCAACTACCTTTTCCCGCAGAACCTTTGACAATTTTTTTGCTTTCCCCTTGACTCAGAATCCAGAAATGCCAGTGCAGCACTGGATGAAAGGGTCTGTCAGGAGTCCAGAATCTCATTGACCTTTTATACAATACACACACACTTATTACAAGTAAACAGATCACAGGTGAGGATGGTTACCTTTAATAGCCATTCAAACCCCTTTGTGTCAAATTGTGTGCATGTTATCAGGCCAAAATCACCAGGGTATGTAAACTTTTGATCAGGGTCATTTGGGTAGTTTCTGTTGTCATTATGATTTAAAAAGAGTAAACACAGTTGATTCATAATAAATGGCTTCAGCCAAACACTAATCATGAGTGAAAAAACAAGTTTTTGTGTTATCATTCATATTCTCAGAAAAATGGCCAGGAAATCATAAATTCTGCCAGGGTATGTAAACTTCTGAGCATAACTGTATCTGTCTGGATGTCACACCACTTCCTCAAACTCAACTTGTCCAAAACTCATATTTCCTCCCCCACCTGCCTCTTCCCCTGACTCCTCTGTCAAGAGCAATGGCACAACCACCACCCATCACCGCATGCCAGGGTGCTAGGTGTTATCCTGGACTCTGAACTCTCCTTTCAGCCCCACATTGAATCACTTTCCAAGGCTTGCCGCCTTCACTTCAGCAACATATCTAAAATACGTCCCTTCCTAACCAATTAAACCACAAAGCTCCCTATTTACTCCCTGCTTATCTCTCACCTAGACTACTGCAACTATCTTCTCATTGGTTTACCTTTAAATAGGCTATCCCCTCCCTTCAGTCCATCATGAATGCTGCTGCCAGACGCTTAGCGTCTGCTACCCCTGTCTGCCAATCCCTCCATTGGCTCACACTCACCCAACCAATTAAATTAACATTACGAACAATAACTTACAAAGCTATCCACAACTCAGCCCCCAGTTACATCACTAACCTAGTCACAAAATACCAACTAAATCATCTTCTCCGTTCCTCCCAAGACCTCCTGCACTCTAGCTCCCTCGTCACCTCCTCCCATACTCGCCTCCAGGACTTCTCCCGAGCCTCTCCCATCCTTTGGAATTCCCTACCCCAATCTATCCGACTCAATACATGTTCCAAAAACCTTATGATACTCCTGCAGGAGGAATACGAACGACAAATTAAAAAAATCGATGAGGAAACTAAACTAATATACCTGAAACTAGCACCTCTAAAAACCGTCCAGATGTACAACGATGAGGAGAAAAAACTAAAAGACCATCTAGAAAATTACAGCAAACAGATCCTCCGGAAAAAGGAGAAAAAATACTGGCGGGATAAAAACGCCTTTGCCCAGGGGAGGGCCTATAGGTGGAACAATACTCGTCGTACCAACAAAAATAAACAACAATTTGGCATGAAAAATACCGGCCAGGACAACCAGTATTTCTCATCAGACTCCTCATCATATGCTTCTGGATCTGACAATCGGAAAAGAGGACCACCACCCAGAGGACCACGGCCCAGACCAACACAAACACCTAATGAAAGAGACGAAACTGAGGAAAGAATCGAGATGGAAAATGAAGAAACAGAGGATCAGTCACAAGGAGGCACAAAAACTCAAGGCATTTTCTCGAGACTCAGAGAGGGCCCAAGGAAACAAAAGCCTTTTTTAGGGAAAACCAACCTAACACAGACCAAACTGCCAGTAGTCACCGATTCCCAGGGGCTGAGACAAATGGAGAAGAGAAACGATCCATAATCAATCTCTCATCACAGATCTTAACCCAACACGAAGTAGAGGTTCTACGGCTAGGCCTCTCTTTTTGTCCAAAAAACAATGCCGACAAATTTGAAATCGTCAAGGACGTGAATCTATTCGCACGAAAAATCATATTCCAAGCAATGTACAACAAACCCCCACCTGAGGCCAAAGACCCGGGCCTCTCAGCAGCGGAATTCCGCGCAATTAGGGACCTCAACATCCTATTAGAAGAAGGAGGACTTGACGACAACTGGGAAGATCTTACTTCAATATCAGAAGAAGTGGAAAGTGACGAAGAAGAGGAGAACCCCGAAACACCCCGCTTCCAAAAAAAATCCCAGAAATTCCCCCCACTGAGCCAAAACCCAGCAGTCGCCCTGTTTGTGAAAGAAACAACCAGAGAGATTGAAGGGCTAAATATCAAAAAAACAAAGGACAACTTAACTAGGGAACAAAGGAAGGCATTTGAAGATCTAAAAAGCTACGATACGATTACTATTAAACCAGCCGACAAGGGCGGCAACATCGTCCTGATGGACAATGCAAAATACAAGGAGATGTGTATGAACATCCTGGAAAATCGTACATGCTATAAGCAAATATCGCCCCTCATGATCAAGTCATATAACGAAACCTTCTATAAAAAAGTTGACAGGGCCCTCAATGAAGGGGCCATTTCAAAAACACTATGGGAATACATCAGAACGAAGCACCCCAGAACACCAACATTCTATTCCTTGCCGAAAATACACAAAAGCGCCAATAACCCTCCAGGCAGACCCATTATATCCGGGAACGGCAATATCTCGGAGAACATAAGCAGAGTCATCGATGCCCACCTCCGCCCACATGTGACTAATCTTCCATCATATATTAAGGACACCATTCATCTCCTCCAAATACTGGAGGGCATGACTGCATCCGAAACAACCTACCTCGTCACGATCGACATTGAATCACTGTATAGCAACATACCGCATGAAAAAGGCATATTGGCAGTCAAACATGTACTTAGCCAACATAGCCGTCATGATCAAAAATTCAATGATTTCATCCTTTCCATGTTACAGTTCATTCTACATCATAACTACTTCTGTTTCGATGGCCTACATTTCCTACAGATCTGTGGCGTGGCCATGGGCACTAGCTGTGCCCCATCTTACGCCAACATATATCTGGGTGTATGGGAGCAGGACTTTCTCAATGACGAAAAAAATTCTATATACTCTCACCATATAACCTTATGGCAGAGATATATAGACGACATTTTTATCCTGTGGGATGGACCCGAGGACCTCCTACGCGAGTGCCTGAACCATATGAACATAAATTCCTTCAATATGCATTTCACCATGCAATACAGCCTAACCAAAATCAGTTTCCTGGACACTTGGATTTTCAAAGACCCCAAGGGGAACATTAACACTACACTTTATAGGAAAGAGACTGCTGGCAACACCGTATTGCATGCGGATAGCTTCCACCCTACAGTGCTAAAACAGTCAATTCCTTATAGTCAGTTCTTACGACTAAAGAGGAACTGTACTCTCCAAAAAGACTTTAAAAGCGAGTCCGACAAACTAACAGCACGGCTACTTATTCGAGGCTACTCAAAAACAAGTCTAAGAAAAGCCTTCAACCGAGCTAACAACATGGAGCGAAATCAAATCTTGTTCAAAAAACCCATGGACAAAACACAAGATAACACCAATCGGTTGATCATGCGATATACCAATCAACATGATTCAATCAGGAAAATCATTCAGCAAAGGTGGCACATCCTTACCGCTGACCCTAGTCTAAAACACCTTCTCCCAGCAAAACCAAAAATTACATTTAGGAAAGCCGGTTCTTTCCAGCAATCACTGGTTCACAGTGAGTTCAAAGAGGGACCAAGAAAGGACCCATGTAAAGACAAGGGGACATATCCATGCGGGGGCTGTGCCCAATGCAAAGCTATCGTCAAAAGCACTACTAAATTGCTACCCAACAGGGAACTATTTACACCAGCCCACTTCGTTAACTGTAAAACGCAAGCAGTAGTTTACCTGATGGAGTGTGACTGCGGTGCATATTATGTAGGAAAAACTAAGCAAGAGTTCCGTAAAAGAGTTGGCCAACACCTGGCATCCATGGAAATGTGCAACTTCTATCTCCCACTTGGTAGACACGTGAGAGATAAGCACAAATCCAAAATGCCCCCCCGTAAAATTTATGGCCCTGGATAGGCTTCATATTCCAGGGAGGGGGGGCGACTGGAACAAAACTCTCTTGCAAAGAGAAATGAGGTGGATTAGACGCCTGAGAGCGACCACACCACCAGGCCTCAAAGAAGCAGAGAGTTTCAAACCATTCCTTGATGGCTTTGTATCCGGCAAAACAGACTAATTTTAAATACCTCAACATAATCCCTATATCTCTCCATTAGTGGAGAGACCCCAGATACTGACATCTGAGATCCATACAATCCCCAGTCCTGTATATATCCCCCATGGTTATTCTTCCCCCTCAAAACACCTCATTTCATTCTCCCTTTAAAATGTATGTACCAGATCTGTTACTATAAGAATGAAAAGTCTAAACAGCATATACATGCATTATTTTTGCTTAAAATCTTTGTTCTTTGATATATTTGATATTTGATATATTTCACAAATGTTATGCAGACTCGATCTGTGGACTTGCTCCCTTTCAAGACCCAATTACAACCCCCGGCACGGAAAGCCCCGCCATAGGCGGGGCAACGTTCGGGGCAAATACCAGCTGCCGTCATCCAAGCTGAGAGGCTTGTCGGCTCCAACAACAGCCTACGGCATCCTGGTTGCCCCTCTCTCTCCGTGTCGGCGGCGTCCTTAGTTGCCAGGCAGCGGACAGACTCCCTCGTCACTGACCGCGCAGCAGCCCAGGCGCATGTGCGGTACTTACGAGTGAAGCACTTCCGCCCTGACAGATAGGACCGCGGCGGCGCCGTACTGCGCATGCGCGGCCTATATTTAAGGCGCCGGGGATCCCAGCAGTGTGCCATTCATCTCCAAGTCCGTGGAGTGAAAGCACCTTCCGGAGGACGGCGGAACAACCTTATTCTTGGACAGGACTCCCTCTACTGGCAGACAGGTACCATTCACAGCCTCCCGATTTTTTCAGAAAGCCCTGCAAAATATAGGATACTTTTCTTTACTTTCCTCTGTTGCTACAATGATGTATCTTTCCACAGGAGAGATCCTCTTGCAACAAAAAGGTCACCCTGCTACAGACTCAGGTTCTGCAGTTAAAACAACCATATCTTTTTGCAGCATTACAAGGTGAATTCCTTTGTATTACCTCATACCTAAATTCAGGCACATGAAAATCCCATAGGCTTGTCATAATGGTACTTGTCCCCTTTTTAGATAGAGAGAACGAGAGAACCTGCAATCAAGAAGCACCGCAGGTGTTCTTTCTTACAGAGAGACCATCTGACACAACAAGACGCCCATCAGGTATTATATTACCGTAGCATTAGCGGCTCAATAAATTCCTAACATCTGGACTATATTGCTAAAACAAAATATCTATACAATTCCAGGGACAGCCCACACAACCAAGGGTACTCATGATTTGAAAACCAGCTATACCTGGACCCTGTGAGTATAACCTTGTAAACCCGAAGGGCTGTACACTCATATACACTATATGCCATTTATAATTTTTGGTCTTTCAGAACCAAAACGTTACTGCCATTCCTCTCCCCCTTTGGGATCTTGCGGTTGCTTTGGGAAACAAGAGGGGGCTCCTCCATAACCGATCCAGTAACTGCAAAAAAACTCAATGTAAGCTAAAACTTTAAACCATATTAAAAAAATTGCTCAAAATCCTCAATTGACACTAATAAAGACTAAATATCTTTACATAGATACGGTGAAAATCCTTGAAAAAGGCTCAGCCGAAACGCGTTGGATGGAAACGCATCCTGCAACATCCAACACCTATGGATGACAGGATTTTGCGTCTCTAAAAAAGTCACCAATTATCACAGTGTCACCCTCTTTTCTTTTGTGCACCATCACGGATGGGCCTCTCACCCATCCAGCACTTTATATTTCATGTCTTGTACATGTTAAATTGTTTTACGACAAACATTGTTTTATGATAAACGTCAAAACGCATATTACTTTTGTTTCTCAATTATTTGCCTCAAAGTCCCACCCACTGGTCTGAGGAACCAAAAACTATAACTTACAAAGCTATCCACAACTCAGCCCCCAGTTACATCACTAACCTAGTCTCAAAATACCAACTAAATCATCTTCTCCGTTCCTCCCAAGACCTCCTGCACTCTAGCTCCCTCGTCACCTCCTCCCATACTCGCCTCCAGGACTTCTCCCGAGCCTCTCCCATCCTTTGGAATTCCCTACCCCAATCTATCCGACTATATCCAACTCTATCCACTTTTAGGCAATCCCTGAAAACTTTTCTCTCTACAGAGAAGCCTATCCTGCTTAGTTAAGTGGTATTAACAACCCCAAAAATGTGATATATTGTATCCTATCAATCCCTTAATAATGTAGCTGCATTTGTTTGTTTTTTTATGGCTTTTTCCTAGTGATCTGATCAGGAACACAATTCCCGACTTAGGGTGGCTTAATTCTAAATGGAGAAACAATTGCGACAACCTTGAACAGCAGCATTGTCAGTGTGAGGAGATGGTATTGTTAGATTTCCTAGCAGATTTAGATGGACTTGATTAACAAAGCCAAACTCCAACTAACACTTTTTAGGCAGTTACAGTAACAACTTTTTTTTCTTTTTGAATAAATGTTTTTACATAAATTAAAGAGGTTGTAAACCCACCTCACAAACTTTTACCTATAGGTAAGCCTATATTAAGGCTTACCTATAGGTGCTATAAATATCTCCCAAACTTGCACCGTTTAGGAGATATTTAGAGTGCATCTGCCGATGACGTCATCAGCGCATACGCTCTGAAGGAACGTCCACCCGTGCAGGCGCGGGAGTGATGTAATCACGCCTCCGGCCAATCAGATGGCCGGAGGACGCGAACCCGGAAGCAGGACGGCCGGACATGTCGTTGAGCAGGCGGCACGGCTGGGGCTTCGTTTTAAGGTAAGTACATCATATGCGATGCATACTAGCTCATTATGCCTTTCTCTTTACAGGGCTTTTACTTCCTCTTTAATAGAAGCTGAGCATTGTAAGTATTAAATGGCACTCATGTGCTACATTTTGTGTTTAGCAAGTACTTTACTGAAACTTTTTGTAAAAAAAAAAAAAAAAAGTATGGATGGTAATACAGGAATTGCAGGCCTTACGGCCAGGATAGTACTAGAATTAGATAAGATACATGTAAATGCAATATTGGTAACCTAACCTGACAGAGATCAATATAGACTGTTTTGTTGATAACTACAAGGAGAGTTATCCTGATGGCTACCACCCAAGTGGGGGTCTCAAGTGTAGGGAGATAGGAGATGATGAATGGTGGCAGACCAAAGTACAGTATGTAAATGTAAATGTATGACAAGTAAAATAGAAACAGCATAGAAGTGAGAAAATTAAATTTCAGAAAACAAAGACAAAAGTTTTGTGCATTCCATGCTGAACAATGTTAATCATTGCCAGCTAAGACAGGCTCTCATAAGCCATATATTGTCTATTTAAGGCAAATAAATTATTATATATATAAATTATTCTTACTAATCACTGAGGAAAATCTATAGCAATATTTATTTATTAACAGGGATGTTATACAGTAGATCAAAATCAGAAAGGATGAATAGGGGTAGAAGGAGGGATTGAAGAGGGGTGGATATGGAGGACAAAGGGGAAAGGGTATGGTGAAAGACAGGGGGAGGAAGGCTAGGATGGGGCGACCGATCCTATCCTGGTGCCTCGAATCATTCTAAACTCATAGACCAACTCTCTTGCACATCAAGTCAGGACTGGCCATCAAGGTAGGGATGCAGATGTATTGTTTCTTTTGTTTCCTGCTTAGTTTCTCTGCCTCACATCCCATGGAGGGTTAAGAGAGCTGACACGCTTTTTCTTATGTGTTTCACCACTGGCCATACTACAAGGTTGCCCAGCTTGAGAATTAATCTCCAGGATCTGCGCAGGGACTGGTAATGTGTTTCTCAAGTGCGACCCGGGACAGTACAGAGGCTATCCATTGTGGAATGTACTAGCCCTGACTGTCCCGGGGGTATTTTTAGCTAAATTTCACCCCCGTGGCTGGAACTCCGCTTTAATGGTTTAAAAACATAAAAATTAAAATAAAATCACTGTTTTAAAAACACAATATGCAATACGTCCCAGGACATGACATTCATGGGGTTGCTAAGTCCTTGTCATGTCCTGGGTTCTGATCGGGGATCTCCCCTCTGTGTAACCGCACTGTCGGCTACAGAATCCGGCTCTTGGAGAGTGTGCAGTGGCAGCTGGACCGTGCGCAGGCGCACCGCATTGAGTTACCTTGAGTCATCTGAGGTGGTTGGCTTAGCCGGACGTTATCCACTCATCAGTGCGGGAACGAACAGCTGAGCCACCGGCAAGAAGGAGAGTACCCTGTATACATCAGATCGGGGGATATTATTTCCATGCATGACACTATACATGTTTGTGAGTACCTGTTTTTATGGCTTCTATTATTTTTATTAAATGGTGTTACAATAGGGCGGTGTGCGCTCTGTTTCTTTTGTTTCCTGCCCGGGTCGCACTTACCTTTTAGAAGAAATACTTACCTTGAAAATTTCTTCTCCAACGCTGCCATCTCGGATGTGGGCAGCTGAAGCCAGCACGTCCTCTTCTGCGTCCTCTTCTGTGTCCTCTTCTCCCAGAATGCGCCTGCACCGGCCCCGTTCGTCACTTCCGGAGCAGGCGCGTCATCCCTCCTGGCATACCCAGAAGAGATTTAGCAGGGAATGAGACGCCCGCACCGGAAGTGACGAGCGGGGCCAGTGCAGGCGCATTGATTCCTGGGAGCGATGACGTTCAGCTCCCAGGAATCAATGCAAAGAGGAAGTGACGGTGCGGGCCGCGGCCGCAGAGGGAGGAAGTGGAAGAAAGGTGAGTATATTTTTCTTCAATAACAAGGTAAGTAAACAAAAAAAAAATCGTAACTATCCATTTGTTTTTCAGGTGACCAAGAGCAAGCGGATGGCCCAAAATCGATTATGACGATTTTGTGGCCGGAACTCCGCTTTAATTAAAAGGGCCATTACTAATTTTGTGCTACGGCCAATTATTGTTATCAAATACAATGGTGGGTTCCCTGGCTTGACTTCATCCAAAGAGACCATTTGCCAAGTCTATGCGTTAGCTTTGGTTTCAACCCACAATCCAAATATATACGGGTAAGTCAAAGGGTGTTTACCCTACTATGTGTGAAACTATTAAAACACAATTGAGGGTCTCATTCACACCAGCAATCTAATTGTGCGGCCATTGGTGTGCATTGGGAGACAGTGGTACTGCATCATATACTTTTTTCGCAGAACTTTACTGAAATATCACAATATACAGCGCAGCACCGCTGTAAGGTGATGGTTCACGTCACAACCCGCTGCACTGAAAAAAGTACTAGCATGCAGTTCCTTCTTTCAGTACATACCATCACAATGCTGTGGTGTGAATGGACATCACTGCTGATAAGCAACTCTTATTAGGTTGTTCCTCCATGCATGAGGAAAGTTAATTTCTGGTTCTGATATAGATCTGCTATCTGTGAGGTCCATGCAAGTTTTGTCCTGTGTTGAGCCCCAATAAAGAGGGAATATTGTTGCCCCCAAGACGTGTTGGCTTTTTAATGACTTTGTTAACAAATGGAATGGTTTTGGACTCTTACCCAATTTTGATCTGGTGGTCCTTTCCAGCACTCCATTTCTAAGGTTTTATCTACTATTAGGTGCCCATCGAGGGAAGCCTTGCTGTATAGGAGCTGCCTCACCAGAGCTATTGAACTTGTTTGAAATTTTCCTTCATCTGCTACACTTACAAGTCTAAAAATTTCCAGCAAATCTTGAGTATGTTGTTCTGAAGATCATCACACAGACTTTCTGCCCAGCGGACTCAGTTTTGCTCGGCGGGGATCAATCCGCTGATCCCCACTAAGCATGCGGATGACAGATCTGTCTCTACTTACTTTGCAGAGATGGATGGACCTGTCAGAGCCCCTCTTTCCTCTATGGGTGATTGGATGAAAATTGACCGATCCCATCTGATCCTCCAGACGGATGAAAAACAGGGTGAGATGGCATGATACAGTGTAATCCCATATTATCACATCTTTGAATCATTTGATTTGGTGCATTTACATTTTTGAATTTGCATCGCAACGCTCGCAGGGATGGGATCCGGAAGGCTAGTCCAAGCAGGGGGATGGGGCCAAGCCACAGATGCAAGCAGGGCGGCTCGGAAGTGAGCACGCACAGTTGCTTCCATTGAAAGCGGCTTTCTATCGGGGCGCTTGGTGAAGAGGAGGAGCCTGGAGCGCCGGCAGGGGACTGCAGAAGAGAAGGATCGAGGCTGCTCTGTGCAAAATCATTGCACAGAGCAGATAAGTAGGATATGTTTTTTTTTTTTATTAAAAAAGATTTTATGTTAACTTTAAAGCGGAGTTCCGGGCACAAAAACGATATTTTTTTTGTGCCCCTCCGCTAGTTCGAGATCACCTGAAAAGGAATTGGATAGTTATTATTTTTTTTTTTTTGTTTACTCACCTTTTAATTGAAGATCGTAAATACTCACCTCAGAGTACTTCCTCCCTCGGAGCCGCGGCTCACCCCGTCACTTCCTGTCTCGCTATGATTCCTGGGAGCTGAACGTCATCGCTCCCAGGAATCAATGCGACGGCACCGGCCCCGCTCGTCACTTCCAGGCGACGCCGCATTCCCCTGCTAAACAGCTTTTGGGCATGCCCAGAAGCTGTTTAGGAATGCAGCGCCGCACCGGAAGTGACGAGAGGGGCCGGTGCAGGCGCATTCTGGGACAAGAAGACGCGGAAGAAGACACAGAAGAGGACCCCGCCGGCTTCAGCTGCCCACAAGAGAGATGGAAACGCTGTGGAATAAATTTTATAAGTAAGTATTTCTTCTAAAAGGTAAGTGTGAACCGGGACAGATCAGAGGCTAGCCATTGTGGAATGTGCTAGCCCTGACTGTCCCGGGGTATGTTTATTAAAAATTGACTTCTGTGCCCGGAACTCCGCTTTAAGCTTTAGCTATGCATAACTGCATAATATTTTGGAACACAAATGACTTTAAAAATGATTTTGTAAGAATGTGCAATAAACTATAATAGTTTTAAGGATTTTTTTTTTTTCAAATAGTTTTAAGGATTTTTTTTTTTTCAAACGTCATTTTGTCATAAAACCCTTCATATCCTTCAGTGCTTGACACTCCCAGGTTATTACAGCAGACATGATGGAAAACACAAAGCATGACAGTTTGCAAAGCTTGAATTTGGCTGCAAGCACAAAGCCAGAAAGTCACTCTCCGTTCATCAAGGCATACCAGGTACAGGTACACACAGACCTCACCTTGTGTAATCACACTAACCAGCCAAGGCCAAACAAGCAGGTCAGACTGCATACCAGCCTGCAGGGAGGACAAATACCAAATGATATTGCAGCAGACACTCATGGCAACAACAAAAACCCCACAAAACAAAAAAATATACGTCAGAGCCAAAATTCCAAATCTATATAATCTCAAAGTAAATCTTACACAAAAGTCGTGCACATATTCATCAGCTCATAGCAATCTTTTCTGAATGCAGCAAAGAACACTGCTTTACATTCTACATAAAAAGGGATCTGAACTAGGACTGACATCTACTCCATATAACAAATATACATTTCCATGATGTGCGCATGAAAACCCGACGACTACTTTATTTTATGAAGAAATCTAGATGAACTGACGTGCCTTGTACTGATAGAAAATATCTTCCAACCAGCACAGCCAAATTTTCGCTTGATCATAAACATTTTGCTCCAGGAAAGAAAACAGGGTTGGGAAGTATTTCTCGATTGGTGCAGGTCAGGAGTGCACGCTTTCACCATTATACTAAGGATGACAAAATGTATAGGTTTGCTAATGAAATACTTTGTAAAATAACAAAAACTGCAAAACTGTGGGCTTAAATAAAAGTTATTTCTGAAAAATGCAACAAGTGCAAAAAATCCCTGATTTTCAATCTATAAGTTTGAATGTCTTCTTAAGGCCCTGTTCACACCTGTGCGTTTTTCATCCTGTAAAAACGCTCATCTCTGAAGTCTCAAAATGCCCAACAAGCAAAATTCTATTCATTTCAATGGCCCCTGTTCACCTCTGAGCGTTTTGTCCCCAGAAGCAAAACACCTGAAGCTCAAAAAAGTACACGAGCTTCTTTTTTTGGCAGATTACAAGCGTTTTTGTTAGGGTCCTTTCACACGGTCCGCCTCCGTAGGCGGATATGTGCTGCTCAGCGGGGGGGGGTCGATACACAGATCCCCGGCTGAGCAGGGAGGTGACCGCTCCCTCTCCGCTGTGTGCGGAGAGGGAGGTGCCAGAGCCCCATGCATCTCTATGGGGCAATCGGCTCTCATCCGATCCCGTCCGATCCGATCAGCTGGACGGATGGAAAATAGGGTTTCCATCTGTCCGGATTTCACAGACAGGATCGGATGAGGATGGCAGCAGGTGTCAGCGGACATGTCACCACTGACATCCGCTGCCCCATAGGGATACATGGAGGATCCGATCAGATCCGCCCAAAAAAACTGACAGGCGGATCTAATCGGAGCGGTCGTGTGAAAGGACCCATATGCCTCGTACACATGCATCGATAGTTGGCCGTGAATTTTCGACCAACGTCCGATCGGCCAATTTTCGGCTTGTTAGTATGATGCTTCCGACAACCGACTCCGACTTTTCGGCTGAAAAAATTCTGGTGTGCAGGCTATAAAATTTTTGTTGGCCGTCAACACAACGACCGATTTTTCATCAGTCAGTACAGATTTCGGCAGACAAAAATCTGATGAGCAAGACGGCATGGTCAGAGAAGAAAAAACACACGGAAAGTAAACCAGCACATGACATCACTTCTGAAGTAGATTTTGTTGGCTGAGAAAATTCGTGTGCAGTCTAGGCACATTCCAACCAACAAAACACCACTCTGGACAAAAGTCGGACGATTGGTCGGCCGATAATCGTTGCGTGGCATTAGATGTCAATGCCTGCCTACAAACACCTGCAAAAAAAGCCCATGAAAACACCTGAAAAAAGCCCAAAAAAACACCTGAAAACAATACGCTCAGGTGTGAATGGAGCCAAAACGCCCACCAAGCAAAATCCCATTAATTTAAATGGCCCCTGGTCACATATGAGTGTTTTGTTGCCTGAAGCAAAACGCCTGAAGCTCAAAAAAGTACATGAGCTTCTTTCTTGGCAGATTACAAGCGATTTTGTTAGATGTCAATGCCTGCCTCCAAACACCTGCAAAAAACACCTGAAAAAATGCCTGAAAAACACCCAAAAAAAGCCTGAAAATGATACGCTCAGGTGTGAATGGAGCCTAAGGCTCGGTTCACATATATGCGATGCGGAAACCCTGCAAATCCACTGCAGGTTCCAGGATCGCATTCAAATCGCAGGCATTTCACACTGCTATATGAAAATTGCTGGGGACGTCAATACAAATTTAACGACACCCCCAGATCAGTTTGCATATCGCAGTGTGAATTGTCAGTTCGGACATGAATTGGATCACATATGTGTGAACCACCTGCGATCCAATTCTGCTGCGGACCCAAAAAAGGGTCCTGTGCGTGTTGTGTCCAAATCCGATGCAAATTCAGCCATACAATCTGTTGTCCTAAAACTGTAACTACCTTCATTTAATTCTTCAAGGTCTCTGCTTTCAGAAATATATAATGTTTGGGGGGGGGGGTGGGGTTAACTAATCTTCATCAGAGAAAGGGTCCTTTCACATGGGCGGTCCGTATGTCCGTATATCATCCCATACGTTTGCGGGTGATATACGGACATAATGCATGTCAATGGGATTGCGGATGTCAACTGATGACCATCCGCTGACATCCGATTTGCGTCCTTTCAGTTCTGTTCCATTTTTTGGAATGGAACAGAACCCTATTTTTCTTCAGTTTAAAAAACGTAAAGGACGCAAAATCGGATGTCAGCGATGTCATCCGCTGACATCCGCAATCCCATAGACATACATTGTGGGATGATATGCGGACATACGGACCGGATGACACAAGTGTCATCCGTGTCCGTAAAAAAAAAAAAAGTGCCGGAGCGGATCAAAATATGGTCCGCTCCGTGTGAAAGGACCCAAAGAGTTAAAGTAGTATCAAACCCTTGTCTTTTTTGCAATGCACCTAAAGGTGAACTTAGCATCTCTAGGACTTTCATAGTGAACTAATCAAAAAAGGGTTTGAATGAACATACACTAAGTACAATAATAAAAAAAAAAGACAATAAAAGAGGATTACTAATTGGCTGCACTGGGTTCCCATATGTTGCATCATAAATAATCCTTATACTGCTTATTTCATAAAGGACTGAAGAATCCAAGTAGGAGTGACAAATAAAAAAAGACAATAAGCATGGATTAATATTCCATTATAGTGTAGGGGCACTACAGAGTTGCAAGTCACAGCTTGCTGTTGCTAGTCTCTGTAAAACTACAATTCAAACATGTCTAGCTGGAACATTATAGTATACAAATATATATATTATATATGTGCATACATTTTATATATATATATATATATATATATATATATATATATATATATAGAGTGACAGGATGAGATGCTGTCACTGTAAATCAGTAAGTTAAAGGACAAAGAGTGCGCACATTGGCTCAGTGCAGGAAGCTGTGGAGTGGAGAAGACTGCTATTGCAGCTTTCTCCAGGTTTTGGTATACCTGAATGCGGCTCTGAAGTTGAGAGGTCCCACAGTGTCTTGGGTGGGATGGAATCTCCAACCCTGTGTCCAGGTTTTGTGGAGGACCAGCAGGATGTGTGCTCAGGTGCAGGCAGCCCTAACAATGAAGGTTTAGGAAGACATCAGGGCTCCCAGTTGGAGACTGCTTCATCCAACAGACAGGAGATCTGTTCATGGGGAGTCAGGAGGTCTGTTCATGGGAAGTCAGGAGGTCTGTTCATGGGAAGTCAGGAGGTCTGTTCATAGGAAGTCAGGAGATCTGTTCATGGGAAGTCAGTAGGTCTGTTCATGGGAAGTCAGGAGATCTGTTCATGGGAAGTTAGGAGGTCTGTTCATGGGAAGTCAGGAGGTCTGTAAATGGGAAGTCAGGAGGTCTGTAAATGGGAAGTCAGGAGGTCTGTAAATGGGAAGTCAGGAGGTCTGTTCATGGGAAGTCAGGAGGTCTGTTCATGGGAAGTCAGGAGGTCTGTTCGTGGGAAGTCAGGAGGTCTGTTCATGGGAAGTCAGTAGGTCTGTTCATAGGAAGTCAGGAGATCTGTTCATGGGAAGTTAGGAGGTCTGTTCATGGGAAGTCAGGAGGTCTGTAAATGGGAGGTCAGGAGGTCTGTTCATGGGAAGTCAGGAGGTCTGTTCATAGGAAGCCAGGAGGTCTGTTCATGGGAAGTCAGTAGGTCTGTTCATAGGAAGTCAGGAGATCTGTTCATGGGAAGTCAGGAGGTCTGTTCATGGGAAGTCAAGAGGTCTGTTCATGGGAAGTCAAGAGGTCTGTTCATGGGAAGTCAGGAGGTCTGTTCATGGGCAGTCAGGAGGTCTGTTCATGGGCAGTCAGGAGGAGTCCAATACTCTCTGGGAGTCAGTGGCTGCAGGTAGCAGCCAGAGCACATGTGTGTGTTTGAAGAGACAGGAGACGGCCTGAGGACCAAGGCCACAGTGAAGCTGTCACCTTCAGAGAGACCATGGTCTGGGGACCAGCATAAAGTGCAGGTACTGCTAAGGAAAAAGAGAGCAAGAGAGCCAGGTGGGCTAGTATTTTCAGTTTTGTATTTACTGGAGAAGAACCCCTGCGTGGGAAAACCTGTGTTATAGACTTTTTATTTTGCCTTTTAATAAAAATGGGCTACCAGGCCCTTAAAATATAGTACCTGACTGCAGTGAATCACTGGAGAAATGCATCTGCCACTGAGCTAATGGTCCCCCATGTTACTATATATATATATATATATAGTGAGAGAATGAGATGCTGTCACTGTAAAATCGGTAAGTTAAAGGACAAAGAGTGTGCACATTGGCTCAGTGCAGGACTACAGAGTGAAGCTGTGGAGTGGAGAAGACTGCTATTGCAGCTTTCTCCGGGTGTCCCTGTGCTCTAGGGATCCGAGGTTCTGAGTCTGTCACTGTGGCTGGAGCTTAGCCATCTCCTGTTCGTGCCGACGATTAGCCTCCCTCTGTGCATCCTCTCTCTCAGCCTTCCGCTCTGCAGCCTCTCTCTCCACCTGCCGTTCCGCTCTCTCAGCCTCTCTCGCAGCCTGGCGTTCCGCTGCCTCTCTTGCAGCCTGGCGTTCCTCTCTCTCAGCCGCAGCCTGGCGTTCCAGAAACTGCAGGTACGCCATAGGATCCATCTCCTTGACATGTTGTAGTGTTTCCTGCATTTGAGAAGAGTCTATGCTGGTTGCAGGCAAGCTGGGGCTGGTCTGCACATGCTGTGGAGAGGAGGTGACATCCAGTGGTATTCCAGTGTCAGTCTCTGCTGGCCCATCCTGCACGGCCGTGCCGGAATCACTGGGCTCTGAAGAAACGGAAGCCTCTTTCTCTGGTTCCGCCAGATTTTGGCCTGCCCGGATATCATACTCCTGCAGGGCATGAATCATTACGAGTTTCTTTTGCTGGGATTTGGATGCCTTGATCCAAACTGTAAGGGAAGGAGGGGGCGCAGATTGGCATCTTTGGTCTGGGCCCTGGATGGCCTTGACCCAGCACGGAGTATGTGGATGCCAACAGTTTACTAAAATGATACATTTTCATGATTTATAAAATCTCATATTTTTTATTTTCCAAAACAGTTTATTCAAAATTCAAAAGTGAATACATAGATAGCAAGTCAAATAACATTTGTTAACATCAACATTACAATGGTTTGAGAGTGAATAACCAGGGGAGATACACAAAAAAGGATTACAATGACTGTTACGATCAGATAGAAAAGGGTAAATCTCAGTTGTAGCCTGGAGAGGGTTTTGGGGAGATGCCCCTCCTCCGAAGGCACCCTATAGAAACACGCTGCGCTCCAAAAGAAGGGCGGCACACCTTGTCATATTGCATCCCTTAAAATGTTTTATTGACAAAAAGCAAGCTATAATTTAGGCGGCGTGATCTCCTCAGTCGTTATGAGAATTATAGACTAAAACCATATGTAGGGGGATATAAAGGTGTCAGTACAAATAGTACTGTGGATTCTGGTAATGGTATGTCGTCTATAGCTTAGATATCTGGAAACTCCAGATGGAGCGTATTGTTAGATACGTTTTAAGTAAAGGGGTAAGAAGAAAGGAAGAGAGAAAAAGAGAGAGAAGAGAAGAAGGGAAAAAAAGGGGGGGGGGAGGGGTGGAAGAAAAGAAGAGGGGGAGGGGGAAAGGATGAGAAGGAGAGAGCTCTGTCCCCTTCTCAAGGGACGGTGTAGAGGTGAAGTAATGGGGGAGCCATAATCTTAGTATATTCTGTCATGTCTTTAAAGTGGAACCAGCAGTCCCAGGTAATGGAGAATTTGGTTGGCGTGTCTTTAGCTTGATGAATAAGCTCTTCCATTTCAGCTAATTTATTAATCCGGTGAAACCAATCGAATAACGTAGGAGGGGTGGTGGAGTGTCACAGTACTGGAACACACATTTTGGCCGCATTTACCATATGCATTGCCAATGATCTGTGGTAAGCTGCTTTAGAAAGAGAAGTATGGTGTAGTAAGAATTGTGCCGGTGAATAGGTGTATGTCGTTATTTGAGTTATGAGGCGATGGACTTCTTTCCAATATATTTGGATCCGTGGACAAGACCACCAAATGTGAAGTAAGGATCCTATTTCGTTATTGCATCTCCAGCAGGTGGATGGTATGGTGGGAGATCATTTTTCATGATATTTAGCACATAAATGCTAATCCCTGCACAAAATATTATTTCCAGATTTGTAACAGAAACTACAGAAAAGAGGAAATAATGAGACTGCAAAATATTTATTAATTAGTTGAATGAAATTTAGCAAAGAATTGGAGAAAACGTTCATTCCCAGCTTTAAAAATAGGCCTCTAGATATACGTAGAGTAGCAAGTCTGTGTAAAATTCATTTGATTTAGGATAACTGTAAAATCATTTTAGTTTTCAATTGTTAATCAAGGTCTGACTTCCCTAATAAAAAGCATTTTAAGTTCATCCTCTCTATGCTGTCCAGCACAAGGTCATCCCTGTAAATTTAAAGATTCAGTGATTACTGAACGATTAACTTACAAGTGCAAGACCCCCTCATTACCTCGTGTAGTACCTCTTGCATTACCTATGCATGATATATGATCATAAATATGAAGGCATAAAAATAAAAAATTTCAGCCATTATGAGGTGGCAAGAACTGGTACTTTATAAAGGTAAAATGCAGGGTTAATAGCCTGGAAACTCACATCTGTTTCTTCCCAATGACCATATGTACTATGATTTCTGGCCTGGAGAGGAAAGTTAAAATGTTAAATGAAGTATGACCGCACACCTGGACAGGGAGCTCAGTTTAGAAGAGTAGATGACAGTTGCTGAGTGACAATAAGTGGTAAAGTGATTCAACAGAGGAGTAGATAATGGTAAAAAAAATGAGGACAAAGGGTCAAGGACTGGCTGAGGCCATGGCAGAATAAACAAAAAAATTGACATATACAGGGAATCAAAAAGCAGATAACTAAAAGAGTGCAAACAAAGCGCACTAAAGCTAGATTCAAAGTCTGTTAAAGACAAACTCAAATTAAAAAGTAAAAAGTTCTCTCATGTTAGGACACTAGCAAAAAAACGGAGGACTCACGGAGTGGGGTAGGTAGGGTTATAGGGAAACATCCAGGGGCTGGTTCCTTGAAAGATTTGACAGCGTCCAGTCATCTGAAGGTGCAAGCCTATAACCCAGTGTCTGTGAACACTTTCAAAATTGACAATCTGAGTTGCGCTATCACAATAAATATTAATAATTCTAATCACGTGCATATCACAACCTGAGAAAATACTTACCGTAAGTGATTGTAAAGTCTTGTTTTTGAATTTTTTTCAATCCCAACTGTTATACTTACCTGCCCTGTGCAGTGGTTTTCACAGGGCAGCCTGGATCCTCCTCTTCTTTGGCTCTCCTGGCCCCTCCCTCCTGTCGAGTGCCCCCACAGTAAGCAGCTTGCTATGGGGGCACCCGAGCCGAGTCAAAGCTCTGTGTATCCATTCAGACACAGAGCTGATGTTCGGCCCGCCCCCCTCTTCTGATTGGCTAACTGACTTTGAATGCCATGGGAGCCAATGGCGCAGCAGCTGTGTCTCAGCCAATCAGGGGGGAGAGTCCCAGATGACCGAGGGACTCATGGACATCGCTGGAGAGAGATGGGGCTCAAGTAAGTATTAGGAGGGCTGAGGGCGGCTGCTACACAAATAAGGATTTTTATGTTAAAGAGGAAGTAAAAAAAAAAAAAAACCCTGTAAGACAAAGGCATAATGAGCTAGTATCCATCGCATACTAGCTCATTATGAAATACTTACCTTAGAACGAAGCCCCCACAGTACCGCCCGCTCAGCGACAGGACGGCCGACATGTTCTGGTAGCTGGTATGCCCAGAAGCTGTGGAGGGATGACGCGCCAGAACCAGAAGTGACGAGAGGGGCAGGTGCAGGCGCATTCTGGGAGAAGAGGACACGGAAGAGGACGCAGAAGAGGACGCGCTGGCTTCAGCTGCCCACATCCGAGATGGCAGCGCTGGAGAAGAAGTTTTCAAGGTAAGTATTTCTTCTAAAAGGTAAGTGCGACCCGGGACAGTACAGAGGCTATCCATTGTGGAATGTACTAGCCCTGACTGTCCCGGGGGTATTTTTATTGAAAAAACATTTTTGTGGCCGGAACTCCGCTTTAACATTTGGCCTTCTAAATGACACACTATAATTACCCATGTGTTAATTGCTGCTAGACTCTCTTTCGCTAGAAAGTTGGAAGATAAAGACCCGCCCCCCCCCCGCCCTCACTCCTATTAATTATTCAAACTCTAAATCAGTAGTTCTCAACTCTTGTCCTCAGGACCCACTAACAGGACAGGTTTGCAAGATAACTGAAATACATCACGGGTGATATAACTTGCTGCTCAGTGATTGCAGTACTCTAGTCTGCATCTTCCCAAGTTAATATTTAAAATCTGACCTGCTAGTGGGTCCTGAGGACAGGAGTTGAGAACCAATGCTCTAAATGAACACGCTCATTTAGAATATGTGTTCACAAAATCTAAATTTTCTCATTCTAAATGTCTGACTATGTGGCAACCATTGTTACGAAACCCCAACTGTACTATTAAGGTTTAGGCTGCCCTTATTCCTACTTCCTTCCCACAATACTCACCTCTTAGTGATGCCCAACTTTGTTAACTAAAAATATAACCTCAAAAGTTCCTCTCATTAACCATCAAGCTCTTGTGATCTGGTACTAGATGAGTGTCAGTACTCCCCATTGGATTATTCTTTCGTATGTGCTAAGCAAAGTTGTGTTTTCTATGACTCACCTTTGACTCACTGAGCCCTCTGGTCCCCTTTCTCTCTGCAGTTCTACCACCCTCAATTCTATTCTTTCTCTGTACTCCTTCCTCCATCTCTCCCACTTTTCTCTTTCTACCCTCTCTGACTCTACCTATAAAGCTTGCATTACACTAATAGGGTATGCAGCCTTGCATCCTCTTCTTGACTTTGTAAGTTAATTTTACTTTGCAAGTTTACTGTTGTTTTTTTTCTTCTTTTACTGATTTTTTTTGTTTTTGTATGAAAACTTTTTCAATAAAGATCTATTGAACTTAAACACTTACCTTAGTCCTCTCTTTATCCAGAGCTGTGCCTGTCTAAACCAGCGCTGCAATATGTCCCTCTTTTCGCAGGACACAGAGGAAGCAGCAATAGCTGCTGTCAATAAAATTCTAAAAGGAGGGAGCAAGGGGTGGGGCTTGGCGAGGCGGAGCCACGCTTAGGGTGTCTATGGACACACATCGTTCGGCTTGGGAGTGCACCCACATATGTACGCCCACAGCACACAGCTTGCTATGGGGGGACACGCAAAAAAGGAGGAGCAGACAGCACCAACGTGGGAACCCAAATAGGAGGTAAGGGGCCGATCTGTGCAATACCACTGCACAGAACAGGTAAGTATAACATGTTTTTTATTTTAGGGAAAAACAAAATATCCTTTTAGAACAGCCATTCTCAACCTTTTTAGCACAGAGGAACCCATGAAATAACTTTCCAGTATCAGGGAAAGAACCCAGGTTAAAAGGTAGTATATCTACCACTCATGCTTCATTAGTGTGATGGTCACTGGGAAGAATGATCCTTACAATTATGGTCACTGGGAGGAATATTTCTCTTACAGATAGCTAAAAAGATGAATTGTGTCAGGGGGAACTTTATCCAGGCATTGCTGTAGTGAAGCATTACCGTGGACCAGCACTGTTCCACATAACCATGAAGAAATCATCACAGATAGGTTGGATTAAACATTAGTGTACTTCAATGAAAAATGTAATTGCCCATATAAGGGAACAAAAAAAAAAAACACATACAATATAATTTCTCAATAAGCTACCACATAAATATGTATGCTTGCAGAGACAACCAAAAACATGCCTGCAAAGAGGCAATCAGTACTGCACTGACAGCACAAGCAACCTATTTACAAAGATATTGTGACGGTACTCACCATCGCTGGGAATGAAAGACAGATACTTAATGGTTTGGATTGCTTCAAGTGGGACAGTAATATTTGTCAGCCATGTATCATGAAATATGCAAGGACTATTCCTGTTTGATTCTGAACATGTTCATTGAAAGAGCCAATCACATTGGCTTCTGTTCCATGTCCTTTAATGTCAGAGACAGGCTTTTCCCTATCGTTTGTGTATTGAGATAATGTGTATTGTATTGCAGGAGTTCGAGGACGGAAAGTCTGCTAGTTAATTGGCTCAGGTTGATTGAATCATTGTCCTCTGTTAGTTGCTGAGTGGAAATAGAATACTGTTTGTGTTGATTGTTCTTTAGACATGTTAATTCTATTTCTGTATACAATTTCATCTGCATATGATAATGTAATCAGGCAACCCCTGACCTGTGTGTGGTAATCTGATCAGGAGGGGGAGGTCCATGCTGTATATAAATTGTGTGACTGTTCAATAAACTGAGAAGGTTCCAGTACAAGCTAAGTTGTTGGCTAGCTTTGTATGGGGGCGGCAAGGATTTGATATCTATGTTCATGATTGCAAGGAAGCCGTATACTGACGGAAGACCACAAGTACAGTGTGGGTCGGCGGTTCCGTTACAGATACAATCAATGCCAACCAGCAATATGTCCACAGAAACATAATTAGTACCAACAGCCAAAAAACGTGTCTGCAGAGTAATAGGAGGGAATTCAAAAAAGGCGTGACAACACTTTTCTGGCGATTTGGCCTGCGTCTATTTCAGTAAAGCACTGCAACATTTTCGGAAGAAGATCCTACATGTGCACTAGATTCATTTCAGATTTCCTGAACTTTAAGAATCTGTCACTATGGTTTCAAAAGATTCCAAAAAATACCACCAGTTTGCAGTTAGCAAACAGGAGGTAATTAAGTCATACTGTACATAGGTCATACACATTGGCAATAGGCACCTTGTTTTTATTTTCCCACCTCAAATCACCTCTGCCCAGGCATCGTATAGTAGCTAGCAGTGACCAGAGGCAGGTAGTCACATCTGAGCGACATCTAGAAAGGCCCCCGGGCCGCATTATTTTTGCTCTTTTGGAGCAGCCCCATTCATTTTGAATGGGCCTCCCTTGCTCCAAAAACATGCCAAAGAAGCTCATGTACCACATTTTATTGCAATAAGCCAGGAGCGTTTGGCATTGGGTTTTTTGTTGCGGTTTCCATGTGTTTTATCGCATGGCAATAAGGGACAAAATCACTAGGTGTTGCTTCTGGTCTGTTTAGCCTTGTGAGAAATTCTCTCTCCCATAGAACTGCTGAAATGTTTCCACATCCACAATAAGATTAAAGTATGCTTTGTAATCCTGAATGTGGCTGGTGATGGAGGAATAAGAATAAGGAAGCTACTCTGCAAAGACCCCAGGAAATACGTTCTTACTGCCCTCCAAATGACCCTGTGCCGTGCTCTTGTGTGTGCTCTGGTTGCAGTGAATTTGGCTGATGACACACACAAAAGTGATCCTGTTGCTGACAATTTGTCAAAATCGCCAGTGACACAATCGCTAAGAGGCTGCCTGTTTTCCCCTATGGAATCACTTTTCCTTCTTTAGCAGAAGGAGAGGGATGTTAGCATCGCTAGCAATCAAGATTCTGCAGCGTTCGGATCAGTGACGGAGCAACATCACGCTGCATGTGGCTACAGATGGAGAGATTCCATAGGACCCACAGGCAGCCTTTTTTGTGCATAGTTCAATAATATCCACTGGGGGTACATTGCAGCTGTTCTAGCAGCATTATCCTGTTTGCTCTATGATCATGGAGTCAATACTATAAAAAGTTTATAGACAAAGTTAACCCTTCATTGAATGCTGATGAAAGCATAACTTGACCAAAGTGTTTACGCAGTTCTGGCTCCATGATGACAGAACAAAATGGGAAAATCCTGAAATGGCTACGTTGTACTACCAGTTTTTTGGATTTATTTTGATGCCCCATACACATTTGATGGTTTGCAGCAACAGGAGGCAGAGCTTTGTCCTCTTCTTTAAAAGTCTGCCTGTAAGATCAGGGGTACCCCTGAAAATGAAGCAGCATTAATGCTTGTCTCCCCTGCTCTATTCTTGTGTTAATGACCTTGATGGCCTAGCATAAGCAACCTGTTAAGGGAGAGGGAACCCTACCAAAGCTCAGCATGCCTCAAACAGCTAAGCGATGCAGATAGTTTGTATGCTAGGACCATAGTTGGCCTCTAAATCCACAGGGAGCTTGTATATCTCATTATGAATTTAACTGATAGGAAATATTTTAGTTGTTAAAACCAATTCCAACTGAACACAGAATAGCTGTCTACTTTAAACATTGAAAAGCAAATCTATTTAATAGAGCTATTAAAAAGTAATTAAGGCAAAAAGGAGAATCAATAAGTAAAACAATAAGATATTTAGGCTTTCCACTGTAAAACAAACACAAAGAAAGGGAGCACCAGCCTAACGCATTATCCTCAGCAGGCTTTTTAAGAACAGAAGTTAAAATCAACTACTCACAAACATGCGTGGTTAATCAGCATATCAATTCCAAAGAATAGCATCAAATGGAAAAGTCCAATGTCTCATGTAGATGGAGGACTAACGCGTTTCGAGGCCTTGCCTCTTCCTCAGAGGGCAGCAAGGCGTAGCCATATGGGATGCCAAGTGTGGGTTCCTAGATTGAAACAGCCTGAGGACCTGGTTTTGAGCGCAGGAGCAGGGTGCTTAGCGTCACTCTTTTTTTCTGATTTAGGCTTTCCACACCTGTCCTAAAATCAGAAATTTCACAAATTTTCCTGAGCCCCCATTCAAACCGACACGATTTAACATGCGATTTGACAGGTCAAATTGCAGCATTTGGCACTGTCCCAATCGGTTTGCGGCAGGGCACTGATTTCCTAAATTAGTTACTGCGCTTCGGAGGCAACTTCAATAGACATCTGTGCATGAACCCACACAGATGTCTTTCAAGTAGCCCCTAAAGTCGGACAGAAATGCGGCTTTGAAATCGTGCGACTTCATCTGATCTCGCACCAATACAAAGCCGCATTCAATAGGAAGGAGGGCTTAATCTGAGTTCTCTGTAAGGTTGACAGATGGGTGATTCTGCTGCTCGAGACAAATTGTGACAGTATCCTCTATAATACATTATTCCAGGCCAATTACCCTGCCATAATATGACACCTTCATGAACCATTACATGAATGGAAACGCTATCCTGTCTCTTGGCTCGGTAGGATCATGGCAATTAAAATGACCATACTGCTCAAATACTGATATTACTTTGAGTACTTCCAGCACAGGTTCTTCTATGTCAAGACCTCTATCAATGTCCTAGCCATGGAAACCACTGGTACTTTAAACCCTTTCATCTTTCGAAATATACCTGGGTATCCCTCCTGGTGTTTTAGGGGATGCAGTGCTTATAGTATGATAGAAAAATAGCCTAGGCTATATACAGCGCTTGCCGCAGAAAAACAATTAACTTAATGTATGTGAACAATGTTGAAAACGTATCTTTACAGTATAAGTGAAAATACAAATCAATTAAACACATGAAAATTAATAAAAAGTTCCAAGGAATTGATAAATAGATAAATAGTGTTCCGGCTCCTACCTTTTGAAAATGTCACAGGAAGTGACGAAACGCGTCAAGGTTGTGGAACGCACGTCAGCACGCTACTCACCACGTGGAACGCAAGCCGGAACACTCCGCTCGCCACTCTGCTAGGAGGTGTTTGTAAGCGGTTTCTTTGCCTGCAAACTTGGAGTTTGAGTCTTTCTTCGCTCCGATTTTTATGAATATTTGATGAATAAACTTTTAAACGATAATACACTATCTGGAGCCTTTCTTTTAACCCCATATCCTGAGGATCGAGATCGGGTAAGGAGGAACCTAACCTGTATCCCACCAGGATCATCCACAAAGGGGATCCCCAATCCGGCCTGAACGGCCTCCAAGCGCTGTAGGTCCTAGTGCTATACAGCACATAGGACCCAACAATTCTGGTAAGTCATTTATTTCTACCACAAGCCACAGGAAAAGAGGAATCCACGTCACGAAAGTCACAAACTTTTATTTATTGAGCATGAAGCACTTTGCACCTGATCACCACTTGAAAAGACTTTATTTATTGAATTTTACATTTATTTTATTCACATATATTGATCACCACTGGAAAAGACTTATTTATCTATCTATAAATTCCTTGGAACTTTTTATTAATTTTCATGTGTTTAATTGATTTGTATTTTCACTTATACTGCAAAGATAAGTTTTCAACATTGTTCACATACATTAAGTTAATTGTTTTTCTGCGGCAAGCGCTGTATATAGCCTAGGCTATTTTTCTATCATCCATTTTAAATCTGCAGCTGCTGCCACAAAATATATATTTTTATATTTATATCTCACTAATTACACACATTTTTATATTTTTATCTTATATTTAAGCAAAACCTTTTCCGAGGCGCGGGGAGATACACTAGTATAGTGTTATCTTTTTTCTATCAGTGCTTATAGTATGTTTACACAAATTTGCTGGGATGCCCCAAAGTACCCCTACCAAATAATGTATACTATTTTAAACAGCATACTCCACAGACAAAAAAAAAAAAAAAAAAAAAAAAAAAAGGTGGAAGCTCTTCTGAATAGAAAGCGAAGTCAGAAATCCATTTCCTCTACCAACATTTTTACCTGTACAAAACAGATCCTAGCTAGGTCATGGAGAAAACTTCGAGGGACTTAAATCTCACATTAATGGCAGCAATGATGGCTGATGGGCTTCCCAAATTCCATAAAATTCGGGATTCCTGGATTACATACTACTTACTGGTAGACTTCTACCATATTCTTCAAGCCTCTTTAATGAGGCCCTTTACATCAAGAACACATTCCTTGAGAGCTGACTAGTGATTTCTGCTTTTCCACTCCCCCCCCCCCCATTTCACTTCTTGCCCCTTTACTCTTTTTCTCCTCACTCCCCTACCTACCCATTTCCCTGTTATGCCTCCCCCTTTTTATTCCTTTAAAGAGGAAGTAAACCCTCCTCTACAACTTGTACCTATAGGCAAGCCTATGATAAGGCTTACCTATAGGTACTGTAAATATCTCCTAAACATGTACCGTTTAGGAGATATTTACCTTACATGTCGCCAGTGACGTCACTGGCGCATGCGCTCTGAAGGAACGGCCGATCGTGCCGTTCCTTCAGAGCCCCGTGCCGTGACTGTCGGCTCCCGCGCGCGTGCGCGGGAGTGACGTCACCGCGGCTCCGGCCAATCAGATGGCCGGATGCCGCGATCCCGGAAGACGGGCGACTAGACATGTCGCCCGTCATAGAGGTGAGTGAGCGGCACGGCGGGGGCTCGTTCTGAGGTAAGTATTGCATAATGAGCTAATATGCGATGCATACTAGCTCATTATGTCTTTCTTTTGCAGGGTGTAAGAAAAAAAAAAAAAATGTATACGAGTTTACAACCTCTTTAACTGATCTTCTCTAGATACTTTCTCCTGTAATCCCTGTCCCTGAACCCCGGTTCCAGGATGATATACTCCTGGGATTGCTTTTCCTAGTAGTGTATATTCTAAATGCTGCTACAAACTAATAAATTGTCTCTTTATGTTGAACGACAGCCTTGAGAGGCCTTTTACACAATAATATTTTAAGCACAACATAAAGACCACACTCTCTTTGTTTCTATGTTGTATTACATATCAGCTTTATTGTCTAGGAAATATATTCTCTGTTACAGAAAAGGAACTAAAATATACATTACAGTGAGAGAAAAAAGTATCCGCTTCTGATTTTCTATATTTTCCCACTGACAAAAAAAATGATCAGTCTTTAATTTTAATGGTAGGTTTATCTTAACAGTGAGAGACAGAATAACAAAAAAATCCAGAAAACTGAACATTGTTATAAAATACTTACCGTAATTTTCCTTTCCTGATGGACTCCATGGCAGCATACGTTTTGGGTTTAGCCCCGCCTCCATTCCTACCCTATAGGACCCCACTCCCATAAACCTTTGCCCTTGTTCAGCATTCATGTTCTATAACTAGCCTACTCAGAAACTGAGAGGGGGTTCCTGATGCCACGGAGTCCATCAGGAAAGGAAAATTACATTAAGTATTTGATAGTTTTCCATTTTCCTGACAGACTCCCATGGCAGCATACGTTTTAGGAAATAACTTGCTGTACACTTCCGGGTGGGCAGATGCTGAACAAAAAAAGTTTAATTGACCCCATCAACTAAAAGGGCTTGTAAGCCAAAATTAACAAAAGACAAAGCAGCCGGTTCAACACAATAACGGGACAGGAAAGTGTTGATAGAAGACCAGGAGGCTGCCTTACAGATTACTTCAGGGGCAACATGTCTGGAAACTGTCCAGGATGTTGAGACGCTCCGAATCGAGTGCGCTGTCACTGCCTCTGAAGGCACCAAGCCCTTCGCATTATGGGCCCACTGTATGGTCTGAACAATCGACGCAGAAATGGATCTTGATGAAACATGCACCCCTTTGCTCTTTCCACAGAAGGGCATAAAAAGGCATTCAGACTGCTGAAAGGAAGCCGTGGCTTCTAGATACTGCTTCAGGGTGTTGCCTACATCAAGTGGATGGACGACGGAGCCCTCGCCTGATTTGAAAGTGGGCAGGACAATTTCCTGATTCTCATGAAACACAGAGGTAACTTTTGGTTTCGACCCCAGCATAGGAATTAGGGCCACTCTGTCCGAGAAGAAAGTCAGAAAAGGTTATTTTGAGCCCAGAGCTTGAATCTGGGAGACCCTCCTAGCTGATGTGATGACTACCAGAGACCGTTTTAGGAGTGAGTTCCCTAATTGTGGATGGCTTGTCCGGATCCAGACTAAGCTGTGAGAAAAAATTGAGAACTAGTGGGAGGTCCCATTTAGGGAACCTTGGTTTCCTCTGGGGCCAGAGTCTCACTGCCCCCTTAAAGAACTGATGGACAAGCATATGTTTGGCCTATGAAACTCCAGTGAATGCTAAAATAGCTGATACCTGTACCTTGAGCGAGCTGACTGATAGGGACAGGTTCAGACCCAACTGTAAGAAGCTCAGAATGTCTTGGACTTCAGGAGCGACACATGGATTGGCCTTAGTGGACATATGGACTTCAAACCTAGACCAAATTCTCTCATATACCCTGTTAATGGTTTTCCTCCTGGCATTCAAGAGTGTGGGAATGACCTCCACAGGGCAGCCTAGAGCCTCCAGCCTTCCTCTCTCAAAAACCAGACCTTCGGGTGCAGATGAGCCGGGCATGAATGTAGAGTAGGGCCCTGCAACAAAAGGTCCGGCCTGAGGGGCAGATGAATCAGATCCTGGACGCTGAGTAACATCAGAAGAGGGAACCAGGGCCTGTTGGGCCAGAACAGAATTATTGTCACTATCTCCGCCGCTTCCATCCTGAGTCTCTGCAAGAACTGGAGAACCACCAGAAATCTGAGGGAAGCCAAAGGCCATGCGGAACCTCGATTGGTCCCTGAGGGCATCCACCCAGAAAGCTTGGGGATCTTGTAACCTCGAGTAATACTTTGACAGCTTGTTGTTGCAAGAGGATGCAAAGAGGTCTACTTCTGGTGTGATACCCAGGGACAGAACCCACTCGAAGACTTCCTTGTGGAGGGCCCACTCATTGTTGTCTATCCAGACTCGAAAGAGAAAATCCGCCTGCACATTCTGGACTCCAGGGACATAGCAGATAGGTTGAACAGGTTTTTCTGTGTCCAGGTCATAATCGGCTCTACTTTTGACAGCAGAGAGAGACTGCGAGTTCCCCTTGTTTCCTTATGTAGGCCATAGCCATTGTGTTGACCAACTTGAGCATCACTGAGGATCCCGTCATTGGATGGCCTGAAGCACCGGAAACGATGATCGGAGTTCCAGGATGTTCGAAACTATCCCATCCGAGGCGATGTGGAAAGCCCGAAGGGGAGACAGGTGAATTGTAGGTGAAACTGACCGATGGCAAATTGGAGATACTTTGCAACGGGAACATGGAAATAAGCATCTTAGGTCTATTTATGCTAGCCAATCTCACGGCTGGACCGACTGCTGGATTGTTAGCAGTGTCTCCATCTTGAACCTCTCCCTCTTGATGAACTGGTTTAGATGGGTAAGATCTATGACGGGCCTCGAAGTACCATTCTTTTTCTGTACCATGAAGAGGGGACAGGAATGGCGGCACCCTGAGATATTAGGGGTCCCACGTAGGATAGAAGCGTGTGTCTTTTTTGTGCTGAAAGGGGTAGAGAAGTGGGGACAAACCTGAGCTTGGGAACGCTGCTGAAAGCTCAGGTATGTCTGGAAGAGACCGTTCTGATGGTCCAGGAGTTGATCCCGGATTGAGGCCACCCATACATGTCAAAAGCGCAGCAGACGAGCCCCCACTTGACATGTCTGAGTGGGCCCAAACTCAAAAGGACTTAGTGGCCTCTCGGTCCCCATAAGAACCACTCTTGGAGGGTTTCTGAAAAGAAGATTGTCTTGACTTCCAGCTTCCTGCCCGTGCCGTTTCTTCAGAGCCCTGTGCCATGACTGGGGGTTCCCAGGCGCCTGTGCGGGAGTAATGCCATGTGGCTCTGGGCAGTAATACAGCCGGAGTCCACAGACCCGGAAAGAAGATGGATGCGGCCGCCAGCGGGGACAACGCGGGTTTCGTTTGCAGGCAAGTGTCACATAATGTGCTAGAATGCGATGCATACTAGCACATTATGCATTCACTTTGCAGGGAAGAAAAAAAGGAAGACTTTACTTCCTCTTTAATGACTGAATGAGGATCTGCAAAAAGGAGTGGGACAAAATCCCTCCTGAGATGTGTGCAAACCTGGTGGCCAAGTACAAAAAAGGTCTAACCTCTGTAATTACCAACAAGGGTTTTTCCACCAAGTACTAACTCATGTTTTGTGAAGGGGTCAAATACTTATTTCACTCATTAAAATGCAAATCGATTTATAACTTGTTTGAAATGTGTTTTTCTGAATTTTTTTTCTTATTCTGTCTCTCACTGTTAAAAAAAATCTACCATTAAAATTATAAACTGATATTTTTTTTTGTCAGTGGGCAAACGTACAAAATCAGCAGAGGATCAAATACTTTTTCCCTCACTGTATGTAGCCAGAGGTCTTAGCGATATCTGCCACCAGTGCTTTTCTAAATCAAAGTATAAGTCTCGATTCACACTGGTACGACTTGTCAGGCGACTTGGTCAGCCTGACAAGTCACGCACCGTCGCGTCCCATAGTGTAGTACAGGACCGGTTCTAATAGGAGCGACACAAGTCGCTTCGACTTAGAAAAAGGGTCCTGTACTACTTTGGGGCGACTTGGAGCGACTTGCATAGACATTCATTTTATGAAGTCCGTGCAAGTCGAGCCAAAGTCGCGATGCACGCGACTTCACAGGTCGTCCCCTAAGTCGGAGCGACCTAGTGTGAACTAAACCTGTCAAAAAATATCTAAACTAATATTAAAAACAAACAAATAGGCATGCCCAGTTTTTTGTCCTGCATAGCCCTTTAGAATTTCAGAAACCCATGTTGCTCTTTTGCTTCCATGGTTAGCAATGTCCGCTTTGATTTCTGGCCTGTTACTACTGGCCCACCTCTGTAATGGAGACTTATATAACTATCAGTAAAGAACTGATAGCAGTTCCAGGCAGAGATGTGTAGTAATTGAGTAGAACTACTTCACTACTGTACTTAAGTACCGAAAGGCGGTATCTGTATTTTCCTAGAGTATAATTTTTTTCTCTTACTTCCACTTTTACTTCACTACATTTTTTCAATGATTTCAAAACTTCTACTACAATATTTTTTTTTTGTGCTGCATAGTTACTCGTTACAATTATAAAAATTACCACTGCCAGAACAGTAGATGGCAGGTTTCATGAAGTTCAAAACATGTGTATTATCAGCGCATACGAAAATAAATGCTACTGTATGTATAAATAAATTAAATTTAAATTAAATTAAATTAAATAAATAATTCTATACCTTTCATTACTACACTTACCATCTCCAGCCCTTCCACTCAAATTCCCCAGGGACACCTATAGTTGTTTCTTTCATGAATTCAGTGGGGAAGGGATTTTGGGCTGGTTCGGCATAGCCTTGTACCAACCATTCAATTTATGTATAAATAAAAGCTGCATTTGAAAAAATAAAAAACAATATGATGTTCAAACTTTTGACTTCTTTCTTTAAGAACTACATAACACAGTACTTGTACTTTTACTTTCAGTACTTGCGTAGCAATTTTTTTTTCAAAACTACTGATACTTTTACTTTCAGTACTTGAGTAGCAAAATTTTTTAAAAAACTACTTGCAATACTTAAGTACAAAAAATTTTGAATTCTTTAGTACTTCTACTCAAGTCACTTTTTGATCGAGCACTTCCACTTCTACTCAAGTCACTTTTTGATTGAGCACTTGTACTTTTACTCAAGTATGGGTTTCGAGTACTTTATACAACTCTGGTTCCAGGTGAAAAGTATAATCAAAAAATAAAAAAAAAGGCACTATGCAAAGTGTGTACTAATTAGCCCACAGCCCAGGTTGCCTGCCATAACTGTTCATATTTGGATAACTATGAGTGGCCACTAGAGAAGTCAAAACTTTTGCCATACTTTGCATGTGTACTCCCAGAACCAAAAAAATGACACTAGCAGGAACCTTTAGATGTCTGAACATCTGAACATTTTTGGATCTTCTGCACAGTCCCCATAATCCCAGGTCAATCTTTTGTGGAAACAGAGACATATTCTGTGTTTCTCGTCTCCACTTTATCCCCTCCCACTCCAAACAATTTATTAATAGCCTTTTACTGTGATGGATGATTCTCATTATTCAATGTTAAAGGTTATGAAATGGAAGGAGGCAAAACAGAGCCAATGACCACAGAAGCGGGTTGCTGTTTCCACTGCAGACTGACCAAGGATCTTGGGATTTCCATGTGCTCTTGCTGGCGATACAAAGCAAAGTGCACCTTTCCCAGGACATTGTAAGTACCTGCTTTTTGGGGGAAGTGTCATCTAATTGTGTTCTGATAACCACATGTTCAATTTAAAACCACTCAGAAATATTGCTGTGTAAAGCTTAGGTTCCCAAGCCTGCAAAATTACATATTTACAAAATTTCTCCCGAAACACAAGGATAGTGCAACATTTACACATTGCACTATCCTGATGTGTTCATATTTGCAGCGATGATGGACAAAATGCCTGAACAGGCAGACTGATTATACTGTATGTTTCTCCACTGCATTTTTCAGGTTGACTGGATCTTCACCCTTTATGGAAATTTTAATTGCATTGCACTAAATGTGGCCCCATTCTCTTGGGACCAAGAGGAAGGATTTCAATTTTACATGAAGTACTACAACAAGCGAATTATAATACTTTTCATCAAGGCTCAAATATATTTTAATCCTGGTCACAAATGTGCTAACTTCTTGACAATTTGACAAATAGGAAAAAATGAGTCAATGAATATGTACATCATCACAGAATTCTAGCGAAGATCAAATACAAATCATAGATACATTGGAAGCTATAAATCACAAATATTTTTCAACTATTTGTACTATAACATTTCCTATAAATGACTGTGTCCAAACAATTGTTTGTTAAAGGGCTAATTACAGTCTAAATGATATTCAATACTGTTCAAAGCACAAAGAGATTGGATTGACTATTCGCACTACAATTGCATAAAACACATACTAGATATTATCTTATTGCTTGTGTCTGAAGCTGGCCATACATTGATCAGTTTTTTTTTTGTTTTGCTAAGCCAGCAGGCTAACAAAAAAAACTGAATAGATTCCCCTATCCACACAAGCGAGGTGGATGAGGTTTAACGTGGAGAAGTGTAAGGTTTTGCACTTGGGGACTAGAAACATAAAAGCACAATACACATTAGGAGGGGAACCCTTGGGGGAATCAAAAATGGAGAAAGATCTGGGAGTCTTGGTTGATGATAGACTAGGCAACAGCATGCAATGTCAAGCGGCAGCTGCCAAAGCTAGCAGAAAATTAGCATGCATAAAGAAAGGGATGTATTCCAGAGATAAGACTATAATCCTTCCACTTTATAAAACTCTGGTCCGACCGCATCTGGAGTATTCTGTCCAGTTCTGGTCGCCAGTCCTCAGGAGGAATGTGTTGGAGCTGGAGAGAGTCCAGAGAAGGGCAACTAAACTAATTAGGGGACTGAAGGACCTTGATTATGAAGAGCGTCTGCAATCGCTTTATTTATTTTCCCTGGAGAAGAGACGCCTGAGGGGGGACATGATAGCAATTTTTAAATATCTCAATGGGGATCTCAGCTTAGAAAAAAAGCTGTTCAGTCGAAGGGATTGCATGAGGACTCGGGGGCATACAATGCGATTAGAGGAGAAGCGTTTTAACCTCAGGCAACGTGGGGGGTTCTTTTTTTTTTTTAAATCAAGAAAAAAAAATGTATTGAGAAATCGCAGGCAAATACAAACAGTGCAACAGAAGAAACAAATAAAAACAGCCACAAGATAAGGCACACAATGTGTTACAGATCTCAGCCACAGAACCAGTATACATCAGAAATCAGAGAGCAGCCTGAACCAAAAAAATCGTAGCAAAAAAAAAAACAGTCATGCATCAAAATCAAATCAGCTCTCACAACACATACCACCAGAGGCCCCCCCCCCCCAATCACCTAAAGCAGCAGACGGTCGAGGACCAGGTCGGTAGGAGCCATCCCCGGAGAACCCAGCCAGACTCCCCAGATTTTCTGGAACTTAGCCGGGGCACCTCTATGCAGGTAAATGAACTTTTCAATGCGAAGGGTGGAGCCCAGCTCCAGCCATATCCGATATGTAGGAGGATCCCGATCAACCCAATGTCGGAGAATAAGCAGTCGAGCCTGAAACAGAGCTCGCGCAGCCGCCTCTCGCAAATATCTATCATCTATAATGTGATCCAATATACCCAAGAGGCAGTGCTTGGGATCCACAGGGATCGCCAAGCGGGGGGTTCTTTACTGTTAGGGCTACAAGATTGTGGAATTCTCTACCACAAGAGGTGGTTTCTGCGGGTAGTATGGTGGCTTCCAAAAGGCTATTAGACGTACATCTCAAGGATTAGAACATTCAGGGGTATGTGAGATGATTACGGCCACACACACCTACACAGGTTGAACTGGATGGCTGTTGTCTTTATTCAACCTCACCTACTATGTAACTATGTACTATGTAAATTCTCCTCGCTGTGTTATTGTATTCTGACAGCGGGGACTCCTCCGCTGTCAGAATACACTGATCAACACTACAGCTGACTGACTGCAGCTCTGACCAAACAAAAATTTTCAACAAGCCCAAATGGGAACAGCTTTAGATGGATCAAAATTTGGCCAGTCCCTGCTGAACTAATACAATTTCCTATCCATCTATGGCCAGCTTAAGAGAACTATCTGAAGGACAAGATTCAATCTGCTCGGGAAATGTAAACAGACAGTTTCAGAGACACTGTAGCAGGAGGACGGGGAAGGTTGTAGAGCAGTCTGACAGTGGCCACATATCAACTGTTAAATATGATGTTCTAGTCCTGTTTCTGAGAAACCACAGAAAACAAATTATTTAATGATGATGTAACTAAAAGGTGATTAACTAAGGAAAAATAGGAGGCAAAATATTTGCATTTAGTAACCTGAACTGTGGAAGTGACTTGCACTTACTTTGGACAGCTTTTGTTAGTCCTAGTTTTCATAAAGTAGTATATATTATATATATATATATATATATATATATATATATATATATAGAACTAGCATCAAACGATAGCGCTTTAGGAACACTGCCACTTGCTGTTTGTTCTTTTTCAGTCTCCATTCACACTGGTACGACTTGTCAGGTGACTTGGTCAGCCTGACAAGTCACGCACCGTCGCGTCCCATAGAGTAGTACAGGACCGGTTCTAATAGGAGCGACACAAGTCGCTCCGACTTAGAAAAAGGGTCCTGTACTACTTCGGGGCGACCTGGAGCGACTTGCATAGACATTCATTTTATGAAGTACAAGCAAGTCACGCCTAAGTCGCGCTGCACGCGACTTCACAGGTCGCCCCGAAGTCGGATCCGACCTAGTGTCAACGGACACTAAGGGCTTTATTTGTCCATTTTTATTAAAATAAAGTTCAGTAAATACAAAACATGAGTTTCCCTTGCAGGAGTTTTCAGCATTCCTTTTCCATTCAACATAAACAACATTCAGCCCTTTTGGCTCTAGCTTGCAGCACTGCTGCTCCGACCTTACAATCCAGGCCCTTGACTGTCTTCTACAGACTGTTCACCAACCAACTTGGTGCACACAGCTAGCAGCCTCTTGCTACACCGGCTCCCAGGCGGAGCCACTCTGGCTCCTGAGCCAAACCTCTTGTCTGCAGGGGTGAAGCCAATAACCATGGTCAGGTCATTACAAAAAGTCCAGCACACACCTGACCAATTAGATTGCTGGCTATTCTGAATACCTGGACCCAGGATTGGAGATTTCATCCCACCCAGATCACTTAGAGATCTCCAGGTCCCAAAACTGACTTTAGAAAACAATGAGTAAACTTAAAAGCCAGTTTCCTCTGCATTAAGCAAATCCCCTGGAGCCGCTCAACCTGCCAGGTTGAGAGTTCAAAGACCCCCCTGTAAATCAAGTGAAAAAATTATGCAGCAGGCTAAAACATTTTGCTGAAATTTTATTGCAGAAACTCAAAAGGGTACTCAAAATGGTACTCCCCCCAGATCTGGACCAGGGCATCACAGAGCTCCTAAACAGACTGGGGTGCAACCTCGGATGAACTGAAAAAAATTATGTCCCAGAGGTGTTCTATTGGATTTAGCTCAGGCGAGTGTAGGGGCCATTTAATAAATTATAAGAACTCCTCCAAGCTCCACCGCAATAAAAAGATGATGGGCTGTGTGTCAGGGTTCTGGCCATCCCGTCTAACATGAATCCATAGAAATCAAAAGCCGGCACACAATCGCTCCTTGTGAAATTTTATTTTGTACTGAAGCAGTTACAACATCTTGGAAATGCTAACGCTTTTTCAGCTTAAGCCTTCCTCATAGCATAGGGGCCATTCATTGGTATCAATTCCTTCATCCTCTAGGAACTGGCTGCATACTCTTGCCCCATTAGGGCTAGGCACTGTCATGCACAAGGAGGAACACAGGACCCACTGCACCAGCGTAGGGTCTGACTAGAGATGTGCCGGTTTTCGGTAATTCGATATATCGCGGTATTGCATACCCACGGTATTGTTATTGTGGCATTTTTTAAATATCGAGTTTATCTGCTCCTCAAGTCTGACTTTTGAATTGATACATTTCAGTGAGCCGGATGACTCATTCACTCACAGTTCACTCACTCAATAGAAACAGCTCTGGTAATATGATCCTAGAGTGAGAGAGCTTAGCTCCTCCCTGTAACCAATCAGACGGCTCCCAGCACACACCCGCATGCTTCTTCCAGGGCTCAGACACAGACAGAAACACAAGTTTCTGCAGATAGAATAAGATAGATAGAATTAGATAGATCTAGATAGATATTATATATATATATATATATATTTGCATAATTTTTTTTTTTTTTTTTAGATAGATAGATACACACGCACACACACACGCGCATGCATATATACATACATACATGGGCATGGCAGCATATTAAATATATATATATATATATATATAGATACACACACACACACACACACACAGAGGCATAGCAGCTCACATTACATTATTATATAGCCATCAAGCAGTGTCTGGCCTACCTGGTGATGACTGGTCCTGGCGCTCTGATCCGATCCGATGGCCTGGTCATTAAGGGGGCAAATCCTTGCGGTCCAGAAGTGGTTAAACCTGCAGGAGGACCGGTGTTTTTATCTATAAATGGCTTTACTATTGCTTTAGGCCTGGTTCACATGTATGCAGGTTGGGGGCCCACATTTGCACAGGCATAGCAGCCCATTGATTTGAATGGGCTTGAGCTGCTATGCCTGCGTTTGCGGCTGAAAAAAGGTGCATGCAGAATTTAAAAAAATGCAGTGGCCATGAAATCCATCCTTATTTTGCACCATGCGACTTACCTGCAGTTGCTGCACACGCAAACTGTGTTTTTAAATGCTGGGCCCACATATAAAAAAAGCAGAAAGCTTGCCAGAGCAGGAACTGCAGGTTAGTCGCATGGTGCAAAAACAGGATGGATTTCAAGGCCACTGAATTTAAAAAAAATGCCGCATGCACCTTTTTTCTGCGGAAAATGAGGGCATAGCAGCCCGTTCAAATCAATGGGCTGCTATGCCTGTGCAAATGTGGGCCGCTGGGCCGCCAACCCGCATACATGTGAACCGCCAACCCGCATGCATGTGAACCAGGCCTAAAGCAATAGTAAACTAATTTATAAATAACAACACCGGTCCTCCTTCAGGTTTAACCACTTCTTGACCACAAGGATTTGCCCCCTTAATGACCAGGCCATCGGATCGGAGCCGAGCACCAGGACCGGTCATTGCCAGGTAGGCCAGACACTGCTTGATGGCTTATATTAGGCCTGGTTCACAGAGTATGTACTGACTGACTATATAATAATGTGCAAAAGTGAACCAAAGTCCCTAAATTCAGCAATGAAATTCAAGTGAGGTAGAAATGTAATAATTTAAATTTAATAATTGAATACCGTGATAATACCGTATACCGTGGCAAAACCTTAATCAATTAATCGCAGCATGAAAATCTGATACCGTCACAAGCCTAGGTCTGACAATGGGTCCAAGGGTTTCATCCTAATACCTAATGGCAGTCAGGATGCCATTGTCTAGCCTGTAGAGGTCTGTGCATCCCTCCATAGATATACCTCCCCAGACCATCACTGATCCACCACAGAACTGGGAGCATAACATTCTCCGTGGCTTTTCCAGACCCTTTCACGTCTGTCACATATGCTCAGGGTGAACTTGCTCTCATCTGTGAAAAGCACAAAGCAAGGTCCATAAAGACATGGATGAGAAAGTTTGGGGTTTAATCCACATCGGTGCTTGACCTCACAAAAGCGCTTCTGGAAGTTGGTCAAACATTCCCATAGACACTCCTAAACCTTGTGGACAGCCTTCCTAGAAGAGTTGAAGTTTTTATAGCTGCAAAGGGTGGTTCAACTCAATATTGAACCCTACGGACTAAGACTGGGATGCCATTAAAGTTCATGTGCGTGTAAAGGCAGGCATCTCAATACTTTTGGTAATATAGTGTATAATAATCAAGGGTTGATATTATGTCTCAAGATCATACAATACCTACTTTATTCCAGAAAAGAAAAATTATAGCACTGTGGTAATCAACATTATAATTAAAACTGACTTTTACTCTAGAGAAAGGCGCCATAAAACATTTCCTGAAGTACTTAGCTAAAACAGTATATAAGGAAGTGTCACTTGCCAGCTGTAGAAAAGCTGGAGCCTCGTTTACTATAAATCCTTAAAGCAGCTGAGAGCCACAAGTAGATATGTGAATGCCTCGTGATGCCCAAAAAAACCACTAGTCTGACATGCCTAGCATACGAGATTGCTTGCAATAAATTTACGCACACTTGGGGGTACCCGATGAACGCTAGTCTTTAGAACAGAGTACAAACCTAATACATTTGAGAAACGCTCTGCTGGAATATGTATAGCAAATAGTTTATTTTCCACAGAATACAGATTATATGTTATTAAAAGAAAAAAAAAAAAAGAAAAAACCTAGGCTGCTATAAAACTGTGCCACCCTGCTTCACTGCAGTATCCAGCACTGTGGATTAGAAGAGACTATTCTGGAATCACACAGCTTGCCATGGCTGTAGAAGAAATAATTAGCTATACTGCAGACTTCGACAGCATGAGGTGTGTGAAAACTACTGCTCCTAAACCAACATGTTACCTTATTCTACCACACACATACACATTTAAAATTATGTCTTAAGCCTCGCATACACACAACGAATTTCCACCGATCGGTCGTCCGTCTTTTGTCCAGAGTGGTGTCTGTTGGTTGGAACGTGCTCTAGACTGCACACGAATTTTCCCGCACGACAGAATTCTGCTTCAGAAGTGATGTCGTGTTGGATTGCTTTCTTTGTGTTCTTTCATCTCTGAGCATGCCTAATCTTGCTCATAAGATTTTTCCCCATCGAAATCTGTACTAATGAGACGAAAATCGGACGTGTTTTGACGGTCGACAAAAATTATATAGCCTGCACACCAGGATTTTTTAGGCAGAAAAGTCGGAGTCGGTTGTCGGAAGCATCATACTAACAAGCCGAAAATCAGCAGATCGGTCATCGGACGAAAATTCCCAGCCGAATTTCGACTCGTGTGTACGGGCCTTAAGCAAATCTGCTGCACTGAAACCACTATACTCTGCTATATTGGCTACTATGCAGTTACGTCAACTCATCCTAAAATCCAGGGAGTTTTTTTCCCTCTCCTCCTGTCTCAATGAATGAAAGAAATCAAGTGGTCCAAGTCTGCCACATTTTTTTTTTTTATATATATGTTTTTTGTTTTTAATTTTTAGGTTGAGTATAGATCTAGGTTTGCCCAAGCATGATTAAATCCACTTACAATGATGTACAATTCTCCCATGATTCTTCCTATTTATAAGGGACCTAACCATGCCCTCTTCCCTGCATCAACAACTTAGAGTTTTTAAATGGTTGACAGCATTTAATTATGGACACTGCACAGTACTACTTATTTTGTCATATAAAGTGGACATAATTATAAGTTCTGTATCTACTCTTTGAATGTATGGATGTTGACTGGCAACACCGCTGTTCTGTTTCTTGGATGTAATTTTCAATATACTGAATGTTATAGTTTTTATAGAGACTGCATTATGCCTTGTGTTAACCCGTAGTTAGAAAGTCAGGTTGAAAAATAGAAAAAAATAATTAATACACAGAGAACCTCCATATACAGATCCCTATACCCACGGGGGGGGGGGGGGGGGGGGCGTGGCTTGCGCGCATGCTGAATGGACGCTTGAGCTGAGAGCTCTCTGTACCTGGCCGACTCATTCCCCAGCATACCCGAAGCACAGCGGCTCCTGACACTCGGTACATACCGGATTACCTGGCTGAACACCTCAGGAAGATGAACAACTGTAAAAGGAAGGATAAGCAGGGCACGAAAAAGCTCACTGCCTTATTCTTTCCCCAGCCGCTTCTCCCTGAGAGGATCCAAGATGGCGCCGCAGCACGATCTGACGGCGGGAGTCCTGCGGCCTACACGGATCTCCCTGATGCGGTCCCATCGCCTGAGGGCTCTTCATCACTGCCTCCTATGCCGGACTCCTCTCCTACAACACCGGTAACGGGTAACCCAGCGAAATCAAGGATGCGCATGGACCCTGGTAACCCTCCCGGGGCTGCTGTGAGTACCTCTTTTGCCTCTATGCATTCTATGACTGCACTTCAATCTTCCATTGCTGCGTTTCCCACTACTGGCCAGCCTGTCCTGGACACTACAATGTAGAATATGTTAATGACTTTCCAATCTTCTCTCATGGCTAATCTTACCACTATAATGGACAGATTCGCATGTGAAATGAGACATATGGGCAGCAGGGTGTCACATATCGAGCATGGTATGCAGGAATGTGCTGAAACGGTGAATGACCTTGTTGACGCTTATCAGGAGCAAAGGGAGGATACAGAATGGATTAAATCCAAAATAGCGGATTTGGAAGATCGTTCGCTCCACAATAACATCAAGCTGCGCGGCATTCCTGAATCAGTCCAGCCGAACGATCTTCTCCAACATGCATCCACCCTTTTCACTACTTTGGTCCCGGATTTGGCTCCTATCGAATTAACTATCGACAGGATACACAGAATCCCTAAACCCCGCCACCTGGAAGATTCTGTGCCCAGAGATGTGCTTTTGCGCATGCATTTTTATCCCGTCAAGGAAAAAATCCTCAAAGTATCCAGGCAGCTGGGAACACTACCTGATCCCTATGCAGAAGTGCAGCTCTACGCTGACTTGTCTCAGCATACACTACAACAAAGGAGGCAACTGAAAACCCTTACAAAAGCTCTTTTCAATCATAAAATTTTGTACAAGTGGCGCCACCCGGCGACATTACTTGTCACTCACAATGGGATCCCGCATACCATATCCACCATAGAGGGAGGGATGCGCCTCCTTCACTCCTGGGGTATCACCCCGGACCCCCCGAGGAACTTCCATGATGGCTCTCAACATTCTTCCTTGTCCCTCTCAAGAGCTCATCAAGGACAAGGACGCCAGAATCATCGACCATGACATCCTGAGCTTCCTTGCCTCCTCGTCTACTAGCCCGGCCGGGCTACAGTTCTTTCTTTACTTTGTTCCAGTGACCGGTTTGTCCACCCCGGTGGAAGTCCCCTACCTCTCTCTCAGTAGGCCTCTTCACAGGATTCTCCTACTGCTTCCCATTGCAAATTGGTGATTCAACCCACTCACCAGGCATAGTTCAAGCAATCTCCGTTTGTTTGCTCACCAGAGAAGTATTTTGCACTTATTGTCCTTTTTGTTGTTTGCTTCTATTTTTGTGTGCTTAGAATTTAGTGCCTTCATACATCATCGGCGGTGACTTTCGGAACTAGCGACAGCAACTGGACCCGTCTGCCTTTCTAAACACCCTCCTGCATCAGGAGTCTTCACTAGTGGATCAAGGTCTGCTACAAGTCACCCGTCGTCGGGACTTCAGGTACTGTCTTCATCTCCTCTGACATAAACCTTTCTTCAAATACACGCTTCTTGCAGGCATGTCTCTTACTGTTCTCTCTCTGAATGCCAGAGGCCTCAACCACCCTGCAAAAAGGTCCTCGTTATGGAAATCAGCTCTCTCCTTTCAGAGTGACATAGTATGTGTGCAGGAAACACATTTCTCCCAATCTGCAACCCCCAGGTGTTCTCACACTCAATTTCCCCACATATATCTGGCGTCAAGCAAGAAAAAGCGTAAAGGGGTTCTTATAGCCATCAACCAGTCCCTGTCATACCAACTTCATGACTCTATTATAGACCCAAAAGGTCGTTTCATCATCCTCCGGTGCATTATTGACAATCGCAATTTCACTTTGGTCAATCTCTATGCGCCCAATGTTCACCAGATGGCCTTTATCTGATCGATTGTGGACAAAGCTAAATCCTTTCAATGGGGAAATCTACTGCTATGCGGTGACTTTAATTTGGCTCCTGATAGAGCTATGGATACTTCTGCCTCTCCTAGGAAACACAATACTTCCCTGTCCAAGTTTTTGTGGGATTCTGATTTGTATGACGCGTGGAGGTGCTGTCATGCAGGGGAGAGGGACTATTCTTACCTTTCCCCTCGTCACGGCACCTACCCGCGTATTGACCTGTGCATTACTGACAAACATCTTTTGGACCATGTCTCATCTATCGAGCTACACACTGCCACCTGGTCGGATCATTCCCCCTTAACCATCTCGATTGACTTGGGTGCTCCTAAGATGTCCACGTTTGTGTGGAAACTACCTAACTATCTCTTAACCAATCCGGGTTACGTGGCGGAGATTCAGACTCAACTGGACTGCTTTATAAATGAAAATTCCTTGCCTGATACTGACCCGGTGGTAGTGTGGAATGCTCATAAAGCTGTATTACGTGGTTTATTTTTACAATTGGGCGCTAGGGAACGGAAAAGGAGAACGCAGCATCTGGATAATCTTACCAACAAACTAGCGTCCCTAGATGCACAAAATAAGACAGATCCTTCCCCAGTCCTTCAAGCTCAAATTTTTGCGACTAGACAGGAACTTCTGACTTTCTTGCTGGAGAAATACAGTTTCTCCCTCAAGAAATGGAAAGCCAACACATACGCTACTAGCGACAAAGCCATGGCCCTTCGAATTAAGGGTCAACGGATCAAATCCAAAATCCCTTACATGACTCATCCTAAGACAAAAGAGAAATTGCTTAAACCTACACTTATAGCCAATGCCTTTAGTTCTTACTACGAATCCCTTTATAATCTTAGGACGGATCACTCGACCTTCCAACCGACCCCTGCGGACATTGACGACTTTCTTGCACAAATTGAACTCCCTTCCGTTATGCCCCAAGATGTTGACTCTTTAAACAGACCCTTTTCTGACTTGGAAATCAAGACTGCTATAGCTTCACTTCCCAACCTGAAATCACCTGGACCGGACGGATATTCTGCGGAATATTATAAGAAATTCAGTGACTCCTTGACCCCCCTTCTACGAACTGTATTTAATTCTGCTGCCTCCTCCTCATCCTTTCCGAAGGAAATGTTAAGTGCATTGATTGTGACCCTACCTAAGCCTAGGAAGGAACCTGATCAACCTCAAAATTTTAGACCCATATCCCTGTTAAATATGGATGTAAAAATTTATGCCAAAGTTATAGCCGCCAGATTGGTGGACCTTCTTCCCCAGATTATACATAAGGATCAGTCTGGATTCACTAAAGGGCGTCAAGCACCAGACGCTACTAGGCGTGTGATTAATGCTATTCACCACGTGGGCCTCAATGGGACGCCTTCTCTGTTCCTTTCATTGGATGCAGAGAAGGCGTTCGATAGGGTGCACTGGGGGTTCCTATCAGCCGTCCTTCAAAAATTCGGGTTTCGCGGATTTATTCACGACGCCATTATGGCCTTATACTCCGCGCCCTCTGCAGTAGCCCGTACAACGGAAGCTATCTCTACTCCGTTTAATATCACTAATGGCACTAGACAGGGATGTCCACTTTCCCCCCTAATATTTAACATGATTATGGAAACTTTAGCCACGCACATCCGCTCTAATCCCAAAGTATCTGGTATACATATGGGAGATCAACACCATAAAATTAGTCTCTTCGCGGATGATGTGATACTTATGATATCGGAACCAACTACGTCCCTCCCGGAAATTCAAAGGATTCTACAGTGGTTTGGAAAAGTCTCCATTTACAAAGTAAATGAGTCCAAGTCCAACATTTTGGGTATTGGCATTAATGCCACAATGCGTAACTTGTTGCAACACCAATTCCCGTATACGTGGGCAGACCAAAGCATATCTTATCTAGGCGTGCAGTTGACTGCATCTACGGAAAAGCTGTTTCACCACAATTTCCTTTCTGCTCGCACTAAATTGCAGGACAACCTCAAGCACGTGGCTTCCCTTGAATTCTCCTGGTTGGGACGATTAGCAGCATTTAAAATGATGTATTTTCCCCAATTACTATACCTTTTTCGTACCCTTCCGATCCCCCTCCCAAAGACTTATCTTAGATCCCTTCAGTCCCTACTGTCCAAATATATATGGCAAAGCAAAAAACCTAGATGTGCTCACGCTAAACTGATTAAACATCGTTTGGCGGGTGGGGCGGGATACGTGGACATCTCTGACTATTACCTGGCATCAGTTTTGTCTCCACTGCGAGATTGGTTCAGATCCCTATACCCACAGTTGATCCAGAGAAGCGTGATACAAGTTGCTCCACCATGAAAAAAATGAATTACTTCCTGATCCCACCATGGCAATCACATATTCTCTGGATCAACAATCCCTGGGGATATTATCCGTGCAAGTTAATATCTAGTTTTAGCATGTGTATTCAGTCTTTTTTAAAAATATCTACTGAGCTTGCCAAAACTAGTTCCTGAGGGAGTTTTTGCCACATTTTCACAGTGTGCAGAAGCCTTTCTGTATATGCAGGTTAAACCTTTCTTACTCTAGGCATAAAGAATGTACCCATGTCCTTTGTAATGACCTGAATGTGAATAACTCAACAGCAAGTTGACCACCTATATATTTTTACATGTTGATCATATCCCCCTTAATCACCTCTTATTCCGAGATTCCCACCACACCAGTCCCAGTGTCCCTGATCACCGCTGCACCAGTCACATCACAGTTGGGGATATTTACTAAGATCGATGCACTCAGAATCTGGTGCAGCTGTGCATGGTAGCCAATTAGCTTCTAACTTTAGCTTGTTTAATTAAGCTTTGATAATAAAACCAGGAAGCTGATTGGTTTCTATGCAGAGCTGCACCAAATATTGCAATCTCAAGTTTTAGTAAATAACCCCCAGTGTCCCTAATCATGCCACACTAGTCACATGTATTTGTAAAATTGTTATAACTCTTAGATTGTAAGCTCTAACAAGCAGGGCCCTCTGATTCCTACTGTATTAAACTGTATTGTATTTGTACTGTCTTCCCTCAAGTTGTAAAGCACTGCATAAACTGTCGGCGCTATAAAAAAAAACAATATTATAATAATAATAATAATAACAAAATATTCTGCTTTTATTTTCCTTTATAGAGATAAAAAAAATCAGTGGTGATTAAAATGATATAAAATTCATTTTGGTACAGTGCTGCATGATTGAGTCACTGTCATTTAAAGTATGACAGCATTAAAAATTGAAAAATGGCCTGAGCAGGAAGGGGGTGAAACAGTCCAGGCTTGAAGAGATAAACCAAACAAAATATAGCCTGCAGATGCCATTGCAACCTCAAGATGGCAGTATACACATATTTAATAGTGTAACTGTTAGCTACATTTACAGTGTTAAGAAAAGTAGTATATGCCTTAATGTCTTAATTGTGCTTAACCCCTGACCCTAGCACCTAAACATTTTCACAAACCCTATAGTTAAGAACCCGTTTTCAAGGGTAAAAGGATAAACTTTTAGTAACAAAAAAGGAATGGGAAAGAGGGATATTTATCCATGGGTGTTATTTGGTGGACCCTTGGTATATGCAATAAACATGACCTCAATACATATATATATATCCCAAAATACAAAAGAAGTTTATTAATACACAAAAAAATAATAATATCAAATAGGGCAGATAAAAGCCCACAAAAATATAAAAATAAAATCATGTGTATAATGAGACGTTTTGTAGATTGTACCACATGGAGCTTGCCGACATATTTCACGGTACAAACTGCTTCCTCAGGGGTTCTTTCTCCTAGCTCTACAAATCTAGTGTATAAAAACATAATAAATCATACATCATAATACTTATTTACAAAACGCAAAATATATAGTAAAGTAAAATAGACACTGCCCTATCCCATGACATGGAGAGAGACAAAAAAATAAAAAAATTTGAATAAAAAATACCTTCGTAAGGTGCATCAGGTGTGTGTGTTCAGGCTAAGGGGAGACCTCCAGCCACAGGCTGTCTTGCTAGCCTCAAGCATAAATGTGGAGCAACATAGGATTCTGTGTCAAGTAGAATATATACTCTATATGCAAGGACATAACACATAACAAACACAGGTGCTATTAATCATAGAGAATCCTATGATTAAAAAGAAAACAATAGATCAAAAGCAGACAAAACAACCACAAAAGTCTGCTAGATAGATAAAAACCCAAGTTGGAGCTGACCTGAGTGAGGTAGGCTGCAGGAATACTGGCAAAAGGGCCGGTCCCTCCAACCGGTTCACAAGATCAAAAGGGTTCTTAATAAGGGTTCACTGTATTATATAAAACAATTCATCAGAATTTCACCCGTAAAACCAGAAGGTTAGGGTAGATTAGATCATCACTCACTCATAAAGGGAGTGCTTACCCAATAGGTCAACCCAGATTGAATTGTGTCCACATTCCCCCAGAGACCAGAGTACATGGAGGAAATAAAGTGCAAGAAGTATATAGAAAAAAGTGTGTCTGGGTCTAATGAGGACCTGTTCACCAGCAAATAACCCCTTAATGGGCTAGCCCTTATTAGTGAATAAGGGCAGTCCCTATGGAGCTGTGCAGATCCTCTCTCTCTTGGCAGATAGAAAGAAAAGGCAAGTATAAAAAAAAAATCACTGGCATCCTGCTGGCTTGGGATGATTGCTGTCATGAGAGGTCTGACTAAGGGCAGAAATGACATATGATCCAGTCCATTTCCGCCCAAAGGCAGAAATGACGTCGGGTCACGCCATTCAAAATATCGGCCAGACCGGAAATGCATTCCAGCTCCACCATACAGCAACAGGTAAGTGCACCATGCAACAGAGCATGCAACCGAGGCACAGCATCCCCTCAAAAAAGAAGTGGCAACAAAGACCCAGCCACAGATAGATCCCAACAGTACAGGCATGGAAGTGGGGACAGCCCCCCCCCCCCCACACACACACATACATGGCCAAAACAACAGAAAAACCAACAGGAGCCAATCCCGGGGAAGCATACCAACAACATGCCCAAAAGTATCAAAGATAGAGATACCTCAAGTCACCATCAACAGCAAAAAGCACATGCCACAGCCCAGAATGCATGAACACTTATTACAAATATTCCTCAAAAATATACAATAAAAGAGACAAGGCATATAACCTAATAAAAATGTGTCAATTCCCTCCATCTCAAGGGGCATACAATCTGCATATACATCATCCTATATTAACTGGTTATGGTATCCTACAAGTGCCCTCCAAATGACGCAGGGAAATGTTAGTATGACATCAAGCCTCTAAAAATGGAGCATATCTAACAAACCCATTTAGGCCAGGGGGATGATTGGTCCCTACATACGTTTTGTTTTACCCACATAAAAGGCATCACAACCACCTTTCAGTAGGTACACGATGCCTTTTGTTTCAGAGATAGCGAAAAGCTTGGGCCTTATGGTCACTGATTCTATTACCAGAGGGTCCCTTAAGATAAGGTATAAAATGGCAATAAAAGAAAGGAAAAGGAGGCGCAAACACCTAGTGCATTACCCGTGGTACTGTTTAAAATGATTTATTAAAATGCTGAATGCATACTCACAAACATGAAGAATAAAAATCGTACTGCAAATTCCCGTCACCCATGTGTTGGACCATGTCCTGGAAATTGCGACCGCTAACGCGTTTCGGGAGTCAAGCTCCCTTCCTCAGAGCTCTGAGGAAGGGAGCTTGACTCCCGAAACGCGTTAGCGGTCGCAATTTGCAGTACGATTTTTATTCTTCATGTTTGTGAGTATGCATTCAGCATTTTAATAAATCATTTTAAACAGTACCACGGGTAATGCACTAGGTGTTTGCGCCTCCTTTTCCTTTCTTTTATGCATCCGTTTGGAGTTCCCTGCCTGAGGAGAGCAGCACGCCAGTCTTCCCCTTCGGAGTGAGCGCTTGGCTGATTATTTGTATAAAATGGCAATAGTCGCAATGATTACTTCAGAACGTGCCCTTCGGGAATGTCCCACATGAGTCTAGTCCCTGAAGTCTGTCGAAATGACTGGATGTAAGACTATCCCTTAGTGACAAATTTTTCTTGAAAGTAATCCGTGGACTAGGTTCATCAAAGTGATTAATAGCGCTATCCTGCGTAAGCAAATGCCAATGTCTCTGCAGGAATGCCCTAATCTATTTGCTCTGTTTGTTAAATTTCATAATTGGCCTAATTTGAATATCCTCAGACTGGTGTTCATCCTGAAATAATAAAAGCTCACGTGGACTCTCTAATGATTTTTTGTATGCCCATTTGAGGGCCTTGTGGCTGTATCCTCTCTTAAGGAACCTCTCCCTCAGTGAATCTGCCTGTACCTTAAAATCCTTATTACTGGTGCAGTTTCTTCGGATACGTAGGTACTGCCCCACGGGTAACCCTTTGATCAAATGTCTGGGATGAGCGCTTTCTGCATGCAGCATGGAATTCCCCACTGTGGGCTTTCTATATAGATTTGTGGCAATAGAGCTATCCGGGTGTTTGATTATCATCAAATCCAAGAAAAGCAGTGTATTAAAATTAACATTGTGTAAACCGCAAATTGAAGTCGTTGACGTTGAGTCTATCTACAAAATTGGTGAGCATATTCTCATATCCCATCCAAAAAATCAGGATGTCATCGATATACATCCACCATAGGGACACAAGGCGAAGGTAACTCGACAACTCCTCAGATCCAAAGATCAACCGATCCACCCCTCCCAGGTTTGAGTTGGCATAAGAGGAGGCACAGGTAGTACCCAGAGCCACCCCCTGTACCTGGAGGTAGTAGGAACGGTCAAAAATGAATGCATTATGCGTGAGTATGAACTCCAATAATTCCAATACAAATGTATTGTAGTCTTGGCATACATTTTTTCTTTCATCCAGAAATTTGGAGACTAGCAGTTGATGGGGTATGCTAGAGTAGAGAGCTTCCACATCTATTAATACCAATAGTGTATTTCTACAATCTCTACATGTAGGCCATCTAGAATGGTTAGTTAGTGAATCGTACCCTTTAAATACATGGGTAGACTCTCCACGTGAGTGTATATGTTACATAATTATTAGCGTTTAACAACATTGAACCTATCCTATGTAGCTACCCAGTCAACCAGTGTGTTTGGATCAGTTGCTAAACTCGAGACATAACCCATGGATTGCATTACACTAAAAATCTTTGTGTTATTTTCAAATTGAGTACATCTCAGTGCAAATAGTACTTTCAATCCTAAAGATCACATTTATAAAAGACTAATGGCTCCAAAGCTAAACCTTGGGACATGCAATATTTAACCTTAGATCAGAGCATGAATCATCAATGCTCTCAATGCAGTCTTTACATTTTGTTTTCAAGCTATAGCATTTACAAATTATATTTTCTAAACTACAGAAACCATAAGTTGCATATTAGGGGTCAGAGAGAAAAAGGCCATCTGTTCAAGTTTCTATGTGCTTTCTCATTGAAAGAGTTATGGTTTTGTTGGCAATACCTCTCTTTTCATAATTCCAAGCTGGCAATAATTGATGTAGTTTTTTAGGGCATGTTCATGTATATTATCCCTTTAACAACTTTGTAAATTTCTTAACTTATGCATTTAAACTTAATAGATAAATATCCCAATTTTTTATTCAGACATACATACCTTATTTTCTTTATGTCATATTGGTATAATATCAGTTATTAGAGAGTCACAAAGAGAATCAATGGCTTAGTTGAGCTTAGCTCTTAGGTCTGTGTAGGCCATCTGGTAGAAAAGCTTTATTCACATTAATTTTGTGGAATTGTCTAGGACCGTAATAGCTTCAAGCACATCCATGTAATTGTAGTGTAATAGTGTCAGTATTCCATTTCTATTCCATATATCAGCATCACCATGATCCTTTGTGTACACAGAGAAAGAAAACATTTAACATATTTGCCTTTTGTCTTATTCCCAGGTAATAACTCTGTTTTTGATTTTGTTTCAGATTTGTTTTACTGTTTTCGCACTTTGCATTTAAAGTAGAAGGCAAGTCTGACCTAACTAAGCCTAAGAGCCGGTTCACACAGGCGCGACCCGACTTGCCGGGGCGACCTATGAAGTCGCGACCTCGGAGCGGCATGCACGGACTTCATATCATTGAAGTCAATGCAGGTCGCTCCAGGTCGCCCCAAAGTAGCTCAGGACCCTTTTTCTTAGTCGGAGCGACTTGTGTCGCTCCTATTAGAACAGGTCCTGTGCTAATCTATGGCAGGCGACCTGCGGCGACTTGTCAGGCAACCAGGTCGCCTGACAAGTCGCCCCAGTGTGAACCGGCTCTAAATCTACTCCCACTCTCACTCTAAGCTCATTCTATCTATCTAAAAGATAGATAAGTCTACACTTACTAGAATAATACTACCTATTCTGAAGTTGCTCCTGTCTGGTCAGCATAGCATCGGCTTCAGCGTAGAGGAGAAATCACCAACAACGGCTGCAAAGCCTGGCAGATGAAGTCACCCATAGGCTTACTTTCCTGAAGCTGATACTGGAAGCTCGTCATGTGACTGGACCAGAGCGACTGCAGAATAGGTAAGTATAGGCATCTTTCCTTTTACAGGGTAGATAAAATAGACTTAGAATACGGGTGAGAGTAGATTTAAAGTGGAGTTCCACCCATTTTTAATAAATTGGATTACATAGATGTATGTAATCCCCTTTAAAACGACTTTTACCAATGGAAAGTTTTTTTTTGTTGTTGCTAGTAAATACCTTATTTTCTGCTTTATTTATCCTCTTCTCACTTCCGGTCCGGTCGGCGATTACGTAATTCGGCGATTTGCAGTGTGTGCTGGGATGTATCTCAGGGCATGAAATCTCACATTATTACACAGAAGATGAGCTGCACTGCGTGCTCTGCCCCGCCTCCTCTCAGTGAGCTGTACTGTATGTATTGTATTGAGGCCGTGCTCCACCCCGCCTCCTCTCAGTGAGCTCAGTGAGGATATAATGCTTTCAGGCCTCGCTCACTGAGAGGAGGCGGGGCGGAGGCGGGGCAGAGCACGCAGTACAGCTCATCTCCTGTGAAATAATGCAAGATTTCATGTCCTGAGATACATCCCAGCACACACTGCGAATCGCCGAATGACGTAATCGCCGACCGGACCCGGAAGTGAGAAGAGGATAAATAAAGCAGAAAATAAGGTATTTACTAGCAAAAAAAGAAAAAAAATTCCATTGGTAAAAGTCGTTTTAAAGGGGATTACATACATCTAAAGTCACTAAAATGGGTGGAACTCCACTTTAAGCTTGGTCTTTGCTCTTCTGTAGTTCTCTTAGTCCATCCTTATCTTTTTTCTATTTCAATCATGTCTTATTACGATTTATTTGTTTCTGCTGATCTAAACTATTTGCTTTACTTTGTCTCTTCTGATCTACCCTTTAATTCTCAAAATCTTGCCATTCCTACTACTATTTCTTTTTTTCTGCAACACTCCTTACTAGTTGCTTTGATCTCTCTGCTCTTTTTCTCTATTTATTTGTTCCATTATTCCCCATTCTCCATTGAAGAACCATCACTTTCAGCTAATAACAAATATTAAAGAAGAAGTAGAACCAAAGCTCTTTTGGCCATACTTCTCCTGTAAGTCATGGGAGTGCACTTAGTTCTGAACTACTATGACCCGTATTCAGAAGACAGAGGGCTAAATTCAGCTGTCAGCTGACATCACTCAGCCAGTCCAGCCTGTGGAGGTATCCAGACTTTAATGACGGATCCACCCAGATGCTCGAGAGGCAGCAGGCTCAGCCTCTCAGTGCACTGGGGATGGCCTGCTCCCACCCCCTGCACAGCCTGGCATTCCAGTGAGTACAGGAGGGGACTGAAGACCATGAACTGAGCAATCTTTAATCGCTCAGTTCTCGGTCTCAGAGGTTGCGGGGACAGCTGTAGCATCAGACCGATGCTGCATGCACCTAGCTGAGTACGTTGTTTTTTTGTTTTTCAATCCCACACTTCTCTTTTAATGTTCAAAAAAAACAGTTCCTAATCCCAAACATGTTTCAACATTATAGTTTCTTTATCAGTGGGATACAAATGCTCATGGTGCCTGTGTCAAAAACAAACACAATATGTTCTCTGGGTAAGAAGCACAGTCATCACTTCTGCAAATTTTTATTCCAAAGGAGCCAAATTTAGCCAGATCAGAAAAGGCTGTGTGTTTCCAAATGCATAAAATATACCTGTCTAGTAATATTTAAAAAAGAAAAACACTGCAGATTGTTTGGGGGTCTTTGATTGCATTGGTGCAGTGGTCTCCAAACTGCGGCCCTTTGCTTGCCTTTATCTTTCCCCTGAGACACTGTTCCTTGAAATGATGCAAAGCACTATTTCTCCCAATGACACCAACAATAAAGCACCATTCCTCCCTCTGACACCAACAGTAGGGCACTATTCTTCCTACTTACACCAACAGTGGGGGCACTATTTCTCCCACTGACACCAACGATGGGGCACTATTTTCCTCCTACTGACCAAGGTACTATGTAATTTTTTTTACTCCTGTTGACCACCAAGCCTGAGACATTGTCTATTCCCACTGGCCACAGTCAGGACCCCAAAAGTTTGAAGGACAGTAAACCGGCCCTTTCTTTAGAAAGATTGGGAAGCCCTGGCTTGGAGAATCAGGAAGAAATTTTTTTAAATTGAATCACATATTTTTTTTACTTCCTCTGGATACCTCAACAAGGGTTCTTAGGAAGGAAGGAGGTTTTTAATTTAATTAATGTCTTCGTCTTCTGGTTGAACTCAAGATATATACATATATACTGTGTGTATATATACAGTATCTCACATAAAGTGAGTACACTTCTCACATTTTTGTAAATATTTTATTATATATTTTCATGTGACAACACTGAAGAAATGACGCTTTGCTACAATGTAAAGTAGTGAGTGTACAGCTTGTATAACAGTGTAAATTTGCTGTCCCCTCAAAATAACTCAACACACAGCCATTAATGTCCAAACTGCTGGCAACAAAAGTGAGTACACCCCTAAGTGAAAAAGTCCAAATTGGGCCCAAAATTTGAATATTTTGTATGGCCACCATTATTTTCCAGCACTGCCTTAACCTTCTTGGGCATGGAGTTCGCCAGAGCCTCACAGGTTGCCACTGGAGTCCCCCTCAACTCCTCTATGATGACATCAAGGAGCTGGTGGATGTTAGAGACTTTACGCTCCTTCACCTTCCGTTTGAGGATGCCCCACAGATGCTCAATATGGTTTAGGTCTGGAGACATGTTTGGCCAGTCCATCACCTTTACCCTCAGCTTCTTTAGCAAGGCAGTGGTCGCCTTGGAGGTGTGTTTGGGGTCGTTTAGTTTGAATACTACCCTGCCGCCCAGTCTCCGAAGGGACGGGATCATGCTCTGCTTCAGTGTGTCACAGTACATGTTGGCATAAATGGTTCCCTCAATGAACTGTAACTCCCCAGTATCGGCAGCACTCATCCAGCCCCAGACCATGACACTCCCACCACCATGCTTCACTGTAGGCAAGACACTTTTCTTTGTACACCTCATCTGGTTGCTGCCACACACACTTAACACCATCTGAACCAAATAAGCTTATCTTGGCCTTATCAGACCACCGGACATGGTTCCAGTAATCCATGTGCTTAGTGTGCTTGTCTTCAGCAATCCATTTGAGGGCTTTCTTGTGCATCATCTTTAGAAGAGGCTTCCTTCTGGGATGACAGCCATGCAGACCAATTTGATGCAGTGTGCGGTGTATGGTCTGAGCACAGACAGGCTGACCCCCCACCCTTCAACCTCTGCAGCAATGGAATGCAATAGAGCTACAGATGACCCCCAGGGGCAGGGCGAAACGCATCTAGCGAGGCAGAGCGTACAATGTCATTTCCGGTCGGTGGAACGCACGCTGTAGGAGCAGCAACCACCGGTCCGCAAAGCGCTGTTGATCTAATTTTTTATTGTATGTGTATTTTCTTTTGGATTAAATAAAATATCTTACTGTACTTCACTATGGCGAGCTTTATTTCCTTATACTACTGAGGGGAAACACGGCCAGCATTACCTTCCAGCAGCCTCCTACAGCCTAGCACAGGAACAGCGATTGGAACACCAGACTCTGAGGACATCTCTGAAGGGCACAGTAATCCCGCACAGTGTATGTGTTTTTAAGGCCTGAGTTGCACACTGTTCCGGTGAGTAGGGACCAAAAGGAAGAGCACCAGCACTTTCTTCAGAGTGGAGCACTGAAGCACTTTGCAGCATTATCGTTTTTATGAACTGTTCACATTGAAATTGGAGGAGATTTATTTTCTATAGTGGTGCACTATAGGTTTGGGCACGGTTTGCACTGAGCACTTTTATTTACATTGATCATTTCTTGATGGTTATTTATTCATCATTTTATAATAATATTTATTTAACGATTTATGGCACTATGAGCAGTGTTGACTCACACATACTTGCAATGCTGTCAGCACTCATAAGTCTTTTTGCCAAAGATAACCTCTGGATATGATGCTGAGCATGTACACACAACTTCTTTGGTTGACCATGGCGAGGCCTATTCTGATTGGAACCTGTCCTGTTTAACCGCTGTATGGTCTTGCCAATCGTGCTGCAGCTCAGTTTCAGGGTCTTAGCAATCTTCTTATAGCCTAGGCCATCTTTATGTAGAGCAACAATTCTTTTTTTCAGATCCTCAGAGAGTTCTTTGCCATGAGGTGCCATGTTGAACTTCCAGTGACCAGTATGAGAGAGTGAGAGCGATAACACCAAATGTAATATCTTTGCTCCCCATTCACACCTGAGACCTTGTAACACTAACGAGTTACATGCCACCTGGAAGGGGAGAATGGCTAATTGGGCCCAATTTGGACTTTTTCACTTAGTGGTGTACTCGCTTTTGTTGCCAGCGGTTTAGACATTAATGGCTGTGTGTTGAGTTATTTTCAGAGGACAGCAAATTTACACTGTTATACAAGCTGTGCACTCACTACTTTACATTGTAGCAAAGTGTAATTTCTTCAGTGTTGTCACATGAAAAGATATAATAAAATATTTACAAAAAAGTGAGAAGTGTACTCACTTTTGTGAGATACTGTATATATACACACAGTATATATATGTATATATCTTGAGTTCAACCAGAAGACAAAGACAATAATTCATCAGCTATGAGGAAAGACTACAAGCATTGAACTTATTCTCCCTGGAGAAGAGACGATTGAGGGGGGATATGATATCAATGTACAAATACTGTACTGGCGACCCTAGCATAAGGAACAAACTATTCAGAGAAAGGGAATACAATAAGACACGTGGCCACTCACTAAAACTAGAGGTGAGGCGGTTTAACCTTAAAATACATAGGGGGTTCTTCACTGTCAGAGCAGTAAGGATGTGGAATTCTCTTCCACAAGCAGTCGTATCAGCAGGGAGCATTAATAGTTTCAAAAAACTGTTAGATGGGCACCTTAAAGACCACAACATACAGGGGTATACAATGTACGGTTAACAGCAAACACACACACACATCATAGGTGGACGGATGTCTTTTTTCAAACTCACTATGTAACTATGTAATTAAAAACCTTCCTCAGAACCCTTCTTGAGGTATCCAGAGGAAGTAAAAAAAAATATGTGATTCAATTTAAAAAAATGTCTTCCTGATTCTCCAAGCCAGGGCTTCTAAAGAAAGGGCCGGTTTACTGTCCTTCAGACTTTTGGGGTCCTGACTGCGGCAAGTGGGAATAGACAATGTCTCAGGCTTGGTGATCAACAGGAGTAAAAAAAATTACATAGTTCCTTGGTCAGTAGGAGGAAGAATAGTGCCCCATTGTTGGTGTCAGTGGGAGAAATAGTGCCCCCAAGCTGTACACTCACTACTTTATATTGTAGCAAAGTGTCATGTCTTCAGTGTTGCCACATGAAAAGATATAATAACATATTTACAAAAATGTGAGGGGTGTACTCACTTTTGTGAAATACTGTATGTATATACTGTGTATATATATTTATTAATTTTTTCCCTTAATCCCATCTGTAACTATGTGTCGCTATCTGCCAGGCGCGTATAGTCAGTCTGTGGCATTAGTAGGATGTGTATTGTCAGTCTTCAGCATAAGCGGAGTGCATATTTTCAGTCTAGTAACTGCATGGATTCACGTGTATTGTTAGTCCCAGGTTTTGGAAAAATGTGTTTTATTGGTCTGTTAAAGTCGAGTCTCACTCTATATGTTAGTTTGACAGCAGGCGTCAGCTGTGTCTCTGGAGCCCTGTAGAGTTTGGCTGTCAATTTCATAGCCAATTCTGTTCAGTGCATCAGAGCTACTACTACACAGAACAGAACTCACTGAAAAAGTGTCAGTCCAACCCTGCATATTAACACCAGGAGAGATGTTCTACTGGCGTAATCTGCAAGGCTGAGCAATCAGTGTTGTCAGCTCTATATTATGAACACTGACAACGACTCGACACACCTGCTTAAAAAACAAAAAAAAAAAAAATTATATATATATATATATATATATATATATATATATATATATATATGCACATATATATATATATATACACACTGTATACACACACAAACTTTAATGAAAAGCATAGCCCCTGATTTACAGATGGAACATATCATCCTATCAACTTATCCTCATCTGATAATGAAATATAGTTAACTAAAAAAATTGGATTTTTGACTTACCGTAAAATTCATTTCTATGAAGTTCATTGACGGACACAGCGTCAGATCTTCATAACCATTGGGTTATACTGCCCCCTACAGGAGTAGGACACTAGGCAGAAAAAAAGTCTGGCTACCCCCATGGGCAGTCCCAGTGGAGGAATCATCCTCACTATCAGAAGATTCTGGGAGCGTGGCTGCAGACCCAGCAGGGTGACCTACGTCCACAGCGGCTGAATTAGATTCAGGATCTGATGAGACAGATGAGGCAGGGAAAGCTTTTTGCTAGCCCGTTGCACGAACACAAAGGACTCCAGGACTGCCGTTAGTGCATCAATGGATGGTTGGGACCCGGAGGGCCCCACAGCCTCAGAGAGGGGATAAGGTGGGGAGATGTGCCCCAAAGGCTCCATAAGTCACCAAGGGGACCTCACAAAAAGTGTAAAACACTGAAAGGGAAAGCCACCGCTGTGCTGGCAGCACCAAGCGATCGCCGGACTACACAAACATAGAAACACACAGGCTACAACAAAATGGCAGCGCCATGGGGCACCACAAAACTTACCAGGACTCAGGAGGGAACCCAGGCCTCAAGGCCAGACCAAGGCAGGACGGCGAGCCCTGGCAGGAGCCCCCGCCAGGTTAAGCCCCCCCCCCACATAGTCGATCCGTCGCCGGCGGCGCACCCTCCCCCTATTGGACCAGACCAAACAAACAGCCCCAACATATGTAGAGGGAGAGGGGGTAGGATGGGGGACACATGACAAGGGGAAGTGCCTGAGGGGAAGCAGGGGAACCCGGGGGTCCGACCTTCCCAAGGAGGGGCCCACATCCACCCAAAAACCCTCCAGAGGGGGAGGGGTACAGCTTCTCATCATACCAGGAACCAGGCGGACACCGCTCCATCGAAATGGGGGGCTGTCGGCCAGGAGGAACGCTGCGACTCGGGCTGAGACCCGGTCGTATGCAACCTTGCGAGGTGTTTAACTCTCAGGCCAGCCCCCGTCTGGTGGGGTTATGTCACAGCCGACCTAGCGTAGAGGTCTGCATGCGCTCGCTGGCCAGAATGGGGTGACCACTGGATCTAGATTATCCAGCCCATCACCCAGTCCGGCAGTTGATTATAGATCTCACAGGAAAAATCCAGGAGAAACATTTTTTTTACCTAAAAAGAAAAATGCCAGGACCAAAGAACCCAGCAAGGAACTAGGCCTTTCTCCTGACTAGGCAGAAAAAACTGAGTGGCTATAGCAGAGAGAGGAAGTATACCCCTTGGGACTGCCCATGGGCATAGCCAGACTTTTTTTATGCATAGTGTCCTACTCCTGTAGGGGGCAGTATTACCTAATGGATATGAAGCTGTGTCCGTCAATGAACGAAAGAGAAAATCTAATTTAACATAGATAACTAGCTAAATTACATTAAACCTTTATATGAACCTTTATACAAATTATGTAGAAGCTGACTTCTGATTTTATAGGCCCTCCTAACCTTTCTACTGTTCATTTGTCCTATAGCTGCATCCAAAGATTCAATGTCCCACCAACAGTGATCGGCAGAAAGTCTTCTAGTCTGTCCTTTTAGCAGCTTTTATTGGTTTAAGGTAGTGTTCGACCAATATAGTTTTTTCGTTGCCGATACCGATATTTTGGTCAATGCATATCGGTATTGGCCGATACTTTTGTACATTTAAACACAATTTTTTACTTTCCAGATACTCTTGTGGAGGGATCTGGGGGTCTAAAAGAGCCCAAACCCCTCCTCTGCACTTAAAAGCATTCAAAACGCATCGGCTGTCATTACAAGGCAGCCGACCGTCGGCTATGGACATCAGTACTGAGGTGATGCTTCTAGCTGCAGGCTTGACTCCGGTACAAGCACTTTCCCGAAATATCGGCAATATCGGTCACCTTGGTGGCCAATTCCGATATATCGGGGAAAGCGCAGATAGGCCCTCAATATATCGACTTTGCCGATAATTGTTTGATCTCTAGTTTAAGGGATAGTGGTTTGGGGTACAGGATACTCAAAAACAGCAGCATAAATTCCCTCCACTCTGTAGTATCTTCTCTATCAGCGTATTTACACCTCTGCCACAGGCACATTAGGAAGACCAGATGGACCATTACTTTTAGGTATCCTTGGTTCCTCTCACAGGCTACCAGCGGACCTTAAAGTCATATCTGGCAATTAACCAAGCAGATTAGGCTTCCTTTCCTGAGAAGCATGAATTGGACCTCTTTGGAGCTATACCCTCCTCATGCAACAGGCCAGGGAGTCAGGGACCTCTTGAACAACATCTTCCTGAGGCAGCAGGCCTAGGAGGCCAAGACTGGAAACTACACACATACCCTCTCTGGGAAAGGTAGGACCCTTCTAGAAGGCTTCCCCAAATATTTATTCCCTTTCCAGCCTACTTAATTAGTATACCTCAGGGTGAAATAAATATTTATAACCTACAACATTGTATCCTCTCATTCTATCCACCAGTGAACACGCCCTAGCAGGCAGAAGCAAGCTTTGTCCTTGGGCTTTTGGAAACCCATAAAACCCAAATAAGGCAAACAATCAAAGCTTAGGCCGGCTACAGCTAAGATACCAACACTAAATGTAAACTGGGGACACTCAAGCTTATGGCAGGGTCCCTACAGATAGAATGACAATCCAGAGCCCTGCTACAAAATACAAGCTTGAGCTCCTGGAAAATCATGAAATCCCTCTCTCACACAGGTGGGCTGCTTATAACTAATAACTAATCATTGTAAAAATCCATACCATCTACGTGGACATTTTGGTGGGAAATTGAGAACTTACAGTGCAATAGGTGGGGAGGTCTTGTTTTGCAACTCCGAGTCCTTAGACCCTGTTCCTATGCCACTGACGATAGCCTGACTTTTATATTTACTCTACTAATTTGTATAGTGTTCATATATTCAGCCAAACTCTTCTGAGAATATTAAATAGGTCACATTAGCCCCTACACCTAAAGTAGCTAACTCTCTCTAATATAGCTACCATTGATACACAAACAATAAATTAAAAGTAACTCCCCCTCCAGGGGAAAAATAAAATAACAAATAAAGAAAAAATAATATAGCATATACAATTATGACACAAGTCATATTGTAATTGAATGTTATTAAAAATTACCTTTCCTTTTCAATCTGCAGCCGCTGTAATTTTCTGTGAAATGCAATGCAATATGGCTACCTTTAGGTGTTCTGTACACAGAATGTGTACAGATCACCCCCAGAAACATAATTTCCTGCTTGTGTGATTGTCTCACTGATTTTCCAAGAAGTCTACATTAAGACACAAGTCAGATTCCAGGCATCCCCTCCAACAAAAATGTAATTTTTGGTGAGATGCTCCCGATAGCAACACGTCTGAAGGGATGCAGGCCCTGCAGCTTTCCTCATTAGTGCCCTGCAGCTGATGCAGCTGATTGATAATTAAGAAACCACTCCCTTTAGACTCACACCACACAGGGGCACAGAGGAACTAACAGTGATTTGTTCATGATAACAAAAAGTTGGGAATCTGCCTAAGTTTATTGAAATCCTTGCAATGTACAGAGATCATGCAGAGGGACACGTGTTTTTCTCAACAAAAGTGGAGTTACGCTTTAAATGTGGAAACCAATACAAGCAAGAACATGTAGACCTAATGGGGTTGCACCCCAGTACATTAGGATGTATATGCTAATTATTTAGTCACCATGCGCTATTCACACATATCACATGAACACACAACACTAAAACACAATTTTTATAGGCCTCTACAGTGTTTTGGCTCTAAGAGTATTAAAATGCATTGTAATGCATCACTAAGCATTAATGAACACATATAAGCGTTCCATAAAACACAAGGCATATTGCCAGTGTGTTGAAAAAAAATGGCCTGGGGGTGTCGAACAGATGTAGATTTATGAAACAGAAGCAGATCTGCAATGAACTTCTCACTGCAAGTGAATGAAATAAAAAAAAAAGAATATTCTGTAATTACAGAAGGGGTTTCCTTACAATTCTGTGCTCAGCAATGTGCACTTACAGTTTTTAGCCAGTTCAAAGATAATGCCTAATTTTCAGTCTATGGCCTGGGAATAAATCTATTCAAACTAACTCAGATGGTACAGATTACAGATCTACCGATTATCGGCAACACCGATATATCAGGGGCCGATATGCACTTTCCCCGATATATCTGTATCGGCCATTGGATTTACCGATATTGCTGATATTTCCATGGCGTCATTGCGTATGTTGCACCACGCGCCTTCGCGCACTGGACAGCTCTTAGGCCGCGCCTCCCTCTGCCTCATTACAGTGTCTTTTACCCGCGTCAGCCACACTGGAGTCTGCATGCGGCACAAGCAGTCGGTCTGGACAGTGAGTTCTACATCTAGTGAGTGAACAGTATCTGTTCTGTGATAAGTGATAACAGTGACCAACACTCTGACACACGTTCTGTATCTGTTCTGTTCCGTAACACACCCGCCGCGGCCACCCACCCACCACCCACAGCTGCCTGGTGCCAGCCAGCAACCCAGTTCCACACACCTAAAATGGCTCCTGATTACGTCAAAGTGACGAAATGCGTAGATCGTCACACGCCATTTCCGCTTTCAGCTGACACGCATTTCCGGCGGCTGGAATGCATCGCGTTCCGGAAGAGCGCCGAAGAGAGGACAATCCAGTGATTTTTTATTCCTAACAACGCTCTTTCTTCTACACTAGTTTGTGAGTACCTTTTTATTATAAATAAACTTGATGGCATTACGATACTTTACTATGTGAGGCATTCCATTTTTTCTATGGTCCGGATCTCCCAACACACACTCTGCCCCCCCCCCCTATACTACACCCACTAAGGCCACTCTGAGGGAAGAACTGTATTGGAGGATATTGCCCCATTACTCCGAGGTGGATCCTACTTGTTAACCCGTGAGAGGATTGGTGTGCCTGGATGTTATTACCCCCAGAGTACCACGTTCCTTACCCCTGTAGGGGTACTGATTTCCGGTGAGTGCAGATATTGTTGGCAAGGGAGCACCACGGCGATTGCACCAGAACGACCACCCTAAAGTTCACCCTAGGATCTCCACTACTCAGATCATTTAAGGATCACCCACCAGATGGACTATTATCATTTTATGCACCTGGTTATTTATGCACCAAGTCACTTTATTGATTCATTTGTAACACTCTATCACCAGTAATTTGGTTCTAATTACAGTGTGGAGGTCACTCACCCACACCACGGTTATTTTATATCCAGTTTTCGGATTAAGAACCTATATACAGTCTTTCTGGTCACTTTATATATATTGTATATTTATGAAATCACTTATATTGGTATATCTTTATAGATTCACTGTCATTAATCCATTCACTCATTTATCTCGTGAAGTTTCTCACAATAGCACTTGTGCAATACTATTTATTCAGCATATTGCACTTTAGTCATTATACCACGTCCATTTGATGATATCAAAACTACACATTTTGCACGAGAGCACATACCACTTTATTTTTGATACCCATTTGCACATTTGCACATTTATTCAATATATAATTAAGAGATTTTTACATGAATTTATATTGGCTAATTTTTATCCATCATTGTGTTATATATTTGCATGCATATTTGCACATAATATTTAATTCAGAAATTCTCATATTGTCTTATATTTGATTATTTGTGTCCATCACTGTGCTACCTATTTGCGTGTTTGACATTCTATCTCACATTGCGCATACGTTTTCAGACCTTAAGACCTAGGTAGCGATTACACTATACGCTTCTCTTTTTATTCATACTTTTTACACTTTGTGCATATTGGTTTAGACCACTTCTTTATCCAGGCAGCGCCAACATCTTCCCCCTTCCCTTCATCCACCACAGGATGCCAGCCAGCCAGCCAGACAGTCACCCACTAAAGGGTGCCAGCCAGAAACCACAGGGTGCCAGCCAGCCATTTTGTTTAAGCCTATTAGTGTCTGACTCTTTCTTGTTTCAATGGAGATGGATGGAGATAGAAACATTAAAAGTGTGGTCTGGGACTATTTCTCATCTCCATCTCGAGGAAAATCAGCAGCACTGTGCAACACTTGCAAAAACAATATGAGCATGGGATCAATAACTGCAAAAACCAAAAATACGTCTAATCTTTGGGCCCATCTAAGAGGTCATCATGTTGAATTGTATAATGCAGCACAGAAAAAACAAAATGAATCACAAGGTGAATCATCCCAGGTAACAATAATAGATATGTTTCAGGAAACAAAACAGGTGGCTAAAATCTGATGGAAGATCCCAACTGCTGGACAGAGTAATCACAGAGATGGAGATGATGGTGACTGATAACCAGCCATTCACAATAGTGTCTGACTCTGGATTTAAGCGGTTGATGTCCATAGTTGAGCCAAGGTACACACTGAAAAGTGACAAGTTTTATCAAACTGAAATGCTGCAAAAGATTCACCAAAAGATTGTTGACAAAGTAAAGACTAAGATGCAACCAGAGAATGCTGGCAACTCATTCTCATTCACAACAGACTGTTGGTCAGGACAAACAGAATCACTAATGGGTCTTACATGCTACTTCATTGACAGCGGATGGACAAGAAAGCATTTGGTGTTGAATACAAAAGTGATGCAAGGATCCCACACTGGGGAGTACAATAGAGAAATATTTCTAGGCATGCTAGAAGAATGGGGAATCAGCAAAGACCGAGTGATGCTTGTGCTGTGAGACAGTGCAGCGAAAATGATTAAAGGTATGAGACTTGCTGAAGTGTCAGACCTCGGCTGCATGGCACACACCCTCCAACTGGTGGTAAATGATGGTCTGTCAAACCAAAAAGCTTTGCTGGACATTATTACCATGCTGAAGAAGTGCGCAGGCCATTTCCACCATTCCGTTCTTGCCAAGCAGCGACTGAGGTGCATTAAGGAAGACCTTGGCCTACCCAAAAACAACCTGATACAGGCTGTTCCAACACGATGGAACTCAACGCTACACATGTTACAAAGGATGCTGGAGCAGAAGTGAGCTCTCACTATATATTCTGGTGAATATGGACTTGGAGGACATTTTAGCCCTACTGCAGATCAGTCTGACATAGAAGCCAACATTATAGAGACACTCGTACCCATTAAGAAAGTGACACTGGAGTCATTATGACTTATCTGTTTCCTCTGTGATCCCATGTGTGAGAGTCCTAAAGATGCTTCTTCAACAGAATGAAGGACCCAACACACGTGGCATCAAAGCATGTAGGCAGGCCATGAGGGACAGCCTCGCCAAAAGGTTTGAGAAGCATGAGGAGAATAAAAACGTTGTGCTTGCATGTCTTTTGGATCCTCGATAGAAGAACCATCCTTTCTCTTCTGATGATGTATTGGCCAAGGTAAAGCAATGGCTGACAGAAGATATTCAACAGAAGGCGCAGGAGGTTCCTCCTGAGAAAAAGAAAAGTCAAGGACAAGAAGAGAAGGTTTATTATGGGAAAGAACAGGATGCAGGAGAAAAATGTCCCAAAAGACAACGGACAGAAGAGAAAATTCATGGTGGTCAAATAGATGCAATGTTCAGAGTTTTATTGGGGCCACATACAGAGGATTAATCAGAATCGGCTATAATGAGCTTGGATGATGAACTTCATCTCTATTTGAAGGAACCAGTAGTTGACAGAAGAAGTGATCCTCTTCCGTGGTGGAAAGAAAATGAGGCAAGCTACAAAAGACTTGCTTCTCATGCTAGAAGATATCTTTCTGCTCCTCCTTTCTCGGTACCAAGTGAGCGTGTTTTTAGTGAAGTGGCAGCAATTTATGAAAAGAAAAGAAGCCGTTTAACTGGTGAACATGCTGAAATGTTATGCTTTCTGCACTATAATATTCTTCTACTTAACTGGGAGTATTGATTTGAAAGTGTAGTAGTAGTGTCTGTCCACCAGTCCACCGAGTCTGTCCAATCCACTGTCTAGCTTGTGTCTATCTATTTGTTTCTAGCAGTTTTGACTGCAGTCAGTGCAAAAGTGCTAGAAAATAAATAGACATAGTAGACAGTGGATTGGAGTCAGTGCCAGGGAACGAAACTACTGCTGCAGTAGAATGCTACTCACTGCTGCAATAATTTTAAATCACTACTGCAATAGTAGTCACTCGCTACAGTCCAATCCACTGTGACATGTGTAGCTGTTGCCTTGCTTTTTTTTCTAGCAGTATTGCACTGACTGCAGTAGTTGCAGTGAGTGCCTCACTGCAGAGGTAGTTCTCCACTGACTCCAGTCCAATCCACTGTGACATGTGTAGCTGTTGCCTTGCTTTTTTTCCTAGCAGTATTGCACTGACTGCAGTAGTTGCAGTAAGTGCCATACTGCACACAGAGGTAGCCCTCCCTTGACTCAGAGTCCAGTCCAATCCACTGTGACATGTGTAGCTGTTGCCTTGCTCTTTTTGCAGCAGTTGTGCACTGACTGACTGCACACTGCAGTAGTTGCAATGAGTGCAATACTACAGAGGTAGTCCTCCACTGACTCCAGTCCAATCCACTGTTGTGTAGCTATTGTTGTTGCCTAGCTTTTTTTCTAGCAGTTTAGCACTGACTGCACTGCAGAAGTGAATTAAAATATATTGCATTAAGTGAGTCCACTACTGCAGCACTTTATTATGCATTAATGAACAATCAGATGTGAGATGAAAATGTCCTTGCAATTGAAGTTTTCCTATCAATTTTTATGCAGTTAAGGTGTGAAGAATGAGCACTTAATGTTAAAAATATTAATAAATAAAAATTAACGTTTGTTAAGAGATTTGTGTCGTAATTGGTGTTTTTTTGGCAAAATTTTACATGTGTGAAAATATTGGCCGATACCGATATGCGTTTGGCGAAATATCGGTATCAGCAACGAAAAACTATATCGGTCAATCACTAGTACAGATCCTGCCAGTTGGCTTGATGCAGGTGGTTTGCACCAAACCGCATGGGGCATATTTCATCCATGTGACTTTTGATGAGTCCCCCTATTGTCAAATGCATGCAATCAATTGATCCATTAATATAGGCAGTCAGAGAAAGTAGACTGATGTTTAGTTTGCCTAAACACTGCATATCATAAAGATTTGCTATTTTTAAAATAAAAAAACTTTTCACTCTTTTTTCCCATGCTTCATGGCATCTCATTGGTGCTCATTTCTTGCAGCCTCTTTGCTGCCATGTCCTGTCTACATGAATGCACTTCCCATCAATGCTATATACCTCACCGCTGTATAGCACTTCTCAGTTCAAGTTTCAAGATAGATACAACAGTGGACCATGCCTAAGCAATGCGTGTTGAAAGGGGCACTTGTACTTTCCGTTGAACGCATGTTGGACAGGGTGGCAATGGAAAATTCCAATTGGTAGACAGTAAGAGACCTTAGTTCTGGTATGGATTTTAAGCGGAACCCCACGCCAAGAAAAAAAAGGCTTGGGGTCCCCCCAAAATCCATACCCAGACCCTTATCCGAGCACACAGCCCGGCAGGTCAGGAAAGGGGGGGAGGGTGCCCCCACCTTAACCATACCAAGCCTGAACCTGGGGGGGTGGGTGCTACACCCGGGGCATGATGGGGTGGTGATGTCAGAAGGGGGTGGGGTCTCCAGATAAAATCCCCAGATGGCCTTGCCCCAAGGCTATATAATAAATGGCAAACGCTGGAGCTAACAGAACAGCGGGAGCTAGCGTCAGAAGAAGACATCAGCGGAGAAAGAAGAACTGACAGAAGAACTAGAGGAAAAAGACCGTGGAGGGAGAAGAACTGGAGGAAGAAGCTATCAGTGGAGGGAGAAGACATCACCGGAGACACGTTGGATCTACGATGGGGGGACAGTCTTCATTTAAAAAAGGACTTTGTCAAAAACCTGTCTACGGTTTTTATTTTTTTTCTACTTTTTGGGTGAATGAATAGGAGTACAATGTACCCCATACTCATTCACATAGGGGGGGGGGGGGCCGGGATCTTGATAAAGTGGGCTTCAAGATTCTGATAAGCCCCCTGCCCACAGACCCCCCACAACCACCACCCAGGATTGTTGGGAAGAGGCCCTTGTCCCCATTAACATGCCCCCCTGTCCCAAAGCACTCACCCCCCCCCCAAGTTGAGGGCATGGGGCCTGGTATAGTCCAGGAGGGCACCCCCCCCCCCTTTCCTGATATTCTAGGCTGGGTGCTCTGATAAGGGTCTGGTATGGATTTCTTCTATCTAAAAAGAGCAATGCAATGTCTTCTGGTAGTTTACCACTGACTGCAAATACAGACAATATTGTGTGTTTCCCACAGATGGTACAAAAATATTAATAGCCTAAAAATTGTAGCTGTGATCGAGAAACTTAAGCTTAAGTGCCAAAGCACTGAAGCACTCAAAAGCACACAAAAAAAACATGAAAAAAGTGGCTCTAAGATGTTCAGATCTGAGAGTATTTCTTTATTACTTCCACTGTCACTGAAGGAGGTATAATTTGAGTGAATTAATGAATGAAGAGGTGAATACTGTTTGCTGTCAACCTCCCCAGCACACTGCAACGTTGAAGCATCAGCCTTTAAAACATTGAATATAATGCATTCTCCACTAACAGAAAACGCTAATCAGTAAGGACTTTCTACTATGCAGCAGGTTGAGGGGGGAACACAGATCACAGCAGTCACATTCACAACAAAGCCTCTATTCCAGGTAGGTCTGCAGACTACTGTCCCTTAAAATAAAACTTAAAATATAATAAAAGAGAACTAAGTAAATGTACTGATAGTAGATTATGTTACAGACCAGGGCAGATATGTTTCAAAATGTACCCCAGAGATGCAACCTGGGGTACTAGGTTGAAGGGTTATAAGTGGAACTCTTTGCTGCAATACTGTGGTTCAAATCTTGTGGGTGAAGCTAAATATTCATATTTGGCACACGAAATTGTATTTTTTGACTAACTTGTTGCTTTCCTCAAACCATTCTCTTTTTTGTTTTTTTAAATAGGTGTATTCATTTTCTACAATAAAAAAATTTCAATATACAAAAATACAAAATACCCTCCCCTCCCAGTAACCCCCCCCCCCCCCCCCATACTATTCAAACCATTCTTAAATAATTTCTGCAGTATGGCAAGGTGCATTATCCTGCTGAAAGAGGCCACTGCCGTCAGGGAATGCTTGGTCTTGCATTTGGTCAGCAAAAATGTTTAGGTAGGTTGTACATGTCAAGTAATATCCATATCAATGGCAGGAGTCAAGGTTTCCCAGCAGCACATTGTCCAAAGCATCACACTGCCTTTATTGTCTTGCCTTTTTCCCACAATGCATCCTGCTGCCATCTCTTCCCCAGGTAAGCGATGCACACACATTCCGTCATCCACATAATGTAAAAGAAAACATGAGTCATCAGACCAGGCCCTCTTTTTCCATTGCATCATGGTCCGGTTCTGATGCTCATGTGCCCATTGTAGATGCCTTTGGCTGTGGATACAGGTCAGCATGGGCACCCTTACTGATCTGTGGCTATGCAGCCCAACACAACAAACTGATTTTAACTACTTCCGACCCGCTCTATAGCCGAAAGACGGCTACAGCGCAGGCTCTAATTTCCGGGAGGCCGTCTTTAAACGGCTTCCCAGTAACAGGCTCCCCGCACGCTCCCGCGAGCGCGCATCGGGGGAAAATCTGTGTTGGCCGTGTCCCTTGGACACAGCCAATCACAGATCGTGGTAAATGGCCAATCACAGCGGCCATTTACCATGTAATCGGACCATGCAATGAGAGATGATCTCATATGTAAACATATGAGATCATCTCTCATCTCCAGCTCTCCTTCCTCACGCAGAGACTGCGTGTGAGGAAGGAGCAGAGCCGATCAGCGCTTAGGGGACAAAGAAAAATGTAATCAGGGCACTGATCACCAGTGCCCGGATTACAAAAGAGGTAAATAAAATAACACAAGTGCCCCCCATCAGTGCCCCCCATCAGTGCCCATAGTGCTGCCAGTCAGTGCCCATCAGTGCCTGCTCCTCTAGGCACTGATGGGCACTGACTAGCAGCACTATGGGCACTGATGGTGCTGCCCATCAGTGCTCATCAGTGCCGCCCATCAGTGCTCATCATTGCCACCCGTCAGTGTCCGTCAGTGCCACCCATCAGTGTCCAGCAGTGCTGCCTCTCAGTGCCCATCAGTGCCGCCCGTCAGTGCCGCCTCTCAGTGCCCAGCAGTGCCACCTCTCAGTGCCCAGCAGTGCCACCTCTCAATGCCCAGCAGTGCCACCTATCAGTGCTCATCAGTGCCGCCTATCAGTGCTCATCAGTGCCGCCTATCAGTGCTCATCAGTGCGGCATATTAGTACCTCCTCATCAGTGCCCATAAGTACCACCTCATCAGTGCCCATCAGTGCTGCCTCATCAGTGCACATCAGTGAAGGAGAAAAATGTATTTATTTTCAAAATTTACTCGCAGAAAATAAGAAAAACTTTTTTTTTTTTTTAATTTTCTGTCTTTTTTTCTTTTTTTTTTTTGTAAGAAATAAAAAACCCAGAGATGATTAAATACCACCAAAATAAAGCTCTATTTGTGTGAAAAAAATGATAAAAATTTTATATGGGTATAGTGTAGCATGACCGCACAATTGTCATTCAAAGCGTGAGAGCACTGAAAGCTGAAAATTGGCCTGGGCAGGAAGGGGGTGAAAGTGCCCGGTAGGCAAGTGGTTAAACAAATCAGCTTCAGTGACACCATGTATACTTGGTGCTTAATTATTCCCACCAACTTTCAGATGCTATTGTAAGGAGATAATCAGTGTTATTACCTTAACCTATCAGTGGTCATAAAGTTTAAGTTGATCGGTTTATGTTTTGTTGGAGGAGAGGCTCCACTTGTAGTATTAGCATTATGTATATTATTAGTATTATGCCTGAGACAGGAACAGTGCAAGCAGGTTTGTCCTGCACTTTCATTCAACAAGGCAGCAAACAAACTGATTCAGTGCTAGGGAAAGATAAAAGAAAAAAAAAAATGTTTAACCAAGTCAATAAACAAAACTCATGTCAGGGTACCCCCAGTGGATTCCCCAAAACAAACAGGCAGCTTTTGTATCTTTTTAGCGTTCTGTCAGCATTCAGCCTTTTCACACAGCAGCAGGTTTCTACAGCAGAGATACTTGAACAACAGTCAGCTAACATAAAAAAGGCCTATGGAGAGATGAGACTAATAATATGGCTACCAGGTCACATGTACACATAGGAATGGGAGTTTTTTTCCACACACAGCTCAACAAAATGTTTGGCCTCCAGAGCAAGGGCTCATTGAAAAGGAACTTCAGTGCCTTTAATAATGGCTCCACCACCTCCATAGGCTCCATTTTGATTGTCCGAATCTGCCCGGGTTTCAGGGACCTGGCTGAGCCCTGCAATGCATTTGCACATGTGCAAACCTCCTTGACTGGTCTGTCCTCCCTCTTGTTAACAGATATGCCAAAGATCTTTGCCCAGTCCTGAAGTCTGGCAGAGCCCTTCAGTACATCTGTGCAACATCATTCTCACCTAGAAGGAGTACGTGCTGAATTGCAATTAAATTGAGCTAAAACAGTTAAAAAATATATATCTATATATATCCAATTGTGGGAGGGTGTTGGAGCTAGGCAAACACACACAGTCTTTTGGGGTGATCAAAAAATAGTTTTCTTAATCAGGCACAAATCTATGAACATCTATAAAAATGAACAAAAGTGGGCGCACCAGCCTAGTGTATTATCCCAAAAACCTTTATTGAAATATAAAATCATAAGAACTAGAGTATTTTCCGGCGTATAAGACGACCCCCCTAATTTTAAAGTTAAAACATAGGTTTTGGGCTATACTAACCGTATAAGACTAGCTCCCTTCCGAATCAAGGCAACACCATTGAAAAACATCAGATTTCTCATAGATCCCCAAGTACTGTAATACATGTAATCTCTCATAATATCTCCAAGGTACCCTAAGTATTACCTGTAGATGTAATCTCAAGACGCTGACTGTGCGGGAATCCTGTACCGGTATACCATATGTACCGTAGCTTCAGCTACATACAGTGTACCGCACTGAGCTAATCACAGTGAGCGATGTATTCTATTATTGAATGCAAAGCCTGCTCGGATTGGCAGAGTCAGAGAGGCGGGCTGATGTTACTCCGTCAATCCGAGCAGGCTTTGCATTCAATAATAGAATACATCGCTCTCCGTGATTGGCTCAGCGCGGTATACTGTATGTAGCCGAAGCTACGGTACATACCGTATACCGGTACAGGATTCCCGCACAGCCAGCGTCTTGAGAGATTAAATCTACCGGTAATACTTATACTTAGGGTACCTTGGAGATATTATACACGGTGTATAAGACGACTCCCCATTTTTGGAGGATTTTTTTGGAGGTTCAAAAGTAGTCTTATACGCCAGAAAATACAGTACTCACAAGCATGAGAATAAAAGATTGCTTAACAAACCACTAGTCCGTAGCTCAAGAGTCCTGGACTCAGCAGTCTTCGGACCATAGGGGGGCCTCACTACGATCCCTGCTGGCTGACACATTTTAAAGGATTCCCCTTCAATCCCAGAGCCTTAAACATTTTAATACATGGTTTGGATAATGCACTAGGCTGGTAAGCCCTCTTTTGTTCATTTTTATAGAGGCTCAGGCCCAGTCCTAGAGGGCAGCAAGTGATTTCCCTTGTGATATGGAGAACTACTTTTGCCAGGCTATCACACTTATGCGCAAAAGACATTTGCTGTTTGTGATTTACAAATCCCTGAACCCCTTACGGTGTAAGAAACCTAGATGACACATATACACAATCCAAAATCTTGCCAGCCAGTGCCTCACCATTTGTACAACAATCTTTCATTTTGGCTGCAGGCAGTTTTAACCACTTTACGACTGCTCACAGTAATATTACTGCGGCAGAGTGGCTCGTTATCGTCTGACGACGTAGTACTACGTCGTCAGACACTCCCCCTTCTGGGCGGCGCTTGCGTGCCGCCGGAGGCTCGCTCCCGCTGTTTTCATTCACAGCGGGAGTCGGGCCAGGGGAGGAGCAGCGGCGATCGCCGCTGCTCTTACCCGATCGTCAGGGATCGAGTCTGGAGATCCGCCCGCTGTGTGTAAACACAGCGGGCGGATCTCCATAGTGACAGGGAGTGACAGATCGGACTGTTCAGCATAGCTGGACATCCGATCTGTCCATGACTCACACAGTCACCTCCCCCCCCCCACACGTCAGTAAGCACCAGGCATACATTAACCCCTCCCTCTCCAATAAAATTAACCCCTTCCCTGCCAGTGTCATTTTTACAGTAACAGTGCATATATATAGCACTGATTACTGCAGTAATGTCACTGGTACCCCCAAAAGTGTCAAAAATGTCAGTCAAGGGTCCGATCTGTCCGCCGCAATGTCGCAGTCCCGCAAAAAAAAAATCGCAGATCGCCGCCATTACGCGTTAAAAAAAAAAAACACCAAAAATGACAGAAATCTTTCCCTTTGTTAGTAAACGCAATAACTTTTGTGCAAACCAATCAAAATACGCTTATTGCGATTTTTTTTACCAAACATAGGTAGCAGAAAACAAATTGGCCAAAATTTTTTAAAAAAATTGGTTTTTACATCTTTTTTGGGGGGAATTTCATATAAAAAAATGTTAAAAATATTGTTATTTTTTCAAAATAAACGCTTTTTTTTTTTGTTTATAGCACAAAAAGTAAAAATCGCACAGGTGATCAAATACCACCAAAAGAAAGCTCTGTTTGTGGGAAAAAAAGGACGTAAATTTCGTTTGGGTACGGCGTCGCACGACCGTGCAATTGTCAGTTGAATTCGCACAGCGCCGAATCGCAAAAAGTGGCCTGGACGTAAGACAGCAAAATCCTCCGGTGGTAAAGTGGTTAAAGTAGTTCTAAGTCTTCAGGGATCCACTTAGCTCAATCATCTTTATCCATTGCAATGGTGTACTTATCAATCATCTTTTTCTATTTGGAAAAATCATTAAATGGATCTTATACTTAATCCCAATATTGTATACTTATAGGACTCCTGTGGAGCACGTAACATGAACTGAACACTTAGCCAGCTGCAGAGTCCTCAAACAGAAATACTAATTGGCAAGAGAATCACTTTAAAACTGCGTGGAGCCTATTTACGTAATTTTTAATGAATATTGTTATATTTCTAATCATTTATATGCACCAAAACTATTATATATTCGTCCGAACACATCTGGAGTATTCTGTCCAGTTCTGGTCGCCGGTCCTCAGGAGGGATGTGTTGGAGCTGGAGAGAGTCCAGAGAAGGGCAACTAAACTAAATAGGGGACCTTAATTATGAGGAGCGTCTGCAATCGCTTGATTTATTCTCCCTGGAGAAGAGACGCCTGAGAGGGGACATGATAGCAATTTATAAATATCTCAATGGTGATCTCAGCATAGAAAAAAAGCTATTCAGTCGGAAGCATTGCATGAGGACTAGAGGACATACAATGCGTCTGGAGGAGAAACGTTTTAACCTCAGGCAACGTGGGGGGTTCTTTACTGTTAGAGCTACAAGATTGTGGAATTCTCTACCACAAGAGGTGGTTTCTGCGGGTAGTATGGTGGCTTTCAAAAGACTCTTAGACGTACATCTCAAGGACCAGAACATTCAGGGCTATGTGAGATGGTTACAGCCACACACACCTAGACAGGTTGAACTGGATGGACTATTGTCTTTATTCAACCTCACCTACTATGTAACTATGTATGTAACTATATTTTTTATTTTACATTTTTAACTTTGCCCTTATTTGCATGCTTGTTCCAAATCTATGGTTTGCACAATTGAAGCAAAGTGTCGTTATACCAGATACGTAACGCGTTTTTGCAGTATGTTTTTTTTTGTATGAAGTCTTAAATGGCAGCGGTCATGTTTCTGTTGGGAAAGGTTTTCTTTAAAACAGAACTCCAGCCATAAAACAAGATAAAAATGAATGAAGAAAAAAAAAGGTAAAATGTGAACACCAGCTTTTGCTACAATGTTCACATTCAGTCCACAGACTTGCCTCCAGCCTGTGATTGGACAGTGAAAGAAAAAATAGCACAGTCGCTCTTTCGATTCTTATCTGCATGCTCCGTGCCAGCACATGAACTGATTGGCTCCTTGGACTGCTTCCCTGCTGTATGGGGACTGTATGAGGATGATTCCAGGTCAAATACAGGCATGCGCTGCTTGCATTGAAATATTACATTTAATGATGTATAAAAGAATTCAGAACTGTATTGTAAGCCTGCCCAGAGTTCAGAATGAAATTTGCCAACAGACAGAAGTTTTAGGCAAACTTTACTGTATATTTTTTCACATTTAATAGTGTGATCAGCTATGATATCATTTTTCACAGTCTTTTTAACTTAAAGCGGTTGTATCCCCAAACCCCCACCCCCCCCAAAAAAAAAAAAACCCTGCAGGACAATGGCATAATGTGCTAGTATGCATAATTTTATTAAATACTTACCTTAGAATGTAGACCCGACATGGTCGCCCAGACACTGCTGAGGGAGCAGACATGTTCCCTCAGCGTTTCTTCTTCTTCGCGGCTCCGGCGCTGTGAGTGGCCGAAGCCGCGATGTCGGGACACTCCCGCGCATGCGCGGGGGAGTTCACTTTCCGGCAAGGAGCTCTGAAGGTCCGGACCTTCAGAGCGCATGCACCGTTGGTGTCAGCAGCTGCATGCAGGGTGAATATCTCCTAAACCGTGAAGGTTTAGGAGATATTAGTTTTACCTACAGGTAAGCCTTATTTTATATTATCGCTTTAAATTGCAAAAGAATTTCAACTTCAAATCAATTAAAATGAAACCTCCCCCTAAAAACTAATAATGAAAAGTTTAAATTGCAGTTATAAAACCTAGCAGCATTGCCATGAACATTGTGAGTTTCATCCTTTTAGCAAAATATAAAAACAATGATTTTCAGCAGAAAAATTGTTTAAAACCAAAAAACAATCAGAACAGATTAAAAAAATAAGGTGGAGCTGCTGTGCTATATACTGTAAATGTAGTTTAAGCCTAGAAAAAGTAAAAATAAAGTCATAATTGTATTGATATTACACTAAAAATTCAATTATAATGTATTGGACTTCTTCAGAACATGTTGACATGAAGTTATTGCAAAGCCAGTGCTAAAAATTGGATCCTTTAGTAAATCAACCCCAACTTTTTACTGTCAGAATACAATAGCTCAGCAGGGAGGATCCCCATCCACATCGAATGTGTGAATGGATGAATCAAGTCTTTCTTTTTTTTGTGAACCTGCTGGTTGAACGGAAAAAAAAATGACTGATTGTAAAGGAAATTTGTACATCCTGTATATCATTAGTTAGCATGTCCACAGTTAAGCTAGAAGGCCATTCTGGCCACAGGAGTGTACAGCCAATTACTCTGTATATATTTTCTAACAATCATTTTTTACAATGAAAAGTCATTTTGTAATGAAAAAGCTGCTCTCAGCTATTATATTCTCCACAATGGAGTTTGCCTCTTTGGCCAGGACTAACTCCACTTGTGGAGTGTGGAGGTTCCAGGTTAAGGGCTCTTTCACACACTCCGCTCCGTCAGCGGACTCCGTTTATCTCAGCGGGGGATCAATCCGCCGATCCCCCACCGAGCAGGAGAATGACAGCTGTTCTCCGCATTGTGTGCGGAGACACAGCTGTCAGAGCCCCATACATCTCTATTGGGGAATCGGATGGGAACGGACATAGGGTTTCCATCCGTCCAGATTTGACGGATCAGAACTGATCGGATGTCAGCGGACATGTCTCCGCTGACATCCAATGCCCCATAGGGATGCATGGGGGGACCGTTCAGATCCGCCAAAAAAACTGACAGGCGGATCTGAACGGTCCGCCTGTGTGAAATGGGCCTAAAGATGTTAGCAGGTATGGTTAGTAATCAAAATATTGATTAAAAGAGGTGAGATTGAAAAGGAAATTTGTACATCCTGTATATTATTGTATTTTGTTTGTATTGCACACTGCAGTCATTGTGCACATGGCACTAATAAGACCCGGTTCACACTTCTGCGTGTGCCGGGTTCGCATGTCATGTCGGAGCGCACTGCTCCGACATGACATGCGATCAGCTGTGCGGTGCGAGTTTAGCCATACAGTTTGTATGGCTAAATTCGCACCGCACCCGCAGCAAAGACGCACAGGAGGCATTTTTGCTGCCGCATCAGGATCGGATCGCACAGCGGTTCACACTTGTGCGATCCGATCCAGTGTGAACTGCACGATCGCACTGCGATATGCGATCAAACTGGGGGTGTCGTTAAGATTACATTGACACCCCCCAGCGGATCGCATATGGCAGTGTGAACTGCCGGGGGTGCGTGTGCGATGCGGGAACAGGCTGCGAATTCGCAGCCTTCCCGCATCGCAATAGTGTGAACCGAGCCTAATGTTTTCATTTCATAATTGCATTCTTTCGAGTCCTGATAAGAATTTGCCTGACGATGTTACGCCCCTTGTTACCATAAAAGTACAAATGTAATATTAATGTGATACCTACGTAATCATGTGTATAAATGCCTTCAATTGCGTCAAATAAAACAGAACAGTAATTATGGAAAGATGTGGAGTGTATCTTTTTGTGTCTGTTCCCTACTGCAGTAGGTATTAATTTAGAACTACTAATCAATATGAGGATATGAGGATCAGTGGCCTATCTATCAAATGTCCAAAACACTCATCTATGGGCTACTTAGGTGGTCCATTGAGTATGCCCCTTACCTCATCAAAATGATCAGCCCTCTGCTTAGTAGTTTCTAAAAGTTGGTAAAAGAGTACTGCTCACACTTCTATGTAGCACTTAAAGACATGCAAACTTTTAAAATCCCAGTGGGACATTTTTTTTACAGACCAACCATGTTAAAGTTACATTTAGAAAGAAGTTATTAGTGTGACTATATGTCTGAATGTACTATAATAGGTGTATTGGGTTGTAAGATATTAATTTATTTCCTGTGCAGAAAATAATATGAGAGGTATATGGTCATCTATTAAAGAGGTTGTATACCCAAAAATGTATTTTATTATTTTTTTTTCAACCTAAAAGAGAAACACATAATGAGCTAGTATGCATTGCATACTAGCTCATTATGAAATACTTACCTTAGAACTAGCCCCCGCCGTGCTGCCCGCTTACCTCTATGACGGGCGACATGTTCAGCCGCCCGTCTTCCGGGATCGCGGCATCCGGGCATCTGATTGGCCGGAGCCGCGGTGACGTCACTCCCACGCACTTGCGTGGGAGCCGACGGTCACGGCACGGGGCTCTGAAGGAATGGCACCAGCGGCCGCTCCTTCAGAGCGCATGCACCAGTGATGTCACTGGCTGCATGTAAGGTAAATATCTCCTTATCATAGGGTTACCTATAGGTAAAAGTTGCAGAGGAGGGTTTACTTCCTCTTTAATAAATAAAATAGAGTAATAAGAAATATAAATAGGAAGCTCTGTCTTAAAGAGGAAGTAAACCCTCCTCTGCAACTTGTACCTATAGGTAAGCCTATATTAAGGCTTACCTATAGGTACTGTAAATATCTCCTAAACATGCACCGTTTAGGAGATATATACTTTGCATGCAGCCAGTGACATCACTGGCGCATGCGCTCTGAAGGAACGGCTGCTCGTGCCGTTCCTTCAGAGCCCCGTGCCGTGACCGTCGACTCCCACGCGCATGCGCGAGAGTGACGTCATCGCATCTCCAGCCAATCAGATGGCCGGATGCCGCAAACCCGGAAGAAGGGCGACACAACATGTCACCCATGAGAGAGGTGAGCGTTTGGCACTTTGGGGCTTCATTCTAAGGTAAGTATTTCATAATGAGCTAGTATGCGATGCATACTAGCTTATTATGTGTTTGTCTTTCAGATGTTCGTTTTAAAAGAAAAAAAAATTCTGAGGTTTACAACCTCTTTAAAGCGTATACAAAGCCAAAAGTTTTTTTCAGTTTTGAATAGACTGATGTTATCAGTCTTTTAGCTTTAGTTACTATTTGTGTCTTTGCTGAAGAGAGCAACTCTTTATATTTCTTCTGTTTACTAAAACTGGAGAGCACAAAATCTGGTGCAGCTCTGCAGATAAACCAATCGACTCAAGCCCCGTACACACGTACCGATTGTCGGCCTTAAATATTTGGCCGACGACCGATCGGCCGATTGTAGGCTTGTTAGTGTGATGCTTCCGACAGCCGACAGCGCATTTTCGGCCAAACAGAATCTGTCGTGCAGGCATTAAAATTTTTGTTGGCCAACACCAGAACAGCCGATTGTTCGCCAGTCAGTACAGATTTCGGCCGACAGACAGCAGATTTGCAAGACTGGGCATGCTCAGAAAAGAAAAAAGACAAGGAAAGTTAACCATCACATGACATCACTTCTGCAGTCGGCTGTAGTCGGCGGACAAAATTCTTGTGCAGTCTTTTGCACTTTTCAACAGACACAACAGCCCTGGACAAAAGACGGCCGATTGTTCGTACCCTTTAAGGATAACTTTTTTTTTTTTTTTTTTACTGTTGTGTGGGATTGAATATTACAATAAAAACTCTCTTTTTATCACCATTCAGAAAAAGGGTCTCTATCAATTGGCAAATTCTTCTTTCAGTAGCAAAATGAGAGGTCTTAGGTCGAAACAGGACACAAATCTACTTCGTTCAACCAACAGAAAAAAAAATGATTTTCACAAATATAAAACCTCCATATACAGAACCCCATGCCCACAGTTGATCCAAAGGAAAGCAAAAAGAAACTTTAAAAGTACTGTATGTTACAAAAAGCATTAGCATGGAAAGCTATCCTTACAAAACTCCTAAAGCAATTAGATATTCCCTGGATCAACAAAACGCTGTTACCTTCAGACCCAGTTCACACTACTCCGACTTGGGGCACGACTTGTGTGCCCTCAAGTCGCCCCAGGTCTCTTGTCATTACAAATTCAATGTAAATGAATGAGAGCCATCTTAATATACACTACTGAAGTTGCTCCGACTTCAGAAAAGGTTCCTGTACTACTTCAAGGCGACCTCTATCCGACTTGTGCACATAGACTTCAATGGGAGTCGCCTCCAAGTCGGATCCTTATCTATTTTCAAGCGACTGCGATCAGACTTTCCAGGAAGAAGAAAAAGATTACCCAGGCATTCCCCACAGACAAAGTCACCTATCATTTAAGTCTCTTCAAAGTCGTGCTAAAGTCGGTGCTAAAGTTGGCACTAAAAAGTCGCTCCTTCATGGGGCGACTTTGAGTCAGAGTAGTGTGAACCGGCTCTTAAAGGTTAACATCCAGTTATATTTTGTGCATTTAGGAAAGCATCCAGACCTTTTTTTCCCCCATCAACTGAGCAAGCCAGAACCAATTCATGAGTGAGTCTATTCCACATTTTTACAGCTCTAACTTTGAAGAAGCCTTTCAGTATGTGAAGGTTAAACCTCTTTTATTCTAGATATCGGAGTTGTTGGCAAAAGTTATCCAGAAGAGATCCAATAGAACTTGAATATTATGACGTGAAAAGTAATAACGTGCTTTATTTTACGTGGAAAAAGAATAAGCTTTTAAGTCCCATAATAGTGGATCCTTCTGCTAGACGCTCTTCCTGTGCTGTTTTGCTGTTTCAAACTGTCAAATAACAGCTGGAAGGAAGAATTTTTTTTCTTTCTTTCAGTTTAACTCAAGGAAAGCAATTATCCTGTAAAGTGAATGAGATATTTGCCTCCAGGTCTGCCAGTGTAAATGCGATAGTGTTGTTTAAGGTGCAGGTGATCCAGTTGCGAAAGTCAGCTAAACACGTGTCTAGGTCAACTTTGAAAACCATCCTTTGGCAAACAATCATGTTTTCTAAGGTGTGAAGTTCCTTTAGGCTTATATGTAGGTGCAGGATACTGCAATTGGTGGTTTACAGTGGTTATAGGAAATAATCATCCCCTTTAAAATAATCACATTTTGTTGCTTTGCAGCCTGAAATGAAGACAGACACGGTTTTTGATTTATCCAGCTGCATTTACTGCAACATATAACATCCAATTGAAAGATATAACACCAATATGTCAGAAAAAAATAAAAAAACAGAATCACTGAGTTGGAAAAAGGATCACCCCCTTGTGTCAGTATTTTTTTGGACCACCTTTTGCTATAATTACAGCTTTTAGTCTGTTGGGATATGTCTCTACTAACTGTGCACATCTAGACTACCAGATTGTTACATTTTTTAGAATGACTACGACACTATCCTCCTGAAGAAGCCGTAATCTAGCTGCGAAACATGTTTGGGATTCTATATACTCTTCTTTTGAAGGTTTTATGTAGCCATGTGTCTCTGCATGTATACACATTTTAATATTTGTGATTTGTTGGTGTATATCAGGGATCTTCAAACTACGGACCTCCAGATGTTGTGGAACTACACATCCCATGATGCATTGTAAAACGGACATTCACAGACATGACTAGGCTTGATGGGATTCGGCACTGCGTGAATTTAACGGACAATTGCGCGGTCCTGTGAAGCTGTACCTAAACGAATTTGACGTCCTTTTTTTCCCACAAACAGAGCTTTCTTTTGGTGGTATTTGATCACCTGTGCGATTTTTTGATCATGCGCTATAATCAAAAAAAGAGCGTCAATTTTGCAAAAACAACAATATTTTTCACATTTTTTTATATGAAATTCCCCCCAAAAAATGTAAAAATCAAAATTTTAACATTTTCGGCCAATTTGTTTTATGCTACCTATGTTTGGTAAAAAAAAAAATCGCATTTTGATTGGTTTGCGCAAAAGTTATCGCGTTTACTAACAAAGGGAAAGATTTTTGTCATTTTTTTTTTAACGCGTAATGGCGGCGATCTGCGATTTTTTTTGCGGTACTGTGACATTGCGGCGGACAGATCGGACCCTTGACTGAGATTTTTGACACTTTTGGGGTTACCAGTGACATTACTACAGTAATCAGTGCTATACATATGCACTGTTACTGCAAAATGACACTGGCAGGGAAGGGGTTAACTTTTTTGAGAGGGAGGGGCTATGTGTGTCCCTAGGGGCGTGATTCTAACTGTGATTGGCTGTGGCTTGAGGTGTAGGAACAGTGATCAACGGTCCTACATAGTAGAACCGTACGATCACTATTCTTACACAGGGGAGAATGATAGGCGGCTTGTTTACATTAGCTGCCTGCCTTTCTCCCGCTCTAAAGGACGAACTTCGAGTGACCGGCGGACATCGGGTCCGCCGGTCACAAGCGCCGGGGGAGTCCGTGACCGCGCTCGCTCCCTAGACCCTTACAGGCTAGCGACGTAGTACTACATCGCTTTGCCTGTGAGGGGCTGACCGCCGCAGTAAATAGTCGTGCGGCAGTCGGCAAGCGGTTAAAGTCCCGTTTCATTCTTTCTCCTTGAGGACTGATCTATTGGGGAATCAGTCCTCTGCTCTTTTTCCACTTTTTTTTTTTTAGGGATGTTGGTACTAGTAGTTTGTTGCTCTACCCAATTGGCTCTCCTTTTCCCCACATCTACACTGCGATATTTGCCCACTCTTCTTTGCAGAACTGCTTAAAAGGTAACTCCACTTTCGTAGGGAAAAAAATCAGCAAATAAAGAAAAATATAGCGAAGACCTCTCATTTTTCTACTGAAGGAAGAATTTGCCAATTGATAGAGAGACACTTTTTCTGAATGGTGATAAAAAGAGTTTTTAATGTAATCTCCAATCCCACACATCAGTAAAAAAAAAAAAGAAAGTTACCCTTAAAGGGTAACTCCACTTTAGTGGGGAAAAAAATAGCAAATAAAGAAAAATATAGCGTATACAATTGCGACACAAATCATATTGTAATTGGATGTTATTAAAAATGACCTTTCCTTTTCAATCTGCAGCTATTGTAATTTTCTGAAAATGCAATGCAATATGGCTTCCTGGAGGTGTTCTGTACACAGAATGTATACTGACCACACCCCAGAAACATAATGTCCTGCTTGTGTGATTGGCTCACCAATTTTCCCAGAAGTCCGCACTAAGATACAAGTTAGATTTCTGGCATCCCCTGCAACAAAAATGTCATTTTTAGTGAGATACTCCCAATAGGAACACGTCTAAAGTGATGCAGGCCCAGCAGATTTCCTCAGAGCCCTGCAGCTGCCACAGCTGATTGATAATTTTTGATAATAACTTTATAAAACTCTGGTCCGACCACATCTGGAGTATTCTGTCCAGTTCTCAGGAGGGATGTGTTGGAGCTGGAGAAAGTCCAGAGAAGGGCAACTAAACTAATTAGGGGATTGGAGGACCTTTATTATGAGAAGCGTCTGCAATCGCTTGATTTATTCTCCCTGGAGAAGAGACGCCTGAGAGGGGACATGATAGCAATTTATAAATATCTCAATGGTGATCTCAGCATAAAAAAAAAAGCTATTCAGTCGGAAGGATTGCATGAGGACTCGAGGGCATACAATGCGATTAGAGGAGAAGCGTTTTAACCTCAGGCAACGTGGGGGGTTCTTTACTGCTAGGGCTACAAGATTGTGGAATTCTCTACCACAAGAGGTGGTTTCTGTGGGAAGTATGGAGGCTTTCAAAAGACTTTTAGACGTACATCTCAAGGATCAGAACATTCAGGGGTATGTGAGATGATTACAGCCACACACACCTACACAGGATGAACTGGATGGACTATTGTCTTTATTCAACCTCACCTACTATATAACTACTGTATTTTCTGGCATATAAGACTACTTTTGAACCTCAAAAAAATCCCCCAAAAATGGGAGGTTGTCTTATACGCCGAGTATAATATCTCCAAGGTAACCTAAGTATAAGTATTACCGGTAGATCATGTAATAGGGGGGTCGTCTTATACGCCCAGTCGTCTTATATGCCCAGTCGTCTTATACGCCCAGTCGTCTTATACGCCCAGTCGTCTTATACGCCGGAAAATACGGTATGTAACTATATAATTAAGAAACCATTCCCATTTGACCCACTCAGCACAGAGGAACAAACAAGGATATCTTCAGAATAACAAAAGGTAGGAATCTGCAACAAAGTTTGTTAAAATCCTTGTAATGTACAGAGATCACCCAGAGGGGAATGTTTTTTTCTCAACAAAAGTGGAGTTATCAGTTAAATCTGATGGTGACCATTTGTGGACTGCAGTCTTCAAGTCATGCCCATTCTACATGTAGTTAGTACTAAGAGAAATATGGAAAAACTATTGCTGACCTCCTGAAAATGCTAGTTGCCTGGCATTTGTTGACTTCCATGCTTTCTTGGACCTTGACCTGGCAAAAGCATGTGGAACAGTCGGAATGAAAGAAAGAAAAGTCAGAATGGATTGAGGGCTTCTAATGCGTTTTGGGTCAGCACCTCAAAATACCGAAATACTGGATTTGTGTGACAATCAGGAAAGTAGTATTACATCAGGGGAGGCCAGTGATGGCAAACGACATACTTTTTCAGTACAGGCTTTAAGGCAAACCCATCAATTGTTACGAAAAAACAAAAAAAAAAAGCAGAAAAACAAGCTGATCCAGTATTAAAGCCATTTCATTCACAACTTTGTATGCGCACATCTCACAATAAATATTTTATGCAGACTTGCAAATACTAAGCGCCCAGTGCGCTCTGAAGGTCATAACATGTGCATAACAGGCTTATTTGTGTATTTACAATTACTGGGATGCAAAGAGCAGTCATACTGGATAATGCTGCATGGAAAAGCAGCTGTTTGCTTAACACTATCTCATTGACAGGAAATACAATTAGACTTGTGTGCAGATCCACAGCACAAAACAGTATGAATTATATATGACCATCGTGATGATCTGTACCCAATTGTCAAGAAGAATGTGCCAGACGTGTTCTATGTCTGTCACATTCCTAATACTAATGCGTATAGGCATAAAAAAGAAGCTTTTTTTTTTTTTTTTTTTTTTTTTTTTTTTTTTTTTCTAATTACCCATCTGTATGTTTTCATGGCTGTTTGGATGTAGGCATATTTTACTATATACAGTATATGGTGGTCATGTCTTATCACTGCAGGTTTACAGGGTGCTTTGTTTTCCCTTTCAAAGGCTACTTCCTATAAAACTGTACGAAACACTTACAAATTTAACCACTTGTCACTGCAACTGTACTGCGGCAAAGTGTCTCGATTCCGTCCAGCGACGTAGACCTACGTCGCTGGACTCCTCCCCCTGTAGGCGGCGCTCGCTCGCCGCCGGAGGCGCGCTCCCACTGTATTCAGTCACAGCGGGAGTTGGGCCAGGGGAGGAGCGACGGCGATCACCGCTGCTCTTTCCAGATCATCGGGGAATCGAGTCTGGAGATCCGCCGGCTTGTGTAAACAGAGCAGGCGGATCTCCTAAGTGACAAACAGTGACAAATTGCAGTGTTCAGCATAGCTGAACATGCGATCTGTCCCTGTGTCACTCAGTCACCTCCCCCAACACACGTTAGTAAGCACCAGGCATACATTAACCCCTCCCTCTCCAAAAAAATTAACCCCTTCCCTGCCAGTGTCATTTTTACAGTAACAGTGCATCTTTATAGCACTGAATACTGTAGTAATGTCACTGGTACCCCCAAAAGTGTCAAAAATGCCAGTCAAGGGTCCGATCTGTCCGCCGCAATGTCGCAGTCCCGCAAAAAAAAAAATCGCAGATCGACGCCATTACTCGTTAAAAAAAAAAAACACCAAAAATGAGAGAAAGCTTTCCCTTAGTTAGTAAACGCAATAACTTTTGCGCAAACCAATCAAAATATGCTTATTTTGATTTTTTTTACCAAACATATGTAGCAGAAAACAAATTGGCCAAAAATGTAAAAAAATTTTGATTTTTACATTTTTTGGGGGGGGGAATTTCATATAAAAAATGTTAAAAATATTGTTATTTTTTCAAAATAAACGCCTTTTTTTGTTTATAGCGCAAAAAGTAAAAATCACACAGGTGATCAAATACCACCAAAAGAAAGCTCTGTTTGTGGGAAAAAAGGACGTAAATTTAGTTTGGGTACGGCGTCGCATGACCGCGCAATTGTCAGTTAAAGCGGTAGTATCCCGCTTTTTGACACTTTTACCTACAGGTAAGCCTATAATAAGGCTTACCTGTAGGTACAAATAATATCTCCTAAACCGGCACGGTTTAGGAGATATTTACAGTGCATGCAGCCGCTCGCGCGAGCGGCGCATGCGCTCCGAAGGTCCGGGGGACCTTCAATTAAGTTGCCGGGAGCTTGCCGGAAAAATCACTCCCGCGCGCATGCGCGGGAGTGACGTCATCGCGGCTCCGGCCAATCATCGCGCCGGAGCCGTCTCTTCCGGCCAATCAGCACACTGGAGCCGCCGAACCCGGAAGAGACGACGAGGGACCATGGAAGCGCCCGCAGCGATGTCCGGGGGTCCGTGTCGGGCCTTCGTTTTAAGGTAAGTTACACATAATGGGCTAGTATGCGATGCATACTAGCTCATTATGCCTTTGTCTTGCAGGTTTTTTTTTTTTTATTTTTTTTTTATAGAGTTTACAACCGCTTTAAAGTCGCACAGCGCCGAATCGCAAAAAGTGGCCTGGACGTAAGACAGCAAAATCCTCCGGTGGTAAAGTGGTTAAAGCCAAAGGGATGTCCAATTAATTTGCGCTTATGGTCCACATTCAGATGGCCATGGAATAAAAAGTCTGGCTTCCCAATTTTCTATATATATCTAAAACGTTAAGAGGAGGGTGCTACTTAACCAGTTCTGGACCAGAAGGATTTGCCCCCTCTTAATGACCAGGCCATTTTTTGCGATTCAGCACTGCGCTACTTTAAGGAACAATTGCGCGGCCGTGCAACACTGTACCAAAATACAATTGATGTCCTTTTTTCCCACAAACAGAGCTTTCTTTTGGTGGTATTTGATCACCTGTGCGGTTTTTAGATTTTGCACTATAAACCAAAAAAGAGCGACAATTCTGAAAAAAAAAAAAAAAAAATTCACATTCTGCTATATAACATTCCCCAAAAAATTTAAAAAAATCTAATTTTTTTCATCCTTCTAGGCCAATTTGTATTCTGCTACATATTTTTTAAAAATCGCAATGAGCGTATTTTGATTGATTTGTGCAAAAGTTATCGCGTCTACAAACTACAAAAGGGAAAGATTTATGTCATTTTTATTTATTTATTTATTTATTGCTAGCAATGGCAGCGATCAGCGATTTTTAGCGGGACTGCGGTGGACAGATCGGACCTCTGACATTTTTGACACTTTTGGGGGTACCAGTGACATTACTACAGTAATCAGTGCTATACATATGTACTGTTACTGTAATAATGACACTGGCATGGAAGGGATAAACTCAGGAGCGATCAAAGGGTCCTAGGGCAGTGATGTTGAACCTTGGCACCCCAGATGTTTTGGAACTACATTTCCCATGATACTCATGCACTCTGCAGTGTAGTTGAGCATCATGGGAAATGTAGTTCCAAAACATCTGGGGTGCCAAGGTTCGCCACCACTGGCCTAGGGGGTATTTTCTAATTGTCATTTTTATTTTTATTTTTGTACTAGTAATGGCGACGATCTGCAATTTTTAGCGGGACTGCGAAATTGTGGCGGACAGATTGGACCCCTAACTGACATTTATGACACTTTTGGGGGGACCAGTGACAACACTACAGTAATCAGTGCTAAAAATATGCACTGTTACTGTACTAATGACACTGGCAGGGAAGGGGTTAACCTAGGGGTTAATTATGAGCCTAGGGTGTGTTTACTAACTGTGGGGGGAGGGACTTGTGAAATGATCATAAAGACCTGTGATCCTATATAGAAGGATCAGAGAGACGAACGGTCGGCTGTGTTTACAACAGCCGACCAGTGTTCTCTCACAGCGAGGAGCAATCGCTCCTGTGGATCAGCATCCCCGCTGCCTAGTGGGGCAGGAGTGCACCACCAGCGGCGCGCTTGCCCCTGGGAGCGCTCAAGTGGATGGCCGTACCCGATTCACGCAGCCGAGCCAGCCAGCTGCAGTATATATGGCAAGTTGTAATGATATATTAACGGTGGAATTGCATTACTCTATGGCCAACTCTTGCAAATACTGACAGCCCTTTCCAGCCAGTCTCACCCCCCCCCCTCCCCCCACCAAATCTACCCTCCTAACCTTGTCCCATCTTGTATTCTGTAATCTAGAACTTTCTTCTATATCTCATTCTCTTACCATTCTAGCCAAGCTACACAATAAAAAAAAAAAAATTCTCCACCACTCCAATTGCCAATCTGATTTAATGTTTGAGCGTTGGTCTTTTTTATTTTGTGGATGTCTTTTGTATGACTATGCAAATCTTTATACTCTTGTAAAACATTGAATAAACCAATTCAACACAAAAAACTGCATCTGTGAAAATGGAAGATGTTCTTTGAAAAGCTACTACAGAGGGGGGATAATCTATCTGTAAATGCGCTATTCTTTAGACAGGGCTTTTGCTTTCCCCAGCTGTGTTTGGAGTGCCTTAAAATGTCTTAAGGCTTACAGTGTTTGGGCAGATTTAGAGTGTTTTTAACCACTTAAGCCCCCGGAGGATTTGGCTGCTCAAAGACCAGACCCTATTTTGTAATTTGGCACTGTGTGACTTTAACGGACAATTGCGCGGTCGTGCGACGCTGTACCCAAATGAAATTGACGTCCTTTTTTTTCACACAAACTGAGCTTTCTTTTGGTGGTATTTGATCACCTGTGTGATTTTTTATTTTTTGCGCTATAAACAAAAAAAGAGCGACAATTTTGAAAAAATAACAATATTTTTCACATTTTTTAAATGAAATTGTCCAAAAAAATTGTAAAAATCTAAATTGTTTAACATTTTAGGCCAATTTGTTTTCTGCTACATATTTTTGGTAAAAAAAAAAAAACGCAATAAGCGTATTTTGATTGGTTTGCGCAAAAGTTATTGCGTTTACTAACTACGGGAAAGATTTGTCATTTTTATTGTTTTTTTTAACTAGTAATGGCGGCGATCTGCGGTTTTTTTGCGGGACTGTGACATTGCGGCGGACAGATCGGACCCCTGACTGACATTTTTGACACTTTTGGGGGTACCAGTGACATTACTACAGTAATCAGTGCTATACATATGCACTGTTACTGTAAAAATGACACTGGCAGGGAAGGGGTTAACTTTATTGGTGATCAGTGGGTTAAATGTATCCCTAGGGGCGTGATTCTAACTGTGGGGGGCGTGGCTTGTGATGTAACCACAGAGACATATGATCCTACATAGCAGGATCGGATAGCCTCTGTGCTTACTTCAGGGAGAATGACAGACGGCTGTGTTTACATCAGCCGTCTGTCTTTCTCCTTCTCCTGCGGGAGATTGCGAGTGGCCGGCGAACATCGGAGCCGCCAGTCACACGCGCGGGGATGCCTGTGAACGAGCGGGGGCGGGAGCGCGCCTCCAGAGGCGCGTGCTCGCCCCCTACAGGCTCCTGGACGAGTAACATAGTACTAATTTGCTTTGCCCAGTAGCGGCTGACTGCCGCAATAAATGTATTTGCGGCGGTCGGCAAGTGGTTAAAGGCTGAAGATTTTTTACCTTCATGCATTCTATGGATGAAAGTAAAAAATCTTCAGTGTGCAGCATCCCCCCCTCAGCCCCCCTAATACTTACCTAAACCTGATCTTCCTCCAGCAATGTGCATGAGAGCCTCAGCTCTCTGGGAACTCTCCCTCCTCATTGGCTGAGACAGCAGTGGGAGACAAATAGGGAGCCACAGTCCAACATGTACTCTGCTACTACATCTAAGAAATACAAAACACTCCATGTATTTCCAGCTTTACCCATTATGGTATGGAGAATGGTCCAGTGTGTTCCATGTGCCCAAAATCAAGCACTGTTGGCAAGGCAAGAATTGGACCATGTTTGGGATTTCCAATGAGGTAATATACTTCTGCCTACCCTAACCACCTGCCGACTGCCTGCTGCAGATATACTGCGGCAGGCTGGCTCGGCTGCGGCAAATGCCGTACCTGTACAGCGATCCGCGGGAGCGATCCTGGGGGCTCGCTCACTCCCCCATTAGCCAGCAGGGAAGCTGATTCACGGGTCGGCGGCCACGATTGCCGCCGGGCACCCGCAATCACTCCCCGCGGAGAGAGAACGGCAGTCTGCTGTTGTAAACACAGCAGACCATTGTTCTCTCAGGAATCAGCACAGAGCGCCTGTGATCCTCCTATTTAGGATCACAGGTCTCTGTGTTGATTCCACAAGCCCATCCCCCTCACAGTTAGAAAACACCCCCTAGGCATGCACTCAACCCCTTGATTGCTCCGGAGTTAACCCCTTCCCTGCCAGCGTCATTATTACAGTAACAGTGCATATTTTTAGTACCGTTTACTGCAGTAATGTCACTGGTCCCCCCAAAAATGGCAGTTAGGGGTCCAATCTGTCCGCCGCAACGTCGCACTCCCGCTAAAAATCGCAGATCGCCGCCATCACTAGTAAAAAAACAAAAAAACAAAAATGACATAAATCTTTCCCCTAGATTGTAGACGCGATAACTTTTGCGCAAATCAATCAAAATACGCTTATTGCAATTTTTTTCTAACAAAAATATGTAGCAGAATACAAATTGGCCTAAAATGATGAAAACATTTGATTTTTACATTTTTTTATTGGGAATGTTATATAGCAGAATGTGAAAAACATTGTTTTTTTTTGCTTTGTTTCAGAATTGTCGCATATTTTTTTTGTTTATAGCGCAAAAAATAAACAAAAAAAATCGCACAGGTGATCAAATACCACCAAAAGAAAGCTCTATTTGTAGGGGAAAAAAGAACATCAATTTTATTTGGGTAAAGCGTCACACGACCGTGCAATTGTCCGTTAAAATAACGCAATGCCGTATCGCAAAAAATGGCCTGGTCGTTAGGGAGTAAAACCTTCCAGTCCAGAAGTGGTTAAAGCATTTGTTTTTTTTCTGTGATTTTCCTTGAGGAATTTTCTTTCTTTATATAAATTCACGGTGTCGTCTATCACCTTGCGTGTGCTGCTTACTCTCCTCGGCTCAGAGAAAACACTGTGACAGGTTTTGGCAGCATGTCTCTATGATTGAGGATGGGCAGATGTCTTACAGCCTGCTGTTCTCATCTAGACATCTGTCCATCTATGGCCATTCTATCTTTTTCATAATCCCCATCTATCCCAAGAAATGTTTTCAAAGCAAGATCTTTACAGATTTTGCACCACACCGTTCCCATGACATGACCTGAAAGGTTCACCTTTCTAGTATTTATTATTATTAGGGTGTTCCAACTTTAACCACCTAAGGACTGCCCCACGTACATTTACTGCGGCAGGGTGGCCCTTAAACACAAAATCAAATACCTGTACGTGATTTTCTTAGAAAGGCTCTAGGGGGAGTGTGCACGCCGCCAAAATTGTGATCCCGCGGTGATTGGACACAGCGGAAGCCAATCAGTGGGTTCAGTAGAATGACAGAAAGGCCGTCTGCCTAAGTAAACAAGACAGACCGCCGTTCTGTCAGACAGGAAGAGAGAGATCTTGGGTTCCTACTAATCAGGAACACAGATCTCTCTCTTCCTGCAGTCAGTCCATGCCCCACACAGTTTGAAAGCACTCCCTAGGAGCACACTTAAGGCCCCTTTCACACGGGCATTCCGATCAGATCCGCCTGTCAGTTTTTCAGGCGGACCTGATCAGATGCTAGAAGCACCCCCCTATGGATTAGCGGATGTCAGCGGTGACATGTCTGCTGACACTTGCTGCTATCCGATCCGATCCTGTCCGTGAAATCTGGATGGATGGAAACCCTATTTTCCATCCGTCTGGAGGATCAAATCAGATAAAAACGGACAGGCGGTCCATTTTCATTTTACATTTTATCTCCTATAGAGGAGAGCGGGGATCTGACAGGTCAGTCTCTGCAAAGTAAGAGGAGACAGAGCGGTCATCCGCCTGCTCAGCTGGGATCGGCGGATCCTGCTGAGCAAAATGGAGTCCGTCGGACGCACTGCCCATGTGTAAGGGGCCTAACCCTTTGAATGCCCCTGGTGTTAACCCCTTCCCTGCCAGTGTCATTTATACAATAACAGTCTATATTATTTAGCACTGATCACTGTATTGGTGTCACTGGTCCCCAAATCGCTGATCGCCGCCATTACTAATAAAAAAAATTAAAAAAGATAAAAAGTCCAAAAATCTATCATATAGTTTGCAGACATGCTACAGATGATGCCCTGGGAGGAGGGCGAAATGCGTCTAGCGATTGGCTGAGCGTACCTGGTCACGAACTACGTCACTTCCGGCCAGTGGAGCGAAGATTCCCCGGATCCCCGCTGCTCGTCCTCCCACAGGAGTGGATGAACCCAGTTTATCATGGCCATCCTGTGAGTTTGCATTTGTCTGTTGTTATTAAACGCAACTTTTATACTGCACTTAGATGGCGCTGCTCTCTTTTTTCCTTTGCTGTACCACACTACTGTAGGAGCTCATGCATATGGCCATAATTAATTTACTGATATTCATACTTGCTGGCAGCAAAAAGATCCTGAATGCATCTATCCTTATTTATGGAGCTGGTGGAAAAGGATCTCCATGATCTAGATTTGGCTTTTATGGGGAAGGATAAAGTAATCACTAATGAATGAAAGTCCCACCTAGGCTTATGGCAGGCAAAGGATATTGTTTTTTAAATGAGTGATGGGGAGTTAATGTGGTCCTGCAACATAAGGAACAATTTGTTGGGGAAATCATGCAAAAACTTGGAATTATTCATCCAGATATAATTTTATTTCAAAACAAGATAAAATCTTCTTTTAGAATAAAATTATACCTGGACGATATGGTATGTTGGGGACTGGCAGGAACACCAGGGATTTCACACAAAGGAAGCAATTCAAAGAGAACAGGATAGTTTTTTTTATACAAGTAAATGGTACAGCAGGCATATATCAGGAATATGAAATGTTGGGCTAACATTCTTTAATGCTAGCATGGAAAAAAGAAACTTGCACATGGATAAAAGGCTTTTAAATAAAATAACCATTTGTTCAACAAATCGTAAAATTCGTACCAAATAACAATCATTATGAATACAATTATATAATACAAAAAAATCCTGTGGTATGAAATTTGTAAAACAGAAGTTTCTATTAAAGCCATGTGAAAGTACTAAGAGAATACTGAAAGGTGGGTAAAATCACAAAAGCAACAGACGCGAGAAAAAAATACCTATTGGTTGGCTTCAAAGTTCCAGGTAGGACCAAGACCGGCAGCTGACGATTCTTCTGTGTATTAAACTGTAGCAATGCTTGTCCAGCTTTTGCAACCTGTAACAGCTGAAGGAAGAAAGACGCAATCCCTGATGCCGCACATCTATGCAAAGCTGTGATAGTGCCAAGAGTGACGACTTCAGCCTGGACTCCAACCAGGCCACGTCCCCAACGCACTTGGCTCTGCCCCCCAAAGCTTTATGGGGATGGAGATCCAATGCATATAGGGAGTATTTAAACATCATCGGCAATTACTGGTTTTCAAAGGAGAGTGAAAAATACTGGTTCCTTTTTTTTATCTGGGAGTAAATAAAGTGAAGTAAATGAAAAAAAAAAAGGTAAAAAATAAGTGTGACAGGAGTCACTTTGGGTGGGGGGCTTATGGAACCCAGATTACTTTAGAGAGGTTGGGAAACTCCTTTTTCAGCTTCCCCGGCCCCTCCCATGTTTAAGTCACCCTGTGTCTATTAGGGGCACAGGGTGACCAAGAACCTCAGTCGGGTCTGCACAATCAGACTCTCTGTACAACCACAGCGCATTTCGTGTTACTCTGGTTATCCTGGGTTCTATATGTGTGGTTTGTGTTGAAAGAATGAAGGGCCTCTTTCACTTGGGATAATAATATTTCTGAACAAAATCTCTCAAGAAATATATAAAGATAAACAATTTGACTTTTCAGTTTGCTTGAATATTGTTGGAGTCTTTCATAGACCCTTGCTAGATAGTGAGGTGGGGTGGGGTTTGTTATTGGTAAGTGCCTGTATCCCATTGTTTTATTATTTCTGTCTGCCTTAAGATCAACCTATTATGGGATGTATATGTTTATGTGGATTGGATGCTAAGGGGGAGGGGGTTGTCCCACAGTGTATATCTCTTTGTGTCTGTGTTTGAATAAACAGTTCTTATTCTGGAAGGTTCCAAAACTTATACAAGCTAAGTTGTCGGCTAGCTTTGTATGAGGCAGCTGAGAAAATCTGTTATCTATGTTCACGACTGGGAGGAAGCCGTATACTGACGGAAGTCCACAAGTATAGTGTGGGTTGCGGTTCCATTACAATAAGTAAATAAAAAATAAAAATGAAGTGAAATCAATACACTAGAACCAGATGAGCCACGACCTTGGTGATAAATAAAAAAAAAAATATATATATATATATATATATATATATATATATATATATATATATATTAGGGATAGACCGACGTGGTTTTTTTCAGGGCCGATTCTGATATTTTGGCCACAACGTATCGGTATCAGCCGATATGGGGCGATATTTTGTACATTTAAAGTTTTGAAAAATAAAGAAAAATTTTGACACAAATCTGGTATTGAACATGTTATTTTTTGTGTAGTGCTTAAAGGCTGGCTTGCTGGCATCCTGTGGTGGGTGACTGGCTGTCTGGCACCCTGTGATGGGTGGCTGGCTTGCTGGCACCCTGTGGTGGATGGCTGGCTGGCTGGCACCCTGTGGTGGGTGGCTGGCTGTCTGCCACCCCGTGGTGGGTAGCTGGCTGGCACCCTGTGGTGGGTGGCTGGCTGGCACCCTGTGGAGGGTGTGGGGCTGGCACAGGGGCTGTGGGTGGCTGGCTGGTACAGGGCCTGTGGGAGGCTGGCTGGCACCCTGTGGTGGGTGGTTGGCTGTCTGGCACCCTTTGGTGGGTGGCTGGCTGGCACCCAGTGGTGGGTGGCTGGCTGGCACAGGGGCTGTGGGTGGCCAACTGGTATAGGCCTGTGAGTGGCTGGCTGGCTGGTACAGTGCCTGTGGGTGGCTGGATGGTACAGTGCCTGTGGCTGGCAGGTACAGGGCCTGTGGGTGGCTGGCTGGTACAGGGCCTGTGGGTGGCTGGCTGGCTCGCTGGTACAGTGCCTGTGCTGGCTGGCTGGTACAGGGCCTGTGGATGGGGGTAGCTGGCACGGGGCTGCTGTGGGTGGGTGTATGACTGTGATACACTCCCTCGAGACTAGTCCAGACTCCAGGCGAGGCTGTCCAAGGTGAGGGAGGCGGCCTAAGAAGGCAGAATGATGTCACAAAAATATTGGCAATATCGACCACAGTTCCGGGACTGATACCGATATATCGGGGAAAGTGTACTCAGAAGAAGCAGTAGAATGTATTTTGAGGTATCATTCCACATATACCCATGTCATGTGTGAGCAATGTATCTTCTAGTGACAACTTTGTGTTAAAAAAAATGTAATTTTCCCAAAACTTGTGGTAAAATATAAAATATTCCATGGACTCAACATGTCTCTCAGCAAATAGCTTGGGGTGTCTACTTTCCAAAATGGGGTAATTTGGGGGGGTTTACTATCTTGACATTTCAGGGCCTCCGAAACCATGATAGGTAGTGAGAAAGTGCAATGAGCAATTTATGCCCTTTGAAATTCTGAAGGTGGGGATTGGTTTTTGGGGTCCCATACACAGCTAGGCTCCCAAAAAGTCTCACACATGTGGTATCCCTGTACTCAGGAGAAGCAGCAGAATATATTTTGGGGTGTAATTACACATATACCCATGGCATGCATGAGCAATATATCATTTCAATGACAACTTTGTGTAAAAAAAATTACAAAGGTTTATTCATGATACAATTTTCATAAAATGGTATAAAAACTGTTAATACCATGCAGAGCTGGAGGATTAATCGCTAAAAAATCACGATTCAACCACCCCTCACGATCTTAATCCAGCATTTCCACGATTTAAACAGTGCAGAGCAGTTCTCCTGCTCACAGCATTAAAAAAAAAAGCAGCCGTTGAAAGAGAGATAAAAGAAACATTGTATACTTCTGTTCTCTTAGTTATCAAAGGGATGAGCTTCGAACTGTAAATGAGGTCAGTTTAACCACTTACTGACTAAGCCTTTTTCTGACACTTGTTGCTTACTAATTAAAATCAGTATTTTTTGCTAGAAAATGACTTAGAAGCCACAAACAATATATATATATATATATATATATATATATAATTAGAGGAGACCCTAGAGAATAAAATGGCAGTTGTTGCAATATTTTATGTCACACTGTATTTGTGCAGCTGTCTTTCAAATGCAATTTTTTGGGAAATGCTTTACTGTTTAGTTTTTTTTTTAATTCATTAAAGTCAGCCCAATTTTTTTGTATAATGTGAAAGATGATGTTACACCTAGAATCATGATATAATTGTGATCTTTATTCTAAGCAAAAAAATTGGGTTTGTCATTTTATCCAGAATCCTGCAGCTCTAATAACATTTATGACCTCTGATCCCCAATAGGACTAAAACCTACTTAACCTGTCAAAATCCAGCCCATATACATCATAAATATATGTATTAGAATAAAGTATTTATGACAGCAGTTAACATAAATAAATGTAACCGGCTGGTATGCAGGTAGAGTATGGTCATGGTATGGTTTAAATATCTAGAGGAAATCCCCCGACACTCAGGTATAGCAAAGTGAAGGAGCTTGGGACACCAGAATTGTTAATGCAGATTATTTAAACTATCCAAAATAAACTATATTTAATATTTATTAGTCTACAAAATGAGTAAGGTATTTGCATAAGTCAAGTAAAATGCAATGTTTTTTTTACAAGTGTGTTTAGAAAATGTCTGACATATAATGTATAATTGATCGCTTGATAGTTTTGTGTTAGCCTGCAGCTAAACCCTAGGTTGTTCAGGGTGCGCCACTAAGCTCATTGTTTTTCTGCAGACAATGGTTATTAAAGTCCCAGGGGTTCCAGTTCTTGTTTTTTAATCTTTTAATCACTCTTTAGTGGCATTTTACTCCTCTATGATTATGGCCATCTGGATGAGCAGAACAGGTTGTTAAATAGCATATACATACTTTTCACCTGTCTTTTAATTATGGTATTGTATTTCAAAGTGTATTGTAACGTGTTTGGCAAGTAAGCAGGCAGATACCTTCGAATGGCTGGCCCACTGGCAAAAGGTAAGTCTAAGCTTTTATCTCTAAGAAAGTAATTCGATGATAGATTTGTAGAAGAGCTTCCACATAGAACTTATTTATTGATTCCCACATTCCCAGCAAAAGAAAATGGGGGAATTCGATAAAGCTGGTGTGCCCTTTTCTGGCGTAAATCTCACTTAATGTTTTGTGCCAAATTAATTATGCATTTATGACACTCTTGGTTCTGACAGCTAATCGTTCACCAAATTCAAAATAAAATACCGAAACTTCATATCCTATGAAGGTGGAGCTAATTAAGACCAACTCTCTTTTGGCGTATAGTAAGAGAAACTGGCGCAAACAAATTTAGCAAAAGTGTCTCACATGCATTTTCAAGGTGGCAAAGTATGCAGTAAATTCAAGTTCTAGACAGGTACATGAACTTGGCACATTCTGTACCACTTTTAGAGTACGAGACTGTCTGCATCAGTCTTTATGAATTCCAGGGACTCTTGGTCCAGCAGGCATGGACAGGGACGTTACATTTCTTTCACGGCGTACTGGGTAACTCTGCTGGAAGCTGGGAGGGATGCAGGACAGGGTTCAGTGTTGCAGCTTGTTTTTCCCCCACGCCTCCAAAAATCTAATGCTGGTTCATCCACATCTGGCTACTCCACCACCTCCTCCTCTTCGTCTTCCTCCATGTCCTCTTCTGCTCAGTTGTCCTCTGAAGCAGCAGTGCTCCCTACGCAAGCAGTCAGGCAAAAAGATGCCACGCTGTGCTTCAGTTGGTCTGTCTAGGGGATAGGAGTCACAACGGGCAGAGATTCTGTCAGCTCTGCAGGGGCAGGCTCAGAGATGGTTGACGTCACGACAGCTTGAGCCAGGAATGGTTGTATGCAACCTTCCCTCCGCCCTCCGACAGGGACACTTGACACATGTTCCATGCTTGGCACTTGTCCTGAATCTGTTTTTAAACCTACACATGAAACTCTAATACCTATCCTTTTACCTTGTGGCCACTCTCCTTGCCCCATTTGCCACCAATTCTCAGCTGTCAAAATGACAGCTGGGAATTGCTATAAAAATACAGCAGCTATTACAGCCACTGCTGTCAAAAAAAGTGGACTTTCTGACACAGTGTTTAAAAAAATATGGTTCAGATGCTGGATAGTGATACAAAATATCATTGCTGCTATGTAATTATTCTGTTCCATTCATCTGCAGATCAAATATGTGAGCTTTAATCTGCATATGATGTGAGTTAACCCATTGGAGCCGAAGCCTTTTTCTGACATATGTTGCTTACAAGTTAAAATCAGTATTTTTTGCTAGAAAATTACTTAGAATCCCAAAACATTTTATATATTTTTTGCAGGGACCCTAGAAAATAAAATAGCGATCATTACAATATTTTATGTCACACGATATTTGCGCAGCGGTCTTTCAAATGCAACTTTTTGGGAGGAAATACACTTTCATGAATAAAAAAAAAAAAACAGTAAAGTTAGCCCCATGTTTGTATAATGTGAAAGATGATGTTACGCTGAGTAAATAAATACCTAACATGTCATGGTTTTAAATTGCGCACACCCCCGGAATGGCGACAAACTTCAGTACTTACAAATCTCCATAGGCGACGCTTTAAAAACTTTTAATGGTTATCTGTTCAGAGTTACAGAAGAGGCCTTGTGCTAGAATTATTGCTCTCACTCTAACAATTGCGGTGGTACCTCACATGTGTGGTTTGAACACCGTTTACATATGCGGGCGCGACATGCATCTGCATTCGCTTCTGCAAGCGAGCACGGAGGGGCGGGGTGCTTTAAATGATTATTTTTTTCTTAATTATTTTATTAAAATTTTTTTTTTTTTTTTACACTATCCATTTAAAAAAACTTTTTTTGATCACTTTTATTGCTGTCACAGGGAATGTAAGCATCCCTTGTGACAGTAATAGGAAGTGAGAAAATAAATTGGGCGCAATATCTGTGTAAAAATTATTTTTTGATGAAAAAAGTGTTTAACCACTTAACCCCAGGAAGATTTTACCCCCTTCCTGACCAGGGCCTATTTTGCGATTCGGCACTGCGTGATTTTAACGGACAATTGCGTGGTTGTGCGACGCTGTACCTAAACGAATTTGTTGTCCTTTTTTCCCACAAACAGTTTCTTTTGGTGGTATTTGATCACCTGTGCGATTTTTTGATCATGCACTATAAACAAAAAAATAGCGTCAATTTTGCAAAAATAACAATATCTTTCACATTTTTTTATATGAAATTCCCCAAAAATAATGTAAAAATCAAAATTTTTTAACATTTTCGGCCAATTTGTTTTATGCTACATATGTTTGGTAAAAAAAAAAAATTGCAAAAAGCGTATTTTGATTGGTTTGCACAAAAGTTATCGCGTTTACTAACAAAGGGAAAGATTTTTGTCATTTTTGTTGTTTTTTTTTTTTTTTAACGCGTAATGGCGGCGATCTGCGATTTTTTTTGCGGGACTGGGATATTGCGGTGGACAGATCGGACCGTTGACTGACATTTTTGACACTTTTGGGGTTACCAGTGACATTTCTACAGTAATCAGTGCTATATATATATATATATATGCACTGTTACTGTAAAATTACACTGGCAGTGAAGGGGTTAACTTTTTTTTGAGAGGGAGGGATTATTTGTGTCCCTAGGGGCGTGATTCTAACTGTGATTGGCTGTGGCTTCAGATGTATGAACAGTGATCAACGGTTCTACATAGTAGAACCGTATGATCATCATTCATACACCGGGGAGAATGACAGGCGGCTTGTTTACACTAGCCGCCTGACTTTCTCCCTCTCCCCCGACGATCACCGAGTGACCGGCGGACATCGGGTCTGCCGGTCACACGCGCGGGGGGGTCCGTGACCACTCGGGAGCGCGCCTCCGGGGACGCGCGCTCGCTCCCTAGACCCTCACAGGCTAGCGACGTAGACCTACGTCACTCTGCCTGTCAGGGGCTGACCGCCGCAGTGAATAGTCGTGCGGCGGTCGGCAAGTGGTTAATACACATTTTTACCTGGGGTGCCCAAACTTTTGATCACCACTGTAGCTTAGCTATGGTTCAGTGGCTGCATCTCTGGTATTTGACTTTTGGAAGAAGAATTTTTTCACATTTTTCCTTTACACTTTGTACAAGTTTCCTAGGCGCTGTTTTTTTCCATTGAGTAATAGGCAGTGACAGGTGCTCTTTATAGAAGGATCTGGGATCTAAAAAAAACCCAGATCCCTCCTTCACGCTTAAAAGCATTACTAACACCAAGTTTGGCTGTTTTGAATGCTGTAATTTTCTCTTAAAATCTGGCGCCTTTAAAGCTCCAGTACCTGGAAGTGATGTCATGACTTTGTTCGGGTCTTACGCCAGCCGACACGTCACTCGGGTCTCCCGGTTGGACAGGAGACCCAGGAAAGCCGTGGCAGGCGGAGGGAGGGGGGGGCATGCCCTCTCGCTCCTTGTAATGACAGCCGAGCAGCTGCTTTGTCCCATTGATTGTCATTACAAGAAAGCCCTCACCCCAGTACAACCCTTTCAAGCCCAGGCTGCATATTTTGTGTTCCGTCGGCACAAAGGGGTTAAAGCAAAAAAAAAGAAGTAAAACATTTTTTTTTTTTGTTCCTGTTAACCCCCATTTAATGCTTAATCAGCCATAGCTAAAGTCCATCTTCCCCTTTTCTATTATTTGCAGATTTATTTAAAATGTATTTTTCTAATCTTTAACCACTTCTGGACCGGAAGGATTTGCCCCCTTAATGACCAGGCCACTTTTTTCAACTTGGCACTGCGTGACTTTAACTGACAATTGCACGGTCATGCAATGCTGTAACCAAATTTACGTCCTTTTTTCCCCCACAAACAGAGCTTTCTTTTGGTGGTATTTGATCGCCTCTGCGCTTTTTATTTTTTGCGATATTAATAAAAAACCAACATTTTGAGAAAAAAATAAAAAAAATTTTATCCGTAAACATTTTATTGAAAATTTTCCAAGTAGTACAGAAAGAATAAGAAGACAACAATCAAGTACACACATGTGGTAACCGATCTATAAGTAACATACGTACAGAGCTATACTAGCATGGTTAAGACTGAAGATACGAAAAAATGACATTTTCTACTTTGTCTTTTAAAAAACATCCAATATACTCAATTTATGTCATATATTTTGGCCAAAATATATTTAGGTACATGTCTTTGACAAAAATAATCTCAATGAGCGTATTTTTATTGGTTTGCGCAAAAGTTATAGCGTCTACAAACTATGGTGTAAATACTGGAATTTATGCAGCTTTTACTTTCTGACTTTTTTTTACTATATTAACCTTTTAACTCATTTGTTCACAATAAAACAGCATTGAAACTTTCCATTGGCTCCTTACATTTCATATGGATACAATGTTACCAATCCCATCCAGATAGCGCTGTCCTATCCTTTGCTTGCCAATTTTAGTACTTCCAAATACTATCTGTGAGGGCTGCACCTGGTTGACCCTGGTACAAGGAGCAGTGTAAATCAATAAAGGGTTTAGCGCTTGGGGCACCTTGTTGTTGCCTGCACTTCATTATGGTTCAAACATACCTTAAATCTGGCAGTGATACAGCAGTAAATTATTGAAGGCTGTTGACAGGTTATGAGTTTCTCACTGTACCTATAAGGCACTGTGACTGATTCTTCATTTATGTCCTTTCACTCATAACAGTGAGCAATGATATTTATTTAAAAACAAAATGTTGCACAACTTCAAAAGGCACTATGTGTTTGAAGTGTAAGAACGTTTGGAGTTTAGGTATTTCCCCTAACTTACTTATACAAATGTTCAAAGTTGCAAGTTTCTTTGCCAGGCATTATACAATACCGAATCTGTAAACCTACAGTAGTATTAAAGTAGATCTCCAGGTTTAAATAGTTCCTTTGTATCAAGCAGCAACATTACCCAGTACATTTATTCTTAAAGCCTAACTCCAGGTTTAATGTCCATTTAAATAATTAGTTTGTCCATTTAACCACTTGCCTACTGTGCACTTAAACCCCCTTCCCATCCAGACCAATTTTCAGCTTTCAGCGCTGTCACACTTTGAATGACAATTGCGCAGTCATGCTACACTGTACCCATATGAAATTTTTATAATTTTTTTCACACAAACAGAGCTTTCTTTTGGTGGTATTTAATCATCTCTGGGTTTTTTATTTTTTACAAAAAAAAAAGAAAAAAGACAGAAAATTTTGAAAAAAAAAAAAAGTTTTTCTTATTTTCTGCGAGTAAATTTTGAAAATAAATTTTTCTCCCTCACTGATGTGCGCTGATGAGGCTGCACTGATGGGCACTGATAGGCTGCACTGATGGGCACTGATGAGGTGGCACTTATGGGCACTGATGAGGTGGCACTTATGGGCACTGATGAGGAGGTACTAATATGCCGCACTGATGAGCACTGATAGGCGGCACTGATAGGCGGCACTGATAGGCACTGAGAGGTGGCACTGCTGGGCACTGAGAGGTGGCACTGAGGGGCGGCACTGATAGGCGGCACTGATGGGCACTGGCGGATGGCACTGATGGACACTGACGGGTGGCACTGATGGGCGGCACTGATGAGCACTGATGGGCAGCACCATCAGTGCCCACACTCAGTGCCCATAGTGCTGCCAGTCAGTGCTCATCAGTGCCTAGATGAGCAGGCACTGATGGGCACTGACTGGCAGCACTATGGGCACTGATTGTGGGCATTGATGGCGGGCACTGTGGGCACTGATGGGGGGGCAATGTGTGTGGTTTTTTTACCTTCAGTAATCAGGGCACTGGTGATCAGTGCCCTGATTACATTTGTCTGTGTCCCCAGCGGCTGTCGGCTCCCCCTCCTTCCTCACACTGCAGTGTCTGTGTGAGGAAGGAGCGCCGGCGATGAGAGATGATCTCATATGTTTACATATGAGATCATCTCTCATTGGACGGCTTGATCACGTGGTGAATGGCCGCTGTGATTGGCCATTCACCACGATCTGTGATCGGCCGTGTCCAAGGGCCGACACAGATTCTCCCCGATGCGCGCTCGCGGGAGCGCGCGGGGGGGGGGGCGTGTCACTGGAGGCCGTTTAAAAACGGCCTCCCGAAAATTCAAGTCCGCGCTGCAGCCGTATATAGGCTGTAGCGCGGATGGGAGGTGGTTAAATAATTGTTTTTGGCCAAGCTGGCCCAAACACACTATTTACTACACTAACAGGTGCACTTGCTGGGCACACTGTATTAACTGTATTTCAGCAGTGGGATGGGAAATTTCCTGTCCCACTCCCGAAACAAAATTGAGTGCTGCTCAGCCGTTCACAAGGAGCTTTGTATTCTATGAATGATTAAAAAGCTTCCTCTGATTGGCAGAGTTAATACAGCGCGTCTAGCAAATGCAACTATTAGTGCAATACATAGCTAGTTTGGGTCAGCTTGACGAAGAGATGCACCCTTGGCATCTGTAAGACAGGGAGGTGGTTTGAGGATAGGAGCTACATAGGAGTGTAACTTGAAACCAGCATGCTCAAAAAGATGGAGTTAGCTATCAACATGCGCTTATGTGATGAAAAGCGTTGGTTGGAGCTACATGCCGTGATGTCATCACACTCCCAGTAGTGTGGGTTCTGATTGGTCTGGAATGTATTACTGGCTGTGTGGTTTTACTTGTTTCGTATAATAGTGCATACTGATTGTTTTTAAACAATAAAAATATACATTTTTACACTATGTAGGGCATTTGGTCTCCTTTTTATTTTAACATGTGAATGTGCACGTGAGTAAATACTGGAGATGGAGGCTTAAAAGGGACACCTTCTCCATCTTTACCAACTTGGCATATGAGAGTGCAGAGCCTAGAGCAGTGGTTCTCATTTCTCAACCAGGGTTCCTCCAGAGCAAGGGTTCCTTGAGCAATGAGCAAATCCTGCCTCTCAGATAAGTTCCCCTGATACCATTGATCATTTTAGCTATCTGGAAGAAGGTAATTCTTTTCAATGTCCACAAGTGTAAGGAGAATTCATCCCACTGACCATCACACTAATCAGTGTTGGGGTAGTTACTCAAAAAATGTAACTAGTTACTAGTTATTAGTTACTTCTGTAAATTGTAACGAGATTACTTTACTAGTTACTGCATTTGAAAAGTAACTTCACTACTTATTACTTTACTTTCCTCTTTCTTAATTGACCGCGTAGAAGAAGATATATGACACTCTTTCTGCATAGAGTTTATTGTATAAACACAGGCTTTGGGAAACATGAGAACAAAACCTGAAAAAACAGAATAAAACATAAAGTGCAACAAAAATTCATAAACTTCATCCCTCTCTATTCTTCGAAATAACGATTGTATTGCACGGCTTGGGTAACGCAGGAAAGCGCGTTCCTATAGCCTAGTAAAGTAGTGCAGTTACCTCCTATAGCCTAGTAAAGTAGTGTAGTTACCAATATTAGTATTGTAACTAGTTACATTACTTAGTTACCAAAAAAAAGTAATGTAGTTACTGTAATCAGTTACTTTGTAACTAGTTACCCCCAACACTGGACACTAATGTATCATGAGTTGTAAATATAGTCATTTTTAGCAGGGGGTCCATGAGATCTGAAAATTATTTCAAGGGTTCCTCTGTGTTGTAAAGGCTGAGAAAGGCTGGACTTAAGGAACAGCAAACATAATTATATATTATAGAGCGTTTTTAACTACACTTTAACCAGAGAGTCCATGTTTTTCGGTAAGCCTTCAGGTGTGTCTATCTGGTGGCGGTGACTAGTCTGGCGAGGGATTTGCAGCACCTTTTCCTTCTGGGTGTTTGGAGAATTTATTATCAAGCATTTTTCAAGTTTTGGACTTTTGTGGACTTTAAGGCTCCATTCACACTACCGCGACTTGTCAGCCTGACAAGTCGCGGTCCCTCGCGGTCCATGCAGTGCTACAGGACCCGTTCTAATAGGAGCGACACAAGTCGCTCCGACTTAGAAAAAGGATCCTGTACTACTTCGGGGCGACCTCAGAGCGACTTGCATAGACATTCATTATATGAAGTCCGTGCAAGTCGCGCCGAAGTCGCGGTGCACGGGGCTTCACAGGTCGCCCCCGAAATTGTGCAGAAGTCGTGCCACTGCAGTGTGAATGCGGTCTTACTTAAACCTTCATGTTTATTTATTTATTTACTTACTTTGATTGTTTGATGTATATTTTTTTTTGTAGCGCAGCATAGTATGCCTACTAATAAGGGATTTGAACAAACTCTGTAGCAGATTCCTACCTGTTGTTTCTCTAAAAAAAATAGCAGTTTGTTTCACCATGTCCTTCGGATACTAATATGTAGAGCAGTCTATAAAAGCATTCTGATTCTCAAGAAACAAGTACCTATGCTTTAGTCTGACATCAGTCTCAGCATGAAAGCCCTAGAACAAGCAAACAACCATTCACATCAAGCGGTTACAATGAAATATAAAGTATTGATTGAAGTTCTGGATGCCACTAAGGTTATTGTCGATGATGGAAACTCTCTCAAGATCAACAAAGCTCTTATCACACAAACATTGTTAGAGTTGAAGTGAGCAGCCAATTTAGAGAAGCTACAAATGAAAGCAAATATATATAATTGGTGTACATACAGTATATTTCCTGTTTACGTACATGCATACTTCTGATGTCATTTCAGACCGCACAGACTATGTAAGAGCATTATTAACTACAAAAGTAGAATTTTACCTGCAAGCCACAAATACATTTGTGATTCAGCATTTAGTATTTCCTGTTGAAATCGAAATCTATTAGGAAAAGTGGATGTTTGTTTAGAACTGCCTAAGGAACTTTTCCCCATATTAATCAACCTCTAAAAACTGAAAAATTATGGCAAAGCATGTTCAAAAATACAGCATAATGAGAAGCTGCCATATACACATCATTCATTATTCGTCTGACAATTAAAGGCCACTTAAACCTGTTGACTGCTGGACTATTCAAATTAACTCAATGTACTGCAGACAGACAGCCTTTACAGACACAGTGACGTACATTGCTGCCTGTTTCCAGGTTTAGGGCGCACAAATGCAATGATTCATGGCCAGGACTTGCTGATCCGCTGTGTCCAATCACAGCCCAGAGCCCTGTGTTGACAATAAACACAGGGCTCTGTACTGAGGGAATAATCTCTCTGTTCAGGGAGAAGAAACAAAGAGATCTTTAGAAACAAGCAGCAGACAGTACACAAATTAACGCTTGTTAGGCACGTATTTAATCCCTTGATTACCCGAGATGTTACCCCTTCCCAGCCAGTGTCATTAGTACAGTGACAGTGTACAGAATTAGCACTTATGACTGTATTGGTGATGTTACTGGCAGTTAGTTGGTTTCCACTCAGTGTCAGATGCCTGCTGCACTATCGTAGTCCCATTATAAGTCGCTAATCACCGCTAATAGTAGTATAAAATAGAAATTCCAGTATATACAGGTGCATCTCATGAAATTAGAAAATCATCAAAAAGTTAATTTATTTCAGTAATTTAATTCATAAAGTAAAACTCATATATTTTATATAGAGTGATATATTTCAAGCATTTCTTTATTTTAATTTTGATGATTATGGCTTACAGCTAGTGAAAACCCAACATTCAGTATCTCAGAAAATCAGAATATTACCAGACCAAAAAAAAAGAAAAATTTTTATTACAGAAACGTTGCCTTACTGAAAAGTCTGTCCATGTACAGTACAGTATGTACTCAATAGTTGGTCGGATCTCCTTTTGCATGAATTACTGCATTAATGTGGCGTGGCATGAAGGCGATCAGCCTGTGGCAATGCTGAGGTGTTATGGAAGCCCAGGTTGCTTTGATAGCGGCCTTCAGCTCGTCTGCATTGTTTGGTCTGGTGTCTCATCTTCCTCTTGACAATACCCCACACATTCTCTATAGGGTTTAGGTCAGGGGAGTTTGCTCGCCAATCAAGCACAGTGATACCATGATCATTATTCCAGGTGTTGGTACTTTTGGCAGTGTGGGCAGGTGCCAAGTCCTGCTGGAAAATAAAATCAGCATCTCTATAAAGCAAGTCAACAGACGGAAGCATGAAGTGCTCTAGAATTTCCTGGTAGAGGGCTGCGCTGACTTTGGACTTGATAAAACACAGTGGACCAACATTAGCAGATGACATGGCTCCCAAATCATCACTAACTAAGCCCGGGCCTCACAGGAGGCCTACCGCTGAACTGCCCACCAAGTCCCACTGATTTATCCTCCCGTATGGCTACCTTCTCCAAAATGTTTACCAGGGGTGTAGCACAGACTGCCACTCAGATCACCACAGCCATCCAAGCAGATCTGCAGAACCTGGGGACAAGGATTGAGGCCACATAGCAAAAAACAGGCCAGGCTGTGGTAACCAAAACACCCCTAAAATACAAGACCTCTATGACCAACTGGACACGGCCATGAATAAAATCGATGAGCTTGAGAACAGATCCAGGCGAATCCCTGAATCAGTAAAGGATGTCAATTCTGCAGTCTGTGCCTTTATTAAAGAAATGTTCCCTGGTATCCCAACTCATTGATTGGAACTGGCCAGAGCCCATAGGGCCTAATGGCCTCCCTGTCCCGATGGACTTCCAAGAGACGTCATTATAAAGTCCCACTTCTACAAGGTAAAGAAGGAAGTCATGAGGATAACCAGGAACATTGATCAACTATCTATCCAAGGTCACCCTGTACAAAACTTTGCCAACCTCTCACCCAAAACCATTCAGAAGTGTCATGCCCTAAAACCGCTTCTTCAGGTCCTAAATCTATTAAATATTGGGGGTCCTTTCCTTTCTGCCTGAGCTTCCTTTTCCAACAGAAAACCTATGTCCTCTTTCCAAGATGGTGAATGCCTGCTACTCCCCTTGGCTTTCTCCCACAGGAATTCCAGATCATCAAAGAGGCCCTCTCCACTTAGCCCACTCACCCCGTGTGGCAGAAGCAACAAACAAAGAGAGCTAAGGATTCACGCCCTCCCTGACCCGGGTACCATCAATCCTGGAGGATTCCTGTCTGGGCTGCCTTCTCTTCACATAAGGACTGCAACTCACTTTTGCTGCTCCATGCATTACACGGAATGAACTATGCTTTTTTTTGTTGATCTCGATTGATCGTATTCATCTAATTCACTCTTCCCCTTGAGCCGCGTTTGCGGTGGGAGGTGTTTGAACCCCTCAAGGGAAATACGGTTTAAATTTATTTACTTTTATAAGTTGTCTTTCTTTATCCTAATGGGGGTCTGGTGTGGGCGGGCCTCCTTACTATCCAGGGGCTCGTCTTCCTTGACCCACATTGGTCATCGGTTTCTCGCTCAGCGATGATTCCTAACAATTGAGAGAATTTTCTCCCCTGACCAGGGAATGTTATTTTTATTAATGGACATTTCAATTTGTTCTCCATTCTTTGAGGGCTTTTATCTAACAGCGGGACCTTGGCCGGAGTGGGTCCTTTGCTCCTCTGTCCTTCTCAGCATTAAGTATAGGTCATAATGCCGGAGAAGACCGATGTCCCCGTGTCTAGCGGACATTTCATGGGATTTGTTGGTAGAGAGGAATAGACTGGGTCCTTCCCTTCTACCTAGGGTTGGGGGATTTAGGATTTTTTGCCTTACTCTATATTACCTCTCTTTTCTTTCCTTTTCCACGGCTCTCTTTCCAGTCTTTTCCTCACCTTGTTCTTACCTTGTAGTCACCACGAGATCAGCTTATGGCATTTGACTTCTGCTCCCAGCTCCCGTGCTTTACAGGCTATTAACCCTCTCGAGAACTCGGCCGTAACTGAGTCAGGTCTCCCTCATCTTCAGCGTTTACCCTGTCTCCAGGACCATACTGTCACATGATCCAGTCAAATCCCCTCTGAAGATAGCCTCCCACAACGTGCAAGAATTCAACTCCCCGGTCGGGAGACGTAAGTTATTCCAACTGTATCACTCCCAAAAAAAAGATGTGCTTCTACTTTAGGAGACACATTTTCCTGTACATTATAGTCCCTCATTTATCCACCACAAATACCCGCAGTTCTATCTAATATAGATAGATGTCTAGATAAGACAAGAGGGGTAGCAGTATTTTTTGCCAAACATCTGACTTACTCCCTCACCCAAGTAATTAAGGACCCTAACGAGAGATATATTCTCCTTACGGGTTCCATTGACGGCACAGTTTACACTTTTCTATCTTATTATTCCTCTAATCGTGGTCAAGCAGTGTTTTTCTACTCTCTAGCTCTGATCGCTGCGTCCCAGGCAGAAGGCATTATAGTTCTTGCAGGTGACTCCAATATAGCTCTAGACCAAAGCCTCGATAAATCGGGGGGGGGGGGGGGTTAATCTTGTCTTAAGCGACCTCCAAAAAAAAGTTTACACACTGCCACACAAAGTTTACACACCCACTTTTCTACTTCTCATCAAACCTACTCCAGGATAGATAACATTTTTGTCCCCTCTGCAGTGATTCCACTTTCAACTTCAACCAAGTCCCAGATCAGAGACACTGCCCTTTCAGACCATGCTATAGTCCTCTTCTCGCTTACACGCTCACTGACCCTCAAAGGCCCATTTCGTTGGCGTCTTAATGAGTCAATACTTAGCGACCCAGGCCAATGTACTGTCTTAGAGAAGGGACTTAAAGAATAATTTCCTCACAAATGACTCCGGAGATGTCTCTCCAGAAACCCTTTGGGCAGCCCATAAGGCTGTGATCAGAGGTAAAAATATAGAGATAAACAAGGTGGAGACGGAAATTTAAAAAAATTGAGCAAAGCACATAAAAGAAATTACATGAGGTTTGTTTTGCCTTAAATCTAGCCCTGACCACAGAGGCCAAGAAAAATCTTCGGTGGTCTGGTGCTTGATATTATTCCCATAGAGACAACATTGGCCCAAAACTGGCCTCTAGACTAACACCTAAAATGCACTCTTTTTCCATCCCCAAAATTTGTACCCCCTCTAGTGTCCTATCGCAGAATCCCCAAAACCTAAAACTTTATGAAGCTGAAAACCCAGCCATCCCCAAGTGCCTGGCAGAGTTCCTCCCGGACATCCCTATTCTGAAATTGGCCTCTCAACATTGTTCTAGCCTAGAGAAACCAATTTCAGAATTGGAAGTAATTAAATTCCTTAAGAAGGGTTCTACCCCAGGTCCGGATGGTTTCTCCATCTGTTACTATAAAGCTTTTACCACAACCCTTGCTCCATATCTGACCAGGTTCTTTAACTCTATCCGGGATGGCCATCCTGTCGATAAAGCCCTAAACTTAGCTTATGTATCGGTCATCCCCAAACCAGGGAAAGGTACCAGTGATGTAAGCAACTATAAACCAATTTCGCTAATCAACAATGACTTAAAATTTTTAACCAAAATCCTCTCCGACAGACTATCAGCATTTATAGCTAAGTATATATATATATATATATATATATATATATATATATATATATATATATATATATATGGACCAGGTGGGCTTCATTCCGGGGAGACAGGGCCCTGATCAGATTAGGAGAGCAATTGACGTCATCTCAATACTTCACTCACGATGGGATGGGGGTCCTCCTCAAGAAGGCTTTCCGCTATCAATAGATTTAAGCATTCGCCACGGTTGCTTGGCCTTACCTCTTCGAGGTTTTAGACAGATGGGGCTTCGGTCCAAGTTTCCTAGGTCCCCTTCGTGCTCTCTTTTCCACCCCCAGTGCGCAAGTACACCTCCTAGGACATTATTCAGATTCCTTTGCTATTTCTACAGGTACGCGACAGGGTTGCCCCCTGTCCCCGCTAATTTTGGCAATAGCTTTTCATACATTAGCCATAGCAATCAGGAACCACCCTAATATCTGGGGTGTTCTGAGGCCTTATGGAGCATAAATGTGAATTGTTTGCTGATGATCTCCACTTGTTTGTTACTTTGCCTCTTGTCTCCGTACCCAATATCTTTAAAATACTTAAGGAATTAGGCACGGCTTCTGGACTTAGGGTTATCATGTCCAAATCCAGACCCCTGAAAATAACGGTCCAAGCTCCATTACTCGACTGTTTATGATCTCACTTTTCTTTTGCTTGGAGATCTGATTCCATCCCTTATCTGGGGGTTCACCTAACCCCCACCATAGACCAGTTGCACAAGGCTAATTATCCCCCCAGCTACAAAAAGCTTAGAGGACCTGGAATTCTGGTCTAGACATGATCTCTCCTGGATAGGTAGGATACATTCTAATAAAATGACCTTGCTCCCACATCTCCTTTACCTATTCCATTCTATACCCATTCCGCTTAAAAGAGTTCAAAATTTTACATTTCATTTGGGGGGAAAAAAGGCTATAAGTGTACAAAGTCTATACTTTTTAGATTACGTACTCAAGGGGGACTTGCCCTGCCCAACCTCTAGAGATACTACCAGGCAGCTCAATTGGCACACATTTCAATGATTTACTCTCGAGGATTCAAACCTGATTGGATCCATATAAGGAAAATGAAGGCGATTCCCCACTATACGCTAGATTATCTGGCCTGGTTTTCCCCTAAGCTTAGGCCCACAATCCTTGCACGTACCCTATCACACTCCATTGCCTTATGTGACAAAATTCACAAATTTTCCACATTAGTCTCAGAGCTAAGGCTGCTTTCACACCTATTCCACAACCCACAATTCCCTCCAGATCAAAACATTAAAGCTTTTCAGTGGTGGCTATATAAAAGGACTATTTTGTATTGGTCACTTCTTTAACTTTATGGAATCCTTATCTATTAGCTACTGTACCAGCGAATAAGATATAAGCAGATAGACCTAAAACAGGTCTATCTGCTTAGTTAATTTAGCGCACACCACTCTTGGCACTTTCCTGCACCAATATAATAGTGCAGTAAGCTTAGTTAAATTCCCCAAAATTATAAAATATGCTTGGTGAACGGTTTTGTGTTATGCAATCTATGAAAACTTGCACACTCTTAACCTGGTACTTGCAGGTAACCAAGGTAATACACAGAGGATGAGTACATTTCCACACCAAGAACATCAGCCTTTTACCATTAACAAAAAAGTTTCTAAGCAAGCCTTTTCCAAAAGATACAGGCACAAAATGCAGAGTGTACTGATGGTATGAGTGTTTCAGCTTAAGGTCAGCCCTTCTCAACTAGGGTTCAATGGAAACCTAGGGTTCCTCCAGAGGTTGCTAGTGGTTCCTTGAGGAGTGGTAATTGATTTTCCAATTGGTGACACCTGCACAGTTCCTGAGCCAACACCACTTGGAAGAACCAGCTATATGTTACCTAGGATATTTTTTGTTGTTTGTAAAGTAATGTCACCAACACTGTTCTTCCCACCAGCTCCAAATGTTAACTGACATATTTAGTCCCGATCCCCAATAAACTGGCTTTAGCAGGGGTTTCCTGAAACCTGATTATTTCAAGGGTTCCTTAGGGCGACAAAAGGTTGAGAAGGCTGCTTTAGTCTCTTCCTGCACCACACTAAAAATGGAAGCTGCACGGACTGAATGCTTTAAAGACGACATAATAAAAACTTGGTAGGCATTACTGGATTTATGGAGAACTTGCTAACCTCTAAAATGCACACATGAAGGGTAAATAGCAGGTCATTTCAAGGCAGTGTCAAAACTTGATGGATTTTTGCTTTCAGGAAAACGGCCTGATGGTTTCAGATTCTGGTTGGAGCAAACAGTTCCCTCATCACTAATTTCCAGTCTTGGAAGAACCGAACGTTATCTTAGAGCAAGATAAAGCACATGCGTCAAGTAACCTGATAATCAGAGCCATCCCCCAGAATCCCTTATTCAGGACATTTTTAGGTCGTTGTCTTGCTCTGATAAACACAGTTATTTTGCTTCCAGCTCCCCTGACAAAAGAGACAGAGAATGTTCTACTGCAAAGTTCAGCAAAGGCTTCTGGGGAAACGCCACAAAATTAACATAAGAATGCTTCAGCTCTAAGAGATTCATTGTCCACAGCATGGCTGGGAATAGGAGAGGGTGAAAACAAATGTTAAAAAGCCAAGTTAGAGACATTGTACCAGTAAAAGGGACAGGGATCTGGCTTGTTATAAACAAGGGGCAGCCTGGGAAAATCATCACCTCTCTGCCTCCCGGGAACATGGCTTTGATTGTTGCAGTGATCTCGATACAAGCTAACAATGCTTCAAAGATGCATAATGGGAAGATATTGAATGGACTTGCTTAGTTTACATTAAAGATAGCCAATGCCAATTCACAGTATAAAAGTAGTAAAAATTCACACCTAGCATTAAATAATGGACAGATCTAGTATTTGAGCATAATAAATGGAATAATAAGCAATGAAAAAAAAAAATACCATAGCATCATTTTAAAAGCACATGTAATACTAAAATGACATGTTAACCACTTAAGCACCAGCCCTATTTCGGACACTTTTTGTTTACAAGTTAAAATCAGTATTTTTTCCTAGAAAACTACTTAGAACCCCCAAACATTATATATATTTTTTTAGCAAAGACTCTGGAGAATAAAATGTCGGTCATTGCAATATTTTTTGTCACGCGGTATTTGCGCAGCGGTCTTTAAAACACAATTTTTTGTATATTGTGAAAGATGATGTCACGCCGAGTAAATAGATACCCAACATGTTATGGTTTAAAATTGCGCACACCCGTGGAATGGCAACAAACTACGGTCAATAGAAATCTCAATAGGCGACGTTTTAAATTTTTTTAACGGTTGCCAGTTTAGAGTTAGCGCTGGTTCACACTGCAGCGACGCCGCGACCTCGGAGAGGCCGCCACGGACTTCATAACATTGAAGTCTATGGCGGTCGCCTCCGGGTCGCCCCAAAGAAGCTCCGGACCCTTTTTCTAGGTCGGAGCGACTTGTGTCGCTCCTATTAGAACGGGTCCGCAGCTTCTCTATGGGAGGCGACCTGCGGCGACCTGTGAGGCGACCAGGTCGCCCTAGTGTGAACCGGCACTTAGAGTGTAGCTCTTTTTTTTTTAATTATTGCTCACGCTGTGGTGATCGCAGCGATACCTCACATGTGTGGTTTGAACAGTGATTTAATTCGCGGCTCGACTTCTGTATAAGTTTTCTTTCGTGCGCGAGCTAACGGTGACGGGGGCGGCAAATTTTTTTTTTTTCCTATTTATTTTATTTATTTTTTTAACTTTATTACAGGTTTTTAAAAAAAAAAAAAATCTGATCACTTTTATTGCGGTCACAAGCAATGTAAACATCCCTTGTGACAGCAATATGCAGTGACAGGTACTCTTTATGGAGGGATCGAGGGTCTAAAAGACCCTAGACCCCTCCACTACACTTCCATGTATGCAAAACGCTGAAAATTGCATTTTTGCATACAGCCGTTTTTTAAATCTGCTGCCTTTTGCAGCAGAGTAACCCGGAAGTGACGTCATGGAGGCCGCCTCCGGGTTACGTCATCGGAGACCCGATCAAAGCCACTTCTGGCTTAGATCGGGACTCCATCCAGCTGGCGGACGCGCCGACTGGGTGCTCGGGTCTCCCGGTGGGACGGGAGGCCCGGGCATCGGTCGTTACCGATGGAAAGCCAACCGTCGGCTCTAAACCACAGTACCGGAATGGTGCCTCTAGCTAGAGGCATCACCCAGGTATAACACCGAAAAGTTTGCAGACGTAGCCCTACGTCACTTTGCGGTAAGTGGTTAAGAGCAGGGGCCCTTATACAACAAGTACCATAGCATACAGTGCATCCGGGAAGTATTCACAACTCTTCCCTTTTTCCACATTTTGTTATGTTACAGCCTGATTTCAAAATTTATTAAATTCATTAAAGATAAAATGATGGATAGGCGCTATTCCAAAGGGGTCTATAGCACTAATAAATGAGGATCAAATTAATGTGCTAAAAAACGCATATAAATATATATATATATATATATATATATATATATATAGAGAGAGAGAGAGAGAGAGAGAGAGAGAGAGAGAGAGAGAAATCTTGATATAAAACATAAAATATAAATCACAATGACGTGTCACATCTACAATAAAGTGCATATAGCATTGTGAAACAATAAATGTGAATCATGCTGAGTGGAGAAAATTCATACATAACGTGTATAGCAAGTACGTATTCCAAAAGAAGAAAATATAGTAATCCACATAAATATATAAATCAGTACTAAAAATAGTAAATAATGAATTCATATTTTCAATGTTATTAATTGCATAAAATCAATAAATAATCAGCAGATCTTAATGATATCATAAAGTGTCCATAGTGCACAAAGTGTGTCCATTCCCAAAATGAAAGGAACTGCATAAAACATGATTTTAACATCAAAGGTTTATTAAAAATTGAGGAAAGGCGGTTTAACCTTAAAGTGCGTAAGGGGTTCTTCACTGTCAGAGCGGTAAGGATGTGGAATTCTCTTCCACAAGCAGTGGTATCAGCAGGGAGCATTGATAGTTTCAAAAAACTATTAGATGGACACCTTAAAGACCACAACATACAGGGGTATACAATGTACGGTTAAAAGCAAACACACACACATCATAGGTTGAACTGGATGGACTGATGTCTTTTTTCAACCTCACTAACTATAAAAAAAAAATATAGTAACTTACATTAAAAATCACTACAACACTTTTTTGCTTTAGTAGTCACATTGTTTGTGTGTTAACCATATGTGCACTGCATTGAGCTAAGCTAAAAAAATTAGTTCAGGTACTTTTTGGTGTTTTAACCAGTTCTGGACCGGAAGGATTTGCCCCCACAATGACCAGGCCGTTTTTTGCGATTCGGCACTGCGTTACTTTAATGTAAAATTGCACGGTCGTGCGACACTGTACCGAAATAAAATCGATGTCCTTTTTTTCCCACACATAGAGCTTTCTTTTGGTGGTATTTAATCATTTTTATTTTTTGTGCTATAAACACATAAAGAAAAGTCTGACAAAAAAAAATATTTTTCACATTCTGCTATATAACACCCCCCCCCCCCCAAAAAAAAAACTTTATAAATCAAAATGTTTCATCCTTTAAGGCTGATTTGTATTCTGCTACATATTTTTGGTAAAAAAAAAATTGTAATAAGCGTATTTTGATTGGTTTGTGCAAAATTATCGAAACAAACTAAGGGAAAAGATTTGTCATTTTTATTAATTTCTTTTTTTTTACTAGTAATAGCGGCGATCAGCGATTTTTAGCGGGACTGCGACATTGTGGCGGACAGATCGGACTCCTATCTGACATTTTTGAAAATTTTGGGGGGACCAGTGACATTACTACAGTAATCAGTGCTAAAAATATGCACTGCTACTGTAATAATGACAATAGCAGAGAAGGAATTAACCTAGTGGGGGACTTGTGAAATGATCATAGAGACCTCTGATCCTTTATAGAAGGATCACAGGCGCTCTGTGATCATTTCAGAGAGAACAACGGTCAGCTGTGTTTACAGCTGACCCTCCTTCTCTCTCAGTGGGGCGTGATGGCGGGTGCCCGGTGGCAATCGCGGGCGCCAGTCTCATGGATTGGCATCCCCGCTGCCTAGTGGGGGCGGGAACGTGCCGGCCCTCAGCACCACTCCCGCAAATCGACGTACCCCTACGCCGATTTGCGCAGCTGAGCCATCCTGCCGCAGTACATATGCAGCAGAGCGGTCAGCAAGTGGTTAAGTTGCCCTGCCAGCCTATTCATAATAGCAGGTTTTTCTTAATGCTACGTGCCTCACTGCACCAGTTCTTTGTTGCTCTGCAGGAAATTTATGAACATGGACCTTTATTGCAGGATCACCAGGTATTATTTTAATAAAAGCTAAATGTTAAAAGATATTAAAAAATATTTTATTAACGTGTTAAAGCTTATATAAGGTTTCAGTGATTGGGGGTTTCATATACTTTAAAGTGTAGCTAAAGGCAAAACATTTTTTGCCTTTAGCTATACTTCAATTTTTCCACATTTTGTTATGTTACAGCCTTATTCCAAAATGGATTAAATTCATAATTTTTTTCAAAATTCTACAAACAATATACCCCATAATGACAACGTGAAAGAAGTTTGTTGGAAATCTTTGTAAATTTATTAAAAATAAAAAACAAAAAAAATCCCATGTGCATAAGTCTTACATGTCTCTGTACATTGCTGCATTCGTCTTTCCTTTGATCTTGACTAGTCACTCAGTTGCTACCACTGAAAAACATCCCCACAGCATGATGCTGCCACCACAATGCTTCACTGTAGGGATGGTATTGGCCAGGTGATGAGAGGTGTCTGGTTTCCTCCAGACATGACGCTTGCCATTCAGGCCAAAAAGTTCAATCTCTGTTTTATCAGACCAGAGAATTTTGTTTCTCATGGTCTGAGAGTCCTTCAGGTGCCTTTAAGCAAACTCCAGGCGGGCTGTCATGCGTCTTTTACTGAGGAGTGGCTTGCTTCTGGCCCCTCTACCATACAGGCCTGATTGGTGGAGTGCTGCAGAGATGGTTGTTCTTCTGGAAGGTCCTCCTCTCTCACCAGAGGAATGCTGGAGCTCTGTCAGAGTGACCATCGAGTTCTTGGTCACCTCCCTGACTAAGGCCATTCTCCTCTGATCTCTCAGTTGGCCGAGCGGCCCTCTCTAGGAAGAATCCTGGTGGTTCCAAACTTCTTCAATTTACGGATGATGGAAGCTACTGTGCTTTTTGGGACCTTCAATGCTACAGAAATTTTCTGTACCCTTCCCCACATCTGTGCCTCGATACAATCCTGTCTCGGAGGTCTACAGACAATTCCTTGGACTTAATGGCTAAAGCCCCGTACACACGCAACGATTATCGGCCGACCGATCGTCCGTCTTTTGTCCAGAGTGGTGTTTTGTTGGTTGGAATGTGCCTAGACTGCACACGAATTTTCTCGCCCAACAAAATTCTACTTCAGAAGTGATGTCATGTGTTGGATTGCTTTCTTTGTGTTCTTTCTTCTCTGAGCATGCCTAGTCTTGCTCATTAGATTTTTCCCTGTCGAAATCTGTACTGACTGCACAAAAATCGGCCGTGTTTTGACGGCGGACAAAAATTTTATAGCCTGCACACCAGATTTTTTTCGGCCGAAAAGTCGGAGTCGGTTGTTGGAAGCATCAAACTAACAAGCCGAAAATCGGCAGATGGGTCGTTGGACGAAAATTCCCTGCCGAATTTCGATGCGTGTGTACGGGGCTTTAGTTTGTGCTCTGACGTGCATTGTTAACTGTTGGACATTATATAAACAGGTGTGTGCCTTTCCAAACTATGTCCATTAAACTGAATTTACCACAGGTGGACTCCAATCACGTTGTAGAAACATCACAAGGATGATTAGTGGAAATGGGATGCACCTCAGCTCAATTTTGAGTGCCATGGCAAAGGCTGTGAATATCCTTGTCCATGTGATTTTTTTTTTTTTTCGTTTTTTATTTTTAATAAGTTTGCAAAGATTTCAAAACAAACATCTTTCATGTTGTCATTATGGCGTATTGTTTGTAGATTTTTGAGGAAACACTCTAATGCCCCATTTCCACTGAGATTTCTGGTACGGTTCGGTATGGTACGCTATTTATGCCGTTTCCATTATGAATGGTACCCTAATTCCGAACCGTACCGTACCACATTTTTGGTACCCTTTCGTTGGGGTACCAAGAACATTAGTACCGTACCAACTGGGTGGAGCTACACTCTGCAGAACTTTGATTGGTTAACAGAGAATTCTGTATCAAAGCTTTCCTGCTACACCACACCTATCATGAAAGGGTACTATTGGCAGTGGAAACGCAATGTGTACCGTACCGAACCGTACCGTACTGAACCGTACCGTACCACTCAGTGGAAACGAGGCATTAGAGTCGGTTCACACTGGGGCGACACGACTCTGTACTACTTCGGGGGCGACTTGTGCATTGCCATGCACCACGACTTTGGAGCGACTTGCATGGACTTCAAATAATGGAAGTCTATGCAAGTCGCTCCGAGGTCGCCCCGAAGTAGTACAGGACCCTTTTTCTAAGTCGGAGTGACTTGTGTCGCTCCTATTAGAACGGGACCTGTAGCGGTCAATGGACCGCGAGGGAGCGCGACTTGTCAGGCTGACAAGTCGCCTGACAAGTCACGCTAATGTGGGCCGAGTCTTAATCCATTTTGGAATGAGGCTGTAACATAACAAAATTTGGAAAAAAGTTAAGAGCTGTGAATACTTTCCGGATGCACTTTACCTTAAACGATGTAGTGCAAGGGCCTGCCTGATTGCATACAATTCAAAAGTGTTTAGGTTTGACCTCATAATATTAAATTATATCTTTAGAGCCGGTTCACACTGGGGCGACTTGTCAGGCGACCTGGTCGCCTGACAAGTCGCTGTGGGTCGCCTGCCATAGATTAGCACAGGACCCGTTCTAATAGGAGCGACACAAGTCGCTCCAACTTAGAAAAAGGGTCCTGTACTACTTTGGGGTGACCTGGAGGCGACTTGCATTGACTTCAATTATATGAAGTCCGTGCATGTCGCTCCGAGGTCGCTCCTATGTGAACCGGCTCTTATTCTCCAAACATAATCCAAACACATCCGCTACATAATGGCCAAATAATTTCTTAGTGTTTTTTTTGTTGCCTCCTTGTAATATTTTCCTGGACCCTTGAACCTCTCTTTTTCCCCCTCACTTCTGTTTGTTTAGAATGAGCAGTTATGTGCACTTCTCTATGCACCTTACAAATCCCATCACGGGAGTGAGCAAGGAAGAGTGGCTGCTTTCCGACATACAGTGGGATCTTGGAGAACGAATGTAGCATACCCACTAACAGGAAGTGGGATCACGGCAGCAAAATAAAAAAAATAAAGAAGGATAGAAAAAGCAATATAAGGTAAAAAAAAAAAAAAAAATAATAATAATAATAATAATGAAATAAAAAATAAATAAATACATAATAATAAAAATATATAAATATACACACACACACACACACACACACACGTATATATAAATATAATACGTTTTTTTTTTTTTAAACAGAAATTAGTGTCACTTTAATAAAATAATCTAGCCAAATTCAGCCTGTGTAATAACAGGAGATATTCTGTTGCACTATGCCCTTTAAAACAAAATCCTGTTTTTCAAATATTGACTTAAAATATGCAAACAATGGCAGACCAATCTAGTAAAGGTGTTGAGTCATGAAACGCGTTGTTGATTATTTACATTTTATGTCTTCAGAAATTGCAATACTTTCCAGCTCCACGTGTTCAATACGTTCCTGCGATCCAACAGCAGTGAAAGCGTTACGAAAAACTGAAACAACTTGGTTAATGCTACTCAGAAATCATTAAACAGAATACACAGACAGTAGGCTATTGAGCCAATAATCAATTAATGAAGGTAGTAATTACAAGCCCTTCAATAATATATTAGCAGTAGAATAATAGAGTAAGAAATTGGTTCAATCTGCAATCATTATCAGCTGGAGGTCTTTAAGGGCTTTGGAATATCACTAAGTAGATTGAAGCAAGTGCCATTAGAAGTGCCATTTTAATTCACAAAAAAAGGGAATTAAAGTAGAGCTGAAAGGGAAAACACTAGTTTTCTAACTCCATGTACGAAACATCTATTCATAAGGTTAAGGACTCATTTAGACAAGCAGTTCTTGAGTGTTAACTTGTTTTGTATAACACAAAAACACAATGAAAGCACTGCTAACACAAAGTGGCATCAAACGGGGATGTTTTCTCACAACTTTTTTCTGTTGGAAATGCCAATCTGCAATTTGGTTGAGACTTGCTGCCTCCACATTCACAGACCAGAAGACTCATTCAAAAAAATGTATTTGTTTTTGCGCCCATTTTTCATGAGCTGAACTCAAAGATCTAAGACTTTTTCTATGTACACAAAAGGCCTATTTCTCTCCAATATTGTTCACAAATCTGTGTTAGTGAGCACTTCTCCTTTGCCAAGATAATCCATCCACCTCACAGGTGGGCATATCAAGATGCTGATTAGACAGCATGATTATTGCACAGGTGTGCCTTAGGCTGGCCACAATAAAGGCCACTCTAAAATGTGCAGTTTTACTTTATAGGGGGGGTCCGAAAACCCTTCAGTATTTGGAGTGACCACCATTTACCTCACGCAGTGCAACACATCTCCTCCGCATAGAGTTGATCAGGTTGTTGATTGTGGCCGGTGGAATGTTGGTCCACTCCTCTTCAATGGCTGTGCGAAGTTGCTGTATATTATCAGGACCTGGAACACGCTGTTGTATACGCCGATCCAGAGCATCCCAAACATGCTCAATGGGTGACATGTCCAGTGAAAATGCTGGCCATGCAAGAACTCGGATGTTTTCAGCTTCCAGGAATTGTGTACAGATCCTTGCAACATGGGGCCGTGCATTATCATGCAGCTACATGAGGTGATGGCCATGGAGGAATGGCTCAACAATGGGCCTCAGGATCTCGTCACAGTATCTCTGTACATTCAAAATGCCATCAATTAAAAGCACCAGTGTTTGTTGTCCATACTATACGCCTGCCCATACCATAACCCCACCGCCACCATGAGCCACTCGATCCACAACGTTGACATCAGCAAACCGCTCACCCACACGATGCCATACACACTGTCTGCCATCTGCCCTGTACAGTGAAAACTGGGATTCATCCATGAAGAGAACACCTCTCCAAAGTGCCAGATGCCATTAAATGTGAGCATTTTCCCACTCAAGTCAGTTACGATGATGAACTGCAGTCAGGTCGAGACCCCGATGAGGACGACAAGCATGCAGATGAGCTTCCCTGAGACGGTTTCTGACAGTTTGTGTAGAAATTCTTTAGTTATGCAAACTGATTGTTGCAACAGCTGTCCGGGTGGCTGGTCTCAGATGATCTTAGAGGTGAAGATGCTGGATGTGGAGGTCCTGGGCTGGTGTGGTTACACGTGGTCTGCGGTTGCGAGGCCGGTTGGATGTACTGCCAAATTCTCTGAAATGCCTTTGGAGACGGCTTATGGTAGATAAATGAACATTCAATTCACGGGCAACAGCTCTGGTGGACATTCCTACAGTCAGCATGCCAATTGCACGCTCCCTCAAAACTTGGGACATCTGTGGCATTGTGCTGTGTGATAAAACTGCACATTTTAGAGTAGCCTTTTATTGTGACCAGCCTAAGGCACACCTGTGCAATAATCATGTTGTCTAATCAGCATCTTGATATGCAACATCTGTGAGGTGGATGGATTATCTCGACAAAGGAGAAGCAATCACTAACACAGATTTAGACAGATTTGTAAACAATATTTGAGAGAAATAGGCCTTTTATGTACATAGAAGTCTTAGATCTTTGAGTTCAGCTCATGAGAAATGGGAGCAAAAACAAAAGTGTTGTGTTTATAATTTTGTTCAGTGTATGTATTGTATATGCAGAGAAGCAACAAAGGCTAGGTTCACATATATGCATGCCAGGAACGTGTACAAAATTGCGTGCTTTCCCAGCATGCACTGAAATATGCTACCCTTTAACAGATGCACAACAGTGCTATTAATTGTTAATGGCAGCCCACCACATCTGCAAACACGTATGTTTTTTTTGTGTGCCAAACTGCATGGAGTCAAAGCAACACGTAGTTCAGTGCAGAGCTTTTTTGGAAAAAAGAGTCATCAATTTCCGCGCATAAGTCCATTGAACTGAACGGAATGTGCACAAAATGCGTCTGTGCTTGGTCACACTTGTAGAGGCTATCTAAGCCTAAAGAAAATATTGATAAGGTTATATACATCATCCTGATCTCATTTTCCCATTTTATCTGAAAAAAACCTGTATCACAGTGGTTCCCAACCTCACTCCCCAAGTAACCTCAACAGGTAATTTTTTTTTTAGGATTTCCTACACCTTGCACAGATGCTTTAACCTTTTGCCACACATATGTGCATGCGGCAGAAGGGGTAGGATTTAACGCCCCATACAATGTACACACATCTCCATGGAAAGCAGAGAGAGTGTACCCGCATCACAGTGACCAAGCTACTCTACTCTTCTTTATTATCTCTTTTGGATCCTTCCGCCATCTTTACTTGGTCATCTTCTCAGGGTACGTTACTTATTTCAAACATATTATTGTTTTATATTATTTTATTTTGTGACAGATATTTTTGTCTTTTGGATGTAATGTATTTCTAAGACATCCTTATTGCTATATTATATATATATATATACACATATATTTATCTGTGTATTACCTGTTGTATTCTCTATTGCAGAAATACATGTACATTAGCATTTTGAACTCCATTGCTCACACCCCTGATGAAGCGTATTCCAGCAATGTGTAGGGTGTTGGGTACCCATTGGAAGTCTATGCTTTACTACATCCTTGTCTCATTATGACAAGTATTTTATTGTGATATATGTACTGTGTTATATGTGTTTTTTCTACTATGTTGATTTTATGCTTATTCATTAAAATTATCCTTTAAATTTTACAATTGTGGTGTTATTTTGGCCGCTAAAGTCCCAATCCCTATCGGGGGGGGGGGGGGTTTCTTTCCATGCGGCAGAAGGGGTAGGATTTAACGCTCCATACACTGTACACATGTCTCCATGGAAAGCAGAGAGAGTATACCCGCATCACAGTGACCAAGCTGTCAAGAACAGCTCCAAAGTTCTAGTAATGAACAGGAGCCAGACAGAAGGATTTCTGATAATGTGACCACTGTGACAGCAAATCACAGTGGTCAAGTGATTGAGAAGTCTGTTCTGCCCCCTGACGTGTAAAGACCTATTTGCAACTTTAGTGATTCCTGGAGTGCTCACTATGCTGATCAACAATTGGGCATTTTTTAATTTTTTTCGCGGATCCCTTACCTTATTTTCAGGGCATTTTTGATTGTACTTCCTCCTTCTCTCTCCCCCCCCCCCCCTCTGTGGCCACGGCCACAGACATTACTTCCGCCTTTGCATTGCATCCTGGGAGCTGTTTGTCATCACTCCCAGGAGGCTGGAATCAGGAAGAACTGCCAGAACACTCACTGGAATCAGGAAGAAGGACACAGTAGATTACACTGCGGCTTCAGGTGCCCACATCCAAGATGTCTGCGCTCAGACAGCATTTTTAAAGTAAGCTTTTGACCAAAATCCAATACTGTACACCTTGTAAGTATGAGAATAGCGGTTCTGTAAAGGGCGATGGATTATAGGGGTATTTTTAGTTAAAAAAGGTATTTGAGGCCGGAACTCTGCTTTAAATGGCTGGGCGGAAAAGGCTTAAATGAATGTCAATTGCTTGGTATTTATGACATCTATTTTATCGAAGAGAAATGCACAAAACATGGCTTGTTGGAGGTACTTGAGAAATGTGGTTGGGGAACACTGCTGTACTCAATAAATGGGTCCTGGTGAAGGGGCTTCACCATTATTTGCATTTTTATAGGGGATACATAAGAACATGCTGGTCTAGACAATTTAAGCTGGCCAAACATGGATCGAAATTTGGCTTGTTCAACAGGAACCGGACAAATTTCAATACATGTATAGGCAGGGAGGTTGTACAGAAGTCAGCCAACCAATAACCAATCAGCACCATATTTGCTCTAAAGTCTAAATCTAATTGCTGACTGTGGGTGGGAAAAAAAAAAAAGGTCTCAAAGTGGAACAAAAGTCCCACAAAAGAAAAAAGAACAAGAAGTTCGATTTTTTTTTTTAGCAAAAGAGACATGCCATGCTAAAATCTTTTTCCTAGTTATTTGCATATTTTCTTTGCAGACTACATTTCAATATACAATCCAAAAGCTTATTGGGTGTTGCTGGCCTGGTCCTAATGAAGTCTATAACCTTCAACAATATAGCATAGACATAAACCACTCTCCAAGACCATGCTGCCAAGGATACAATATATAGGATACTGTGTGTGCGCTCGGCAACATGGCACCGAACAGTGCATTTGATGGAAAACTATCGATGCATGGCTTTTGAATCTTGACAGGTAAGTGGCTAAACTACCACTGCCACTTTCAGTGCTAATCCAATTAGAAGACAGAGTGGGTGCAAGGCAAGTAGGTGCCAAGTGGGCATCAGAGCTTGTCCACGTTCTTCTCATTGCCGAGAGGGGTAAAAGGGGAAAAGGGCATGTGCACTTATCCTTTAAAAAACAGAGTTCCTAATAGGTATAAAGCTAAAGCTACCTGAAACAGCTATAATGGCTTTCCAGAAGCTCATTTGGGATAGGATGCTCTTAACCAGCAAAGGCCCGACACTTGGAGTTTACCTGTTCCCTACCACATCCCACACATTCATACTGATCTGTGAGGCATCCCATTATAGGTTTAGGCCAATAGGTATTTGGAGGGAACAAGCAAGCTCCAGCAATAGCCAGGAGTGTTGGAGTGTTGCCTTTTGCCTCACATTCAGGAATAAATGAAACATTTATACCTGGTGCAAGTATGTACAGACACTTGTATGTGCCTGCAGGCATGTTAGCATTACCTGCTTGAGTTCACAGTATTCTCCTGAATGCACACTGCATTTCCAGTGCACTCTGACCGTGGCAGAATGATGGACTCCCATGCACATGCGCAGGTTGACCTCAGCTGACCAATCAAGAGGCCGAAAACCTGGCATCCAAAGTAGTTGGGGAAAAGATGACAGGGGCCAATGAGGTGTTGCTGACCCTGTCCTAAGGAAGTATATAACCTTTAACAATATAGCATAGACATAAACCATTCTCCAAGACCATGTTGCCAAGGATAAAATATATAGAATATTGTGTGTGCAGTCGGCAACATGGCATCGGACAGTGCTTTTGATGGAAAACTATCGATGCATGGCTTTTGGGTCTTGGCAGGTAAGTGGCTACACTCCCACTGCCACTTTCAGTACTAATTTCATTAAAGGACATTAGAGTGGGTGCAAGGCAAATGCTTGTTCTCGTTTTCTCTTTTTCTAGCTTTAATACAACTAGAGTGCTTAACTGTACTTAACTGCAGAATTGCTGAAATTAGGTGGTGAGTATTTCTAAAAGCTTAGTTCTGTGTTATTGCAAAGCACAAGAAGGTCAGCGTAAATGGACCCCTATAGGCCTGACTCTTGCTGGTTGGGCAAGCAAGTGGGAAATACCATAGGAGAAGTTGAGTGGCCTCCTGGTCATTCTGTCTTTGGCAACAACTGTAGTCCCTACTGTGGTAAACAGGGCATTTGTTTATATTGTGGATACATTCGCCAAAGAATGATGTCTGATTATTTCCTATGTGTTACTGCATTTTGCAAATTGCACTGCATTATTAAATACGCCTGTGTACAATTTTCTAGCCTAGCAGTCTTTGAGAAAAACACGGCTTCACAATTCCTCAGTCGCTGGCTGGTTTCAACTAATGTCTATGCTACAAGCTATAAAACTGCACACTTCTAATACATCCCCAAATGATAACCTTACCTGATCACATGTGAACTATTTAAAATAGCATTTATGAATCACCGCTGGCAAAGCAAATATTGAATTGAGAATTTTAGTGGTGCTCTTGAATAGCTCTTCTCCCTGCTAGTAAGCGAAATGAATAGCAGAGCTTTTTCCATTTCTGTATTCAATTAGACTGGCATAGCTACAGCTATACAAAGGATGTTTTACAGCTGCCTCACAAACACCATTCAGTCCTTTATTTTAAACTGGAAAATTTTCAACAGTAATGCGAACGATTCTTTTTTTTTTTTTGTCTTTTTTGGAAACTTGTAGCTTCTACTGAAAAGCAGTAATGAACGTGCTCTGCGTTGTACATATGGTTTACATTATCCCAGGCAAATCATTTTCATTTGGTTTCCTGAACCGTTACACTTGATCGACCTAACTCATTTAGGCTAAAATGTTCATTTTTGTGTTCCAGTTGCCTAGTTTAAATAACGGCAAATAATGTTACATTAACCACTTCTGCTCCGGAAAGGTTTTACCCCCTTAATGACCAGGGCATTTTTTGCGATTCGGCAATGCGTTACTTTAACGAAAAATTGCGCGGTCGTGCCAAGCTGTACGCAAATACAATTGATTCCCACAAAGAGAGCTTTCTTTTGGTGGTATTTGATCACCTCTGCAGTTTTTAGATTTTGCGCTATAAACAAAAAAAGAGCGACAATTTAACATAGCAAGGTTTGAATAGAGGTGCTCACTCCTGGACTTCCATCTTTTCTATGTCTACTTCTCTCTCTCTTCTCTGCTGTATATTCTCTCTTACTTTCCTTTTTTTGTCTTCTTCCAGATTTGTTATGACTTTGTGTTTTAGCCATGTTTGGGTTAGGGGTCGCTGACCGCACAGTAGCTCCGGCTGTGGCGTCCACCCTTCTGCCCTATGACCTTGAAGTGATTGAGGTCAGGTGGGGGCACACACCTTTCTGAGGTGCCTGGGCGCAGATCGTCATGTTGGTGACCGGGCGCTCTGAGCTTTGGGGCAACTTATGGGTAGGGTATGGTTTTCATGGTTAATCTCCTGAAACTGATTTTGATGTGTACTCCTGTACATGATTTTCCTCTCATGAGCTCCATGTGCTATATATTCTTTCTTGTGAATTGTATTGTTGTACTGTTTGACTCATTCTGTTTCATTAGTTCATGTTTGATTTGAATAAAAATGATTGGAAATGAAAAAAAAACCACAATATTTTTTACTTCTATAAAACATTTCCAATAATACATTTAAAAATATATATATTTTTTTTTATCAGTTTAGGCCAATTTGTATTCTGCTACATATTTTTGGTAAAAAAAAATGTATTTGTGCAAAAGTTATAGTACTTACAAACTACGGGATAGATATTTGGACTTTTTTTTATTTTTTATTAGTAATGGCGGCGAATTGTGATTTTTATCGGGGACTGTGACATTGTGGCGGACAGATCGGACCCCTAACTGTCATTTGTGACACTTTTTGGGACCAGTGACACTAATACAGTAATCAGTGCTAAATAATATGCACTGTTACTGTAATAATGACACATATAAATGACACTGGCAGGGAAGGGGTTAACACTGGGGGTGATCAAAGGGGTTAATGTATGCCTAACTGTGCTTACTAACTGTGGGGGGGGGGGGGGGGGTGGCTCTGTGACAGGCACAGAGAGATCTGTGTTTCAGCTTAGCTGAAACTCCTGATCTCTCCCTGCCTGTGTGACAGAAGACTCGCCGTTTTTTGTCTAAACACAGCGGAAGCGCAACTCCAGGGGCACGTGCGCGCCGCTGAGACCGTGTGCACAAATTCACTTAGATCTACATGATTTTGCATAGCCGAGCCGCACTGCCGCGGTATATCTGCGTGGAGCGGTGGGCAAGCAGTTAATGTTCAATCTGCATGCCTTTGCTTATTTCATCAAATTTTTTGGACAAAGCGAAATACAGGAAAGGAGGTGTGATTTAGGCTCCGTTCACATGTGAGCTCCTAAACGTCCGTTTATCAGCAGCAGTGTACATGAGGCCTTAAACATGAAAGGATGCAAACTGAGCAAGGTCTTTCATGCACAGACTGCAATGACATTAAAGTGCTTCTAAACTCAAACCGCTTTTATTACAATGCATTCCCTGCATTAAAGCGGAGTTCCACCCAAAAGTGGAACTCCTGCTTTAAATACACCTGACCCCCTAACATGCCACATTTAGCATTACATTTATTTTGGGGGGGAGTGGGTACCTAGATTTGACAGGTACCCCCTCCCACTTCCGCTCGGGCCGCCTAGGCGGCTCGAGCGGAAATTCTCCTTTCCCCCCTCCCTCCCAGAAGATTGCCTGGCCACTCACATCGAACAGCATGTCTCATGCATGCGCAGTGCACACCCGGTTGTGAAGCCGCAAGCTGTCACAGCCAGGTGCCCACAATAGAGATACCAGCGCCGCTGAGAGGAGAGGGAGAGAAGCGAGGCTTCTGGCGGCTGGATTGTGGGACAGGTGAGTGTGTGTTTATTAAAATTCAGTGCCAACACTTTTTGTAGCTGATGACTTTTAATAAACACAAAAAAGAGTGGAACTCTGCTTTTGGGTAAAACATTCCTAAATTGCTGTTCTTGCAATACCCGTTCCTGAACACTTACCTGGCCTCCTCTCACTGATCCAGCGCCATCCTGGCTCCAGTACCGTTCTCCTCCCATCCTGGTTCTACAGAGCCATACGTTCCTGCTGCTGTCATTTAAACTTCTGTGACGAAGGGACGTCACTTGCCAATGCTGTGTTTGTGTACAGTATCTCATAAAAGTGAGTACACCCCTCACCCGTCTTTTCATGTGACAACACTGAAGAAATGACACTTTGCTATATTGTAAACTAGTGAGTGTACAGCTTGTATAACAGTGTACATTTGCTGTCCCCTCAAAACAACTCAACACACAGCCATTAATGTTTAAACTGCTGGCCACAAAAGTGAGTACACCCCTAAGTGACAATGTCCAAATTGGGCCCAATAAGCCATTTTCCCTCCCCCGGTTTCATGTAACTCGTTAGTGTTACAAGGGCTCAGGTGAGAATGGGGAGCAGGTGTGTTACATTTGGTGTTATCGCTCTCACTCTCTCATACTGGCCACTGGAAGTTCAACATGGCACCTCAAGGCAAAGAACTCTCTGAGGATCTGAAAAAAAGAATTGCTGCTCTACATAAAGATGGCCTGGGCTATAAGAAGATTGCCAAGATCCTGAAACTGAGCTGCAGCATGGTGGCCAAGACCATACAGAGGTTTAACAGGGCAGGTTCCACTCAGAACAGGCCTCACCATGGTCGACCAAAGAAGTTGAGTGCACGTGCTTAGAGTCATATCCAGAGGTTGTCTTTGGGAAATAGACGTATGAGTGCTGCCAGCATTGCTGCAGAGTTTGAAGGGATGGGAGGGGGTCAGCCTGTCAGTGCTCAGACCATACTTCGATCACTGCATCAAATTGGTCTGCATGGTTGTCGTCCCAGAAGGAAGCCTCTTCTAAAGATGATGCACAAGAAAGCCTGCAAACAGTTTGCTGAAGACAAGCAGAATAAGGACATGGATTACTGGAACCATATCCTGTGGTCTGATGAGACCAAGATAAACTTATTTGGTTCAGATGATGTAAAGTGTGTGTGGCGACAACCAGGTGAGGAGTACAAAGACAAGTGTGTCTTGCCTACAGTCAAGCATGGCGGTGGGAGTTTCATGGGCTGGGGCTGCATGAGAGCTGCCGACGCTGGGGAGTTACAATTAATTACAGGAACCATGAATGCCAACATGCACTGGGACATACTGAAGCAGAGCATGATCCCCTCCCTTCAGAGGCAGGGTCACAGGACAGTATTCCAACATAACGACCACAAACACACCTCCAAGACAACCACTGCCTTGCTAAAGAAGCAGGGGGTAAAGGTGATGTACTGGCCAGGCATGTCTCTAGACCTAAACCCTATTGAGCATCTATGGGGCATTCTCAAAGGGAAGGTAGAGGAGCGCAAGGTCTCTAAAATCCACCAGCTCCGTGAGGAGTGGAAGAGGACTCCAGTGGCAACCTGTGAAGCTCTCGTGAACTCCATGGCCAAAATGGTTATGGCAGCACTGGAAAAAAATGGTGGCCACACAAAATATTGAAACTTTGGGCCCAATTTTGACATTTTAACTTAGAAGTGTACTCACTTTTGTTGCCAGCAGTTTAGACATTAATGGTTTGAGTTATTTTGAGGGGAAAGCAAATTTACACTGTTATACAAGCTGTACACTCACTACTTTACTTTGCAGCAAAGGGTCATTTCTTCAGTGTTGTCACATGAAAGAATATAATAAAATATTTACAAAAAAGTGAGGGGTGTGCTCACTTTTGTGAGATACTGTATATGTATACATTCAGCCCAGCACAGGAGCGTGTACAGGCAAGTGACCCCGTAGCACCAGCTTGCTGAGGGGGCACTCAGAAGAAGGAATGGACAGTGCTGACAGGGAACCACTAAAAAAGAGGTAATAGGCCAACATGCACAGAACAGGTAAGTGTAACCTTTTTTATTTCAATTTTAAAAAATACCCTTTAATATCACTTTTAAAGTCCATTTACACTTTTGCAATGCAGTACATTGCAGTAACACTCATGGGCTAGCACAAACTTACATCATGGGCATTTAGCACAACAAACATTATGTGCATTACTGTGTTGCGATGACATACATTCTGAATGCCACCCCAATGTCCAAAACATAGCTGTGATGCACACACATGTGTGAATTGGAGTCTCCACATTCATTATAATTTGACAATAACATCAAAACTACATAATGTGAGGCCCTACCTAAACTATCCAATTGTTTCGTATCCAATCAGACTTTAGTGATTAGGTACAAGCTAGATGAACGAATCCATGTGCACAGGGGAATCGATCACTTGGAATAACACTACAAAGTGTCTGCATTCCAAGTGACATGAATGGAATTGATTGCACGGGGATGCACGGAACACCTGTGCATCCCCATGTGGCCAACCAAGGCCCTTCCACAAGTGTATGCTGTGGTATGCCTGCGTGAACAAGGCCTTATACCTAGTTCAACAAAAATACAGCAAAAAATACAACAAAAATATTTGAAAGAGTACAATGACTTTAACGATGGCCTGTGATTGGGCTCCCACCCTTATGATGGAAGGCACCAAGCATACAGCAACACATGGAATGGAGGGTCCTCTACCCTATCTGGGCCTGTGTAGTTTTGTAGGTTCTGCAATAAGGGGAAAAAAAAGATCTGTATTTTTCTTTTCTTTTTTTTCTTTCAATAATAATAAATTGCGTAATTTCTGAGGCTTACAAAAAAAAAAAATCACCGCTGTCTCTCTAGAAAGCTAATCCAGTAAAACCAGCTTCTTTGCCTTAGAGGAACTCAAAAACACTGTAATTTAAAACACTTTGTGGGAATAATTTCAATTATTTTAAAAAAAAAACGCCCTTTACAGAAAAAGTGCTATTTATGCACATATTACAGAATGTTTAAAATAAAAAAAAAAAAAACTGTGTTTTCCCATTAAGACTACATTTTTAGATAATGATATAAAGAAAAAAATGGCAAAATGTAAAGTTGATTCCTTTGATATTAAACTAACAGAATATAATCATGACAGTACTTTTAGAATAAAACACATTTATTGCTCTACTAGATGACAGCTCTATAATGCCAATAACTGTATATATGATCGCTAATTTAACTTTCTAGTATTAAAAGTGATTTATTGAACTGCCTAGCTTACATACTGAGTTAGTAGGTTGAGGCCACCACATAGGCCTGCCGAAGATGATGTGTCCCAAGAAGGAATTATAATGGCATCAATCATTTTAATATAGGACACACAAAACTAAAATGTTGTCAGTAATATTTTATAGGCAAAGGCTACAAATTGTAGTTATTTATAAGGAGAAATGTTCCTAACTCTGCGGACAGATAAGCAAAGGCTATGAAGGAAGAGTGGGAAATACCTTTCACTGGGAATTAAATATGCACTATAAAAAGTCCAATTTGTAGATAATGTAACTGTACTGGTAAACCTAAAATAAAATATGGTACGTTAATAATGGTTATTCCTATCATGCTGCCATTAGAAGTAAAAAATGGCACTGGCCAACACTACTTTCAATGGAATGTGTTACCTTTGGTTCTCGGACCTCTTAGGTTCCCTCGCACTAAGCCTGGGTTTCTCAACCAAGGTTCCATGGAACCCTAGGGTTCCTCCGGAGGTTGCCACGAGTTCTTTGACCAATGAGCAATTTCTGCCTCTCAGATAAGTTCCCACTGACACCACTGATCTATTAACTATCTGTAAGGGCATAATTCTTCCCAATGACCACAAGTTTAACCACTTGCCGACTGCCTAACGACGATTTACGTCGGCAGTCAGCCCCTCACAGGCAAAGTGACGTAGAACTACGTCGCTAGCCTGTGAGGCTCTAGGGAGCGAGCGCGCACCGCTGGAGGCTCGCTCATGAACCCCCCCGCGCGAGTGACCGGTGGACGCGATTTTCGGCCGGTCACTCGCAATCGTCGGTTACACCGGGAGAAAGGCAGGCGGCTAATGTAAACAAAGCCGTCTGTCATTCTTCCCTGTGTAACAGCACAGATCATCGGTCCTGCTATGTAGGACCGTTGATCTCTGCTGTTACATCACAAGCCACATCCAATCACAGTTAGAATCACGCCCCTAGGGACACACTTAACCCCTCCTTCTCAAATAAAGTTAACCCCTTCCCTGCCAGTGTAATTTTTACAGTAACAGTGCATATATATAGCACTGATTACTGTAGTAATGTCACTGGTACCCCCAAAAGTGTCAAAAATGTCAGTCAAGGGTCCGATCTGTGATATGTCGCTATTTTTTTGTTTATAGCGCAAAAAGTAAAAATTGCACAGGTGATCAAATACCACCAAAAGAAAGCTCTATTTGTGGGAAAAAAAAGGACGTAAATTTCGTTTGAGTTGGCTCTTTACCCTGATCGGGGATGGGCTGTGTCAGAGTGACATACCTCATCCCGATTGCTGATCTGCGCGCCCCTGGATGCATGCCTGAGAGGCGTCCACAAGGACATTGCATGTGACTGGCTGTGATTGGACACAGCAGTCACTTGGTAAAGAGACATTTTTATTGGCTCTTTACACTGATCAGAGATGGGCTGTGTCCTGAGGGACACGCCTAATCCCCGATAGCCACGCTGTGCAACCCCGGGGCGCACGAGAGCAGCGAGAACGGGCGGATGTCATATGACGCCCACCCGGAAGGACAGAATGTTTCTGCCGGTATAATTTTACAATGCAGCAGTAGGGAACTGCTTAAAAAAGGTAATATGTAAATACAAAAACAAGTATTTAATTTAACCAACCTTCAAACACGGTGGCTATCCTATTTTTTTTTTTAGGACTTTTTCTCCTTTATTTTGTTTTCTGGTGCTAAGTCATTTATTGTTATTTACAGTACTACTTTAAGCCATCTAAAAACATAGTGGTTGGTAGTTATTCTTATATCTTCTACAATAAGAATGGGCATGTTTGTCATTATACATAACTGCACAAGCCATGTTCCTATCGTGGAGATAGTGACCATGCAATAACAAGACATGCATAGCAGCTAAAGTTCCCACAGTTGTTTTAATAAGATATATGGTATGCGTAAACAGCAGTCACTACTGCTCAAGATTGTTTAACGGCTTCCTGTCAGAAGGCTTGAGAACTCCCAGAGCCACACGTACTGCAGTCCAAGGAGAACAGTGTTGTCTGGCCAAGAAAAGAAGAACCATCATTTAAACCGGGGAGTTGCTGTACCCATATGATGACAGCTCTGTGTCTACATTAACACGTTTGTTTTACTTTACTGAAATAAGAACCATTAATGTTTTTGTGTCATGCTTCATAGAGGGGGTTTGACTTCCTCTGGATCAACTGTGGGTATAGATTCAGGTATATAGAGGTTATGTATTTATTTATTTTTTACTATTGGTTTAACTACATTGACTTTTTCAACCTGGCTACCTATGTAACCATGTGGCTAAAGTGTACCTATCACACACGAAAAGCTGCAAAAGATTTTTCACGAGTAAGGCTCAGAGACAAAGTTCACACATGTCCGATGCAAATTTCCCCTCCGTTTTCACAGTGAATTTACAAAGCAGCTGTTCGGTGGTTTAACTGTGATTTCCACATTTTCAGAGCCGGTGGCCACCGACGTCTTTAACAATGGCTGGTTGTTAAGGAGTGGGCAGGGAAGCCGGCCATAGCATCCTTAACAACGGATGACTCATCAGCTGTCAGTGGGATTCCCAGCTAACAGTAAAAAAAAAAACATTGCCAGCAAAAAAAAAAATAGCGAAAAAAACAGCGTGGGGTCCCCCCTTAATCCATACCAGGCCCTTTTGGGTCTAGTATGGATTTTGAGGGGGAACAACCCATGCCAAAAAGTTTTTAATAAAGAGCGACCTCAATGTGGTGGTGGGGGGGGAGCTTTGGGGCAGTGGTGCTCATGCCGATGTCAACTGGTGGCCCCGCCCCCTTGTGGCATAATCGGCTGGGTGGCCCCACCCATTAGCTATTTAAGAACTGACAGACAGCGGAGCGGGCAGACGGCGGGAGAGGGTAGATGGCGGAAGCTAGCGACTGGTGCAGGGCTTTTTTTTTTCCGGGGCGGCAGTGTCCATCATAATTGACAACAGATTTACACCAGGGGACATTGTTTTTTGCTTTTTAAATAAAGGAGTTGTCAAAAACCATCTGTGTTTTTATTTCTTTTTTTGGTGAATCAGTAGGGGTACAATACCCTACACTCATTCACATAGGAAGGGACAGGATCTGGGGGCCCCCTTGTTAAATTTGATTTCCTTATATATTTTGTGGGGAACCCACGCCATTTTATTTTTAATTTTGGTGTGTTGAGGGCATGTGGCCTGTTATGGTTTTTTTCCTCATGAAATTCATGTTCAAAACTGATGAGAAGTGCAGTTCAGATGCACTCCCATAGAAATCAATGAGCCTGAATGAACATGAACAGAGCCTAATGGTATCTCCTCAGTCAGTGGTAAGACTAGCCCAGAGTTCCATAATCATCATTTCTGGTTGTGGCTGTGATTAGGTAGTGAGGGTAATCATTAGTAAATAGGTAGTATGAGTTTGTAACTGTGCACATTCTGAATAAATCTGTATGGAGTTTATGTCATTAGGAGTAAGACTCCTGCCATGCCATTAAATTTAGGAAACATTGCCAAGGCAGCCTGAATATACAAAAGATTATGCATAAATAACCATGGCATTAGTAGCAAGACCACAATGTTCATGAATGCCTTAGCCCCCATTCATATCTCGGGACTTGGAATACTGGGCAGAATTGGCGCAATTCTGCCCGCGATCCCAAATCGCAGCAGAACACGCAACACACTTTAGGGTGCTATTCTTTATTGGCACCCCGAACATGATGCAATTCTGCTGCAATAGAAAGTTTGGGATTTAACGGTTACCCTGTACTCCAAAATCTCTGCATTTACCGATGGCTACCATGGCACAAGATGTAGAGGTTGGTAGCAGATTTAATTTTCAGATTATTAATACTTAGGAACATATTAATGAAAGATTATCCACAATGATACATTTACAAGATCTACTTGAAAATTGGAAAACAAAAAAACTCTTAAGGCAGTGACAAGCTTTCTGTTATGAAGTCAATGCCACCCTTTCTGGGTAGTCTCACCCACCCACAGTCTAACCCATTCTCACGCATGGGCAGTATGAAGCTTTTTCCTACAAAACCTCTCCTCCATAAATACTGTAAAAATGTTTCTATGGTAATGCTATATCACCCTGGGACAGAGTGGCAGGACCACAGGGGAATGTGCACATGCACTGCCCATTCAGCGGTCAATGACAGCTATCATGAAAAAAAAGGAGAGCGATGCCCCCCCAACACAGAGTGCAAATGATTCCTGGAATTTCTTTGCACATGTGCCATTTTATTTTACCCTGAAGAAAATCTATAAAGGAGGATGCAATGTGCATCCAAGGAGGATGTAAATTCACTATTAAAAAACGTACAATTCCAATACCACCCAAATGAGCAAGTAAGATCCCTTGGGCTTGGATTGCAGCTTGAGATGCTCCACTCCTCCATGGTATTTTTGCTCATATGAAGAGTATTAGACTTTTACTGCATTTTGTTTTAGTCTTACCCAATGAGCTAGTAAGGTGTAGGGCCCTCTTCACTAGTTTACCACATGCTGCTTTGGCTGCAAATATCTGCCCAGTAAGGCCTCATGCACGTTTTAGGCATGTTTAGCAGCCTTTCTCTGCCCTCTTCTTTTTTCCAACCTCAAATCCAACTACTACAGCTTAAAAATGTCTGATGTGGCGTAACGCCATATCCTAACACTGCTGCTCCAGAATGCACTGGCCCTGGGGTTTTTTTTACAGTTTGAAAACGCCGATGCCACTTACAGCTCCTAAAAGCCTATGTGTGCATGAGGCCATAGAATAACATGGAGGGGCGTTTTTAAGCTGCCAAAAAAAAAAAAACGTCTGAGGCTCCTAAAAGCAGCTGTAAAAACGCCCTGTGTGCATAGGGTTGCCACCTCATCCCTTTAAACCAGAACACACATTAATTTCACAGGTTCTGTGGCTGATTAAGGCCTCTTTCACACATACAGTCCGTTTAGTTCTTCAGTTCAGTCACGTCAAAATGTATCCGTTTTCCATCCGTTTTTCATCAGTTGTCATCCGTTTTTCGTCAGTTGTTATCCATTTTTCATCAGTTTTTCGTCAGTTGTCATCTGTTTTTCATCCGTTATCATCCGTTTTTCATCCGTTGTCATCCGTTTTTCGTCCGATCTGTTTTTTTGACGGATGAAAAATAGGGCATTCATCCGCTCAAAAAAACGGACATTGACGAAAGCGGATGAAAATGGATGTTAACTGATGATCATCCATTGACATCCGTTTTTACATAGAGATACATTGATGTCCGTTTTTCATCCGTCAACGGATGGATGAAAAACGGACAAACGGACAGCATGTGTGAAAGGGGCCTAAGGTGGTAATTAAACTCACTGAGGGCCTTATGTTCATTATATTAGCCTCAGAACCTGTGTAATAAATATGTGTCCTGTTTTAAAAGGATGAGGTGGCAACCCTATGTGTGCATGAGGCCTAAAAATTAAGCTGATATTCTGGTATTAATAAAAAGAGAAGAAGGTCCAATTTCTATGAGCATTATGGAAGTTATACAGCTGGCAATCTGATCTTGAAGTATTAATTTGCTGGGCTGGATTTTCCCAGGCATTAGGTGCTGTTTTTCCATATTCACACTGCCAGCATTCAATGACAGCTGTGGTTCATCACTAAACCTAATGCTGGCCATACACTAGTGGAAAAATCATTCGAAAATATGTCATTTGGTCCGATTGTTCGTTTTTCGTCCAGTAATGGGCACAAATAGAAAATCATTTTTAACTTTTCAGAGCCGAAAAATCGAAAGAACAGTTTGGAAAATTCTGCCGAACTAATGATAAATTGAAAGGTTAATGTGTTTCTCGGCCGAACTGTTTGCACTAGGCATATGTGACAAGCTGAACGAAAAACCGATTAATTTATGTCCATTGAACGATTTATCTTTTTTTTTTTTTCCCAAAACATTTTATTGAGAGAAATCAAAGCAAAATGTACAACACATCAGGTGGTACAAAACATTAAATATGAACAAAAAGAACATGGGATAAGAGGAAATGAACAGACCAAAGCTCAATCGTACAGTGAAGCGTAGGAACATACAAGACTGTTGTGGACCGTTTAGCTAAATCCACAATCAGACTTGGGACGGCACAGGTATCTGTACAACGGTTTAGGGCTGGAGGAGTACCATATAGCAAGCAACTGCGATGGCCTCCATTAGAGTATGGGGTACCTGGGAGAGAGGGCAAACATAGGCTGCGGTGGTGCCCCCCGTGACCCGACACCCCCAATGGGGAACTCACTGTGTCCGGAGGGGGCAATCACCAAGTGAGTACAGTGAGTACAGTACCCAATCTGTGGTAGGTAAATCCGGGGATACCTACAGGGACGGTCAATGGAGGTGGAATGTTAGCCCTAAAGTTGGTGCGGGTCTGCTAATAGGGAATAAGGGGGGAAGGGAGGAAGGGAAGCGGGGGGAGGGAGGAAGGGAAGCGGGGGGAAAAAAAAAGAGGGAAGGAACGAAGGGGGGTAGGAGGTAGCGAAGCCGAGAGGAGCGACGAGGTCAGCAGGGGAGATGCGAGGGAGTAAAAGAGCATCATCAGAAACAATGGTGAGGGGAAAGAAGGCCGACGTAGGTAGAGTATGGGATGTTACAGTGAAGAGCTGAATCAATTATCCCTTGGGCTTCCACTCCTGCTACAGACTGCTCCATTTGAAAGTTTTACTGACCACATGCAGACTCCCCCCACCAAAAAAAAAAAAAAAAGGAAGTTAATCAAATTTTAGATAAATATTACATAAAAAAATAATATAATATAATATAAATTAAATATAAAAATCGTATCTCCCCAGTAATGTTTAGGTCTCAACAAATATGCCTTATGCCTTGTGCTTTAGATGCCAAATGTAGCATAAAACATATGCATAAACGACCACAAAGTCCCTCTAAATTTTAACAATCACCAACCTGTAAAAAGGTTTGACTTTATACTTGATCTTATCTTATATTTTTTCTGCCTGGATGCATCATGTAGTATTGTACTAATAACAGCAAAATGATAAACGTAAGCGATTGTGTGGCCCTCTGAATAGGTCAGGGGCTCCACCTAAGGGCCCCTTTATTTGCTAAGTTGACCCCGACTTGAGAGTAAGGACTCGTACACACTATAAGAAAATCGGGTGAACATTTTCGTACAATTTTCGTATAGTGTGTACAGAACTTTCTACAGACGATTCAGAATTTTCGTACAAAAATTCTCGAAGGGACAAACTCCAAAATTTTTCTTGTACGGGGAAAAAACAAACAATTTTACAGTTTTCGTACGGTACAAGAAAAATCATAAAAGAAAGACTGTGCATGATCAGAAACAATAAACAACAAAAAAAGCCTTTGTCTTACGAGAATTTTCCTACAAATTTTTTTAAGAATTTTCGTTCATCGGCTCTGATTTGCTGTGAAACAACGAGGAAAATCGGACAACCGTTCGCCCAATTTTCTTATAGTGTGTACCCCACTTAAGTCAGCAGCCTAGAATGAGCATATGCCTATCCGGAGTCCTGACATCTGATGTAAACATACTGTACATAGGCCCAGAAAATCAGTACAACCGATAATCCCTATGTACTCAAAATATTTCACATTCTGCTGCCATTTCGCACCTAGATATGCAAGTCTTTTATATAAACCAATTTGAAATGTAATCACACGGTCTTAATGTTATTTTGAAAGTGAACCAAGAAACACACAAAATGATCATTTTTTTCAGTATATTCATACCACACCTGCCACAGTGTGACAGAGCAGAAACTTACCAGACGTGTCCCACATGTTGAGCTCGATCCTCTGCTTCTCAATCTCAAAGCTAGCTGTGTAGTTCTCAAAAACAGTGGGGACATAGTTCTGAAAAAGAATGAAAACATGCACCTGTCAGCAAGTTCTTTGTGAGCACACACCTGGAAATCACTTTCCGCATCCTGTGATTTTATACATATATTATGCTTCAACATTGTTTTCAATTTTCCCAGAAAGCATTGCACTCAATCGCAAAGAATGCATTCGTTGTTACCAACCATACAATTGCAGAGCAGTGTTCAGTTTGTTAATCACAAATATAATAAATTAAGCCAATTTGTGTTTTGTAGGCACACGTGGTACAGAATTTATTCTACTTTTATATGTAGTACACCAAGGCTAGGTTCACACCACTACCCTTGTGCTGCATTGAGCAGTGTTGCCCAACGCATACACAACGCAAAGACAAGGCAAACAGCCTAGCTTATAATAGTGCCATAAAGCCCAATATAGTGTAATATTCTAGAATTCCAACTCACATTGTGGGGGAGATGACAGGCATATCAAGGAGGAAAGTAGTCCTCTGTCCCGAGGAGGTGGATGACTCCAACTGCTGGTGGCTGGATGGAGAGCAAGCTGCTGGGGGTGCGAGGCAGGAGCACCAGTGGGAGCGATGCCGGAGATAGAGCTAGAATGTCAGAAGCCGCAACCGCTGGTGTCACCAAATGAAGGAAGCTAATGGCTCTTCCAAAACACGTTCGAAGCTGACACCAAGACACAATCCCTTGGTGGGGGTTCTAGAAAGTCATATCCTCCATGCACAGCAGTTCCTCCCATTGCAGCCCAGGCTCTATCTGACAACACAGCGGACACCAGCAGTTGTTGCTTTTGACACTCTAGCTCCATATCCAGCATGGCTCCCCACTCACACAGGTGCTCCTGCCTCGCATCCCCAGAAGCTTGCTCTCCATCAAGCCACCAGCAGTTGGAGCCATCCACCTGCCCGGGGACAGAGGACTACTTTCCTCCTATATATACCCGTCATCTCCCCCCACAATGTGAGTGCATCATCTCGTGTTTTTTCATTTTTACCACTTAATTGGAATACTACACTATATTTAGCTCTTTGGCGCTTCTCTTCCCTCTCTTTTTATTCCAGATACCAGCTCTCTCAAGCCAGAATCAAGCAGGAAGCCTATTTTTCTATATTGTCACTTACCATGTGTGGTTTAAGGGTCCTTTAATACGAGCTTTCCACCTGAAAAACTGACAGGGGGCCCTATGGAGTAGCAGATGTCAGCGGTGACATGTCTGCTGACAACCGCTGCTATCCAATCCGATCATGATGGATGGAAACCCTATTTTCCATCCATCTGGAGGATTGGATGTAAACAGACCGGATCTGATCTCCCATAGAGGAGAGCAGGGCTCTGACAGGTCCGTCTCAGCACAGTGAGCGGAAACAGACCTGTCATCCCCTTGCTCAGCGGGGATCAGCGGATCGATCCCCGCTGAGTCCTCCGGGCGGAAAGCCCATGTGAATGGACCCTATTAGTCGTAACTCCAAGACTTTGACAGTACAAGTCCTATCTGTTTTTATGCCTGCTTTTACTTTTTTTCTTGCTTCTGTTATTAGTTGAAGTTCCAGCTTATATTGTTGCACTAATACCTTGTATTTAGTTTGCCTTCTGTGAATGTGATCAAATCTCATTTAACTAACTCCTCTGGATTTAAACATGCTGTGAGCTAATCTAGCACTACCATCATCTGTATTAGGAATGAGCGCCTAGGGCAGAATTAGGTGTTAGCTTATAATTGGTGTAGTTCACAATTAAGCTGCCGTTGGTGTGAGCTGCAATAAAATGATGCACTGTGTGACCCCGAACAAGAAGTTGCCTACCCCTAGGGACAAGCTAGGTGAATGAATATAAAGTCATAGGGAAATTGATCAGCCATGACACTACATACGGCAGCCACAAAATGTGAGCCCATTATTACAAGTTAAGGCAAACAAATGACACTGAGAATATAACTACACTAATACTTTGTTAAAACAATAAAACATATAAAAGAGTAAAAAGGTTTTACAATGTATTATATTCTAAGGCTCGGTTCACACTGCCGCGACTTGGGATCCGTGTTGCGTGACATGGGAAATGGCATTTTAGCACTACTGAAGTTGCTCCGACTTAAGAAAAGTCTATCCGACTTGTGCCCATAGACTTTAATAGATGTCACCTCCAGGTCGGATCCACATCTTAATTGATGTGATTTGGATCTAACATTACAGGAAGATTACCCAGGTATTCCCTGAAGTTGCTTCAAAGTTCCTTCAGGTTGCATCAAGTCACACTCAAGTCGCGGCAGTGAATCGAGCCTAAAGCTAAAACCTCTAAAATGTATCTAAAGACAAAACTTTTTTGTTTTATAGTTTAAGAGCCCATTCAGACTAGCGCGACACGACTTTGGGGGGCGACCTGTGAAGTCGCTTGCACCGCTGTGCACCGCGACTTGCAGAGACTTCACATAATGGAAGTCTATGCAAGTCGCCTCCAGGTTGCCCCAAAGTAGTACAGGACCCTTTTTCTAAGTCGGAGCGACTATTAGAACGGGTCCTGTGCTAATCAATGGACCGCGACATACCGCGACTTGTCAGGCTGACAAGTCGCGCTAATGTGAATGGGCTCTAAGTGTATTGCTTGTGCCACTCTTCTAAGAATTATAGAAAACATATCAGACACAAACAGACAGACACAGCACAGAACAGGTCAGCTGGAGATGCATGTTCCAGATTCCTCTGCCCACACCCCCAACTTCCATGTACATCCCTTCCCTGCTCCATTATCAATTTCTGCCCTACACCCCTCCACCAGCACCTATTTTCCACTCTCCTCTCCCCTGCCATTAGTTCCCATAACCCCACTCCCCACTATCAGCACCCATTTTCCACTCTCCTCTCCTCTCCCCTGCCATTAGTTCCCATAACCCCACTCCCCACTATCAGCTCCCATTTCCACTCTCCTCTCCTCTCCCCTGCCATTAGTTCCCATAACCCCACTCCCCACTATCAGCTCCCATTTCCACTCTCCTCTCCCATACCCCACTGCTCCATTTTCCACTCTCCACTATCATTTCTTGTCTCCTCCATTCGAAGGGACTGCGTACACAACATAAAAAAGGTATTCAAGTGTTGCAGTCAGACCTAACTATGAAAAAGGGATTAGTACACAGACACAACACACAGACAAGGTCAAAATGAAAAAAAAATAAAATGATCAGACAGGTCCGAAAAATGTTTTTTTAACAGTTATAGCATACAGTATAAGATATCAAAGTTTTTTCCATTTAACCTGGTAGATAACAATGAAGGTCAATCAAATTGTAAACATTTAACATTCTAATCATAAAACACTTTCAAATGATGGAAAGAACTTTTTTTTTTAAAAAATGGTGCAAAGTGATGTTAGGATAGCATAGATGGCCCTGGCAATGGCACAATGACAGTGTCTGCACATATTTAAAAAAAAACAGCTAAAAAGCAAGATAAATGGAAATAGACCACGTAAAAGGTAAAGGCCAGCTTTTGCTGCAATATTCACTTGTAATTCAAAGATATTCCCTGCAGTACTTTTTTCTCCCATAAAATGTCTATAGTCTAATGGCTAGCTCCATTCTACATACTTTCACTGAACCCAGGTCACCATAGACCCACCCTCAGTCTGTGACTGGACAGTGAAAGGAGAAGCAGCACAGCCATGAGCTCATCTCTTTCTCTTCCTAAAGGCATGCTTCTTTGTGCTGCTACTTCTCATACTCCAGTCTTCTGTACAGGGGTTACAGAGGTCCTTTCACACGGGCTTTCCGCCCGACGGACTCCATTTTGCTCAGCGGGGATCGATCCCCTCTGAGCAGGCAGATGACAGGTCCGCCTCCGCTCACTGTGCAGAGACAGACCTGTCAGATCCCCTCCCTCCTCTATGGGGAGATCGGATGATAATGGACAGCCAGTCCATTTTCATCTGATCCTATCTGTTCCGATCCTCCAAACGGATGGAAAATAGTGTTTCCATCCTTCTGGATTTCATGGACGGAATCAGATAGCGGTGGGTGTCAGCAGAGATGACATCCGCTGCTCCATAGGGGTGCATGGAGCATCTGATCAGGTCCTCCTGAAAAAACTGACAGGCGGACCGCATCGGAAAACCTGCGTGGAAGGGGCCCAAGAGTTTGATGCTAGGTTAAATTAGTTTACTTATTTACATAGTAACTAAAAGTCAAAAGCCATGGAAGGATAAATGATTACAGATTTGCATCCATTTGTGTCTTTTATATCTGCCCAGAGTTCATCTTTAACCGCTTGCCGACCGCCGCACGACTATTTACTGCGGCGGTCAGCCCCTCACAGGCAAAGCGACGTAGGGCTACGTCGCTAGCCTGTGAGGGTCGAGGGAGCGAGCGCGTGCCGCCGGAGGCGCGCTCCCGCGCGGTCACAGATCCCCCCGCGCATGTGCCCAGCGGACCCGATGTCCGCCGGTCACTTGCGATCGTCCGTTAGAGAAGGAGAAAGGCAGGCGGCTAATCTAAACAAGCCGCCTGTCATTCTCCCCTGTGTATGAATAGTGATCATACGGTTCTACAATGTAGGACCGTTGATCACTGTTCCTACACCTCAAGCCACAGCCAATCACAGTTAGAATCACGCCCCTAGGGACACACATAACCCCTCCCTCTCAAAAAAAAGTTAACCCCTTCACTGCCAGTGTCATTTTACAGTAACAGTGCATATGTATAGCACTGATTACTGTAGAAATGTCACTGGTAACCCCAAAAGTGTCAAAAATGTCAGTCAAGGGTCCGATCTGTCCGCCTCAATGTCGCAGTACCGAAAAAAAAAAAAAAAATCGCAGATCGCCGCCATTACGCGTTAAAAAAAAAACACAACAAAAATGACCAAAATCTTTCCCTTAGTTAGTAAACGCAATAACTTTTGCGCAAACCAATCAAACATAGGTAGCATAAAACAAATTGGCCTAAAATGTTAAAAAAATTTTGATTTTTAAATTTTTTTGGGGGGAATTTCATAGAAAAAAATGTGAAAAATATTGTTATTTTTGCAAAATTGACGCTCTTTTTTTGTTTATAGCGCATGATCAAAAAAATCGCACAGGTGATCAAATACCACCAAAAGAAAACTCTGTTTGTGGGAAAAAAAGGACGTCGAATTTGTTTAGGTACAGCGTTGCATGACCGCACAATTGTCCGTTAAAGTTACGCAGTGCCGAATCGCAAAATACCCCCTGGTCAGGAAGGGGGTAAAATCTTCCGGGGCTTAAGAGGTTAAATAATATAATCCTCCATGCAGGTATCTTATAAATAGCTTTTAAAGTTTGTGGTATCATATTTGTCCCTTATTAATAACTACAATACTTTTTAGCACTACAACAATTACAGTACAGTGGCGCCTGTCAAACTCTGCAACCCAAGCTAAGCATGCCACGGCTGCAAAGCATAAGGCTGTAATGTCAGAATTTAGGTGGACGGCTTGGGGGCAATAAAACCATGGCTCCGCAGCCTGTTTTTACTGCCGCCCATGTGAAAGAGCCATAAATATGTCAATAGGGCATGTTTGAGCATTCCTGCCATGAACAAAAAAAAAAAACTGCCAATCCTCAGCTGCCAGCCTAAGCAGTCCAGATCACATAATATCTACAAATTAAATATAATTGCAAAATGTCTGGTTTCAATCAGCAATGAGATAAAAAAAAAAAAATCAAAATGGCTGCCCTGATGTAAACCATATAAGTTATCACAACAGACACTATATTGCCAAAGGTATTGGGACCCCTGTTTTTTCTGGCATGTTTTTTAAACTTTAATGGCATCCCAGTCTTAGTCTGTAGGGTTCAAAATTGAGTTGGCCCATCCTTTAAGAGTTTCAACTCCTCTGTGAAGGCTGTCCACAAGGTTTAGGAGTGTCTATGGGACTGTTTAATCATTCTTACAGAAACGCATTTGTAAGGCAGACACTGATGTTGGACAAGAAGGCCTGGCTCGCAGTCTCTGATCTTATTTATCCCAAAGGTGTTCTATCAGGTTGAGGTCAAACTACCTCATCCATGTCTTTATGGACCTTGCTTTGTGCACTGGTGGGCAGTCATGTTGGAACAGGAAGGGGCATTCCCCAAACTGTTCCCACAAAGTTGGAAACATGAAATTGTCCAAAATGTCTCGGTATGATGATGCCTTAAGAGTTCCCTTCACTGGAAAAAGGGGCAATACCCAACCCCTAAAAAGAACCCCACACCATAACCCCCCCCCCCCCCCCCCACCAAATGATTTGGACCAGTGCACAAAGCAGGTCCATAAAGACATGAATGAGCGAGTTTGGGGTGGAGGAACTTGGTTGGCCTGCACAGAGTCCTGACCTCAACCCGGTAGAACACCTTTGGGATGAGTTAGGCCTGCTCGCCCAACATCAGTGCCTGACCTCACAAATGTGCTTCTGGAAGAATGGTCAAACATTCCCATAGACACACTCCTAAACATTGTAGACGGCCTTCCCAAAAGATTTGAAGCTGTTATAGCTGCAAAGGGTGGGCCAACTCAATATTGACCAGCAGAGGGAAAAGGGAGCGCTTCAAGTTAAGGCTTGAAAGAAAGTTTGTGACAATGTATCATAAATCACAAATGTGTGTCACTCCACATCAATGTAGATAATAAAAGCCATGAAAGTTTATTGTCACATTAAAACAAAAAAGGGCAATGATTAAACAAACGGCGCCAATCTCAATGGCAGGATGAAATGAAAGCCAAGCTGTGCCTGTCTACTTGCCCCACGGTAGTCAGAACCACGAAGAGATGATAGGCTGCTGATGATTCTTCAGCAGCAAACCCCTGAATCGCCCAGCTGCATTGTCCAGGCGACTCAGCAGTTTGCTGCTCAAGAATCATCAGCAGCCTATCATCTCTTCGTGGTTCTGACTACCGTGGGGCAAGTAGACAGGCACAGCTTGGCTTTCATTTCATCCTGCCATTGAGATTGGTGCCGTTTGTTTAATCATTGCCCTTTTTGGTTTTAATGTGACAATAAACTTTCATGGCTTTTATTATCTACATTGATGTGGAGTGACACACATTTGTGATTTATAATACATTGTCGCAAACTTTCTTTCAAGCCTTAACTTGAAGCGCTCCCTTTTCCCTCTGCTGAACATTACTTTTACTCCTCATGCCAGGAGTTTGAAAGGAGCAGCTGTTGGTTTGTACAGGCTTCAAAATCACATTCATTTTTACCAGACGCCTGTGTTCCTTTTCTGTGGAGTTTGCAACTTAAAGCGGAGTTCCGGCCACAAAATCATGCCTTTAGATTTTATGGCATCCGCTTCCTTATCGTTACCTGATTAAGAACTGGATATTCCCGGCTTTTTTTTTTTTTTTTTTTTTACTTACCTTATTACAGAAGATAATATACTCACCTTTACATCCACTTCCTCCTTCCTCAGCCGCGGCCCGCGCCGTCACTTCCTGTCCCGCAATGCGTCCTGGGAGCTCTTACTCGTCACTCCGAGGATGCAATGGGCAGTGACGTAGGCAGCCGGCCGCTCCTCTCATTGCGTTATTTGCAAACAGGAAATAACGCGATGATAGGCATCCCTATACTATGCCGATCGCATAGGACTGGGCATGCGCGAGATTTCGCGCTGCATTCACTGGCCCCTCTCCTTCTCGAACCAGGAAGCAGGGCATTCATTAACACAGCGGCTTCAGGGGAACCCGGACAAAGATGGCGGCGCTCAGGAGACTTTTTATAAAGTAAGATTTTCTAATTGCCAATCGATTATTATACTGTAAAAAACAGGATTAGTTGATGTATGAGGGGGGGGGGGTGACAGTTTGGGAGGTATTGATAAAAAAAAAAAACAATTCTGTGGCGGGAACTCCGCTTTATTTTGAACCCTACGGACTAAAGCCTCGTACACACGCAACGATTATCGGCCGACCGATCGTCCGACTTTTGTCCAAGTTGTGTTGTGTTGGTTGGAATGTGCCTAGACTGCACAACGCATTTTCTCGGCCAACAAAATTATACTTCAGAAGTGATGTCATGTGTTGGTTTGCTTTCTTTGTGTTCTTTCTTCTCTGAGCATGCCCAGACTTGCTCATCAGATTTTTCCCTGTTGAAATCTGTACTGACTGCAGGAAAATCGGTCGTTGTGTTGACGGCCAACAAAAATTTTATAGTCTGCACACCAGATTTTTTTCGGCCGAAAAGTCGGAGTTGGTTGTCGGGAGCATCATACTAACAAGCCGAAAATCGGCAGATCGGACGTTGACCGAAAATTCCCTCCCAATTTCCGACGCGTGTACGGGCCTTAAGACCGGGATGCCGTTAAAGTTCATGTGCGTGTAAAGGCAGGAGTCCCAATACTTTTGGTAATATAGTATATGTATCGGGACAAGGTTATCAATAAATATGGACTGTTTACAATAAAGCCCAATTCAACTCTCTAAATTATTACTATTTTACTTTTTTTACACCCCTAAGGGTGAAGCAAGAGGTAAAATATCCTGTCCTGCTATTACATAAGAGAGTGGGACAGCAACACAAACCTACACAAAGCAGCGGACCGGCTCTCCCGTGATCCGACACACATTGCCGAACACAGCTCCAATTAACAATCTCACTCCCTGAGCATAAAAGTTGATTTGTGCAGCGTTGGGGGGGGGGGGGTAGTGTTACATGTTGGACCACGAGAGAGCCAGGTCGCCGCTTTGGGTAAGAGAGCTGCGGTCCAACTTTCCTATGCGCTGGCAGCACAAGGTATTTTGAGGCTTGCTGCAGTACTTAGGAATAAGCATATCTAAGAACATTTGAAGTCAACATTTTTTTTTAATTCGATTTTTTTTTAAAAAATGACGTATACAATTTTTTCTTAAAACACCCTCTTTTTTTTCAATTATCCCCTGGCCACGCTGCTTGATTACGTGACTGCATTCTCTCTCTGCCACCCGTGACCCCAGATTCTAGAAGTCCTGTATCAGTCTCTGTTACATGCCCACTCCCGCTCTGGACTCCCGCTCTAGGTGCCGTCGTACCCACAGCCAGTTTGAGAGGGACACACTTCTCTTCCAAAGCTGTGATTGACAGTGACTTCAGCTGTGGAGCTAAAGGAAAAGTGTGGCTTTTATTCTGTGTGTCCCCCCCCCACCACGGTGCTGCACGTATCTGCACGTAGAGTCTGATTATAGAGCAGGAGCACACACATAACGGGAGGCACGAAGCAAATGGGCATCAAGCAGAGCGGCCAGGGAAGCAAAGAAAAACCAAGCTCTGAGAAGGAAAACAAAAAAAAAAAAAAAAAAAAAAAAACATCAAATTATTGCTTTTTACCTTTTATTTTACATGTACGTTAGTACCACAGCATCTCAATATAAAGTTCAGGAATAAGCGATGCATAGTCTTTAATCAGACTTAGATTTATTATAGCAACATAAAAACCGAAGTCCTTAATAAAGCTCCATAAGTGTATCACAGAAATCCCCGTGATATTGTAGTGTGTGCTGCGATACACAGAACACATTTTTATGGTGGCTCCTATCATACGCCTTATGATGCTCCAATAAAGATAACTTTGATTAAAGATTGTGTGCAGTGATCCCTTTATCCTTGTACAATTTATACAGCGTAGCGCAGACACTGCCATGCAAGTCACATCACATGGGAATAGTGATTGCACAGGTAATAAAACCTTGTCTGATGCGAATATGTTTCCCATAATAAGACATCAATGGAGGTGCCTGCCTATGGCTCCACCACTGATCCATGAGCCTAAACATGTACAGTCACTATTTCTTTTATACACATTAGGATGGTCATATGTATCTGCATGGCTGACTTCCCAAGGATGGTCAAATGTATCTGCATGGCTGACTTCCTTTTAGTATTGTGACCATGCAAGGCCCCACTACTGTGTAAAAGTAGGCAATAGTGACACAAGGTAGACAGGGTGACATAGGAGTGTGGGGCTCCCGAATATCATTTAGGAGCAGAGAAAACAGTTTTTTTTTTTCAGTTTTCTCTGGGTTTTGTAATTCCCAGATTGGGTTCCAGAGTTCAGAGAATTTTAAGAGCTTTGGGAGGGAACAAGCCTCCAACCCAGTGTCAAGGTCTTGCTAAGGACAATCACATGGGGTGTGTGTACAGGTTAACACAGCCTTTATAATCACAGGTTTGGCCATAGCTCTGGGCTCCATCGAGCAGACAGGTATGCTCCATTGAAAGGACAGGTGTGCTCTAACCAAAATCCAAGAGGTCTCAGCCTAGGGGACAGAAGGGCTGCATATGGGTTCTAGGAGATTCCCCTATCGAGAGACCAGGATGTGGGCCCTTGCAGCTAAAGAGAGCTGAGAAAGCTGCACATGTGTGCCATAAATCGGTCTGGAGGACCAAGGCAAAATGTATGAGCAGTGGTGCTGCAGAGGGAAGAAGCCAAGAGGCTTAGTATTTTTTGTCCTTTTCTTGTTTTTGCTTTGAATGCTGTATGAAGCTGGAACCCCTGTGTGGGAATCCTGATGTAAGGACCTTTACTTTACCTTAAGGCTACGTTCACATCTTGGCGTTGCTATTACAGGCGTTTTCATGGGCGTTTTTTTAGGCGTTTTTACAGGCGTTTTTTGTGCAGGCGTTTTTAGATTGACTAGAGGCCAATGGAAAACGCCTGTAATCTGCCCAAAAAGAAGCTCATGTACTTTTTTGAGCATAGGGCACCTTGCTCACGGCGTCAAAACGCTCAGATGTGAACAGGGGCCATTGCAATGAATGGGATTTGTCTTGTTGGGCGTTTTGAGAGCTAATCCTAGAGCAGAAAAATGCCCCCAAAATGCCTACATGTGAACGTAGCCTGAATAAAAGTGCTCCAACAAGCACTTAAACACAGTTCTGACCTTCGTAGACTCACTGGACAACCCTACTGGGTCCCTTGATAAAGTCACATGACGAAACTAGGAATCAACCGATACAATTTTTTTTAACACCGAGTACGTCAGGGCTCGACAAACCCCGGGCGCCAGGTCGCATTTGCGACTAGAATTAGCGACCTGGCGCCTGGGGTGCCCTGTCCCTTTTGCGCCCCCACCTCCTCCCCGAGTGCACAGACTTCCGCGCCGTCCAAAAATTGAGGCCCCGGCTTTTCGGCCTTCTTCTGTGAGATGAGAGGCTTCCAATGGGGAACTGGCGCCCTCTTGTGGTGGCCGGGAGTAATGACCGTTTCCACTGCCTGTTCTCAATGCCTTCCCATCTCCTTCCAAAGAGATGAGAGGGAAGTTTTTGCAGGCTTCATCTCCCTGTCCACTTACCTTTGCTTAAAGGTAAGTGGACAGGGAGTGTGGTTATTATTATTAATTTAAAAAAAAAAAAAAACATTTTTTCTTTTTTTTAATTATTAAAAAAAATAAAAAATTTATTTTTCTTTTTTTTTCAATTCTTATTATTAAAAAAAATTATATATATATATAATTTTTTTTTTTCCTCATCGCCATGCCACAGCCGAAGGCCCCTTTCACACGGGCTGTCTGATCAGGTCCGCCTGTCAGTTTTTCAGGCAGACCTGATCGGACCCTTCATTCTCCTCTATGGAGCAGTAATCTGCCACCATCTGATCCTGTCCGCAAAAACAGACGGATGGGGGTTCTATTTTCTATCCATCCTGTGGATCGGATCAGATGGCATCGGATGGAAAGAGACAGACAGTCTGTTTCCATCCAATTGCGCTATAGAGGAGAGTGGGGTTCTAGTCGTATTTATGTGTAAATTTAGTATCCGTTTTATTAAATAAAGCTTGGTTGTTAGTTTAAAAAAAAAAAAAAAAAACGGCTCCTAACTTTTTTAGCTGGCTCCTAGATTTCAGGCAAATGTGACAAGCCCTGGAGTACTTTTTTTTTTTAAAGTACTCGCCGATTCTCATTACCAACACCTACTGCCTAGGAAGACTGGGTTGAGGGGTGGTAATAATAATAATAATAATAATAATAATAATACTTTAGGAAAAAGGACAAAAAGAGTGTCTGATTTTCTAAAGGACTCAGTGGTCTCGAAATAAACCCTGATCGCCCGAACCACATCCAAAGAATGCAACGCATACTCCTTATGATGCTGAGGTTTAGGGCAAAGTGAAGGCAACACAATGTCTTCATTCAGATAAAAATCAGAAACCACCTTAGGTCGAAGTACCACCTTATCCCTGTGTACCACCATATAAGGTGTGCCACCAGATAAGGTGTGCGGCAAGACAACGGCACTAATTCAGATACCCTGCGGGCAGAAGCAATCGCCACCAAGAAGACAAAAAAAAGAAGCAAAATCTCCCAAATTTTTTCAAAAGGGGGCTTTTGAAGAACAGATAACACAAGATTTAGTTCCCATGGAGGTAACGGGGATCGCCTTGGAGGAGCCATATGGCGCACTCCCTGGATAAAGGTCCGGATTAGGACATGCGTCGTTAACGGGCATTGAAAATGTATAGCCAAAGCCGAAACTTGGCCTTTGATAGTACCCAAAGCCAACCACTGTTCAACCCCTTTCTGCAAAAAAGGCCAAAACCCTGGCGATTGAAAACAAGCGAGGGTGTACCTTCAGTGATTCACACCATGAAATGTACGATTTCCATGTACGATGGTTGATCTTCCTGGAAGTTGACTTCCTAGCCTTCAAGAGTGTAGGAATTACAGAGTCAGAAAGACCCCTATCTCTCAACACCTGACTTTCAACAGCCATGCCGTTAAAGCCAGCGACTGTAAAGGAGGATGGAAGATTGGACCTTGAGAACGCAGATCTTCCCTGAGAGGAAGTCTCAGAGGGGTATCGGTAACCAGCCTGATCAGGTCTGCGTACCAAGACCGGGGAGGCCAGTCTGGAGCCACTGGAATGACCGGAATGTTTTCCACCTCTATCCTGCGCAGAAGCCTCGGCAGGAGTTTCAGTGGGGGAAATGCGTAAATCAGTCGATACCGACCCCAAGGAGCCACCAGTGCGTCTGAGGATCTCGAGACCTGGCTACGAATCTCTGCACCTTCTTGTTGAGGCGAGAGGCAAACAGATCAACCTCGGGAGTCCCCCACCAAACACACAGGAGACAGAACACCTCTGGGTGTAGGGGCCACTCCCCTTGATACAACACCAGATGACTATAAGAAAAATAAATAAAAAAAATCACAAACTTTCCCTGTTACAGCTAAGACTGATGCCCCAGCAGGGAGCTAGGTCCTATACCTAACACTAGGCAGAACAAACCGTTTGATGATAGCAGAGTCTGAGGGGTTATGCCTGCAGGGACAGCCCCATAGGCATGGTTAAGCTTTTTTTCCTGCCTAGTGCTTCCTCCTGGAAGGAGGAGCATAACCCAATGAGTCATGAAGATAAGGAGTTACGTCTATCGATGAACTATAGAGGAAAGCCTTTTGCAAGATTTTATGGTTGTTTTGCACGATGATGGTTCCTTTTTTGTTCCTTTGAGAACATGTACCTAACCTTTAAGAAGTGGATTTATATACACTAGCTGACTTTCCGTGCCTTATCGAAGTACCCAGTGGAGGACTATCAGGGTATGAGTTGATCCCAACTCACAAAGGGCGATGCGCATTAGACCTACCCATTAGGTCCAATTTTTGAGATGAGCTTCCATCCTTACTGATGAAGGAGTCATGTGGTTTTATATACAGTATCCAGTCACTGCATGTGTCTTAAAGGAGAAGTGCACTCTATCAAGCACACATTATATATATGAACTGTTGCACAGATTTACAAGATACATGTATTGCATTAAATGTGTGGATGGGGGAACTGGCTCACTTTTTTTGTTCAAACCGCTGAGTGAACAAAAAATAAAAAATAAATAAAAATAAAAATCATGCACGACCATGACCTTCCTAACTCACTAAAAAAAATCTACAAATTGTCAATCTCTGATGGAGAACAGCATTTTTTTGTCCATCACAAAAAAAAAAGTACAAAAAAATACCTGAACACCAACACATAATCCATAACCAAGCCTCTGTCACTCCCGATTGTGTAAAACCATTGCCTTTTTAAAATTTTGGCGTTAACATGAAGGTGCCATCATCTAGACAGATCAAAATATTCACGAGGGCCTAAACAGCTGACACAAATTGTACTCACTGTGTTTAAAAGGGTAACTATAGCAAGTAAAGAAAAAACAATATAGCGTATACAATTGCGACACAAATCATATTGTAATTGAATATTATTCTAAATTATTCTAAATTATTCTAAATGACCTTTCCTTTTCAATCTGCTGCTGTTGTAATTTTCTGAAAATACAATGCAATATGGCTACCTGGAACTGTTCTGTACACAGAATGTGTACTGACCACACCCCACAAACATCATTTCCTGCTTGTGTGATTGGCTCACCAATTTTCCCAGAAGTCTGCCTAAGATACAGTGTAAATTTGTGGCATCCCATGCAACAAAAATTTCATTTTTGGCGAGATACTCCCAATAGGAACACGTCTATAGGGATGAAGGCCCAGCAGCTTTTCCTGCAGCTGCCACAGCTGATAGATTATTATGAAACCACTCCCATTTGACCCACTCAGCACAGAGGAACAAACAGGGATTTCTTCAGAATAACAAAAAGTAGAAATCTGCAACAAAGTTTGTTAAAATCCCTGCAATGTACAGAGATCACCCACAGGGGAATGTTTTTTTTTTTTTCTCAACAAAAGTGGAGTTACACTTTAAGAATATAAATTGGGCCCAAAAGAAGTAATTACATGCAACAAATAAATCATGTCAAATAAAGCTGTGGAAATGTGGGGTTCTATATACAAAGGTAAAGAGAAAAATGTATAACTACTGTTGCACTGCCATTGATTAAGCGGTAGTAAACTTTCAACAAAAAAAGAAATAAATATATTCCTACTGCAAAGTAATATTATAATGTGCTAGTATGCATAGTTAGTTTAAAAAAAAAAAAATGAAAATAGCTGCTTGATAAAGGAATAATTAAAGCAACAGTTGATATATAAAGAATGGAATTCACAAGCTAATCTAACAAGGATGTCTAGAGATCTCCTAGGTGCCTGGGACTTGTCCAGCCTTAGATTCAACCCACAAGTGTTTTCTTTGCAACTGCTTTGTATGACTTAATGCGGTAGTATCCCGCTTCTTGACACTTTTACCTACAGGTAAGCCTATAATAAGTACAATTAATATCTCCTAAACCGGCACGGTTTAGGAGATATTTGCAGTGCATGCAGCCGCTCACGTGAGCGGCGCATGCGCTCTGAAGGTCTGGGGGGACCTTCAGTTTTCCTTGCCGGGAGCTTGCCGGAAAATCACGCTGAGGAAAGAGACGCCAAGGGATCATGGCAGCGCCCGCAGCGATGTCCGGGGGTCCGCGTCAGGGTAAGTAATACATACTAGCTCATTATGCCTTTGTCTTGCAGGTTTTTTTTTTTTTTTGGGTTTACAACCGCTTTAATAAAAATAAAAAAATAAAAATTCAGAATTTAGACGTTGGATGAATGGTTTAGTATTATAAAGCGCTTTTAGAAGTTAAAACCCAGTTAAAATCTCAAACTTTTATGTCTTTAAAGCGGAGTGCCACCCAAAAGTGGAGCTTACGCTTATATGCTTCCCCCCCCCCCCCCCTCTGGTGCCACATTTGGCACCTTTTAGGGAGAAGGGGGGGAACGGGTACCTGTTTTTAACACTTACTATTCACCACTTTCGAGAGACAGTGCTGTCCCTTGGAAGTTCGGCCCCCTCCTTTTTCCTCCACCACCGGGCAAATTAGAAAGTGCAGCGTACTCCGTGCATGCGCAGTAGGGAACCGGCTGTGAAGCTGAAAGGCTTTACTGTCGGGTTCCCTTACCCTGAATGACGGCGGCAGCACCCGAGAGCTGATACGAAAATCGGCTTTGTGTGCCGACATCGCAGGAACCCTGGACAAGTAAGTTCTAATATTTAAAAGTCAGCAGCTACAGTATTTGCTGACTTTTAATTTTTTTCCTGGGGGGCATAACTCCTCTTTAACCACTTTAGCCCTGGAGGATTTGGCTGCTCAATGACCAGGCCCTATTTTGCGATTGGGCACTGCATTACTTTACCCAAACAAAATTGACGTCCTTTTTTTCCCCACAAATAGAGCTTTCTTTTGGTGGTATTTGATCACCTGTGCGATTTTTTTATTTGTTGCGCTATAAACAAAAAAAGAGCGACAATTTTGAAAAAATAATATTTTTCACATTCTTTTATATGAAATTCTCAAAAAAAAAATTGTAAAAATCAAAATTTAACATTTTAGGCCAATTTATTTTCTGCTACATATTTTTGGTAAAAAAAAAAAAAAAATCGCAATAAGCGTATTTTGATTGATTTGCGCAAAAGGTATTGCGTTTACTAACTACGGCAAAGATTTAGGTAATTTTTATTGTTTTTTTTTTTTAACTAGTAATGGTGGCGATCTGCGATTTTTTGCAGGCCTGGGACATTGCGGCAGACAGATCAGACCCCTAACTGACATTTTTGACACTTTTAGGGGTACCAGTGACATTACTACAGTAATCAGTGCTAAAAAATATGCACTGTTATTGTAGAAATTACACTGGCAGGGAAGCCAGTTACTGGTGATCAAGGGGTTAAATGTGTCCCTAGGGGCGTGATTCTAACTGTCAGAGGGCGTAGTTTGTGAAGTAATCACAGAGACATGCGATGCTATAAAGCAGGATTGCATAGCCTCTGTGATCACTTCAGGGAGAATGACAGATGGCTGTGTTTACATCAGCCGCCTGTCTTTCTTTCTCAGCTGCGGGAGATCGCGAGTGGCCGGCGGCCATCGGAGCCGCCGGTCACACGCACTGGCTCCCTGACTGACGAGCGGGGACGGGAGCGCGCCGCCGCCGTTGTGCGCTTGCCCCCTAGAGTCTCCTGAGCAAACGACGTAATACTACGTCACTTTGCCCAGGGGCGGCTGCCTGCTGCAGTAAAACTGTGGCAGGCGGAGCTAAAAGTGGTTAATGTCTATGAGGTTGATTTACTAAAGGCAAATATACTGTGTACTCCAAGTGTACTTGCTCTAGGGCTTAGTAAATAAGGTAAAACTTCACTTTGCAAAGAATACTCAATCACATAAAAGGAAAACAGCATTTTGGTTGCATATGAATGGATGATAGAAGACATTTTACCCCCTTAACGACCAGGCCATTTTTTGCGATTCGGCACTGCGTTACTTTAACAATGGCTGACGAAACGCGTAGGGGCAGAGTTACAGCGGTAGAGTGGTTGCCAGACCGTGGAATGCGGAGTACCTAGGGGCGTGATTCTAACTGTCAGGGGGCGTAGCTTGTGAAGTAATCACAGAGACATGCGATCCTATATAGCAGGATCGCATAGCCTCTGTGATCACTTCAGGGAGAATGACAGATGGCTGTGTTTACATCAGCCATCTGTCTTTCTTTCTCAGCTGCGGGAGATCGCGAGTGGCCAGCGGCCATCGGAGTCGCCGGTCACACGCACTGGTCCCCGGGTGACTAGCGGGGATGGAGCGCGCCGCCGACGGTGCGCGTTTGCCCCCTAGAGTCTCCTGAGCAATCGACGTAATACTACGTCACTTTGCCCAGGGGCGGTTGCCTGCTGCAGTAAAACTGTGGCGGGCGGAGCTGAAGTGGTTAATCTCTATCAGGTTGATTTTCTGAAGGCAAATATACTGTGTACTCCAAGTGTACTTGCTCTAGGGCTTAGTAAATAAGGTAAAACTTCACTTTGCAAAGAATACTCAATCACATAAAAGGAAAACAGCATTTTGGTTGCAAATGAATGGATGATAGAAGACATCCCCCTCATTTAACCACTTCCGCACCAGAAGGTTTTACCCCCTTAATGACCAGGCCATTTTTTGCGATTCAGCACTGCGTTACTTTAACAGTTGCTGATGAAACGCGTAGGGGCGGAGTTACAGCGTCAAACATCACTTCCGGTAGAGTGGTTGCCAGACCGTGGAATGCGGGAATTGTCCCCCTTCCCTCACATACCGGCACTCAGCACTGGACTAATATATAGATTTATTTTCTCTTATTCCATGGGATCAGGGAACACAAATAAAATAATTTATCAGCACCTTTTTATTTGCACTATTCACTAAGCACTTAGCACTATTTGTATATGATCTCACTATTTGTATATGATCTCTATATAAGTTTACAGCACAACATATTGAGTATATCTTTCCGTTATCTGCTTAAAACGGGCTACCAGGTAGTATCTGGTAGCCAATATCCAGCACGCGGGCACTTTAATACTATAGCACAGTGCACCTTTGTTTTAATAGCCTCAGCACAGTGCACTTGTATGATACTCATGCGTTTTATGTTACTGTATTTGGGTTATGACCCAACACTTCAGCACAGTGCACTTTTTAGAATTTTATGCTTTTTTGAATTTTATGGTTTTTATGTTTGAAGCTACTTGGTTTTGAGCATCAATTCTGGAGTAACACGATAAATGTTGACTGAGGTTCCAACACACAGACATATTTTTATGCAGTGGTAGCGCCATTTAATAACCCCTATATTAGTAGTTGTTTGACAAAGTAATAAAGTGGAACTGAACTCAAAAAAATAAAAAGATGGGATTTTTATGACAGAATAGACCCTACTGGTGCTTCTCCCTGCTTGTCAGTGCCATAATGATGTGACTCCTGCGTTCATGTGCATCTGCCATAGTGTGCTTATATGTGTTGAATACTAGCACATTATGACATAAAGCTCCTGGGGGCCCATTTATTAAAAAAAAAATTGTAGAGTTTAATTCCACTTTAACTTTTTATTTTTGCTTAGTGGTGCTTTGCTTGAAGACTTTTCAACTGTACATTTTAAACCTAGTTTATCCTAAAACAAATAAGGCCAGACCCAATGTCTTCTCCTATAGCTCATCATATTAACCACCCTTATTCAAAGTCCAATTGTGCATTCAAGACAAACCAAGTGAAAAAAATATCACTGACTCCAGAGAGACCGAGGGGAATTATCATTTTATAATAAGTTATGTAAATGAAGCAGGGATATTCTTGTTAGATACAAGGGGAACGGAATTAATTATTCTTCCGAGGCTACGGCCACATACGTCCATGTGCGTTTGGTGATAAGCCTTCATAAACAGAAAGCCATTTTACATAAGACAATAAATCCACTGTTTATGTTTCACTAAATATATCCATAGACATAAGATGATCATTGTGCCATCTATACAGTTCATGTTGATATATACAGCAGCAGACAGAAGTGTCAACTGTGGCATACAGTTCTTAGCAATGGGCATTAGCTTGATGCTGCTAGCTACCACTTGTCTTTATAAGCTTAACCACTTCAGCTCCGGAAGATTTAAACCCCTTAATGACCAGGCCATTTTTTGCGATACGGCACTGCGTTACTTTAACCTGTTGCCGACAACCCGCTGCAGCGGCAAGGTGGCTCAGCTGCGTGAACTAATGTACCTGTACTTCGGTCGCGTGGGGGTAGGGGGCGTGTGCGTGCCTGCCATCCCTGCTATGATCTGATACGGTTCAGAACCGATCTGTCATCAGGTCCAGGCCATTGAATTATAGCCTGGACCTGGTGATTGGTTCTGACCAATCCTCCTGAACCTCCTGTGCCTGTGTAATGTAAACACAGGCACAGGAAATTATGCCATCGCTCTCCTGGAGCCCTTTTTGGTTCCAGCGTGAGAGGAGAGAGCATCAACTGTGAGTACACAAGCACTACACTGACACCAGTACAAATAGGCACATATTTAACCCCTAATCACCCCAAAGTTAACCCTTTCACTCCCTGTCACAGTGTCACTATATGCAGGATACAGATAATTTACTGATCACTGTATTAGTGTCAGTGGTGACGCCAGTTAGTGTTAGGGTACCAGGCATATATCCCCTAATAAAGATTTAACCCCCAGTGAACCCCTTCACTGCTCTGTCACAGTGTCACTATTATAGTGTACAGATATTTTTTCTGATCACTGTATTAGTGTCACAGTGACGTCAGTTAGCGTTAACGTTCATTATCGTCAATCTAGGGCAGCATCAGATTGCCCGCCACATATTTAGTAATACATTTTAACTCTTTTATTGCCAGTGACACACACACACACTAAACACCTCCATTACTAGTATAGTGTCTAAACGGATCAAAATCTTTGATCAGATTAGAACTATACTAGTGTCCCCAATAGTATAGTTTAGTGTTCCCAAAACGCAGCGTTAGCAGGATCAGCCCCGACATCTGCCTGCACCTGCATTTAGCTCCTACGCCCCCCCCCCCCACCACCCCAAGAAGTGCCGTATCAGCAGATTACTGTCACTCCGATACACAGCACACAAAACTGCAGCTTTAGTAGAGTCAGGTCTGATCTCTGCTAGCACTAGCAGTTAAATATTTTTGGTATCAATTCAAACAGTCCTTGACAACCATGTGCTTTTTTTACCTGTGAGTCACACTAGGTACCTATAAATTTATTGGCCAAAATGTCCAAACAGAGATACACTAGTGAAGAGGCCTACACGATGCTGAGCATGAGAGATGAGAGAGATGGGGAAGCCTCACTGTCAGAATCAGGCTCAGCATTCGAACCTGTAGAGAGAAGCGGCACACTGACCGATAACTCTGACGATGGAGTAGTGGTCCTTGCTAAGGTCAGGCGTAACGGACCCCATTCTTCTGTTGCTGAGGTGCAACAATCGTATGGTTTTCATATACAACAGTGTCGGTACTAGAGCTGCTCAACCTTCTGGTGAACTGGCAAGCACCAGTGGCCTAGTACATCCTGGTCGTAATCAAACCAGCACTGCAGTAACACTTGGTAACGTGGCGAATCCCATAAGTGCAATTCAAGCTGGTGCGGTGGCTAGCACAAGCAGTGTGTACTTTTTTTCATTGTTAACCAGCAGTTTGCTTTGCAGATACTGCCATTCTACTATTTTACTGTACTGTTTACTATTATAAGGTAATGTTTTAATTGTGGCTGTGTTTTTCATTGTTAACCATAGTTTGCTTTGCAGATACCACCATTCTACTGTTTTACTGCACTGTATCTATTATTTTGTAATGTTTTATTGTTACTGTGTTTTATTGTTAACCATTGTTTTGCAGGTACGGCCATCAGCTGCAGCACTGATTTGTTAAATCCTGAAAGCAACTGCGTTTGCTCTCAGCATATACGTAAACCAATGAATGCAGCGCTGTAGGAGGTGATTTCACCACCGCAGTTGAAAAAAGAGCATATATGGTGAAGCATAGGGGATGGGGTGGACACAATGGGCGGATCTACCCTATGTTTCACCATATATTTTTTAACATTTTTCTTGGCAGAGATTTCTTTATGCACATCAATTGATGTGAATGATGGAATCTGTTATGTTCTTTCTTTTTTGGTTCAGCCCATCATTAGAAGTGGGTGAATGCTGGGAGGTCTAATGGTGGGCATACCACACACTTTCTAGGAGAGATTTCTTCATCCAATTCGATCAATATGAATGGAGGAATCTGTTAGGTTCTCTTTTTTTTGTTCAGCCCACAGGCTGCTTAAAAAAAAAAAAAGAACCTTGCAATATATGCCTTTGAGTGGTCATACCAGGATAATGCCTGTAGGTATAGGCTTTATCTTTGTATAGTTTTTTACAGCCCACGGTCGGCTTTCATGTAAAAGCAATGCTAGCTGGTGCTTTTACAAGCAGTGTTGCTGCTGCAGGGGGTGCGCAATTTTAATTTTACCAAACAAATGGCCAATATATAGCGTACTTGTGCATTCAATTTTAAAAAAGTATTTATTTTCCCAAAAAATTGTGTTTTGAAAATCTCTGCACAAATACCGTGTGACAAAAAAACTTGCAACACCCACCATTTTAGGGCCCCTGCTTTAAAAAAATATATAATATTTGGGGGTTAAAAGTAATTTTCTAGTAAAAAAAAAAATTGCTTCATGTAAACAAAAAGTGTTAGAAAAGGCTTGGTCTTCAAGTGGTTAGAAGAGTGGGTGATGTGGGGTATAAGCTTCTACCATTGGGCATAAAATGCCAGGACAGTTCAAACACCCCCCAAATGACCCTTTTTTGGGAAGTAGAAAACCCAAGATATTTGCTGAGAGGCACGTTGAATCCATGTAATATTTTATATTTTGCCACAAGTTTTGGGAAAATGACAAAGTTGTCACTAAATGATATATTGCTCACACATGCCATGGGTATATGTGGAATTACACCCCAAAATGCATTCTGCTGCTTCTCCTGAGTACAGGAATACCACATGTTTGAGACTTTTTGGGAGCCTAGCTGTGTACGGGACCCCGAAAACCAATCACCGCCTTCAGGTTTTCTAAGGGCGTAAATTGCTCATTTTACTTCCTCACTATCTATCACAGTTTCTGGGTGTTTTGTGCTATCTTGTCATTTCATGGTCTCCAAAACTGTGATAGGTAGTGAGGAGTGAATTCAACAATTTACGCCCTTAGAAAGCCTGAAGGCGGTGATTGGATTTCGGGGTCCTGTATGCGGCTAGACTGCCAAAAAGTCTCACACATGGGGTATCCCCATACTCAGGAGAAGCAGCAGAATGTATTTTGGGGTGTAATTCCACATATAGCCATGGCATGCATGAGCAATATATAATTTCAATGACAACGTTGTGCTAAGACATACCCAGCTGTTACTGTTCACCTCCACCATTACAGGGGTGAGCTGTTTCTCTGATTCAAACTCTCTCACATTTGCTCTCTAGTCCCTGAAGCAGTAGCTCTGAGATCAGCATTTGAGAGCTCACGCCTGTAATAGTAAATGTGACAGCTGGCCGTGTCTTAGCAATGTCCTAGCAACAAGGCAGGATGGGATGATCCCATCTCTGGGAGTTTTTTTAGTCATAAATTATGAGGTATGCAAAATAACTACACCTATAGCAAGGGCATTATTCAACTTTGTTCAAACCTGCATAGTTTGTTTTTATCTACAGATACCCCTTACCTTCGTATGCAGTTTTTTTGGTAAAGGTGAACTATACCTTTATAATCCAAGCTCACATTTTTTCATACAGTAAACTGGCTTAGGACCTGTTCCCACCTGAGCGTTTTTCAGCTCGTAAAACGCTCATCTCTGAAGTCTCAAAACGCCCAACAAGAAAAATCCCATTCATTTCAATGGCCCCTGGTCACATATAAGCGTTTTGTCGCCTGAAGTTCAAAAAAGTATATGAGCTTCTATTATGGCAGATTACCGGCGTTTTTGTTAGATGTCAATGCCTGCCTCCAAACACCTGCAAAAAGCGCCTGAAAAAACATCTGAAAAACACCCAAAAAAACGCCTAAAAAAATGCCTGAAAAACACCCCAAAAACGCCTGAAAAAATACCCCAAAAAACACCCAAAAAAGATAAGCTCAGGTGTGAATGGGGCCTTATGCAGACTGGGGGCCCCAGTAGTTTAAAGGGATTTTAAACGATCACCTTGTAAAACAACCCATTCAGTTCAAAATAGAAATTAAAAATATGTATAGATATAAAAATACATTATAAATATATAACCATTCCCTCTGTTCTTAACTGCATAAGAGCTGGGGGAGGAGAAGCAAAATTACACAGAGCTTCCCAGTGAATGGCTGTGCAGAGGGGGCCTGTCAGGACAAGTCATTGTCACACTGATTTCCCAGCATAGCTAGAGAACTGACCATGATGTATTCTCCTGCTTAGTGTAGTAAGTTTGTAAAAGGAAAACAGAGGGACTAGCAGGAACACCAGGGATTTCACATAAAGGAAGCATACAAGGAGAACAGGATATTTTCTCATATAAGTACATGGTACAGCAGACATATATTAGGAATATGAAGTTTTGGGGTAACAAACACTTAAAAACACACAGTGCCTTTTGTAAAAAATATTGTTTAATGCCTTGTCGGCCTTTTCTGTCACCCATAAGGCCTAGTAGAAATACTTGCAATGTTTACATTCCTATGTTTTGGCTTATTTCCAAGACATAAGCTACAACAAAATGGCAGCTGTGCCTTTGTCTTTGAGAACTAAAGTAATAATCTCCTTAGTTGTGGTCATAGGAGGAGACTCTGTGTCTATTTTGTTATAGCTTAGAATATGAGATGACAGGGGGCTACAGCAGTGTGGGAATTCATGGGCACGTTTTTTGAAGCAAAAAGCACGCTTGCTCCTCAATGCTGGGGGGGGGGGGGGGGGGGGGTGGGGGAGGGTAGGGGAGCACACAATTACTGATGTGCCCTGAAAATAAGCCAGGACATAGCAATGTAAACATCGGGGAGGATTTCTGCCAGGCTTCATGGGTGGCAGAAAAGGCCTTCAGGTATGGCATTTGCATTAACCAGTTCTGGACCGGAAGGATTTGCCCCCCTTAAAGCGGTAGTATACGCCAGTTTATAATTTTTACCTACTGGTAAGCCTATAATAAGGCTTACCTGTAGGTAAAATTAATATCTCCTAAACCTGTAAGGTCTAGGAGATATTCACCGTGCATGCAGCCGCTGACACCAGCGGCACATGCGCTCTGAAGGTCCGGCGTATCTTGCCGGACCTTAAGAGCTCCTTGCCAGAAAGTAAGCTCCCGCACGCATGCGCGGGAGTGACTTCATCGCGGCTCCAGCCACTCGGAAGAGACGCCGAGGGAACATGTCAGCTCCCTCAGCGGTGTCCGGGCAACCATGTGGGGGCTTTGTTCTAAGGTAAGTATTTCATAATAAGCTAGTATGCGATGCACATTAGCACATTATGCCATTGTTCTGCAGGGTTTTTTTTTTTTTTTTTTTTTTTAAACAAAACAGGGGATACAACTTTTGGGGGGACCAGTGAAATTACTACAGTAATCAGTGCTAAAAATATGCACTGTTACTGTAAAAATGACACTGGCAGGGAAGGGGTTAACAGTGGTGATGAAAGGGTTAAGTGTGAGCCTAGGGGAGTGTTTTCTAACCGTATGGGGGATGGGCTAGTGAAATGACCATAGAGACCTGTGATCCTATATAGGAGGATCACAGGCGCCCTGTGATCATTTCAGAGAGAACAAGTCAGGTGTGTTAACAACAGCTGCCCGTCCTTCTCTCTCAGTGGGGAGCGATCGTGGGTGCCTGTCGGCAATCGTGGGTGCCAGTCCCGTGGATTGGCATCGCTGCCCCCCAGCACCACTGCCGCGACCGATGTACCCCTACGTCGTTTCGCGCAGCCGAGCCAGCCTGCCGCAGGGCAGTCAGCAAGTGGTTAAACAACATTTTTTACAAAGTACACAGTATTTTAAACTTTTCTGCATGGGCCGGTTTATGTAAAAAGGAGAACGCAGCTTTTAATCCCCACCAGACCATTCATTTCAACAAAAATCTTCTTTTACAATCAAATGTGTATTTAACATATTTTATGCATGTAAATTTCCTGTAAAAGCTTCCTTAGTGTAGACATCCAAAAGCCCCGAGACTGCTGCTGGGCATCTCTATCTTGGATGTGATGGCAGCAGCCCCAGCAGACAAACTCAAGTGGCACTCTAAAGTATCCCTCTTCGCTCCCTAACAGCAGCTACATAAGAGTTTATATAGGGAGGGGACGGGAAGGGGGTGAGCTGGGCCAGCACAGAGTAATTACAAACTCCTAGAAGAGAAGAGGGATATGATGGGAGGGAGGGGGGCGTGCAAAGGAATCAACTAACCAATTTTTCGAACACATTCAAAGGCACATTACAAGTGAATAAAAATCATTAATAGAAAAGAAAAACTATGCAAATAACCATTTAAATTACCAATTTTGTGCTTATAACTGCAGTTTTTTTTTTTTCGTTTGATGACTGCGCCGTTTCAAGCACATGCAGGCGATCTGAGCATCCATGTTTATAGTATGACTGTTAAAATTATCTACAAACATACGCTTTTTATACAACGGGATCTGCAAAGCTGCAACAGAAATGTAAAACATTCACTCCATGGTGACTATGAATTTTGCAGTGTGGTTTTGAGCATCATGTAACCTCCAAAACCTTAGACACCCTATTGTAGGAAATACTCATCTAAAGCGGGAAAGGGAAAAGTTGGTCAAAAAGTCCAAATAATAAATGAGCTTAGTAACCCAGCATTTTTAAACCAGGGTGCCTTGGCAAAATGCCTAAAAATGTCCCCAAAATGATATACAAGCTGGTGGGTGGAGGAAACCCGCCTTTTAACCACTTTACCACCGGAGGATTATGCTGTCTTACGTCTGGGCCACTTTTTGCGATTCGGCACTGTGCGACTTTAACTGACAATTGCGCGGTAATGCAACGCCGTACCGTATAAACGAAATTTACGTCCTTTTTTTTCCACAAACAGAGCTTTCTATTGATGGTATTTAATCACCTGTGCGATTTTTACTTTTTGCGCTATAAACAAAAAAAGAACGACAATTTTGAAAAAATAATATTTTTCACATTTTTTTATATGAAATCCCCCCCCCCCCACCAAAAAAAAAATGTAAAAATCAAAAATGTTTTATCATTTTAGGCCAATTTGTTTTCTGCTACATATTTTTGGTAAAAAAAAAAAAATCGCAATAAGTGTATTTTGATTGGTTTGCGCAAAAGTTATTGCGTTTACTAACTAAGGGAAAGATTTCTGTCGTTTTTGGTGTATTTTTTTTAACGAGTAATGGCGGCGATCTGCGATTTTTTTTTGCGGGACTGCGACATTGCGGCGGACAGATCGGACCCTTGACTGACATTTTGACACTTTTGGGGGTACCAGTGGCTCCTCCCCTGGCCCGACTCCCGCTGTGACTGAATACAGAGATAGGGGAATGTCTGGCGACATAGGTCTACGTCGCCAGACGTTATTAAGCCACTTTGCCGCAGTAGAGCTCCAGTGAGCAGCGGTAAAGTGGTTAATTGCACAAATCTACAGGTTTTCATTGTACACCATTACAACCTTGTAACCGCCAACCTCCTAACGACCAATGACACCATCTGTTGATAAGAAGGATGTCAGTAGCCTGCATATCAACCTTGTTTGACTCTCCCTTGCCTCTCTCCATCAGCTTTTGGGGTCTCATTAGCTAAGTCATGGAGAAAAACTGAGGAAGAAGAGAAACATTGGAATACTAGTCAGTACCAGTTTGAAAAAGTGTATTTGCTTTGGAAGAATAAATCACCTATAACGTTGGGTGTCCTACGTGTATTAATGTTGCTGCAATTTGTAAAATTATCAGAATGGGGTGCCTTGAGATTCCCCTTAATTTTAAAGTGTGCCTTGACTTAAAAAAGGTTTAGAAACACAGTAACCTATAGCAAGACACGAAGCTCAAAAGAAAGTGGTCAAAACATATCAGATTGCCTCAGTTTCAAAGACCTCAGGGTACAGCAGAGATTGCCTGCTATTCGTTCCTTGCCAGTTTACAGATATTGTCATATCAAGAGAGTTGAACTAAGCCAATGGTCTCCAAACTTTCTAAACAAAGGGCCAGTTTACTTTCCTCCAGACTTTAGGAGGGCCAGATTGCGGCCAGTGGGAGTAGAAAATGCTGTGGTCAGCAGGGGTAAAATAATGACATAATGTCTGTGGGCAGTAGGAGGTATTGGTATTAGTGAGAAGAATAAACTTCATCGTTGGTATCAGTGGGAGAAATTGTGCCCCATCATTGGTGTCAGTGGCAGGAAAAGTTTCCCATCTATGGAAGGAATAGTGTCCCATCTATGATGTAGTGGGATGAATAGTGCTCCGTCTTTGGTGTCAGTGGAAGGGATAGTGCCTCATTGTTGGTATCAGTGGGAGGAATAGTGCCCTAAGGACTGATTGAAGGCAAGCAAAGGGCCACATCTGGCCCAAAGGGCCGCAGTTTAACCACTTGCCAACCGCCCCATGCAGATTTACTGCGGCAGGTCGGCTCGGCTTCGCATAATCATGTAGATCTATGTGATTATGTGCACGCGGTCTAGGCAGCGCGCTCGCACGCCCACCCAGAGCCGATCTCCCGCTGTGATTAGACACAGCGGGAGCCAGATCATGGGAGCCCGGCAGGCCTCCCGCGATCTTTGAGAAAACTGACAGTAGAGCCGCCTGCCTATGTAAACAAAGCAGGCAGCTCTCCTGTCAGACAGGCACACTGAGATTGTGTGTGTCAGCTAAGCTGAAACACCGATCTCTTTGCCTGTCACAGAGCCCCCCCCCCCCCAACAGTTAGTAAGCACAAATAGGCTCACACTTAACCCCTTGATCGCCCCCAGTATTAACCCCTTCCCTGCCAGTGTCATTTATACAGTAACAGTGCATATTGTTTAGCACTGATTAATGTCACTGGTCCCCAAAAATGTCACTTAGGGGTAGATTCACTTAAACTGGGGCACTCAGAATCTGGTGCAGCTGCGCATGGTAGCCAATCAGCTTCTAAATTCAGCTTGTTTAGTTAAGCTTTGACAAAAAAACCTGGAAGCTGATTTGTTTCTTTGCAGAGCTGCACCAGATCTTTCACTCTCCAGTTTTAGTAAATCAACCCCCCAGCCCCCAGTGTCAGATTTGTTTGCCGCAATGTTGAAGTCCCACTAAAAACTGCTGATTGCCGCCATTACTAATAAAGAAAATAAACAAATAAATAAAAAGTCCAAAAATCTATCCAAACCAATTAATATACGCTTTTTTGGATTTTTTTTTTTTTACCAAAAATATGTAGCAGAATACAAATTGACCTAAACTGATAAAAAAAAATGTGATTTGTTAAAATGTTTTTATTGGGAATGTTTTATAGCAGAAAGTAAAAAATATTGTGTTTTTTTTCAAAATTGTCGCTCTTTTTTTGTTTATAGCGCAAAATCTAAAAACCGCAGAGGTGATTAAATACCCTCAAAAGAAAGTTCTATTTGTGGGAAAAAAAAAAGGACATCACTTGTATTTGGGTACATCGTCGCACGACCGCGCAATTGTTAAAGTAACACCGTGCCGAATCCCAAAAAATGGCCTGGGCATTAAAGGGGTAAAACCTTTCGGAGCTGAAGTGGTTAAAGGCCACTGCTCTAAGCGGTTGGATCATAATACCTACAACCAACTTACATCCTTCTAATGCCTACAACCAACTTACATCCTTCTAATGCCTACAACCAACTTACATCCTTCTAATGCCTACAACCAACTTACATCCTTCTAATGCCTACAACCAACTTACATCCTTCTAATGCCTACAACCAACTTACATCCTTCTAATACCTACAACCAACTTACATCCTTCTAATACCTACAACCAACTTACATCCTTCTAATGCCTACAACCAACTTACATCCTTCTAATACCTACAACCAACTTACATCCTTCTAATGCCTACAACCAACTTACATCCTTCTAATACCTACAACCAACTTACATCCTTCTAATACCTACAACCAACTTACATCCTTCTAATACCTACAACCAACTTACATCCTTCTAATACCTACAACCAACTTACATCCTTCTAATACCTACAACCAACTTACATCCTTCTAATACCTACAACCAACTTACATCCTTCTAATACCTACAACCAACTTACATCCTTCTAATACCTACAACCAACTTACATCCTTCTAATACCTACAACCAACTTACATCCTTCTAATGCCTACAACCAACTTACATCCTTCTAATACCTACAACCAACTTACATCCTTCTAATGCCTACAACCAACTTACATCCTTCTAATACCTACAACCAACTTACATCCTTCTAATACCTACAACCAACTTACATCCTTCTAATACCTACAACCAACTTACATCCTTCTAATACCTACAACCAACTTACATCCTTCTAATACCTACAACCAACTTACATCCTTCTAATACCTACAACCAACTTACATCCTTCTAATGCCTACAACCAACTTACATCCTTCTAATACCTACAACCAACTTACATCCTTCTAATGCCTACAACCAACTTACATCCTTCTAATACCTACAACCAACTTACATCCTTCTAATGCCTACAACCAACTTACATCCTTCTAATACCTACAACCAACTTACATCCTTCTAATGCCTACAACCAACTTACATCCTTCTAATACCTACAACCAACTTACATCCTTCTAATGCCTACAACCAACTTACATCCTTCTAATACCTACAACCAACTTACATCCTTCTAATACCTACAACCAACTTACATCCTTCTAATACCTACAACCAACTTACATCCTTCTAATACCTACAACCAACTTACATCCTTCTAATACCTACAACCAACTTACATCCTTCTAATGCCTACAACCAACTTACATCCTTCTAATACCTACAACCAACTTACATCCTTCTAATGCCTACAACCAACTTACATCCTTCTAATACCTACAACCAACTTACATCCTTCTAATACCTACAACCAACTTACATCCTTCTAATACCTACAACCAACTTACATCCTTCTAATACCTACAACCAACTTACATCCTTCTAATACCTACAACCAACTTACATCCTTCTAATACCTACAACCAACTTACATCCTTCTAATACCTACAACCAACTTACATCCCTCTAATACCTACAACCAACTTACATCCTTCTAATACCTACAACCAACTTACATCCTTCTAATGCCTACAACCAACTTACATCCTTCTAATACCTACAACCAACTTACATCCTTCTAATGCCTACAACCAACTTACATCCTTCTAATACCTACAACCAACTTACATCCTTCTAATGCCTACAACCAACTTACATCCTTCTAATACCTACAACCAACTTACATCCTTCTAATGCCTACAACCAACTTACATCCTTCTAATGCCTACAACCAACTTACCACCTTCTAATGCCTACAACCAACTTACATCCTTCTAATACCTACAACCAACTTACATCCTTCTAATGCCTACAACCAACTTTCCTTATCCATCTAATAAAGCTAGATAATTACCAGAATATTGTCCAAAGCTGTTTATGACATTAAATTAAAGTACATCTAAACACAAATGTAATATAGTGCAGTTTACCAGTCCTTAGATGAGGTAGCTGAATTACTTTCCATTTTCCAGGCTTTGTCCCCATTATTTTTCCCTGGTGAGGTACTTTCTCTCCCTGTGTAGCTACACTCACTGCTCCACTGTATTTAGGGAGGAAACAATGGCTCCACTTCAATACTGTTGATTTCTATTATATCTGGGTTCATGAAATTAGTAGTTTACAAAAGAAAGATAATATTGTTTTTTTAGTTTGTTCAACTTTCAGGAAGTGACGAGGACATTGCGTTCTGCCATGTTTTGTTTTTAAAGAAAATGTTCTTAGCTTAAAAGAATAAAACAAATGTAGTCGCCACATCTAAGGACTGCGGTACGCTCCAATATAATACATGTTTCTTCTTTAGTTTTAGTTATCAGGCTAAACTTGTTAATACATTTAGGGGGAGCATAAAGGGATTACACCAACAAATTATCCAAGATCTCTTGAAATTTGCCAAAATTTACATTTCAAATCTGATAAACCCCCCCCACGCACAACATCACTATTAATTTTGATGAAAATTGGCGTAGGCAATTGAATTCAAATTCAAAATGAAGTACCAGATAACAATGGATCAGTGCCTAAATTTATTAAAAGAATTACAAGATTGCTCTGTGATTAGGAAGTCTATTCACAGTCCTTCTAACCTAGGCCACAAAAATGATTGTTATAATTTAATTGGTTACTGTAAGTGATTCTACCATCCCAAGCACAGACTGTTCCAACAAGATCTAATAATTGGCGCACAGTAACAATTAATGAAAACTTTACTTTTTACTGCAGTTTTCCCTATTCTGCTGATTTTTTGTTACCATAGTTTCAATAGTTGTGCTGTTACGAAACACTTCATATGTAGCCAAATGTTGAAACAGACAATTTCAATTAAATATACATATTATTCACCTACCTACTAGGTACATTTTTAAAATGTTTTGCACAGATTAAAATTGTCATTTTTTTTGCTAGAAAACACCCAAACAGTATATATTTTCTGAAAGCAGAGATCCTGGAGAATAAAATTGTGGTAGTTGCCATTTTTTATGTTGCGTAACATTTGCAGTTATTTATCAAACACATCAAATTATATATATATATATATATATATATATATATATATATATATATATATATATACACACACACACACACAAAAATGCATTTTAGTACAAAGAAACACAATAGTATACTAGTTTTTGGTGGCAAACATCCATGGCTACACTAGCCAAAGAATGACAGTTGTGACCCGGAATTAATATACAAGTGAAATAATACACAACACTTCCGGGGGATGATTAGTCACAGGAGGGATATGGGAATGGGTGTTCCCCAAATTTTTCCTGCTTTCGCTGGGAAAGCAGTTTCCCGCGGTCCAAGTTTCTCCTGTTCCTCTGCGGGTTAATCTTTTGCATTGAGTATAAAAGCTGTTTGATCTCCTCTCTCTGATCCTACTCTTCTTCCTCCACTATCTCAAAAATATATTAAAATAAAAAATAACCTTAAATTTACAGAGCCAGGGGACGGGCTGAACATGCTCAGTTTGGTGTGTATTGCTGGAGAGTTTTTTTTTTTCTCGGAAGAGTGCATGTGATCAGCACAGAGCCAATCAGCACTGTCCAGACATGTCCAGACAGAGCATCAGGGGAACTGATAGTCACAAGGCAGCTATATACTGCTGATAGGAAAAGGTATTTATCAGTATATATTTACTAAAATGATTACATTTTCATGTTCTGTGTACTGTGGGAGACCTGATATAGTGAATGCAGGGTCCTGGGTTTAGTAAAACTTTAAAGCCAGTATCAGGTTCAGGGTTGCAGTAGCAGCTGTGAGCTTGACCTAATTACTTGTCTACTATACCAATTATAAATGTACCTCAGTAAATATGTGGTAATGTAGCAGTTAACTGTTATATACTAAAGGTAAAAATCCTACTTATATACAGTACAGTATATTGCCCTACCCATGTGCATATTTCCCTGTTTGCTCATTTCCAACAGATGAGGCTGGCTGCCATCTTTGTTTTTTGGATTTGGTGCAAACACACACTGAATGTCTTCAGCTACCTTGTAAAGGTGATGTCTGGGCTTCTGGAAAGGGACCACATTAATCAGGAGGTGCCTGGATGCAGTCATGTGGCTTCCCCGTATATCTGTAAATGTATGCAGTAGTTGAAATAGAATAGCGAAGCTGGCCATACACATATATATTATTTTTCGTTCAGGCTATAGGCTAAATGAAAAAAAAAAAAATCAAACACATTCTGCCATTCATGCTACACAGCGTAGATGGAAGAGTCAGCTGCATCTGACTGTCTATAGCCGATATCTGAGTGACAATTTTCTGCCTGTCGCCTTCGATTTCTCAGTTGAAGGCTGTTGAGTGGAAGGTTGATGACAAGAAATTTCAATTTCAGCAGCTTCATCGGAAAACAGGTGAAATTGGTAGAGTGTGTGGCCAGCTTTGGTCTTTTTGAAAGTGTACTGGGGAGCCCAATTGTACAGTGTACCGTATTTTCTGGCGTATAAGACGACCTACTTTTCAAGTTAAAACATAGGTTTTGGGCTATACTCGCCGTATAAGACTACCCCCAGTCCAAAGCAAAGCAAGGCAACACCATATACCATATACACCGAGTATAAAAATCCCAAAGGTAATTAATTAATGCCTCGTTTCCACTGAGTGGTACGGTACGGTTCGGTTCAGTACGGTACGGTTCGGTACGGTACACATTGCGTTTCCACTGCCAATAGTACCCTTTTCATGATAGGCGTGGTGTAGCTGGTCACAGCAGGAAAGCTGTGATAGACGATTCTCTGTCAACCAATCAAAGTTCTGCAGAGTGTAGCTCCACCCAGTTGGTACGGGTCTAATGTGCTTGGTACCCCAACGAAAGGGTACCAAAAAGTGGTACGGTACGGTTCGGAATTAGGGTACCATTCATAATGGAAACGGCATAAATAGCGTACCGTACCGAACCGAACCGTACCAGAAAGCTCAGTGGAAACGCGCCATAAGTGTACTGTAATCTATGAAAACCCTGGCTGTCTGTGTCCTATTCATCTGCATGTATTCTCTTATAAATCTCCAAGGTATTGGAAGTACTAAGTATTACCGGTAGATGCCCTTTTGTACAATACTGGTCTGCTGGCCCCCGTCATTATTATTGTCATTTGGATTATTACATTGAGCATTAATGTTGGTTTAGACGAGTTTCGGAGTGGAGCACAATGTATAATTGTTACAGGTAATCAACTATAGCTGCATTTTGTTTGATTTCTTGCGTTGTCATGCAAAAAGAACTTGATGACTGCCGCTTCATGTTTATGAGTGTCAGAGATCTCCCCGATACCTAGAAAAATGGAAAGCTGTAGATGCCTACAGTTACTCACCAGGGGATTCTCCAGCACAGAACATACAATGAAGAGGAGATAAAGGTATATATCGCACTCCTTTCTCTCTAGGCGCTGGCTTGTGTAGGAATCCTGTACCGGTATACCGCATGTGCCGTAGCTTCGGCTACATACAGTATACCGCGCTGAGCCAATCACTGTGAGCGGTGTATTCTATTATTGAATGCAAAGCCTGCTCGGATTGGCGGAGTCAGAGAGGTGGGGTTATGTTACTCTCTCTGACTATGCCAATCCGAGCAGGCTTTGCATTCAATAATAGAATACATCGCTTACAGTGATTGGCTCAGTGCGGTACACTACATAGCCGAAGCTACGGTACAGTATACCAGTACAGGATTCCCGCACAGCCAGCGAGAGAAGATTATACATCTACCGGTAATACTTTTACTTACAATACCTTGGAAAGTTGTAAGAGAATACATTTACGGTACTTACAGTACCTAGATTACACTCACTTAATTACCTACTACTTTCATACTCGGCGTATAAGACGACCCCCCCATTTTTGGGGGATTTTTTTGAGGTTCAAAAGTCGTCTTATACACCAGAAGATACAGTATATATACAATATAATGCAATATGTATATACCATCATATGCACGATTCTGTGACCATCTTTTTGTGTTGACAGAGCATTATTCAAAACCACCCCTGAGGAAAAAGAGTCCAATCTTCGAAACATGTTGGGTTTTGGTTTCTGGATTCTATGGTTGTAAACTATGATATTGATTGTTGCTTGCTACAGTTTTTAATCTTATCATTTTTTGTATAATTGTTCAATAAAAAAAAATGTTTTTCTATATACCTTAGTCTTTGTGCCTAAAAAGTCCCAATCCAGGGGAATTCCCCAATTGTTGTATATATAAAGTTGATTTTATTAGAAGAATGCTGCTCATCATTCGGGCATCTGGTGGGCTAACTACACATGAGCAGTCGGTGCTTGAAATCCAATACTTTGAATGCTTCACACATGCCTCGCCAAGTCTCCAACGTTCAAGGGATTTAGAAGAACATTCAAGCTCTCAGTTACAGCATCATGGCCCACTAGCCTCTGATCCCAGGCACTTTTCCAGCTCTCCCCGAGATCCGTTCACAAGCACTTTTCCCCCTCTCAGGCATTATCCCCGTTCTCCTTCCGCCCATTCTCACTGACTCCCAACAGAATGCTTCTCATCACCAACCGTATGAGTCACTACCTTTACTGCCTAAATAATGAATGGGAGCCTAGAACACAAAGGTTAGAGGTTCAATCACCGGGTAAAGCATTTGCTTTGTAAATGATTTTCCTTCAGCCTGATTCACAAAAAAATACTGTATGACCGTTTTCAATGGTTGGAATAGGGAGAGAAGCTGCCACGTTTGCATCCTAAGTATCCTGCTTATGTCTGCTGAGCTAATTAGAAGTTAAGCAAATTGACATAATTAAGAAGCTCGCATGTCACTCTTTGCCTTATTTGGGACCAAAGAAATGTTTGGATAGATAGAAATGCTGAAGGGCCATGCCACTTACAAAGTGTTTTAATCTGATCACACAAGACAGCTGTCTTCCCTACATATATTAATAATGTTCAGGCAACAGTATGACAAAGTGGATTTGCTAAAAAAAAGTAATGAGCATTCCCAGTTCCATAGCCGAAGCTCAGTTCCTATTAATTATATGCTACAGAGCACATACCAGATTTATTCCTTTACATAGAAAGATGGGAACTATTCAGCGTCCAATAACCTAGCTAGATGATATCATGATGGGACATATGGTGCTTTTCCAGTGCATGGAACCGAATGGTTCGGCTCGCTTTTGTGCTCTTCCACTGCTGGTACCGCATGGTATGGTGTAGGAACGGTTCGGTACGGTACGGCGGCGCTTTTCCACTACATGATGGAACCGAACGGTACGGCTCTCTAAAACAGTACCACCTCGATTGTGGTTCCAAGAGGCACCATAGCGGTACCATATCCCACAATCCTTTGCATGCAGCAGACTGTTTGTCACTACTAGCCACTGATTGGTCAGAGAATCATTGTTATCCCACCCACTATCCCACCCACTTACTTTAGTACTACTTTAGTGGAAAAGCAAACCATACCAAACCGTACCGAACTGTTCCAACACCGTACCATGCGGTACCAGCAGTGGAAAACCAAACAGGGCCAAGCAGGGTCAAGTAGAGCCGAGCCGGTACTTGCAGTGGAAAAGTGCCAATACAGTGCATAGTGGGCACACAGGACAGCCGTAATACTATGAAGTGCCAAACTCAGCCAATAGCTAACCATGCCATACACAACAGGAGACACAAAAAACTGTTCATTCCCAGTGCTATCCTATTCATCTTCCAACCACACTGGACAAAGCTTTTACCCAACTGCCATTTAGTTTCTTAAAATTCAACTTCATGTTGTCCAAGTATTTAGGTTCACTAAACTACCACCGAATAAGCTTTTTATTACCTTCATATGTAGACAAATGAATAGAGAATTCAGAAGCCTGACAAACAAGGTGTCAACTGTATCTTTTGGGGCAACTGCCATTTAAAGCGGAGTTCCACCCAAAAGTGGAACTTCCACTTTAAATAGTCCTAACCCTCTGACATGCCACATTTGGCATGTCATTTTTTGGGGGGGGGGGGGAGCGGGTACCTAGTTTTGACATGTACCCGCTCCCACTTCCGCTCGGAGCGCCGCGGCGCCCTGAGCGGAAGTTCTCCTTTCTCCCTCCCTCCCTGCAATCTTCTGGGACACGTCAGAGGTCCCAGAAGATTGCCGGCCACTCACGACGCATAGCGCAACTCGCGCATGCGCAGTGCGTACCCGGCTGTGAAGCCGCAAACTGTCACAGCAGGGTGCCCACATCAGTGATGCCGGCGCCGCGGAGCAGAGAGGGAGAAGATGGCGCATCGCTGGACCGTGGGACAGGTGAGTGGGCGGTTAGGCTGGAACTCCGTTTTAAATTATTTCAGCTTACATGTTATTATTTAAAAGTGTATCAAGAGCTTTTTTTTAAATTTTAGAGTTAGGCAGGATTGGAACCCCTATCAGGCTTTACTGGTATCAAGGGCTCTGTTAGAAAGATTTCCCCTCTCTTTCTGTTCTAGGGACAACATTTTATCAAAAAGGAAGTAGAGAAAATGTGCAGCAGGGAAAAAAAATACAATTTTAAGTCTGACTGTGTTTTTTAGAAATCGCCTCATTACCGTCAGGTGAAAAGGTTGTCCTTGGGACAGTGTGCAAGGAGAGATCTCTCTATAAGTCCTTAACCGTAGTAAAACCCAATAGGGGTTTTGGCCCTCCCCACGCTATCCACAAAAGAGAAAAATGTTTGGGTTATAGGCACATTTTAACCATTTGCCACCACCTCTTGCTGGCCCATTATGTGGATCCTAATGCTGGAAGGGGGAGTTTCTGTGATCACGGTAAAAGCAGGTTAACCTCCCTGGCGGTATGATTCTTTCGGATTTTAGGTGCTGAAAGCGGTACCATTATTTTGCATGTAATTCTTGAGAATGAGCAGCCCAAACCAACTATTTACATATTATTTTTTTTTACTGTGCGTTCTTCTTTATAAATATATATATATATATATATATATATACTTTAAAACTGCAGGAAAGGGCACTGGGGGGCAATGTAATGTGAATTTATTTTATTTTGAATGGTATCAGTGTGTTTGGTGTGTTTTACATTTGAATTTGCAGCCGGTTCCACCCCCCTGCGAATGTCAACGTCGCAGGAGACGGAAGCCGGGGCACGGAGAGGATCGGGAGGAAGATCCACCGCCGCATACATCGCTGGATCCCCGTGACAAGGTAAGTAACCTCTTTTACAGGATCCAGCGATGCTTCTGGCGGTACCCCGAGTGTGGCTCGGGGTTACCGCTTTTGGCTCTGAAATTTAACCCCGAGCCACGCTCAGGAATACCGCTAAGAAGTTTAAGAAAATGTGCAACTTTCCATTAATTCAAGCAAAATATTGCATAAAGTATTTGATTTGTTCACATGTAGGTGGAGATTAATTACATTTGAAACTTTTTCATAGGTTGGATAAGCCTTCCAGAAGAAATAAAATGTTGGAGGAAGAACTACCTTTGTATTAGTGCCAGTCCTATCAGGTTCTGAAAAGCAACAGCACCAATTGATGGCCAGGTCTCTATCGGCCTACTAAGCCTCATCAGCATTAGACTACAAATTTTGGACAGTATGTGAGGCTTCACAGCAAATAACATAGACAGAGGTTCTTTCCAAAAGAAAACAACATCGGGGACATTTTTGCTTGGGAAGGCTTTTGTTATTTCTGCAAAAGCCTAACGTGCTAAAATAGTATTTACCCAGAAGTCTTTATCTGGAGAAAGCAATCAATTTCTACATTCTTTGCCATCAGGTGTCATGTTAAAATTCCAGTGACCAGTATGAGAGAGTGAGAACGATAACACCAAATATAACACACCTGCTTCCCATTCACACCTGAGACCTTGTAACACTAACGAGTCACATGACACCGGGGCGGAAAAATGGCTAATTGGGCCCAATTTGGACATTTTCCCTTAGGGGTGTACTCACTTTTGTTGCCAGCGGTTTAGACATTAATGGCTGGGTGTTGAGTTATTTTGAGGGGACAGTAAATTTACACTGTTAGGCCCCGTTCACACTGGGGCGACGCTACTTCCCGGGGCGACCTCACAGGTCGTGGCGCGCTGCTCGCACCGCGACCTCGGAGCGGCCGGCACGGACTTCATAACAAGGAGTGACTTGTGTCGCTCCTATTAGAACGGGTCCACAGCTTCTCTGTGGAAGGCGACCTACGGCGACCTGTCAGGCGACCAGGTCGCCTGACAGGTCGCCCCAGTGTGAACGGGGGCTTATACAAAGCTGTACACTCACTACTTTACATTGTAGCAAAGTGTCATTTCTTCAGTGTTGTCACATGAAAGATATAATAAAATATTTACAAAAATGTGAGGGGTGTACTCACTTTTGTGAGATACTGTAGGAACTGGGGTATAGGCTTCATTGATGCCAAAGCACAATGTACTCAGCAAGTTTACAAAGATGGTGACTGTCTGCACAAACTGGAATATCTCTTTAATACAAGACCCAAGCAAATGCCACTTCGAGTTTGGTAACATTTGTAGGCTATTTCTGTGGTCAAGTAATTGCAGTATGTAAACAAAGCCAGCAGAATATTAGCATGCATAAAGAAAGGTATGTATTCCAGAGATAAAACTACAATCCTTCCACTTTATAAAACTCTGGTCCGACCACATCTCGAGTATTCTGTCCACTTCTGGTCGCCAGTCCTCAGGAGGGATGTGTTGGAGCTGGAGAGAGTCCAGAGAAGGGCAACTAAACTAATTAGGGGATTGGAGGACCTTAATTATGAAGAGCGTCTGCAATCGCTTGATTTATTCTCCCTGGAGAAGAGACGCCTGAGAGGGGACATGATAGCAATTTATAAATATCTCAATGGTGATCTCGGCATAGAAAAACATCTATTCAGTCGAAGGGATTGCATGAGGACTCGAGGGCATACAATGCGATTAGAGGAGAAGTGTTTTAACCTCAGGCAGCGTGGGGGGTTCTTTACTGTTAGGGCTACAAGATTGTGGAATTCTCTACCACAAGAGGTGGTTTCTGCGGGAAGTATGGTGGCTTTCAAAAGACTCTTAGACGTACATCTCAAGGATCAGAACATTCAGGGGTATGAGAGATGATTACGGCCACCCACACCTACACAGGTTGAACTGGATGGACTATTGTCTTTATTCAACCTCACCTACTATGTAACTATGTAACAATGGAGCACATTATTTTTAGAGGTCTGCCATCTTTGTCTTTTACATGAAAACAGTATGCATTGAGTAAAGTCTCTATAAAGGGAAATGAATACCTTGCATACACGGACCATAAGAAAAGCCTAAAGGAACATGGTGGTATTTAATTCTGGTAAATATGGAGGCTGTCAGCACATGTCCAATAACATGCACAAGGTTACAGAAAGAGGACACATGTCATAGGAAAGTACATGAAGTCAGGACTGAAGGTTGGAAATATGGAGAGCGACAATATAACACTGAGCCTGCTATTCTCAAATAATTATCTTTGATGAGCCAAAATAAGCACCATAAAATTAGTGGAGCTTGTATATTGCTGCCCAGAAGACCATTTAAAATGACTGTGTTCATTATTATACTAGCTACTTCAGCAATGGGGTTGACTTACTAAAGGCAAACTATGCATTTTGCAAAGTGCAGTTACCCTCTGAAAGTGCAGTTGCTCCAAAGCTTAGTAAATTAGGTAAAGCTTCACTTTGCAAAGAGTACCCAATCACATGCAAGGAAAATAAAAAAAAAAAAGCATTTTTGCTTGCACATGTTTGGATTATGGAAGTCAGCAGAGCTTCTACTCACTAACTAAGCTAGCTCTGGAGCAACTGCACTTTGCAAAGTGCACAGTCTATTTGCCTTTAGTAAATCAACCCCAGAGTCTAAAACTTCCGAAACAAGTTCAGGGCTGAAGTAGCAGCCATGAGCTTGTATCTGTTCTCTTAAGCCGATTCCAGGTTTTAATGTAAAAATTGACTGGGCAATTGTATAGCAATGGTTTCGGTGTTGACATGCTCTTTCTGAAAGCCCAGGACTACAAAAATGGCTTCAGGATGGCAAGCAGGAGGAGATTGGGAAATATCTGTTCCCTGACTTCCTCTGCAGTGTTTTGAACCTAGAATTGGCATAAGAGCCCTCATTCCTCAGCAGCTGAGGCCAGGGAGGCAGATAATCATGACAGTGGACCCCTGTCTCCTGCCCAGCGATACCACATATGGACTTGATATATTTATATATATATATATATATATATATATATATATATACAGTAGGTACGGAAAGTATTCAGACCACCTTAAATTTTTCACTCTTTGTTATATTGCAGCCATTTGCTAAAATCATTTAAGTTCATTCTTCTTCCTCATGAATGTACACATAGCACCCCATACTGACAGAAAAACACAGAATTGTTGACATTGTTGCAGATTTATTAACCGCTTGCCGACCGCCGCAAGTCAATTTACTGCGGGCGGTCAGCCCCTCACAGGCAAAGTGACGTTAATTAACGTCACTAGCCTGGGAGGGTCTGGGGAGCGAGCGAGCGAGCGCGCGCCGCCGGAGGCGCGCTCCCGCGCGGTCACGGACCCCCCTGCGCGCGTGACCGGCGGACCCGATGTCCGCCGGTCACTCGGCGATCGTCGGGGGAGAGGGAGAAAGTCAGGCAGCTTGTGTAAACAAGCTGCCTGTCATTCTCCTCGGTGTAAAAACACTGATCACACGGTTCTACTATGAAGAACCGTTGATCAGTGTCCTTACACCTCAAATCTCAGCCAATCACAGTAAGAATCACGCCCCTAGGGACACACACAGCCCCTCCCTCTCAAATAAAGTTACCCCTTCACTACCAGTGTATTTTTACAGTAACAGTGCATATGTATAGCACTGATTACTGTAGTAATGTCACTGGTAACCCCAAAAGTGTCAAAAATGTCAGTCAAGGGTCCGATCTGTCCGCCGCAATGTCGCAGTACCGCAAAAAAAAAAAAAAATCGCAGATCGCCGCCATTACGCGTTAAAAAAAAAAAACAACAAAAATGACAAAAATCTTTCCCTTTGTTAGTAAACGCGATAACTTTTGCGCAAACCAATAAAAATACGCTTTTTGCGATTTTTTTTACCAAACATATGTAGCATAAAACAAATTGGCCGAAAATGTTAAAAAATTTTGATTTTTACATTTTTTTGGGGGGAATTTCATATAAAAAAATTTGAAAAATATTGTTATTTTTGCAAAATTTACGCTCTTTTTTTGTTTATAGCGCAAAAAGTAAAAAGCGCACAGGTGATCAAATACCACCAAAAGAAAGCTCTGTTTGTGGTAAAAAAAGGACGTCAAATTTGTTTAGGTACAGCGTCGCACGACCGCGCAATTGTCCGTTAAAGTCACGCAGTGCCGAATCGCAAAATACCCCCTGGTCGTTTAGCAGCCAAATCCTCCGGGGCTTAAGTGGTTAAAAAAGAAAAACTGAAATATCACATGGTCCTAAGTATTCAGACCCTTTGCTCAGTATTTAGTAGAAGCCCCCTTTTGATCTAATACAGCCAGGAGTCTTTTTGGGAAAGATGCAACAAGTCTTTCACACCTGGATTTGGGGATCCTCTGCCATTACTCCTTGCAGATCCTCTCCAGTTCTGTCAGGTTGGATGGTAAACGTCGGTGGACAGCCATTTTTAGGTCTCTCCAGAGATGCTCAATTGGGTTTAAGTCAGGGCTCTGGCTGGGCCATTCAAGAACAGTCACGGAGTTGTTGTGAAGCCACTCCTTCGTTATTTTAGCTGTGTGCTTAGGGTCATTGTCTTGTTGGAAGGTAAACCTTCGGCCCAGTCTGAGGTCCAGAGCACTCTGGAGAAGGTTTTTGTCCAGGATATCCCTGTACTTGGCCGCATTCATCTTTCCCTCGATTGCAAACAGTCGTCCTGTCCCTGCAGCTGAAAAACAACCCCACAGCATGATGCTGCCACCACCATGCTTCACTGTTGGGACTGTATTGGACAGGTGATGAGCAGTGCCTGGTTTTCTCCACACATACCGCTTAGAATTAAGGCCAAAAAGTTCTATTTTGGTCTCATCAGACCAGAGAATCTTATTTCTCACCATCTTGGAGTCCTTCAGGTGTTTTTTAGCAAACTCCATGCGGGCTTTCATGTGTCTTACACTGAGGAGAGGCTTCCGTCAGGAGTGACATTACGGATGGGATGAGCATGGATTTAGAATCTGTGTGGGTTGAACTCGATAGGGAAGAAGATAAGGGAAAAGTAGTTGTGGGGGTTTGCTATAGGCCACCTAACCAAGGGGAGGAGGTAGAGCTGGAATTTTTAGCACTAATAGGTAAAGCGGCAAAACTAGGATCAGTCATCATATTGGGGGACTTCAATTATCCCGACATTGACTGGGAAGAGGGGACTGCACACTCGCATAAGGCCCGGCTTTTCACGGAAACCTTACAGGATAACTACATGTCGCAGTTGGTGGATTCCCCTACTAGAGAGAATGCTATCCTGGATCTATTGATCACTAATGACCCAGACATAATCTCGGAGGTAGGAGTCCAGGACAACCTGGGCTCTAGCGATCACAGGATGATCACATTTAGTCTAAATAACAATATAAAAAGGCAAGTGGGGAACATAAGAACCCTAAACTTCAGAAGGGCAGACTTTCCAAAATTGTACTCATTGATGGAAAGGGTAAACTGGGACCAAACCCTGGGATCACTGACCACAGAGGAAAAATGGGAATGCTTTAGAACAATATTAAGCAAAGGCATCTTGCAGTGCATTCCTATGGGGAATAAATTTAGAAGAGACAAAGCCAAACCTGGCTGGCTAAACCGTAGCGTTAAAAAACTTATTAGGGGAAAAAAATTGGCCTTCAAGAAATATAAATCAGAGGGCACCGTATCGGCCTTCCAGCAATACAAGGAGGAAAATAAGAAGTGTAAACACGAAATCAAGATGGCTAAAATCAACTTTGAGAGACAAATAGCGGAGGATAGTAAAAAAAACCCAAAGAAATTCTTTAAATATATCAACAGCAAAAAAACTAGGGCAGAGCATATTGCACACATAATTAACGATGATGGGAGGATGGTTACAGAGGACACTGAAAAAGCAACCGTGCTGAATTCTTTTTTCTCGTCAGTCTTTACGCAGGAAAAGGAAGGGTACACTGACCATGACTGTATGGTTAGTAGTAATACACAGGACTTGCCACTATGGCTAACAGAGGGGGAAATCAGGGAAAGACTGGATAAACTTAACACAAACAAATCACCAGGCCCGGATGGCGTACATCCGAGAGTGCTCAAGGAGCTCAGTATGGTTATATCTAGACCACTGTTCCTGATCTTTGCTGACAGTATTAGGACAGGAGATGTACCAGGGGATTGGAGGAAGGCTAACGTGATTCCGATATTCAAAAAGGGCCAGAGACATATCCCGGGAAATTATAGGCCTGTCAGTCTGACATCAATAATATGTAAACTTTTGGAGGGGATGATAAGGGACTATATCGTAGAGTATGCTAAAGACAACAACATCATCAGTAGTAACCAGCACGGGTTTACAAATGGGCGATCTTGTCAAACCAATCTCTTAGCATTCTACGAGGAAGTGAGCTGTGAGCTAGATAGGGGGAGACCAGTGGATGTGGTGTACTTGGATTTCGCTAAGGCGTTTGATACAGTTCCCCACAAGCGCTTAATTTATAAAATAAGGTCTGCAGGTATCGACAGCAGGGTTTGCTCTTGGATACGGAATTGGCTAAAAGGCCGTGTCCAAAGGGTAGTAATAAACAGCGCATACTCAGACTGGTCTGAGGTAGTAAGCGGGGTGCCCCAGGGCTCAGTCCTGGGACCAACCTTGTTCAATTTATTCATAAACAGCATTGAGGAAGGGATCAGTAGTTCGTTATCAGTTTTTGCAGATGACACAAAATTGGCCAGGGCAATAACTGCACAGCATGAAGCAGATATCCTACAGAATGACCTGGACAAAATTACGGAGTGGGCAACGACATGGCAAATGAGGTTTAATGTGGAGAAGTGTAAGGTTTTGCACTTGGGGACCAAAAACATAAAAACACAATACACATTAGGAGGGGAACCCTTGGGGGAATCAAAAATGGAGAAAGATCTGGGAGTCTTAGTTGATGATAGATTAGGCAACAGCATGCAATGCCAAGCGGCAGCTTCCAAAGCCAACAGAATATTAGCATGCATAAAGAAAGGGATGTATTCCAGAGATAAGACTATAATCCTTCCACTTTATAAAACTCTGGTCCGACCGCATCTGGAGTATTCTGTCCAGTTCTGGTCGCCAGTCCTCAGGAGGGATGTGTTGGAGCTGGAGAAAGTCCAGAGAAGGGCAACTAAACTGATTAGGGGGTTGGAGGACCTTACCTATGAAGAGCGGCTGCAATCGCTCGATTTATTTTCCCTGGAGAAAAGACGTCTGAGAGGGGACATGATAGCAATTTATAAATATCTTAATGGGGATCTCAGCTTAGAAGAAAAGCTGTTCATTCGAAGGAATTGCATGAGGACTCGAGGACATACAATGCGATTAGAGGAGAAGCGTTTTAACCTCAGGCAACGTGGGGGGTTCTTTACTGTTAGGGCTACAAGATTGTGGAATTGTCTACCACAAGAGGTGGTTTCTGCGGGTAGTATGGTGACTTTCAAAAGACTCTTAGACTTACATCTCAAGGATCAGGAGATTGAGGGCTATGTTAGATGATTACAGTCACACACACCTACACAGGTTGAACTGGATGGACTATTGTCTTTATTCGACCTCACCTACTATGTACTATGTACTCTGCCATAAAGCCCCGACTGGTGGAGGGCTGCAGTGATGGTTGACTTTCTACAACTTTCTCCCATCTCCTGACTGCATCTCTGGAGCTCAGCCACAGTGATCTTTGGGTTCTTCTTTACCTCTCTCACCAAGGCTCTTCTCCCCCGATAGCTCAGTTTGGCCGGACGGCCAGCTTAAGGAAGGGTTCTGGTTGTCCCAAATGTCTTCCATTTGAGGATTATGGAGGCCACTGTGCTCTTAGGAACCTTAAGTGCAGCAGAAATCTTTTTGTAACCTTGGCCAGATCTGTGCCTTGCCACAATTCTGTCTCTGAGCTCTTCAGGCAGTTCCTTTGACCTCATGATTCTCATTTGCTCTGACATGCATTGTGATCTGGAAGGTCTTATATAGACAGGTGTGTGGCTTTCCTAATCAAGTCCAATCAGTATAATCAAACACAGCTGGACTCAAATGAAGGTGTAGAACCATCTCAAGGATGATCAGAAGAAATGGAAAGCACTTGAGTTAAATATATGAGTGTCACAGCAAAGGGTCTGAATACTTAGGACAATGTGATATTTCAGTTTTTCTTTTTTAATAAATCTGCAACAATGTCAACAATTCTGCGTTTTTCTGTCAGTATGGGGTGCTATGTGTACATTCATGAGGAAGAAGAATGAACTTAAATGATTTTAGCAAATGGCTGCAATATAACAAAGAGTGAAAAATTTAAGGGGGTCTGAATACTTTCCGTACCCACTGTACACACAATGTCACCCTGCACACTGTCACAAATACAAACATGTGCATAGGATGCACACCTGTATTTAAACAGCCTCGAACGTCGTCATGAAAGCAAAACTAATACCAATGATGAGGCACTATTCCTTCAACTAATACCAATGATGGGGCACTATTCTTCCAACTAATACCAATGATGGGGCACTATTCTTCCAACTAATACCAATGATGGGGCACTATTCCTCCAACTAATACCAATGATGGGGCACTATTCCTACAACTAATACCAATGATGGGGCACTATTCCTACAACTAATACCAATGGTGGGGCACTATTCTTCCAACTAATACCAATGATGGGGCACTATTCTTCCAACTAATACCAATGATGGGGCACTATTCCTCCAACTAATACCAATGATGGGGCACTATTCCTCCAACTAATACCAATGATGGGGCACTATTCCTCCAACTAATACCAATGATGGGGCACTATTCCTCCAACTAATACCAATGATGGGGCACTATTCCTCCAACTAATACCAATGATGGGGCACTATTCCTCCAACTAATACCAATGATGAGGCACTATTCCTTCAACTAATACCAATGATGGGGCACTATTCTTCCAACTAATACCAATGATGGGGCACTATTCCTCCAACTAATACCAATGATGGGGAACTATTCCTCCAACAAATACCATTGATGGGGCACTATTCCTCCAACTAACACCAATGATGGGGCACTATTCTTCCAACTAATACCAATGATGGGGCACTATTCCTCCAACTAATACCATTGATGGGGCACTATTCCTCCAACTAACACCAATGATGGGGCACTATTCCTACAACTAATACCAATGATTTTGGCACTATTCCTCCAACTAATACCAATGATGAGGCACTATTCCTACAACTAATACCAATGATGGGGCACTATTCCTCCAACTAATACCAATGATGAGTCACTATTCCTCCAACTAATAACAATGATGGGGCACTATTCCTCCAACTAATACCAATGATGGGGCACTATTCCTCCAACTAATACCAATGATGAGTCACTATTCCTCCAACTAATAACAATGATGGGGCACTATTCCCCCAACTAATACCAATGACGGGGCACTATTCCTCCTCCTACTGACCACCATTTCCGTAACATTGCCTACTTCCACTAATGCTGGGGTATTTTTTACTCTCAGTGGCCACAGTCTGGCCCTTTGTTTATAAAGTTTGGAGACCCCTGCTGTAAACTATTGAGATGTAAAAACATTAAAAAGGGGCATTTATTGGGAAATTTTGGTACCATTTTTTACCATTTTGTGGGTGTAGGATGAAGGTGAGACTTAACGTATTTGGTAACTATTTACATAAGACTACCTTATCTTTTATTTTGTACAAACAATTGGGGATTAAATTGTGTTTTTGTGCAATAAAATATATTTTAGTGGGTCTTTTTTCTGCAAATAACATGCAATATATGTAAAAATAAAATGTACAGGTAACTGCCACCAATTTATTCTACAGGGCCTCTGCGTTCAGAAAATGTAAAGAATTCTGGTGGTTTTAAGGAATTTTATAAGCAAAACCACAGATTTCAGGATGTGTGCAAAAGAATGTAAAAATTAGTTTGGAGGGGAAGCGTTTTTTTAAATAATGTTAAAAGTTTGTGAAGTCCATTAGGTACCAGTGTAAAGCTGTGTGACTCCAGAAAGTTTGAGATAAACAGAAAATGATACTGATAAATGGAATAGTACATGTAGAGAAGAACACGCGACAACGCATGATACACTGACACCAGAAAATGATACATCGCTGCAAAGAATGATACTTTTCACATGACAGGTGATACATATCACGGATTAGATGCTAATGTTGTACTAGCAAACAAAGCAATGAAAGGAGGAGACCATGGTACAGGGAAATATGTCTGCATTCTCATAGTTACATTCATTACTCATTCATACATTGCACCGAACAAAAACTGGCACTCCAGGTATGTTGGATAAGTTCTACAAAAGCCCATGGAAATCAATAGCTCTGTGAATTCTCAGCATTGGAGAAATGTAAAACGACATTATGTATTCAGCCTGTAAATATTCTGCAGTCACCACTCTAGATATATTGTGACTAATCTTTTTTTGATCCTTTAAAGCGTAATTCCACTTTTGTTAAGAAAAAAAACATTCCCCTCTGGGTGATCTCTGTACATTGCAGGGATTTTAACAAACTTTGTTGCAGATTCCTACCTTTTGTTATTCTAAAGAAATCACTGTTTGTTCCTCTGTGCTGAGTGGGTCAAATGGGAGTGGTTTCACAATTATCTATCAGCTGTGGCAGCTGCAGAGCACTAATGAGAAAAGCTGCTGGGCCTGCATCCCTGTAGGCGTGTTTCTATTTGGAGTATCTCACAAAAAATTACATTTTTGTTGCAAGGGATGGCTGAAATCTGACTTGTATCTTTGTGCAGACTTCTGGGAAAATTGGTGAGCCAATCACAGAAGCAGGAAATGATGTTTCTGGGGTGCGGTCAGTAGACATTCTGGGTACAGAACAGCTCCAGGTAGCCATATTGCATTGCATTTTCGGAAACTTACAACAGCTCCAGATTGAAAAGGATAGGCAATTTTTAATAACATTCAATTACAAAAAAAAAAAAAAACCCCAAAAAAAACATTCAATTATAATATGATTTGTGTCGTAATTTTATACGCTATATAGTTTTTCCTTTATTTGCTATTTTTTCCCCACGAAAGTGGATTTACCCTTTAAAGCTGAACTCTGGGATCAGTAGGTGATGCCTCAATTCAAGAGGCATGTGTATTCTTTACATGAATCATGGAGGTCTATTCATAAAATTGCTGTATGGATGACAAACATTTGCATTTCCAGCACTGCAAACTCATGAGTTTATCATGTCTAAAAAATAAATGTTATAAAATTTATTTTGGTACAGTGTTGTGTGACTAAGTAACTGTCAGTCAAACTATCACAACAGTGAAAAATGACCTGGACCATAACTTAGTCTGGTCTGGTTATACTTTCTCAAATACAATAAAAAAGTCAGAA